>NC_086197.1:12609541-14003708 GCF_035770615.1 Melospiza melodia melodia | reverse complement strand
CCTCTGCTCCCAGTCCCCTCTGAAATCGGTGCTATGTGTGCAAGCCCTCCCTGCCTTGGACTCTTCTTCCTTTCATTTATTTTTCATTTGCACATGGTCAGACTGTTTCAGATGAAGGAATAGCAGATCCTGATTTAGAGAGTTCTGCTGAACTACTGGCATTATTTGTGTAAAACATTAGTTCCTTCTCATCACCTTTAAGATGCCCTTTTTTTTTTTTTTAGGTAAATGTTAACTGGAGGTTTATCATTAACCACCTTTAGTTTTTTGTAAGAGTTTATATTATTCACATGAACAGTGTGTGTTGCAAGATCCCTTTTTTCACTGTTTAGATACAAATTATTCACAGTTTGAGTTTTGTCTAATCTGAAGCCAAACTGATTTCAGCCTTCAGATAAACTCCACCTCAAAAGGAAACCTCAAAAGGTTTCAGTTTGTCCAGTTAAGATACAAGCATCACCTGTTTGGATAGTGAAATGTGTGCACGTCAAAGAGACAAATTATTGTGCTTCAAGGTCAAGGAGGAACATTAACAGCAGGATGTTGAATTTGAGGAGATAATTCAATTTAGAAAAATCTGTAAAGATGTTTTTACAGCCTGTTCTTTTCTGCAGTAAAGTTGGGTCTCAGTCAAGCCTGTTCTTGCTGTGGCAAGGAGCAGCACAGGTGGGTGCAAAAGTAGATGTGATGAGTAAGTGACAGAATGGAGACAAATGAATGCTCTTACAAAATTTCAGCCCATCCTTTGATACTCCTGTGAAAAGTTTTTCTGTTTGCAACCAAAAACCAACTGGAAGAGCTCTGTTAGCTTGTGCTCAGTCTCTGGGTTTCTATAGAAGTGACACCCCTGATGGCCTCCTCGTGTTTCTCTGCCCACAGCACACAGCTCAGGTTCACCACACAGGTGGGAGCAGCAGCAACAGCCGCAGAACAGCAGAACCTGCACAGAGGATTTTCTCTCTAAATGAAAAGGGGTGGTGGAAGGGACATCTCTGAGCCATCTGTCAGAGGGAGACAGAAAACCTTCCCCAGGCCCAGTTGCTGAGGGACTCTGCTGCCAACCTCACAAATCCCTTTATCTCAGTCGCTCCAGGATGGGAATTCCCTCCACAGCCAGGAGGAAAAAGCCATGGAGGGAAGGAGGAGAGCTGGGGTAGGGACGCAGCCACCCCATCAGCTCCCTACCACCAACACATGGGAGAGTCTTCCAAAGGTCTCCAGGAGGAAATATCCAGCACTGGCTGCTTCTCAATCAGTCCCTGACATCCTTTTAGGGAAAGTTTCTTCTCTATTTATTGTCACCCCACAGCTCCTGTTTCTGAGCTGGAGGAATGTGTCCTTACCTCTTCTTACACAAAAACACAAACACCCAGAGACAAACTTCTTATTTGCATTTGGGATGTGGATTGCAGAGGGGTTCTGTTCAAAAACCTAGAGGGGCCTGTGCTTCCAGCCTGTCTCTTCAGAGGACTAACTCCTCCCTCCTTCTTTTGCTATGTTTGCCAGTGGAAAAAATTAGCAAACCCTATTTACAAATATTTTTTGCCTCTTGGCCCTCTGCCTAATGCTGTACTATTAAGGCTGTCGTTGTTCCACTAAACAATTGCAAATGTTTCTGCATGCATGCATTGGCTTGCTTTTGGGTTCAGAGACTCTTATTCACCACAACTGCCACGAAAATTGTCTTGGAGAACCTTTTTCTTAGCTGAATCCTGATCCCAGAAACAAATAATCTCCATTTCTGCTCTCCCAAAGTTCTCTGAGCAGGTTAGTGCCTAAGACGAGTTATGAGCAAGGAACAAAATATTTCTCCTCTGCTTTTCCCTGAGACTCCTGACCTAGTAGCCATTCTCAGGGTGTATTTTCAGGATTCTTCCCCCTCCAAAAAGCCATGGCAGCCAACACTTTCTTTTAAAGCACAGAAGGAAACAGCAGTGAAATAGTAGTGAATAGTAGTTCATGTTCACTTTGTTTTTTCTTTACCCACCACCCCATCCCCAAAATTTGACAGATGCTCATTCACTTTTTGTAACCTCTGTGCAAGTAAATTTATGCTTCTGTTTGTGGTGTTTGGTCCCAAATGTGAGGGTGATGCAGTTTACCAGCATTTCAGCAGCAGCTGAAGCAGCCAGTGATAAATGGATGTTGAAGAGCAGTCAAAGAAAGCAAGTTTCATATCTCTAATTGCAAATGGTAGCATGGGAAATGCGATTTTGAAACAACAGAAGAAAGATTTATGTCTCTAATGAAAACAGCTCCAATGTCACACTCAGCACAACTTCCCAGACAAGATAAAAACACAAGAATTATCTCCAGAAACTACTCAGTGAAAAATTCTGAATAACAAATGCGGTTGAGAAAATCGCTCGGGCAGTTTGCAAATAGGAAATAAAGGAGGACATAAAAGATTTATTAATCGCTGTGATTTATGCACCTTTATTAATCACTATGATTTATGCACCTAGCTTTGCTAGCAGTAAATTACAGCACAGTCAAGTGTTCTTCCTCATGGTTTGGTCAGCAAACTTCCATCCTGCTCTGCGGCACTGCTGGTTTTGGGCCAGTCCTGCCTCCTAGCATTTCTAGGGTCATGAAGTGCCAACACACAAGATCTGTAGGGTCTTCCTGAGGAGCATTTCAGCCACTGATTATTGTCTTTGCCTGTCCTTTACAACAGCTTTGGATCCCATCACCACATCCCTTCACAGCACTCAGTTTTAAGCATGACCCCAAGGCCTTACTTAAAAAACAGAACCTGAGACTTTCAAAGTAAATTACATTAATTAATTTCCTCTGAAGGAGAGGAAAGGATGGAGCCTTCACAGCTTAATTATTGGTCTTGAGCTCCATGACTTCACTACCAACCTTTCATAATATTTTTCGTCAGGTCCAAATCAATCTCAACCCTCCATTACCCTCCACACACACACACAAATCATGCAGAGCCCAAAATGACAGACTGCCTTTCAGCCTAACTCTTTGAGAACAATTTTAATTTTTTTTTTCTCTTCTACAGGAGGAAAAATGACAGATCATGCATACATGAACCTCCAGCATCAGCTATCAGCTGATGGGGTGACCTCACAATGAACCCCTGCAGCCACAGCTCAGGTTTAAATACAGCTCAGCATTAAAGCAGGATTGGAGAGCGCTGTCTGTACTTGGGCATATAAAACATTCCCCAGAAAATGCAGCTCAAAAACAGGGAAAGCAAAATAAAAAGGGTTTAATACAAACAACCATGAGCAAAGCATAAAATCAGCTGGTTCTGGACTCCTTTCTCAGCATCACTGCAATGTGGCTTCTGAAACAAAACGAGTGTATTGAATTAGTGCAAGTGGAAAATTGGTTATTTGACTAAAATGGAAAAAAAAAAAAAAGCAGGGGAAGGAGGGAGCTGTGTGGGCAAGATTCTTTAAATAATCATTGGAGGGGGTTTCTTTAATTGGAGAATTGGAAAAATAAATTAGGAGTTTGGCAAATTTTCATCTAAACATTTCAATAGCCAAAGCCTAAATTCTGGCTTTAGTTCACTCTACCAATGACAATGCCCTCTGAAAAATGTCAATAATATGAGAAAAAGTTATTGTTGTTTTCATTTTCCACAAAAATGCCTCATCTTCACTGTAACTCTTATTTCAGTCTGTACTGGTCACAAGCTGAATGTGCAGATATTTACTCCCTCAAATGACTCCCCTCCACTAAAATCTGCCTGGGAAGAAGGAATAAGACAAGGTAAAGGGACAATAAATGAGTCACAATGAGGGGTAGAACAGAAGAGGATGAAAATACCTAGTAAAATGACACAGAAAGAGAAGGAAGGGTGCAAGAAAGAACAGTGTTAATTTTTTCCTCCCCTTTCCATTACAGAAAGTTTAATTTTCTTTTCTTCATCTGTTGTAGAAAACCCCACATGTTCTCAGTTTTAAGTGGTAAAGACAAAGCCTGGGAAAGGAAACAGAGCAGAGCTGCATGAGGTCACAGCCTATTTCATCTCCCAAAGCCAAGCTCACACCTTTGCTGACACCTTTGCCCACACTACTTTAGATTTTACCATCTCTGATGTGCTGTCCATCAGCTTTCTAAGCAGCCTGTAACAAGGTAAAGTGGAGCCCACAGTGCTCTTTGGGGAGCCAAAAGAGATCTCATGTTTTGGAAATGCTTACCCACATACAATAGTTCAATGAGAAGCTGTTTTGGAAGCAGAGGGTTCAGAAGTCAGGAAATATTTGCAGAGGAAATAATTTTCTGTACTGCATTGCTTTCAGAAAGCAATGGATAAACAACAAGCCTCTGTTGAAGGAGTTGCAGAAGAAAGTTTCACAGGCACCCAAAATGAATTCATGACCTGCTTTTTTTGCAAGATACTGGTTTTGCCCCAAAAATTAATTTATTATTTTTTTAAATTAATTTATTAATTAATTAATTTGCACCCATTTGTGGTGCAGGTACTTAGCCTGTCTATAGCATTGACTATTTTTACCTTAATACCCCTCTGCAATTTACCCCTCAAGGTATCCTTACCACAAAACCATCCAACCACACAGGATAACTAATGCACTGTGGATCAAGACAAACACAAGAGGTGGTCAACACTTTTTTTTAACACAACCCCTCTCCCCACCCATTATTTAACTGCTTTTTTCTCCCTTTTTCCCCCCCACAAATATTGCAGATGAGCTCACATTTCCCATGAAGATTTCAATAGGGTTTTACAGAAAGTGAATTTACCACTCCTGACTGTGAGCACTCTTGGTGGAAGCCTCAGGGTTGCACTCATGTAACCGCGGAACAAAAATGACATTTTGACTATCTAAATGCTCGTGGGCAGGCCACAAATAAATGATTATTCGCAGAAATCACGGGCAGCATTATCTCAAACAACAAACACATTCAAGAACATCCAGGCATGCTCACAGATAGTTTGCAAACAGATAAAAGGCCAAACACTTCCATTCAGTCCCTTGCTGTAGATTATTCACCCAGCTCTAATAACAGCCCCCTGTCTCCAGGAGCCTGTGTCAGATGCAGTCCAAAACTGGGATGGTGGTGAAAGCCCCCACTCTATCATCATGAAAACCCAGAGTTGAAGCTTTTTTCGTTTTTTTGCTTTTTTTTTCTCCATTCATTTCTACCAAACAAAAGCAAAAGATGGGATTATCTTCACAGAGTTCAGCTTGGAGTTGCTTCATTTCAGTGGCATGCAGATATTTCCCCTGTGGTTTTGCAGGGTGACCAGGAACACCTGTTGAGCTTAAAAGAAAAACACAAACTCTCTGCAGAGCAGTGTTTTGGTTTGGTTAGGTTTGGGATTTTTCACCCTCTGTTTTTTTAGGTTCTGACAGCAAGCACAGCTTGCAGGGAGCATTGTTTGGAAGCTGTCACAGAGCAGTAATTGCTGCTGAAGGGTGGCTGGTTGCTCAGAATATGATAAATGACTCAATGCAGCCACCAGGCTAAAGAAAGTCATTTGGGCTGGTGCTGTGCACTGCTGTTCACTTTGAAATGTTCCTGTCTGCTCCTGGAATTGCTGGTCACATCTTCACATTTTCCAGGACCCAGAGATTGATTTGGTCTCCTTCCCCTCGGGGGTTTCCAGCAGTGCTGTGCTCTTTACCCCAAAGCAAACAGTTGTGGGGCCTGCCAGCAGGGCATGGGGGTCTGCCCAGCTGGGCAGGGGGTGTGCAGGGCATGGGGGTCCAGTCAAGGGGGCAAATCAGCCCTACAGAACTTTGATTTGGGTTTTGGAATGGTTTTTTGGCATGGGTGAAATCCAAAGGCATCCTTGTACTGCACGTTGGCTGGGTTGGTGGAAGAGCAGAAGGTCAGGAGGTGGCAGAGATGTCCTGCCTCTGCCAAGGGAGCACAGCACCTTCAGGGCACTGGGAAAAAGAGCTGTTCCCTCCTGTTTATCCAAGCAGTCCCTCTGTATTTCCTCTGTTTCCCATACAGCCCACATCAGTGCTCCCACCTTGTCCTATGAGAGAAACCCATGCTAGCTCTCCATACCCAGGAGGGAATGGCATGAAGCTGTTACTCCCTGAGGGATGAGCTGCCTGCCAGCCCAGGCAGGAGGATTTTAGCCCCTGGGCTCAGCCAGTTCAACTTCAGAGAGCTGTTGTGGTCCCCTGAGAACATCTGGTGTGCTTGCAGGGAAAACCAATTTGTATTAATCCATAGGGGGGCAGGGGATTCAAGGTCCCTCTTTTCTCCCACCAGCATTTTGGAGTCCTCACTGTCCTCCCACGACAGCAATTTTCCATGATGGTCATGGCTGACCTGCTCTGATCAAGGGTGAACCCTCTGCAAGGGGATTTATTCATCACAGCACCATGGGTGCTGTCATTTAAGGTTATTGGAGATCCATCCATCACAGCACCATGGGTGCTGCTATTTAAGGTTATTTAACAGCACTGAACTGTCCTGTTCAGTCAGGTCACAGCTGTACATGAGACAGAAGTTCACAAGCTGCTCCTCAAGTTTGTTTCTCTTTGTTTCAGAGCACAGGGTGGTGGTGGAGTCTGGGAAGTGCCTGGTGTGCTCCAGCCAGCACTTCTGGAGAGCACAGTGGCTTCCTCTCCAACAGGTCCTCATGAATGGTAGAGCAGGGTGTGTTAAAAGCATGTTCACTTGCCGAGATTCCTCTCCAGTGCCTGTTGGAGCTGGACTTTTACCAGCTGGCCTGTTTCAAAGGGAATCAAATTACATGCCAAATTGTGTTTAAAATCATGGGCAGGCAGATGCATTTTCTAGCAGGGCTTGTTTTCTTCACTCTTACCTATTGGAACAGGCAAGCCAGTTTTAGCTCAGGTTGCAGGGTGACTCTGTCAAAACTCAGTTTGGGACCCCATAGAGGAGAGGCTCCTCCTTCACTGCAAGGAGAAAAGAGAGATAAGAAGTGAGGAAAACAAAAATGAGTGACAGGAACATCAGGTCTGATGCCTTGAGCTGGGCCTTCACCTCCTGCCTGCCAGTGACAGCAACTCCTTCACTCAGCTAAGCCATGGATGTGCAAACAAACAAACACCCTCCTGAGAATGTCTCAGACCCTGAAGTTCTGGGATAAAGAAGCAAGAAATGTTCATTACATACATCACTGAGGTTGCTTCTTTGTTTGTTTTCTTTTAGAGTCTGATTTTCTTAACTATTGCTGTCCTGAGCACTGCACAGCTCCAAAATCACCTGCGCTGCCCATCGTCTCCTCTGCCTCTTGGCCTGGAATAGGAACAGCTTTTATTGAACCAGGGCTGGGCATACAGGCTGCTCAAACAGAAAACTCTTTGGAAAACAGGAAGTTTCCAAGATAAAGTCCTAATTGTTGTTGGGGGGGAAAAATCTGTTAGCATGAGAAGTAAATGTTTTCACACAACGATTGTCACAAATACGAAAGCCTTGCAGATGAAAGTTAAAGCATGTTAGGTTTTGACTAAAAATATTTTATGACTAGTAAGATGTTTTCTTAAAAATATTTATTTAGCTGAAAGCCTGATTTTTCAATTAAAAAATTAACAGTGAAGCAGCCAAGCATAAAAAATTCAAATTATACTCCAAATATTCTCCTTGTGTGTCAAGAGAACTGGAGATAGAGTAAAATGGCCTGGGAGATCAGCAGTAATAGGTTAATATTTAACACAGGAAGGCTGTACAGGAGCTGCCACACAAGAGAATTGTGATGGTGTTCACAGGGGTCCCAGGATGAGGGAAGAGACGAGAATCTGACTCCATGTTTCAGAAGGCTTGATTTATTATTTTATTAAATATATTATATTAAAACTATACAAAAAAGATAGAAGAAAGGATTTCATCAGAAGGCTAGCTAAGAATAGAAAATAATGATAACAAAAGCTTGTGTCTCGGACAGAGGGTCTGAGCCAGCTGACTGTAATTGGCCATTAAATAGAAACAACCACACGAGACCAATCACAGATGCACCTGTTGCATTCCACAGCAGCAGATAACCAATGTTTACATTTTGTTCCTGAGGTCTCTCAGCTTCTCAGGAGGAAAAATCCTAAGGAAAGGATTTTTCATAAAAGATGTCTGCGACACTCAGTGGAGTTCTGTCACTCTGAAACTGCCCAAACATCCTGCATGGCATGGCACTGGCTCTGCCGCCGCAGAGCTGCTCTGTGCAGCCTGGGCAGGGAGGTGATCCTCTGTCGCAGACATCTTTTATGGAAAATCCTTTCCTTAGGATTTTTCCTCCTGAGAAGCTGAGAGACCTCAGGAACAAAATGTAAACAATGATTATCTGCTGCTGTGGAATGCAACAGGTGCATCTGGGATTGGTCTCGTGTGGTTGTTTCTATTTAATGGCCAATTACAGTCAGCTGGCTCAGATAGAGAGCTGAGCCACAGACTTCTGTTATCATTCTTTTTCTATTCTTAGCTAGCTTTCTGATGAAATCCTTTCTTCTATTCTTTTACTATAGTTTTAATGGAAAATACATGTTAAAATAATAAATCAAGCCTTCTGAAACATGGAGTCAGATTCTCGTCTCTTCCCTCATCCTCGGACCCCTGTGAACACGGTCACAACTGAGTAGCAAACAAGTTTGGACAATGCAGAGATATTTATACAGCCAGCATGGCTGCAAAGTGTATCTGTGGCTCAAAAAAGAGGGAGCTGAGGCACAGGAGGATTAAAGGCCGTAGTTAAACCACCTACTGAGGCATCTCTAAGAGATTTATATTTCTGTGATTTGGAAGACTGAAAGAGTGTTTAGACCTCCTGTTCTCAGGCTCTATGTAGAGTTCTCCTCCTCTTCCATCACTTTTCCAGCAGGATGGGGCTGCCCCAGGGATGTGGTGGGAGAGCCGAGTTTGGGAGCACAGCATCCTAAAGTTTTTGGTGCATCCCAAGCTGGTTTATGGTGCATCACTGAGTCCACCAAAAACCAGCACAAAGCACAGGCACAGGGATCTGTGTGACCCTGCCGCGCATTCCCGCTCCAGCGGCACTCTCAGGCTCCCCGGGGAGGGAGGAAGAGGAGGGAGGAAGAGGAGGGCGCCCTTCCTCTGCGAGCGGCCCCGGCTCTGCGCCCTCCCCAGCTCCAGACTGGGCGCGGGGCTCCCTCTGCCGAGCCGGCCGCACAAGCCATGTCCGCGGGATGCAGCGCTGCGAGAGCTTCATCCCAGCCCCCAGGCCGGCAGCAGGACAGCAGAGCCCCTCATCTTCCTCCTCCAGAGGGGAGAAAGGGCTGGGGGTGCAGAGCAGGACAAAGCCAGCGCTCGGGGAAATTCTCCTGGGATGAAAGCGAGCAGCTCATCCTGTGTTGTGAGCGCAGCCCCAAATCCTGGTGCAGCACCACTGATGCAGCTCCGCTGAAGGGTGAGGCTCAGCCCGGGCTGTGGAGCCGCCAAAAGCTGCTCAAACTCCCCTCTGGCCACCTGCAGAGATGCTGTTACCAACACAGGGATTAAATGACAGCAGATTTTGGAGACTTCTGTATCACAAGCAGAATGAGTGTTGTCCCAGATAGAAGCTGAAACATAGTATGAAGTGGTAATTTTATTTTGTGATTCTTCAATGTTATGCCAGGAAGATGTTAAAGAAAAGTAAGAATGAGCTGCTGAATGAATGAATGCTGAACCTCTTTTCTTTCTCATTGTTATATTATTCCTCACTTGGCTACACTTCATAAATGTACTCTCCTGGTCTCAGAGCCTTTTATTTCTACTTATCCTCCATTTCCATCCCTCTCATATCATGAGGGATGGAAACTTTTCAAAGCACAGTTCTTTCCCATCACTACAATAAGTGCCTTCCATCAAAATTCATTTTTATCTTCCCATAGGAAAGCGTGAAGTAACCCATAGAAAAATGTGAAGTTACACCTTCCCTTCCTTATTTCCTTCTTTAACCATGCCCTGGTCCTCTGATTTCCATTTCTACCAAGAAATCTAATCTCTGAAAGGAAAATCTCATGCCTAGGCTTGTCAGGAATTCCATTTGAGGTGTTAAGCCCCATATGAGATCCTTTCTCTCCTTAAGTCAAGCAGTGGGTACCCACAAGTTAAGTGGATTAATCACAAGTAACTTTTACAGGTAGAGCACAAAACCTCCAAAATACTGCTGGCCTGTAAGGGTGTTGCTGCAGAACCCCAAAATTCTGTGACCTCCTCTCATCCCTCATGCTCATAAATGCCAAGGTGCATTTATTATTTTATGAAGGTTGTTTGAGTAGATTCATGGTGGTTTTTGAGGAGTCAGATTTCTGACACTTCTGTTCCTCAGCTCCAGACCTTCCAAGCTCAGTGCTGCTGCAGCAGATACTGCCTGGAAGTCCCACATTTGAGGTTTTCCCCTCAAAATCCATCAGCACAGCCCCATGACCAGAGGGGAAGATTTGGGAGCAGCATTTTTGCCCATTCCCTGCCCAGGCTCAGCAAGTCCCCTCTGTCTCCAGCCCTCCCTCACTCTCTTTCCAAAACATACACTCATTTAAAACACCAGCTCTGGAAATTTAACAATGAAGAGTAATGCCCTGCCTCTATATTCTGCCACCACAGTAACAAGACGGCAGAAAATATCACATTCCCTGAGATATTTATACTGCAAAGTGTATCTGTATCTCAAAAAAGAGGGAGCTGAGGCACAGGAGGATTAAAGGCTGTAGTTAAACCACCTACTAAGTCATCTCTAAGAGACTTATATTTCTGTGATTTGGAAGACTGAAGGAGTGTTTAGACCTCCTGTTCTCAGGCTGCCAGGCTTTGGCTCCCTGCAAGGAGTCATTAAAGAGAAGTAAGAGTTGCATTCTGTTCCCTCCTCTGAGTAACTTAGCACAAGGCAGCACATCTCACTCACCACATAAAATAATTTTCTCCTGCCTGAAGAGCAGGAGCTGAGAACTTCTCATTGCTCCTTTTTTAGCTCAGACCCCAGAGCTCATCTTCCAGCAGCCACAGCTGTGCGTGACTCACTGCAGATAACAGGAGAGCCCTGGCAGGAGCAGATCCAAAATCCCATCTGCCTCTAACTCAGTCCATCACTGCCTCTGCCATTTCATTAGCTCAGCGCTTCAGGAGCAGGGCTTGCACAACTGAGCCACATCCATCACCCTGCTGCAGGCAGCCACCTCCAGCCCAGAGCAGGACAACTTGATTAGACCTGCACCCATTCAATTACTCAGTCTAGATCTGAAAGATACTCACCATGGGCTTCACAGCTTGTTTATAACAGCAGCATTGCTCCCTAAATACACTTATCAGCTGGAAAAGTGGCTGCAGGTCAGTCCGAGGAGGGTAAGAACACAGACAATGTACTAAGGTTGGGTAGAACAACACAGAAGTGTCGCTATGCTATTTTCTGAAAAATCCCTTTGCCAGGATTTTTCTCCTGAGAAGCTAAGAAGCCTCAGAGGAAAAGAAAAACAATAATTAAAACAACAATTATTAATGCTGAGGGCCGTTTGGGAATGCTGAGGGCTGTGTGGGGATGCTGTGGGACATGCAGGGATTCTGCAGGTGGTGCGGGGATGCTGCGGGACACGCGGGTGTCACAGACATCCTTTATGGAAAATCTTTTCCTTAGGATTTTTTCTCCTGAGAAGCTGAGAGACCTCAGGAACAAAATGTAAACAATGATTGTCTGCTGCTGTGGAATGCAACAGGTGCATCTGTGATTGGTCTCATGAGGTTGTTTCTAATTAATGACCAATCACAGTCAGCTGGCTCAGACTCTCTGTCCGAGCCACAAGCCTTTGTTATCATTCTTTCTTTTTCTATTCTTAGCTAGCCTTCTGATGAAATCCTTTCTTCTATCTTTTTTTGTATAGTTTTAATATAATATATTTAATAAAATAATAAATCAAGCGTTCTGAAACACGGAGTCAGATCCTCGTCTCTTCCCTCATCCTCGGACCCCTGCGAACACGGTCACACATGGGGATGTTGTGGGATGTGCGGGGATACTGAGATGCTGAGGGCCATTCAGGGATGCTGCAGGACATGCTGGGATGCTGAGGGCCATTCAGGGATGCTGCAGGACATGCTGGGATGCTGAGGGCCGTGTGGGGCTGCTGCGGGGATGCTGCAGGACATGCTGGGATGCTGAGGGCCGTTCAGGGATGCTGCAGGACATGCTGGGATGCTGAGGGCCGTATGGGGATGCTGCGGGGATGCTGCAGGACATGCTGGGATGCTGAGGGCCGTTCAGGGATGCTGCGGGACACGCGGAGCCGGGGCCGCGGGAGGGCAGCAGCGATTTGCGATCCGGAGCGCGGGAGGGCAGCTCAGGGAGCTTCGTTCTGCGCGTTAGGAAGCCCTGTGGCAGGAGCGCCTCTCATATTCTCCCAGAAATACATTTCACAACATTCAATCCGCCAACCGAGCGTTCTGCAAATGCCAAAAATCGTTTAAGTGAGTTTCCAAAGGTTTTGCTCGGCTCTCTGGCACAGCAGTTGCTTGTTTTCCCAGCTGAGAGCCACAGTGATGTGGCATTTATAGGCAGCCCATAAAAGGCTGATGGATAAGCATGCCATGCCCAGCAGCAGCATGGTCAGGGATGCTGGCAGAGCACCACTCAGGGCTGGTTCATCACTTGTCATGAGCAAACCTTCAACCTCTGGAGCTCTGCAAGGACTAAACCATCAGCTATTAGCCCTGGAATAAGTTAAACAACTTCAGGATAAAGCCTGGCCTTGTTTCCATTGTGTAGCTCAACAGACGACTCCAGAGGTGGAGATTATCTCCCTCCTGAAGTCAGGGGGAACCTTTTTGATGGTTTTAATGAGATGGCCATCAGGCTCAGAGCAAACACACCTGCAGCACTCCTTGGGTGTGTTTTCCTTGTAAAGCCACTCCATTGCATCTTTTGGAGGGAACAGGTGGATCTGGTTTTCCAGCCACCAGCAGCAGCAACCAGCCCTAATCAGAGTGTGAGCAAGGGCAGCTGGAGCACATGGAATTCCCAAGCTCAGTGCCAGATCTGCTGAACAGACTCCCTCACAGCATAGACAAGTGTCTTTGTGTTTAAAAGGGCAGCAAGAGAAAGGAAAGTACATAAGATGAGAAAGTTGTGGGGATCCCTTGCTCTCCTTCACCAAAGATGAGCTAAGGCAAGGATTTTCTGAAAAACACCTGAAAATAGTCAATGCATTAAATGTGAATGTATAAAAATGCTTATGGGAATTTTTATATGCAGAATCCTGGTGATTATTCAAAAGAGTAACGTTTCACAATTTCAAGGAAGCCCTATATCTTAATTTCCCTAGGCCAAGTGAGAAGGATGTTCACTACATTGGCCTGGGTGCTAAGGGCTCAATTCACAGTTCTACCATTTCACTTCTCTTCCCCCAAGCATAAGACAGAGATCATCAGAATTCAGCCCAGATTTGGGCAATCTATTTTACCACTGCTCTTGGCAACATTGCAAGCCTCTCATTCTATTTTCAGGAGACACTTCAGCACCAAAGAGACCAATTCCCTCTGCTGCAAGGAAGGCTTGGTCTCTTCAATGCTTACTTCATTTTTGGCTCACAGGGCAAAATTTGTAGAAGTCTTAGCTAGGTCTGTGTGGCACAAAGGACAGTTTTGGGTAAGACTATGTGTTTAAATATCTGTCCTACTGAGCCAGGCCGACCCCTGAGCTGCTGTGCCAAGCTGGAGCACAGACTCAGGGCTGGACATGACCCTGACCTGAGCCAGGGCATGTAAAACAGCAGCTAAAAACCAACTCCTTTCACTCTCCCCATCCCTGAGAAACCAGATCTGCTGCGGTGAAGAGCATTTCCTTCTGCAGCATGGATGTAGAGCCAGCTGCCATCTCTGCAGCCCCTCAGGTGCTGAGGCTGGCACTGTGGGGAACTAATCCTGCCTATTGATAAGCTTGTTCAACTTCTGGTGGGGATAGTTCTGCCAAGGAGAGCCATGGAAGCCTGCAGGGATCCAGGCTTCTTATCTGGAGGCAGGCAGATGAGAGCAACTCATGAATTTGGGGTCTTTGGTTTGGTTTAAGGCAAGCTCACACCCCCAGCTCTGCTCTATGCAAGGCCCCCAAACTACACTGACCACGTCTGAGCCATCCCAGGCTCTCTGGCCCTGTCAGGAAAGTAGAACAGATTTTGTTCTGCTGGGCAGGAGGAAGCCACCCCAACAATCAAATCAATCATGTTCAGCCAAGAGTGTGCACAGAAATAATAAATTGTGACTCTGTCTCCCTTAGCACTGGGTTATCCCTGTTTCCTGTGGTTGTCAGAGCTCCTTCTGATGCCAGAGCTCCCTCCCTGTTTAGGATTCCCTGACTGGCATTGCCAGCAATCCTTTCTGTCCTCAGCCTCTTGACCTGACTTGGACATCACCACATGATTGGAAACTCTCTCTGAATCAGAGGCAAGGGATCAATGTCTCCAGGGAATGAGTTCCTCTTTAAACTTGCCACAGATCTCACTGCTGCTGCAATGAATTGGTTCCACATCAGCCCTGCTCTGTTCAAATGCATTTAATTCAAGAATACAGGAGCTGTGGCAGCCTCAGCCACAGAGATCTGACTCATCCCAGCTGCTCTCTGTGCATGTAGGTCACAAGGAATGGCATCCATCAGGATGCACAGTGCAGTGTATTCACCCCAAGGGCCAGGGGCTCCTGCTTTGCGTGCGGTGCTTGGGGAGGAGACAAAGTAAATGAGTTCATAACAAGCTTTAATTGAACAGAAACCCAGACATCCCCCTGCTTTCCCAAACACCAGTGAGGGTGAGTCATATTTCCTCCAGGCAAGCTGCTATTTTCCACACCAAGCTCATGCAAGGTGTTCCCAGAACTTGTTATCCCAGAATTTCGCTTTCTTTTCACATGTCTGTGCTCAGACCCCAGAGGGGCAAGGTCAGACCTCAGAGGGGTCTGAGCACAGCCAAGAAAAGATATGGATAAAAATATGGTTTTAGCTCAGCTGTGGGGCATTTCTCACTACTCTCTGAACAACTGCTGGGTTTTAAACATTGGTGAAAACAACAAAACAAAAAGCCCTGCAAAAGCAGTTCCAAAATAATCAACAGCAACAGTGGCTGGGATAACCAGCAACAGTCACTTGGGATAACCAACAACTGGCATTAGATTTGGAATAACTAGGGTGGTTTGGGAATTTTATAAAGGCTTGACTGGTCCAACAGCTACTGGAGAAGATAATGTAAGCAAAGCTCATGAAAAATTAGTGTCACTAAATACTTCAAGCCCTCATCCTTATGTCTGCGGGGCGAGTAGGACAAAGTGAACCCCAAAACAACTGTCAGGGCTGTTTTCTTTCAAAACATGGTGCATCTACAGCTGCCAAAGGTTCCATCCCTGAACTGGAGGAACTGAGGTGTGAGTCAGTCAAGCAGCTTCCATCTCCCTGGGAAACACTTCCTCAACAGAGATGTCAGAGAATTTTCCTTTACCCTCCTGCACTGTCAGGAAAACCAAGCTGGAAAGTAGGCAAAAATTAAGATTATCTTTCTCCAACACTGACAATAACAGGGAGGAAAAGAGAAGGAAAAAAAAAACCACAACAACAACAACAAAAAACCACCAACCATAAAACCAAACTTGCTGGGGAAAAAACCCACCAAACTTTGAAAAACCCTGTGTGAAGTACCTGGTAATGCAGCTGGTGTACTGCCATCACTATTGTCACTCTCTAACAGGGCAAAGGCATTGTAGGTGTATTTAAAAATTCACACTCCCAGATCCTTCATAAAAGTATTGGTTTGTTTAAAAAATACCTTTCACTGGACCTCAGTACAATCCTTTCTCCAGGAGTTTTCCCAGCCTCCAATGCACTGAGCTCAGATGATTTTCTGAAAGCAGTATGTTTTATTAGTTTAGAGTTTTCAGTTCTATTTAGCATTTTTCCTAACATTTGTTCAATCTCTCCTCAATTTCACATTAAATTCTGCACTCACACCATCCTTTGGCAAGGAACCCCAGAAATATGCACCCATATTTTGAGGAACTCCCCTCTACTCCCCTTCTTTGTGTTCTGAGCCAGGTCCCTTCATCTGATGGTCCCTTCCAAATTCTTCCACTGGAAGATGAACAGACAATTCCTGTTGACACTCTCCATGTCATTCAGTCAAAAACTCTGCCCACACCTTACCTATTTCTAGCCCAGTCTATTATTCCATGTTTCTGACCTGATTCCCAGGGTGCCCACTCCACCGTTAGTAGTGTAAAATACAGGAAACTGACTGCAATTAGTGGGGGGGAAACCACATGAATTATTTCTACCTTGACAGTATTTTTCTATTAAAAACTGTACTTTTTCTCTACTAAAGACATAGAGTAAAAACAATCATAAAATATATTTGGATTTTTCCACTGCAAAACGGGGGAAAACAAAGGAGAATGCCCAGCCTTTATTGGTTCAGTTTACCAACGCATTTCAAGTCAGAAACCCCAAAATTATAGAAATCCATGCTCCAAACAAATTTCTTGCTTAATTCACGGGCAGAAAGTTTGTCAGGGCTAAAATGATCCCTTCCTTCCTCAAACTTGCAGTGTGATACAATTTATGGAGCTGCGGGAAAAACGTTTGTGCGAGAAAGCTGATTGAGATTTGGGGTGGGGAGGTTGTTATTATCCCAGCTTGGTAAATAAAATGAACATATATGTATATAAATACACTTAATAAAGTGTATGCGACAGAGAACATAAGGAAATTGTGCCAGTGTCATTCCCCAAAAAATAAAAAAGTGCTGAATTTTAAATCGGGGGCAGAGCAGGGATACGGACCGGGCTGAGTTTCAGTATCCTAGTGGGAATTAAAAAAAATTAAAAAATTAAAAAAAAAAAAAAAAAAAGAAGGGGAAAAAAGAAAGAAGGCACCAATTCCCGGAGGAAACTAGTTAAACATTCTCCCCACCTCCCTCCCGTTATTCATTCTCTCCTCTCCTTTCAGGCTGCGGGGTCCCATGGCGACCATGGCGGGAGGAAAGCATCCTCGCCATGGCAACGGGCGCGTCAGCGCCGACAGCCGGGCCCCGCCGCGGGCCGGGGGCGGCCCAGCCCCGGGGCCCTCCCGGAGTCCCCCCGGTGTCCCCGCGGGGTCCCCGAGGCGCTCCCGGTGTGGCGCTGTCCGCGGTGCTGATGCCCCGACGGGGCGGGAGCGGCGGCCGGGCCGCGCCATCCGCACCCCGCCGGCGCCGAGAGCGGCCGGGCAGCGGGCAGCCCTGCCCACCGCCATCCTCTCCTCCGGCGCGGGAGAGAGCCGGAACAGCCCGGCCCTCCCTTTGCCAGCAGCAGCTGCAGCCCTGGAGGCAGCGCGGGGTTCCCAGGATGAGCGGGACTTCGCTCGGGATAACGAGGAGGAGAGCAGCGCCTCTGGGATTATGCTTTGGAGCAGGTATGTGGGTGCTTGGCGGCTGCTGTAGCCAAAGGGGTAATTCTCCCTGCACGATCTTTCCCTGTAATTTATCTGATGTGCATTTAAATCACTTGGGGATTAGCCAGGAGGACTCATTCCTCCGGAGAAAATGTTCTGTGGGGCTTGAATTTTAAGCTTATTATGCTGAAAGCAGGGGGGATGTGTAGAATTACTGCAGAATAACTATCTATATTTTCTGGACAAATCTACATTCTCTCTATCTATATTCATTATCTTTCAATTATGTTACTTATTTGTTTCAATATGTTACTTATATGTTACCTCCTGACATCAGTTCAGCGAAAACAGAAAATTACTTTACAGCAATGGAGCAGACCGATCTGCTCAACTGTTTTTTTTCTCTCTCTGAATGCATTCAAGCAGCTTCTTCCTTCCTCACATTATTGCTGTAGAACAGCTGCTTTTGTATTTTTCAGTCATTAATTTGAAAATATCCTTTCTGAATGCGCTGTCTTCCTTTTTCCCCGTGGGTGCCTTGGTGCAGCTACTCAGGGAAACCCCACAGGCAGAGCAATCTTTGTTTATCCCTAGCCAGCACAGGCAAGAGGGCTGCTCTGCTTTAGCTAGTTCAGGCACAGACTCTCTAAGAATGCATAGCAATATTTCCCATTTATCCAGCTGGCTTCCAGCATGTCAAACAGTATGTTGGCTCCACGGAGTAAGGGGGAAGCAAAGCTGCCTTCTGCTTTCAAAAGGCCATTTGTGTGTATGAGGCAGGATTCATAGCCAGTTCTTTCTGGCAAAGGTTCTCAGATGTGGTTCTTGAAGGTTTGTTGTTAAAGTCACTCTTAACCACTTAAACAAGTGCCTTGGTTTGCAGAAAAACTGGTTGCCAACCCAGAGGCATCCTAAAAGCTTATTTGGGTGTCTAAATATGGGATTTTTTTGAAACTGGATTTATGAGTAAGCTTGGTTTCTGATTTATTTTAAGCATTCTGGTCTCAGATGAGTCAGTGAGGGGAGGAATCTCTACACTTTGGACCCATTTGGGGAGCTGTGCTCCTTGTCTCAAAATAAGAGCTTGCAGACTCTCCCTCCCCCCAGCTCACCTGTGAGTCCTCTGTTTGCAGAGCTGTGCTGTGCAGTTCCACACATGGGTCTCACCCTATGAACTCCACCTGCATTTTCCTTTGCAACCCCACCAGGCACCCTCTCTCAGGTGTTTGACAGAGAGCAATTTCAGTCATACCATGCAAAATAAATCTCCAACATCCTCAGGTGGAGTCAGCTCACCCTCCCCACCAGTTCTCCCAGCACCAAAGCACGACGCAGCCCTTTTGTGCCTGGGATTTCTGCACTCAAGCAGCTTCCATCCTTCCCTAGAAAGATGGGAGGCAGCAAACACAGTTCTTGCAACTGGCACCCCATCCATGAAGGCATCTCCAGATCAGGAGCTGACACCTTGCCTCAGTGGCTGCTTTTCTCCTCCCTGAGCCCTGCCCAGCAGAGAGATCCCTTCCCACAAACATCTCCACATCAGGCATTTCCAACCCAGCTTTGGGCTGTGCATGGCCTTCAGCCCTCCCAGCTTCCCCAGCCCAGCAGGTGTAGGAGGACTGAAATGCTGTCCCTAATGGCTGTATCCTCAGGCAGAGCCCTGTGTGAGAGCTGTTCTACTGCTCATGCAGGTCTGCTCCTCTCATTCCTGTTGATAAGTCCTCCTGGAAGCACCTCAGGCATCTCTGGTTATAAGCCACCACTGCCACCCTACTCCCTGTCACCTGTGTCCTGTGAGCACCAGTTCCATGTCACCAAGAAGGGTCTAGAGCCCCATGACAGGAACTCTCACATCCCAAATGTTCACACCAGTGCAAAAATCCTGCTGCCACACGAACGCCTTGTGTGATGAGAAATCCATTTTCACAACAGGTCCTGTCAAGAATTCCTTTCTACATAACCTTTCCACACAAAACAAACAGTAAAAAAAAATTTCTTCAGGCTCTCCTAGGGGGAAAGTTCGTGCTCCCTGCTGGTGCATTTTCCCTGTGGGGGAGAGGGTGAGAATTTCTGAGAGATGGGCAGAGAAACCAGCCAGGCGTGAGATTCACCAGTGCTTATCTGTCAACACCCACCATGGCAAAGCAGCCCTGGTAAGCACCATGTTCCTCACACAGAGCAGAAGGATGTGCTGGGCTGTGGGCAGGGCCTGGTGTTGCCAAAAATTGATGCAAGCACGTGGGAGAGAGCAGCTATATTTCTACCTCTGAATCACGGAAGCGTACAGGCTAGCCATGCCCAAGGACACACTCCATCCCCATCAGGGAGGACAAAAAGCCTCCAGAGATGTATTTCAAGCTTCTCTACGCTCATTTTGGACAATTCCAGTAGGTGGAAGCTGTTGTGACAGCAGAGTTGGAAATTAGGTCAGTCCTTCTTCTGCTTGCTCCCACTTTTTTGTGCCCCCACAGTCACACTGGGCACAGATCTGGGCTCTGCCACCATTTTGAGATCATCATTTTTAGACATTTAGGGCTCATCTGGAGTTTTGCATAATCCCAGCAGTGGGAGGATAAAATAAAGCCCTGAAACTCTTAAACCTGAGGGGCTGTCCTTTGGGGGCAAGAGTTACATCTCAAGAAGAGACTTGCAACCATTGTGTGCCTGTTTTTAAAATGCTTGGTGTCCTCTGAGGAGGTGAGGGTGTTCATCTGAGTAACACTGAGCACAGATCTGGCTCACATTTTATCACTGCCTGTACCTGGACCAGAGCATGATGTTGGGTGTATCTGCAGTTATAGTAAGGGCTCCTTCTCAGTGCCAACAGAGAATAAACCTCTCAAGGTTTGGGTGCATGAATAATTACTGGGTTTTAGCAGCTTACCCCAGGTTAAAAGACCTACAGTAACTTCCTCTAGGTCAGTCTTAAGCCCCAGTAAATACATGAGAAAAATTAAAACCATAATGAACTTCAGGAGATGGCAACATCTATTAAGGAGACTCAGCCAAAATGCAGTGACCTGGGACTTGTGTAGGGGTTTGAATCCTGCTTGCTCATCAAAATCATACCTTGTGGAATTGCCCTTAACCAGTTAACTGCTCCAGGTGTGAGCTGACAGACCCAGAAGGAAGAGATGGACCCTGTTTTTGTTCCAGTTAGCTACTGCATGTCGCACTCCTCACTAAGCTCAGTTAGAAGGATGAAGCTCAGAAAGGATTCTCCCCCAAGCAGCCAGCACAAGAAATAAAAATTTATTCCAATCCTAGCAGGTGTTGCAGTATTATATCCTTGTCCTCAGTTTCAGCACCTTGTTAAAACAGTCAGAAAACAACTTGAAGAGCCAAAGAAGGCCGATGGCTGACTCTGCCTGGTTGCCCTGAATTTCCTCCAACATACAGCAAATATTCTTTAGATGTGCTGAAAATTAGAATATTTCCTTCTTTTATTTGATTCCATCCATACTTCCTGCTCCCATGACCTCACCCCTCAGTACAGGTTAGGCCCTCAGAACCTGATGTAAGATGCGAAAACACAGATCAGCTCACTCACAGAATGACTGGGTTTGAAGAGACCTTCAAGATCATTGAGTCCAACCCATTCCCTGACACCTCAACTAAACCCTGGCACCCAGTGCCACATCCTGTCTATTTTTAACACATCCAGGGATGGTGACTCCACCACCTCCCCAGGCAGGCCATTCCAGAACTTTATCACTCTTTGTGTGAAAAACTTTTTCCTAATATCCAACCTGTATTTCCCTTGATGCAGACTGAGACTGTGTCCTATGGCTCTGCCAGCTGCTGCCTGGAGAAAGAGCCCAACCCCACCTGACTGCAGCCACCTTTCAGGAGTTGTGGAGAGTGATAAGGGCACCCCTGAGTCTCCTTTTCTCCAGGCTAAACACCCCCAGCTCCCTCAGTGGTTCCTCACAGGGTTTGTGTTCCCAGCCCCTCTGCAGCCTTACTGCCCCCTCTGGATGCACTCAAACATCTCAATGTCCTTCCCAAACTGAGGGGCCAGAACTGGAGTTACTCCATCAGTTCAGCTCAGAAGCTTTTTCCATCAGCTGAGCCATGTCCACACCTGCACTGAGAGCTCCATCCACAAGCCAATCCTTGCTTACAGCCCTGTCATCCTTGGTTTCCACATTGTGGGACAAGGATCTCCACCAGCTGGGTGAAGCTAGAGAGCAGGCAGCAGCACGTGAGGTGTGGGTATGGATCTCAAAGGCTTTGCTGCACTCAAAACATGTTATTCTCTGGATAAAATAGGGGCAGATGTTCTCTATCCCCACATACTGGAATGCAGAGAGTGAGGAGGAACACATTCACCTGGAGAGATTTTCAGAGCAAGGCCCAGAGAATAGAAACGCCTTGGTAAGAGGAGCAGAGCAAAGAGCTGAGGATTTTTATGAGCACCAGAGCAGAGGGAAGGACTGGCAGGGAAACTGAGTGCTTGCAGAAGCATGTGCATCTGCATTCCTCTGCAGGAAGCAGGAGGACTAAATGGCCTCAATATGCACAACAGCATCTCTGCACAGCAAGGGACAGAGAGAGGCTAAAACTCTTCTACAAAGGGATTTCTACACATTGCACTCACAGGGCAGTTCATCTGAATTTAGGCAGGGTGGATGTCATCTTCTAGCATCTCACAGCCAGACAAAAGCCCCCTTCCCCCACTCTGATTCAATTTACTCACACTCCTAATGTTCATTACACTCAGTTACATGAAGCATTTCTCTTCCAGTCTGGCAGCTCTTCCCGAGATACTCTCCAGAGAGGGAATTTTATGAAGTAAATGACCAGCTTAATGCTTTTGAAATAATTTGCTGGGCCAATGCTTGTCTGGTGTTTTGCAGCTATGATACAGAGAGGTAAAAAATGTTGAATAAAAAAGCCCCTCTGCTAGTGCTTAGGTCAAGTAACATACAACGATGTGCTTATTTAGCCGCATTTCTAATATTGAAAAACACTATTTGGGAAACAAAATGCTTTTTCTTTTGATTAAACATTTTAAAAATCCCATTTACTGCCTTCCCTTTTGAATCTTACTAGGTTTTGCTCTTCCAAGTTGCAATGGTTGTTGCAGTTTTAGACAGGACAGTGAACATGCAAACACACAGTGACTATGCCACAGGGACTTTGTGCAATAGCGAAGTAGACGTGGCAGTGCTTGCATGAAGTTTTTGTGGCTCAAACAGTTAATCTCTAAGTAACAGATCTGTTATGGAGAGCTATCAGCTCAAAATGGAGCTATTTGGTTTCCAAACTGCAAATTAAGGTCAGTAAAATGGAACTGTGGCACCAGGAAATCCCTCTTCAATGGTTATGAGTCATCTCTCATGCTCTTTCTTTTCCAAAGCTAATGCACAAAGAAGTAGGTTTTTAAACAGAAATACAGAAAGGCCTCCCTCATACCAGTTTTAAAAAGGATTCCCACTCTAAAATGCTTGAAAAACAAAGTGGGATTTTTGGCACTGCTGAATCCACACAGACTCACAATTACTGGAAAGCAGCCATTCAGGTCAGTATTATATTGATTTAAAGGGAAAATTAATACAAGCATTTTTGTTAACTAAAAATGTCATTAGGGCTCACCTACTTGCTATACATAATTTTTACTTGTTGTGCTTCTAAATCTTTAATTATGGACCTTCAGGGCAGAGGGAGTTGACAGAATTCATCACTGGTTTTTATGGACCTGATATTTGCAAGTTGAATGGTTCCCTAACACTTAAATCATATTTCAGCAAACAGTGTAGCAAATACAAACATGGGAATTGGGGATAAATAATGCAGCAAGCCATGGTATCTCCAGTTACCTGCATCTCAGATCCATAAAGAGTTGTGCTTATGCTGAGCTTTTTATGATCCTGTTTCCTTTTAGAGCATTACTAATAATGCAAAAGTTCAAGTCTCCACTATAAAAAACAGACTCATAGAAACCAGAATTGCTCACTGAAGAAAAATACATGCTGGACCATAGACACTCAGATTCTTAGTATTAAATCAGGGCATGATCCTGATCTCAGGGCCACATAAGGAAAATAGGCTTGAATAGAGACCATTTAAAATAAAAGAAATTCATTTCTGGTCCATTTGAAGAAAAGATTACCTATGACTACAAATGCAGGAATGTCAGAGTACAGTGGTTAATCAGATAGCTTTTTACTTTTTTGAAAAATAAAGCAAATAATTGCTGTACAACTGGTGAAATCCTAGGCTCAAGTTAGTTAAACTCCCTATAATTGCAGCTATATTTTCACCTGTGCCTCATGGGCAGTGGGCTAAATGACCTGGGAGTTTTCTAAAGAAGAATCAAAAAATTCAGCATGAGCTGTCCCTCTGCTGGGTGCCTCTCCTGTTCCACTGACAGCGAGGGAAGCAGCAGCAGCACACGAGAACCATCTGTGCTGAACATGGGCAGCTCTTCCATCCCTGTGTTCCTTCCTCTGCCAGCCAAGCACTGGCCCAGGGCAGCTGGATTCATCTCCTGGAATTCTCCTTCCTTTGGGCACCCACTGGTTGTTCCCCACTGGGGTCATGCTGTTCTCTGCCCAGGGCTGCTCAATTCCTCTCTTCTCCAAGGTGTGTTTGCAGGTAACCCAGGCTCTCCTGAGAGCAGTTGTTGGCCTGACTCTTAAGCAAGATACATCAGAAAAAAACCCCAAAAAGTACTACCTGGGCACTGCAGCCCTGTAACTGTTTTGGGGTTTACCACCTGCAAAACTAAATGTGTCAGGTCTGAGCAGATTTGGCTCACAAGGAGAAATATCACGAGAACAGTGTTAGCAACTCTGCCTATTTTAACAGCTTGGAAAGGCCATTTCATTTTTGTACCAGACTTCCACTGCTCTTCAGTACTGGTCAAGACATTTTATCTGATTATTCTTCTACGAGGCTTAATTCGTACAGCTGGCTGTTTTTAAATGGCACATACTTCTGCATGGCAAGAAGGGAAATTAAGGAAGAAAATTATCCCATAATGTTCCTTTCTATCTAGTTAATAGCCTCCACATGTATTATTGTTTTACAGATAATTCTAACAGGTAATTTAGCAGGTTGCACTGACAATACAGCCACACTAAGTACAGGCTCTAAAAAGCTAGAGGAAAAAAAATCTTCTATAACCACACCAAGAAATTATTACTTATTTTCTTCTTCCTCATCTGATGATTTTTTTGCACTGCATTATTGAAGGAGACATGCAAAACAGCACAAGGAGCAAGACCCCAAATTCATCCTGTGGCTCTGTGCTTTCAGGCTTCGCTCTGAGTGCGAAGACAAGGAGACAATAATGGGTGGTAGATGCAGAGCCAGAGTAGGCACAGCAAAAAGCCTCAGTGAAACACTGGAAAAAGCCCATCAGAGGGCACACCTGGGGATCTGCATCACTTGGAAAGCTGAGGTGGATGGTGGTGGCTTTTTGAGCTTGTTCATTTGGCTTCCTGGATTAACTTTTTGATCTTCCAGTCATTAACTGAATCCTGATTTATCTTGCACAGTATCAAGCTCTGGAGTTCAGCATTCTCACAGTAGACCCATAGATAACATTTTGTATGTCTAGTGAGTAAAAGGCTTTGCATGTCAAGATGATGACTGAAAGGACATCAGACAGCAGCAGGGTGTTTGCATATGTATAGCCACTAAAATTAGCTATTTTTCCATTTTATCCCTGCAACAGGCTAAAACCAACCCAACCTTCTGGCTAAGCTCAACACTGGAAGCTATCTAGCAATATAGGCATAGAACAGGAGGCCACACCCATCACAACCTGTGGTGTGTCTGCCAGGAGGGTGCAGGAGAACAATTTCACACAGGTAACACCCTCAAACAAACTGTAACTCACAGGCAGTGACATTTGACAGGTGGTAGGTTTGGTGTCACCAGTTGGGGACATTGTTACTCCACAGACAAGAATGATGGCCCAAAGTGCACACCCCAAAGGACTCTCACTGAAGGGCTCCAGAAATTCAGCTCACTTCATCCACAAGGGTCTAAAGATCACTCCAGATTAGAACAGTCATTCTTCCAGAGGTGTGGGGCTGCTGGTAAGGGTGCTCAGTCCCGGGAAGTCTCCTTGGGCAGCACCCCAGCCCCAAGAGAAGAGCTTACCACCACAGACATCCTGCTCCAAGGAAAACCACACAAAAAAAAGGGGGCTACAACCTGGTCTGCTCAGGGTTGGTGGACATACAGGGTAATGGTCCAGAAATTTCTCTAGACTGTGGTTCTTATTACCTGAGGACCCTCTGTGTTGGCCAAGGTGTCCTGCCCTTCTCATCCCTCCCATGAAGGCAGGGTTGGGGTCATGGTGCACACAGTACAGATGTGGGGTGGGTCTGTGAGGAAAAAAGTGAAAGTATGTGAAAGGGCATGAAAGGCTGGCAGCCACCTCAGACCAGCCAGGGAATGGGGTGGGATCCCCCTGACACAGCCTGCAGTGGAACCCAGAAGCTGCATTTCGGTGTTAGCAGAGAAATATAGAATATATTTCTATACAATATACAGTGTACAGAAATATACAGTATACAATAGAAATATACAGAAATACAGTGTATATTTCTACTACTGAGAATATTCTTTTGTAGGTTAAGGTGGGCTTTTCATGCACAGTTGTTCAAGAGTACCTTTTCTCTCCTCTCTGTCTGCAGCGTGAGCAAAAGACGTAGCTGAGTTTTCTCACAGCATGGATAACAGCAGTGGTCCTGTTCTTCTCTTTACCTTGCTCCTGACGCAGAACACGAGCAGCCCCAAAGCCTCCTCCCCTCCTGCTGGCTACGAGATGGCAGAACTTCCATTCCCAGGAGCCAGCCTGAGCAGGAATCACTCTCTGGTAGAGTATGGGCTGAGGCCGGGGGAAATCGCAGCAGCCAGTGTGGTTTGGGGAGTGCCGTGGCTGATCTCTGTCATGGGAAACTTCCTGGTTTGCTTAGTGATCCACAGGAGCAGAAGGACACAGTCCACCACCAACTACTTTGTGGCGTCCATGGCGTGTGCAGACCTGGTGAGCAGCGTGGGGAGCGCGCCCTTCCTGCTGCTGCAGCTGAGCTGCGGGCGCTGGGTGCTGGGCAGCGGCGTGTGCCGGCTGGTCAGGTACATCCAGTACCTCACGCCCGGGGTCCAGCTCTACGTGCTCCTCGCCATCAGCGTGGATCGATTCTACACCATTGTCTACCCCCTGAGCTTCAAAGTGTCCAGGGGGAAAGCCAAAAAAATGATTTTGGCCTCCTGGCTCTGTGGTGCTCTGTTTGCGTCACCGGCCAGTTTTCTCTACGGCTCCAATAGCAACCAGCACTGCAACTTTTTTCTCCCCAGCTCTTGGCAAGGATCTGCCTACAGTATCACCCACCTCCTCCTGGTGTTTATGATCCCATCCCTCTTCATTATCCTTTTTTACCAGAAAGTCATTAAGTACATTTGGAGAATAGGCACAGATGGAATGACTGTCAGGAGAACAACAAATATTGTTCCGAGAGCAAAAGTGAAAACCATCAAGATGTTCTTAATGTTAAACTCAATGTTCTTCCTGTCCTGGCTGCCTTTCTTCATGGTACAGTTGTGGCACCCACAGGAAACAGACTACAGAAAGAGCTCCTTGCTTTTCCTGGCCATCACCTGGATCTCTTTCAGTTCCTCAGCCTCCAAGCCAACCCTCTACTCCATCTATAATGCAAACTTCAGAAGAGGGATGAAAGAAACTTTTTGCATGTCTGCCATGAAATGCTACAGAAGCAATGCATACACCATCACCACCAGTTCCAGGATAGCAAAAAAAAATCATGTTGGTATTGCAGATATTCCAGCTACAGCCAAAAGTGTCACCAAAGACTCCACCTATGATGCTTTTAACAGGGAAGCCAAGGAAAGAAAGCTTGCCTGGCCCATTCCATCCAATCCCCCAAACACGTTTGTCTAGTTGGCTGCATTGTTTTGAAAAGTTACTCTGTACCCCCAGAAGAAGGAATTTTCTCTCCTTTGGAACCAATGTATAGCTACACATTTTTAACCCAGTTTTTTGTGGGGGGATTGGGAGGGGAGAGGGTGGAAAAGAGATGTTTTATTTTATTAAATGCCTTGGGTTTGATGCATTTGTTCCATTTCATTTCCCTTACTACATTCTGCTTTGGGAAACTCCTCTCCTACAATCACAAGCAGTGCTTATCTGCAAAACAAGAGTCCTTACACTCTCTGTCTGTAGGGAGAAAAGGAAAAGAAAGAAAAACTGCTTTTTTTAATCCCTTTACAGGATGGGCCATGGTGCATAAATGCCTAAATCCACCCAAAGCCATCCAGGCTTCCTTCCCCTATGTCCCCGCAAGTACAGTTGCACAGGGGTTGTCCATCCTATTGAGAACCCACAGGTAAGATGTCCATATGGGGGCCCTGTTGGCTGAGAAATAATCCTACATGTCTGGTAAAAAACTTTCTTCCTCATCCTCTACGACACAAAGCAGGGTTGGAAGAACCCTCACTGACCACAGGGACACTTACAGTATGTGTTTCACAAATTCAGAAATCCCCATTAAATAAGGATCTGATATTTCTCATTAAAGCCACTAGCAAAAAACTCCCATGAATTAGGAGAAGAGAGGACCTTGAAAGTGAGTCAAGACCAGTATTTTCTGTCTGGTTCAGATTCTGACCTGGCTGTTTCTTGCGGAAACACCACCATATGCTTAGTTTTCCTTTGACATTTAATCACCTCTGACACAGCAAAATCAGATCTAGGCTAAGCAGGTAATTTCATATTATTTTCAACTTTGGATTGGAGATTGAAACATAACAGTTCTTCTTTTGGTTAGTAGTTTTATTAAAGAAATAATAAAGGAACTGAATAGAATGAGCCCTGAGGTGACAGAGGACCACAGGTTCATGGTTATCCACTCCTGCTAGGTCAGAGTCCCGAGGCACACAGGACACTTGTTTCTTCAAGTCTACCGTGTTTCCCCACCTTTCAAAAGGTTTTTCCCTACAGAAGTTTGCCAGGAAAAGTCCAGGATTGCCATGACACAGCAGCTAGGGACACAATGTCCCCTGGCTGAAAGAGCTGGTAGCTCTGCACTGACATCATCACCATAAGTGAAGTCTGGAGGCTGGGTCTCTCAAACCACCTTTCCACATCAGTAAAATCCCAATCCCACTTGTAGCAGAGTGAGCTTGGCTCTGCTTGGTTTTACCAGACTACTCTGGTAAAAACAAAAGAGCAAGAAAAAAGCTTTCTCACTGCTTCCATGATTTTAGGACAGGTGAGGGACAGGTGGACAGGCAGGTTAAGGACAAATGGGTTTGGTAGCACCAATGCCAGGTACCTCCTGGTTTGCCAAGGCCCCAGAGGTGCCAGAGACAGAAGGCAGATCATGAATTATCTAAGCAAGAAATGGAAAATTCTGTAGGATTTGCCTGATCAATATAGACACAAAACAAACAGAATAAACTCCACAAACACATCTCAAGCCCATCTACAAAGGGGAGGTTCTGGGAGAAAGCACTCCTGGGTCTCTTGCCCATCCATTCCTTAATTTTAAATGTTTTCTGTGTACGAACATGATACAGTGCCAACCATTAGGCTTTTTTTTTCCATTAAGCAGACACATGTTAAGTAGAAATTCCATCACTACTGTTTATACTTGGTATTAAGTGGCTTGCCCTTGGGAATTCCTATTACAAATTGTCCAATTATGTCCCTTCCTTTTTATTTCAGCAGCAAGTTGGATTTTCAGTTAAGTATACTTTAAAAATTTCCAGTGAGAAGCAGAAACTCACTTCACTTGTTCCTATTTTTCCACCAGCCTCACGGAGGTGACACCAAAATGGCTATCACCAATAATTGGACTTAAGGGTTTCCATATGCCCACTTAAGAATCCCCAGAGTTTTTTCAGTCTCCTCAACTCAACCCATTTAAATTCAGATTTAACTGACATTGATTTAGGAGTTGGTTTTCCAAGGTGCTGAAAACACGCCATCAATTGCAGCTGAAATTCTGAGTGCTCAGCCCTTCTCAATATCAGATTCTTCCTGTTTAAAAGAACAAAAAGCAGATCTGAAGTTTATTAAGGCCAGACCCATATGCTCAAAGGAAGGGTTATTAACTCCTTAAGTGATTCTGTAAGTTAGTATGTCTTTATTAGTTGGCTCTTTTCAACTTAGCAAGTGTTGTGGAATAGGCCATTATAAATTACAGAAGCTTTATTTGAACTGGCTTCTAGTAAAACAAAACACACCTACAGGAAGATTGTTGTATAAATGTCACCTCCTGATGAGCAGTCTGGACTAAACCACAGATTTTTTTTCTACACTACTGCTAACACACACAAGGTCTTTAATTTGTTTCATGAAAATGGTCCCTGGATAATATTCAGAAGTGACAAAGATGGCAGTAATTCTTTTGTGTGCAGCATCTCAACCATTTTACACCAGCTTTCCTAATTTGCAGGGGAATAGAAAAAGAAATATTATACCACTAAATAATTAGATTTGTTCTTGTCTCATGCCTGGGCAGACACAAGCTTTTTCTCTGCATGCACCAGTAAGAGACACTTTTGGGGAAGCGGGACTGATCAAGGACTTGAATTTTTTTGAAGCCATGTAGAATTAGGCAGCAGAGGGCACATACGGATGGATGTAATTACCCACCTATTTCCAAAGGCACTCCAGCTCTTCTCTTCAGCCCTGGAGATTTACCATCTCCACTTCTACACACACTCCACAAAGTCCCTCCCCATATTGATCCAAACACAGGAGGGAAAATGATGAAGAAATATCCAGAGTTAGCAAGATTTCAGATTAGCCACCAGCTAGCTGTAAATGCAGTAGTAGGAGTAGCCCTGATTGCATTAACTCGATGCTAGGAGCTCATCTGCCCTCTCTGGCTTTTTGCAAACTCTAAAACAGCTCTTGCCACATTATTGACTTGGTCTTTCACACTCACTCAGGGCATCTTTGTCACAATCTTCATTCTTGGCCTTGTAGGGGCTTTTTTTCTGTAAGAGGGATGCTGAGGATGTGGCCATCACCACAGCAGCATCTTCAAAGATCACATCCTGCACATGTAACATGTTTACTGCCAGAAGAAATTCCTAACCAGGTAACGAATCACTGGAGACTGGTCTTCAGGGGAAATATTTAATGAAAAGCAACTCAAGTTCCATTTTTCTTTGAAGGGCAGAAGAGGAGTTTGAAGGGAGCCAGGCTTCCAAATGCCACCTTATCCAGGAGAAACAACTGCTGCCAAGCACTGGCCCCCACACTTGGATCTTTCTTGTAGCCTGAGAAACATTACCAGCTAAGCTTTCCCTGTCCCTTGCTACAGTAAAATTGTGTCCTCAAAGGCTCTCAGTGCTCCTTGGAAGGCTCCTGACATCAGAAACAAAACTGGAGTGCACCAGTGTTGATACTCTAGTCTTACAACCCCCGTGTAGATCTTCCAACCAAGCATGGCAGAAAAATGGCACACAGGGAAGAAATCAGCACTTAGAAACATCCTTGTCAATCCCTGCACTTCTCTCTATCCCTTATAATTAACTTGAAATTGATATTTTATAAAATTCTCACTGATATCCAAAAATAGTTATATGCTAACAAAAGATGGGGGGAAAGAAGTTTTAGAGTAATAAAAAAAATAATTTTAAGAGGTGATATTTAAATTTACAGCTGGTGGTAGTATTTCTGACAGATCAATGCTAAGCTGTATTAGTAATAAACACATTTGGTTTTTTTAAATGTCCTGATTCATGCAAAGGAGATGATTGAGAAAAAAATGCAAGGTGAATGCAAGCAATCACAAGAGGCCATTCATTATTCTGCCTCCAATTTTTTATGAATACATTCACAGAACTGCAACTGTGCTCATTCCACAAGTAGCTCAGGGCAGAGGGATTAAATCAGACAACCTTTATAATTGTTCTCCAGCTGTCAGTCAGCCTTTTTTATCTGCCAGCATGTGTAGACAATATAATTTCCATTAAAAATGCCACTCATTTAGTGGCATTGGACTGAAATGAGGACATTAAGTGGATAATGAAAAAAAAAAATAGGAAAAAAAATGATTGCGTAAATCCAAAAAGCTGAAAGAGTTAATTGGTTAATTGGCTGTTTCTCAAACAACATTGGCTCCACTGTTGGAGGTAAGCAAGGCAAAATACCAGTAATTAAAAAGCTAATTACTATTTTATTTCAGAAAGTGAGGAACCCTAAGATTAAAGTAATGAGAAATGCAGCTTGCTGAAGTGAGAATAGTAACACTGTTGTCATCAAGAGTTCCCTGCAGAACCATCACCTTGGGAAGGTTTGCACACAGACTTGTCACAAGAGTAATTAGCTAATTAGAAAGCTATAAAATACCTCCTTCCCCTTTCATTATCTGAGATCCCAGATATGATTCCAGATTAAAATGGAAAATTAACACTATTACTGTACTTACTTTGATGACACCTTTTCTGGGCTATGTTCATGGGCCAAAATGTTTTAAATTAATCCCTCCCTTAACTCCACGTGCTGTTTCAGATATTTCAACCTATATCTGGAAGGCCATGATAGATCTACACACAAAAATCTGCACATTCCAAAAATCAGCATCAGTTGAATTTTAGTCCACTGATGTGCTATTTAGTGTGGGACACCTCAGGTTTCACTGTGGATTAGAAAATTATGTTTTATCATACAAATTCACAATGGAGTCGTGTAAGAAATTAATTTATTGACATAATTTTTGGAGAAATTAATGCTCAGTGACACAAAGAGCAGGAACTGACAAACTGGTATTCTGCCCAGCTTACCTCCAACAGGGATTTCTACACCAGCCCATCCATCCTCTGTCACCCCTGCTGTAACTCTTGAGCCCAATGAGGAGGACTGTGGTTCTTATTTCAGCTTTTCCTCTGCTTTCTCTGCATTTTGAGACTTGTCTCAAACATTTATTTCTTATATAAACAGTAATTTTATAGGTGGTTACAGAGATTACAATTTCTTGGAAAGCAGCAACTGGAGCTATGATCCCAAACCTTCTCCAGCTCTTCAGGAAAAACTAGATTCATTACTGATGTAGGTTAGTCTTCAACCTAAAATGCAAATGGAAAGAAAAGGAAAAACAATCAGACACAGGCATCTCAAAGTTGGCCAGATTTCAGCTTTCAAGAAAGAGAGAAGCTTTTTGAAATTTGTCTACTACATTAAAATAAACCCCTGATATAAGTTAAGATAGTATTTGAAAAGCACTTGATACTGATTCTTTGACAAACACTTATTATCAGATTGTGAAAGCAGACTGTGATTACTTTCTTTTTTTCTTTTTTACACATAATTACAAAATGTTCTCAGTCAAGTGATGAGTCAATTAAATGTACCCCCTTCACTGCAGGATTCTGTGCATGCAGTATATATAGAGGAACAAAAAGGCAAGACCTGCTGGACATTTTTCTTATGAAGCTGCCACTATCTGGTCCATCCTTGCTTTACACTCCCCAGAAGGATTAGTGCAGTGCTTAGTCCATCATCATCCACTGAATTCAGTTTTACTAATTTAACCCTAACAGGAGTTCTGGGGTTGGTGTAAACACCAAATAGGACAGACAGCATATTTTAAGACTGTGGACAGTTTCCAAGAGATACCCACCTTTAGCTTGCCGAATGAGTCTGGCTGAAGATTAGATTTCCATGGTAAGTGGGAAAATGAGGCATTTCCAGGCTCATTTCCTTTCTTCAGTGCTTGTCAGAGAGAACCAGCTGTGCTTACTCACTGGAGGAGAAACATGTGAAAGGCTCTACCCAGCCTACACACAGAGAGGGTAAGACTATACCACCCTACAATATTTAGGGAACTAGATGAGATTCCTGACCAGAGGACTTGCCTGTATCACTCCTAGGAGCCACCCCAACAAGGATGAAGAGTATGAGCATTAGAGCAGCAAACAAGCATGAACCACAAACACTTGCTGGCTTTCAAGGGGAACTGCTAGACTTCAAGTTTCAAAATAAAGGACTCCCAGAAACCCAGCTAAGGCCTAAAAATGTATAACACAGCATGACCTGCTACATGATGGAAGCCACGGAACTTGAATGAATGATTGCTGCTGGGAATGCTACATTTGATAATGGACTACAGCATCTAGTGCAGATGGAAAAGTTGCAGTTAGAGCTGTAACTATGAGTGACAGATTTTTGCTTGCAGACAATCAAGGATGATGGAGGCAGTAACAGACCTCCTGTCCATCTGCATGAAGCACAAGTGGTGCCCATGTTTCTGCCCCATCAGAACATGGGCACCACTATTCATGCCACAGAGTTGGGGCCAGGCTTGCCAAACACAGCCTTGTAATGTCAAGTGCTGACTAAGCCAAGAAGCAGGAGCCACCATGACAAGGAACAGAAGAAACTGCTGCTCACCACAATGAGAAATTCCCACTCTCCATTTCCTCCACAAAAGAAACCTTTCTACTGAAAGGCTTCCTGTTTGGTCTCACAGCATGTGAAACAAAGAGGGAAGAAAACAAGCAGGGTGTTTCTGGCAAGATCAGAGCTGGGTTTGTCACGTTACTGAGTGATGGGCAGAGCTGCTCTGGTCACACATCACGACTGCTCTGCCATGTTTTCTACATCCCTAATTCTGAAAGACACTTAAACATCTGCATAACATTTGAAATATGTGTCTAATTACAAGACATGGTTTACGTCTGAAAGTGGACTGTGTAACACTAATTCTAACCCAAAATAATCCATTTCCAGTATGATCATGTTATAAAGTCCAACCACAAGGTTGGCAGACTATAGTTCTGAACATTTGACCTGGGCTTTTTCTTCCCCCAGAAAATCCAGGAAAGTGAACAGGTAAGGATTCAAATTCAACAAAATCCCCAAACTTAGGGCTTGGTTTTACCACTATTTTTCAGGACAAACTGCAGCACAGATCTTCAGATATAGAGGGTGGATGATGAGGATGGGTGGGCAGGACAGGACATGGACAACACAATATGAACTCTCACATCCTCCCCATCTCTACTTCAGTGAGACTCAACCTCTCTTAATAGTCTTGTGTGTCTGTGCAACATTTTTAGCAATTGCTGGGTGCCTGGTTGCAGGGTCTAAAGAATAAACCTAAAACCATGCATTAAGGTTCAAGATATAGGTGCTTAGAATGCAATTCTGAAAACAATTGTGCTGTACACTGAAATATGGTACTTGATTATCTTCAGTGTTTTCACCCCATCCTGAACTGACACAATGCTAAACAGACCCAATTAGTTCAATAAAAAAAAGGCAACACTCAGTCTAGCAAAGTCGTTCATTATAATATTTATTCTATGAAACAATGCTGAAAATAGAAGATTAAAAAATGTTCCATGCATTTCATAAAATACAGAGAAAGACACTGTCATAAACAAAATAGAATAAGCAAGCCAAACACCCTCTGAAAACCCCAGGAGCTCCACTCTCCACATTGCATCATGAGAATACAAAAAGCATATCCAGGAGAAAGAGCACTCTGAGGAAAGTGGCAGGTTATCTCTCAGTAACTGGGATGAGTACGTCTTGGTCATTAACCCACAAGAGTTTTGCCACCACCTTTCTTACTACAAAACCAAACTGATTCCACTTGCTTTCCTTGCTACCAGTTCCTGGCAATGTCTTTGGCTGGGAAACCAGGACAGCATAGCAGAATTCACATTAAGCTGCTGTCCAGAGAGGTACTAGGGCCCAAAATGTAGGCAGCTATGGAAAGGTATCAGGGCACAGCGGGTGAGAGGGAATGGCAGCTGCTCCCCTGCTGGAAGCAGGCTGCAGGGACATGCCTTGACTGTCTTCCCAGGAGCACTGTGTGTGGAAAATGCACCTGCTGGAAGAAGGATGGGCAGAAGTGATGCCCTAGGGTGACTTCATGATGCTTGGAGCCCCAGCTGTCTGTTCTGTTTATGCTGGATATTAAGTTCTGCACCTTTAAGACTGGTTCTGAGAGCAAAGGGCAGGAGAAGAAGAGCACAGCTTGTTTGCAGAAACTGCACTTGCTCCTCTGCATTGTCTCTCACAGACTGTGCTGTCTGCAGCATGGACAGCAGGACAGAGCTCTCCTTTGCCTTTAGTCAGCTTTTTTAGCTAGCCGAGGCAGAGAAGTTCACCACACTGTGGCATTTCTTTTTCTTGGAACTCATTGGCCCTGCTCTGGACTGAAAACCCAGAAAAACATCAGGAGCTCATGTCTGTAGCCCACCAGGGCCTGGGATGCAGCATTTTCCAGTGCAGGAGGAGAGACTGAGCAAGCCTACCACACCCCATGAAAAGGATTTTCTGAATTTGCCATCTCTTCAGAACAGGGAGAGGTTTGTTTAATATTATTCATTTTTTATGCTTGTGAATACTTTGCTTGTTAAACAAACAGACTTTTTCCACTTTTCTGCAAGGAAATCTTGGGGGGAGGGTTTCCTTGAATCTGCTTTCTAAAGGGATCCATTTGGAAGTTTCCTCCCAAATTTGCCCTAAACCAGGACAAGCAGGAAATGTATCTAGTATCTCTTTAAGAATCCCAGTCACACAAAAGACATGCTGCATTAAAGATGGATGACAAGAGCAACACCTGCATTTAGGTTACAAACGACATTGCTATCAATCTTACTGAAACATTTTGATCCAGCTCCTTCTCCTCAACCTACAATAGTGGGTTTGGCTTTAGCAAAGCTGTTACAAGATCCTTCTCTTGATTTTCTTTTACAGAACCTCCCACATTCCCACAACAGTTAACAACCACATAACCACCAAACACAAAGCCAGCCTAATTCTGGGCTCTGACATAAAAGCAGCCTCACTCTTGTGCTGGGAACACCTCAAAGCTGCCATAGCTGTATTTGGGGAGGGCAGGGTAGAGAAAGGAAGAACAAGGCTCCACTTACACCAACATCTGCTGCTCCAAAAACCCCACCCACAAAGCCTTAGGAGCACCATAATCAAAGAATTTCATGTGGGGAGGAGCAAAGAGAAGAGAACAGACTGGGATCCTTCCCCCTGCACCTGGGGATGCAGCCACTCTTCAGAACAGCATTCTTCCTCCTGCCAGCTCCCAAGCCAACTCTGCTGCAGCATGGAAGGTTCTGCATCAGCCTCCTGAGAATGAAGCACAGGGAGAGAAGATTGTTATGGTTGGAAGAGCGGTTTTCATGTCGATCATGAAAAACATAAAGCTAGAAACTCCTGTTTTTTAAAAAAATTCAGTGAAGTGTAATTTAGCCGGTAGCACAAACTATTAAAAAATTAGAAGTAAGATCTAGAATTGCCCATGCTATACCTTAATTCTCTCCCTTTGTATATATATATATCAGGAATATATCTTCTCACTTTCCAATTCCCAGAAGAAACCTATTCCATTCCCTGCACAAGCACAAAGGAGTCAGAAGGAAGACTCCACAGAAAATCCCACGTCCAGCATTTCTCTCTTGGAGTGCTTGCAGCTAGAATAATGTTTTCTTGTAAAGTTTTTAAAGTTCAATTATGTTTAATGTGCTCCATTTAGCTTGCATTAAAAAAAAAAAACAGAATATGCTGTAAGAAATTAAGGTCTTCACAGGTCTCCACAGGCTTTGGTGAAACACAGAGAGTCTTTCAAAATAATTGCCCAGCTTCCTCTATAGTGGAATTTCTGTGTTGTCCATGTAAACATTACACAGAGTCTTTGTACCACCCACTAAGCTCTTTGTTTCAATCAACTATTTCTTCCCAAAAGCACATCCTTATGTTTCTTCCTACACCACAGCCACCCTCCTACACCACAAAAGATATAACAAAACAGGAATTAATCACAGGCTGGATACTTACAGGGATTGCTGCTGTTTGCCTCTGTCTTCGCAGCCTTGGCAAGTTTGGTTGAGTTCTGCTGTGCTTTGCCTTGCTCCTCTCCAGTTAGCAGGGCTTTTATTTCCGAGGGGATTTTCCCTTGGTCCATGGCCATGCACCACTGCTTGTACTGAAATATGCAAACACATTAGGCCTTAGCAAAGTGCCAGGATCACATTAGCAGACAAACCAGGGCTGGAATCTTTACCTTCCTGTCCATTCATGGAAGGTCTGAACGTACTGAGCTGAAGCCTCTTACGAAACTGCAGAGCCCTAATGAGCTGAGCACGTGGCCAAGGCTGCATACCTGGCCTCAGCAAAGCCTCTTTCAGTCAATAAACTGCTGCTCAGAGGCAGCCCCAGACAGAATGCTGTAATTATTAAACAACATGGAACACTCTGTGCAATTTCTCGCTGCTGGCATGCGAGAATACCGTTCCAGTTCATGGCCTATTAAAAACAAATATTTCACATGACTCTGGGGCTCTTGGACTACTGAGAGGTCCTTTCCAACTGCACAAGGCACAGTGGAAGCACATGAGCCTTATTCCTACTTCCCTCATCTTAAATCCTTCATTGCCAAACCCTGAAGCACATCAAAAAACTGTGGAGAGTTGGCTGGCTTTTCACCTGATCCTAAACCTGCTGACTTGTAGTGATTAGCCCTGCCCATTCAAACAAACCTAAAGTCAGGTCAATGCAGCATTCTCAGCGTTGGTGATGTTTCAATGACACCACTGTGTTGTCACTATAGGACCTGAAAGAACACAAGCACACACCGCAGTTCTCAGGGTGAAGAAAAAAAAAGTTTATTTTCTGACTCCAACATTTATAGTTTTCCGAGAGTGACAGTGGATTGGAGGGTGACAGTGCCACCTCTCCAATGACACTGGACAGACCAACAGTCCATCAACTTTCTCCTCCTCCATAAAGGAATGCAAAACAATGAGTTACTTACAGAAAGTGTGTGAGAAAGTTCTCTACAAGAATGTCGGCATCAGAAGGCTTATAAAATGTTAAAAAAACAGGGCAACACTGTGTCTGTATTTCCAGATGAAACATTCTCTTTGGTTAATGCTGCTCATTTGGCCAAGACCCCAATTTTACACATCCTGGAACCACCTACAAAGAGAGCATGTTGCAAGAATCCTCCTCACCAGCAGAGAAGCAATGGCACTCTGTGGATATACGCTTGCCCTTTGATATTTCAACACCTCTTCTCACAATCTACCTCTGTCAAAGGTGTTTCAAAAGCAGACATTTCAAAGCCAACACACTCAAGTATAACGGCACTTCCTTTGCTTGCTTCCAGTTCAGAACCAGCAGATAACTTGTGACATGAGTTTGTATTCTACACACCAAAGCAGGCAAACAGCTGGATGCATCTGATGTTTTGATACCTCCTGGCCAGCCAAATGCCACTGTCAGTCACTGTGGTCCCGAGAACAAGTGTTCATGACACAGGTCCCAGACAATACTGAGGGTTAGGTTAAATGATAGTTCCTTACCATTTCAAGCTCTTCTCTGAGAGCACAGATGGCTCTCTCTCTGCTTGAAACCAGCTCTTCCAGGTACTGGTACCTCAGCTTCTTCCTGGCTCTGCACTCTCTTGCACTCTGACGACTTCTTTCAAGTTTTGCCTTCAAGTCTATTTTGGCTGGTTTACGACCTCGTTTGCCTGGTTTCTTTACCTTGCCTCCAACCACCTGGAAAGGAAGGGCACAGTAAAGATCCTGCTCTGCAAAGGTAGTGCTGGAACCATGAGACAGTAAATATTAGGAGTCTCAAGTACAAAATCTTGCATATCCATCCCGGAGCAACAGAAGAAATAAGAATGCTGAGCTCTGAAGTTTTCAGGACTCTCTCCAGTGGCTCTATTTCTCTCTCATACTGGGGAGCCCAGAACTCAACACACTATTTCAGGTATCTATGAGGGCATCTGGATATTGAGGAGGCATAATCAGCTTGCAGTGAAATTGTTTTCATATCACCAACAGCTGGTGCTCTAGCAGGTCTGGAAATGTAACTCTCCCTTGCAGAAATGTAACTCTAGTTTCTTGCCCCATGGAATGCAGGTTTTGCAATCACCTTCCCCTCTTCTTTGTAGCTCCTTTTTTACAGGTCTGAGAGCTTCTCCTGCTACAAATAAAAATTAAAAAAAAATAAAATAAACCCAGGTTTACTCTGCGTTTCCCCACTCAAATATTTCATTCTTAACATGGGGGCGTGGCACAAGAAAATCTTAAATATGGTCTGCAGATTAGTTCACTGGTCATTGGGCAGTATCACCTAGTAAACATTACATCAGCCACACACTCCAGCTCCCTCTGAAGAGAGAATTTCTCTTTATTTGCATTCTGACCACACTGTTTGACTGGAGGGGGTGTGGAGAAATACACCTAACACACACACCTGCATACAAGAATTTCACTGCTGCCTTAGTATTTCACCATCCTGCACACAGACAGACTTTTTCTAACAGGCAGTGTTTAAAATATCAGAGTTCATAATTTTTAAAAAAGCACTTTTACTGTGAAAAGCTACAAAACAAGTAATTTTTAACATTCAAAGAAGTCACTTGTTCTGCAAACTTAGCAAGCTGCAATAAAAACAATAACATAGTGAGTTGACGTGCCAGAATGAAGAGGGAAAAAAAGGATTATACAATTGAGCCTATTCTTTCTTTGGAAAGTGAGTCAACAATCACATGTCAACATAATCCTACCCTCTCTGTATTGTCCCTCCTGATTTATTCAGGAGTAGCTGCCTACCATAAGCAAATGAAAGAACAGAAAGTACTTAATGGACATCTATATCATGAAACAAACACAATACATTCAGAAGAGCAAAGGGGAAAAAAAAAACTAAGCTCTTTTACACTTGAACTGCTGAATACAGTTTAAATAATTCTTTACTTCATCAAGGTGCTCCCCATAAGATTTTCTAGCTCAAAAAAATGAATGTAGTTCAAAAATAAAAGTAACCAGATGTGGCCAAGGCAGGGGGCAGGAGCTCTAAGGAAGGGAAAGTGACTGTCCCCTTTCAGGCATGGCAAGGTCTGTCCTCTCATGGAAACATTCTCCTGGTTGTGGATGGTGTGATCCACATGCCCAGCTCAGCAGAAGGTGGAACTACACAGAATTTTCCCAGGTGGGGCTGTAGGCACTCACAATTTGCTCTCTATTATTACTTGCACTTGGAAGATTGGTGGATATTACATTATACACACTACAGCCAAAGTACTTCAGTTCTCAAACACTTTTAGCACCTGAGGCTTTTTTCTGTGCTAATGCAATGTATTTCAAAGCAAATCTTTGAATTCAAGAGCTAGATAAGGTCTTGTAGAAACACACTGCAGCTCTCTCAAAAAGCCCTGGCCACTCTGGGTTCTGACCCTCTAGAACTAGAGTGAGCTGCCACTCAAGGCTGGGGCCCCAGCACACTCCTGTGTGAACAAAAAGTACACATCACCCTGAAAAGGCAGCAATTACAAGCAATTTAATCAAATCCTGCATTCTTGTCAGTTTTTCCTCACCAATATTTAGAAGCTCCTGCTGTAACTTTAAGCAACCCAGCTGAGGGAAAAAAGGCCTGAGAAATCCTTTGCCCCCATACAGCATTCCCATATCTCCCTGGCTTCTAGTCCTGTTTACCTGCTCAGTTTCTGTGCTGATGTGACAGAAAGAAGACAAAGCAGAAGTGATAGTTGATGCTGAACATGGCAACAGACCAAGCAAACATTTTTTGTCCCTTTGTATTCCTCTGCAGTTTATAAAAAGATGTGATCTATTAGCATTCAGCAGTTGAGATTTGGGGTTTTTTCAGGGAGTCATAAGCAATCAAGACTCAGTACAACATAAATCATAAAAAATTTCATAGAAATATTAATAAAGGTATGCAATAGTTAGAGATCTGACCAAGCTCCCATTTCAGTTCACTCAGAAAACAGAAGAACATAACTCTTTTCTCAGGCACATGGTGTGGTTCTTGGGGTGTCCTGCACAGGGCAGGAGTTGGACACGATGATCCCAATTGGTCCCTTCCAACTCAGCCTATTCTGTGACTCCACAATTTCCTCTTAATACCCTCCTTAGCCCATAACCTCATTCTTGCCTCCCATCAGTGCTCAGGCACAAAGTTATTTGACCTGGAATTGGAAATAGCTGCAATTACTTGACCTGATATAGAAAATTCCTCTGACTTCTGGGTTTTTTTATTAGAAGCCTGCAGCAGATCTCTCCGAAAGCAGAGGGGTCCTCCACAGGAAGGAGGTGCACCTATAATAGACTACACTGTATCAGCTCCTCACTCACAACCCTGAGGAGCTGAGCCCCTCAGATAGAAGACCAGGGTAGAGTTGGCCTCATCATGAGATTTGCAAGTTTGAATCAATTTAGCAGATTAAAGCAACAGTAGCCCAGGCAATGCCGATCACACTGACCAGGCCAGCATCTCCCAGAAGCTCTGAGTTTATTTACCAATGAACAAGCAGCTCCATCAACCAGTACTTGAGATCCATCTCAGGCAGACTCTGCATTGCATTTGCAGCTGAAGGTAAAGGTCTGCAGAACTTAATGCAGCATGAAACTGGTGATCATCTACACAATTTATATAAAACTATAAAAATTATTTGTTAGAAATAAAACCTAAGTGCTGTGTTACATAGAGGGAATCTATTCCCACTTGCAAACATTTTTACAAAATCAGAAAGTAAATGAAGCCAGTCACAAGTCTCCTAACAAAGATGAAGTTTTCTGATCTTCCAATTCAAAGCATACCACTCACAGTAGCAGTACAAAACCCAGCTAGAGAGCATGCTTGTTATTCCTCCATTTCATGACATTTTATATGCCCAACACAATTCTTTTACTTTCACTGGCAGACAAACTGCATCCAATAATGATCCAAAAATGTAAGATACTATTTAGTGAGCAAACACAATCTAAGTCTGAAGCAGATGTGTCAACAGAAATTAATCCTGAAACTCTCACCATACAAAGTGCTTCATGTCTTAAGAATGCCATGTTCAGCACAGAGGCATCAAGAATACTGTCTGTCTTTGCTGCAAGGTCTGTTTTAAAAAAGCATGAGCTAGGGATAAATAAAGTTTTCACAGAGTGTTATGCAGGCACCCAGATGGGTAAGTGCTAAAGTTCAGGGCAGCAGTCACTCAGATGCCACCTTGCCACAGGTGACAGCCCTGCTCTTCCCCAAGGAAGGACTTACAGCCTCACACAGGAATTGTGTCCACCACTGGGCCCTACACATCCTCTCAGTTCTCATGAACAGAAACCAGGCACTTTTCTAAACATGTCTCTGTTAGAACTTGGGCTCAAGGAGGGTCAGCTAACTCTACCATGTGTATCCTCCCAGCCCACTGTAACAATGAAATAAAACTGTTTAGAGACTTTAATCTTCTGCATTTTTATGGCTCCTTGCAAATATGAGATGTGTCATCTGAGCAATGCTGAGCAGGAGCTTTTTCAAACATGTAATGATTTGAAATTGCTCCTATCAAACTATAACCAAAGCTGTTAAGGTTTTGTATTTCCAAGCAAGCAGTAATGAGAATGCTTTATGTTTAATTGTAATAAATGGATAGTGGGATGTTAGTTCTCAAGAATGTTGAATGTATGTTATAAGGATGAAAGAAGTTTTGCTAAGACCTGTGTGGAAATCAGCCCAGCTCCTTGGGTGCAGCCCTTTGCTGAGAGCCTTCCCCTGCTGGAATAGCATGTGTTCCCTTGGAAAGGAAAGCTGCATGAACACCAGAGCAAGAAATCAACACTTGCTGGATCCACAAATATATTATATAATATATTTTCTGTGCAAGACAAGAATATTTGTAATAAAAGACAGCAACCCCAACCTTTTTTGGTGTTGGTCTGGTTTTTGTTTGCTTGGTTTTAACTTCACTGGAATAACAAAATTGACATTACAAACTTTCGTTTCTCATTTCTGGACATAAACTGAACAGTTAATTACTAAAATAACTATTTTCAGTGTCCCCTACAAAAAACTCTGTAATTAATACAAAGGATTGCAGTTAGCTGTATAAAACTGTATTTTAATGTTGACCAACAAGTTACCAACTTCTTACCCTAGTCCCTACTCTCTGCTTCCCAATGCATATAACAAATACATAATATGTTATATGTAGCCTTGTAAAATAATCAAGAAATTTCACCTATAAAGGCTGAAGCCACCACAACACAGCCTCTCCTTTTTCCTCTGTCCAAAGACTTCAGAGATGCACAACTGATGTTTTAACATGAATTAACTGCAAGTAACAGCTCCATCACTAAATTCTTTCCCTTCCACACCCAATAGCTCAAATCACAGCGAGAAGTGAGGCCAGTACCTGAACAACCCTTAGGTTAAAAGCAGTTCTATAGAAGGAGGTCATTTTTTGGGTGGGGGTTCTTTGGGATTGTTTGTTTGGGGTTTTGTTTGGGGTTTTTTTTGTTGTTTGAGGGGTTTGGGGGTTTTTTGTTTGGTTGGTTTTGGGGGTTTTTTGTGTGTGTGTGAATATTTTAAGAACATCCTTCTGAAATGAAACATGAAATTCTTCTAGATGTTAAGATGTTCTAGATGTTAAGATATTCTACCTCTCCCTTTATTTCTTGCTATTTCCTTCCAATTTTGAGGAATGTGTTGACAAGAACCATTCTTCTAATGTCCTCTTAAATCAGACAAGAAGCTAAATTAAAATGCACTATGAATAAGGGAAAACTCTGCAGCCTGCAAGCTCAGTTCTAAATTCTTTGTGTCAATTAGATGGAAGAAACACTGAACTTGGCTGCAGGGAGTTATAGAATGGTCACTACACTACCAACACAATTTAGTTGGTTGAGTTTTTGCAGGGAAAGTCCTTTCACAGGCCAACCCCCTCAGCAAGGAGGAAAGCATGACTCAGTGGAATTTTTAGGAGATTTCAAGGACATGCTGACTCCAGTGTAATCACAGTGGCCATAAAATGAGTAATGAATAAATAAATAGTGCTTGCCTCATCCTGACACAGCAACCTGCAATGGGAAGAGCCCTCCTAAGGGAAATGGCATCTCTTGAATGGAGTCACCAACACCTCAAGGTGACCTGCAGCCTCATGAATGATAAAAACTGTACTTGGGAGTGAAGATAGCAAGAAGAGTGAATATTCCACTCTGTTGTTTTTTCTTATTCAACTCAACATCAATTTTAAAAAAAAGAAAAAGACCAAAGATTCAACTTACTGACTGGGTAAATAGATTTATTTTATTTAGTAAATGTGTCAAAAAATGTTTCAGGGGAAAAAAAAATGCATACTATCATGACTCCACATGACATAATGGCAGACCAAAAATTATTTTTGATTGAAAATTTGGAAGTTGGGTAATAAAAAGAGCCTAATTCAGAGAAGAACATAAAAAGAAATAAAAATCAGATAATGTTCATGAACTATATACACCTCCAGAACTAAATCTTCTGGATCTTCTAAACTACTGCCCAAATTACACAAACACTCATGCAGTTCCCAGAGTTGTGAGACATCAGTGATGCAGATTTCCCCCAACCTCCTTCACAGCTTTCAGGTAAGGCCTTAATAAAATAAAATAGCATACATGTTAAAACAGCAGATCACCACAAACCTTTCAGAGCCTTGCAACCCATTCTGTGGATTGTGGATTACCAAATTACTGATCACTTCCAAATTTCTTTATTCCTTAAGAAATCGTGTCAAGCATTTTTTCTTGCTTTGAATTAAAGCAGATCTTCATAGGCTGTGTAATTTTGTTCCAGTAAAATCCCCGTGGATAAGGCTTAACCAGCACTGCAGGGAGCTGAAACACCCAGCCTCAGCTGGATCTGGGCTGCAGTGAGCAGGCACGGCTGCTGTCCCCACAGGCCCTGCTTTAGGAACACTCTAAGCAGGAGGGTGGAGGGAGATCTGTTCCTTGGGCACCTCCTCATGTTCATCTTCACTCAGCTGGAACCCCACACCTTCAGGGATGCCACTGTGCTGCTCTCATGAAATTCTTCCAATGCTAGAAGAATCCAGGTTCCAGCACCCAGTATGAGGCTGCAACCCACGCTGCTGCCCTCGACCTCACCATTTGTGCTCACCATTTGGGACACTTTAAGCAGGACGGTGGAGGAAGATCCATTCCTTGGGCACCTCCTCATGTTCATCTTCACTCAGCTGGCACCCCACACCTTCAGGGATGCCACTGTGCTGCTCTCATGAAATTCTTCTAATGCTGGAAGACTCCAAGCTCCAGCACCCAGTACAAGGCTGCAGCCCACGCTGCTGCCCTCGTACCTCACCATTTGTGCTATTTATAATCAATCCAGGCTGCTGCTGGGAGCATGAGGCTCTGCACCACGCCACACTGCTGGTACCCAGCCTTTGTCCATGCCTGGAGGTTTAAGGAATCGCCAGAAGCAGCATCGAAGCGCTGCAAGCAAGAACTAAGCCGGCAACCCTTCCTTGCTATCAGCTGCGGGAAGCAGAGCTGGCCAAGAGCGGATTTCAGAAGGGTCCCTGCACCAAGAGCCTCACCGGCTGCCCCCAGCTCCAGCAGGTCCTTACCTTGCTGTCATCCATGTGTGCCGCCAGCCCCGATCCGCCTCGCCGCAGCCCCTGCTCGAGGAGCAGACGGAGCCGCCCGCCCGCAGGCCCGGCAGACACCGGCGCTCACAGAGCCTCAGGGCCGCCCGCGGCCGCCGCCATCGCCCGCTGCCATCTTTGTTTACAGATCAGCGGAGAGGTCGCGCCGGCAGAGCGGTGCACGCTGGGAATTATAGTCTTGTTCGGCCCCCGTCGCTATTGGCCGCCGCCCTGGCGGGGACAGAATAAACTACAACTCCCAGCAGGCCCAGCAAAGGAGTGGCGCGCTGATTTGTCCTCGCCTCCCCGAGCGAGCGAACTACATTTCCCAGGAGGCTCCGCGCGCTCCCCCGCCTCACCCCGCAACAACTGAATTTGTTGTTTTTTTGGTGTTTGTTTGTTTGTTTGTTTGTTTGTTTGTTTGTGTTTTCTCTATCGCTCGCACCATTCCACGGCTGTTCTGCTGCAGCCGCAATGGCTCCGGAAAGATGACCAGGGGCTGGTGGGGTCAGGGCTGCCGGCTCCCACCCTAGCACGGGCTAGATGCAAAAAACCCAAACCCATAACACAACAAATTTAAGTTTTCTGCTGGTTTTTGCCTTGCTTTGCCCTAAGAGTTCTTGAAGACAGAGCCGAATTTTCCAGGCCACCTGGACACTACTGAGCCTGTAATTCCTGGAGAATACCCAGTTCCCCCCATTTCCATGTGGGCGCAGGGCTCATGCGGAATCCCTGAGGTAAACCCAGGCCATCCTCCCATGTCTGTGCCCCCAAATGAGCCCTGTGCTTGCTGGAAGGACACAGGTATGTGAAAAACGCCAATCACTTGTTTTTAAAAGTTTAAAAGTTTAATAGTAATAAAATGGTTATAAGAATAGTAATACAATTAGAGTGATAATAATTTGGACAATTTGAATTAGGACAATATGGGACAATAGAGACAAAGAGTTGCGGACATCCGGGTACCTTCTTCTGGGCAGCATGAGCCCAACAAAGGACCCCCATTAACAAAGGATTAACCCTTAAAAACAATAGCCTGTTGCATGTTCATACTTCTCATACATGATGTATAAATTCCATTCAAACACAGGATTCTGTCTGGTCATCTTCAGCTTCTTCCTCCTAATCCTAATGGTGTCATCCTACCCAAGCAAGGCAGAAAGTTGTTCGTTTCTCCTGATAATGGAGCAATAAATTCTCTTTCTCTGAAAGATTTAGGTGTCCTGTGGCTGCTACCTCAGTGTGAGTCCTTTCTTTAGAAAAAAAAGTATCCTACCTAGCATAGTTTCTATTTTAACATTTTGTTATAACCTAAAACTATATTTAACACATTATTTAAGAGAATTAATACAGCATTACTTTCTAACACAACACATACAATATTAATTTTAGTATTTGTGAAAAGCCAATCATAAAATATGCATTTTTCACAGGTACCCCAGTACACAATGCTCTTCAGCACGGCCCACGTTTCAAGCTGGCGGTGAAACCTGAAGCTTGGCGTGTTTCATGTTGCTGCATGTTTCTTTTTATTCATGCAAGAGTTTCCCATGACTTAATCTCTTTTACATGCAATTGTTAGGGCTGAAGGCTTTGTCATGGGATTTTCCCCCTGAATCACAGACCTTCCTCTTGGAGGGATATGCTTGCTAGATGGCAGAGACAAAGCACTTTCTAAAGCTTTTTTTTTTATCTCTATAACTTATATGTTGTCATAGACAAGGCAGTTTGCACACTGCTTGTCCAAAAAACAATGAATCAGTTCTGGTAACTCTCCTTTGAAATAATAGTAGTAAAAAAGCAGGGATGATCAATGTGTCAAACATCAGCTAATAAAGTGGAAGGAATGGCTTGCTATGAGCTTGTCTCCTGTGATCCCACCCCCATCTTTACCTTCAAATTCTTCCAGAGGGTGGTGGGGCGCCTCCTCCTGCCTTTGGCACTGTCCTCGGGCCATAAAGCTGCCTTTAAAAGCCAGCTGGGGGTTTCCCCGGTGAAGGGAAATATTGAGTGGCAGAGAGCCAACATAGCTCACTTAGGCAACTCTCTGTTGCAACATGAGTGGAGGAAGGAGATTAGACAGAGCCCTGGTGCTGATTCAGAAAGGCCAGAATCCTTTTAACCAGCAAATTAAAGTTGTAGCTGCATCTTTTCTTCCCACTCGATTGCCCCACACTGCCCATCCTGCTTCATGTCAGGTGAGAGGCAGAGCTCCCAGCTTCTGGATAAAGCACAAGTTCCCTGCCTCAGCACTTAAGGGGATCTGTATGTTAGCAGGGAACAACTCAAACTAAGCACTGCATTCTGCTTTTCCACTCTGCCTCTGCTGTCCTCCTGGGTGAATTCAGACTTGTGAGTTGAGTGGGAGTCTGTCAGAAAGAACAATTGTGAATGGAACTGGATATTATTTATATGTAGATATGCACAGAGAGAGGATAAGATTATGACATTTTAAACTGATTTTAGCTGTTTAAACATTTAAACCACAGTGATGTTCACCAAGGAAATCCTACCTTGTGTTACATTCAGTGTCACAAAGTGTTTTGCACAATAACTATTGGCAGGTCCCTGATGGAATTAGTAATATTTGTTAAAAGAAGAGTTGTGCTTCTGAGATCCAGAGAGACTTTGAGGAAGATAAATAAAGTGAGTTCAGCAATCAGGCAATAGCTTAAAAATCATTGCTTATGTCAGTGTGACTAAAAAAAGAGATATAACTCACAGGGTGATTTTGCACCATGTGCTCGTATTTCAACACATCCCAACCGGGCATTTATTCTCCCCAGATCTGTAAATGTGTTAATTCAGGCAATTCAAAATCTGTTCCTCTGAAATCCTGCCTGAAATAAAAATAAATCTTGCAATCTTTTGGTATCAAGCATTTTGCTGAAATTACTCCACTGTACATTTGTGGAGTCTTTAGAGATTCAGAGCCTTTGAGATGAGTTCATTTATAGATGTGCAGGCAAAGATAAAGTTAAGATATTCTCTTGCTTGCTTTCCAAATGTACTGAGATGTTAATTGCTTTAATAGAGATGCTAACTCCTTTGCCACTGGGCAAAGACAGTGCAAGAACAGCCTGTCTTTCAATCCCTTGGGGTTTGGGGGTTTTTTTGTGGAACTGATAGAGAAATTGCACTTTTCTGCATTCTTTAATATGATACCCAAGAAATGTTTCTGGAAATAGAAGAAATTCTGTCTTTCAATTTCTGTCTTTCAATTTCAACTCTGTTCACACTGAGGCAGAGAACACCTTTAACTTGTCATTTAATCCCACCAGTTAAAGCACTTGTCACTGAGGAGCGACCCAAAAAAAGTTTATTTATCTAATATTCTATATCTTATTGTTGTTTATATAACTAGAATATATAACAAACAGTTTGTTGTTGGTTTGTTGGTTTTTTCTTACATTAAAGAAATCAGCTGAAGACCTGGAAAACCTGGTCAAAACATGAACAGCACATACTCACAAGTACAGTGATTGATCACATTATTGGTATGATTAAAAGAAAATTCTCTTTAAAACAAATGTTCTTTGAAATATGGTTTTTAAAACCTAATTCAGTGCTTGAACAAAGCACAGCACATTGGAAGTCTGATCTGCAACTACTTATACACTGTATAATTAAATGTTGATAAGGGGGTTACTCTCATATTTGCTAAATTCTACTTTGTGGCAAGATGAGCGCCTTCTGTAGTTGCAAATGTGTAAAGTCACAACTACAAGGGGAGTTCTTTCTGTTTAGCTATTGCAAATGTACTTCTCAAGCAAAATGGACTCGAAAGAAGATAATTTGGAATAATCAGCTCTTGTCCTGTGCATCCACACAGGCAGAAAAGTTACTGCTTTATCTGGCCAGACTAACTTTCCCACATAAGCAAAATCTTGAGACGGTGCTTATGATGCTTTTATATTGCTGAAGAGTATCTGTAAATTAAAATATTGCATGAAAATATTTATGCTGCAATTGGAAAAGAGCTACTTCATATTTTCTAGCTTGTTGAAGGAAGAAAAATAAGTTAAATGATCCTACACTTCACACATATGATCAGAAGGGAGAACTAGAAGTGATTCAAAAAGTCATTTGATTAACATGGATTTCACACAAAATTTAAGCTAAATATAAGAAACTGAGAGCCAAGGATCAAGACAAATCACTGATTAAGAAGATGACAAAGAGTGGGTTGAAGTTCAGTGAGGTGCGCAAGTGAGTAAAATTTTACCTTGTTTTGAAACAACAAACAAACAGATCAGCACAATGTGCCACGTTCAGGAATGTGACAGCCATGTTGCATCTGGCACTTGAACAACAGAGAATTATTGCTGCTGAAATGGTAATTGCAGAGGTACAGAAAAAAAGTGGGTGGATCATGTGAAATTCATGAAATACTTGAGGTGAACTTACAGCAGGATTAGACTTTTAATTGTGTACATTGATCTCTATGCACAACTGGTTTACTAAAAAGGCATATTGTTCATTCTCAAGAGGTTTAAAAATCCACTTCAGCTCAGTGTCTCTTTTTTTTGGTTCTTAAAATATTTTGCAACATGCTACTCCCCTTTGGCCTACGCAAACAAATATGTCTGCATATGCAAACCTACTAGAGCCACTCAAAACTGCTGTCAGCAGCTGGCTTTTCTGGTAAGAGCATTTCTGGTTGCTTTCCACAAGACAGAGAATCATTTTAAACACTTTTGTCCAGCCCCAGATTCTCTGGCATGGGCTGTGCTCACATTCAAAACATATACTAATCTAAGTCTGATACTGTTGCCTTGTCCAAGGGCATAAACAAGGTTTCTGCACAGCCTGAGCAAAAACTGAAGGACTTGCATGGCAAGCTGGATCTCTGCACTGTAACTGGGTCAGAGGACTTCCATGATGACCTTGACTACTGTCAGAAATGCCATTGTCCCTTGTGTGAAGGGTTGGGGCATCACATACAGCACTTTGCCCTGGCCTGCACTGCTCACTCCATCTTAAGTCAGCATCATACCTGCTAACTCCTGGTTTGCAACTCTGTTTAAGTGTATTGGATTTCCTGTGTTGCTGTAGCTGCCCATGAGCCTTGCATTTGTATTTAATGAGGTTTGTATTTAAGGAGACTGCTCATGGGAACAGCAGTTACAGGATCAAATCTGCACTGCAAAAAGTGTTGCATTAATTTGTAATAAATGTAAATGAAGGATACACTCCTGGATAACACACACTAATTCACATGGAATTTCACTGCAACAGGGAAAATATGCAGCAGGTACCTGGGAGGTGACAGGCTGCCTGCCTCACCCATCCATACCCATGCAGGGGAAATAAAAGTGGGTTGTTTCAGAAATACACTGAAAAAAGCACTGATACTGCTTAACCTGTTGTCAGCTCCCTTCTTCATGGCTCCCAAAATGTTCCTGACATGTCTCAGCATTCCCATTCCACCTGAAAAAAAAAAATCCACCAACTTTTCCCTTCCTTTGGAGAGAGCTGGGGTTGTTCAGCCTGGAGAAGAGAAGGGTCCAGGTACATGAAAGATGAAAGAAAAATAACAGATAACACTTTTTTTAATGTGACTGGGCTACCACAGTTTAACTCACATGGGTAGGTTGGTTTTAGAGAATGTTACTTTTAAGCAGGTATTTTGAAAAACAGGCTGATAAAATTTTGCATTTTACTTCATTGAGCTTGCAAAAATTTGCCTATCAGGTGGGCCAGGTACAACCCACTAAAAAGTGCAGATACTCTTGAATTTCTTTTTCTACTTTTACACAACGTGATGCTTTGTCAGATTCCTTGAAAAGTACTACTGACACCTAAACAATGAATGTAAATACCCCTATGCTTCTCTCTTGACAACTCAAAGCAAATTGGAATGGCTTCTCAGGTACTTGGAGTAATTTGGGTAACAACTAAAATGAGAGACTTAGAAGTTCTGTTAAACTCCTCAGTCAGGCATCTGCCTCTAACTCTGCTCACTTTGATCTTGGCATCACTGGAAGAAATGGCATTTAAATTTGCAAGTCAGACTGCTGATAGTTCTCAAACTATCATATCAAAAATCTAATAACCAAGAAGATTGATTACAAATGCACATAAATATCTAATTTTCTTATTCACATGCACATATTGTGCACAAAACAATTGTAAGCTCCAAACTATCTCTCACTTGAAAACATAATTGATTTGTGGCAACTGTTTGAAGATTTGGAGGATTAGTTGAAATTATAAGATCAAAATTAGAAAATATTGACTGGTTTGCAAAAAGCATTTCAGTACAAGATCAGGGCAGGGGTGGGGTGGGTGTGTATTTATTTTCCCTATGTCTAAAAGGACCATAATAAAAACCCACACACTGAATTCTTACTCTTTCTTTTGAATTTTACCAGACTGCTAAGCAAATGTCAGACAAGACTGATCCAAGGGAAGAAGGAAACAGACTCTGTGAAACAGAAGCACTGAAATCAAGGTACCTGGTTTTTAAGCAAGAGGTCTGTTTCGAACTTCTACTTCATTATTTCCTTTTAGAATTTGTGACTGGGGACTATATTGTCCCCCCCAGAACTGGAAACTAAGACTAGAGTTTTAGAAACTATACAAAATATGATGTATGATGTATGGTCTGGTGTTACAAACCACTCCTGGTCAGGCTGTGCAGGGTGGTTCTGTGCCCCTTTCCTGCACTGTGTCCAGCAGTTCTGCTGTCAGACCCAGGATTAGTGGACATTAAAGCTTTACCAATTCCTGAAAGGTTCCCCCTCCCCATGAGAGACCATTCCTGGCTTTTATCTACTGGGACATATCTCTACAAAAGGGCTAAATGATGCTCTGAGGTAATTCAGGGATGGTAAACCCAGAGCAAGCAGAGCTTTCATCCTCTCCAGGATCCCTTGAGATCCACAGCTATGTGGAACATTCTGGAGTTTTCTCCAAGTATTTTTCACAATTGCAAGGCTCAGGTTAAGCTGCAGGAGAAAGCCTGACATACATATGTAGTGTTGATGCCCATGTTAGGTGCTGCTTGGTTTCAAAGGCATTTCCAGGAGCTGATTTAAAACATTTACATCAGTGTGCTGCTCATATCACTGAAACTTAGAGGTAAGGAGCTAATTATAGATGCTGTGAGCAGACCCACTGGTAGTCATTTCATAGAACTGAATGATGTCATGCCACAGAATAGCTTTGCAATCAGTTCAACAGGTGTTTCACAGAAAAGAAATGCAGGTGGGGGATTTGCATGGGTGTTTGTTACAGATATTTATTGGTTTTTACCATGTCCAGTTCTTCACACAAATAAGCTATTTATTAACAAACTGTTACAATGCCAGGTATAAACATTAACCAAGGAAGTGAAGAATTTGTACAGAGATTGACAGCTGCTTGCTAAATGTTCACTTTGATTGCATGTATAGAGGCTTTAGCTCTTTTGTGACTTGTCTTATGGCAAGAAGCATCAGCTTCAGAGCACTGTAAACTTCCTTCAGTGCCATCACTCCCTTCCCACTACCTCTGCCTTTGTTAACATCTTTTAAATGTCTAGTTGTGTCAGGGAGAGAATTGCTGAATCTGTATTGAGATTGCTATGGAAAATTTTCCCTTGACAGTGTCAGAAATGTTATTCAGAGTTGCTCAGATAGCTGCAGGATTCATAAATGGAATACAACTCACCCTTTTCCCCCTATAATATGTTCAGCAGACAGGTGGCAACCCAACGGCTGGGAAATTCCTAAGTGTTTATATCCTTAAATCTCCAATGATATGAACAAGTAATAGGAAATGTCATACACTGGGTGTATGCGCAATGTCCCCATTAATCAATCATCCAAAATAAACTGGATAATTATGTGTTTTTGTACTATATTGTGTACTGAAAGATTCTTATTGGCTCTGCTCCATGAGGAGCTTTAAGGGCAGAATCTCCTCTTCCACACTGGCTTTGGCCAGGCAAAAGAGGGACTCACAAATGTAGCATACCACAAAGATGCAATTGCCTGCCTTCTGGTGCCAGCATTTGACTCCCACTTAGACATAATTTTTTACTGAGTATAGAAGCTGTGAGCCAGCACAGATCCACACCTGAAAAATGAGATCTTAAGCTGCTCTAAACCAGTGATTAGACCCAGCACGTTTTAGAGACAATTGGGATTTTCAAAATGAAGTCCAAACAAAAATTATTTTTTCATTCCTAGTTTCAAGAAAGAATAGTTGATTCACAGCTTAGGTTGGTGACTGATGTCCTACACATCAATTCAAGAAGTGAAACTGGAATTTCTGAGTTACACTGGAGGTCCTGTGTGCCTCAATTTCTGATGATCTTTCATCACTTTTGGCAGCAGACTATGACTTTTAATGGATGTGTCACAGGGCATCCTGTGAGACAGGAACTCACAGGGAATCCCAGAAAAGTGCTGCTGTGTACTTTCCTGGAACAACTCACTGTGAATATAGAAAAAAACTCTCAGCAAAGAACATGTAGTGCCAGACAGGTTGCACTCACTGCCTGTGGTACAGGTACAGATTCTCACTGGGCAGACACAATCTTTGCAGGCAAGTACCCTGAGGCAAATTTATCTGCATAACACATGCATTTGGTGGGCACTGTGGGGTAATCATACATAACCTGTCCAGCACCTCTCAAATCCCTGGTGCCAGACAATTTACAGGATGGTTTGCCCTCCTCTCTGAACACAATGTAGATTCTATAGCTGTGTTCCCATCAAAATACACTGAAGTGCCATTAGGAAGCACATACCTACTGAAAAGTCTTATTGAAAGACAAGAATCTCAAACTACTTGAGCATACCTGTGTAAACTACTAAAAAAAAAAAAGCCAGATGCCTTATGGATTGCAGAAAAGACAGATGTCCCTGAATCTGTAGGGCTGTCAGTCTGTATAAATAAACGAAAAAAAGATATTAAAAATTATTAAAAATTATAAAGCTCCTTGGCATAACAAATCATTCATAAACAATCCAGATGGCTTTGATTCTTAGTCTTTGTATGTTTTGGCTTGTACATTTCACAATCTGGCTGCACAACTGAGAAGAACCTAATACAATACAGCCCTTTTGCATCACTCTAGAAGTGTTGAGAAACATTTAACTGGAAGTAAATATACCCTGTGTAGCTACACTGTCCACTTATGAACAGCCATGGAGAGTGAGGTATGTAATACAGAATAAGACTCTGGGATTTTTTGAAGATATATGTGCTTTTCCATTTGTTACTAGGGATTTTGGTAGTGTTGTTGTTGTTGAAGGATTTTATACCTTCATTCCTTAAATTACTTATATATGGCCTTGACTCATTTTAGTTCTGGGCCTTTTTTCACACCTTTACCAATGTAAAAAGGCTTCCCTATGGATGTAAATGTGATTTGCTACCATATAAACATCCAATTGCTAAGCACAACAACAACTTTTATATGTCATATAAAATCTACAAGCCTTACTACATCACAGGCATGCCTCAGAGAGGCAAAGCAGAGACAGGATCTGAGTCTGTTTTTAACACCCACTGAGATGAATCAGTTAAAATACATTGTGTATTATTGTATGATTATTGCTGTGTCTTTAACATAAAGTTAAGCTTGCTTGTAAACTTTAATTGTGTACATGTTATTTTAGTAATTTTTACAGCATAAATTAATCTTTAATAACCTGATTTTAGAATATTTGGTTTAGCAATAAGAGGATTAACCTTACAGTATCTATAATTGAAAAGAACTGACGTCCTCTTGAGATCCCTTTGCTCACAACAATTTAAACATAGAAATTCCTACACTGAAATTTCATAATAGTGACAGGATTATCCTGATGTTTGACAGATAAAGCTTCAGCCGGGGACACTGATGCACTGAGATTTCTCAATGTAAAATAATAAATAAAAGATAGAGGGATCATGAGTGCCTCCTATACAAATCAGGTTGGAAGGGACCTCTGGAGGCCAGCTGGCCTAACTCCCTGTTCCCAGCAGAGCCAAGCTAACATTCAGTCCAGCTCCAAAGTCAGACCAGGTGGCTCAGGACCCTGTCTGTTCCAGCACTAACTCCAAGGAGGGGGAAGCCTCTCTGGGCACCTGTTGCAGTGTTTGACCACTCTCATTCTAAAGAGCTTTTCTCTACTGTCAGACAACAGATGTCAACTAATGACTATTGAAAGCGAAGGGAGACGACCCATCCTTTGATCAGCATTGAACTCCCATTTATTGACCCAACATGCACATTTTTATAGTGGTGTTAATTAAGCTTATACATATTACAAAACCCGAGCTCATCATTGGTTACAGATTAAACACCAACCCCTCCTTTTGTTTTCAATACCTGTGGTTTGTTATTGAAACCAAGATTTGTGTTCTCACCCTGATATGAATGGTTCTCAAAACCTCCATGTCTGTTCCCAAAACAGCCAAGGACAGAATGTTTACCTGTTATGAGAAGACTGCCTGAGAACTTAGCTGTTTACAGAAACAGGCTGTGAGAATTTACTCCTCACAGCTGCCTTTTACTTTGCCATCAGCTGTATATGATTATGGCATGTCTGAACAAAACTCTATATGCCATTTCTGAGCAAAATTCTCCAACAAATGACTGACAAAAAGAGTAAGTCTCTCTACTTCTGCTGGCTTGGCAAGAAGGACTGGCTCATCTTGCATTACAGCAGTGCCAGACCCACAGCAAGGGAAGGGTCAGGACCACACAGTAAGAAGCTGAGGACAGGAAACTGTGAGGTAGAACGTCACCTGATAGATTGGCTCAGCCAAGGCATCTTCCCAAGCTCTGTGCACCCATGCCACTGGCAGATGTTGGTTCTCTCTTTCCCTACCACTTGCTGGGTTCCTTTTTCCTATTTTGCCATCTCCTCTCCTGTGGCTGAAGCCTTTGCTCACGTGCTGTTAACCAAAGGGGGAGCTTGCTCCTTTTTCAGCTTTCAGCATTAGTGCAACTGCAGCCTGCTGTCCTGCTGGCATTAGATGGTAAGAAGGTATTTTAAATGAATCATCAGTTATAATAGCCATTTTTCTTAAACTGTGGCTGACATCATTTAATTGTAGGTCCTACTACAAAATAACAGATGAATAAACATATAATTTCTGCAACTTAGTAATTAGACAAGCTCTTTTAACAGGGGCTTCTTTTTCCTTTTATATTCTGGAACTCAAGTTGCATCCACCATTTTCCCACAAATGTCTCCACTGACTGGCTCACAAAAGATTGTGTCCTCATATGTTCCTGTCTAGGAAGTTCTTCTGAGCTTTCACAGCTGCTGGGAAAAAATGTCTTGGAAAGTCACATCCTCTACTTGAAATTCCCCCTCTTAAAAAACCTTCTGCCCCATTTGATTTCATAATATCCCATTCAGATTTTAAATGGTCATGAAGGGGCACATTCTTCAGCTTAACTTTATCTGGAACTCATCATCATTTCATCAATGGATTGAAACAATTTTTAGTGACTGGAGAGTCAACAAGCCAAATTTATATCTGAGGTAAGCACAAGCAGCTTCAAATAAGTCATGAGGAGGCTGAGGCAGACCTTCACAAAGAAAATGAAACATTATATTTGCAGCCCTGTGCTTCACCTTCATTGATCTTCTCCCCTTCTCTTTGCAGGCTGAATGTAAACCAGAGTTTAAAACATTTTTAATACAATCATGATTCTTCCCTGGCTACAAGGAGAACAAATGGCAAACTGCTTTGAAGCAGATATGCTCTTGCAAGGTTTTCAACCCCTTGTAGAGCTAAAAGACTTCTACCCATGACTAACACACAGAAGCCAGCTTGTGCCTGACCATGGAAGGGTAGTCAAGGAGGCAATATAAAAATATAAAAATAAACCAGCAGTCCTTCACCTCACCTCCACCTTGCATCTAAAAAAAAAAAAAAAAAAGGAAAGAAAGACACGCTCTGAAATTTTCACATGCTTCTTTTCTCTGTAACCTGAGATTTTCACCTGTCTTTCTCAACAAACTCTGCTCACTGTGGTTGACAATTGAGCTAATCTCAGACTGATCATTTTCTTACCAGTGCATTCAACAAAATAAGACTCTGTTCAGAGTTAACAGTCTTTTATCCTAAGAATGTTATTACTGTTAGGCCAAAATATTGATGTTCTGGGTGTTATCCACTTAAAAGTTTATATGAATGAGAGCTTATAAATGCAGGTCACTGTGGTGCTCATGCCCTTCTTTCCCACAGCAACAACAAATTGTAATTAAGTTCGTTTTCTTTCCCCTATTAGCACTCAAGTTTATTTTTCATGTCCAGTATGGGTTTCTCTGTCTTTCCCTTTTTCATATTAGGGTTTTTTTTAAACGATTAAGTACATTTTAATGACCCCATGGAATCGAAATCTCTTTCACAATCCATTTGAATAACAATGGAGTTTCGCTGGCATATTACTGCAACACTCAAACTGCACTTTAGAATTAAATAAACAGCAGTCTATCAAATCCACAACATTTAGGATACCTGTAAGTGTCAGAAGATGTTAAAAGTTGCAGAAACAACAAAATGGATTATGAGAAATGCTAAAGATTCTAAAACTGCCTGAAAATTTCATTTCCTGTGTACATATGTTGAAAAGAAAGTATTTTAAAATAAATAAACATAAATAATCTGGTCTTCATTACCACAGGTTATATATTCTCTTCCTACATTGAGACTTTTAAACTATTTTCTTGATTGTGAGCTCAGTTAAGAATGCTGTCAAGACAGTAACTTTGTACTTCATCGTTTATATTGAGCCAGATGACATTTCACATATCACAACTTTAAAGCATTTTATGAATGCTGTACTTTTTTTATCATATCCTTGGTATTCCTAAGAAAATATTTCTTATTAGAAAAACAGGAAGTCTAAAATTTATTTAAGGCTGGTAACTACTAAATCCCACATAATTTGAAGTACTCAAGAAGTTAAAAAGAGGCTATGAATTGTCAAAGACCTCATACATTTTCTCCTGCCCTCATAATAAACGCAAATACATTTTACTTCTGATTCATCATTGGCCACAAACAAAACATGAACACACAAAGCCATTCTCAGATAGTATAAATTAGGATAGCAACTGAAGTGTGAGTTGAGCAATGATGATTTACACCATCTGTGCTTACAGCCCATTAGCAGTTCATTTCCATAGAAGTGTACCAGCCTACAGACAAGTGACTAACAGTGAGTAAGAGCAAAAAGTAAGTGAGGTGGGTGTTTATTGTGACAACTGTCTTAATTTCTGGAATGTGTTTGCGATCTTTTTTAACGTATCAGCTTTTTTGGGTTTTTTATTTAAATATTCTCTCTTTGGATATATTAGAAAGTGAGAAATGTTACTAGTTAAGTTTTTCAGTTGCTATAGATTTGTCTGAACTTGATGTTTCTTGAGAACAGTATTTCATTATTCTGTTTCCTGATGACCACATGTTATTATGCTCCTTTTCTGTAAATAACATTTATTATGATCTCCAATTTCAAATGCCTCCTTGAAACTTCATCTTGCTGTTTCATAGAGAAGTGGCTTGACCATCAAAATAGTAACTTCTTTTTCCAAGATGACTAGAATTTTAGCAAAACTCCCTAAGCTTGATAAAGGCCATGCCTAGAACCAGAAATAGTTGTTACTTCTTCCTCTATCTTTTCACAATGTCTTATGTTTTATAACTCATCTATAGCCTTTGTGTGTTTGTGTGTCTCTGAATTGCAAGATAACCAACAAACTTCTGTGCAAGTGCTTAATTTTAATAACTGTCTGTGCAGGTAAATAAAGCAAAAGTTACTATTTCTTTTCTGAGATGCAAGAGAGGAGAGGGGAAAGGATGAATTAGTGGTTAGATTTGGAATTTAAGAGAATTTGGTTCATTTCTATGATCTGTAACCATCTTGCTAAGCTACCTTGGATGAGTTACTTCATCTCAGTAACTCAATCTTAAATCCATAAAACATTGTTTCATGATGCTACTCTGTCCCACAAAGGGCTTCAAAAAATAAAGGGTTTTGTAGAGATAGGAATAATGTACATTTCTATTGAGTAATGGATACGGGGTTTATGAAGTAAGGAGTTATTGGAATAAGCTCCCAATATTACCAGTTAGATTGTGCCTGGGCCAGTCTGACCCTCGCTGCCGGGCCAAAGGCAGCAACTGCGGTGTGTCACCCCAGAGATACCTTGGCTTGCTGGTGGTTGCAGCTGGGCACTGAACAAGTCCAGGCTTGTAAGGAACCCCGTTTACCTCAAGAGGAATAGCTTCAGGCGATGGTGAAGAGAAAAGGATGGATTCTGCTGGAGGGTTTAATGTCCAGAGGTTTATTCCATGGTTACAGAGGTCTGAACGTGAGCAACTGCTCCAACAGAATTTCAACCGCATGGTCTCATTCACCTTTTAAGCTCAGGGACAGGGGGAGGGGAGGTACAGGTGAGCCACCAACCAGGTGAGAGGGGCAGGGTCTCAGGGGACATGACACCCAGAAAGGCCAATTACCTCTGGGCATAGGGGCATCCTTTGAACTTGACCAACCACACGATGCCTTGCTGGAATGTTAAGCCTGATTGACAGGACTCACTCAGCATGGGGGCAAGGGGGAAGGGAGAGAGTATAGGCACACCTGGGGAAGTGACCTGGAAGGACAAAATGGGACATCACAGCACACCACAACAAGGAGTTACAGGGAAGCAAACAAGGAAGCTGATGCTCTCCTTCCTTTTTCAGAGGAAAAACTCTGTACTTTCTGCTGCTCCTGTTCCTGTAATTCTTCTTTTCTCTTTCATTGCTTCAATTCACCCACTGTTTTCTTTCAGAGAATAAGAATATAGCTCCATCTTGTCCTGTATTCCAGCCCAAACCCCATATCTGCATCAAACCTAGACCCCTCCACTTGCATACCACCCCCAGCTTGTTGAATGGGCTGTGAATCTGGCAGTCCTGGAGAAGCTGCAGGGAAGTAGAGCTATGAAAACTACCTGCAGTGACAGACTAGTGAGGCTATTCTCATCCAACCATTTTCCACAGGGATGGAGTTTCCAAGGTGGGATGCACACATGGAAGGGAAGAATCACTGTTTGCCCCTGAGCTCTGATGCCTGCATTTCCCACGCTGCTCAAATCCTTCCTCTCTGGACTGAGCTCTGAGATCTCCCACTGGTCTATAGCCACAAACTTCTCTCTTCTGCTCTTTCCCCACCCTCAGCCCTACATCTCCTATGGTTTCCAAATCCTCATGTTCCCATTGCTGCTCTCCCACAAACCTGTGCTGCTCTGACTGCTGCACCCTGCTCTCCATGCCAACAAAGGAAGTGGTATCTAAAAATGCTACAAATGTTTCAATGTGAGTATCTCAGCAACACTTCTACTTTTAAATACCCTGAAGAACAGTTGGTAGCAGTTATGTGTGGTACAGAAGCCTGCTCTGAAAGCAGATTAGGCCCAACCTCGCACTGCCCCTGAAGCTGTCCATGAAAAAGTCATCACCTCGCTTCCCATCTGGTGACTTGGGTTTCCCCTAATCTGTTTCAGCCAAAACAAACCAGTGCAACAGACTTCTACTATTTAAACTGCTTAAGCTGCTCTGGTTGACTTTGGCCAAAGCTAATTTTGGAGAGACTGAGCGAGCAGCTTGCAGGTAGGGAGGGGAGGTGGTAGCCTTTGGCAGAAGACAGCCATGACGGTGACTGGGAGCTGTGTGGGAATGGCAACTTCTTCAACAACTCCACTTCAGCCTGTGGAGGAAGTGAGCACCCACAAGGGGATTTTAAAGCATGGTAAATTCCGTGCTTATAGTTCAATTCTCACTTATTTCACAAGAGGTTTCCCTGGCAAACCACTCCTTTCCACCACGCAGAAACTGTGATGACGTTACTCGGGCTGTCATTTATCTTTCCCCTGTTTAATCACTGCTAACTGATTAACTAAAGTCCATTAGCTGGAAAAGGAACAAAAAGCTGAACTAGCTTTTTTTTAGTAATAAAGAAAGAGAAACCTTTGTAAAAAAGGTGCATGACCTCCAGCTCTTGAAAGTACCCAGCTATTGCCCCTCCCTGGCCCCCAGGGACAGGGGCAGTGAGGGGTGACACACTTGGAGCCACTCCTGCCAGAAGTGAGCCTTGAACGGGTAGGACGGGGGGGAGTGTCAAAGTTCAAGGGCTGTGACACAGCTGGTTGGATAACCACCACAATGTCTTTTGCCCTTGTTTCACCCCACATAGACACTTCTGATCCTCTTATCTCATAAGCCTCATAAGGAGGCACAAGAAAGGAACAATAAATTTAACTCTTTCAGTACCATTTTCTCAAAAACAAGCAGTGAACTTAGGCCAAAAAGTCCATCACCAGAAGTGCAGCAAAATACATTTCATGGAATTGACAGACTTAAAAAACTTGGGGAGGGGAGGTCAGCAGCCAGGGACACCAGCAAAGCCAAGCACTCTCTCTCCCAGATGGTTCAGGTGTTTGCCAAATCAAGGCCTGACCCTCTCCTGGTCTGCACCTGCAGTTCAGATCATTTCCAGGAGCTTGCTGAGCGAGTGGAAGGGAGGAACAAAAGGCTCTCAGAGGGGGAAAAAATGAGTAAAATGATGTTAAGATTCTGACATGTAAAGGAGTTTCTGCTCCTACACAAGTGGCCATGGCCAGCTGAGGGATGTCAGCTGCCAACACACTCACACTTTGGCCACTGCAAACAGGAGGCAAAGGATGCAGCTCCTACTCTCAACGAAGCAAGGTCTGATGCTGCTGTGTTTGAGTCTTCCTTCTTTTTGTGTCTTGAGGTTAGCAATGAACCTGCCCAGTTTCACTCTGCAATGTTCTCCCAAATCAGACTTTTGGTTCAAGCTTGGCTGAAAAGAAAAAAGTTATTCTTAGTAATAATTTCAATGTGCAGGAATTAAATGTGATACCACTGGTTTTGTCACACGCTTTATTACATCAGGCAAAGAAATATCGTGACTCTATACTGAAAAGGCTTTAATTTGCTGCTCTAGTACAGGCTTTTCTGCATTTTTTTTTTTTTTGCTAAAAAGAAAAATGTTTTCAAAAGATGACAAGTATTTCTTATTGTTACAGTTTTACAGTCAGGAAATTTTCACAGCCTCACACTTTAAACAAAACCCAAACCTGTTACATAAGGTGCTACTGAGTTGAAATGAGAAAAGGGAAGAGAGAATTGAAATGTCTTTCCTCCTCTCCATGCACCTCTCTCCACTGCTCCCCACTTCTCTTTGTGAGAATAACCATGCTGGAACTGTTTGTTCCTGCAATTTTCTGGAATGAAAGAGCTGGGGCACTGGCCGTCACCTCCAGTTCCTCTGGCACGCTCTCTGATCCCCTTCATCAAAATGGGTCACTTCTAGCTCCATTAACCAGCAGTTAATTGTGCAGATTTTTAATGCTGTGGGCACTTTGGGGGTTTGAGAAAGGCATCTTTGGGACCACTGCTTTATTGAGACAGAAGGGCAAAATTGCTTTTCAGATACTGGAAAGGGACATGTGCAAAACAGTGAACATCCCAATGTTAATTGCTTTACCATAATTTTTTCACTGCTTTTGTCTTTGTCGTGGAGCTTGGGCTTCCCTCTTCCCTGCCTGCTCTGCTCTCCCTCTCATGGGACGTGACTGTTCAGTACAAGTGTTAACAAGGCATTCTCATGACACAGCTCACAACTCCTTAGCACGAGGGCCTTCATCAAGGTGGTTCATGGTCAATATTGACAGGACAGAGCCTCCTCCGCCCCATACGATTTATTAAGTTACCTTCTTCCTGAAACACCAAACACCCAAACCCTTCTACTGTGAGAGATAGCCACGTGCTTTTCTGATGGCACTTTGGAAGAGGCAGCCACCAAGAACGTAAGGACCCATGTAGTTAATCTTCTTTCTCATGCTGTCTTCTAAGGGTTTCTGGCACAGGGATTCAAAGCCGTCAGAGGTGATGGACTGGAGTTTGAATTTTGGTGTGCAAGCTATCCTGCATGCCCAGAAGTGCCAGCAGGTTCCCCATAGTAATGATGCCCCTAAGGGAGAAAGAGGACTGCAGAATATTCTGTCATGTCTGGAAGAAGAATGCATGACAGACAGGATCCATGCAGCCCCTGAATGATGCACCTTGCCAGTTCAGATTGGTACTAGCCATAACAGATACATGTCAGGCAAAAATAACATCTACTTCTGTAGATCTGCATAGATTTTCAGTGTGATTTCAGATTTTTAAATTTCTTTAAGAAGGTTATTTAAAGGGCAAAGGCCCCCAGTGTTCCACATGACCCACAGGGTGCTCTGCCCACCTCAGTGACAGAGGTTGGACCTGGATGACTTTAAGTTCCTTTCCCTTCCCTCAGACACTCTGTGGATGTAGAATCTCATAGCGCTACCACAGGAGGATGTGACGCCTTCACACCCAGGTGGTTGTGCATGGCACCGCATAGCGGCTCACAGTGAAAGCAAAGGCCAGGGCGGTATTCACGGATGCCCCCTCAGCTGGCGCAGGGCAGAGAGAAGGAGAGGAGAGGAGAAGCGGCCGAGCGGACACGGCAGCGGGCCCGAGGCGTCGTGAGGCGCCACACGGCGGGCGGGCTCGGGGCCGCGGGCGGGGAGGGCCTGCGGTGAGGCCGGAGCCGAGCGAGGGCCGGGCGAGGGGCGGGGAAGGGCCGTGCCGGCGGCTCGGTTGAATCGCTCCGCGGCTCCTCCCAGGGGCGGCCCGGCGGCTGTCGCTGGAGGCCGCGGGCAGCGGGGCCCGTGTTTGCCCTGGGGACAGTGAGAGACCCCCCCCCCCACCTCCCCATCCGCCATTGCCTCACGCCGCCGGGGCTGCGCGGCCGCCGCTGCCGCCGGGCCCCGCAGGGATCCTCTCTCGCTGCTCCTCCTCTTTCTCCTTCACCCTCTCCCCCCACCTTCACCCCCCGGCTGAGTTCATTCACTGGGATTGGTTTCAAATGACGCCATCGCTTTATATTTACACCAATGACCTCATCGCTGCAGCTTGAAGTTTACTGACCAGCAAAACTCTTTTCTCTCGCTCGTTCCTCTCCTTGTGCCTGCTCTTCCCGGGTGTTTGTAGTCTCTTCTGTCATTCTAAGGCTTAAAAAAACCAAAAAAAAAAACAAAAAAACCAAAACAAAACAAAAACCCCCAAACAAACAAAAAGACCGAACACACACACAAAAACCCCCAACCTCCCAAACTTTTTCCCTCCTCCCGAGCTTTTCGGTGTGCGTGTCCCCCTCACCACTGTCCCCTTTTAATTTTTTCAAGCCATCTTGGGAGGGGGGAAGGAGAGGGAAAACAGAGCTCCAAAGCTCCAAATGCTTCCTTTTTCTGCTCCTCTCCCCTCCCACCTTCACGCTTCCCACTCTTAAAAAAAAAAAAAAAAAAAAAAGCCGAATATATTTTTTTCTTTTCTAATTTTTAAATTTTCTGAGGCTTGGTTGTTGTTTTAGAGAGGACGCTTTTTTGGTTTGTTGGTTTTTTTTTTTTCCTTATTGAAGAAGAAGGAAAAAGAGGAGCGACTGGAAGAAGACAAAGTTGTTCGGGCGGCAGCGGCGAGGCTAGTGGGCAATTGCTTTTATCCTCGCCGAGGGGACAGGCAGCCAGACTGACAGGGGTGACACAGTAAGTGCCGCAGCAGCGCAGGGGACCCCGACCCGGGCCCGCACCGCGGAAGCCAAGCCGGGAGTGGGGCGAGGGGTGCGGGGGGGGCCGGGCCGGGCCGGGCCGGGCCGGGCTGGGCGGGGAGGAGGAGGAGGAGGGGGAGGGAGGTGAGGGAGAGGCGGGCGGCGGGAGCCCTCCCTCCCTCCTCCCGCATGCCCTTCCCCGCCGCCCCCTCACCTCCGGAGGAGAGCACCCGCAGTGGACAGGTCGCTGCCCCGGCCCGGGCGGGCTCCGGCCGCCTCCGCAGGTGGTAAGAACGGGGGCCGGAGGGAGGGGGAACGGCACAGGCACCGCACGGCACCGGCGGCCGCCCCGCGCTGCCCTCCCTACCTGCTGCCGGCACCCTGCTGCCCGCGGCGGCTCCTGCCTCCCGTCCCTTCCCTGCCCTCCTCCCGACATCCACCTGCCTCTCCCCGTGCGGGGAAGAAGCCGGGCACCGCCGGAGCGCGGGGCGGGAGGAGGCGCCGCCGGGAGAAGCGATGGGAAGGAGCCCGCGGGCTGCCCCGCGGGGGGCTCGGCGCTGCCCGTGAGCCGCGGCGTGCGCCGCTGCCCTGCTAAACTTAGCCCGCAGCGCCGGCTCCGCAAAATGGTCGGGGATGCTTTAAAGCTCCGGAGGGCTCCTGAAGAAATGCTGAAGTTCTGCCTTCGCCTCGGAAAACGTTTAAATTGAGGCGGCTGACAAAATGGAGGGCTGCCGCGGCGTCCAGGAGGGAGGCAAATTGTTAACCTGGCATCGCGCTCGCCTGAGCTGCCGGCCCGGGGCTGGCGCCGGGACGCGGCCTGACAGATCCCTGCTCCCGGCTTTGTCCCCCCCGGGCCGGGATGCGGGGCTGAGCGCGCATCACCTGGTGTATGGGATGTGCCTATTGCCGAGCCTGACCAATGGCAGGATTTTTCAGCGGCCAAAAAATATTTGGTTACATGTCAGATGAGAAGCTGGGATTTTAATTTTTTTTTAAATTAATTTTGATTTTTTTTATTTTTTTGAAAAAGGAAACGCAGGAGAATTTACTTTCTTTTACCGTCGTTTCAGCTGGTTGAAATATAAAACCAATTTATTTGGTTTTCCTTCAAATGAAGGGTGTAGTGATAACAAGCTATATTGTCTGACCTATGACTAATTCTTCTGTTCAAACATTCAGTGTATACTCAGCAGAAAAAATAGATCTGTGCTAGTTTTGAAACCTAAAAGCAGATTGAACTGTTTCTCTTTGCAAGGATGTTTCTTGGGGTTCTTAAAAGAGAAAACCCCAACCAAAACCCGAGAATGATTTTGTAATCCTCGCTCTGAGATTTATGCTATTCCTAGCAGTGTGTGGTTTGGTAGATACAGAGTTTACAAAGTCACAACTGACCAAACAGGAGTTGGTTTAGACTCTTGTGTTTTGAGGGGAGGTGGAAAAATAGTAAGTCTTAATTTCTTTTTGTGGTGTTCATCCCACTGCCCATTGGAGATTGAAACATTAATCACAGTTGTTTATGTTGGTTGTCTGGGAGTTTCTGCTTGAATGTGGACCGAAGTATGCAGCAGGGAGGTGTACATGTATTTTTAGCTTTCATTTTTAATGACAAAAGATACAAAGAATAGTGATACTCACAAGTAAAACTTGCATTTACTGAGTATGCTCATTAATATTTTAAGGATGGAATCTATAAGAAATATCTGAGTTGTAGTAAGTTCCACTTATTGTACTTGTTTAATACACAATTTAAAAGTCCCTTTTTAAATGAACAAACACATAGAGGCACCAGAGAATGTGTCAGTTTCTGTGCTACAGATAGTAGCTTCAAAATGCTTTGGTTTAATACATATGGGAAGATCCAGAAAAACAAACCAAGCATTTAAAAATGTAACATGTATGAAGATACCTGAGTACATTCTTGCTCCAGTAGCTCTGCTTTTGTTAGCTACCCAAACAGATGTAATGGAACAAAATCACACCAGAAAAACTTCTGTAGAAGATAGCGAGCTCAGTTATCTTTGTTTCTGTAAAAATGCGCGCTCCTCTTCCAGCAAAGACAGCTGGCCGGGCAGGGGTGTTTGTTTTTAGCTTGGCCTGACCATGGGGACGGTATCGGCAGAAGCTGTGCAGGAATGTGTTAAATGGATTTCGCTGGGAGCTCCGTCTCCCAAGGCAGCCCCGGCGGGATGCCAGCCCTCGCTGAGCCCGCGGGAGGAGTTGTGGTTGGATCTGCCATGTGCCTGTGCACCTTCCCTGGCACATGGGCTCTGCCCTGCGAGCACTGCGCTGCTGCCTCAGCGGCAGTGAAGTCATTCGCGGTCCCTGGGTGTGAGATGGGCCAGGCGCTCCTCTGCCTATCAGATAAGAGATTCACGTAGGCCTGCCGGAGCCCTCGGGGGCTGAATTCAGCCTCTCTTTTTACGGCCGGCCTTCATAAGAAATGTCAAATAGACAAGTTAGATGTTGGTTTCTGTTACTTGCATTTAGCTTCAAGTGAGCTCTGCTCCAACGCGTTGGGCGGTAAGAGGTGCGTGCAGGTGAGGGCTTTGCTCCATCACCTGGGTTTTTAACATTCAGTGCCATAATCCTCACACCAATTCAGCAAATTCACTGCTTTCAAAATGCAATTTTGCTAAAAAAAAAATACAGTAAGTACAGCTGAAGTATTTTTCCCCCCAAAGAAAAGGAGGCAGCAGGATGATAGCTTTCACTTTGTAGCATGTCAGCTGAATTTTCTAGGACTTTTTTTCTTTTTCCTTTCTATAGAAGCAGTCAGGAAAGCATCATGGATATTCTTCAAGTGCTGACAGTCCTTAATAGCCAGATGGCATAGAGTAGTTACTGTCAAAGGATGAGGTGTGGAAGGATTGACACATCCCTTCCTTTTTCTTTTCCATGTTTTTTTCCAGCCTTTGAAAGAAGCATGGGTTTGGTCTGTGACTCCACTGAATCTGCCCCTATGGATTTGTTGTTATGATAGTGACTAAATGCTTCTTGCAATCTTGTAGTATTTTGTGCATGGTTGTGTAATGCTAAATCCTTGATTATTTAAGAATTTTCAAGAAGCTGGTTTTCTTGGTAATAGGGAAGAAAGTGTGTCCCTAATGTGTCAAATGCTACATTCACTTTCCCTACAATTCCTTAGGGATAGCTTCCAGAATGAGCATTGTGACACAGAGGATTTCTGTAGAATATTTTAAACACCAATAAGTACATATCAGTATTGCTAGTATTTCTGTGGTTTGTTTGTACCCCACTCATAAACAAAGGGAAGTGTATCATCCTTTAGGGCTGCCAGTTGCATACATGACCTCTACTTTCTGCACAAATCAAAAGCCACAGGTGATGGTTGGCCTGGTGGTGAGTGTCAGGATGTTGTTCTAAACTAAAGCTTTTAACTGACTGAAGACCAGGGGTCATTGGCAAGAAAGTGAAGTGAACATTAAGTACAGGCTGCTTCTGGGGGTATCCTATCCCCAGGAATTCATCACTATTGTAATGATATCCTCACCCCAATACTAAAGCCAATGGAGATGAAACTGCCTCTGGAGCAAGGCAGGAGGCTGGGATGCCCTGGGCTCCTGCAGTATTCCTGCTGCTGAGGACAGGCATGGCAACAGGGCAGCTCCTATCACCATTTCTCTGCTCCACCATGCCTGATCTTTGCATTGGTGTTGTCTTGTCAGCTCCAAATAGGGAATCTCTATTATAGTTACTCTGTAAGTTCCTGTAACTCCTGAAGCAAGCAAAAAATAGATATTAATGGTCAAGTTTGGCATCTCAACTTCTAGATTTGCCTAGTTTTAACTAGGCAGTTCTATCAAAGGCCTTCTGGCAGGTACCATGGTTTCCAGCAGAGATGGTGTTGGGCACCAATGAATTACTGCTCAGGACTCAGAGCTCCCTACATGAGCTGCATGTAGGGGGTGTGAATGGAGGGCAAGAGCAAGATGGGTGTGAGTTCAAGGCCCTGTGTTTCCTTCTGCTGCACTTTGTGGTCTGCTGCTGAGCCAAGAGTGTTCTACTCAGAGCTGGCTCTGGGAAGGCTGGCAGCCTTCCATGCTGTGTCCCTATGAAATGCTCCAACAGCTGAAAAAAACCCCACCAAAATTAATAATTGGGCAAGCTAGGAAAGAGGGGAAAGTGTTGTTTCAGTGATGGGAGGTTTCCAGTGGGGCTGCAGGGATTCAGTGGGAACATTCCCAAGCTCCCTTGGTGCTGCTTTTCTGTACTTTCACTGTCTCAAGCTGGAAGGTATCAAAGGAACTCCTGAAACAAGGTTCTTCTTTGAGGGGAATTAGTTATCTCTTCTCTTTCCTGGTTACAATATGATACTTATGTTGCCAGTGACTTACACAGCTTCTCTCTAAGTGTGTTTTTGGAACTAATTTTTCCCTGAGCTGTGTGAGTTTTCATGATGTTTCCCATAAACCAGGATCAGTTCCTTTCTCAGACCTCCTCAGGTACATTTGCACTCTTCTTTGCTTTCAAGCTGAAGATATAAACTTGTGTCATTTGTTTAGCAAATAAAGATACAAAAGTTTGTATCTTTGTATAAAAGAGATGTGCAGAAGCTTTCATTACTTGAGAATAAATGTAATTTTTTTTCTCCAGAAGATTTTTTTACACACAAGTCAGAGTGATGGTCTGCTAAAATAGTATGAAAAAAAAACCTTCATAAAATCATAGTGGAACTGTGTTCCATTACATTCATTTGGCAGAAAATTGACACATTTTCCAATATTTTCATTCTGCCTCACTTGATTTTTGCTTTGCTAAAATGGTCTATGAATGGAGCCTGTTGACTAAATGAGAGATCAGTGGCTGTACAGATACTCTTTTTACACATCTTTGCCTGCTTATCTAATGTTTTTATGTTACTGAAGGCAATGTGGGAGGCAAAAAGATGGGTCTGAGTGTGTAATGTAGCAACACTGGAATGAGAACTTTACGGAGAGCATGAACTGAGGAGGACAACGGGGACTAATTGTATGAAATTCCTTTTATGCACACGTTCTTGAGTTTGAATAACTAGTATGTATTCAGCCTGCTGGATTAGAAGGCTTTGGCTCTGCATGTGTAGCATAGATGTTGCTCTCAAAATAGGAAAGGAACTCTCCCTCCTCCCACGCTATTCCAGATAAAATTGATTCAGTGCTGCATTTTGCTCCTACTGAACCCCTAGGAAAGCATGTTTAGGCTTTATAGTTCTGGTTAGGCTGAATAGTTCATAGTGTTAGAGATAGAAATGCCACACTTTTAATAGCCTGCATGTTGTTTTTGCTTCTTGATTGCTAGGGGTAAGAATCATTCATCCCAGAATTGGTAGACTCAAATCCCATGCTAGAACTTGGGATTTTGCCTGCAAGATGGTCCTTTCTCCACAATGCATATTTCACTAAGTTTGTGCAGTTCCTTAAGGAGGACACCCGTCTTCTAAACACCATCTTACAAATACATGCAAAGAGTCTGAGCTATGCTTCACAGGGCTTCTCTCTGCCTTCCTGCCACTGAAACAAGCCTTAATGCCAGAGGTGGATTGAAATCACCTGAAGAACAGGCATGGGGTTACTTTCTGCTCATTCTGTTAATGCCACCAGCAATAGATATAGCACCTATCACCTATCCAGTTCCCACAGGTGTTTTGTTACAAGTGCTTAGGTGTTGGGGTTTCATACCTCTCTACTTGAAAATTCCTGCTTGGGACACAGTGTTTCCTCTTGCCTTCCAGCTTTGCTCTCCCTGACTTTCATAGGAGTCTGTTTGAACTCTGGAAAACTGGGAGGGAAGAGAGGTGGAGAGGGAAGAAACTTTGTGTTACATCTTTCTTCTAATGCCATCACACTCAGAATTGCCTTTCCAAACTAAGAGAATTTAGGTAGAGACTTCTTACTAAGAACAATTGGGGAGCAAACAGAATAAGCTTCAGCTTGGTTTCTACAAAGATTCATAAATGTTTTCCAATTTCTAAGCAAGAAGAAAAACTATTGCAGCTTACAGCATAGTACAGCAGTAATCTTAGTGCATTGGGTTGACATGTTATTGGATTCTAGTAAATTTCAGAATATGCAAAAGACTGAATCCAGATTGGATTCTAGTAAGTTTCAAAACATGCAAGAGACTGAATCCAGATCAGCAGAAGGCAAATGGTGTCACCACTTTAGGAGGGCTCTCCCCACCTGTCAGAAGACCTTGTGTTTAAGGCAGGTGTGCTCCAAACTGAGGATGGGCTGTGAAAGACTCTTCCCGTAGTCTGCTTGGAGTTCTGCATTGATGGTAAGTCTCTTCTCCTTCCCTTTTCTCCCATGTCCTTTCAGTTTCCTAAAAGCTCTCCAGCTTTTACACACTGGGTGTTGGGAGGCCTTACTGAAGCGGGGTCATCCCCAAGGACTGGTCTGTATGTTCACATTCCTGTGTCTCAGGAAGGCAGGGGCAGCTGAAGGCACCACCCTTATGAGGGCTGGTAAACTTCATGTTCTCCTGGCTAGGAGACTTACAATGAAATCTAATAAAGCTAAGAGAGCTGCTTGTACTTGTACTATCTGCTGCTACCTTGTTTGTTTCTCAAAATGTCACTTTTTTGTTTTGGTTTTTCTTGCATGTAACTTTTCAGCTGAATAGGTCTGGTTTTCCTGGTCCTTTTTTTCTTGTCCAGCTGCTGAAAATCCCTGACTTCTCCTGGGTGACACAGTGTGGGCATGCTGTCATCTTCTCAGTCCTCTGTTCTGCTTGTTAGATAATTGTTAGAGATAGAATGCCACACTTAATAACCATAGATAGAGATCCATGTGTGGTTACCATCCAGGTGACAAAGCATCTTTCCTCAGTGTGGCTCACTTTGCTGTCTGCTGGGATTTCCAGGTAGACCTCTTTGAAGATGCCTGAAAAATTTGCCTATCCAGCCCAGACATGATTGTATGACTAGCCCATTTTTTGCCTGTTTCCTGTCTAAATATTACTGAAAGAAATTTATCTCCTTCAAGAAAAACAAGTATGAAAAAGAGCAGGAGTTCAAATCTCCAAGATACTGGTCTGGACAGCAAAAGAAAGTGATGAAATACTTATTAACTATTACTGTCATTGCACATTTTCCCAACATACTATTTCCATGAAGAGACACACGTCTTTCCACCTCCTCAAATTTACAGGATTTGAATATTTTTCTGCAACTGAGGCTTGCATGAATTGTCATCTCTCCTGCAGGCATGACCTGTTGTGAAATGAGGAAATGTGTGGTGCATTTGTCCCTGCTGCCTCATGTATGGTTAAACTATAGAAAACTGGAGGAAGCACAGGCACGCTGCTCCTCTGACAGGCTTCTGCAGATACAAGCTATTAATGACCATTGCCTTTCATGGGCAAAACCAGACTTGGCAATTGCTTTGTGCACTTCATTTCATGGTGTAACAAGCAAGCACATCAGCTATTTTTATTCAAACCCCCAGACATAACCAGTATGGCAGAGTGGCTATGAAATGTCTGCATAGCTAAGTGAAAATACAGCTGCTGTTTAACGCTAAATCTTTTTCTTTTACTTACATGATATTGAGGGTTCAACCAATGATCATCTAATCTTCCTGACTGAGTCATGGTGAGGATGTTGAGGATTTAGCATTAAAAAGGAGCATGTCCTTTTCAGTCACTGACTTTGTCTGCTGTTTAAGTCAGCAATAGGGAGGTAATGCAGTAGGAAAGGTGGGTGGGTGGGAAGTGGGGACTGATCCATGGTAAAGGTTCAGGTATTGGCCTTTCAGAAGCCTTTGGGACTGTATCTTTGAATGAGCTGCTTAGTGGCTGGCACAGAAAAAAGCTGGATACACTTAGCAGATGCTGGCTTAGAGAGATGAATTGTTTTGGGAATTTTTAAAGTCTGCCAAGCTGTTTGATGGTGGTTTTCCCACATTTTTTTCATTTTATTTTCCTTCCCCCTTTCCCCTGTAGAGGCTGTCTACTTTGATGGGAAAATGACTTTTGTGGCATGATGAATAATTAAAAAAAAAGTAAGACTGTGTTGATGATTTAAGTATTTCAAAGCCAAGAATTTATGTCATGAATTAACTCGGGAGCAATGTTGGGCATATAAGTTTTTGTGTATGTACATAATAAGCATATATATATACCTCAGAATTGACATGTGATTTCCAGTTCAATTTGGGTTAAAAAAAGAAAAGAAAGAAAGCAAACCTTTCTACAAACCATCTACAAGTTACAAGGTAGAGATCCTAAGGAAAAAAGAGACATCACCTAATATGCTTTTTCCCTGACCTAGAACCTGCCTGATTCTGGAGCAGATATCCAGTAGCAGCATTTTTATATATCTTAGCTTAACTGAATTATTAAGTGCACTTACAAAAATCTTCTTGCTATACCCACCAAAGTAAGGCATTTCTATTGAGTGCTTATTATTTGGCTCAGCTTGTGGTACTGCTTTTCTGTACAGTCATACCTTGTGCTTACCTAGCTATTTATTACTTATTTACCTATTTTTGTAATTTATGTAGCAGAATGAGAATATACAAATCTTACTTCCTCCTTGAAATGTCTCTCCCTTTCAAATGTCAGTTGTTATGTTTGAAAGCACAGCTGGAGTGGTATAGAAAATAGAATTACTCTTTCTTTAAGGTTAAGTGGGATGACTGTTGAGTAGATCAGCTGCTTTGGGACAAGATGTTGATAAAGAAATTGAGCCACCAACATGTAACCACATCCTTCAGGTTCTCCAACAGCAGGAAAATGGGCTTCCTTGAATTCCAAATTCTGCACATTTTGTTCTGATTTATGTTTAAATGTTTAACTTGAAATGTAGTTTTATTTTCTGATGTCTGTGGATAGAGCTGTGATCCTGCTTTTACTCAAAATGAAGTTAAATTGCACTGCAGTGGAAAAATACTCAAGCTTATAACTTTCTCAAGCTGAAGTTTCAAACAGTTTATCCAGTTTCAAAAGCTGTCTGTTATAAAGGTCAACTTCTGTCATAGTGAAAATACTAGAAAAGGAGGATGTGTGTAAGGAACAGGACTGGAGAGAGAGAAAGGACGGGGCACAATAGAAAGAGGTATTGATGAGATGTTGAGAAAATATACCTACGTGCATTAAATAAAGGAAGAAGAAAATAAGAAGGTAGAGTCAAAAGAGATTAAAAGTATTTCTAAGAAGAAGGAAGAAAAGTTCTGCACTAGTTGCACATGAAAATGACATTTCATTTAAATCACAGAAGCTGTAGTTGTAATGTCTGTTCTGTCTGACAACAGAATAGGATCATTCCACTTTGGCTGGTAATGCTAGGCTTGCAGGAGTAGATAACAGAAGAGTTATTTTCTGTGTGTATGAGGAGAAGCCTTTTTGACAGGCTGTCTAAATAAAGTCTTAATGACAAGTTGCAGGAAGTACAGGGAAAGGTGTAATTTCTAATAGGTTCATAGTAGTAAATACTATTTGTGCATCTAGAAAATATCTTCTGAAGATTGTTAAATAGTTATAATTCATGTAACTGAAGGTACACCTTAAACCCTAGAAATGTTGGCTGAGATTATGTGGCGGCTTTTGAGAAAATAATATTGTGTGGGTTTGTGTATTTGGCCTTTATCACTAGGGATTTGTAAATATTTCAGAATGAGTTAATTTCGGAACTTTTCATTATAAACCATACCTTCATGTTGAAAACTTTACAGTTCAGAGGCTTAAGCTTCAAATAGCATGTTCCTGAGTCCACATAAAGACATATCTTTCAGTGCAACTGAGGGAATGGGAAGAAGTGTGAAAATGATCTGAATGCTTCTATTACAAGTTGCTATTTGTCTTCGTGCTGTTAGTGATTTATTGTTGGCTCTTTTAAGATCTGGTATGTATGGAGTTATTATAGACAGGAGAGAAACTTATATTAAAGAAAAAAGTTGGCAAATTTTGTGTTTGCCTCTAGAATATGTTGAGTACAAGAGGCTGATATCCTCTAAATACGTTGTAGATACAGATGTGCCAGCTCCCCCAGGCCTTTGCTGTTTGTCTTCTAACATTTTGGGGTTATGCTAAATGGTACCATTGGTGGGAATGCTTTGTAAGTACAAGTAGTCAGTGCCCCAAGGAGCCTGAACCTAAATACACAAAGCAGAAGAATAGCAGCTAAAGACTATTGACAAAGTGTCTTTTTCCAGCTGTGCATGTAGACAAGGTTACCACAGCTGGCTACTTGACCCAGTCCCTCTGCCTGTAGCTGCTACCCTAAGCCTGCTGCTTAGGGTAGTTTGTGTGACTGTTTTTACTTCATTCGAGGCCAAGCTGGGGAATAAATTCACAAGTAGCCTATTTTCTTTGTGTTTGGTTTGAAGCAGACCAGAAATCCATCATACTGTTTGATCCATAGACTCTAGGTCGTTGTTTGCTCCATGCCAGACCTTAAATTACCTGCCTTCTCAAAATCTTAGAAGTAAAATACTTTGTATGCTGTCTTTTCCTTTCTTCTGTGTTCTGCCCAACTGGCTATTACCTTTGTTGTCCGAAAGAAGTGGGTTCAGTCACAGTAAAATTGGAATTGGAGAACTTTAACATGGATCTGCTGAAAGTAGTGGAGCTCTCTCTCTCACGTGAGGATGACACAGAGTGCATTTCTGTGGCAAGTAACACCAAAGCCTTGCAGGTACTGAGATTCTTTCTTTTCAAACTCACTCTCTAATGGCTGTCAAGATCCCACAGTGAGCCAGAGCTGGGAACCAGAAATGCCTGAAGATTGTTTGGCTGTCGTTTACTGCTGCATTTGTTTATTCTACTTGGTTGTACAGTCAGTTTGTGACTGCTGTAGCTCTTTGAGTCAGCTTGCTGGATTAACTTGGGAGCTGGCATGAGGGAGGCTGCTCACTGGTAGCCCTGACTTCACTTGTTTTAAGCTGCCATGGAATGTACCCCCTCAAGCTTGTCTTCTGCAGAGGCAGCAAGAAGTATATTCATGGCATGGATTTACCCACTGGAAACCAAGGCTGGAGCCATTGATTCAGGCTATTAAGCTGATTACTCTTTGTTTGCCAGTGTGCATTCAAGTTGGCTTGTCTTGGCTTCCCAGGGCTCCAGGAGCTTTGTGCTCCATTGGAAACTCTTGTTTGCCACCTGACAAATTCAGAGCTTGGGTTCTGTCAGGATGCTTTTGCTCTAAAACATGGCCAGGACACAGACATATATGTGTAAGTGTTTTCATGTACACATCCGCATACAAACCATGTACATGAATGTGCACATGTGAATATATACCCATATACTCCTCCAGAGTTTGTATCTTATAAAGCTTTCACTCAATGTGACTTTCTTTTTGGTTTTTTTGATGGCTCATATGACAAGAAAAATTATTAATTAAAGCAATTAATTAGCTAGGAGAACAAAATAGCCTTGCTGATGATAAGGCTTCTTAGACTCTTTCTAGGGATAATGAATTGAGAAAATCTGGTGACATTGTCTTCATGTAGTTGGTAGTTTTAGTGTCATAGCTATCTGAAGTAGGCAGGTCAATTTTGTACATTTGGTAGGTTATGGTGTGTCTGTCTGATCAGAAATCACAAGCATATTCATTACTTATCTTTCAAACAAAAGTGAAATAAAAACCTCTTCCTACTCAAAAGCATTTACTTTGTATCATACTTATTTGGTAAAATGAAAAATCTGTTTTCTGATATGAGAATGGATAGCTAGTAATGTCTATTCATTTTTAACCCTGTTTTTTTTTTTATCCTTTTCATATTAACTTAAAGGGTGCCAGTGTTCAGAGTTGTCTCTGTTCTCACTTGTTAATAGCTTGTGTCATCTCTGCCCACTGCTCTGGGGGGCGTTTTGATTAAACTTACAACTCCATTTAGCATTCCCATTCCTGTTCAAGTGGTGGTGTCTGATTTCTTTTTAATCCTACTGCTGTATTTTTATATCGTTTCAGTCTCAACCATTTGGGGGTTTTGAGTATTCCTTCCATTTACTCTAAGTAATAGCATGGTGACACCAAGACCATGTTCTTGGAGTCCTGCCTGGAGTAAAAGAGTTCTGCAGGTTTCTGTTGGAGCTCTGCTGAGCTCCTGGTGCTGCATGGCACTGCTGTAATGGGATGGTGTCCACACTGGAAAAGATGGTGTTGCAGAAAATCTTGTCTTGTGCACATGGGAATCCAGAACATCCTACTGGTGAGCCTGCCATCCCTACAGCATGTTGGGACCAGTCATATTAGTGGTGACATTTTGTCAGCTGAAGGCTTTTGTCATTCAGGGAAGAGGGTTTTTTTCCCCTCTGCCAGATCATTAAGACTGCATTTTGCTAACTTGTGCCAAATTTCCATGTGAGTTTGGCAAACCAGTTAACTGAAATAGCCTGTCTGTCATGTCAGCACAGCTCTGCCCTTCAGCCAGTTGCAAATCTAAAGTGGTTACTTCCCAATGGTTCCATCCAATGTTGCTACTATCAACAGACACATAAATTTGGGGGTTTTTCCCCTTCTACCACTCTACTGAGGGTTTATTCCCACCTCCTTGGGTAGGGGAATGAGTGCACATGGTTGTAAATATTACATTTATCTTAAAATTTAGATTTTTTCTTTAAAAAACTTTTTGCTATAGACTTCAAAGTGAGCTTTCTAGAAAGTCTACATAAAGTCCCTTCAAGCAATGGGAGATGACATGCTCAAAGACACATGAGGAAATTTAATGGTGTCTTTGGGTCTGGGAGAGAAGGGTGGTTCTGTATCCTCCCTTATTTCTTGCCATATCCTCCTTTATCCTTGTCATAAGGTCTGTCAGAAGCTCTGTGTGGCTGCTCTTAACTAACTTGTTCTGGTACTGAAGTTCAGCAATCTTTGTCTTTTTCTTCTTTTCTGTCATGTATAGCACTTTCTACAAACACTTTGTACCTGTGCTGGAATAGCTTGCTTTGTGACTATTGTGACCATTAGTGGCCATTACATATTTCTGTTTTCTGTTCAACCCTTAAATACTTAATCCCCTCATAAATGTTGAGAACATGATGCCTTCCTCTTAGTTAATCAACTTTTTTACTCTTAGTTAATCAACTTTTTTTCCCCTCTTCTTCTGCTGTGTGAGTCCTGACTTAATCCATCTTGAACTTACCTTTTGCCAGCACCCTATGTGGGAGAGGCCCTTGCAAAGAAACTTGGTTTTGCTTTCTCAGTTATTATTATCTAGTTCCTGATATCAAATTTAATTGCACTCTTTGATTTTTGGGCATAAGCTCTTAGGATTTTTCTTATATCTGATACTTTCTGTTCTTCTAAAGTTTTTTCTTTTTTTTCCTCTTTTTTTCTATCTGCTGTCACTTATATTGCTTTCTGTTTCTTTACCGAGGCTTTGATTCACATTTTTCTGGGATGTGCTCATTTGGCCTGTGTAACCTCAAGAAAATGTTACCATTTCAACATAATGACTCTTTTCTTTCATGGCTTCCTGTTCCCTTTCCTTGTGAAGTGGTATGTATACCTTCCACAACTTCCAGACTCAGCTGGGAGCTAAACACGCAGCTTTTCATTTCCTCTCCCTTCTCGAATTGAGGATCTTTTGGACCAACCAGCAGTGTCTAAGCCACTGTTTGTGAAGCACAGCAGCATGACAGGGGTTTTGGTGGGAGCTCTTCCAGGAATGTGGTGAGCTGGTTGTGTTATGGGCACTGGCATTCAGCAGTGACCTGCCTTTCCAACATATTGTAGGATCTTTCTAGTGAAGAGCAGGGGAAAAGCTTATTTTCCTATTGCCAGGTAAAGAACAAGCACAGAACAAAAAATGTCCCTTGGCATGACCTGCAGTGGTTCAATGGCTAAATTGAAATGTAGATTCTCCATCAAATTAAATTCCTCTTGGCTTGGCTCGGTGTTCCCCTTACTTCCTTCTCTAAACAGAATTGGCTGGACCCTTCCCCCTTTTCCACAGTGTGATTCCTTGTTTAGTTTGTGGGAATTGCAAGAGCTCTGATGTTTTCCTGAATTAAAGATGCCAGATTCGTAGTGAGTTCTTCCTCCTTCCTGTTGTTCCTCCCCTCCTCCCCTGATGGACTCTCTGGGGAGTTGGTTAGTTCTTATTTCCCTTAGGAGAAGACATTACCTCATCAGTCCTCATGGCAACTTATGGTTCCTTGTGTGCAGAGGGCTTCAGTTGACTTCAGTGCCACTTCACCAATGGAGCTAAGGAAGGCTGGGCTGCAGGAGAGTGAACTCTTTCTTCTGTGTCAACTGTGTTCATTTCATTTTCCCTCTGGATAGGTTTCCATTTTGAGATACACTCTGTCTGGAATGACATCTCTGCAGCCACAAAATTGTTATGAAACGCTGAACACAGAGACCTTGCTATCAAAATACTTGTTTCTTCATCTTGTTTTGATCACTGTTGTGAAATGGAATGATTAAGAAGTTCTACTCCAAAAGTAGAGAAAAGGTATTGGAGCTTGCATCTTTTTTGTGCAAAATAATGCTGTCTTGAGACCCAATTATTCAAAAACAAGTTGTAATGAAAATATCCTAAAATCCTCAGCTTTAGTTTGGTTGTATCAAATACTTGGTAAAACTCCAAAGTGGTAAATAACTTGGTTATTTTCTTTGTGGAGTACTAATCTTGTTTGCTTTGGCATGCAAAACCAAAGACACAGCTTATTTTTACTTAGTGTACACTTTTTTAGAGTATCCCTTCCATACAGTATTAAAGAGATTTATTACAGAACCCAGGAGGCCAGACACAGACCATGGACTGCTGTGTTTGGTGGTCTCAGAGGCAAAGTGTTCACCTAGGCAGTTCTGGTCAGCACAAAAAGTCTTGGTACTGAGGCCAAAGTCCTTGTAGACAATAAGGCAAATAATGGTTTGGAGGGAGTGTGACAGAGGTGACAGTCTCATGTTGTTTTAGCTAGCTTAAGAAGAAAATAAAGATGCATCTGGTCTAAGAACAGGTCTGAAAAATTACATTTGCTGCAGTGTGTAGGTGTGAGCAGCATAGTTAAGGCAAAAAGAAACACTACTGTGCTACTAGAGAAGAAATCGTGTGCCTAGGTGAGCATCTCTCATCCTTCTGTGTGTTTGAAGTGTTTTAGGATTAAGTAGAAAAATGAGAAGAACTCTAACTTCAATGTAGAAGTCTGGGGGGAAATCCATCACATAAAATGGTGTAAGAGCAGAAAATTGAAAAAAGGGAACCTGTTGGCTGTAGCAGGTAGCTGAATTCCTTCAGGAGGGTACTGGAAATTTTTTGAATGTGCACGGACTTGCTTTGAAAGTGACACCATTACCTAATGTTGCATTTTTCTAGACTGGCCATCAGTCAATCATGTTTTCTTTCTGTCACTGCTTTTATTGCAACATGTGGTGGTTAAAATCCAGGAGAAAGTGTAATGACATCTTAAGTTGTCTGTCTTTGCAGTTACTTCTGTTAAAAGCAAGAATTTATTTTTGTTGATGATGCCAACAGTTGACGTACACAAGATGCCATTTTCAAAGTAAGTCTTTAAATAAACCCACATTTTTTTTCTGTAACTTCTGGTGTAAATACCTGTCTTTCTGCTTTTTCTCTTGAGACTGTATTACAAGCAGTACTGGTTTTCTTAATGTGTGATTAGGTTTGCTGTAGAGATTTTAACAGAGCTGAATTTTGACACCCACTCTAAGATGAGATGAGCTGTCAAGGTGATTGGTTTACACCTGATGGTTGCTGACAATCCCTAAAACATTTAATGTAAACTTGTTTCTTCTCTATCAGGACAAATCCCTTGACCACTGCTGTTGCTGTGGTATCTTGGGAACTTAGTGCAGATGCTGTGTGTTGAATGGAGATTTATTTTCAGGGTGTTGGTTTTCTTAGAGAACTCAAAGCTACAACAAATGGCCAAGTCTTCTGATGGAACTTTCAGATCTGGCTGTGTCTTTTTGGGTGCTAATATGTAATGCTGGGTATTCACCGAACTGTTTGTATATGTTGCCACAGATTTATTTCTCTCTTAGTGAGGATGTCAACCTCAAACAATTAAGCTATATGTATAGTTTATAGCAGATTAAATAACTCCTCTGGATTCAAAATTTAAAATCAAATCACAGTTGATCATGATGACAGTATAAATAGGGTAACAAAATTACCAGTCCTTCTAGGAGGCTTAATCTCTTGTTCTTTATGGTTTAGCATAAATCTGTGAATCATAAAAGGTGGCCTAGTGTTGCTCTTCTCCTTCATAATTATTTAACTTTAAGGTTTTCTTAATTGTTGTGAGACAATCAAAAGATGCCTATCTCAGCAAAGTGATGGCACTGTTTCCTCCAGGCTGCTCTCTCTGTGGAGTTTCAAATGCTTCTGCCATGGTGGATGCATCACCATTCCTGCTTGGGGCATCAGTAGTCTGGAGGTGGATTTTGCAATTTTGTCTGTGTCTGAAATTAATCTAATTGCTGGGTTCAGACAGGGAACTTGCTCCTTAGAAAAGCTTTCTCAGGGATAGACCTGAATGCATTTGAATGTCTGAAAAACCCAGGGGTGGGGTGGATTACCATGGGAATTGCCTTTAGTCTTGCTGGATAGAGATACAGCTTGTGAAAGGCCTCAGGAGGATTTGACCATGCCTTAAAAATACAAAAAGGCACCCATATTTAAATTCTTAGTCTGGTTCTCTGTGATCATTTATCCCTAAAAAGAAACATGACTTCCAAGTCAGTAAATCTTTCACTTGATGTCAGTTGCTCACCAAAAGAATTTTGGATATGACTATGATTTTTCCAAGCTAGACATCTTAAAAGATACTACCTAGACTATTCCTTGCCCCATCTGGGAGCCACTGCTTTAAGTTGTAGGTGTCACATGCAGTAGTAGGTGCCAAGTGTAGTGGAGCAGGGCATTTTACTGCACATCTCTATCTTTGTTGAGTTGGGACAGGGTGAGTGTTTTTTCACATGTTCTTCTTGGAGCTGGTGAACTTTGTCTGTTTATTCTTTTGGAAGAAAGACCTCAAATGCTTTTAAGCAGCTCATGCAGAGAAGGATCATGCTTTTTCTGTAGTTACAAGCTCAGGTTCTGGTAGCAAGGGTATTTCTATTGGGCAGGCAGAGAGAGAAGCTGATGTTCCTGGGTAGATCTGTGCTACTTAAATTGCTATCTGAAGTAGGGCAGTTTCCCTTGGGAGTCCTTTTCTTGTTTGAGTGGGGCTAAAGGTACAGCAAGAGATCGTTTCTTCCCTGCTGCTTTGTTCATACCAGTCTACCTGAAGCAGTGTTACTCTGGCTCTAAAACTGCCATTAAGCTTCCTCAGAATACTTGTATTAACTGTAATTGCCTGTACAGTTTGACAAGATTAGCAAAGCATGGAGAGCACTTGCTACTGTTAGTTTTTTCTTTTAATGACAGAGTTCTTTGGATTTGGCACAGTCTGTCTGCTGCAAACTCCTGAAGTAAAAACAGTGAGGCCTTGGCAAGCAGAACAGTTCTAGCAGGAGGATGTTTGGGCCAAGGACTGGTAGCCAAGCTCTTACCTTTCCACATAAGGTTTTCTTTAACGGGAATGCAAAGGAGATGGGACTGCGGTTAAATAATTACTCCTTGTTTGAGGGAACAGCCCTGAGGGAGGTGCTCATGTAATAATGAGCGTCCCTATTGTGCTGTGTAAGAACAAGGACGCTGTGCTGAGACTGTGAGCAATCATCACGCTGGGGCTGGCTCATACCTGATTCTACTGACCTGTGCTGAAAGGCACTATTGACTTCAGTTTTACTTCAAACACACCAAAAATCCATGGCAGTCCAGCATGTGGGACAATACTGTACTTCAGACTGTGCAGCAGGGCTTTGGACCTTCATGCCCAGGCACCATCCATTTGTACCAGTGGAGTGGGAATTCTGTGTGGCCAAGTTCCCTTTTCCCATCCAAGCAGTGCATACTTTGATTAAAACCAAAGGTGTATCCTGAGGAATACTGTACATTTTACAGATTAATTGATCTTCTTGGAGCACTAGGGTATTTTTCCTCTCCTTCAGTTATTCCAGCATGCTTCTCACTCAATTCCATACACCGCCCCTGCTGTCTGCAGCAACCTGTGTGTGCTGGTGGCAAGTTTATTTTTCATTCCTTACACTCTTTGTGTATCTGAGCAGGGGCAATAACACTAACTTAGAGATCTCTGCTTTGTCCAGTGTTTGGTAATGTAATGGCAGCAAATACTGCCACTACAGTTCCAAATAATTTTGGACATGGCACTCTGGGATGGTGCACCTAGAGATGCTCAGCCTAGTCCATCTGCCCTGCACTGTGGATTGCTAAGGAGGAAAGGTTTAGCTTGGGTATGTAAAGCTCTCTAGCTGTGCCATGAGGTGAGCTTGCACAAATAAACCCTCCTTTTTATCAAGGCTGGCTTGAGCACTACACTGGTGGTTTGGCTCAGAGGTAGCTGATAAGTCTTTGGTTTAAGCATCTCCCCTGCATGCTGTCCTGCACCAAAGCATGCATGCAATATCAGAATAGTTTAGCTGCCAAAACCATTTAAAAAACCTCTAAAACCTGCAGCCTCTTGCTTTTTCACTAAAATTCATGGATATGGCCTTAAGCATATCTTTGATGTCAGGTGGTCTCCCTGCCAAACCTAAAGCTGGTTCTCAGTAAGGTCTTATGTGGTTATGCTTTCAATAGAGTGCCAGAAAGCTAAACCTTGGCAAGACTGGGCTTTAAGCTGATGGTGAGAACAAGTTTAGGAAGAATGTTTTAGTCCTGGATAGGCATTGCAGCCTAGATACATTTTCTTCTAGAACTCAGTAATAGGTTGTATTTATTTTGCCTCTTCCAAAGCAGTCTAATCTACATTAAAACATAGATGTTCTAAAGAATTATTTGGATTTGTGCTTGATCTTTGCCATCTCCTAGGCTGTGGATTACTTGCCTTTGGAAGCACATGCCCCAGGCATTCCTGCTCTGCCTTGAGCCCAGTGGTGTGGCTGCAGAGGAAGAAGGCTGAAGAGGGTGGGAGGAGCCCTTCTCCTTCCCCCCTTTCCTGGTGGCCTCTGCTTCTGTGCGTGTGCTCAGCTCTCTTCCTGCACGTTCTGACCCGTGCTAGAATCCTATCAGAGAGGGCAGGGGGGCAGTCAGGGATGAAGTCTGCTGGAAAACATTTCTCACCTTAGTCTGCACGTCTGAAATGCTTTTGGTGTTCATTGGTAGGGATTGGCTCCTTTTGCTTTGTGGCTCAAAGCACCAGGGTTAATCTTTTCATGCCACTTGGTGTTCCTGGGGAGGACCTAACTGCACACACCATTCCCAGGGGCAAACCAGTTCCAGATAACATTTCAAATAAAGTTTAAAAAATGAGCAGAATGACCCCAGGTAACAAACACATCAACTACATCTATCTCTGTCATGACTTTATAAAGGTAAATGTGCTTAATTTCCCCTGCTATCTTTGGTAAATATGCTTAATCTCACCTGCTGTCTTTGTCACTGCTACCTAAGTCAGCTTGGAACTCCAGAAGAAAATTTGTTTTACTTTAAATGACCTAAGTTATTAGGTTAAGTTATTAAGTTATTAATGTCTCCTCATTGCATTGCAGGATGAAACTTCTAATTCTAGACTTTTGATTAATGCACTACATTTTAAGTTGTATCTAGAAATGGTCAAAGTTTTGCAGTAACCTGGAAAACACTCTAAAGGAAAGTAATTTTCCTATGATGATTTTGTGAGGGCTTTTATTTGTTTGGGTGGATTTTTGTTTGTTTAATATTTCAGAAAATACAAACATTTTTGTATTTTCAAATAGGTTGCAAGAAGGGTTTGTAAGGAGAAGAATTTTTTCGGTTTCAACTGACTTATTTGACAAAATTTGACTGAAAACAGGCAAGGTTTCAGGAACACAAACTTCACTTAAGTCTTGAAAAAAAACCAGTGAATATAAAGCTAGGTCAAGTGTCAATTAATAGCAATAAACTTTATAATCCAGGGAAAAGTTTGTTGATGGGAAAAATCTACCAAAAATCTAGTAACTTCATGATGACTCCAGGATTTTCTTGTCTTAATATTAACTCCAAGAATTTGGGTGGGGAGAGTATTCTTTCTTTGAGGCTATCTTTTAGGTTTCTTTGTGCATTTATCACATATTTCCAGTGGTGTGACTTCAGCCAGACAGTTTCCATAAGAATATGATTCACTGTGTAATTTATGACATGCCTGGGGATGTGCTTCGGCCTTCTTTTCCTGTTTGGGAAGAGGGACAGGCTGGATGTGGAGATGTTTTGGAAGCCTTGGCTGCTGTTTCTGTGTCACAGTTTGGTTCTGTTTCACGTCAGTGCATGTGAGGAAGGGCTTGTGCATCTGGAGTTCATGCCCTCCCTCTCCTTATCACTTCATACTAACCTCTCATTAAAGATATCACCTCTCCCTGCAAGACCTGCCTTTCCTGTATCCTTGGGCACTTGCAGATGCAGCAGGAACAGCGGGGATCTGTTGGATACGCAGTTCTTGTGGACCACATCTGTTTGTTCTCTATCATAAAGAACCTGGGATTTACTGTGGTGCTGGAAATGATTGTGGGATGATGTGCCTTTTCCTGAGACAGAGTGGGATGCTTTTCTAAGGATGTTAAGGGTTCATGCAATAGCATTGTTGCATAAATATGTAATACAGGTTTGAATATACTGGCATGATACTTTACAATCTACCAAAAACACCAAAATATAAATGTCTGTATAAGTTATGAACATGACCTCATGAATGAGAGTGGGAGAGCCTGGACTAGCATTACATCTCTCATAGTATAGCCCCAAGAGAAATGCTTTAGTAGCATAAAAATGGCCACTTTTTTCTCTTTTACTTCTGCTCCAGCTTGGTGTTTATAGGTAAAGTCTCTGCAGTGGGAAACACACTGTGTGCATCTTCACTGCAGCAATGTTTAGTATAGCTGTTTACTGACAGGCACAAACGTGAGTCAAATGGTGAGAATTGGGATTGCTAAGAAAAACCTTGCAGGTGACCATTTTTAAACAGTGACCTGGTTTGTGGGGTTTTTTTAACCTCCCACTGTATTTATAGAGGGCTTTCCTTTACTCTCACCTAAGAATTTTTGTGACCTCATCTTAAGAGGATATTCACACAAAAATCTGATTGTGCCTGTCTGGGAGAATGTTCCCTGTTCAACCTGGCCTTGGACATTTCCAGGGATGGGGCAGCCACAGCTTCTCTGGGCAACCTGTGCCAGGGCCTCACCACCCTCACAGGAAAGAATTTCTATTTCTTCTTAATATCTAATCTAAACCTATTCTCTTTCAGTTTGAAGCCATTCTCTCTTGTCCTATCACTACATGCCCTTGTAAAAAGCCTTTCTCTGACTTTTTTTGTAGGCCCCCTTTAATTATTGAAATTATTGGGCTGAATTAGTCAAAAACACCTGTTTCCTGCACCTTTTAGTGAGTGGTTCTTTTCTGGGTGTTGTGAAATTATAACCTGAATACAGACACATATTCCTAAACTTCTAGTTAGTACAGTTAGAGAAAATAAAAAAAAATAGGAAAGGAAGGAAAAAAACCCCAAACTGTGCAGTATTTGACGGGAAGCCAGTGTAACTGCCTTGAAACTGGAGTGGCATGCCTGAGTCAGTGAAGTATGAGCTAAGAACCTGGCAGAAGCCTTTTGCACAAAGGAAGGTTGAGAGAGTCTCTCAGGAAGCCTGTGCGCTGCTAAATGTGGCATGTTTGAACATGAGACTGACATCATTGTGAGTTCATAGTAGTGAAAGAACAAAGTATCAGCCACAAATTAGACTGACCTAATTTTTAAGTCACTTATAAAAACTTAATAGCACAGTATCTTGCTTGTGCAAGCTGTTTATTTCTATCCCAACCTCTGACTACTTCATTTAAACTGCAAGTTAACCCTCTAAACTGTTAAAGGAGTCGTTCAGGAAGGTGGGGGATGTTTGAGGGGTGCTGCAGACTTCCTTCCTTGGCTCTTTTTCTACTCTGACCTCAGTTTTCACATAAAGGAAGTGATTAAGGACCACCCATCATATACCTTCATCCTTCAGGATCAGTTTCTGGAGGTAAAAACCTCAGGACTGCTACCAAATCCCAACTCGTTCTTATTGGCTGCTCACATGGAGACTGGAAGTCTGTCTGCAAATTGCCAGAACACATGCCAAGGGTATCAGCAGGAATTTATACAGAATGAGTAAGCTATTATAAAACCAATCAGTATCATTTATTGATGTATCCATGATTATTGACAAGGAACCAATGCTTCTTCCATTGCTGAATACTTAAGAAATACAAGGATCTTGCAGTTTGCAAATGAGAAACTTCTTTCCAAGTATTTTAGTTGGCTCTGCATGCCCTGAAGTTGATCCATTCTGTTGATCTATTATTTCAATTTTTGCAGAAGTATTATAAGCTCTCCAAGCTTGGGATTACTTCAACAACAGTCAGTGCCTTTCCAGTTGCTTTTTAAAGGGCTGTAAAACAAGACACTTCTACAGATTCTGAAGAAATGTAACATTTATAGTTTTGTACGGAGCTGTGCATACATGTAAGCACACATCTCATGGGGTAATATGGGTGTATTTAGAGGGAGTATATTTAGTTTCTCTTTGATATTCAGAATTCTGTTATAAACCAGAGAGGTTGCTATAAAACATTTCTTGTTGACCCTGGTCCTTGAGTAACATGCCTATCAGATAATAACAACATAATTTACTCCCTTAGTTTGGTATTGTGCATTTTTTCCTTTCAAAATTACAAAAATCCTGGTCCCTTTTGCTTCTTGGCCACTACATAAAATGGTGGTCGCATTTTGTCAGTTGCTCTTGAGGGGATTTCTGTATTTCATGGTTAGGTCACTTTTCATTCCCTACATCAGGCAGGAGCACATGAAGGGAACCTACAAGAGATGTTACAAGGGTGTGAAGTGATAGGACAAGGGGGAATGGCTACAACCTGACAGAGGGCAGGGTGTGTTTAGGGATTGGGAAGAAATTGTTCCCTGTGAGGTTGGTGAGGCCCTGGCACAGGGTGCCCAGAGAAGCTGTGGCTGCCCCAGCCCTGGAAGTGCCCAAGGCCAGGTTGGGCAGGGCTTGGAGCAACCTGGGATAGTGGAAGGTGTCTCTGCCCATGGCAGGGGGGTTGAGATGAGATGGACTTTAAGGTCCCTTCCAACCCAAACTATTCTTTGATTCTACTTCAGTGGTAATGTTTGTAGTGATACAAGAGGCACAGCTGGGGAACAGAAGTCATCCTCTGCCCTCCTTCTCCCATTGTACAGATGTGTGCAGCTTCTCTTTTCAGCCATGTGGTTACCATGTTAGAAATGTGACTTTGGCCCCGCTGCAGGTCTTGTATAACGTTATTCAAATCCAAAGAAACATTTGGGATCCTTTGGGAAAGACACAGCAGAGGATGTGACTGGGATCACAGCTCAGTGAGGTACCATGACTCCTGCTTCTGTTCCTGACTGAGGCCCTGTTGGTACCATCTTGTCAATTGAGTTAATATATGAAAGCAATTTTAATAAGCAAGCCATCATAATTACCTTTGTGGGTACAAATTAGGTATGAAAACATGTTCTGTTCCCAGAGTGTGAGCTGTCAGTAGTCTTACACCATGGTGAGAGATTTGAGTCACAATCATCTGGATCTAGGGGTCTGTTAATTTGTTTTCTGTGCCTCATCTGCAATTCGGCCATCACTCCATATCATAGCCTGAACAGCCCAGAATGGAGGCCTCTGAGCAGGATTACTGCAACTGTTTAATTTCTGGAAACATATAACAACTTGATTTATTTCTGGTTGTTAATTGTGAGCCATTGCTGTACAGCATATTCCTGAAAGTTTCCTTTTCTACTCCCACTTGAAGATAGCTGGGCTGTCCCCTGTTTGTGGACTTGCTGTTTTCCGGCATCTATTCTGTTTCCTTGCCATGTAAATGTCATTTAAGGAGAAACCCAATTAAATTTAACTGCTGTAATGAGTAGGACTGAGCTTACATATGTGTAATGTCAATGTTTTATTTGGCCCAGCCTCCCTTCTGAAGATGCTTCTGCATGTTTTTATCACTATGTAGCATACACTAGTGGCAATATTTATTTTGCATAAAGCATGCAGAGGGCTTTAAAATGAGTTTGATAACAAACTTAATCAACACTTTTATTAGGTTTTTTTTTTAACTTCTAGATATTTCCCTGTACAGCTGACAGGACATGCATGCAGCGCAGTGCAGCACTGTGTTTTCAGACACAAGCAGGAAGAAACAAAGTATTAATGTTGACAGTTTAAAAAAAAATAAATTCCTTTCAAACTTTCTCATGCCCTGATGTGAAGGGGTTGAATGTGCATGTTGCCTTCCGGGAGAGCTGGTGTCATTTCCTCAAATGGGTGAAAGAGCAGAACGCTTTAACCCACGTTGTTCCATACCACGCAAGCAGATTACAAGTCTCTGTCCTTAAAGGAGATTGACTCATTTTAGTCATTCAGTTTAATTGAAGAGTCAATAAAAAGTCTGCTGCAACAAATTCATCCCTGCCTTGCCCAGAAGCTATTCTGATTAATTTCCCTAATAGAATTGCCATCATTATCCTGTCTTTAATCCATCCTAGTTCTTGGTTTCAGATCCACCTCCTGTTTTTATCATACAGTGACCACAAAGTAGATCAGAGTTACCCTTTTTTAAATCAAATTTTTGACTCCTTATTTGCAGGGCCATGTTATTTGGATGTCTCCCCCTCAAAGGCTCTCACTAGGCAGAATGCCTTATATTTAAAAGTTAACCACTATCCGAAGACTCTGAGATCCCATCTTACCTTCTTTCCTGGTAAGCCTTTGAAAGAAGTAGCATGGACTATTATAACAGCTGCGCTTGATGTTTATTTTGCACTACTCTTCAGAGCACTCCTCTTTTTAATCTGTTTCTCAGCAAAAAGATGACCATGAGAATACAGAAGTCACTGTTTGTGTTGGTCTGCAGAGCTACAGAACAGGTGATTCAGAACATGAAGCTTGTGTAGGAGATGGAAAACTTGGTGTCGTGAAAAAAGCTGCTGTAAAGCACCCATGTCATACAAATAGCAAAGACATGCTGGAATTGCAACAGCTTGAGGATTTATGAATTAGTTCAACACCTTAAGTTTTTCATTGTGTTACTTTGTTTTCTTTGTGCCTTTGAAATCTACCATACAATTGCTGGTAGAGGCTGGCAGGTGTGGGCAATTGGTCACACTAATTGCCCACACAATTGATCAATCTTTGCCATTTGGTGTGCAGGGCCAAAGTAGCACTTGTGGTGTGTTTTGTGGGGATAGGCAGTTGTCTTTCAGTTCAGTTGTCCTTCAGTTGTAATTTGGTTTGTGAATTCATGTTATGCTGTAGTTTTGGATTGGTTCTCTTCAGACTTGGATTACATAGATAAGTGAAATAATTTTCTAACTTACTGTAAATTTTATAAATATTATACCAGATACTTCATACAAGATTAGATTTTTGGGAGAAAGAGGAAGGTGGTCATGTCCTCAGAGGGATGCTGTCACATTTGACTGTTCCATCTCTCCCTGGCTTCTCTCTTGCTCAATTCTCCTCACTCTGCCATGAGAGGAATGCTCTGCGTGACCCCACTGGTTGGGTTTGTTTAGCTGCAGTTTAGGGAAGGCCCTGAGCAAGAGAGGAGAAAAAAAGGCTTCAATTTTTAATTCTGGAAAAGAGAAAAAGGTATTTAAATAAGGCCTGGAGGACTTCTTATTTGCCAGAAGTGAGTATAAAGACAAGTTTATATCCTTCTGTAACTCACCCTAATTGAAAGATGTGTATTTCTTTTTCTAAAGTCAGCAGAAAAATCCTGGCCTCTTAATGATGAAAGACTTTTTTTTTAAACTTTCTTCTAAGCACAAATAGCTGAAGTTTCCACTTTAAACTTGGGTGGCTCATTCATATTTCACTTAATGGTAATATGGTATTCTCTCTCTCTCTCTTCCCTTCCTTACCACCAAGACTGAAAAGGGGAGGGGAGAGGGATATAAAATGTTTCTGAAAATTACAGGAAATGTCTTTTCCTTAAACAGCTTTGCCAGGGAATTTCCAAATATGCTTAATGCTTATGGCTGAAGTTACAGCAGTTCAGTCTTCAATCATGAGTGGATCCTGTTCTTAAAATATGACACCTCCTTCCAGTAAACTGTGTTGAAATTAAGTATATGCTTTGTTTTTCATCTGCTCTTCAGCAAAATTAATCATTCCCTGTGGTGAAATGACCCCTCTTGGGGGCTGCTTTAAACACTTGATTTACATGTATTTAAATTGGGAAAACAGAATATAGTGTCCTGAGGTGAGAGCTGATTTATTTGTAAGAACATCAGAGAGGTGTGGCTGGCAGAAGGAGTCATGGCATGGATGGCACAGAGAGGCAGGAACTGTTGAGTGTGAAGAACACCTGACAGCTTTCAAGGGACTTCAGGAGCTGCATGTGAGTGCTAAGGAACAAAAGGGGAGATGCTTTTTGGCTCAGGACTTTGTTTCCTTGGGCTGTCACAAGGCGGTCTCAGATCATAGTGCCCTGTCTCTAGGCAGGGCCTCATCAGTGCTGAGCATTAGTTCAGTGTTCATTTCTGGATGAGATTAGAAAAAGAGATAGCAACAAGTATGATGAGTGGGATGGGTTTTCTTTGTTCTCTATTGCCTTCTGCCAAGCTTTCGCCAATGGATTATGGAAAAAGACAGAAAGGTGATTGATCCCTGTAGTTCTTTTCCTTGTGGGATGCTGTGGATTTTCAGGCTGTTCACCATAACACCCCCAGCCCTTCGCTGGTATGGCTCCTCTCAGTTGTCATATCCTTTACTCCGTGCTTCAGAGCCACTCCTGGATCTCACAGCAAGGCACTGCTTGGCAAGAATTTCTTGTCATGGTTTATACCACAGTGATTAAGGGAAGCTGTCATGTCTTGGCAGCCATGATTTGAATCTTGGGCTTAGCTGCCCAGGAAACAGTTTGGAACCGACGCTGATGTGTTTATCTTTGCTTCCCTGTGTAAAAGTTGTAATTTAATTTGTTCCTGATGGAACAGCAGGTGCTTTGGGTAGCAGTTGTATGGGTATGACTGTGTGTAATGACTGGTGACTCTGGTGTCACCGCTTTCCAGTGCTGGCTTTTTTAGAGTGTGAGGAGGTGGGCTTAATTACACAAATGTCCTGTTTCATTGGTCTCTGTCCATGCAAAATAAAGCTGTATTCACACTTACTTGTGGCAATCTTTCACATTAATAAGTACTGATCAAGCAATTGTGAATTTGTTTAATTCTGTGCAAATGCATCATCTTTAATGCTGAGCTGTACATTGGTTTTCTAGCAGTGAGATGTGTCAGAGTTTGGAAGGCAATCACTGGTTGGTTTTTGTTTGTTGGGTTTTTTTAAAGCATCTCCACCTTTTTTTTTTTTTTTTAAATTTCAGTTTAAAGATAGTAGAGGGATTTGCTGTGGTGGGTTTTTCCTCTTTTCTTTTAGAAAATCAGTGTAGCATAACTTTCTATTTTGGACCCATTCCATATAAATGAATGCCAGCATTCATAAATAACTTCTCACCTAGGTTTTCATGTGTTTGGGGGAGTTGTACAGCAAATGACTGCACTGGAAGTATAAAATCCATTTCCTGGTTTGGGTTTGGGGGGTGTTTGTCTGGGTATTTTTGGTGTTTTTTAATCTTGCAATAAGGATTTTATTACTGTTATTATTAATATTATTATTTTCTGTGTTTAGGTAATTCCTTCTGTTGGCCTTTGTATGTGGACCACCTTCTGTCCTGTTCAGACCATATAAATTGGACTTAAATGTAGGTGAGTAACAGCTTTTGACATGAAAATTAAAAAATTATACTCCAAAATTTTCTGTTGCTTTGACTTGGAGGTCATAGAGAGAAAACCATTTTTAAAAAATCCATTGACACTTTTCCTGGTTGTCTAGTGTCCTGGACAATAGAAACCTAACAAAAATAATGTATTATAGTACATGTTTGAAGCAAATTAAATAATCTTTCATTCTGGTTGCCACAGACCTATATGCTGTGAACCTGCAGTGAAAAATTATTTTGAAATGGAAAGAGTTTCTCGCTCAATTGGGTGGAGAAGGGAGTCCCCAGATTAAGTCTGAGTGTCATTTGAATAGAGTGATGTAACATATCAACAGCATCTTCTAATGCTTCCCAGGAGGCCACATTCTGCCAGTCAGGTTTCCCTGTGGTCACATTTAATAAATGTTTATTGTTTCACTGGGAATGTCAAAGAGATTGGCTCCTTGGTAAAAACAAGTGATGATAACCTGGCTTATTGCTTAGAGATGGTGATGGTGCATGGATGATATTTGCAAGAACATTGCAGATGTTTGAGAGCTATGCTGAGTAGGTCAGCAACATGTGGTGGTTTGGTGTGATTTTTGGTTTTATTTTGAAATAATATAATATATTATTTCAAATATGATTATTTGTGTGACAGGAAATGCCTTTGGTCAAAATGGGAGGCCCATTCCTCTTGCTTAGCCCAGCTGTCTCAGAGTGCCAGTGATAAAAATGTTGCTGAGCAGTAGGTGTAGAAATAGAGTGAGCTTAAATATCTTAACTGGATGTCTTTTATGCAGTGTATTTGTGGGAGGTTGATTTCCTTTCTGACTCTTTCTGTGTCTGTTTTCACATTGGTGAGCACAAAGAAGTGGAGAGACTTTTCTTTAGAACTAGTAATCAAAGCTGAGTGATATGTCAAGCAGGATGAAGGACAAGAGTACTGAACAGAAAATCCACCTTCATCTATGGTTTTTCCAATGCATTACACTTGCCTTTCTCATGATGGTAGAGTATATAATCTACAATGTGTGTGACTGGTGTTTCTATAAGGAAGAGAAAATTAATACTATGCATTTTTACTGCATATATAGGATAAAAGTATAGGTATGTTAAAAGTAGAAGAGGGAACACCCATAGATAAGCAAAGGAAAACAGGGTGAAATTTTTTAAATTACTTCTTTTTTATGAACATGGTACATGAGTGACATTTAAAAAAAATTAAACCTGTGTTTCTGTTTAAGTCACTTTCTCTGCTGCTGTCCAACCTTGCACCACAGTGAAGAGTGCTCAGAGAGTGGTGGAAACTGTCTGTTCTTCAACCTCCCTGCCAGGAAGCATGAGGAAATGATGTGTTTATGAGATAGTGATGCTTATTTGACTCATCCAAAAAGCCCAAGACACCCTCATTCCCCTGAGCTGAGGGAATGGCACGAGCCCTTGCTAACAGAGCTCTTTGAATTGATGAGCATTTGTTATCTCACTCCTATGTGTTCTGCACAATGGCAAGTAATACATGTGTGCTTCTCGAACTTTAGCTACTGGTTTTTCCCCCAGTCTTTGCACATTATTACACATTTGTTGATCTCTGTAATTTACTGGCTTGCTTGCTGCATTCAAAAGAACAGCTATTCCTCAATTTCAATTAAAAATTTTATTTCCCTTGTGCTCCATAGACACTCTGTGTTTCTTAACACTGAGTAGCATCTTGAGCAAGGGTTGGACTTCTCTCAGCTGTCACTTAGTCTCTTGTAGCACTGGGAAAAGGAACCCTCCAGAACACAATTTATTTCCATCTTTTTGAGTCTGGTGAGGGAATGGTTCTTGCAGGAGTAGGAATTCACCCTGTGGTCCCTGGATCTGCAGTTCTTCTCTAGTTTGTGTTTCTTTGTCCAGTATCACATGTGGCTGTGGTGCTGGTGGTATTGGCATCAGCTATTGAACCACTGACCACTCCCAGTAACCCTGAAGGCAAATACCCCTTTTGTAACAGCCAGCAGTAGCTTGTGTCCTGCAGTTTGGGATGTTCTACATTTGCATTTTAATTCAGCTTTTCAGTTTTTCTTTTACAAGGGTACCCACCCTAAGAACCATGAAAAGGACTCTAGGGGATGATAATGTTTTTCTCATTTGTATGTGTGTTTGCCTGTTAAAAATAGAAAAATACACAGTTCAAAAAAGCCAACTCTGTCAGGTGTTTCAGCTGAGTCCATAAAGGCTGCCCATCAGGACCTTGTTCAGGTGCTGTAAAGTGATTTTGTCAGTTATGCATGACATGGGAGCACTGCTGAGGCTCCTGACAAAGCAGGATTAGTGACGTAGCCACACATTTATGACAGCAAGGTTCAACTTCAAGGTTATCTTCTTAAGTGAGGCAGAATCTTTCAGAGATTGCAGCAAGGCTTTAAGAAGCTCTTTTCTAGTTCCTTAATTGGGGTAGAATTAGAGACTCTTGTTCTGAGAGTTTTTAAAATATATTCCTAACACATCTGCCTCTCATCCCCAGAAGCATTTGAAAGATGTGGAGCTTAGGGACATGGCTGAGTGGTGGACTTGGCAATGTCCAAGTTACTTTAACAGCTGGACTTAATGATCTTGGAGGTCTTTTCCAAACTAAATAATTCTATGATTCTATATGAGCTAAAGCCTGAGAACTCAAACAATCATCCGGTTGTGATGGAAAGGAATTGCTTGGAGTCAAAGTGATAGCAGTAAAAATTAAAAGAGTGCATACAAAATGTGAATTATAGTGACTGAAAAACCAAACACAACCACATAAGCAAAAATGTGGCACTTGCTTATTTCACTGCATCTGAACCAGCTGGGATGAGGACAGGAATCCCTGAGGGAAGAGATCCTATAAAATTAAACATACATGTAAACATTAGTCATCCACTGTTGTTTGTGTGCAAGATAGTAGGAGGATTGTTGGTTTGGTTCTTTAAACAATAAGGAAAAGCTGTAAAGGTACTGGAAAAGTGTAGACCTTTTTCCTTTCATAGTGAGTTAGATGTTTAATTTTCTTGTTTAAAAGTGCCAGTGTTGCAGTCCCTCTAGAAGGAGGAAGCAGCCATGCAGTGTTCCCAGTGGGTACATGAATGACCCTGTGGGAGATTCTCATGGCTCAATTGTGGATCACTTTTCATAATCCTGATTTCAGCATGGAACACCCTGTGACTAGGATGGCTTTCTAGCTTTAAGGTCAGCAGCACAATGGCCTGTTTATGGCAATGCATTATATGACATCATTTTAAGAGATACTATACCATTGAGATCTAAGTCACAAGTAGAAAGAGAACAGTCAAGAAATTTAATTTTATCTGTTTTACAAATGCATTAGAAATTAAACAGATGTTTCAACACCTCATAGAAGCTGAATGATAAGAGCAGTCATGAGAAATGGGATGAGTGCTCAAGTGCTTACCTAAAGCAAGAGGCTGCCAGTTCTTCTTGTTTAGATACGTCCCAGGGAAGACACCCAAACACTGATAGCTCCAGAAACTGAGGGAATTAAAATAAAATCCTTTACTTCATAAAATGTTGTTTCTCCCCAGCACCATTGAGATGTTCCTGTCAAAACAGGACTTCAGTTGCAATAACTCAAAGTGACATTACTGTTAAGTTTGTTGCTTTCACGCCATGGGCAGAATCCTTTCAAGGTACTTGGTATGTTAAGGTAATAGGGCTATTTTAAAGGATTCTTGACTGAAACCCTGTGTTCTTTACATGCTCTTTACTCTGTCACCAGATATGACTGGTTTGAGTTCTTCACAAGAGTCTTCTGAAACAAACCTCTGTTGTATGAAAGTGAAGGCTGAGAAAGCAAACAGCAAGCTTTTAGAAGATAAGAAGCATACTCAAACTGAAAGTTGCAAATTAAAGATTAAGTTATTTCTAACAGCATCCATTTTAGAGTTCTGTACTTTCTCAGCTGCTATATTTTCCTGTTATTACTTGAGCTTTAAGTCAGCAATTTATCCATCAAAACAAACTGTCTAGTTCATGAACAAACTGTCTAGCTTGCAAAGGAGCTGGAGCCAATTCCCACTAGAGCCAGTGGAAAAGTTTTCATTGAGTTCAGTGGATTTGGTATCTGGCAACCTTTGATGTGAATAAAAGAGAATCAAGATTTGTGACAGGACATGTTAAGAGAAATTTTAAAAACTGCAGAATACTTTTTTCCTGGGTGGGAAAATTTCAACATAACTATCAAGATTCCTCCCCCACCTCCCCCCCACTTGCATAATGTCATTTTGATAATCAATTGTCTTTTGATACCTTCTTGAGACTAATGTATAGTGACTGCTCTTTGAGAGGGAGCACACCTGCCAACCAGGTTCTTTAAAGCATTTAATTAAAACTTGGTATAGTACATTTTCCAATATTTTTACTGTAGTTTAGAGCAGTGTGCATTTCACTGCTATGTGCTTCCATTTATCTGGGCAAGCTTAACAGCACTGTCACAACAGCACTAAATCAGGACAAATGGAAGATCACATTTTGTCAGCCTAATGTCTGTCTATGTGGAAGCTGGTGTTTTTCTTGTATTGCCACGTGAAACTCATGAAACAACTTCCAGTTTCCTCTTTTGGGTTGTTAACATCAAGTTTGTACTTTTTGCAGAACTTATTTTGCTTAACATTGTGTAAATGTAGATTTGTACAATATATCTAAAGAGTAAAACATCAGTCCTGGGATTTCCCAGTGCCAAATACAACTGGCCTGTTGGTATAACAGGACTTTTAATATAAATCTATTGATGGTTAGTATTCATCACTTCTCTTGCAATTAAGGTAAACAACAAACCTTTCAAATGGAAGCAGCAAGTCAACACTATAAAATCTAAGTTCAAATGTGAGCTAAATCCCCCAAGATTGTAGCCCTGTGGTGGCTCCTTTCTGAGGAGTGTTCCTACAAGGACTTGTGCCATCAGAATGTGTTTTGGGACACTCTGAGGATCCCAAGGGCAGCTGTGAGGCAGTGCTACAAGGAGGGGGCTAAAGGTGATGGGGCTTTATTGCTCTGCTGCTGCCACTCCTTCAGCTGATGTTGTTCTGATGCTGTCAGGATCTAATTTTAGAGAAATGTAGTTTGTTTCAAAGATTATTTAGCATAATCTTTAGTTAAGATTAGAGTGCTGGGGGTTACAGATCTCATGTAAGTATCACACAGCTCTAGGAAGAACAGAAGAGTGCTCACTGCTTTTCTTTCCAGTAGTGTGAGACCTCATCCATCTCTGGTGATTAATTCAAAGAAAATGCTTGTGTCCTCATGTGCCATCTTGTCCTGGTTTCTATTCAAGCATTTCCTTCAGAGAGGTGGATCTAAGTTTGGTCCTTTGCTTTGTGTAGTTTCAGTTTCCCAACTTGCAGTGCTGTTTTGTGAAATATTTTCCAAGTCATTAAACTTTGAAATGTTTAATATTTAAAATGTTTAAGTGTTTTAAAAACAAATTTTACTTCTTACTAAGCAGTGCAGTGTTGAAATGCATTTAAATAGTTTTGCTATTGAAAGGAATACCATGATTTAGGGCAGCATCTCTTAATTATGTTCTAACAAAGTCTTGTGAAGAGGCAGAGCTAGTGGCAACAAAAGTCTGCAATTAAGGCTGGGTATGTTGCCTGAAATACAAGATAATTGTCCAGGCAAGATCTTTGGAATGGATTCAGAGGCTGCAGTTGCCAATGCTCTCTCTAGGTGTTTGGCACATGCAGCAGAGAGGAGAACTCCTCAGGAATGTGTTTATTCCATGTATGGCCCACTGTAGAGCTAAGCCTCAGAGCTGAATGTTTTGTTCTGCGAAGTTTCATGGCCTCATCTGGTTTGTGTTTTTTGTTTTTTTTATCTTCCCCTTCTTACAGGCTCTCAATCTGGTGTAAAGCTGATGGGTGGGAGCAAAGGTAAAGAATGATGTAATGCAGCAGCAGCCAGAAAGCATCTTTTGTGTGAATTGTGCAATGGCCACTCCGTAGTTGTGTCCCGATGAATCAGACGTGAGGGGCGCTTTGTGGAGCCAAGCCTTTGTACATCAGCCGGGAGCAGGAGGAGACGCTCGGTCCAACAGCTCTCTCTGAAAATGGATTTAACTTTTCTTTTGCCAGTCACTACCAGCATGACCTCATACACTTCTAGCACAATGGTGTGGCTAAGCCTTTGAGTACACAGCCATTACATCATCGCAGCAAATTAGAAAGGGCGGTGGGGAAAGAGGCCTCGCTGTTGTCATGGCCCATGAGATGATCAGGACCCAGCTCATTGTCCCCGAGAAGTTGGTGGCTTTGCTGGAGAGTGGGACAGAGAAGCTGCTGCTGATTGACAGCCGCCCCTTTGTGGAGTACAACACCTCCCACATCCTGGATGCCATCAACATCAACTGCTCCAAGCTCATGAAGCGCAGGCTGCAGCAGGACAAAGTTTTGATCACAGAGCTCATTCAGCACTCAGCAAAACACAAGGTAGGGGTCATTTTCCTCTTGTTCCTTGTATTTGTTTAAAGGAGTGGCTGGAAAGAAACTTGTAATAATTTTTCCTTAAATATTTAATTAAATAATTATAAAAAACCAAACCAACAACCAAAACCCAACAAGATTAGAGGACTGAGATGTTATCTCATCAAAGAGAGTATTGGTTACTACTGAGTTTATCATTGGGTTTCTTTGTAGAATCAGTGACAGAGTTAAGGGGAGAGATTTAGAAATTACTCAGAAAGAATGTTCTCAGGATTCTTGTGTGTCTTGCAAAGCACAATCTCTCAAATGTATGTAATTAAGGCAGGAAACAGTCTCCCCTAAACTTTGAAGGATTCTTGGGGGTCTGTGGTGGTGGAGCTTGCTTATCAAGTGGTCATTTGGTTTGCAAAGAAACTGCCTCTCTGTCAGTCCTGGCTCCTACTTGCTGTTTAAAAGGCTTTTCATGGGGGTAGTTTGATGAATGTTGGTGTTTGTTTTGTTGTTTGTTTATTTGGGAGGAGTGGTGTTGTTTTCTCCAAATAGTGTTATCAGTGAAAAGAAAATAGCTATGCTGTTTAAAATGAATGTGTGTGTGTTACTGTGGAGGGGATATTGGGGCTTTTATCCATTGATATTTGATTCACATGTTTTGGGTACAAAAATAATCTACTATGTTGTTGCTTTGACATGTTAAAAATGAAGCTTTTTATTTTATATATAAAGTTGTGCAGGTAACCAAAATGTGTGTGGCTTAGAGGCAGTTTGAGGTCTCTTTACTGTTTATGTACAAAACCTCAGAAGCAGAAAGTGAGGCAGGGCCACCTTCTCAAAAGCTCAGCTTTTAAACAAATTCACCATCCTAGCTGAAGGTAGAGCAATTCACAAGTGACATAAAATTACCAAATGATAGAAATTTGTGGAGTGGGCTTCAGCTTGCAGCAAATAATCAATTTACAAGCTCTCCAGGGAATTAAATCTGAAGGGCTTATGAAGTATAAAATAAAAACTGTTTAGTGAACAAGTGCATAAGAAATCTATATATCTGAACTGCTCTTATAGCAAATATGTGGGAACCCTGATGGAGGTGATAATGATGGGCTTTTAATCATCTTCCTCCTTCCTGTTTTACTCTGAGTTCCTTGTGTTTCAGATTGAAATTGATTGCAAGCAGGAAGTGGTGGTGTATGACCAAAGTTCTAAAGATGTGACCTCTCTCTCATCTGACTGTTTTCTTACTGTGCTCCTGGGCAAACTGGAGAAGAACTTCAGCTCTGTGTATCTGCTTTCAGGTAAGATGTAACAAAAGAAACACCTTTCAGGTGACATGTACCAAAAGAAACCTCTGAAACACTTGAATAAAGAGAAAAAAGAAAATGCTGTTGGTATAGCAGACCTGTACGGTTTTGCAAGTGCAGGTATAAACTTCAGTTACAGCAGAGACTTTTCTGTAGTTCTTTTTGCATATAGTGGCACTCAGAATACATGCAGTGCTTAGAAATTGCATCTTACAGGGGATTTATTACACCATTACTCTGTGTAAATGGAAATGGAGCAATGCAGAGGTTTTTAGAGGCATATGTCTTCTACTTCAGGGCCAAAAAATAGCAAAAAAATGGGCTTCCCTGGTTTTTTAAGTATTGTACATGGTAGGAAGAAAATCTCTTCCTTACTGAATTGGTAATTGCTAAAATAGGAACAAAGGAAATGATCTCCCAGAGTTACAGAGATTAGTGTGTGTGACATTTTAAACTTCAGCTCCCTAAGTGGTAGCACTTTATTTAGGTCTTTTCCTTCACCCTCCTTTTTTGTTTTTGTTTTTTATTTTACATCCCAGGTCAAAGCACCTATAGAAATTCAATTCCTTATAACACAGGATTTGCTGCTCTCAGCATGTTCTAGTGCCATTGTTTCAGTCATGGAACAGCAGAAACTGTTCACAAGAAGGAGCAAGGAGGGATATGAAGTAGATCCAAGGCTGAAAGGAGGGAATGACAAATTTAAATAGGAAATCCATTGCAGTGAGTGGATCAGTGATCTAATGAGGTGTACACCTTGTGTCTGAGAAATGCTGAAACACAGGGACTGAATAATGGTGAGAGAAAGGAAATAACTCCTGAGAGATGCTTCCTCTTAGCAACAGGGTTTCACTACAGTTTGTAGTGACTTCACATGACAGTGTGAGAGGTTGTGGTACTGAGAGAACTTTTCTCAGCTTGTTTTGAAAGTGATTGCAGAGAAAATGAATAATTTCTGCACTTGGACATGAGTTTGGTGCTCATGTGAGCTTTACTTACAGTAAGCCAAGTGGGTTTTGCTTTGGCTAGGGTTGGTGATTTTGTTTTCTTTGCTGTCTAGGTAAGAATTACACCTGTGGGTGGTGGATTACAGTATTAGATTAGGTAACTCTTCTTACATACGAGCTACCAAGAATTGTGTGGTGTGTAGGCACAGTAAATGCAAAAGTGCTGAAATAAGTGGGTAATACTCTCTTAAACTGAAAATTGGTATTTGAAAAAGAAACCAGTCTAGAAACAGTATCTCCTCAGAAATCCTTTTCTTGTTCAAATTCCCAACTCTGCTCAGCTGTCCTGAGGGTTTTTTAACCTGAAGCAGATTACAGCTCCAGGCAGGAATCAGACTATCCTCAATTTAACTTCCATGACAGAAACACCTCTCTTACAACTGAGAATTAGACCTCATGGCAGGGAGGTGTTGGGGAGGGGCCAAGCACAGGAAAGTGTCAAGAACTTCCCTTCCTCACTTGTGTGAGACATGTCTTTGATCTTCTGGCTCATCTGCTGGACCCTGTGAAAGAAGTGCTCAGTCTCCACTCTCAGACTGGCCTGTGGCTCTCCTAGGAATGCCCAGGACCAGGAAGGGAAGCTGTTCCCAGCTGTTCCCAGCTTCCCAGTGCATCATCTGGCCAATCACCAGTTGCATGTATCATAATGATACTGGGAGAAATGGTTTTCTTTTCATTTCCAGCATGTGGGTGTTTTCTGTTCAAGATGAAAATGTCACCTAAGCCACAAGCAGGATGGTTGTGCACATGAGCTGGGGTGAACTTAGCCACACACAGCTGGTAAGGGTTAGTTTGGGAATCTAATGTGTCAAAATCCTCCTTATAAAAAGCAGGACTTTTACTTTAGCGTGTCAAATGGCAAACATCAGGTTTGAGAATTTCCTCTTGTGTTTGTTTACATAAGAGGAAATTTGTTTCTTTTTTGTATATTTGTTTATATATTTGTTAAATTTTGTTTATAGCTAGGATGGGGATATTTATGAATGCAGAAACAACTGATGGCTTTAAAACCAGTGGAAGAGGAGGACAAGAAAAAAAGGGAAATATAAGGAAATTATTTACTACTGATCTATTACAGTTCAGTGTTTATTTCATGTACTTTTTTTACATCTGTTAAAAATCTAGCTACTCAATGCACACTCAAGAAACCTTGTAGGATGTGAAGTGAAGGAGAATTGGGTAAATTCAGTCTTGCAGAAAGCTCCTTGGAGTTTATTGATATGTGGCTGTAGGAAACTAGATAAAATATGTTGTCTCAGCAAGCTGATGATGAAATCTAATAAATGTTTATAGCCCATAATGAGGGCAGGGGTCAGTGTACTGTGTAAAAAGAAGAACCTTTGGACTTGAGTTTTCCATATGCCACTAAATCTGGTTTATTTAAAACAGTGACCTTAAATAAACATTTTGGGGTAGGAAAATATTTTTTGTTGGGATGGAATAAGGAGTATTTAACAAATATCTGAAATTCCTGCCTCTGTTCTTGTTGAAACCCCCCATTACTGAGCACTCAGTAAGGTGGTTTTTGATTTAGGTTGTTCATAAAGGCGTGCTCTGCCCCGGAGGTTGTTTTTGATTGAAGTAATTATTGTAAAGACCTCAAAGGAACCCTTACCAATTAGTTTAAGATCTTGATATAACCTCATAAAAATACTTATAATTTGGTGAGGTATGTTTTCAGGAATTAAATATTCCATGTGGTACTTAATTTTTAACAGAGCACAGAATACTGATATGTTGGCACCAAGGGCTTAATTCTATTCCCATCATGGCATCTTCTACTCTGACTTAAGTAAGACTTAAATACAGAGATGCCACCTGATTCCTTCTCATAGTTTGAGAATTGGATTTGCAATGTAGTCCTTTTCCTAGTTAGTAGTGTTATGATTTTCCTGTTTGCTCTGCAGAAACATTTAGGAGAGACTAGGAGATTTTTGCTTGAATGTTCATAATTAAGGCAGTAAACATCAAGAGTCTTGATTAAATTCTATTCCACTTTGTGAATGGAAGCATTCATATTCTACTTGCCTTAAGTACTTGTTCTCCCCTGCTTTTAATCTGGCTTAGTTCTGCTCATTCAAGCACAGATGTCTTCAGACAGTTACCTTTCAAATGTTTCCAATGAAGGTGAAGCCCAGCTTTTTATTTTGTGTTGATTTTTTAAAAACTTTTTTTGGTCTGTGTTGAGAACACTTTGCCTAAATGGAAGGCATCCTGAAAGACAGGAAAAAAACCTAAACAAAACCCTTCTATATGTACAAAATGTCATTAAAAACTGTGATAGCCTAACACTGATACACTGTGTGCCTCCCTCTCAAAGCAATGGTTGGTGGGGACTTTCCTTCTAATCTCTTGCTACCCTTCTGCCTATGAAAAATATCAGCAGTAATGGGATGTAGTGGATTCTTCCTAGGAGAAGGAGTAATAAGGAGAAATAAATAAGTTATTGGTTTTTTATTCAATGACAAATGTTGGGGTTATATGCATGGACAGTGAAGGGCATCCTAGGCAGAATGAGTTCAGTGAGATTGGACAAAGGTCCTGGAAACAAAGCAGTGAGTGATTACCCAGGGAGTGTGGCAAAAGGTATATTTTTGCTGAAACTTCCCAATTCCTTGTTTTCCCCAACCTGTCCCTCACTTGACAAAGTGTGTATACCAAATGGAAGACTGGCATGGAAGGTATGAGGAGAAGGAAGCCAGTCAGGAACTCTTCTTCTGTCTTCTTTACCCTGCTGTTCATTTTAGAAATATTTGAAATTGGAAGCCCATTTAAAGAAATCTTTAGTGTAAAAATACTGAAGTATCTCTAGGGTATATTCACATTTAAAGAAATCTTTAGTGTCAAAATACTGAAGTATCTCTAGGGTATATTCACCATTGTGTTGTCTTACTTGCCTAAAGAAAAGCCTAGATAAGGAAAGCCCAGTGCTTTATCTCCAAGGAACCATTCCCTGTGGCAGGGCAGTAGGAAATCTGAAGAATATTCTCTTGCAGGGCTGGTCATTTCCATGTGCTAAAGGGACCAGGGCTGTGACACAGGGCTTTATTCCCAGTTTCTGCAGTCCCCTGTGGCAAGTATGGGTGGTTCAGTGTGGACTGAAAGAAGGCACAAGGTTTGATAAAGTCCTGGCAAACATCCTGACACCTTTTAACATTTGGATTTGGAGCTCTGTAACTTTCATTTATGGCTTACTGATGTTCTGAGTGTTTCCTACATAGAAGTCTTTGTAGAGTACCCCAGCACACCTTAAAATGTTGATGTCACCAATTACATTAATCAGGTTATCTGCAAATTGAAATAAATGTAGTGGGAGTGAGTTGTTAAATATCCTGCCAATATTCTGTTTGGAGGAGGAAAGATTGTAGCACAATGATGCCAGCTTTCCTGGCATTCTGACTGGTTGATTCCATCAGAAGGAAGCCTCTACTGAGAAAAGTAAAAATCTTGCTGAGGGAATGCAGTATTCCCAAGTGGTCCCATAACCCATGGAGTACAGCCAGTGTTGGCAGGGAGGAGGTGAGAGTGAGAGAGGAGCTTAGCTCTGAATCACCCCCTTGAAAAGTTTCCCTCTCCATCAGTTTTTAAGAGAGCCTAGAAAAGCAAGTACCCTTGGCTACAGCCCGGCCTCTGACTATCCTCCCACCCTCTGTACTTAAAATGCAATTTTCAGTGTTCATTTAGTGCCATAATTGTTTTAAGCACTTGAAGAATGGGAGTAGGGTTTATTACTTTCATATGTGTGTCCTGTCTTTTGAGAGAGAGCAAGGTTTGACTAAAGTAGAGCTCACATAACGTTTCTCAAACCCAAGAATAACTTGTTAAGTTTGCTTTTATTTTGGATACCTCTGGATGCCTGTGAAATTTAATTGACTGAAATTATGGTGAAGGTTTTTTGGGTTTTTTTCCCCTTAAAGGCAGAAAAGGAGAGTGAGGGGCTCCACTCTGCTCTTTGTACTTGCCATGCCACATGGAATATGGCACTTGGGTGGGATGGGAAGCTTGACCCCTTTCTCACACATCTTCCCTTCCCTGTTTGCTTAACCTGCCTATTAACCTTGTCTTACCAAAGGCAGAAACCCTCCAGGGCAAAGAACTTCCCCTGCTACTGTGCTTGTAAAACACCTGGAATAACGGGGCACCACTGGAATAAAAACACCCCTGGCTTCCCCAGACTCTGAAACCTTGGATCCCGTGGAAGGAGGGGGGACAGGAATGGGATGGGAGCCCTCCCAACAGGGCTCTCCAGCCTGAGCTTATGTAATGGAAAATGGCACGGGTCCCTGCAGAGCGGGGCTGGAATGCGGCAATTGTAGTGCCTCGTTTAAACAGAGTGGAAACATTGCAGATTCATAAAACTTGTGAGTCAGAAAGTTTACAGCTTTCCTTCCTTAAGGCAAGGGGAAAAATCTATACTGCAGCTTTTAGATAAACATGTTAATGTTCAACAGGAATGTGACTGGGAAAGAGCACCGAGAGCCTCTGAGGCAAAGCAAACTTAAAACTTCAGGGTTTGGATATTTTGTGTTTGCTGTGGTGCTGTTTGATTTATTTTTTTAGCCTAGTTTTTGGTAATGTTTCCTCACTGCCCTGGCACTAATCAGTATTTACAGTAACAAATTCTAATTGCTATTTAGGAGAGGAAAAGAAAGCCCCCAAAAGCTAAATATGAGTTACGCCACTGCATACCTTTAGTGAATACAGGCATTTGGTGAGGCTTACTTAGAATCATAGGGCCTAAATATTATGTTTTAGAGGTAGCTGCAATTTTTCCTGCTTTTTTATTCTTTATTTCCTTTGAAGGTAAAATTAAATTAAAAGGGAAAAAAAAAAGTATGGCAATATTCCTTTTTAAAAAGGAATAGCAATATAAGATTTATTAGTATGTGGTTATATAAAATTGTGAATAATTAGTGCCCGTAATGAAGAAGAAAATTCTGGATTTAATGAAGGTGGAATTGTCTGTTAAATCCACAAGCTTCATATTCTCCTTCTTGCAGTGCTGTCTGAGTCCATGCATGTAGTCTTTGGTTTTCTGACTCATCACTTGGGTCTCAGACCTTTTCCACTCCCTGCTTTAAAATAATGGGTTTTGATGCTGAATTAACACTGATGTACTGGCAGACAGTTAGGTCTTGTGGGAAAAGGAAGGAAGTAGCTTCTAGTCTGTTTTCAAGAATTCATTGAAGAAAACCAATTTCTCCCTTTGGCTTTTTCAGAACAGTCAGAATCCAAAACAGGGAAGAAAGGAGCAATATCTGATTTAAATGTTACTTCAGAAAAATGCCAGTTTACTCTGTTACCAGTGTGCCTTGTCTGTGGTCTTTTCCAGCAGACTCCATGTGAAAAAAGGACACATCCATTGTCTCTTACATCTCCATCAGGAGCACCAGACAGGATCTTTCTGTGCTTCCTGGGTGAGGCACATGGAGCTGCAGGGCCAGCTGGAGCTGCAGGGATGTTGTATTAAACACTTTTTAGACTTTTCTTAGCCTGGAGTTTTAGAGAAGCCAAGCTCTTAGGGGTTGCCATGTTTTCTGTGTCTCTCACCTTATCTCTGAAGCACAGTCAGACCTCTGTTCCTGTCTGCTTTGTCAGTATGCACATGCCTGATTAGCAAGAGCATCTCTGGATGATTAAGGATAAAAATTCTGGTGTCAATAACTCTGCAGACACTTCATGATGAAAAGGAACTCAGCTATTTCAGGAATTGGCTGTTTAAAGAGTAATGTTATGAGCAACTATAAAGAGATATTAGGATTGCCTCCTGATGATTTTTTTTCCTATATGTTAGAAATACATTTGAGAGATAGGATGGATGTATGAGGGAGCATCTGTGGTCTGTGATGTGAATGAGGAACAATGCTTGCATTTTGAAAAGTGATTTTGTAGTAACTGATGCTTCTATTTAACCTTTTTGCTTTTCCCTGGGCCAAATCAGTACTTAGTATGTTCTCTGTGAATTTGTCTAATTATGGTCACATCTCTGAATGGTTTGCTATCCCATTGAAGGAAATATAAAGACCAGGAGGAAGAAGAGAAACCAGTGTAACATGGAATGAACATAAGAACCATCCACCTGTCCTGTCAGGGTGTCATTTAACCGGAAAGGTTTTATTAAGCATTGGGTAAAAACTATGAAATATGATCTGCACTTCACAACTTTTGATTGAACACCTAAGTGTTCAATCCAGACCTTTGGGGCTTAGATGATCCTGCAGAGTGGTTTGCAGAGCTCTGTCTGTGATTGCAGCAGGGCAGCTGGCAGCACTGGAATGCTCCTGCTCTCTTTCCACAGAACACAGAGAAAAGAGCTGCTGTATCTGCTTGTGCTTCCCAGGAGCCATTCCTCTGAATTAATTTGTGATTTGTGTTTAGTGGTAGTTAAACTAATTAATCATAAGGATCTGGATGGATTCCATTCCCTCAGTGAAAGGAAGCTCTTCCCAAATAAAAAATATTTATCATTTGTTGCCTCCTGATCCCATATTCTTTCTCTGCCTCTTCCTGTTTCTAGCAAAGTTAATTGGGAATTCTGTTTATATAAGGACTTAGGCAGTGAATCTATAAGGAGGAATGACTTTTACCACAGAATTCTGCTGAAACTTTTTTCATCCATTCTGGGTTTGGCCCTGTTTTGTTTCCTGAGCTGGCTGAGAAGGGAGCTGACACTTCTGATACCAAGATTCCTTTAGAGATCATACCTTTATGATCCCAGCTGTAGTTAGGGAAGCCTGGATCAAAGGGAAGTCTGTAGTCACCACTTTGCAGAACCATAGCAACAGGGCAATCAAGTGGTTTACTGGCTCTTGCCAGATTTCTGCTAATGGATGTGGAGGCTTGTAAGCAAGAAACACTTTGCTGTAAGGACTGGGAGGTGTTGGGTTGTCTGCCACACACAAGGGCTGCAAAAGCAGAGAGCTTTTGGCACCTTGACATGGTTTTGTAGAGACATCCTGTTGAATGTCAAGAGAGCTGTTTCAGCTCAGCTTACCACTAAGAATACAGAAAACCTGTGTGGTTCAGAGCTATTGAGGAGAGAGTATTTTGGAGTTATTTGTCAGTCATGTATTTCCAAGGCCCAGTGACATTTATCAAAGAATTCAGTGAAACTCCATTAACCCAGCAGCTCTGTTAATGATGTGTGGATTTTTTGCTTTCCTCCCCCCCACAGTTTCAACATGCTCTTGCAATTGATTTATTATTCACGTGAGGCTGGAGCAGTGCTGGGAGAAAGGGTGTTATTAAAAACTAGCTCCAGAAGAAAAGCGTATTTTCTCTAATTAAAACAAACTGCACAGTGCTGCCAATGTCCCTGTTCCAACTGAGGTAGGTAAGGAGATTTAAAGGAAAAAAAATTGTCTTCTTGCAAAGGTCATCCCCAAATTATGGAATGTGAAACAAAACCTGTCCCATTTTTCTTTTAAGGCTCAATTTTCTGTTCTGCATTCCTACCTGTAGACTAAATTAGTTTTCCAAATGTTTATTTTTTGAAAACTGCTTCATTTACAGCAGAAGTGTACAGGTGGTCTGAGTGCTTAAAACACTTTTCTCATAAGAGGCTCCTCATGTAGACTGGTCATAGAGTTCATCTGGGGAGCCACCATCTGTGTTAGAAAACAGACATTTGAAATAAATCCTTTTTCTCTATACATTTTTAGGTGCTGAGGGGTTTTTTTAATACATTTCCCTGTGTATTTTAAAAATAAGTATATTTTATAAGTTAGTGCAAGCAAAGAGTGATGAGTACAGTTCTTTTGAACAGAAATGAGTCTCACAATGCCATGACAGCTTAGAGATTGTGCATGTAGATGCTGTTGTTCCAGACCCCTGATAGTTTGTGGCACTTAAAGAAATTGGTACTTAAGCAGGATGCATATCTGAGTGTGTTTTCTTGGTTTGGGATTTGCTTGCTTGTGGGCTTTTAAAGCAATTTTTCCATACACATTGACCTAGAAGGGATTTTCATATTGGGAAGTGCCAGAAAGCAAAGCCAGATTGATTCAAAAGCTATTAACCTTTTGGAAACTTGGTCCTAGAGGATGGTAGGGAAGACAGCTTAATATTTGAAACAAATCACTGGGTTTGTGCTTTCTCAAATCAGTTCAGCACAGATACTAACACCAGGTTAAAATATGCTCAGAGGAAAGGAGGGTTCACTTGGTGCACATGTAAAGGCAGGCAGTGTAATGTCAGACTTTGAAGATTTGAGAGTTTTGTGAGTGTAATTCATGTTGTAAAGATCCTGAAGCAGCATGTTACTAGGAAAGCATGAGTGGAAAAGACAAAACATGACTTTGAAAGGATGAATGCCATAGAGGAAGTATTGAAGCATCTAATCTTGAATCATTTCAATTGGCCTAGAAAGAGTCCTGGAATAAAAAGAAAATAAAATAGAGTGCTCCTTTTCTTAGGATGACCGAGCATGGGTTCCATCTCCCCAAAATCTCAGGTGTTTTGCACATTAGCTTCCTGCTTAATTTCTTGCCACAGGTTTCACACAGAAATGAGACCAATCCCTAGGTAGTTGGAAAGACTTTTTTGCTGAACTTTTCCCATGTAGTCTTTTGCAAAGATAGCACAGATGTAAAATCCTTGCTTCTGCAGCTTCTTTGTAAGGAGTTCTCTATTTCCAGCCATGTCAGTGACAAGATCCACAGAGCAGCCAACAATGCTCCCAGAAAATAAATGAAACCAAGGCAAATCCTTGATTTCCTCTTCTTCACTATCCTCTCAGATAACTGCTTACATTCAATCTCAGAGGTATACACTACCTATCAATTCAAGGAATGCTTCCTGTAATAGAAAGGAAAACACTGGGCTATACAGAAGAAAATTTAGCAAGTATGTGAGAGAATTGTTTTGCAAACTCTTCTCATTTGATGGAACAAGCAGGATCTGTGCTCCTGATGCGCAGTGCCTTAGCTTGTCCCACAAAATAGTAATTTATTTATTTTATTTGTTCATTCATTTATTTATTTATTCAGGAGACTGAACAGGAATTAATTCATAAAATGCTTGCTCTGGAATCTGCTTGTTGGCTTTTTTATTAGATAAAATGGGTTGGTACACACTATTGCCTTGGTATTTCAACATTTACTAATGATACAAATTTTAAAAGCTAAAGAATAGGAATAATTCAGGCAATGGTAATGCAAGCCCTGGCAAAACAGTACATTAGCTTATTCCTGAGCAATTTTAATTCACATCTTCAAACTGTAATCACAGTGAACATAGCATTTGGCAGATTGAGCATGTCAGTGCTTCAATTCCTTGATGATAAAAAGGTGCTCCATTCTGAATAGATTATAATTACTCTTCCTTCAGTTAAAACTCTGCTCATCTGGGAGGAAAGAGCTGGGAATTTTCACTGTGCTTTGTGAGTCTTCCCTCTGCTTCACCTCCCCCACTCGAGATGGAGAAGCCTTGGCTTGGTGTGGTTTTGAAAGATGAAACTTCTTCCAGTGTCCTGAATGAAATACATTAATTATGGAGCAGCACACAAAATGGTTGCAGTATTTTAATTAGTACTATAGGATTTTAATTAGTAATGTAGGATTTTAAAAGTAAGCATTACCAAATGCATATTAATGCTTTTACCAAATGGAATAAACATGATGTTTTCTTAACGAACTGTCAGTATAAAGCTGATATGGGAGAAGGAAGTGTCTAGAAAGCACCTTGGTAGGGTGGAGACTAAAAGGTGTGCCAGCTTATGGTGTGGTGGGTCCTGTGCCTGTTTTTCTGAAGAATCATTTCCACATATTAAGAATGGGAAGAAGGATCAAAAACTTCTGAGAAGTGGAGGGAGAGAAATAACTATTCCAGACAGAGTGGGAATACGTCGCCAGGCCTTGGCTGTTGATGTATGGTTCCACAGAAAGATGTGTATTTTTTCTCATATTCTAGGGACTGAAAAACCAAGGATTATTGTGTTTCCCATTTTGTCTGCAGAACCACAAAGCTGACCTAAGGAAAGGCACATGTGCAGCTTCTCTGCCAAGGCTTTCCTGCTGCCCCTCAGTGCCTCCCCATCTCCCATGCTAAATGCTGCTCTCCCAGAACTGGCACGGGCACCAGCATGTTTGTAGATTAAATACCTGCTCTTCCTCTCACAGGTGGATTTGCTGAGTTCTCCAGCTCTTTCCCTGGTCTCTGTGAAGGAAAATCCACACTCATCCCTACTTGCATTTCTCAACCCTGCCTACCTGTTTCCAACACTGGCCCAACTAGAATCCTGCCTCATCTCTACCTTGGGTGTCAGCGAGATGTCCTCAACAAGGTGAGCATTCTGGGTGCCACATGGGTCACTGCATGTCCTCAACAAGGTGAGCATTCTGGGTGCCACATGGGTCACTGCATGTCCTCAACAAGGTGGGCATTCTGGCTGCCATGTGGGTCACTGGATGTCCTCAACAAGGTGGGCATTCTGGCTGCCATGTGGGTCACTGGATGTCCTCAACAAGGTGAGCATTCTGGGTGCCACATGGGTCATTGGATGTCCTCAACAAGGTGAGCATTCTGGGTGCCACATGGGTCACTGGATGTCCTCAGTGAGATGTCCTCAACAAGGTGGGCATTCTGGGTGCCATGTGGGTCACTGGAAGGAGTATCTGATCCCCATGGATCTTCCATCATGGGGCATTGTTACAGCTGTGAAACAGCAGCAGTGGAGGCAGGTAATGCACAAGCCATGGAAAGCTGTGGGAGAAGCAGTGATCCACACACCAAGTAATTAATCTGTGGGTCATGTAATATGAAACTTGGGTGTCTCTCTCCTTCATGCTGGGGCAGATGGAATGGTACATTCCTCAGGAACCTGTCAACCCTACTGTCACATCTGCCATGACAGCAGGTCAAGTGCATTCCTGTCACAGCTCTGACCCGCTTGTTTTGGCAGGTCTTGGAGGTTGACACAATTATATTCGTGGTTACAGCAGGACAAAGGAAGATTGCCTGGTTTTAGTATTTCCTTCAAGTGCTAGGAAAAAAACAGCATTTAAACCTCCTAAGAGTTCTAAGGAAAGTTTGCTCGTTTTGGGTCTCAGTGTGCTACATTTTGGTTATTTTCCTGTGATAGACTGGTGGCATTGCAAGACAGTATTTACTTTTACAGAAAATCTTCCTTGCTCTTTGGGAAAGAGAAGAAAATTGCATTCTAACCTACATAGGAGTGACAGTGTCCTTTCTGAAACTTAGTGTGACAGAAAGCAATCTGTGGTGTGGTTGTGGCCCTGAAGGAGCTTCCTACTTACACCTCATGGCTTGTGCCAGCATTTAAAATGTATAACTTTCTACCTTCCCACTTGCATAACTATTCTTTTCTTCCAGACCTGGATTTTATTTCCTGGAACAAAATAACATTTTAAGGTGCTATTAATTTTCAGATTAAACAAGTCATAAAATGTAAATAAGCTTACAAAAGAGCATTTACCTTCTTTTCACAGAGTTGTTAGTATTAGGATTTCTGGATCTTCCTCCCATCGTAATTCACTTTTTCCTCTTGGGTGCCTTACAATGAAGGCACTGTTATGGTTATTACACTGGAGCATGTCACAGTGGGAATGATTGATTCTTCAGAACAGAAGGAAGCATAACTTCTTTCTTTAGCCTCAGTCTGAAAGACAAGCACTAATATTTTGGGGTGGTTTTCTTGGCTTGCAGATTTCGGACGTTGGCATCTGCAGCCTTCTTGTTCCATATGAATAATCAATCCTACATCAAAAACCTGGCATTACTGTGATGGCTGGACTGTGCAGCCCATCAATGGTTGTGTTTTAAAAGAAATAATAAGGTTTTCTATTCTTCCCAATTCATCACCCCCCCTTAGCTATGTTCCTAACAAACCTGACCATGGCAGTCCATTTGTCCACGCTGCGCCATGAGCGTGGGCTATCAGAACTCAACATCACAGGTTAGACTGCTCTGACTGAACAGGACAGAGTTCAGTCAGAGTTCTGGCTCTTCTGCTCAATAAGCATCTCTCTGTTTCTCCTCACTAAAAGATGTCTATGCTTGCAGAAAGAATATGGGGAAAAATCAATCATTTGGCTCTGTGACTTTGTATTCCAGTTGAAATCAGCAGTATAAGAATTCGTTCATGCTGCTGCTCCTATGGATTGACAAACTTTATTATATATCTGCTATGAAAGAAAAAGGATTAAAACCAGATTTTGGGTTGTTTTCTTTTTCTTAATGTTTATTTTGAGATAAGAGTTTCCATAGAAATCTGGCCAGAAGCTCCCCAGTGTTTATGTTCAATGTAAGTAGTGTCCAAGCCATGTTGCATGTCACTTACTGCCAGATCCTCTCTGAACCGGGGCACTTTGATAAGCATTAGTCCAACATGCTAAAGTGCTTTTCTGTGTCAAGATGCTTCCTTGGAGCAGACTGGATGGCTTGTGGTGGAGCCATCTCTACTTTTCCAGTACTTCTTCCATATGTTTTTGTACTAGGCTGCCCACTGCATCCCAAACTACTTTGCACAACTCTGAATACCATCCATATGGAGAGATGCAGAAAAGAGGTGCCTCTCTTTTATTTCAGTCATGAAAACTGACTTACTTAAAAGCCCAGTTGACTTTTAAATGTACACTGAGAGTCTTTGCTTGTTCCTGTGACATTTCTGTGAGAGGCAAGAGGCCTAGAGACTAAAAACTGAAATTGTACATCACAGAGCAGGACTCCTACAAAATGCCACTCAGTGCTGTCTGGAAATGGTTTAATTAAAGATATTAATCTCTTTCCTTGAGGTTTTGAGAGAGTTTTGCACATTCCCTTAGAAACAAGAAACTCCTGGACTTGAGAGGTGACTGCAGGAGGCATCATTTCATTTCCTATTTCCCACCAAAATCTGTGATGGGGCAATTTCAGTCCCAGATATGTGATCTGGAAAACACATATTCAGGTCAGCAAACTGCATGTGGGAAGTGTTTGTTGTCAGTTTGCATGCTAAGAATTTAAACCAAAGTAGCAAAAAGTTCATTCTCTTGGAAGTGATGCTTCAGAGTAGCAGAAGGTATTCTACCATTACTTCTGTTCTTTGTTAACTTCATTTTTATGGGATTTGCAGGCCATATGTTACTTGGACACACTGGATGTCTCATTAGAGGTTGTTAGAAGAATTCAAAGCTGAGGAGTTCTCTTTTTCCTAGAAGAATGTCCCTTACACAGCTTGAGCAATTCCAACACAAATTTCAGTTTGGTCTTTAGCTTTGTAATGTGCCAAAGGTACCATTTGACTTTTCTAGGCTTAATCTTCCTTTCTTTCCTAGGAGCTGATGCAGCAGAACGACATTGGCTACGTCCTGAATGCCAGCAATACTTGTCCAAAGCCTGATTTTATTCCAGAATCTCATTTCCTCAGAGTGCCTGTGAATGACAGCTTTTGTGAGAAAATTTTGCCTTGGTTGGATAAATCAGTGGATTTTATAGGTGAGTAGAAAATTTTAATTCTCTGTCTCAAATAGTGTTTGGGTTTCTCTGTGTGTCTGCTCTGCTGTTTTGGCTGGAGAAGCCCAGAGCTCTTTCTGGGGAGTGTGAAAATGCCCTCAGGATCTGTGGACATGATCAGCATCACTCCATAAGCACAGGAGCAAAAAGTGGGGAGATTGTGCCACTGCATGTTGCTGCTTTACAGAACAAAGACACTTCAGAGCTGCTGTCAGGCAGCCTCTCAGATGCCTGATGTATGTCTGCAGAGAGTGGGTCAGAAATTTGGACATACAACTTCTGCCTTTACCTTTGGGAAGTGCACTAGCCATGTCTGAACTGGCCAGATTGTTCCATCATGAATGCTGGCTTTTTACTTGCATATAAAATTAGAAACAATCACCTTTCCCAGACATCTAAATAGGGCTGTTTATGTGCACATTAAAATGAGCTATGCTGTGACTGCAGGATATTTCCTGTGTGTAGTCATGCTTTTTCGATACTCAATGCTACTACACAGTGCTAGAGGAAATAAGTGAGTTTTGTTTCAAGCTTCCATGAGATTTGCAATTAGCAGTTCAATTGGAAGCTTTGAATAATTTTCAGTAACACTGCTTTCTTTAAAAACTTTTCATCCTGGTATGATGCTGCTGAGTTTGACAGTTGCCAATTTCTTTTGCCATGTAGAAAAAGCAAAAGCATCCAATGGCCATGTGTTGGTGCACTGTTTAGCTGGGATATCTCGCTCTGCCACAATTGCCATTGCATACATCATGAAAAGAATGGATATGTCCTTGGATGAAGCTTACAGGTAGGGACAAATCTTCCTTTCCTACTAACTCTTGTGCCTGTTGCCTTGTTTTTAGGGTGGATGATAAAAGGTTCTATGACCAAGGGTAGAAGGAGACATTTTACCTGGTAGTTCACTGGCCACATTTGTTTTAAGCATAGGTTTCCTCCAGAAACAAATTAATGGTATTGAATAGATATCACACAGCAAATATTAATTGCCCACTGCAGAATGATCTTTGATCCAAGCAGGCAAATACATGGAATGTAAACTGCCTATTCAAGGTATGTGTCTCGTCCTGCTTCTGGCCAGGACAGGGCTAATTTCTGCAGTAGCCAGGAGAGGCATGGCCAGTACCTGGAGGTTATTCTGTGCCACCTCCTGTCACTGCTGGGAGCAGGGGAAGGGTCCCTTCTGAGGCAGGGTCAGGTACTCTGAGGCTCCCACACGGTGTGAATCATTTGCCTTCTTTCTCACCCCTCTGCCATTACTATGGTGCTGTTACTGTTCATTGTCTAATCCCACCACTGCTTCCAGTAAATTGTTCTTATCTCAGCCCATGTGCCTCCAGCTCTCCTCTCCATCCTGGTGCACAGGAGCAGTGCATGGTCTGGGAGTGTTTTGGTGGGAGTGTCATTGCTGACCCACAGCTGTTGTGTACAAACACACATGTGTGTAATAGCATCCTGTGAGCCACAGGGACAGCAGAGTGGTCAGGGATGAAGAGAGAACTGAGGGGATTTGGTATTTAGAGCCACACTTGGGACAAATGCTGGGCTGGATCTGTCTCCTGCAGTTTGGTAGTGCTCACAAAGAGCTGCCTGAAAGTGAAATGCCCAGGAATGGAGAAAGCTTCTTTGTTGCTCTCGAAGTCAGTCAAAAACTGTGTGGGAAAGCATTTTGAAGTATCGCTTCATTTGGCATTTGGTAGTGTTTGTGGAGACCCCCTTCCCTTTCCTCCTTTACAGATACCATTTTATATCTACTTGGATTGTGAACACTTTCCTACCCACCAGGTAGGAAAGTGTTACTTCTTACTTTTTTTACTTTAACCAACTGCTTTGTTGTGTTGTACAGAAAATGATGATTTGCTTTTTGATGGCTCCCTGGCACAGCTAGGGCATCACTGTAAGGAGTTATGCAGAACCAGTTTGAGTAACTGCCCTGGAGCAGGGGCAGAGGAGCCCCTTTGGAATCACCTGAGTGTGATTCCAAACCACCATCCCTAAAACAGGGATATGAGGAGAGAGAGATGAGCACTGGGTGTTGCCATGTGGAGCGTGATTTCCACTGAAACTTTTAAGCTGTTGAATGTTGAAAAAACTGCATGTAAGAGGTGCCTGAGCTGCACCTCTCTCCTGCTGTGTTGGGACACTTCCCACATTTCCTTACTGGAGCCTGCTGGTGGCTTGGTGTTGTGCAGGAATTCCAACAGGGAACAGGTTTGGTTAAGAAGTTAAAGCTTAGTTTTTCAGGTACAGATAACAACATGAATTACAGTCAGTGTGGACAGATACTGTGCAAGGTGTGAGCTCAGTGAAAAACCTGCCTGGTCTCAGGCTGTAGTGGCTGAGGGCAGAGCTGTAGAGAACCAAACACTGCTAAAATGCACACACCTCAAGGAACTGCTTCTGGGAGCTTCGAAATTCCTCCAGGAAATCTCTGCATTAAATTCTAATTTGTATCTTAATCAAAAGCATGAACAGAGTGTGATGGATTAATCCCACTAAGTCTTCTTCTCTTAGCAGTGAGCAACTGCTGTGAAATTTAGATTATATTCTGTCATATTTCCTTTGATATGGCTCAGGGAGAATCATCTGCAGAACATTTTACTCATTGGTTTGGGATCTCTTGTTGGCCAAGCTTAAAAGAAAAATACTTTTCTTTGAATTAGTGGAAGTCATTAGATAAAATGTTTGTCTGACATTATTACAAAGATAAAAAGGTGATACTATTACATTAAGCCAAAGTCAAAGAAATAAACTTTTAAAATCTTTTGTATAATGGACTATTTAACAGAAATAAACATAAGAATTTAAAATTATACATGTTTTCCAATTGGAAAAAATAATGCATATTTTGAGATGAAAAAGCTTGAAAATCTGTAAAACTTGTCAGGGGATCCAGCATGCTTTCTCTACTATTTTCATTTTTTAAAATTCTAGGTTTAAATCTGGGACTGCCCAGTATTTTGGATAAAGAGGACAAAGTGGAAAGAACAGGGTTGGGGAGGCTACCAGGCCACAGGCAAGAAAGACCTTCCTTTAATAACTAACCCAAGTACAACAGTTTTGACTGGGAAAAAATGAACAAAAACTATGAATTCTTGGGAAAATTGCTAAAAACTTTCACATCAAATGCTAAGAGGACAAACTACAGAGTTTCTCCTGAGAAGACTCACTAGATTTCTCCATTTGCCAGTGTTACACTTCTGGGTGGAAGTTTCCACTATCAGCTCATGCAATCTGATATTCCAGGTCATAGTGTCAGCTTGACTACTCCTAGGATTGTTTGTTCAAATAGTAATAAAAAATGCAAGTTTTGACTTTGTTCATGTGCTAGCATGTACTGACATACCCAAGTACACCTTTCCATTTTCCTCACTCTGCTTTTAATGACTGCACACTCATCTTCTGTACACTTCCTCAGACAGGTTTCATTTTTAATAGTATTTAATTTTCCCAGTGGCACATTATATGTGTGTTTGTACTAGATTTAGTTCTTCAAGGCTTCTTTCCTTGTTAATTCTCTTGTCATCTGGTTAAGCATAGTTCCAGGAATGTTTCTTAAAAAAAAAAAAAAAACAAAACCAAAACTGGAGGAGGAGGGATTTGGGCACCTCTGTTGTGCAGCCTGTTAAAAGCAAAGTCCTTATTTATCTGCATTGCAAATCAGACAGGTAGGACAGGAGAGATGTGAAAAATGAAACTACAGAGATGTGAAAAATGTGTATTTTATGATTGGCTTTTTGCAAATATTAAAATTAATATTATATGTGTTGTGCTAGAAAGTAATGCTGTATTAATTCTCTTAAGTAGTGTGTTAAACATAGTTTTAGGTTATAAAAATGTTAAAATAGAAACTATGCTATGTAGGACACTTTTTTTAAAGAAAGGACTTGCAGCGAGATAGCAGCCACAGGACACCTGAGTATTTCAGAGAAAAATAATTTATTGCCCTCTTTTCAGAAGAAATGAACTTCTTCCCGCCTCGAAGGCGCTGTCAGGATTCAGAGGAAGTTGTTGATGACCAGACAATCCTGTGTTTGAATGGAATTTATGCATCATGTATGAGCTGTATGAATATGCAACAGGCTGTTGTTTTTAAGGGTTAATCCTTTGTTCAGGGGTGTCCTTTTTCAGGCTTGTGCTGACCAGAAAAAGGTACCTGGACATCTGCAACTCTTTGTCTCTATTGTCTCATATTGTCCTAATTCAATTTGTCCAAATTGTTATTACTCTAATTGTATCACTATTTTTATAACCATTTTATTACTATTAACTTTCAGAATTTTAAAAACAAGTGATTTGGTGTTTTTCACAGAGACGATTTAGAGCATGCAGCAAGCATCATTTTGCTTTAAACTGCCTTTTTTAAACTCCATCCTCAAGTCACTTATGCTTGACTGAACCCTAGTCCAAGTCAAGAATAAGCTGTAGACACTCACAACATTGAGTGCAGGGTTATCTGAGCAACAGGTTCTTGAATTAATTTTCTCTTTGTTTGTCCCCTCTTACCAGATTTGTGAAAGAAAAGAGGCCAACCATTTCTCCCAACTTCAACTTCCTGGGCCAGCTTTTGGACTTCGAGAAGAAGCTCAAGAACCAGAGCGGCCAGCCGGGCCCCATCAGCAGCAAGCTGAAGCTGCTGCACTTGGAGAAGAGCAGCGAGCAGGTGCTGGAGGGCGGCCAGAGCAGCCTCTGCCTCTCGGCCGCCTCGGAGCTGCTGGAGCCCAAGCCCACGGACACCCGCGGGCACCCGGCGCCGCTGGAGGACGGCCCGCTGGTGCAGGGCATCAACGGGCTGCACGTCTCCCTGGACAAGGTGGAGGACAGCAACCGCCTGAAGCGCTCCTTCTCCTTGGATATCAAATCCGTGTCCTACTCGGCGAGCAGCAGCTGCGTCACCGCATCGGTGCAGGGCTTCGCCTCCTCCGAGGACACGCTGGAGTACTACAAACACGCGGCTGCCCTGGAGGGGAGCGGCAAGCTGTGCCAGTTCTCCCCGGTGCAGGAGGTGGCGGAGCAGAGCCCCGAGAGCAGCCCCGACCAGGAGGAGGCGGCGCGGCCGCAGGAGGCCCCGGGCCCGTGGCCGCTGGACAGCGCGGCCTCCCGGCCCCACGCGGGCCGGCCCCTGCTGTACCCCCTGCACCGCAGCGGCAGCGTGGAGGACACCTACAGAACGAACTTCGTGTTCGGCCTCTCCACCAGCCAGCAGCACCTGGCCAAGTCCGCCGCGGGGCTGGGCCTCAAGGGCTGGCACTCGGACATCCTGGCCCCGCAGCCCTCGTCCCTCACCAACAGCTGGTATTTCGCCGCCGAGTCCTCCTCGCATTTCTACTCGGCCTCGGCGGTGTTCGGGGGCGGCGGCGCCTTCCCCGCCTACAGCTGCAGCCAGCTGCCCTCGGGCTGCGAGCAGCCCAGCGCCGTGCGCCGCCGGGCCCGCCAGGCCGACCGCGGCGACTCCCGGCGCAGCTGGCACGAGGAGAGCTCCTTCGAGAAGCAGTTCAAGCGCAGGAGCTGCCAGATGGAGTTCGGGGAGAGCATCCTGGCGGACAACAGGTCCAGAGAGGAACTGGGCAAAGTGGGCAGTCAGTCCAGCTTTTCAGGCAGCATGGAAATCATTGAAGTGTCCTGAGGGGCGGAGGCTCCTGTGACTGTGGCAGAGCTGCTCCCCCGGCGTGTGAGAGGTCCCTGTAAATCTGAAACTTTGGGTAAAAAGGTGCGGGGAGGGAAGAACCGGAGGCTTTGCTGGGAGCCAGGGAAAGGGTGGTACTGCACAGAGACCAAGGTTGCTGCTGGGCTTTTCTCCTCTCCGGGAGAAGGGCAGAACATTTCACAGACCTTTCCCTGGCAGAGGAAGCAATTCTGTGCAATGGATTGCCTATCCTTTCAGTGGCTTTTAACAAGGAAGCTCTCCTGGTATCAAACCCTTTCTCTGCTCCCACTAAACCACGCTCCTACCTGTCAGAACTAGTTGTGTTCTTCCCTCCCCGTGCCCCACGTCCTCACCAGTGCACCTTAGCCCTGACACTGAGCCAACCTCTGGAGGGAGACCTTTTTCCTAAAAGAAAAGGAGACTGGGAGCGATTCCAAAGGCCATAGGGACCGGTTACAGCAAGGCTGGTCTGAACACACCGTTCAGACAAATGTAAATACTGGTGTAACTATTGTTCTAATGAATAGGCTTTAGGTGATTCGCTAGAGAGCTGCTTCAGAGAAAAAAAAAACCCCAGTACCTCAAAAATACATAAAATAAACTAGGGCTTAATGGCTGCCACATGCTGGTAATGAGTTCATAAACAATGTGAACAAGTAATGACTGGCCACGTTTAATTTTTTTTTTTTTAAAGCTGTCCACGCACAAGTGTTTCAGTTGGCTCAGCAGCAATTAATCTTAAAAGATGAATGAACCATACTTAGGACTGTTCCCCCCAGTCTTTTGATAAAGTATTTGTATTTTTGATACTAAACTGGCTTCTGGGAGAGGGGTAGCTGCTTTGGCTTCTAAGCTATAGAAAAGTGGTTGGTATTTTGAGCTAAATGCAAGAGAAGTGGCTGGTACGAGTGGCCACAACACACTTTTCTTGCCCATTAACAATTCAGTTGCTGAAAAACAATTCAAAAGTTTGGGGTTTTTTTTAAGGTAAAAATGAGCTGTGGTGGGTTTTGTCCTTAACTGAGCAGTTCCAGGGTGGAACTGCAGATGTCAAGGCTCTGCCACATCCTCCCCCTCTGCACCCAGGGCAGACACCTCCATCTCGAGGATGGAGGTTTCACATGAGACGAGGCACAGCCCTTCTCATGTTTTTAACAGTGACCCAGCTGCTTCCCTTCTCACCTTGGCTGCTGCTCACCTTGGGCTCCTTGTGCACATTGCCATGAGGTTTATGGTCAGTTCAGCGAGGGATGGTACCGAGTCACTGTGTAAAGCTGCATCCTTCTTGCCCCCAGGGCCTTCCCAGCACCCTCAGAACACCTTGAGGAGAGGCTGTATTCTTTTGTCCCATTTCAGTGCAGGCAGCTGAAAACTGTAGTAACAAATAATTAACCCTGGCCAACAGCTTTAAAAAAAAAATTGTCAGCAGCAAACTGAAGCCCTAATTCAAGTCAGCAGCTTGGGCTATGTTTGGGGTTTTTTTACTGTAAGTTTAGCTAGTTTGTGACTCAAATCTCAGGTTTTACTATATTGAAAAGTGGAGAAGATTTTTGTCATTGTTTTGTTTTGTGGCTAGGATGTGACTTTAATTTCCTACAATGGACTGTTGAAAATAGCACTGAAAGCTACAGCATTGATTAACTTGATCCTAAAAAGTGCAAAAGGCACAGAGAGAGGAGGCGCCAGGAGTCCCTGAGCCCAGAGGACTCTGCTCAGCTCTTTGTGCTGTGTGTGCAAGAGGCTGGGCAAGGGAGAGGCTCACAGCAGCCTGGCCACTGTGTCAGGTGCTGGCTGCTCACTGAACGTGCTGCCACTTGTCTCTGTTTACATCTGCAGTGGAAGTGATGACATCACAGCTATTTTCAGCTGTGTGAGTGTTTGCCTGTGTTAACAGCTGAGCAGGGCTCAGGAAAAGCGGGTGGCTTTGATTTAAACCAGTTAATGGGAGTGAACACCTATCAATCCCTAGGGACAGAAACTGATTCTTCCTCCTCTGTGCTTCCTCAGACATGTGTGTGCTCCCCTTCTTTGTGTGTTTGGGGTTGGTTTGGTTGATTGCCTTTTGAAGAACTGAAATCTGGTCTGGTGGCTCCTCGTGATTCCCAGTGTGTTCTGGATGAATCCAAGGTGAAGGGCAGGTTCCCATGGGAGGAAACCTTAACCCCATGTCCTGCACAGGGTGGTGCCCTGGCTCATATCTGAACTAGAGTCCTGTCCCTGAACAATACTGGAAATGGTTTGCAGAAGGCTGAAAAGCAAAGTGGAGGATGTGAGAGGGAAAAATGTGTACATATTCACAATGAATATAATGTATGGCATTTGGTGTGTGGCATACCTGGCATGTTTGGTGTATGGCAAGCTGGTGAAATGGTTCAGAGAGATGTGAGTTTCTCATCTTGTTGTGTCATGAGCATTACATGTATGTTATGATGAAATAAAATCAGAAATGGTACCTGTTTATACAGAAGGCTGGGAAAGGAGTTGTGGAGTGTTTTACCTGCAGCAGGACCAGGAGAGCAGGAGCCTTGTCCTTTATGGGACACCCCCTTCCCTGCAGGTGTGGTCATCAATGACAGGAGCAGCTTTAGAGCACTTCTCACAGGCAGTAGTGATTTTACAGCACCAGTAACCATTTAGAGCTCTTACCTGTCCCTGATTATCCCCCTTCTTCTGCTCCACTGATGAGCAGCAGTGGCACTTGTGTGCATTAACACCCCCACTGTCTAATCCAGATGTGAGTAAGCTGTTCCTCAGGCAGCTGGGGTGGTCTTGGTGCAGCAACTATTTCAAATTGTTGAAGCTACCCAGAATGAACCCCATTCAAATTGTTGAAGCTACCCAGAATGAACCCCATGCTTTTTTCTTGCCTCCCTCCCATACTACTTATTTGAAGAATAATTTAATTACTCGTTTAAATACTTGTTTTGACTGATGTTGTCAGTCTTGAAAAATTCAGAGCAAGTTCTGCTCAGTGAGATTGGAGCACACCTCTCACTGCTGCTCACACAAATATAGCACGGATTAGAATTAAAGGAGGCTACCACAGTTGTATCCTTATAGGAGAAAGCTGTGAGTTTATGTAACAGCAGCTTCTAACAGGGTGCAGTAACAAAGCCTTTTCTTTTGAGAATTTCAAAGCACAGTCCCAGAAAGGGAAATGCAAAATCTTCAGCCTCTCTAAAAGAAACCAAACCAACAAGGAACAACCTGTGTGAGTTTCTGTGCTTATTTTCTACAAATAAGATCTAGCAGCTCCTACAAGAACCATGCAAATCAAATGGCATCATCAGCTGCTGAGCCTACACTAAAAGGTTGATATGACAATCCTCTAAGATTTAGCTGTTCACCCCACTCTGAAGCCCACTTCTGATTGCAGTAGCTCTGTTCCCTCAAATTCTGTTTTTTGAAGCATTCACTTCAGCTTTCAGCACTCCTCCTGCCTGCTTTGCATCCCTGGCCCTGCCAGCAGCCAGCTCTGGGAAGAGCCAGTCTAACTCCACCTCCAGTAAAGACCCAAGGGGCAACTGCAATCTGCCTCATGCATGTCACCAACACCTCATTTTCATTTCCCTGCCTGGCATTACTGGGAAGAGGTCCCCAAGGTCACCAGGCTCCTGATGTAACCATCACAATGACATTCCCAGAATGAAGTGAACTGAAAACAGCAAACCTCCTCCCAGCAGGGATTATGTTTGGAGAGGATAAGAGAGTAGAAATGTGGTAATCAGGTGCTCAATATGCTGTGATTCACAGCACAAGCTGTACTGACTTCTACCAGAAAGTGGGGGCATGAAAAGCCCAGAACAAGGAGAACAGCACTAGGGTAAGACTGTTACTTTTTAAATCCAAAATCACTGTGATTCAACCAAATGTACCTAGCCAGACATCTAACTTAGGCAGCCATACACCTAGTCTGCATTTGTTATTAATCTCTGATAGAAGTAGTTATTCTTGCAATTTTAGACAGCATTACATACACAATAACACACTTATACACACAAACCCACAACTGAGAATTCAGATAGAAGTGTTCCTAATCCATCAGCTTTGCCTGGCAACAGCACTTGCCCCTTTGAATGCTGCCTGCAAAGAACTTCTTGGCCCTCAGGTCCAAATGGTTGCTCTGAGGCAAACTGAAGTGTTTCTGCAGTAAAGCCTTGAGCTCGTTCTGCACTTCCAAGAATATTAATAAGACTCACCATAAATAGAAAAGGAAAGGGAGCTATTTCTTGCCTTCTGCAACACCCACCCCTCTGGGAAGGGGCTGCTTTCCTGGCATGGAAAACGCTGCCAAACACTTCTGGAGAGTTGTCTTGCTGCAAGGGATTGCTCACTTTGAGGAGTGGATTTCAGCTGCCATCTCCAGGGATCCTCATCATGCTCCACTACTGTACAAAGCCAAAGTGTGACACTACAGGCAGCAATGGGGCTGGGCCATCAGGCCATTAAAAAAAAAAAAACAAAAGCAAAAACAAAACACCAGCAAAATGAAGAGAAACCCTGTAAATCTGCCTCTCTATTCAATATCACCTGTGCAGATGAGAGTTCATGACCATTCTGCTCTCCCAATGCCAAGTGCCAAGCATCACTGCTCACATCTATTCAAACTGGACATCACTGCCAACCAGAACTGGGACAGCATGGGAGGGAACAAACCAACCAGCATTCATTTTCATTCGGGGATATGCTTCCTTTCAATCCCATGGCAGAGGCAGCCCCAGGGCAGCTGAAATCAGCCACCTCCATGTCACAGAGTGGGTGCAAAGTAAAGCTGAGATCAGCCTGCACTGCCCAGACACCACGGTGGGAATGAAGAATGAGCAATAAGGCAACTGGAGAAACAACACACTTGGAAAAGAGCCACACCAGAAGTTTTAATGCTGGAGCTGTGGAACATGGAGCATGTAGGAAGCTGAACAGGGTAACCACCCATAAACCATGGAGTGCTCAGCCACAAGGCTGGCAATCAAAATACCCCCTGGCACTTGGGAACAGGAGGGAAGTTACAGCAGCACCTGGGAAACTACTGGCACACAGTCTGAGAGAGGGGCTGGCTCATGAAACCAATGGGCCAGTGAAAATGTGTATTTCTACTGTGTAAAAGCTTGACAGAGGGGAAAACACACTCTAAAATATTTAAGGATCTTTAAATATATTTAATTTAAAATACATATATTAAAGAAAGCAACAACAAAAACTCTTTTCTCTCCCCTTCAGCAGAACTTCACAGGAATTGCCCTGCAGGTAGGCTGGCACTTTAGCACTCTGTCAATGCATACAGTGACAAAAACAACGGAAACAACAAAGCAAACCTGCTCTGCATGGGCAGCACAGTGACCAGTGTGAGACACAAGGAGCACCAGCAGCAGCACAACCAGGGAGTTGCAACAGCAGAGTCAGGGAAGGGCCAGAGCAGCTCAGGGCAGAGGAGAACTCCAGTGACTTGTCCTGCTCCTCAGCTTTTCACAAGATCAGGTATCAAGAAGCTTAGCCTGTACCCAGAGCACACACCAGCAGAAAGCAGAAAAGGGCAGCAGTGTCTGGTTTCAGAGGAGCACACCAGATTATTCACTGTTCACAGCACTAAATTTGTGACAGAAGTAACAGCTGGTACATTCACCAGAGATACCTGAGGCCTCCTCCAAGAGCATTTGGCTTGGAAAAGGAAATTCACAGGCAGAAAGGTGATTCCAGTCACCTCTCCAAGCTCCTGCTAAACAGTGTGGGAGGGGAGCCTCAGTCTTACCCGGAGCATCACTTGCATCTGAGCTGAAGCTGAAAGCAGCATGTGGAGCAAAGCCAACAGGGAGCAGCCAAGCAACAAACAGCAGCTCAAGAAAATGTGGCAGGACACATCTCCCCCTCAGCAAGAGGGCCAAAGACTTATAGTTCCTGAAGGCAATGACAATATTTTAAATAAAACTGTAAACCATCATTCAAGGGCATTTACAGGGTGCATGCTTCTTATAGTACCCATACTATAAGACTATCACCTGTGGAATGAAGGTGGTGACATGTGAACATTGGAAAAGGTTGGCCTTCACATTTCAGCTCTAATTTCTTTCTAGTTCAGTTATTACACCTTCCACAACCTGCCCTTGCTGTTCCAGAAGCTCAGTGTGCGAGGCCCAGCAGCACAGCCACAAGTTTCAAGAGCACTGTTCCTAGGAACAAAGGTTTTCTCCCATTCCCATCCCAGTGCCTTGGTGTTTTCTGGCAAATGAGGAAGGAACTGATTTGCAGTGCAGCCTTCAGCTGGGAATACTATTGCTTTGCCCTCATTAGCACTGCAGGGAGCAGTGCTTTGATCTGATACTTCATGGCCTGAGGCCAAATGTCCACCAGCCTCAGAGAAGTCTTACAGGAGAGAGCATCTGCCTTGACATCCAGAATCAGGACCTTCCCACTGGCACAGGCTTCCAGCACACCAGGGTGTGGGACACTCCTGATCCCGTCTGGCAGACAGCTGAATGTCGCACATTTTAAACATCCAGACAGCATCATCTGGACAAAGGGGACAAAAATGGCTGCAGCCACTATTTAAAGCAGCTCAATATTTTTGTGTCTCATGGTGGGAGGCAGACACACATTCCATGATGGACAACGAGGACCCACAAGGACATGGCCATGACAAGCAGCTTTTCCTGAGTTAAGTCTCATGTAAGCTTTTAACAATCCAAGTGTAAAACATGGCAGGAAGCTTGAACAAGGATGGAATTCTAATGTTTTATCCTGGGCAACACACAGCATATGCCTATGTACATGAAACTGTGTAAAACCCTCTGGGGTGGGAGCAGCAGGCAAGAAAACCTGCTGTCTTTGCTAAAAATCCTCCTGCTGAGTTCCCTGCCCTCCCTGAAGCAGTCAGTCCCACTTCCCAGGGCATCATTCCAAGGGGCTGCACCTCTACAGGACTCTGCATCTAGACAGTGTTCAGCAGGCCCTGGGATCCAGCCACCACCATGGTTCAGATGCACATCTAAGCTGGCTGCAGTCTGCATGACAAAAATTCACACTACATGATCTCTGGGAATGCAACAAGAGAACAGCCTGTTGCTTCTTGCCAGCAGACAGTAATTATTACAGTCAAAAACCTACTGCACTCTTACTTCCAAATGCTCAGAGACAACCTTTTGCCTAATAAATGCTCTTAAGAACTAAGAAATATTGAAGCAAGTTGCCTTTGGCAAGTTCCCCTACCTCGTACTGTCCTGGAAGGTGGGTTGTCCCTGACTGTCCTCACTGCTGGAACTGCACTCCTGCCACGCAATAACCCTTGGGGTTCATGGGCTCTCCAGCCTTGCCTCGCCTGGCAGGAGATAAGAACATCCCATTGCCTTGGGAGCAGGAGGCTGAGGAGGGCCCCATGGCTCCAGTTGTTCAGCACTGTGCCACCACCAGCTCCAAGCACAAGGGCAGCTAAACCAACAAAGAGCCAAAGGACTTCTTGTGTCTCTCCCCTCCACCTTCATGCACTTGAAGAAGCAGCTGCAACCCACTGGTAAAAAAGCACCATGATAACTTGAGTGTCCCAATAAAAAAAGACACCTTGTGTGCAACTTTGAGATGCAAAGTGACCAGGCTGTACCAGTGCCTGTCAGAGGGACACGAAATGCCATCATCTGGGGAATGGGGACATTGCCAGGGCAAGGGGGAGAGGAACACTAAGGTCTGCTATACATTAACAGGCAAACATATCTAGAACAGTTACTCCTTTACAGCCTCATAAATTAGTGAGCCCACAGGAACAGGAGCCTCAAGGACATGCCAAAACCCTGCAGTGCAAACCACATTAATTATGATAATGGCCAGATTTTAGTAAGCCAGTTCCTGGCTCTCACACTTTCATAAAACATACATATTTCCAAGGCCAGGGGATCTTCCAGCCATCTAATTGTCTAAACCCCAATGGCACAAAAAACATGTTAGAGGGTTCATCACACCCTATATCCCTTTGAATTTTTTTAGTAAAAAAATTAAATCAGATAAAAGGAAATTCCTCCTCTGTAAACCTCGACTAGTCACAGCAATGAAACAAATGTGTCTGCACAGGCGGTGTAGCGGCAGAGGAGACAGGAGGGCAAGAGGAGGGAGCTGAGAGCGGTAAATCCTCTCCTCCTGGAGCTCCCGCATTCCTGGCTGTGCGGCTCGGGCAGCGCCGCCGCTCTCCCTGCGCTGCCCGGCACAGAGCCCGCGGCAGCGCCGCCCGCTCCCGATGCGCCGGCCGGGAGCGCCTCCACGGAGCCAGGAAGGTGAGGAGGGGGCGCTGCCGCAGCGCTACGACCGCAGCTCCCGCTCGGCTTTCATGGAGAAGGGCTCCAGGCGCTCCCCCTCCGGCAGGAGGCTGTTGAGCCTCTCCATCAGCGGCACCGTCTGGTCGATGCCCATCTGGATCCGCCGCAGGATGGCCGACATCTCGTTGACCTTCTGGATCTGCTCCGCGTACTTGGCGTACTTCTTCTGGCGCTCCTGCATGAGGCTGTACAGAGTCTCCACAGACAGGTCCATCTGGGGAAAAACAAGGAGCACAGCAAGGCTCATGAGGCCAACTGTTGTCACAGAGCTTTCAGCACACTGCCCTTCCCAAAAGCAACCACCTTGGAGGCTCCACTGACAGGAGGAAACAGGTACAGAGGAGCTCCTTGGAAGGTACATAACCAATCTGTCATGGAATGGGATGATTCATAGTTGTCTACCAGGGAAGACATATGATGACCTCAGCTCTCCACCCAAATACCTAAATATCTACATTCTTCATTTGCAGGACTGAAAACCAACAAGTGCTGCTGAGGTTTTCCCAGTAAACCAACAAACACATCCTCCAAGTTATCCAAACCCAGGGGACCCGTGGCCTCTGCCTACACCTGAACTATATTTTACTGGAGATCCTTCACCTGCAAGCATTAAGCTCTACCACAGTTGCCAGTGCTAATTTTTCTCAGTTTATACAGGTTACTCTGCAACTAAGCCACAGCTGTTATTGCCATCATCTGGAAAACTCCTGCCTTGAAAGAACCACAATGGATTGCTAGTGTCCCTAATTTCCCTGAAACCCAAAAATAAGAGTGTTATAAGTGACCCCAGGAGAGACATTAAGTAAATTAGCCATGCAATTAAACACAGTCAGTACCCAAACATGGCTCAAGCATGATGACAATGACAGGAACTGCAGTGCTGTTCCTGCCATTGAGAGTGAAGGCAGCCTTTATAATTCACAGCCCATTCTTCTGTCCAGCCAGACCTGCAATCTCCAGGCAGGATTCAGCCAGTACCTTACACACAAGCCCAGTGAGGTGGTTTAAGTTGTAAACCATGCTAAGATATCCTTTACATACCCTAAGATATGCACCACATGTTCCAAGAGCTCAGTAACAGGGCTGTTCCAAGCCCTCAATGCACACTCCAAGCTCAGTTACTTTGGCTCACTGCAGCTGTGCTTAACAACCCCAGTGACTCCAGTGTCACTTCCAGCTAGGATGTCTTTGTGGAAAGCAGCTCCCTGGCTTGGCACTCAGTACAAGCCCACAGTGGCAGGAGAGGACACACACTGAGCAGTTTTAGCCCACTGCCACCACTATTTTCCCAAACCTTTCCCATCTAATTGCTCCCAGAGGAAGGAGGTCACTGCTCACGATGAAGCAGCCTCAGGGAACCAATGCTGAGAACTCCTGGTCTACCAAGGCACATAGGTTCAAACAACATCCCTCTCCTGAACTGTGTGACAGAGTCAACCCACGTGGTAGAGGACAGTGACTGTACCTGTTGCCATTATATTACATTCCAAAAGGTTCCAAATTGCCAGAGTTTCATACCTCCTTGATGTTTCTTATAGGCAGCTCTTCTAAGCACTGACTCTTCCTTGTCCCCACAGCAACCAACTGACTCCAGTTCCCACCAATCCACTCTTTTATAACACTCTTTTAATTGGCTACAGGTGTGGCCTGTTAACATCAGGCCTGCTCCTACTCTTTAGTATTTAACCCAGCTGCAACTCTTTAGGGGATAAGATCACATTCTATACCACCTTCACTTACCCACACTGTATCCCCCAGATGTACCTGTCACCCAGGACAGCACACATTTATCAGTGCAGTGCTAAGAAAACACAAGGTGCTGCCCTGACCTGAGTTACATAGCACTGAGCAGGTGCAATCCTGACCCCCTGTCCAGTGCTGTAGGGGAGAACCTGCAACAAGGGAGGAGTGGGTGGAAGTGGTACAACACTGGAAGGCCCCACTGAGGAGGGAGGGCAGCAGAGAGAATTCTGGCATCCCACTGGTGGCAGCAGGGTTTGGCACTGGGGATAAACTGCTGTAGCTGGGTGTGCTCACAAATGTCCCTTTCAAGCCCTGGGGAAGAGGTCAAGTCAAAAACAGTCGGGCAAGAAAATATTTTAGTGAGAAACCTAAGTTACAAACAGCATTGGAAACAAACACACAAGAAGTTTCTGCTGAACTGTCATGTGGATTAGGGGGCATTTTCCCCCATCCCCTCCATCAGAGCTGCACACAGTACCAACTGACCTTTTATTTTGCCTGCACTTTCTACTGCTCTCAGGCTGAATTCCTCCTCTTTGCCTCTGTGCTTTCCTGTGAATTCTCTCCTCCATGCCTTCATGCACGGGACAAAATAAAAACCAGCAGAGCAGGAAACTCCAAATAGAGTGGAAACAATTTAAGCCTACACAGGGGTTTCTATTAAAACCCCAGCTTAATAATTTAGTAGCTTGGCACTAGCTCTGTAAAGTGCAGTGTGTAAAAAGCAGACCACCACCAACCAGTGAGTTCAATCCAGTGCCTAAAAACATCCAACCTAATGAGAGACAGTGGCCTGGAGGGGCAGCCAGTGGGAAAGCTGCCAAAAGCCAGCATGCCTCATTAAATGGACCAGCACAGGGACCCAGGCAGAATCCTCCTCTGGTTCTGAAGTTCTCCTCCACTGGCAGGTTCTCCACGTGGCCTCACAGCACTGTACAAGAAGCAAAGCTGGCACCCACCAAGCTTCCCAGCAAAAAACACCCAACGCCCCCCTTTCTCTCCATTCCAATAATTTCCATCTGCTGACTTTATGCTCCTTGTGTAAGTATGAGTAGCATCCACTTACTGATGGGGAACAAGGGGAGAAGCTGATACTGACCTGCAGTAGGAGGAAGAAATGCAGAGTGGCCTCCAAGCACTTTGGACACATTCACAAGAGCCATAAAAAAGCTGCCTCACAAGAAAGAGAAAGGGTGGAAGTGAGTGTTTCCTTACACCTACATCCAAGTTTGCCTACTGAGGGAGGCCACAGCAGCTGCACAGCCTGAGACACAACAGGGAGAACTGAAATGGAGCAATTGTGAGGAAAGGTCAATTTTTACTCATTCTGAACCTGGTCTTTTTAACTATTAAAAAAAAAAAAGGAAGCTACATGTTAATTCCTGGAGATAAATGCCAATGTTTCTCTCAGCTTTCCTTGAAGCAGGCCTAAGTACATACTCACATCCTTCCTACCTCCTCCCCCTCCAAGGGAGCTCCTCCAGTGGCAGACCTTGTGCTTTTATCTCTCCTGGCATGCAGTCCCATTCCTCTGGCACTCAGATGGGGCTTTCAGGTTCTGAGGGTCAGCCCTGTTTACCCACCACACTGGCTTGCAGGAATCCATAATGAGCAGGGAACACACATAAGAATGCACCTCATTCCTATCTATTTAATTCTATATATCATAGAGGAGCAATAAAAAGCATCTGAAAAAGGGGAGCTGAAGGAGAGTCTGGTCCTTTGCCTACAGCCAAGGCAGTCCAAGACACCCCTGAGGGTCAGTGAGTGAAGCTGCCTTCTCTGAACAGTTCCCATCAACTCTCACATCCCTGCCACAAAGCCCTGCACATTCTCATCTGGAAAACATTCAACTCTCAGCCTTCTTGGCCATCCCAGACTGTGAAGCTCTCTGGGAAGCCCAGCAAGACACCCCAGAGCCAGCAGTTCTTCACTGTCCCAAAACCATCTGAGAGTGTTTATTTGAGCCATTGTTTCTGCTCTGGTTCCTCCAAGCTCCCTACCATGCCAGGCCACCAGAGCTGCAGACAACTGAATCCTACTGCCCTGAACCCATCAGATGTGACAGATGTGAAGCAGCAGCATTCTCACCAGCCCCTGACAACCAATCTGTCCTTCAAACATCACCACTCAGTAAGCTACAAACATCCCCAGCTCAATGGTGTACAAGCTTCTGGAGAGTTCAAAGATTGAAGCTTGTTAAGAAGCAACAGAACAAAGCAGAGGGCAGAGCCCAGCCTGTGATGTCAGAGTCCTAATTTTCATCAAAGCAAGAGGTTCTGCCCCATCTGGAGTTGAGGAAAAAAGATGTGTTCTCAATGAAGGGGTGAGAGCTCCTAATGCAAATGTTATTTTTTTTTCCAAAAATCATTCCTCCTGTCAAAGCAGTAAACCTGAGGCTGGACATGCCCAGAGCAGAAGAGAGGATCTTTCTGCCCTTCCTACATCAAAAAGGATGGAGGTGTTTCTTCAGTTTTCTTTCAGAAGCACAGGTCCATAAAAAGGGACAAGCCTAAAACTCACCCTCATCATGACACACTGTTTTTGTACAGCCAATTCCATTCAGAATTTGTGTCTGTTTCTGTTTCAAAGCTCATGCCTCCTCTGTGGATTATCATCACCAGGACACTAATTTATGCCTCAGCTTCACATTTAAACATGAAATGACATCTACTGGGCTTTTCTTTCGTCAAATGAAACCAGATTAATAATTACTTCCAACAACACTGCAAGATGGATATTTCCTCACTTAAAAGGGCCCCAGCACAGCCCCTCCTACTACACCATTCACATTGTCAGCCCTGAGTCCCCTCTGCATTACACAGGCCCATTTGTAACACCACACTGATGAAACACAAAAACAACTGAGGATACTGTCAGACATCTTGCACACCATAAATTCTTGCATTCATTTAAAAATTCTTCTTGGCCCACATTGCCAAGCAGAATAAAGACATTAATTTAGCCCACAAAAAGACTGAGGTCAGCGCTGGCCAATGCCCAATTCTTTTCAAGAGACAACACTGAAAACAAACCAGAGCCCATATATATAATACACACACACACACATATATATATATACACTTCTTACCTGGCATGGTTTTATAGTACCCCTGTCATGGGCACATGAGTTTCCTAAGCTCTCAGAAACAGAGGTCATATCTTGTTAGTTCAATGACTGAGAGACTGAAAAGTGCAACTAGACACATTTTCCCTGGTTGCAGAACAAGCAAATGCAATCAGAAGTTCATTAAACTTGGAATCAAATTTCTAGAGGCACTGCTGACATTCGTAACAAAACAAATACATGTCTTAAGAGGATGTTCGGACATTCCCAGCTTCTCCAGTCCCTCCTAAATGCCCAGAAGTCAAGATGATGTTTTTGTTTCCCCCCACATTTAGTAACAGCCTTCAAGAGCTCATCCAGACATGCATGTGTCCTTCTGTCCCAACAATTTCCTCTCAGCTGGAAATCCATCCTGTGGATTTCCCCTATGGCTGCCCCTCCAACACACACAGCTCTTAAGGTGCAATCCTTATTCCAGAAAGTTCCTTTTCTAGAACAGCACTCTGAGCACAAGCAGCCTTTCCTCCCCACTGTCAGGTGCTTGACTGGGGTTAAAGGAACATTTTCCTGCAGCTGCACACAAACCACAGCAGAAGGCAGCAGGCAGGAACACGACTGCATGGAGTATTAATCACCCTGTGCTGGTGTGAAAATACTTTTCAATCAACACACTTCAGACTGAAGACAGCTCCTCTTTCTCTACTGCCTGAAAACAAATGTGCTCCATGAATGGCGTTTTTTTTCTCTTCCCCTTTCTCTTTGATAATGTCACGCAAAGCCAGCACAATAGATCATGATGATTTCCTGATGCTGGGAGCATCCCCTGTTTCTCCCACCCAGCACACATTGGGAAGTGACAGCCTGACTGGGCAGCTTCTGTGCCAGGGATGCCCAGCCACAGATCCCAGCTTCAGCTCTCACGGAGCTGTACCCTTCCTCTGCCCCCCTGCCAGATAAACAACTACAGTTTGTGTTTAGGATTTCCTTATCTAAGATCAAAACCACTGCCAAAATATTCCTTTTGCTCCCTCTGTGATCTGTAAACAGTTGCCAAGGGTTATTCTGTCTAAGCATTGCACAGATCACAATCAAGCTAGAGAATGAAGAGTAACCATTTTAAGTGGCTCTGGAACTGAATTATAGCAATATTATCAAGACCTTTACTCCTAAAGATCTAAATTAAATCCATGTTTAGCCCCGTAGTTCTACAGTAGATACATGAAAACATGTATCAACATAAGCTGCTGCACCTGTAAATCTGATTATTCTGGGAGGCCTCGAGACACACAAAAGTGTTCAGAATTCCAAAGAATAAGAAGGTTTGTTCTTGAAATAAGCTTTTCCACCTTTATGTCAGTCTTTCCCTGCCTCTTGTGTTATCAGACAGGAGGTGTTTGTCCCTCCCTCACCTCCCAGTCTTCCCAGCCTCCCTCTTCAGTGGTTTGGTGTTCTGGCCCAGGAGCTGGCCTGACAGTCACAAACCAGCAGGGTCACATGGTGAAAAGCACCATCTCTCCCCCTGCATGTGGTCCTGGGTTCCACAGCCTTTGCTGTGGCTGTATCAGACTTAATGCACGAGATTCCTGAAAAAGCAGAAAGGAAAAAAACCCAAAAGATCAAATTTTACTAGTAAGCCTTCTAAACTGTCACCAAGAAAAGGTCACAGTAATTTCTAGCTCATTGTCTTTGATTAATAAGAGCTGTCATTTGCTGCTTTTGTAGAACAATCTACATCCATCTAAGAACTCATCTCTAAAATTTGTCATGGCTAAAAATGCTAAGTTACATCCTGAACATTAGACATGCTTCCATACCTATTCTAAATAACCAAGTTTAAGAAAAATAAATACAAATATGCTACACAAACAAGATTATTGCACCTGTGTGTGCAAAATTCTCACAAAACCTCTCTTTTGTGGAATATAATTCCACAGTAATTAATAACACATTCCTGATCTGTCTTTAATCAGCTGTTCCTGGAAAAGAACAAATACTTATCTGTTACAGATCTCTTGCCTAAAGGACAACTTGCACAACTCTTATTTCAGGCTACCTAAAAATTCTGCTAGAAAAACACAACCTTCAATCTCCTAGTTTCTTGATTTTACACTGCTGACACATTACTTGAATGCTACAGGACAACAGCAATTATAAATGTTATTTACAGTTATTTATTATGTTATTTAGGGTGTTATTACAAATAAGTTTCAGTTTTGTACTTTCAACATGTCAGTATGACTAGCTTTAAGCAAGTTGGTTTTGCCATCTCTTTGAAAAGAGCTAACCATTATCATTAATGAGATGTTTCTCAGAAAACACCATTCTCATTTCAGAGTGAAAACAGTCAGCACCATTACATTTGCAAGCCACATGAAATGAGCCAAGTACACCCCAGTGATGTTAAGGGAAGGTTCTACTCCTTCATTCCCAGAACAGAGACTTTCAAGGCTGACTCCACCATAACTTCCACAATGCTGAAGCTCAGACATCCCAGCAATTTTCTGGAGGTCCCAACATCTGGACAGCAAATCTTTGACTTCAGGAAAGCCTCAAGGAAATCCTGAGCACTGTGTATCATTTACAGACCAAGCTCCTCTCAGGCTATAGAGTATTGCTCAAAATACAGCAACAAGAGTACAAAACCATCAGAGATTCACACAAAAGTTCAGTGTGGCAGTAATGCCAGCTCTGATCCACTCTGAGCATTCACTTTTATTGTATTCAGCTGCACAGGCCCCAAGATTCACAGAAATCTGAGTATTTATTTCTTCTTATTTATGTCTACTAATGAATCTCTAGAATAAATTGATCAAATGCAAGAAGGCCTTTGAAAATTTGTACTACAGTCTGGTAGAAGAACTTGCAATTGAAAAGTAGTTTAGTTTCTGTGTGGTCTTATGTCAGGCATAAGGAAGAATTAAATTCTCTAGACTGGATAAAGCAAAAGGAAAAGCTATGACCCAAGAATCCTTTCTGATGTTAAAAACTCCTATAAATTCTTTACCATTTACTGCTGTTATGCTGATTTCTTTTATAACTGCTACCTGAGCCTCTTTTTCAGCTGGAACTCATCTGATTGGAGATTTTGTCTTTCAGACAATTTGCAGCAAGTCCAGCAGTCACTCTTCAAATGCATCACTTGCTGTTCCAGTTTAAAAAAAGTTTACAAGTTTTATTTTTTTTTTTTGTCCAGTTCACTACAGTTTTGGCACAGTTCATACATGTGATTACAGGGAATTTTACTATACCACAGTTCAACATTTTATCCAGGCTTCTAGAGGTAGATGACACATCCAGTCAGGAGCAATGCCCTCAGGAATTAATTAATAGTAAATCATATGTTTCATACCTCAGAGCAGTGTTGCAATAATGGCAAATAAACGTTCTCATGTAGAGGCATTCATGCCCCAGTGGCACAGAAACATTTAGGAAACCCTTCCCTTCATAAAAAGCAAGATGGGCAGATTACTTGCACTAAGGTTTTGTAATGCTTTCAACACGAAGTCACCTCTGCAGATCACATCTGATTGTTGCCACAATGCTCATTATGGGATTGCCAACACAAGGTCCACCCTGCTCCCTCAAGTACCAACCACCATCTTAAAGTCATCAGTGCAACTCCAAATATTTGCAAGTAAGGCTGGCTAACCTGTCTAAAACAAAGATTCAACTGCTGAAAAGCTTCTAGCCAACATTCCTGGCACCTCCACACTCCAGGCCAATTCTCACTTCAGGGCAGAGTTGACACCTTGAGAATTTCAATGCAACACTGCAAGAGGACATCATAGTTAAGAATGAAACTTGTGAATTGACATTTCCTGTATCAACACAATCCTTCAGGGAGGGAGAAGGCCATTTTTAGTCTACATTAATGCCAAACTGATTTAGAAAGAGAAATCCTATCATTTTCTGTCATCATTTGACTAAGCCAAACAAGCAAAGCTTTTCCAGTTTCCTCCACGAGGAAACTCCCCACACATCCCTACAGCCCTTTCCTTGTGTTTGAGCACTATGAGAGCTGCCCACAGTGTGTCAGATGAGATCCCAGCTTTGTGCAAGACAATCAGCATCCTCACCTTTCTCCTGCAAGTACAAGTTGTGATTCACCCCAGGTTGATACTTCTTTTTTTCCTATCTCAAAGCCCCTTTCATGCCCAAGTCCACCATCAAGTCTGCTCACTCTGCAATGAAATCCAGCACTTTGTATTTCTATCTGAAGTTCTACAAACTTGGGGCACGGGGTTGTTGGAGGGTTTTTCCACCTGGGAAAAGAAGGCTAGAATAAGAAATCCAGTTTCCTAGTTTAATTAATATATTAATTAATATATTAATAATAATCCCGTGAGAAGGAAGTGAATTGTGTTCCTTCTGGTGCCTGATGAACATAAACTCCATGCACTAATCCCAATGAAAGTGTTACTAAAAGGTTTTGCATGCCAGACTTGGGATATTCAGTGACAGTCTCTTAAGCACCTAAGCTCTATAATAATACAAACCTTTCTGACTGCTAGATGCTTGTTCAAGCTTAATTTTCTTCCTTGGAAATTCAGTTGTGGAAAGGATTCCAGTTTAGATCTTTTCTCAAAAGGCCATAAAGCACAAGAGAAGGGAACATGCTGGAACTGATTACACACATATATTCTAGGAGCAAGGGACTGCTCTTTTTTATGACACCATACAAAGCAGTGCATGTCAGCAAAACAGATTTCAGACTGCCACCAGTGCAATCTTTCCTCTTCCTTTATAACTGCTAGATCCCTTCATAAAGTTCAGGTACAGCAGAGCACGCAGAGCACTGGCCATCTGCCTCAGGCATACACTGCTAGACATTAATTCTCTATATTGAATAACAATTGTGAAGCCTTTTCAAGAGCATTGTCACATTTTGGTGCTGGCTGGTTAAGACACCACCCCACCACTTAGGTATTCAAGCTACTTGCACAGCAGACTGGAGAAAAATGAGCAAGATCAACTAAAGGACATGAAGATTAACATGTTTCCAGCTTAATAATCCTGTGCATTTATTTCTGCATGATGGTGCCTGTTGAGATTCCAGTCTTTATAAACAACACTTCATTGCTGATGAGAGGAGACATAAAGAGCTGGATAGATTGTCACAGTCCTCATCCATCAACTTCCAAGATGCCAAAGACTAAATTTAAGGTATTTATTTCTTATAGAACACAATGTTCCCTATTTTTTTCTAAAGGGCAGTGTGGCATTAAATCCCTGAAAATACAAGTGGCATTTCAACCAAGGTTCTTCCTCTTTTCAGAAATATTATAGCACAAGGGATCTCAGACCCCTTTCCCTGGATTTGAGGCATTGGTAATTTAAGTCTGTGAACCAAAAGGCTCAATATTGCTTGCAAGTTAACACAGCCTCATCTAGAACATCTTTATATATTGTGTCAAAATTAAACACATCTCCATTTTCACTTTGGCCAGGCTTCTTTTAACAGGCTTAGTTTTGATTCCCTGAGCCCTCCTTTTAATGAGCTGAAAGGTTCCTTCATGGGCTGCTCCATATGGGCCTTAAAGCAAAGGCCTGAAGCTGAAGATGCATTTTGGACTTAGTAAGGCCATTCATCTTTTCCTGGCCTAATTCAGTTTAGTCAGAAGGTGGATCACTCTCAGGGCACATCTGCTGAAAACATATTTCACAGTCTTGGAAACCCAGGTCTGAAACCACCTACAGGGAAACCATAACCAAGAGGAAATGGCAATAAACACCTCACTCAGATGAGTCCTGAAACAAAACAAACCAAAGACCAGGCAAAAAACACCTCCCTGAAACCTGCTCTTCATTTGAGTCTGTTCCCTGAAGGGACACAGCCCAGCTGTGACTGGAGCATGGGATGAATCCCAGGCACTTCAGATCTTTCTGCCCATGGAGGGCTGGAGTTAGGAGAGTGCCTGTGGTGTCTCACACAGCAGAAGCTCTGTGTGCTTACAGCAGTGTGCACCTTGAGTCTCACTGCAGATGTGCCTGACACTGTCCCCAGCCAGGCAATGTCCTGCCAAAGTTCCTGGCCCAGATCTCATTCATTGCTGCACTTAGGGCAGCTTTTCCCTTTACCACCACCTTCAGGGACCTTGCCCTTCAAATTCCAGCAGGAACATCAGACTGCTACAAGGTGTCCCTACCACAGCCAGCCCTCCCAAAGAATTTACAGGTATGAAACAAGCCATAATGCCTGCCTGGACAAGATTCATTTAACTATCACAAATATAAAAGCAATATTTATTATATTTAAAAATGTGGGGGGTTTCCCCCAACTCCCACCCATAGATACGTGCCAGCTTAGACTGAGACATTTGAAATTTCACTTTGTATTGTAAAAACTGCTCTGTTTTCAAAATTATTGGCAGTCTAGGATTCCTGTGGTAATAATAAAAGCTACAAATAACACTGCATTAACATTTGTTTTCAAGGCAAAGCATCAGACCCCTCCCATTTCCAAATACATCTTAAGCATACAGTATGCAGGAATTACATTTGCCTTTAAGGGTACATCAAATACTTCAAAAACACAACCCCACTGACAATGCTGGAGGTCTAGTAAGAAATGCTGAAGATCTTTTCACTCAAAGCTTCTTTGAAAAAAGCTTAGAGGGCTTTCAGTTTCCTCTCTGCTTTCATAGAAAGAAGACAGGCCTCAATTTTCACGTGTGACAAGTAATTTTTGTAAGCTCACCTTCAGATATTTTGTAAGATGTGATTTTTGAGAAGCTTAGTACATTGTGAGCACAATAATCCTTTTTTAAGGCACTGAAACTAGACTGTTTTGAAGGCACACAAAATCATGGGCACTTTCTGAAAATTTAGCTCTGTTCCCCAGCTTTTTACCTATTCTACTTGTTTCCCATTCCCTGGTATTCACCATCTCCTATCACATGACTCTTGAAATTGTCTCCCTGGCACGCAAAACAGATATCCTCCACTGGTAAGGACTTAATGTAAAGTAATCCTCCCTTATTTGCTGCTTTCCCCCATTCAAACCTTTAGAGCTAGTCAACATTTGCCTTCAAACTAATCTTGTCCAAAACCCTGTTTTGCAGATCACAGAACTGGAGCAGACACTCCTGGTGAAGAGAGCATATGCGACTCTATCAAACCCACAGCAGCTGGAGTTCCTCAAAACTTCCAATGAGTTACAGTGCAAATCTATAGTATTTTCCCTAAAAAGATGCAAGCACATCCTCTTTTTTTTTCTTGACAATGAAGACAGAATCTGTTGTCACAAGTAAATCACTCCCTCCCAAAAGCAAAACTCATTCTGGTATGAAAAAAGGCACCTGAGTCAATCACCTTCCATCCTGTCTTCAATTCTTTCCCCGTCAAGGCATCTCTTGGATAAATGGATTTCTGCTCAAGAGAGAACAGTCACAGCCACCTGGAAGCTGCACAGGGTTCTACATTTAGGAGCAGACATGGATCCAGCCAACACTGCAAAGAAATTCTGGCTGCACTGGGAAATGGGATGGAGAGCAAAGCCAGACTGCACTGCTCCCTGAAGGCACAGATGGCTCTGCTCAGACCTGCAGTCACTGTCATGCAAGTAGTTTTCTTTTTTGTTTTTTTTTGGGGTTTTTTTTATTTTTTTTTTTTATTTAGCTCATTCTCTTTCCTATTCAGAACCATTGTAATTTAATCTGTGTGCTGATTTGCAAACCACCACACTTAATTCTGAGTTATTGAGAGCCAATTAGTTTACAGCAGTACTTCTGAGTTTTGGCAGAATCCAGGAAACTTCTTTCCTGGTGACACAGACAATGAACAAAAGATATTTGCTCTTGGACATTTTGTCAAGGAAAGACTAAAAAAATCCTGGCTGCAGGCAGTGTGAGTGCAGCATATTATACAGCAGGAATATTAGTAGAGTTAGAGTCTGAGAAGTGAACATAACTCAGAAAAAAAAGTAAGAAATCAGAGACTGAAGCTGACCAACATTTTGTAGAAAGATAAAACCATCAGTTTTATCAGTATCATCACTTGATAAATCTGGTATCAGAAGAAAAACACTTCAGTATTTACAGGGTTAAAGAAAGGGAAAGGGAAATACTGGCTACCCAAATGAGGATAAAAGAACTTACTGTCCCAGCTTGTGCACACATTCTGCTTTTCACAATACACTTGATTTTCTCTTTCATTTTTAAGCTTTACTAAGGGTCAAAGTTTTGTGTACATGGCAAAACGAAATCATTGCTGACAAATGGGTGAAGCCAAAGGCAATTTCCTTTGTCTGCACTTGTAAGGAGAGACATCCCCTGCTCTGGTTCAGCTGCACCCTGGGCTTGTCAACAACTGTCAGCAGTGGTTCAATTCAGTGCATCAAGGAGAGCCCAAACAATTTGGAAAGAATGATTTAAGCCAAGTGGGTCCCACCCAGATCCTCCAGAACACACATGCAGAACAGCCAAAGCAAGAAAAATATTTAAAAATTATTAGGAAAACGAACAGTAAAAACCCACCAGATCTGGCAGAGAGACTGAAAGCACCTGAAGTTGCTTAGAAGTTGTGACCAAAAAAAAAAAAAAAAACCAAAACCAAACCACAGCTGATTTCTCAGTTCTCTGACTTACAGAATTCCTCATCATTTCCCCATCACTTTGTCAGAGGAGGCTGTTATAAAGAAGCTAGTGAGACTATCAGTATCATAATTTAATTTATTTTAGATGAAAGATAATCACAAGCCTTAAGAAGCAGAAGAAAACCAGCATAGCTAATTTGAAAGGGACTCTGCCACTTGCCCTACAGAAGGCAATCCCAATTAATGAATATTGCTCTGGTGGTGTCTACCATGACTTTAAATCATGTCACTATTCCCTCTCACACTTTAACAGCCAAAAGAATTACAATCTGCTTGGATTAATGCAGTACACTGTCATTAGGCTGGCAATGAAATCCCATTTCTGAGATTGTGTGATCTGAGTCACCAACACCTGCAAATATCTTTACATCTTGTGTAATAGCTGGCCTCAGATCTTGATACGCCAAAGTAAAAAGGCCTTTTAATGCTTCCCACATTATTTTGGACTTACAACTTCATGATGACAGCAGCTTCTCCAAACAGCACATGAATCAAATTTATTACCCAGATTGTCATGTGGGATTTTCTTAACTCTAAGCCAACAGAGCAACAACAAATCAAGGTCAGTGTTTATACTTGGTGAATAAAAATTAACCACATGCTCAAAAACATTTTTTTGACACTGAAAAGATATTTGGTCTCAAGGACTTTTGAGATATGCAGAATTCACCAGCTCTTCTACACATCTGGGAGTATCTGAGAAAACACCTGAAGCAACATTTCCCTGTCATGCCAGACTCTTGATTTTAGAAAATAAAAAAATCTGGCAGCCATTCTACTGCTTCCAACATCAGCAGTCACACATGAGAAAGACAACCTCACTGCAGGATGCTTATCCCAGGAATTAATACAATCCCAAACAGTATCATCAAACATCAGTCAAACATTCAATATTTCAACAGATCAGTGTTCCAAATGATGGTTTAGTGGTAAAGCAGCAGCACAGGAGACCTTTTTGCCATTGAGGTCAGAAATGAGATGGCATGTTATGGGCTTTGAGAACAAATCAACTGAAGCACTACCTTGTCCAGCCACAGAAGATGTTCAGATAAATGCTTCCTTCCTTAAATTAGAAGCTAGCCATGGAGCACAATACAATCTATGCTGTGTCACAGACATGTTTTCTGAAAAATCCTTTCCTTAGGATTTTTTCTCCTGAGAAGCCTCAGGAACAAAATGTAAACAATGATTGTCTGTTGCTGTGGAATGCAGCAGGTGCATCTGTGATTGGTCTCATGTGGCTGTTTCTGATTAATGGCCAATCACAGTCAGCTGTGATTGTCCAAGTCAGTGTCAAGCCTTTGTTATCATTCTTTTTCTATTCTTAGCTTGCCTTCTGATGAAATCCTTTCTTCTATTCTTTTAGTATAGTTTTAATATAATATATATCATAAAATAATAAATCAAGCCTTTTAAAACAAAGTCAACATTCTCATCTCTTCCCTCACGGTGGGACGTCTGTGAACAGCACCACAATGCTGTACAGACCTAAATAAGGAACACTACCTTAAAACTTCACTCATCTTTTACTTCTTGGAGAGCTGCTTGCAGCACCTGCCATTCCAACAGAGGAGCAGCCACTGTTCATGGCCAGCCCTCCTGGGGCACAGCCACAGCGCTGCCCTGGCAGGAGCTGCAGTGCCAGCCTGGGCACTGAGCTCGCAGGGCACAGCCACAGGGCTGCCTGTAAGAGCTAAAATGAGGATTGTGAGGACTCCAGGAAGCTCTTCAAAATGCAGTTTAATACATCCAAGAGGTTACAGCAGTCCAGGGTCATGGGTGACAGAGCTGTGCCCACAGCTGTCAGCTCCAGCTGCAGGCAGGCCTGGAGACCCTTTGGTTTTGGATACATTGCATTATATACTTTTCTTTGCTGAGCATCTTAATACAGTAGAACCAGAACCTTAACTACGATCTATATCCTATCATAACTACTATAATTACCATATTCATTTTACTATTCTCCAATCACTAAAAGTTAGTACATTACAGTTTAAGCTAGAAGTTGTTATTCACTTTTCTTGCAATGGAAAATTCTGAGACCTTTTTTCTACTTGCAACTTTGCTGACTTGTTTGCTTGTGCCATCTTTCTGCTTGGTAAAAACATCTTCTTGTTTGGGGTGGGTTTATCCTTTGCTCTAAGCCATAAAAACCCCTTCTAACTAACAGACCCTTTGCCTCCTTAGTTATCCAGTAAGAATGGCTCAGCAATTCTTTTCTTCTAGATCAAAACTTGCTTCCATCTCTATTCCTTCATCAGACTCTACATTCTGCCAGGCATACATATCTGTGAGGCTTCCTTGTCAAACTTGCATCCTTCCCAACAGCTGCCCTGGCAGGAGCCACAGTGCCAGCCCGGGCACTGAGCTTGCAGGGCACAGCCACAGGGCTGCCCTGGCGTGCCTGGGATGCCACAGCTCAGCCAGCACCATGCCCAGCACAGCCCCAGCCCCTGCCCAGACCTCACCTCCTTGATGCGTTTCACCAGTGCGTTCTGGTCGAAGGCCACGGCCTCGGCGCACTGGTGGAGATGCTCCTGGTAGCGCAGGCACAGCTGCAGCACCTGCTGCGGGTCCAGCTTCTCCAGCTTGGTGTTGGTTGGAGATGTCTGCCCACTGAGGAGTCCTGCAGAGAAAAGAAGGCACAGAGTTCATCTGACTGCTCATGCTGTTGATTGAGTGCAACCCAAGAGACAGCAGTGTGGCATTCACGTTCTCTGAAAAATCCCTTCGCCCAGGATTTTTCTCCTGGGAAGCTGGGTAGCCTCAGAGAAAAAGGAAAACAATCATTATCTGATTTGCTTCTCCTCTGTTTTGCTCACATGTGGAATGTGTTTGGAGATTGTTTACCACAGGTGATTGTTCCATTGGCTTCTGCTGTGAATTGTTTTCTTTCATTGGCCAATCAGTGCCAAGCTCTGTCGGGGCTCTGGAGAGAGTCACAAATTTTCATTACTATCTTCTTAACCTTCTGTAAGTATCCTTTCTGAATTCTTTAATATAATATAGCATCTTAAATAATATAATATAATATAATATAATATAATATAATATAATATAATATAATATAATATAATATAATATAATATAATATAATATAATATAATATAATATAATATAATATAATATAATATAATATAATATAATATAATATAATATAATATAATATAATATAATATAATATAATATAATATAATATAATATAATAATATTTAATATAATATAGTATCATAAAATAATAAATTAGCCTTCTAAGAACATGGAGTCAGATCAATTTTTCCTTCCTGCCACAGGGCACCCCACAATACAATACAGAACAAACCCAGCGGACAAGATTTGTGAGGGGTGATGAAAAGCTAATTCAGAATCATTTAAGGATGTTTTGAATTCACAGCAGTGCATAGAACAGTTTGTCACAAAGCTTGGCTCTCCCTGACAGAGCCTAAACAGACACTAAATGTAAGTCCATCATGCACATCTCCTCAGTTTTCAGCAATATGCTAGTCCTGTTTTTTCTCCTCCACAAGCAATCCTAAACTGTGAAGAATGAGCCCTCTCCTAATTTATCTAAGACAGAAGTGGAAGGAGTTGAAATCTGCTTTCTCAGAAGGGCACTGGAGTCATACTATTTTCACCAGACTCACACTGCCAAGACCAGAGCTCTAAAAATTCACTGCTCCCCAAAATAAACCTGAGCAAACAAATGGCCCACCTTAAGTTAAATTATTAAGGGTGAATTGTCTGCATTTTCCCTACCTTGCCTTTTTTAAAGCTTCAGAACTCTTCTACCTTCTAAGGCTTTACTTTACACTCTCAAAGACTAGCAATATACCTCTTTTTGTTTCTTTAGTATGGAATTAAGATCCCTACCTACTTTCATGACCAGGTTTCACAAAAAAGTTCACCAAAAAAAAAAAGACATTGTACTTAAAAGTGGGACACTGGTAATATTCAGAGGAGCAAAACTGCCCAGAGAAATTTTTCCTGCCCATTGTTTGTTGCCTACATAGTGCAACTTGAGAATGCCTGCTGAGCTCAAGCATGTGTGTGCCACACTGACCACCTTCCCCACAGCAGCTGGAAAAAATTTTCCTTCAGCATTAGCACAACTCTCTTCTTGTTGAGACACCATGTGTGACAAACTGCACATACACACAATGTGCTTTTCCCAAAACATCCATCAAGCTATGTAAACTGAATTCAGTGACTGCACGCATGTGCCCTCTGGGACTCTCATTTTACAGACAGGAAAAGACATTAAAACAGCAAATGTAAGCAAGTATCATACTAAGCAATTAAAAAGTCATAAATGCCAGTTATTTGGATTGGAAAAGCTCTTCTAAGAATGTACCTCAGTGGAAAATGGAAAGTATTTTGAATGGCCCCCGTGCCTATTGGAAGCTACAACTGGTGACATTGAGCTCTAGCTAAAGCTCAAGAACAAAAGAGAAACCAAGAAGCAAGTCAGAAATATCTTATGAATATGAGCAAGCTAAACCTTTTTGAAAACATTGCAGACCAAAATGAAAATAAAACTAGGACAGTAACTTCATCAAATATGGAGAAGAAGCAGGTTTACATTTCATCAACACTCAACATCTTATTCTCCCAGGATGTTCTCAATTGCTCTCCACACAAAACCTCATGATAAGAGATTTAAAAAAAGGTAATTTTACTGATTTGTCCACTACAATTGTGTTGCCTCAGTCAAGAGTCAGGAGAGGAAACAAACCATTTAGTCTCAAAACCCTGTATTAGCAACAGTCAAGTTTATTTTTTATATTTTGGAGGGAATAATCTCAAACAAAATCTTAGATGCAGATCTTTCAAATCTATTTTCAGGTAAAGTACAAAAATGTGACAGGAACAAACCCACTGAATGAAATAAGACTTTATAAAAATTGTTTATGTTTCATATTCTAGTGCTTCCTCAGTTCACAAATTGGGATCTTTTACAATATTATCTTGTCAGGACAAATGTTCAAATGATGTTGTCAACTTTTAATATGCTGAATGTTCACACAGGAATGAAGAGTTCACCATACACCTGAGGCACTTATCTTGTCTCTGCTCTGATCAAATACATGATGCTATCAGCCAGCTAATTTTCTTTTATTACTAATCTCTCACCAACTTCAAGAGGAAAAAGAAAATTAGACACTGTTTGAGAGATTTAATTAACATGAAGTATGTACTTTGGCCAACTTATGCTGCTTATGAAAATTCTGAAGTGGAACAGGGCAAGGACTGTAAAATGAGCTAATAAAGAACATGCTACTTAAACTCATGTACTTACAGCCTTGCACAGGTTACATAATGCTAAAACAAAAATTAATAAACCTAAGCCTCTCATTTCCTATCCTGAAAAACACAAGCTCGAGTGAAGGGAGACATTCCCTGTTCAGCTGGAATGCCTTCATAAGAAGCAGAGGGGAAATACAATCCAGTACAAATGTTTGGACTAGGGATAAAAAACAAACAACATATGCTGCATAAAGATAGACTATGGTATTATTCTGGGTGATGCAGTAGGGAGAAACCAGAGGAATTAGCTTATCCAAAGACCTCTGGGGCAATGCTGACAATGCCAGAGAACAATTTAGCTTATTTTCAACTTGCAAGAAAGGAAAAAGTACAGTAAACAAGAGCCCCAAAAGGCCATGCAGCCTGGCAGGAACTCCCATTGTCAGAAGGTCAATCCACCATTTTTTGCTGCTCACTGTAACCACTTACTAACCACACTATAAATGTTAGCATTTCTTACTAACATTCCCCTCTGCCCTGCTCAGGTGTGACCCCACCTGGAGCTCTGCATCCAGCTCTGGGGACCCAGCACAAGACAGACAGGGATCAGGGACACAAAATGGTCAGAAGGCTGGAACACCTCCCCAGGGAGGGAAGAGCACTGGGGTTGTTCAGCCTGAGAAAGAGAAACCTCCAGGGAGACCTTATTAATATTTAAAGGGGCTTGTGAAAAAGACAAAGAGAGACTTTTACCAGGTGACAGAACAAAGGACAATAGTTTTAAACAAGAAGAAATTTAAATTGGACATAAGGAAGACACTGTAAACATGTCTTTAAACATTGTAAACATGAGGGTGGTGGGAAGCTGAATGTCCCATGCCTGAAAGTGTTCAAGGTAAGGTTGGATGGGACTTTGAGCAACGTCATCTAGTGAAAGGGAGTGAAAGATGTGTCTGCCCATGACAGGAGGCTGGACTAGATGATCTTCAAAGACCATCTTGTCATCCTCCTGACCAAAACCTCCCAACCATCTGATCATCCTGCCAACCAAAACCATTCTATGATTTAATTAATTTGCTGCATTTTGGTTTTTAGTAAACCTTATTTATATTAATATATTAGTAAAAATCTCTCCTCTTAAAAATTACTGCTTCCTTCTTAAAGCCTTGTCCCACATTTTGACCTCTCCACTGAACAGGGCCATCCCTCAGTGGCTGGTCTACATGTGGTTTGTAAGAGGATATGAGATCACATCTGTTGCAATAACATATTTATTAGGTCACTCTTACAAGTGCCAAAAAGGGGAGAGACAGAGGTCACTGAGTGGTTCAGGCTCGCTCCTGAAACATCCAGAACTTGAACCTGGCCACCAGCACATCTCAGAGCAACCAACCACTGGTGCACTATCCCTCCTGCACTGAGGAAATGGTGTTCCTGGGATTTCTTCTGTGGGATTATTACTCCCAGCCCCACAAGAGCACAGCTCTGCTCTTAAATGAAAAGAAAACAGCATTGAGAGCTTTCATTTCTTATTAAACCGAATACTCATTTTTCAAGCTGCTGGTTCTCTTCCAAAGGAGGAAGCACACCAGGAATCCTCTGTGTGGAGGATTGTCTGGAGCCTTGGGAAGAGGCTCCTTGGCACATGAGCGATATAACACACCCCAGCATGAGGAGGGAGGGCTCCACGGGGGTGTTGTGGCTGGAGAGAACAGGAATGGGAGAACAGGAGAAGGCTCCTGCACAGCTCCAGTGCAGGGCAGAAGGGTTTGGCAAGTGCCAAACACTGCACAGTCCCGGCTATCCAATTACACCATAAAAAAAGGAAGACCACAGACCACCTCTGTGCCTGCCATGATGACGAGACAGCAAACCTCCCACCTACCCACACATCTGGTCAGTAAACAGCATGACCAGGAGGTGACAAACAGCAGCTGGGACAAAGAAAGAGTCACATTTCTAAAGCACAACGATGCTTCAGAAAAAAACAGCTCAATACACCAAGTATGCTGTGCACAGAGAAATATCATATATCACTACAAGGCTAGCTGACCCACAGACTTGACAAATCTGTTATTGTTTCCATATTCCTTGGCAAAGCAGAGGCATGTTAAAACCATTTTCCTCCTACTTAGTCATCTCCTTGCTGGTTCCAGGTCAACATACACGTCCAACAAATCATATCCTACTGAGCAGAAGAAAGCTGTTAGTTTAAAAAGCATTTTTATTACTAGAAGTGAAGTTCTTGAAAGCAAGCTTTTCACGCAATGCTGGTTCTACACACATACAGAACACAGCACCACACCATGGTTATGTTCTGCTGCTTTAGTGGGCAATCCCAACAACATTTTGAGTGCTTTCCAACCTGAAAAGCATTAATATTTCATTTTGACTTCTGTACTTCCACTTGTCAATCCCCCTTTCAACCAGTAACAGCAGGCATTACAAAAAGTAAACCAGTAGGTTGTTAATTTATTATTACAGACAGCAAAGCATATGATGTTGTGGGGTCTTGTTACTAATTCTAAGGCCAGAAAGAGTTGCTGTCATGAGCCAATCTTTCTGTGGAATATAAGAGAGGACTTCAGAAGTTACACCTTCCTAAATCAGGCCAGAAATTTGCCTTGCCCAGAATACTGCTTCCAACATCTAACAACAATGAATATTAAAGGAAAAAAACCCATATTTTTTGTACCTCATAAGATATTAATAAAAATTTCAGGCAGAAAAGACTGTGCTCAGTGAAGCTGTGGATACTTGAATTTCACTACTCCTTTTTGAAAGGTATATTTTTATCTCCACAATGTCTTGTGACAATAAGTACAATGCTTATTTACACAGCATGAAAAAACCCCTTCTCACTTGCTTTATGCTCTGTAGTTGTGCTGTGACCCAAGAGAAGTCTGAGCAGGTTGTACTTCATCCCAACATCCTTGATCCAGTGGAGTTTTTGAGCTTGGAGTCTCCTCTCCCACAGATAATTGAATTTTTTTGATTACCTCTGTAATACCTTCAAACACCTCTAACCTGAGGCCTTACTTTTCTCCTTAAAAGCCAAGTCAATTCTTCTCCAGAGTATATTAGTCACAAAAAATGCAGATGCTTTTATAACTGCTACCCCTTTGCAGGACCTGCTAATCACCACCACCCTTTTTAAGAGTGTGCATTACAGTGCACAGCATCACTTCTTCCCAAGGTTAAATAAAGCATCAGATTGCACACCATGGTTAGCAATGGCTCCTCAGCTTTACAGAGGCATTCCTGCTGCTGGTACCTGCTTTTGGAGGGTTATTACAATGGGCATTACCATTTTTTCTAAAACCTCTTCAGTGAACTTCTCATTCATCCTGGTAAAGAATGATGCTTTCCTGAAAGTCCCTTCTGAAGGCAATCTCACAGACTCTCCAGCAAGCTTCTAGAGAACCTAAAAAGCTTTTAGGTTTTTTTTATTAAGTACATACAAGTAGAAAATGGCTTTCCTTCAAGTGATTTTGAAGGAGATTTCTGTTCTGCTTTTCTGATGATTCCCTAAGTAATCCAGTACAGTTTTAACCTTTCACTCTCCTAACACAAGCTTCTTTTTATTTGGGTTTGAGGTTTTTTTTTTTTTGTTTTGGAGTGTGGGTAACTTTTTGCCTACAAGTCCCTTCATACTGCTTTAACTACACTGCTTTTCCTTCTACCATTCTTCAAACCCACCTGTGCTGCCTGAAACTTATTTCAGCCATTCCCCACTTCCCTTGCCACTCTCAGTTTTTTATGATATTCCACTTCATAAAATTAACCCAAGACAGTAAAATTTTTCAGCTCTTCTATTCCACATAAATTTGAGTAGATTACAGTTACTATAGTATGTAATAATAATGTAGTATATATAAAAGAGTAATTTCATTTACTATCATCAAGGCAGCATTAGTTCCAGCTCAAAAATAACTATGTTTTTCAAGTCTCCAGGAATATTTCGGTGTTCCAAGGGTATTTAAAACCTATCAACCCCACAACTTGCCTCATCAAGCATTTCTAAAGCTCTTAGGTAGAAGCTGCCCAGTCTGGTCAGCTTCTTCAATAAAGTCTGGCCACAGATTCACTGTCATCATTGTCTTCCTCGTTGCTATTTGCATGGGAAGATTGTTTTGCCAGTACCTTCAAGATTCCCAAGTACTAAAAAAAGATCCACACAAGAAACAGATGAAATTACATCCCTGAAGACAGAGTCTTGTTTCTTGACCATTGCTGCTTGCTCATGTTTGGAGGCAGCAGATTTTGTTATTAGCTGCAATAGAGAGCTCATTTCCATATATTGTCTATGCAGGTGCACTTCAATATCATCTGATGAAAAGAAAGAATTGCACACCTATGTGCAGCACAATAAAAGATATTAAAATACTTGCATACAGATATTGTAATCATATTTACAGGACTCTTACTGACTAAATGCTTTGAATTCTAATTGTGTACTTCCTCTCTCATTCTCAAAAACCAAGAAAAGATTAAATTTTTCAGCAAAGCCTGAACAGTTAAAATAACGTTTCTGAAGGTTGTTTTGGTTTTGTTGTGGGGTTTTGGATGGTTTGCTTTTTTGGTTGGTTGAGGAAGGTTTTGTTTGTTTGTGTGCTTTTAAGAACACTTGAGTTAGGAAACATCAATATTTATACACTCAAATTTGAAAACTCAGGCCACCCCTAAGAAAAAGGCAATTAGTAAAAGTCAATCATAAAGAAGCTGAAAAATGAAATAAAAATAAAATCACTACTATTCATCCAGAAATTTTTAAGCTGAAGTGTTCATGACTTCATGATCTTTTACTCAGAGCAATTAATTTTCTAAAAATCTCACTAAAAAAATACCTTGTACTAAAACACATATTCACTCCAAAACAAAAGTTGGCTTTGTTGCCTGTGTATATTTTCAATTCCTTTGAACTTTAGTGAGGGAGCACAATGACTGTAGGCAAACTGAATAGTTATTGTGTGAGCAAAGAACACATTTGTATTGTTGCAAAGAATGTTGGCTGCAGCAGCAGATTTTCCCTCTACTTTGGAGTGGGTACCATGTGAGCATTTACTTCTGCATGGGTGACACATGGGCTCACTCTCCTCTTGTCAAATCCTTTAAGAGGCAACTTTTCTGACCACAGAGACCAAATATGTGAAGCTGAAATAAATCAGAAATGCTGCCTCATTTAGATTGTTAGGAACCTGAATGTCCAGAAGAAAAGGAAAAAGCAGTGCACCATCTGCAGGTGCTGAGATTTCAGTCTGGAGTCACTAAAGATGTGCCTCTCTGCAAGTATGAGATTGCCCAGGGGTTACACCTTCAAAAAGTTCCTAGAGGGTGCCACAAAACTGGAAACTTCTTTGGAAGCTTCAGGTAGGGAAAAAGGTACATAATATACTCTGAAGAAAGCACACAGCTGCATTTTGTCAACTAAAAGTGTCAAGATCCTACTTAGGCCATGTCCCCATGAACTTTTCACTTCTAGAGTACAGAATATGGAAAATAAGTGGTTTTGACTACACAGTTCCAATATCATAGGTTCAACTTCCTGCAACAGACCTCAAAGTATAAAAATAGACACAAGGGTAGAAAAAAGGACAGGGTTATTCACAGGGAAGTGAGAGACAATGCTCTTGTGCTGTGCAATGAACTGTGTTTGCTTTGCAACACCCTTTTTTTTTAATGAAAATGCACCATGAGAGACCCATGGGGTACAATCATCTGATCAGACAAGCATGTCATATCCAGGGGCTGCAGCTGATAGTCTGACTAATCTGCAAACCCAAAAGCTACAAGACTAACAGCATCTTAAAAGATGAGGAATTGAGACACCAAGACATTAGACCATTTATCTGAGACCACATGGAAGCTGCTGTCCCTTGGCCTGATGACTTCAGCACCAGAACATCCCTCCCCTTCTCTGACCTCCAAATTCCAAACACCAGAGGGACAAGCAGCAGAGGAGCCTCATTTCCTACAGCACCACAAGGGCTGAGCACTGACACAGCCTCTCCCACACAGATTCCCAGATTATCTACTAAAGGTTCATCAAAGCCAGAGCCAAATCAACAGCTTCTTCCTTCTGACTCCCAAATTCAGGCTCCACGGAAAGGAGGATCCAACTCCCACCTTCCTCACCACAGCTCTTGCACAGAAAATTATTCACTCCACTGAAACCACAGACAACTAATCCTGTGGTTTTCTCTTTCCTCTAGGGTAGCAGAAGGAATCAGAGCACCACAAGATCAAACACTAGAGCTAGTCCCAGGAGAGGCAGGAGAGGGGGAAGGAAAGGACAGAGAAGAACTTATCTGCTCCAGCACCAACAAGATGTCACTTCAATTATTCTATGTGTGCAAAGTGAGTGAATTCATGTGTGCAAAGCCTTGAGTGAATCTCAACTTTACCTGCCCATCCATTTTCCTTAAAATAATGGGACCTTAACTACATTTTCTGTCTCTCTCACTGCAAAGTTTTCTAGGCTGTAGATGGATGAGAAATGGGACAGCAGGATCAAATAAACTCCATTTCTTTTAAAGATTTTTTTTTAAAAAATCTACAAGCCAAAACCCATGCAACTGATTCTATTACTAGTATTAAAGATAAGCCTCACAGCAACTTTTATTTTATTTTAGGCAGAAGTGCAGGGGTGTTCATCCACAACACAGCCCATACCAGGAGGAAAAAAAAAGCCCCAAAATACCAGCATTTTGTGGTTTAGAGAAAAGGTGACATCTAAAATCACTTCTAAGCACAAGGGCACCCATGTGAAGTTGGGGTACATTTGCTATTCCACAATAACAAATAATATAATTCAATAATAACAAACAATAATTGCTATTCCAGCCTGTGTACCCACACTAACCCCAGGTAAACAATGGGGCACATGCACTGTGCTGCTTACACCAAGAGCCCAGAAGTTTGGAGAAAATTAACAGACAGCAGTGTAAATTTACTTTTGGGCATTTTCTTCAGTTCAGATGTAAATCTGAGAGTCTTGTTTGCAATTTATTTTCACAGCACAGTATGGAGCAAGACTGATCAACACTTACCAACAGGTTCAGCAAGTCCAAGATTTCAGTTCTTTTCCACGCATGGAGAAAACTGATTTAAAAGTGGTGGAGAAAACCTTCACAAAAAGAGTTCCTTTTTAAAGAAGTAATAGGATCTCTGGGTGAATGTTTTAGCAGTACTTTATAATTGAATGTTTTATCAGTACTTTATAATTGCAAACTAAACCCAGTGCTGGTGCTGGTATAACCATCATTTATATTCATGAAACACTGTTCCTCTTTGGTACTTTTTACAGAATCACAGAATATTCTGAGTTGGACGGGACTCACAACAATCATCAACTCCAACTCATTTACTTCCTATCAGTTTTGTACCCACACAATACAGAGGACAGAATGGTGGCACATTGCCATGATAAAAAGAATTATGACCATATCATGGCCTTTGCCTATTTTTCAAGAGCATTATTTAGAATGTACATTAAAGAAGCACTGTCTAAAATACACTTTGGCATGTTCTAGCCACAGGTACTAAGAACAGTAATTTATCTCTGCTGCGTGCATTCAGGAAAATACAGCAAAGAACAGGAGTAAACTTGTAAATGCAACAAAGTTGACATTTTCTACTTTATCTTCTTTTCTCACATGAAACCCAACTTATCACTCGGCAGTTCTGCTAGCAATGTGGGCTTCCCTGTCACATGCAATTTTAATTTGAATGACACTTTTCTACTCTGAAGGCTTTACCAGCCTGACATGAAATGGCTGCACTACTCAGGAGTAGCAAAGTCCAAGTGGGGCTGAGGAAACATTTGATTTTTGTAATCCATCCATACATAGCTCATACATCATATACTTTACAGAAATCAGGAAATGGCTCTTATAACAAGTTTAACTGGATTCTCTTGTTTTTTAGGGTAAATGGGAGGGAAACATGGAGCTGGCATGAAATTATAACAACAAATTTAGGATACTGAAAGGACCTAAAAGTTGAGTTGGAGAGGGAAGCAGCCTACAACACACACACACATATACACACACACACACACTCTATTTACTTCTGACATTATTTTTAAGAAACTAATCACTCAGCTTGGAGGGCCTTATCGTGGCACCTAAAACATTCAACAGTTACACTTACAGAAGTAAGTGGCTCTCTGTGCTCTGTGTTACCTCTGTATTTATCATCTTCTGTCAAATACTGTCAAGTGCAACGTGCCTTGAAGAAAGACAAAGCACAAAAAGGAATCCTTAGCACAAAGTGTTTTAAAATTCTCAGAAGAAGGGGGGTGAAAATAAAGCAAACTGCACCTCCTCAGTTTACATTCCTTCTGCAGTTCAGTAAATGAAGTCATTAGTAAAAATATTATGAAAGAGAGTAATCTCACTATTAAAATAAGCTGCTACTTCAGCAAGCTTTGAATACCAAATGACAACATTTGTGTGATCCTGTCCTTCTAGGCAGCTGCATTCTAGGAGTGCTGCTTTTACAGCAATGAGCAACAGCCCAGGCTCAGGAGGCCTGGGAGCTCCTTGAGCCTGACTGGAGCACATGCACCACTTCTCTGTAGTTAGAAACAGCCAGAATATAACAATTCATTCATTCCTCCACTTAACCCCCTCAAAACAGGGCAGCTGTCAAAACATCCCCCCTTATTTTTTTTATTTTTCTATATCCAGCCTGCTGATGGTGTGCTGCTCACACACAGCATGAACCAGTTTCCTATGTCTGTCATGGAAAGGATCAGTCATTTTACAGCAAAAAGTCACCACAAAGGTTTTACAGACACAAAAAGTTCCTCACATCCATATTCCTAGAAGGTTCAGTGGCACGTGGAGTTTTGCTCATCCTGAATCACATCTCCCTCAAGGTATGTTGGGGTATTAGCTGTTGGTTTCTTTGGGTTTGGATTGAAGGCACTTGATATGGTAGTTTATGTTTGGACTTAAGTGTTTATTATTTTTATTAATAAAATAGTTTCATTAGTGTGAGTTTGGTAGCTTTTCATTAGAAGGTACAAAATGGTAAACAAGTTTTTGTTACAAGATCTTTTAAGACTAAACTATTTAATTAAGAACTGACACTTAGATTATTTTCCCTTTTAACCCAATAACTGATTCCCAAGAGTCTGTAATGCAGACTTTTCTGCTTAATTACAAAATGCCGCCCTAACCCATGAAGAAGGAAGAAGTATGAAGAAGAAACCCAGGATGACACTCTGTGTCTTCTATCTTGCTTCTATTTACAACATAGTAAAAATCTCAAAACTTAATTTTTTCATTTAAGTAGTACACCTACACTACTCTCTATTATCTATTTTACACTTTTGTAGATTCTAGTCTATCTTAAAGTCTAAGAAACTTTCTCCGTTAATAGAAGTCAAAGTCAGTGCTCCCCTAAAAGTAAAAATCCCAAAACAAATTTAAAAAATATTGCCAATACTCTAAGTTTCCACAAAGGTACTTATAAGGTCCATTACACTCCCTATACAGCCTTTCCAGCTGCAAATCCTCCTAGCAGTTGGAAAAGTCCCCTGTCCCTGTTAAAGACACTCTCAGAATGACACTCTGAGTAGATCTTGGAGTGCTGACCTGAAAATAGAATTCATCTTGTTGCTCTGCCATCCTTCCTTGCTTTTCTTGTTCCAGTTCTGGCTCTCACTGAGCTCCTGCACAGACGGATTCAGCCCTACCAGAAAACTTCCTACTTGTCCCTCCTAGATTCTCCTCATCCCCCTGAGCCAAGCTGGCTCACACAAAGCCATAGGTGTGTCCTCCCTCCTCTCAGCTGTTACATCGACTCTCCTGCTCTGGAGACAGACAGACAGACAGACACAGACATTCTTCCACAGTCTGGGGCAGAGTCTGGCATGCAAACTTATAAAAGCACCTCCCTGAGCACAGAATTCACTCTTGGCATAATCCTCCTGCACTGTGAGGAAGATCATGTTATGGAATACCACCAAGGAGAGTAATTGTGGTACACAAGGACATACTAATACCAGATGCTCCTCATACTAGAAAATATGCACAACAGCCAAACAGAACTACAAACACCGAACAGTTACTCAGCTGCTGAGTTTAATATTAATATATATACATGTCCACAGAGCTCACTTTCTCTTCATTGAAACAATACTTGGTTTGTGACAGCAATTAATTCTGCAGCTATTAACAGAAAGCAGCTGTTCCAGATGTTGTTTTCATATCAGGCCCTATGCTAACATCTCCAGTTTTGCAGTGATTTTTAGCACTGCTTTTTCAAACAAGACAAAAGCAGACTGACAGGTAGATTTCAGTAAAGGCCATACATACGTTTTTGAAGTTGTAGGAGAAGAATTTTGATGATCTGGGATCATCTGTAACCACAGGGGTGATGACAGAAGAACCATTTTTTGCTCTGAAATTATGAAGCATTTCTTGTTCTTACTAATATAAATACACATCAACATGTTGACTCCACATCTCTGCTCTAACAATAAAAGACTAAAAGCAGTAAGCAAACAAACTGTGGTAGTGCAGACACATATGCATCTCTTCCTGGACTGGAGAAGAAAAAATAGGAAAACCAGCTCTATATAAATACAAGCAATAGCAACATGTAACAGTATCTGCCTCTTCAACTTATTTAAAATTAAGGCATAAAACAATTTAGGACATGTTAGAACTTTAAAGCCCAGAGCTTTTACTTCTTAAGAATCTCCTAAAAATTCACTAGAACCTTAAATATTTTCATGCAACTGTGTAGGTAATGAATGTGTGATTTTCCCCCCCCCTTCTTTTGACTTAATTTAGGAGAGGAGGACAGCACTAGCAGCAGCAGCTAAATTATTTGCTTGATTCTGAAAGCTTTGGGTAAAGGAGTGGAACATGCAACAAATCTGATTGTTCCTCCTCCCCAAGTGAAGCTGCCTGCACTTATCAAAGGCTCCAGCCAACACAAACACAACAGCTTTTTCTTTTCCTTGTCCAGGGTGCCTCGAGGGCTGATGCTCTGTTCTCTGCTCATGCCCAGAGCTGAGTCACTGCAAAGGTCTCCAGTGCACACGAGTCCAGCAAGGTCATTCAGCAGAGAACACTCCAGTCTGCTGCCCCCACACCAAGGTAGCTGAGGGCTCTGAAGGACACAGTGTGGTCTAGCAGGAGGTGATCACATGGAAAAGCTTCCAGAGGGTCACACATACCTAAGGAATCCCATAGCAAGAGGGCCAAATGTAAAGCTTTGCCTCCTTACAAGGTTGGTGGTGAGAGCCAGCTGGACATATTACATTGTTTAACTGATCTGAAATGTTTGGGCTCTGAAGAGCCAAGCCCTTAAACCCTGTAAGGTTCTGGAAGAGAATGGCCCCATCTCCTACAAGTGCTCAGTATCCTGAAGGGCTGTTTGGTAACCACACAAACACCTCAGAGATGTTTGCATAGCTCAGGTTGCTGATGGCAACCTATGTACGTGGTGAGGGTGAGAAAGGGAAGGATACAGACACAAAAAGTTCCTCACATCCATATTCCTAGAAGGTTCAGTACTGGCACCTCTTCCAGCCTAGGAGAGCTCTTGTCTAGTTTAACTTGAGCCACTTTAGAAATAGTCTGCTCTGAGCTAGAGTGCATGAACACAGAGCAAACACCATACAACTCCTTTTCTTGTTATATGTTTTAAAACAATTTTTTCTTAGACTCCCTGTCACTTCTGTGCTCTGCAGGAGCATTCATACAGGGGATGATGAGCAGTAGATGTTTCAGTATAGACAACCCATAAATTAGATGCTATTAAAGATTTCACATGTTTTTTTCAGTTTTAGAAGATTGTTTTGTTTCTAGGAACAGCTTTTTCTAGAACTGTTCTATCACTACATCCACTTATCATACTTACATCTTTTCTGAGGTGCTTTCCAACACTGCTCACCTTGAAATTCATCAAATACCTACGAGTTGTGGCTTCTTGGCTAGCAAGTGGTCCCTGTTGAAAGGCAGCTTTCACTGTTCTGCTGCCTATGCGATTTAAGTCTCTTTTTCTACAGAGCAAACTTTGCATTACTTGAAGTATAAAATATGATGAAGTTTCAAAATAAGGACATACAGAGATTGAGGGTGAGGGGGTGTCCTCCTATTCATTGGCCAGGCACAGAAACTACCAGAGGTCACAAAAGCTGAACTTCTTTATTCAAGCAGAAATTCCCATTGAAGCCAAATGAGGTTTTGTTGAATGAGGGCCACAGCAATAAGCCTGTAGCACACTCTGGACTGGGAGCAAGTCAAAGCAAATTATGCAACAGCTGTCAGGAATCTGTGTACAGGTCTGCAGAGCCACAGTGCAGGAGGAGCCCTGGTCCATCCTTAACTTCTGTGTGTTTATGTCCCAGCAGCACTGAGACCCCTTCCAACAAAACAAGCCATGCTTTAGTACATTTTTATTAGAACAATTCATAGCAAACAGCTCTCTCCTCCTCTTCCTCTTTCCCCTCCCCTCCTTCCCACCGTTCCCTCTCCTTCCTCTTGCTGTGTTGTGCTGTTTGTGTGGAAAAAAACGAGCTCCCTCCCTTGCCAAGAGTGACATCAACTCATTCTTATCCGGTGATGTCCAGCAGAATCTTCCTCTGATAAACATTTGCTCAGTGTCAGAGCCCCAAGGTTACTGGCTGCGTTTTGCTTTCATTGTTGTTTGTTTGCTGACACTTTGCTGCTCGTTATACATTAAAATCCTCCCCCCTGCATGTCTCCGACCTGGAGCAGTGAACAGGACATTCCTTGCTGCTTACCCGGGTCTCCCACCACCCCCTTCCCCTGGAACAAGAGTCTGTTTGTCTCTCTGTGAACAAGAAAAAGCTGATACTGCAGAGAAGCAAAAAAAAAAAAAAAAAAAAAAAAAAAAAGGACAGACATAAAAAAAAATTTAGGAGTGCAGACCAATGTCTTTTTAACCTTAGGTTTCTTTTTTTAACAGATTTTCTTATATCCTTTCCTAGCATGCTCTAAAGTTAATGAAGAGCCATAGCTGATTAATGGGCTGGTGTCCCTTCCTCCCACCTGATGGAGAACCTGTGATTTCCTCTTCTCCCCTCCCTCCTTTATCCATCCTTTCTCACATCCTCTTCCCTTTTCTGGAGAAAAGGGAAGCAAATGATCCTTTTCCAGGTATGTTCTCCATTTCCCTTACCCAAGCTGACATTTATCTGAAGTACATCAACCTGTGTCTTCAGACAACTAGAGCTGAACAAAATGCATTTGCTGTCTGTCCATGGGCCCATGGACAATCTATTAAAGCAAGAAGCAGAGTAAATTTGACAAAACCTAAAGGGCTGAGTAAAGGTCAAGAGCCCTGAAATGTTTAGCAGTGAATAAAGACTGGAAACAGACACCTTTTACCCTGATTGGCTCTTACATACAATTCCATCAAAGAGCAAGCACTCTACAAATTGATAATTGATATGTTGCAACTACAACTGCATCCTTCCCTGGGTCACTGGGGAGCAAGAAAAATCCATTTGTACACTTATCCAGAAGGAAAGGTCTGCTGTAAATGGAAGATGTTCTGCTAGCACCAACCTGCAGTCTCCCACTTTTCTAGGAAACCCATCTTAAAATCTCCCCCAGTGCTCAGGAAAAGGCTGCAACTGTTCTTAGAGCTCATGAAAACAAAAATGTTCTTTTAGCTTCTCTGTGACACAATGAACAACAAGTACCTTCAGAAAGAAGGTAAGGAAAAAAAATTAGTTTTGAATATTACCATGAACATATGCCAGCTGTACTAATGTATTAGAAGTACCCAGAAAAACCCACAGGAAATGACTCCTTGCCCTGCCACTGTAACGTAGAAAGTTAGAGAGAAGAAAGGCAAGATGACAACCCGGCTTCAAACAAAGCACAGGAATCCAGTGATTAGACAGGACCTCAACCTGTCCTTGGGTTCTTCAACCTTCCCAGTTCTCAGTGGTGTCTCTAACATCACTTGGATCCAGCTGCCCTTGCGAGTTCACAAATCCCAGTGGTACCTGCTGCCACAGGGGTCCCTGCAACATCTCACATAACAGCAAGCTCTGTTCTTGTGTAGTTCCCTTTTTTTTTTTTTCCTAGTTCATACAGAAAATGTTATCAAACAAGACAGTTCCTCCTCATCACCTGATTTTCTAAAAGCCTTGACTGCTTTAATGGAAGTAGGCAGAGTACAAGTAATAATCATAGTCAAGGTCAGGCAAGAAATATGTTCTCAAACCATGAGGAAGCAACATCCAGGCTCTCAAATTAACTTTAATCAACAAATTAGAGTTTTTAATCTCAATTTTCAGTGAGAAGGTTGCCATCTTGTAGAGAGGTGCTTTGGAAGATCAGGGTCTTATTTCTTCTTTTCTTAACAGTTATTTCAGAATTGCAAAATATTAGTAGCAGCTGAAAAATAAAGCCATCAAATACAAATTTTGCAAAGTAGTGCTTAATCTTATTGGGATCCCCTCTCTCTTTCCAATAAGGCAGCCTAAATAAATGGGAATTCTCCTCCTGCCTTGAAGGCCTGATAAGATGCTACACCACCACTGTACCAGATTGCCCTCAAGGTTATCCTGTCCCTTTCCATGACTAAACAGACAGGCAGATGTACCAACACCTCACACAGAAACACTACACACCTTTAACCAAACATGAACAACCATGCCATAAAACCCCCACACAAACAGAAACTATACACAGCAGTCTTAAAATACAATTTTTAAATGACTGATTTTCCAGAATACACAAAGAACATTTTTAGCACAAAATTGCTTACAAGCATTTGCATTGAAACATATTTTAATACAGTGTCCAGACAGAATTGAGTGGAAAAGGGGGGAGTGTTTTTGGAGGGATAGAGAAGCATTTTCATTTGATGCTACCCCATCAATGGTTGTTTTGCTGTCCTAAAGGTGAAACAAGCCTTGGCTGACAAGCAGGGATGCAGCTCCATAGGAAACCTGAGTGCCAGGTCCCACCTGTGCTCACTTTAGGGTTGAGTTCTTTTCTAGGCTATCTTTTCTAGAGCATTTGAAGTATGTGAGTATTTCCAGTACCCAGAAATAGGATGTTTGCTCACAGAAATACTGACAGGAACACAAATTCCCAAACGACCTTGACTATAATTAACCATCTAATTTTAGTGGTGCTTGGCTGACAGACACCTCCCTGGCTGGTTTGTTTCAGCAGACAGACAGACTGCAGAAACTGCCAGAGCTCTCCTCCACTGGATACACCCCATGCAACGAGGGAGGTGAGAGCTGCAATACAGCAATTCACATGCCTGGGAACAAAATAAACACATTTTTTTCACAAAAGGAATTAAAAAACATATAGCAGTGCTGTCTCAGGGGTTTAATTAGCTTCAAATGAAGCCTGATAACAAGACATCTTATCAGAAGTTTTTCTTTCAACAAAACCAATTAGTATCAATTGAAACAGAACCAGCTGAGATAAATGTGTACACACAGCATGCATAACCTTGAGGTCCACAATGCCTAATAATTAAGTACTGGATCATTTCCCATACTCAAGAGAGAAAAGTTTGTATAAATCAACAATAATCAAAGGAAAGTTTTTCTCCTATGGGGACAAGAAGGGTTTGAATCCAGTACATTTATTTCAGCCAGTTGTCCTTGTGAAACTGAGCCATGGCACAGCTCAGGTTTTCTGTGCAGCTTTTTGAGATCTCCAAAGAAGATTGTGAACTTTTCCTTTCTAACATTTTGACTTGCTCTCCTCCAAAAATGAGTCTACATTTCCAAAGTCTCTTACAGACAAAGGAAAAGCTAAGCCACAGCTCATTAGCAGAATTCCCACCCAAAACCATACTTTTATCCACCTCCTTTCCTCTCCCTGCTCTTCTGTAACCTTCTGTCTCTGCCTATGCATTACTATTTATTTTTAATTTCCTGTTTTAAAAAATATTTATCTGGACCTTTTAATTAGCAATGGTTTCAATGGGTCTTTACTGACACAGATTTTAACTTCATACAACCTCTAAATGGGCTGGAGAAAAGTGAGGTGGATTGAAAACTGGCTGAGCCGCCAGGCTCAAAGGGTTGTGGTCAGTGGAATGAAGTCCAGCTGGAGGACAGTCACTGGTGGTGTGACTCCAGACTGTGATACTGGGGCCAATCCTGTTTTACATATCTATAAATGACCTAGATGAAGGGACAGAGCCTGCTCAGCAAACTTTCAGATTATGTAAAATAGCTGAAAACACCTCTGCCATTCAGAGGCACCTTGACAGGCTGGAGAAATGTGCTGTTGGGAATCTCATGAATTTCAGCAACAACCAGGGGAGCAGCCACCCCGAGCCCCAGATGATGCTGGGGGAGAGAGCAGCCTCACAGAGCAGGACTCACAGACAGACAGACAGACAGCAAGCTGAACATGAGCCAACAGCAAGCCTCTGCAGCAGAGGCAGCCAAGAGATCCCAGGCTGCAGGGGAAGAGCTGCCAGCACATCAGGGAAGGTGTTCCTTCCATTGTGGCCAGCACAGCCCAGTGCTGTGCCCAGTGCTTCCCAGTACAAGGCAGGCATGGACAGGCTGGCACAAGTCCAGTGAAGATCACAGAGATCATTAAGGGGCTACAAATCTGCCCCACAGGGGAAGGCTGAGTGAACTGGAGCTGCTTATCCTCAGGAAGAAAAAGCATGGAGGGGAATCCCATCTATGATAAACACCTGATGGGAGGCAGAAAAGGAGTCAGGTTCTTCTCAAGTGTGGAGTGAAAGGATAAGACATAGTGGACAAAAACTGAAACACAAACATAAGTTTCTTTTGGTTTTGTTCTATTGATTTTTTTTTTTTTTACTATGAAGGCAATCCAACAGTGGATCAGGTACCCAAAGAAGCTGGAGTCTCCATCCCTGGAGATACTCAAAACACAACCAAACTACAAATCTGTCCCACAAGGGCAGGCTGAGTGAGCTGAAGCTGCTTATCCTTAAGAAGAAAAAGCATGGAGGGGAATCCCATCTATGATAAACACCTGATGGGAGGCAGAAAAGGAGTCAAGCTCTTTTCGAAAGGATAAGACATAGTGGACAAAAACTGAAACACAAACATAAGCTTCTTTTGGTTTTGTTCTGTTGATTTTTTGTTTACTATGAAGGCAATCCAACAGTGGATCAGGTACCCAAAGAAGTTGGAGTCTCCATCCCTGGAGATACTCAAAACACAACCAAACAGGGTCTTGGGCAATCCACTTCTGCTGTCCTAGCTTTGTACAGGGAAACTGGACTAGTGTGTCTCCAGAGGCACCAGCCACCTTCAGCAATTCTGAGCAAGGGCAAAGGCAAATGTTAGGGTCTTTAAGGCACTGATGACTTGCAAACAGTGCTTCTGTAATCTCTGCTACTCTTAAAGAACATTACAAAACTTCTCAGCACATTACCCCTTTGCAGCAGGATCATTGTATATCCTTTCAACAAAGAGCTCCACGGAAATGCTACCAGGACAGAACTTTTAACTTACACTGAGCTCTAACTCAGTGTTTGTACTCTGCCTCTTTTCTCCCACCTGGTCAATGCAAACTGGCCAAGTGCAGCCAGGGTGGGAGAAGCAGCAGCAAGGAGCACATCATTTGCATTCTGGTATATGGCCATCACTGCCTGAGACCACAGAATGCACATGTTTCCTGTAACATGAAAGAATGCTTCTGACAGCATTTCAAATTCATTCACAGGGCCAAATTCCTTTCTTAGTTACTGAGAAATGGAGCAAGCTCACTGTGGCCAGGACACAATATCAGGCCATTGTAATTAATGTACACGTGAATGTGTGCATGCACCCATTCCACACTCTGAGACTCAGTGCTACCTCCATAACTGCATTGCTAATTTCAGGATGTGCAGGATTTTTTCTTTCAGCACTAGCAAAGTTATAGGACTCTCTCCTGTACTTCTAGACATGCTGGCTTCAGAGAACTTGAAACACATGTTCTTCCCATACTTCTCCATTTGCCTTCTGATTTTTTGTCTGCAAAGCAAAATGTCTAAGTGGCAATTTTTGTGGTTAGCATGCAACTCTTCAGTGCTTGTGGCTGATAAAGACAACTGTCATTCAACCAGAACACTTCAATCCACATCAAGTCTTTCCTCAGAGAGAACTCAGGTAAACACAGGTGCTTCAACTTACAATTTCTGTGATGCCCACGCAAATTGTTCAAAATCACGCATGACTGTCATCCAGAGGAGCTGTGCACAGGAACACTCCCCCGAGGTCACACAGGAAGAAGCTCCAACTCCCCCTCCTGCATGAGTCATGCACCTCCTGCCACCTGCACTGGCTTCAACCATCACACAGAGCTTGTCTTTCCAACAGGAGCAGCTTCACCCTTCTCTCCTCCAAGCAAAGGCCATGAAGCCCTGCTCTGGTGCTCTTTACCAAAAGCATTCCAAGATCTATGACTGAAAGTCACTGCTTTGCTTCATTTAACCCAACCTCTCCCCTCTCAGAGCACACCAAACTTCACAGCTATTTATCTCCAACCTGCCTATGTTCAGTCTTTAAGAAGACACTCTCTTCTCCACCAGACTAGCACCATAAAACATGTCTGGCAGACTCCACTGGTTTTGAGACCAGAACACTGTCATGTCTCAGTACAATTTAAAAAAGAGAAGTGAGGGCTGAACATTTTGCCATAGCACCATTGTTTCTGCACATGCTTTAACCAGTCTGTCCTGGTTTAACCAGCTGGGGCAGGAGTGGAGGAGTTCTGTCTGCATCCTTGAGGTTTCACTGCAAGAGAATGGTGATGGAAGCAGAGAACCTGGAAAAGAGGATGCAGTTTGCATCCCAGATGTCAACCTTCACCCAGCCACTGTCAGACACCAAGACAGGCTGGAAACACAGGGCAGAAAACTCTACCTCTGGAGAACAAATCACTTCTCAACTATGGCTGCAGCACAAAAATCACAATGTAAAGAAACTCAAGTTTCCTTCTTTAACTACACTACATTGAAGGTACCACATCTTTGACTCACATCACTGAAATGATTTTTAAAATGGTGACCTTCCCTACAGCCAAATGTCACCTTCCCCACAACCATTAGACCATATCCTGCAAGGCTTCATTCATTCTTTCATCCACTCTTTCACCCCTGAAACCCTTTAAGTATCTTTCCACCCTCTTCTTATCCTTTAAGTCTCTTTCCATCCTATTCTTATTTCCTAAGGAAATTTTTTAAAACTGGTAGAAGCACAGCATAAAATCCTACCATTTAACTGTCAAGAAATTACACTGCTGCTATAGGAAACATTAATGAACAGCCCTCAATAATATCACTGTCCTTGTTTGTAAGAGGGCTTTCCAGCAAGCATAGGAAGAGAATGAAAATTCTGTCCTTTTTATCTAAAAGCAATGGAATTAACCCATAGGATTTTTTACTTATTTTCTTTTCTCTTAAAGTTGGCAGCAAAATAAATAAATAAGTAACCTCTTGAGGAATGAGGACAGTTCATGGAAGCCTAAGCTCAAACACCTAAAGTATAAACCCCCAAACTTGTTTCTCTTTTGAATTTGCATTCAGGATTGCTGGTTTCTACCCTGTATTTCAGCATACAAGGCAGGTCAACTTAAACCAAAGCTGCTGTCCTACATCCCCAAATGCAACCCAAATACACTATATTGACCTCTCCTTTACATCACTGCTGCTTTTACAGCTAAGTACAAAAGTAGTTCAGGGAAATTAGATTGAGAGAAACCAGTGGTGTTTTAGAGAGGGTAGGGTTAAGTTTTCAGTTGGCTCAGCTCCCTGTCTGGCTGCATGAGAGCAGGGATAACACAAGGGAGTAGGGAAAACAAGACTGCCTTCAAGCAGCTTTAAGCTCCAAGTGAAGTTGGCGAGCCAGCTGGAAGGTCAGGAGATGAAACCTGCTGTGCTCATGCCACTCCCCAAAGACCACTGCAGTGCCTGAGGTGTGTACAATGCACATGATAAAATCTAAAAAGCTTTCTGAAGAGGTAAAAGTCAATGCTGAACAAGCAGGCAAAGCTACAGAGTCCAGCACAGGCTCTTGCAAAAGATACAGGGTGAGGTCTGGGGGAAATGCACAGCCCGAGCTCAGGGCAACAACTTTATTAGCTGAGAGTGATTCTGCCCCACTACTCTGGTTTGAGACTCCTTGACACTGCCTTGCACTGCCTAAAAGTCAGTCCCTAACACCCAAATCTGCTCCTTCCAAGGCAGTTTGGGTGTTCACAGCAAGGGTATTACTGCTGGGTGTGTTTACCTTTCCCTACCACAAGCAGCCCTCCCCTAAGTGCATAAAACCAAGAGGTTGTAACTGCACTGCACGCCAAAGCTGCAAATTTCATTTTCCCAGCTCCCCAAAAGCCCCAGGCATAGTTTTCAAAAAGAGAACTGCCAAAGTGGATCATAACTAGAGGGCTGACTAGTGCTGCACTGCAGCCTAGGAGGAATGAATAATACTGATCACACTAATTCTCCTTAACAGGAATATTAGGAGCCCGGGCATCAGCAGAAGACAGGTAACCTTGCCAGCACAGACTCAGAAATACAAGGCATGAGACTCCCTCCAAAACGTTTGGTAATCATTTATTCTGACAACTCCCTCTATTCCTAACCCCTAAGCAAGCATCCAACTCCTTTTTGAACCTTGTTAAATTCTTGGCCCCAGCAGCATCCTGTGGTTGACTGTTCCAGCATCTAATTGCAATTCCTAACTTCTGGAGCCGCCTGCCGCGGTCTGTCTCACTTAAACACCGAGCCCACTCCACCCACGTGCAAGCAAGGAATGTTCCTGATAATCCTTGTGAACACATCTGCTCCAGAGCAGAGCACTGCCTCAATGCAGGTCTGCACCAGGCCTCCTGAAGGCATTAAACTGCCAGGAACGCTGGGAATGCCAGAAGGAAAAAGCCTATGGCAGACTAATCCCTGCAGCAATGTTTGGAAGAAGCACTTAATCACTCTGCTAAGCAAAAATAAATAATGCAAAGGCAGAAAACAGGACAGCTGAATAAGAGCAGCAAAATATTCCAGCAGTTCATAGCAAGGAGGTGCTCTGGTTTCATCAGAGCACACCTGAATTACAGACTGGGCTCTTGTAACACATTAGTCCCTCAAAAACGCAGACCAAATGTGTCAGGCACATACACAGACTCGTGTTGTACCATCAAAAACACAGACCAAATGTGTCAGGCACATACACAGACTCATGTTGTACCATCAAAAACACAGACCAAATGTGTCAGGCACATACACAGACTCGTGTTGTACCATCAAAAACACAGACCAAATGTGTCAGGCACATACACAGACTCGTGTTGTACCATCAAAAACGCAGACCAAATGTGTCAGGCACATACACAGACTCGTGTTGTACCATCAAAAACACAGACCAAATGTGTCAGGCACATACACAGACTTGTGTTGTATCATCTCCTGCACATCAGGGAATCCAACTGTACTGGCCAGTTCCCAGAGTGAAATCATATAGTCTGCTATCAGCACTATGGATTTATATTTCCAGAAAATCCTGATGTCATAGCCTGAGAGCAATTATCAATGAGGAATTATTGATTTTAATGTCAAGTTGTGCAATCACTTAACAGGGGGAGAAATAGAAGACAACAGCCAAGAATGAATGGCTATTCAGTGTCTTTAAAAATAAAAAAGAATTTAAGAGTGTCTTTGATATCCAGAACAATTTCAGTCATGGCCAAAAAAAAATCTAATTTCATTCCACCAGGGACTTACTATTGGGTCCAAATTTCTTACTGTAGTTTGCTGACAAAAATAAACAGTTCAGCTGAAATGGACAATATACATGTGGCTGACAATATAAATGGCAGAAGTATGATCCATTAGACCTGTTTTACTCAGCAAATGCAGCAATCAGACGTGGGAGCCATGACTTTATCTAAAGGTACGGATGCACCCTGGAGTTCTGAGCAGGAACAGCATGTGTGTGCCATGGGATGCCAGAACACACATGCCAGGCTAATGCCATCAGTGAAACATGATTCCCACCAAGAGAAAAAACAAGGAAAGCTCTTTTATCATACCTAGAGATGACAGTTTCATGGCAGTGTCAGTGTGTTTCAGCACATCACCCAAACAAGGGCTGGCAGCAGCACAAAGTAAAGGGAAGGGATGGGGTCATCAAAGAGCAACACTCAGTACCAGAGGAGCAAAGCCTTGGCATGAAGCTCCATCAGCTCCCTCAGTTACAAAGGTCCATCACTGACACAAAGGGGTGGTGGCCCTGCATCCACCTCCTCTCTTGTACCAGCCCTGGCATTGTCTGATAGAGCAATAGACCAAAGCAGGTTATTAACAGTGGAACATTAACCTGGCACAACAAGAGCTCTCTGCCAGGTTAGCAGCACAAATCAGTTTCACACAGGTCAGATCAATGTCAGACTCGGTGAGGATGGAGGACATGCCAAGGAGGAATGTGGGTGGGTGTATTCTCCTCCTTGGACAGGTGGGAGCTATTACATCAACTCAAGCTACACTGCATACCCTGAGGAGCCAGACTGCCTCACTTGGCCTTGGAGGAGCCATCAGCCTCTCTTATCAGCCTCTCCATGCAGTGTTCAGCACCATTTTAATGTTCTCCCATCCATCAGCACAGGCAGATGGACTCCAGGAACCCCAGGTACAACCTGCAGAGAAGCAGTGAGCAACAGTCCCCATGGAACCCATCCTCCAGGCAGAGCCCAAGCAAAGCTCTTTCCACACACAGGCCAGAGGAATTTTGCTTTCTGCAAGTTTTCAGAGCTAACAGCCTTTAAACCTGCAGTTCTTCAGTGATAGCCTCACTTCAATACAGGGCTATATGACTGCAAAGCAACAAATGTTACTTTGATAGGAATCAAATGTTCATTTAAGGGGGAAAAAAAGTAGCATGTTTCCTTATTTTACTTTTCCACATCTTCCATGAGGGCTAGTTCATCAGATGTGCCCAAAAAGCAAAACTAATGCATCAGTCTGATTCATCTATTAAGAAATGATGAATCTAGAACATTTCAGGCATCCTCTCGGTGCAAGGATTGATTCAGCCATGCACTGGGATAGCAGCTCACTCAGATAACAGAGATTGTATTCACTTTGCAGAAATAGCTTCCTTTCAAAGACATCAGAAAAGTATGCAATGACTGTTTCTTTGCATCAGAAGCAGGGGACAGTGAAAATTCAACTTTGTGACCATGTTTTTAACATTCACTGCAAAGGGACAGATAGTCACTGAATAAAAGACTGCAGTGGTTTAGGATGTTCTTAAAAGCAAAGTGGTTTTTTTTGGTTTAATTTAACTGTTCCCAGAAGCAGAGACAGCAAAGCACATCACAAACAGTCACCTTCATGTGTTTCACTGCAAGATGCCAACATCTCAAAACAAAAAAATAAATTAAACAGAGATATGTCAAAAGTTTGTAAGTTATTGCACCTGAGGAACAAGTTTCTCAATACAGAACAGCTTCCTAACACAAACCTATGATTATTATCCCAAAAAAGGGGGACAGGAGTTAAGTACAACCTGCTTCACACAGTTTTTAAAAAATCCATCAGCTACATCATCTCCTTTAGACAGAATCATTAACTGTGGAACAAGAACGTGCCTGAGGGCAAGCATGTTTAGTGTCATGCCAAACTCCTCAATGACACCTCAGAAGAGCAGAGCTCTTTGGGGCTACAGCAATTAATTAATTAATTGTCTTCTACATTGTAAGAACCAAAAAAACCCCAACAATTAAAAAAAAAAAATCAATCTAAATTTTTTTTTTGCCTTTCCAGGTTTGGGCAGTATGCCCTCCTGGACAGAAGAGATGCCCTCAGTACATTTACAGGGTCACTTCACAAGAGAATGAGAAGGTAAGGCAGTGAACTAATCTGTACATTTCACCACTGGTTAACCCCTACCTACATTCAGGCAACAAATGCCTTAAAAATCTTGGAGTCCTTGATGGAATCACCCTCCTGTGAGGGCTTTTCAGTGAAGGCTGAACACTGTCCTTCCAAGGACAGGAATACTGAGGTGAGCTCCCTAGCTCAGCTCCAAATAAAAAGCTGCCACAATGAAACTTGAGGCCATTTAGAACATTAGGGCCCATTGTTAAGTGGCTCTGTCTTTTGCCCCATGGAGCATATAGTTAAAGAATAAGGCAAAAATAAAAATGTTAGCACTGTCATTTGTCCTACTGCTTCCTAATGTGCAAAAGTCTTGATGATCCATTTCTGCCTAATGGTAAAATATTTATGAAAACCAAAACCAGCTACTAAACTTTTTTTGCTTTTCTACTACAGTCAGAAATCCCAGGTCTCATTTCAAAGGCTCACTGATGAAACCAAAGCCAAAAAATAAACCTAACTCAATAAAACCCAACAAGGCACCTCATCTGTTAAGAAATCATCTGTATTGACCCAAACTATGTGCAAAACTAAGGTTTTTAGGGCAGTGATGCAGCACATCTCCATTTCCTGACCTGTTTAACAAGAACAACACCTACACCATCACTGTGAGGGAGCAGCTCAGATGAGAGCCTCCTCCAGCTGCAGCAACCTTGGCTCTGAGTGTCCCTGGAACCACAGGGAACCCCAAATGGAGCAGCTGCTCCTTCACCAATAAAATACAACTTCATTAGGATGTGCAAGTCCTAAAATGTCACTGTGAAGAAAAAAAATACAAGGAAGAAGAAAAACATACAAACACAGGAGTCTTTCAGCTCTCTGATCCTTAAGGATTGAAATAATGTTCATTCCTTTCATAAGAAAATATTGATAAACAAGAGTTGAAGTTCAGTATAAACATGAGATAAGACACTATTTTAAGGTCACTTATTACATTTCCTGTGGAAGAAATACAAAATTTTCTTTCTTAGCACTGTTTCATGACCAACATTTTGGCTGGAACAAGCCTAGTGTGTTAAATTAATGAAAATAGTTACAAGGTACAGTGAACTCCAAACTTTGATAACTGAGGCTCAAGGGGGAAAAAAGGCATTTGCACACAACTTTGTGCAAGTGAGCACATCCTGACTTAATTTCCAGAGAAAATATCCCACAGCTGAAAATCCAAAGTGGTACAGCAATAGCTCAACCAAAGTTTAATGAAACAGTACTTAAGAGCTCACCAGCAGAACTCACTCCTCCCTGAAATTACAGCTCTAGATAGACAACAGAGTTTGTGCAGCAAGTTTGTGATTGTGACTACCTTACTTTATCACTACACAGAGGGAGTAGAAATGCACTAAGGCTTGCTACAACCTAGAACTTTGGCACTGATGCTTTCCCTAGTGCTCAAAAATGAGAACCAACCCCTCTGCATCTCATCCCAAGTTATTTCTGCTTTTCTGGCTGTCTCTGCTCCACCTCAGCATGGCAAGAGGCACACAGCCCTGTGGCTGAGGAGGGGGACCCCAATCCGTGTGCCCTCAGCCCATCTGCTCCTCAGCTTATCTTGATTTCACTGTACCTTATTTTGATTTGCAAGAAAAATAAGCCTAGCAATCTGGATAATAAAGAGGCAGTTTAGCACAGCAGAGAACTTGATCAGTCTTCTGAAAAACTTCAGTAGGGTTAAAAATTAGAAGCAGTACAGGTTTTGTTTTCTTACCAAGCCCCTTCAGTTAAGAAGATAAGGGAGTGGGAAAATCAAAACCATCAAAATAGTTGGCATCAAAACAGTTTCTAAACAAAAAGTTTATGAACAGTCTCAGAATGTTTTATCTTTTCCAACCTCAGTTCCTTCTGGATGGCAGCTTTCCAAAGTAAAGACCAATTCCGCTGGTTTTAGGGAAAAGAGTCCCAAAGCCATTAGGTTTAGCTTGCTCTGCTCACCCTTGCTCTTGGAAAAATCACCAAACTGGACTGAGGATTAAAGAGCAGAATACAAAATATTTGTACAGAATGCCCAAAGGTGCAAGTCCACCAGTCCAGCTGTCTCTGCTCCTGCCACAGCATCACCACTCAGTGCTTCATAACCACCCTGCCCCACTTTCCTGAGGAGTATGTTGGTCAGCAAAGCATCACAGAATCCAAAAGGGACACTCTGTGGGAAGCCAGAGTGCCTCAATGAATCCTGCCCATGTTATCTTCTCCTGCACCAAGTCCAGAAGCTAATTTTAGATATGTGCTTGCCTTAGTCCTAAAGTACCTAACTGGGACAGCTGGCAGAGCTGATCTCAGCTGGTGCCCACATGACCTCAGTCCACAACCCCTGGGATTGCTCCCCACACCAGCCCAAGTGCCTGCCACATCCCATGGTGAGCCAAATCAAGTTCCTTGACTGCCAGAAGTGTTTTTCCTTTTTGTTTCCCAGGGAGTTCCCTGGTCACATTGATCACTCTCTCTTCCTTTCATCTTAAAATTTTGTTTACAAGGAGTAGAGATGAGTCACTCAGGACCACTGGTTAAATATTAATTGATTGGGGGCTGGAAAACAAACATCCTCAGTTTCTTATCTTTTCCCAAAACTCTACCAAATCTGTTAATATTTAACAATTCCTACCTTTTCTTTTGTCCTGAATGCACTACCCTTATCTTTGTTGCACTGACCATGATGGCAGATCAGCACAGCCCATTTTTAGCCAACTCACTCAACCATTTCACTGTATCTTTATGGAGAAACCACCTTTTTTCACATCAATCCTACTCCTGCAGAACAGTACTTCAGTATCCAACTCACACTCCTGTGTTTCACAGCATAGAAAACTGCTTTATTTTTACTTCCATCTTAAACAGTTGATGCAATCAAAACTTTAAGCTTTTTAGAGGCTTCCTTTTGCAAGTTGAGGTGGTACAAAGGTTGACAGACCACCACCATTTTCCCTGCACAAGCAAGAGCTATGACATGAAAAATAATTCTGCTCCAACCACATTTGTCCCGTTGCCTGGCATTAAAATCTAGGCCAAGCCTTTACATTCCTCATCTAAATACATATGCAAACATTGACCACAAAAGTAATTGGATTCAGATAGTAATAAAAGGCATTTGGCATTTAAAATAAAGAAGTGAAAGTCTAAAACACCACTGCAGCTTAATCATCAGTTGTCATAATAGAGATCATTACACAAAAGAAATCATTTATGTTCCAAGTGATTAATCTACAAATTCTTTCTGTTTTCTCTACCACAGAATATAATAAATCAGATTAATAACTGAGGGAATGTACAACAGTGGAAAATTGCAAACTATTGCAAAAAAAAAAAAAAAAGAAATTCAGCCACCACCCAAACTGACTCCAAATTTCAGTTCATACTGAAACTGGTGACAAGTTCCCTGAAGGGGAGACAACCAAAACCAAGAGTAAGTATCCTATCCTGATTTGTCCTGTTTCTGCAACTGTATAAATGCAAACATGTACCTCCATTTCAGTCACCTGCACCTTGCTACTTTCACATCACAGAAAAAGATTTGCTCTCATGGGAGGCAAAGCAGCATGCAGTACTTTAGAAGTTTTATTTCCAGTATCTCTTCCACTTCCTATTAAAGGTAAATGTTCTGTTTAATCAGATGAAGTCAAGACTTCAGGGTTAAAAGGAAAATCAAGCTTCCCCTTTAGGTTCAGGCTTTGTTTAGCTGACAGAAACCTTCCTAGACTCCTACTACAAAGAATGAGAATGGATAAAATTCTGACCAACCTTTTTCCCATCCTCCTCTTGAGCCAGCTGAGACCAACCCTGAGCCATTCCTTGCAGAGAGATCAGCCAGCACCAGGAGTGCCAGCAGTGCCTCTCCAGCAGTTTTGTGTTTGGTATCAAAAGGAACGCTTTAATTTTATCCAAAATTTGTGAAGCATCACCAGGATTTGTTCTTCCTGGAGCTCATCAACACCATCTTAGTCTGATTAAGAACTAAAAGCAAAGGGTTACTCACTGAAACACTAGCAGATGAAAATTATGTTTTTTGAGATCTCTTGATGACCATGATTTATAATTCCCTGGTCCATAAGATCACACTTTCCAAGGAGCTCCTTGGAAGCATTCCATTTACAGCACCACAACTGCAAATGGTACCTGCAGTCCAGCAGATCCCAGGTCAGCTTCCAATGACACACTACAGTCAGACAGAAGGTGGAGGATGCACAGCAGAAAACCCACCACAACAAGGACACAGCAGAGTAAAAACACAGTGAGAAGAGACAAACACTTGTGTGGCCAAGCTAATATCTGAAAAGGAAAGGGTTTTTTAGGATAAGGGTTTTCCTTGGCACTATGCTTCTTGTTTTAACTTGAAATATGGCTTCCCATCCATGGTAGCTGGCACAGGAGTTTAGAAAAAGTCTGCAGAAAGAGTGAATTTTAAACGAGGAAACTCAGACTCCAGTGCTTTTACACCAAATGTGTAAAAGCTCATCATATGCTGATGAGGCATGCCTTGCCAGGGATTTCACTTTGGACAGCTGAGATCAGGGGCAGGAGAACATGCCCAAGTAATTTTGCAAGGTGTCTCACTGAGAACAACTTTAGGCAAGCAGTAACATTGCCTATATTAGCATTTCAAATTTTTTTAAGTGGTTATATGCAAATAGGTTATAATCTTAAATTCCTGGTGTGCACCAACAACCTTCCCAAGCACCTAAAGGTTTGGGCAGCACATAGTGAAGAGCACTACTCTCCAGCTGATGTCCAGATGTTGTGGTACAGACTCCCATTAATGCACTGATGAGAAGAGAATCACATAAATCCCTTGCCAGCTCAAAGGGCTTTTATTGCCATGATAGACTGGACACAAGATACCTTCATGACATTTCCAAGGCAAGAGAGATTAAGGTTGAAGACATTCCTCTTCCATACTCCCTCTCCTAAAAATAACTTAGGAATTAGCAAAGCACTGGATTTAGCTGAACAGACATATGTGATCAATACAAAGATTCTCCCAAACAAATGTCTTCATTTATGTGAGATTACCTGTACTCATACACAAGGAAGGTGGAGTAAAAGCCTGGAATTTTAGGCTATCTCTTAACAGACAGGTTATTTCTTCCCCTTTCCCCTTCTCACTTTGTGTCTGTCCCATGATCAGTTCTCTCCCAGTTCATCCCATGATCTGCACTCCTGCACCAACACTGGTTTGTAGGGCTGGTGATGAACTGGAAAGAAGACTCATGGAACTGAACATTTCTGAGCTGGGGAGAAGGGAAGAGTGCTGCAATCATTTTCTAGACACAGTTCTGGAGTTCCATCTCCTGTGCTGGATAAACATTTTTTCTCAGCACAATGGGCCAACAGGGAAGCATTTACTATGCACCACTCTTGGCATGAGACCACCTCGGTCTTCAACACACCTATGATCAAAAGAGTGTTGTCAAGAAAAAATTACTGAACTCCCTGTTACAGATGGTGCTGAGGTGAGGATCAAGAGCCATGGACAGCCTCTGAACCTCAAATTCTTTCACCTGAATTACTGCTGATCTATACACACATTTTCTTACCACGCACACTTAGAAATCTGCTAGTAACCAAAAATAAGTGGCACCCAAAATTTCTATTTTGCAAGATCATAAAGCTTTCTGAAAGGTTTTCAGCTGAAGATCACTGCACCATCTCCTCCTCAAATACCTAGTACTGTTTCAGCCTGTAGCAGCCTCTCAGCAAAAAGCACTTTGTGGATCAACTGTGTACTAAACCCAGCAAAGTCACCAAGACCTTGGTCACTTGGTACCAGTGCAAACAGAACACAAATATTCATGGAAAGAGCCTGAAGAGACAGCAGTTTCCAGCGTGCTGTTTCAGCAAGGTTTCCACCCCTTTTCAACCATGCCTGCTACTTCTTTTGTATTCCACTGACACCCTGTGGCACTTACCTAGACTGCAGGCTTTCCAATCTCAATACCCATTTTCTTAACTACAGGGGTAAAAAACAGCAGGCCAGAAAACAGAGAAAGGACAATGCAAGCCTGAGCTGAAGGACTGCTGGTGCATCTCCTTACTCCCAAGGCATGAAATGCACAGATTTCTCCTGCACAGCAGTTACCCACTAGCAGCCTGTGCTGCTGTCCCAGTATCCCACTTGCTGTTACACCTTTCCCTTGGGTACAAACACAGCACTGCCATGCTGATGTAGCACGGTGAAAATAATCTCATTTTAATGCCTCAGCTTCTCAGGTCTTTTACTGCAGCACTGAATGACACTTCACACTTCAATACTGCTGTCTAAGTTACACAAGTGACTTCCAGGGGACATCCTAACTAACAACAGCAGCACGGGATCCCAAAGTCTCAGTTTTCACTGTGTTAGTACAGACTCATCCACCTTTTCAAGAGTGTCATTTCTATATACATCAGCATATTAAAAAAAAAAAAAAAAAAAAAAACCAACAAAAAACACAACAACAAAAACCCCATACAAGTGTATTCACACAGCAGCCTGGTATTTTTACTGTTTGCCCTTAACCTCTTTAAAAAACCTCTCGTAAGTAGCAAGTGCACTTAATTTTGCCCTTCAACTGTTTACCACCTGAAGAAACATACTCATAGTGTATCTTTAATAAGAAACATACTCATAGTGGATCTTTAATACAACAGGCAGGAGACATTGCATATTTTGCATTTAATGAATACATCAAGGGGCAGTTTGGGCATATTGTGTCCTCTCTGAAATTACTGCCACAATTACACATGTAATTATAATATTATAAATATTTTGAAACATGAGAGAAGCAGACATGTGCAACACAGGTAAAAACACCCATGTAAACAGTCATACACACACACACAGGAAAACCTCAAACAAAAAACTCTACAAGCATCCAGGATACCAGCTCACACACAGAAGGTGCTCACATCGCTTCAGTGCTATCCTCAGAACTACTCAAGTGGCTTAAGATTGCTGAAAGATAAGAATTTCCACTATAAAAAAGGAAAACACTAATCTCCCACACCAATAAGCATTACAGCATTCCAAGGATGACCACAGTGTCTCAGAGCTCCCACCAAAGGCTGCCTGGAGCCCTTAGCTCAGCCTGCAGGCATGCTGGCAGAGTGGTGCCTATGCACAGCTACAACAGGCAGCAACTCCACTCCCTACTAACATTACTACTCATCACTTTGTTACCACTGCAAACTGAAAATCAGGGTGTCCAGGAGATCATCTGTATCTCAGGGTTCAATCTGCAATTGCACATCATCTGGTTTATGCATGCAAGGGTGTCAACAAGCCAAGCATACCATGGCCAGCCCCACATGGAAAATAGAGGGAATATTCAGTGTGTCAGACCTCACTGTTTAAGCCAAATGAACCACAAAATTCCTATTTTCCCTTTTGTTAAGATGCCCTAAGAAAGGAAGAGAGGCAGATCAAATTTGATTCTAGACTTCAAGGTTTCATAACAATGAGCTTGCTGACCTGTGCTTTATTGGTCAGCTGCTGATCTCATCTTACACAATTATCAAGAGAGAACATGGTTAAAGCTGAGCTCCCACCACACTGCTTTGATAACAAGCTAAGGGCTGGAGCAGACCTGCTCTTTCATTTGTACCTTAAAACCCTTTTCATTTTTATACTACTTTAGTAAGTCAAACACTAATTAGAAAAGGGGCATATTATTTACACATATGACTTTCTGGAATCTGCTCTTTATTCTGCTGATAGTGTTTGGGCAGGAAATAAATACAAGAGTGGAGTTTTTGAATGATGTGATGTTACAGAAAGTGCAGTTAACTGCAGACAGGCAGAACATACAGAAGCATCCTCTCATCTTTTACCTCTGGCATAGTCACTTGACTGAATCAGCACCCATAGAGGGAAAAAAATCAATAATTAGGGTGCAATAATTTACACCCTCTTGGGTAAGCATAACATTTCTCAATAAACTAACTGGCCCAAAACCAAATATCCTTCTGAACCTGGATAAACTTATTAATTCATATAAAGCCTAAGATCCAACAGAAACATTCAATTTTCAAAAGTGATGCAATGCAATGCAATGCTGGTCCAGCAGTAAGACAGAAACATTCCAAAACCAGCCACCAGTCAAGAGAAAGAATATTAACAGGGGTAGGGGGGTCACACAGCATCACATGAAGCAACCTACACATGTACAGCTGGTATATACAGATCCTTCCTCCAGAGATGCAGCGCTTAATTCCTCTTTTATAATGTCTGTCTGCTGAAATTCTTATTTCCTCTGCTTCTCTGGAAATGCAAGTAAAAAACTAGAGAAGCACCAAATTTAATACAGTAATTAAACTAGCAGCAGTGTTCCCCGTGCCTTTGAAATAAATTACAAAACAGTACAGATGTACAGGGCATAAATGTATCTCCTAAACATGTCTCTGACATGAACATTTCATTGCATGCAATTTTCATTGACAGAAAACATCAAGTTCAACAGATGGATATCCATCAGAGAAAGATACCAAGAGACACATTAAAAAGAAGTGAGAAATGTAACTGGCCCCTCAGCCAAAGACTCAATCAAGTCTTAGCTTATGAACAAGGCAGTAATGCTGAATAAAATACACAAATGTAAAGGAGAGAGAGAAAAAAAAGAAAAAATTCCATCCAGACTTTGATGCCTAAAATCCTTGAGGACAAAAGAGTTCTCCATGTGCTTTCCCATTACATGCTTATCCTTGTCTGGAAAGATTCACTATCTACACTCCAGCAGAACACACTCCAGCTCCTCTGCCTAATCAACCAGATGCATCTGATTTCCAGTCTCCTCCCAACATAAAGGGATCACACATTCTGTTAGCATTTATGATTACACTTGGATATTCTGGATGTTGTAAGCAGTTATTTGCCTTTCACCTTAGCCTGTTAACAGTGATTTCAAGGCACACTGACCAGCATGCAGATACACCTCATTAAAGTCTGTGGCAAATTGATAAGCCAGGACACAGTTAACTCCCTCCCACATGGTTATTTTGCTCAGCACATCTTCTAATGTACCCCAAGGGCAGCTCTGCCAGGCTCTGTGAAGGTAAAGGTAGGAGCCAACACACAAACTACACCAAGGGGTGTGGAACAGCTGGCGAAGGGAAGGGAAAGGTGGAGAATCTGCAGTTCCTAATGCTCTCCCTGTGGGTATGGAGCATATTGACTGGATAATGTCTAACCAGAGACCCAAATCCTCTCACACAGAAAACTGACTTAGTTCAGGTCTCCAAACAGCCAACAAACAACTGAGGAATACATGGAAGTCAGACATCATCATCCACTCCTTCAGCTGTCCTTTGAAGGGAAAGCTCCCTTCCCCAAAACTGAAGCGCCTTCTAGATTCTGATTTCAGGAGCTACTTTCAAGTCATGAATTCAAAATGGAGAGACAGATCTCTACAATACAGAATATTGCTCTACAGCCCTAAAAAAACCCAAATAAACACCAAACCCAAACCTAAAAAACAACCCCACTAACAAACATAATAACAATAAAAAAGCTCTAACTCACCAGGCAGATGTACTCACACTCTTGGTACCTCCTTCCATCCAACATGCACATTTTGTTACAAGTACTGGGCATGGGGTCCATCCAACAAACTTGGATGTTTCCAATTCTAGTAGAGGCCTATACCCTCAGCAGTTGCAAGCAGCAGATCCTCCTTTTAAGGCACAGGGGCAGAATAATAAAACTATTCAAGTAGCATGTGTAGAGAATTATAGCAATAAAGCTCACTGACATGTGCTATTAGCTAAATTCCCTACACTATAAATTGAAGTAGGAGCATACAGCAAGGAAAGGGGAAGAAGAGAGGATGTAAGAAAATACTGAAGAATGAGATGTGACAAAATCTTGCTTTAACTGCAGTAAAGTCTAAACATCCATCCTTCCTTTATACACTATGCTAGAAAGAAAAATACACTGGTATTTTTTTTGACAAGTAGCTTTCCTACCTGAAAAACAACTTCATAAAAGAAGTTATAAAAGTATAAACAATCATTTCAAGGTAACACAAGCTTCTTCTTCTTGAAGAACCACAGAGCATCTGTACAGCATCACAAGTTTCACCCCAGATTTTTCAGCATCTCCCTGCTCTTCTCAGCTGAAGTTGTACACCAGCTGTAATACATGACAAGTTTGCCACTTCAAAATATATTGAGTCTAAAAGGAAATTCCTTGTGCTGGACCTACTCTTTCTGCCATGTAACCTGGTTTTCCTTGTTGCACTGCTTCCAGGTAAACTGTAGCCTCGACTTTTCAGAGTAAAAAAGTCTCATTGTGTTCTTTATGAAATGTCTTTCTAATAAATAACAATAATAAATATGGGTAACAAGCAGCAGAGTAAGTAAAGTTCTCACTGTATACTCCTTAATGTAATTACTTAATTTACTTCCAGTTCATGACTGACAGAGCTTTGCTCAATATGCCCTTAAACAACTTTATGGGCAGAAATGCCCCAACCTTACTGAAGAACCTCTTCCCATTACTTGCTATTCTTAGAAAAACAGCAGGATTATTTGTAGGACAAGAATCCAGTTATTCTGGGCTAGAGGATGAGCTGCACACAATACCCTTCACAAGGCTACAAAGTGGTCTTCAAAACAAAGGGGAATGGGAGTGCACAAGTAACTTGCTGAATGTCTGCAAAAAGACATTTATGAGACACAACTGGGAATGCAGGTGAGCCTCAGCAGCCTCTGCTGACCTTTCTTCTCTCAGGGCTTGAGGCACCAGGAGTTCCTGTGAGAGAAGACATGCTGCACATGAGAAATGCAAACTGCATGTGACATAGCTGAACTGTTCATAGGCCAGCCTCCAGCAGCACATCAGCATATTGCTTAATTCATAGAAACAATCCCTGCTCTCCTGGGAACCTGCACACAACAATCCAAACACCATCAGACAAAACAAAACAGAAAGAAAAGTATCATCACATTCTTGCAGAAAGCCAAGCAGTTACCATCAACAGCTTCAACAGCTAAATATCTAGCATTAAAATTGTTCTTTTAGTACTAAGGTTTCCTCCAGAAATAAGTCAGAACACAAAAGGGGCTGCTGAATTATGTCTAAATAACCACAAGCCCATATTCAGTGAACTCACAGTATGCTCAATACTCAGTATCAGACTTCCAAGGGATGCTGCCATAACAGCTTCCTCCAAACAAGGAGGAAACAACAAAGGAAAGGGCAGGCACAAAAGGGAAAGCACAAAAATATAACCAGTATTTACAGGGGACTGGTTACCAAAAGTTTGTTTCAACTTACTACAGGTGCTGTTTTAGTTAGGGGTTAATTTTGATGTACAAGATCCACCAGAGGAAGGTCACAGCAGCAGCTGACAGTCACTGCCTACCTGGCAGCTTCTGTCACCCAGTCAGGATTCTCAGATGGCCACAGTAACACCAGGCTGACCTGAAGAACCATGAAATGAGATTGGAGAGGAAACTAATCACAAAATCCTATGGGAACTGGAGGAGGCACAGTATGTAAAGAAGGTTCTGCTGCTCACACAGTGCCTCTGCAGTCATATAGCAATCTCTGTTTCTATACCTTTTACCAGTGCACAATTCTAGCCATAAGCAAGAAAACATTTCTTTCCCCAAAAAGCCTCCGGAGACAAATAAAGCTTGTAAGAAAAGGAAGAGATTTTTTGTCTGGGCCTGCAATGAAGGAGCAAGGACATAGGTTTTAAACCAAAGAGAGTAGGTTTAGATTGGACATAAGGAAGAAAATTTTTTTATGATGAGGCTGGAACAGGCTGTCCAGATCATGAGTCCTCAAGGTCAAGTTGGACAGAGCCTTGAGCAACCTGACAGAAGCTTTACAGTTCCTGAAGTGAGCCTATAAGAAATATGGAGAGGGACTTTCTACAAGGGGTCATAGCTGTACCTCTGAGGTGCAATTCTCACTGTAGAAGTCAAGGGAAAGCATGAAAGATGTAATGGACAGGACACTGGCATTTTCTGCCAAGTGAGACTGCACAATGGTAAAGATTTCCAGGTTCACTGATTGTAAGCTCAGCTCACTATGGATAGGAGGAACAAGGGCATTTGTTTTTCAAGAACATGCAGTGTTTACATGACCATGTACTTTGCCAGTCCATTTATTTAATGATTATTCCCCTTCTGAAACACAAAACCAATTGGCTTTGCTTAGGCAAGGAGAAACTGAATAGAACAATGAAGTCCACCTGCAAGCTGGTAGATCACGAGACACAAGCTTTTAGAATAAGCTCCTAAAAGATCTTGAAACTTCTTCCACCTTTCCAGAAACAATCTTGCATGGGAAGAATACAGATAAGAGACCAGTCCAAAACAGAACAGCTTCTCAAGTGGGCCTGTGGTAGATCTGCCACCTCTCAAGAGTCAATTCACTCAACAGGCCCACACTGCCTTCTGTAGTGAACACAAGTATCAGTCTGGTTGTTCAAGTAATAACAAGTACTTGAGGGTGAAAAAGGTGATCACAAAAGTGATTGAACATGCAAAACTCTTGAGCAGTCACCAGATGTCACCAGGTCTCAGGAGACTCGTGGGGAAGCAGCCAAGTGACAAAAGCAGAAGAGAATGATTCTATCATACATCCACAGCTTTAGGTCCAAAGTAAGGCCAGAAAAAGCAACTCAGTCACCAAGACAACTTAAAGGTGCACATTTAGGAGCTGAAGGACCTGGACTGGTCATCTAAGGCAGTGCTCTCCAACCTTAGCATCTCAGCCACATGGCTGCTGCTCTCTGTTCTTTCTCTCTTCCCACCTCAAGCCCTGGAACCCTGACACTCTAACAGACTCCCAGGAACACCAACTCTGGAAGTAATCACCAGTCTCACTTCCCAGGACTTCCCTCCACAGGTCTTGTGCAACCCAGGTTTGCTCATGAGCTTGGGTGGAACTGAAACTCTGTCATCACATTCTTACACACAACAACTTTTGTGCCAGATGTTGTAGCATCTTCTAAATTTTTTTCTCTCATATTAAAACTTCCTCATTTCTTTTAGGGATTTGGACTCTAGCATTTACACTTCAAGCTGTCACTGGCATGACCCTGGTTCTGTCTTACATACAAAGCAGGACAAAGCATGTGCTTTACAGGCAAAGCATGTTCTGCTTTTTTTTCATGGCCCCTCTATCTTTTTGCCCCTTCTGCAGTAAACAGCAGTCAGTGCCATGCACACCCAGAACACACTCATAAAATAAAGTGTCCAATAATATGTTAAATGCATGGCCCAGTAGGCTATAATAATGTCTACAAGTTTTAGTCTTGTTTCAGTACCCTCATGCAGTAAGCATACAGAAACAAACAAAAAGTAAATTACTTTCTGTCCAAAAAGTGGTGGTGTGATGCTACCTCTGTTCTTTGTTAAACTGCAGGCTCAACAACTATGACTGAAATCTTCACTTTCCTTTCGACAGAACAAAGAATGAGTGCAAGGATGAAAGTAAAAAAAATAGAGTGGGAGGAAAAGAAACAAAGAAAAGTCTCAGCCCATCTACCCCACTACAAAAAAACAAGAATAAAACCTGCTCTGTATTGGAAACTCCCACAAGGTACCTTGATTTCAAGCAGCTGAACACACACACACAGGTAGCTATGACTCTGAGAGTAACATACAGTCTGTTTTTAAAAGACTAGAGCAAAACAGGAGATTGCCATCCATTATATACTAGAAAATAACACAGCATCTCTCATCAACCAGTGGTACAGGGCAAGCTGGTATGTTTGGATCTGTTCTGTCTTCACAGTAGATGGTTCCATTGCAGAGAACATTACCAGCACACCTCTTAACTAGTTCACCCACTGTTTAGAAGGCTGGGATTAATCATGGCATTATAAAAGAGAGTCAGGTTTAAAACAAGAGGGAAGTGAAAAACAGGGACAGAAATATGAACTTCAGTAGAAACCTCAGGATGCACAAATGCCATTAGGTACAAAAAAAGAAGGCATTTAAAAACAGAGGAAGAATAATCACTTACCTTTCAAAAGGGGCTGGAAAGTTGGAATTTCCTGCAGTTTTATGACATCTGGATCATTGCTGACATTCCGTGAGGATTGTGTTCCTGGGGCTACGACCACAATGTCGTCCATTTTTGCTCGTTGCTTGGCTGGCAACGGAGATGCTGGATATTGGAGGGAAAGGGAATAACCCTTTATAAGCAGTGTAACCACACCAGAACCCAACCCTATGCGAATATTGCTCTATTCAACACTGCACAGGCAGGCTTTTTATAGCACATCGCCGAGACCACTGAAGGGCTCTAAGCTCCTTTCCCTCTCCCCACGGGGGAACAGCTGTTTCGGAACACCTGCACCACGGACGGCCCCGGGGCGCTGCCCATGCCCGGCCCGGCTCCCCCGAACCGGGCGGTGCCCCCGCGCCGTCACAGGAAGGGCCGGGCCGCGCTGCCGCTGCCTCCCGCAGCAACAGCCCTTCCCTTCTCCACAGCCGCCGTCCCTCCCAAGGAAACAGCCGTGCGTGCCCTTCTCCGCAGCCGCTGTGCCGGCAGAGCCCTCGCTCCCCGCCAGGCACCGACCTGCGGCGCTGGGCTCGCCCGGGCGGCTCTCGGCCTCGGCGCTCTGCTCCGCGCCCATGGCGCTGCCTCCGTCCCCCGCCCGCCGCAGCGCGGGGGCCGCCGCCGCCCACGGGGTTCCGGCTGCGCCGGGTCAGGCGGCTCCGCCCGGCGGGCGGGGCCCCGCTCGGCGCCGGGGCTGCTCGGATCTGCCCCGCTCTGCCCCGCCGGAACCGGCGTCCCAGGGCCTGGGGGGCGGCAGAGCGGCGATCTGTGTGGCATGGAAGGATGCTCCTCCGCTGCTCTCCCTAGTGAGGCCGATGTTTGTAGTGCTGTGTCCCCTTCTGTGCTCTTCGGTGTTGCCGGACAAGTTATATTTCTTTAAAAAGGAGCCTATGACCGAATATCCTGAGTTTGGAGGGATCCACACGGATTATCGAGTACAACCCCAACAATCCCTGCACAGACACCCCAACAATCTCCCCCTGTGCATCCCTGAGAGCGGTGTCCAAACGCTCCCGCAGCTCTGGCAGCCTTGGGGCCGTGACCATTCCCTGGGGAGCCTGGGCAGTCCCCGACACCCACTGGGGGAAGAACCTTTCCCTGATCTCGTGTGACATCCCCTGACCCAGCTCCAGCCGTTCCCTGGCTCCTGTCCCTGGTCCCAGAGAGCAGAGCTCAGGGCCTGCCCCTCCTGTTCCCCTCAGCACAAGCTGTGACTGCCATGGCTGCCCTCAGCCTCCTCCAGCTGAACAGACCTCACACGATTCCCCTCAAGGCCCTTCACCATCCTCGTGCCCTCCTTTGAACACTCTTTAATAGTTTAATGTCTTTCCAATATTATGGCACCCAAAACTTCACACAATATTCGAGCTGAGGCTGCCCCAGCCTAGAGCAAAGCAGGACAATCCCCTCCTGGCCCAGCCAGGGATGCTCAGTGTTTGTGCTGAAATCAGCTCCAAGTGGGAAAAGGTCATTCTAGTAGGGGGCATCTCCAACCACTGATCACAGACCACCAGCCCAAGAAACTCCTAAACCCAAAAGAAGAGAAAAACTGAGCATGTGTGTGATGGTGTTCACAGGGGTCTTAGGATGAGGGAAGAGATGAGGATGTGACTCCATGTTTCAGAAGGCTTGATTTATTATTTTATGATATATATTACATTAAAGGTATACTAAAAGAATAGAAGAAAGGATTTAATCAGAAGGCTAGCTAAGAATAGAATAGGAAGGAATGATAACAAAAGCTTCTGCCTCAGACAGAGAGTCTAAGCTAGCTGACTATGATTGGCCATTAATTAGAAACAACTCTATGAGACCAATCACAGATTCACCTGTTGCATTCCAAAGCAGCAGATAATCATTGTTTACATGTTGTTCTTGAGGCTTCTCAGCTTCACAGGAGGAAAAATCTTAAAGAAAAGATTTTTTCATAAAATATGTCTGCGACACATATGGACTAATTAACATGAAAAGCAAGTGAATCATTAACTAATAGAAGATAGAATACTAATTAATAAAAGAACTACATTACCAGTAACCAATGAATACTAATTCCTTTATTTACCAAAATGTATAAATAGTCAAAAGTTTTGATAACTGACTAACATATTTGATGAGGCAATACCCATGTGCCTGTGTGCTGAATAAAGTAATGTCGGGTTTCTAACCTAACAAACTGGGTGAGAGAGCTCATTTCCCAGTTTGTGGTGAGGAGAGGGTCTAGCAGAGGATGATGTGGGTCTGCAACATCTCTCCTATAAGAAGAGTGTATGGGAGGAGTGGGAGCTTCAGATAAGCTCTGCTCAGATTTTGGCAACTATTTAAATGTAAGGACTCACTCTGGCCTGCAAGTTCTAGTGATGGCAGATCAGGTCTATTTATAAAAATGAATTATTTATTGAACAGACAAGTGATAAACAGATAAAGGTCTTAATCAGAATTACTTATTACACAGTATAAAACTAAAACAACTAGGGGTAGATTACAGCACAACACAAAACAGTGCATGATATCAAGGTGCCTCTATTAAAGGTAGCAAAAGAAATAATATTAGGAGTGATGTGTAACTTCCCACTGAAAGGTCAACAACATTCACAGATTCCTTCACTCAGCCTCCAGGAGAGTATCCACAAAGCAGTGTCCCTGCTCAGGGGAGAAACTCCCCACAATTCCAGGGAAATATGTAGAAGATTTCTGCTTTGTGGAAGTTTGGTGTGGTTTTTATAGTTGTAAAGTGAGATGTCTGTCAGTCAGAAATCCACCTTATCATTCCAGATCTCGCTTTGGACAGTGAGATATTTATTGGCAGTTGGGAGATGCCAGTCTCTGTGCATATTCTCACATTCACCATCCCAACAGTTGAGGTGAAAAACCAGTTTCCTCAACTGTTCTGACCACTTCAGCCAGACCTTTAGCCTTATTTTTCAGCTTCTTTCTGCTTGGCTTCTTCCACCACATCTACTTTAAGCAAAGGCAGGTAGAAGCTGCAACTTTGTCTAATACATAGCAGGGGTAATACCTGTGCTTGCCTTTAGTATTCATTCCCCTGCTCATTCACTGTGTAATGCAGTTAGCAGGCAACGCCTTAATGTTCAGATTCTCTTGGGACTTTTTCTTTAACAGTGAAAATAATGTCACCAGTTTACCTAGAAAGGAACATTTTCTTAAACAAGTGCAGCTGAAAATTTTAGGAGAAACCATCCCTCCAAGACTGTGAGAATCACAAACATTATTAATTGCCCCAAGATGGCCATGGGGTGCAAAATGAGATGGTGGGCTCAGTCTCTTACAGCACTCATGTCCAAATAAAAGCCAACACCCAGCAGTACTGACAAAGGGGACTGACTGGGCATGGAAAACAAGACAGCCACCCATGCCTTGGCATCTAACCATTACAGTACATAAACTAACCTGCCCTTTGGGATCTCTTCAGGTAATGCACATCTCTGAAAAGAAAATGGTCTCTTTCCTGAAAAAGAAGGAATCTGTCTTATAATCCTTTTACTCTTTGCACTCCTTTGGTCTACTTTTACTCCTAAACACAACCCCAAAATAGTAAGGAAAAAAAACCTAAAAAGCGGAAATGAAAAATTTCCAAGCAAAACCACGACTTAAGCAAGCAATTGCACTGAGACAGCTGACAGAAGAATGGCCAAGACACCAGTCAGGGTCCCAGTAGACAGGCTTTTTTGTTCATTTTTTTTCTCCATTCCACAAACACTTTGTGCTTGGTTATGATTTGAACAGGATTACTCAGGTAGCAGGGAGACTTTTACACACACAGAACTATGTCCACATCCGTTTAGTCCAGGATATGCATATTAATCTCTTTCATTACAGCTCCCAAAACCAGTTCTCAGGTGGAGGAAAAGTCTGACTGTGGGTAAAGCCGTAGCAGCCTGACCACCAAGAGCTTCTCTAGGTGGTTTTGCCTTGTGTCTGATGCTCAGGAAGGACCCTTGGTGCCGGCGAGTGGCAGAGAGGAGGAGGCAGGAGGAGGAGGACCGGAGGAAGGCAGGAGAAGGTCAGGCAGGAGGAAGAGGGCAGGAGGGGGGAAGCAAGGGAGAAAGAGGGAGGGCAGGAGAAAAGGCAGGAATGGGAATGGAGAATGGCGGGCAGGGAGAAGGAAGCAAGAGAGAAGGAGGGCAGGCTGGAAGGCAGGAGGAAGGCAGGTATGTAGGTAAGCAGGAATTCCAGGTGAAAAGGAAACAAGAGAGGAGGAGGACAGGCTGGAAGGCAGGAGGAGGACAGGAAGGCCGGTAGGTAGGTAGGTAAGCAGGAATTCCAGGAGGAGGAAGAGGGCAGGCAGGCAGGAGGAGCAGGGCAGCAGGCGTCCCGGGCCCGCCTCCCCGGGCCCCTCCTCCCGGACGTGCCGGGACAGCCGCGGTTCCCCCGAGCCGGGCCAGGCTCCGCCGCTGCCTTCCCGACCCCGAAGGTGTCCCAGGAACGCGTTCCCGCCCAGGGATCAGCGGAGCCCCCTCGGCGCCAGTCCCGGAGGAGCCCCGCGGCGACCGGCCCGGGTCACCATGTCCCGCGGGGGCAGCCGCTGGCCGGTTCGCCTGCTGCTGACCGCCTGCCTGATGGCCGGGCCGGCTCTGGGCCAGGAGTGCTCGGCGGAGAAGATGGAGAATTCCATCATCGATATAAACCTGTCCCTGCCCCGCGGCGTGCGGGGCGCGGAGCCGCTGCGCGTCCCCGGCGCGGGTGCGTGTGTCCGCGCCTGCTGCTCGGGGCACCGGCTCGCAGGTAACCCCGGCCTCCTTCTCCGCCACCGCCTGGGACGATAATTCTGCAGTTTGGGCTCTCGGGGTGGCGTTCTCCCTATTCAGCACGGGATTTACCCTCTCATTCAGGCTGCGCTTAGTTCCAGCTGGCGGCTGCTACCTTCTTTTGCCAGTAGATAAGGCAAGACCCCGTAGTGTTCAGAAAAATAGTTGCATCACAGAAACAGTGTCAAAACCTCCCAAATCCTGAACCCCGAAGGTGCATAAGCTGTGTTTAGTAAACGCACTAAAACTACCTGACACTTTGCACTGTATTTAATTTTAGCCAAAAATGAGAATGCTCACCCTCCTGTGAGACAGCTGGTTTGAATCAAGCTCTTGGAGCAGTAGGAGGCAGAGCAGCAAGTAGAAATGGCAGTGGTGAAGGTGACCCCCCAAAGCAGAAACTAGCCAAGTGATTCCTGGGATGTAATAAAAATGTTTAAATAATTTTCTTCCCCATGAGTATATCAAGGAGATTTTCAGATTTATCAGGATTTGTAAGCAAGCAATTGTTGTATAAAGTGGTGCCAGTGTGGTATGCGTGAGGGGAGGATGAGAGATTAGACTCATAATTTCCCCAACTTTATTTGTACAGGAAAAGGAAGGTGTGACCTTTCATATTCTGGCCCTGGGCCATTCTTCTGCAGTCCTTGGCGGTTTTTTTCCTGTAGGAATGTTATGTGTTAGTAGTTTTCCTCTTACTCACATGAGCAAAAGTTAACAAACTAGATCGCATTACCATACTGCTATAAAAGTTCTTACTGCTGAAACAGGTATTTACTTTGTTTTGCAGGAGACAAGAAGTGTAATTTGATTATTTTTTATGCTGCAAGAACAAGTACACATCCAAACTGCTACTTGTTTTACTGTCCTAGCACTGAGGCTTGTCCAATGAAACCTGCAACAGGACTTGTGAGCTACTGGATAACTACAGGTAAATAGTAGTGAGAGCCATCAGCCCCCACACCACACTGCAAAATTACTTTTGCACCTGTGAACTTTCTGTAGTGACCAGGAACTGTTTGAGGGGTCATCTTTTTAGCAAAGTGTTCTAAGCCAAGCATTATGATTTTAAAATATTGTTCTTTTTCATTGTGGAGGATGGATGGGCAGGTGTGTGGTGAGCTCCTTTGTGGGCCCCACTTCCAGTTTGGAATAATGTCCCAACTCTTATAATATTCCTTCACATTAGATTCAGAAATCCTCATAATTTGTCCTTGCTTAAAACAAAGAGAAGCTGCTTCCATCTAGATGTAGTCAGGAAGGAAAATTTCCTGTATATAATACTGAAAAGTATCATGAAAACCAATGGAAATACCACACCCTTGTAGCCAGCTGTGTATTTAAAGGACCCATGCTACACTGATGAATAATTGGCAATAATAAAAATAATAAATAATCATTATTTTCTGCATTCAGTTAGGGAACCTGGAGTGCAGAAGCAAACTTTCTAAACTTAGAGCTTTATGGCATGTGGGCTGCACACTCTGGAATTTCTTGCTCTCTGGCCTGTGCTGGTTTTTTTTAACAGCAAGGCCTACTTGTTGATTGACATTGACTTGCACCAGACCTGTTTGAACAGCTCAGATAAGAAACTGATAATGCCAAGGTGGTTTCTGTATGGCTGCTTGAGAGACCAAACTTCTGCTGGAAAAGAGAACTTTTCCAAGAGGAACTGTGCAAGGGGCAACAGTATGAAATAGAGAAAGATTACTCACGTAAAGTTACCAAGTATTTTTGTGCAAGCCCAATCTCACAGGCATCATGCAAAAGCAATGTGCAACAAACGAACTGCATTTCTGTAAAATTATTACTAAAATTAAACTTCCCTCCAGCTCTTTCTCCCCTAGAAGAACATCAGGGGTTTCAAACAAAGAAACAAGAAATGCAATCATGCTTGTGCTATTGTTCGGCATGTAATGCAATGCTGAGTGAACAATCTGATTGCATTTAACACTTCTTTGTAATGCAGTGCTGAGTGAAAAACGTGATTGCATTTAACACTTCTTTTTCTTTTTGGAGACTTGATCTTCTGTGAGCATTTAACTGCAGAAAGATTATGCTAGCTTGTTTAATGTTCCTGGTAAGTTTTCAAAGGTAGCACCTGAGCAGTGTCGGTAGCAACAAATGTTTCATACTTTGTTCTTTCATATGAGAATCTGTATGTGGTTACACTGAAAACCAAACTGAAAGGGGAAAAGATACTTCATTTATTCCAATTTCAGTGCATTTAACAAATCTTTTTGTTTCGGTATTAAAAAGAGATGAATGAGAGTCAGAATTACTTGAGAGCATGTTCCCCTTTAAATATTCTGTGCAGCAGCTGAATGGTTATAATGAATATATTATATATATTTCTATAATTTTATAAATAAAATTATATATATAATATGAACTGACAATTACTCAGCCAAGTACTTTCTATACCTGTAAATACCTACCTAAATACCTGAGGTAAATACAGTAAAATCAGGTAGCTTTTAGGGTTATTATTTGAATGGTATTCCTGCACAGAACACTGTTATGTGAGTAGGCTTGAGGCTGACAGTTTTTATGACATAGAATTTAAATGTCACTGTGCTTATTTTAAACAAAGGGAGTTTCATTAGTCATTATCTCTTTAGAGCCCCCTTACATAAATATTTCTAAGAAATACAAATAGAGTATGCCTACATTAGTCAAAAATAGATTTCATAATTAAATATGAGTATTTCTGTTTTCAGAGGATAAATCCATCAAGACTGAGAACTTTTCTTCAGATGAGCATTCTTTGCCTTCGGATGCTGGAACCTTCATTTCTCACAGCCAGGACATCCATCAGAATCACACTGCCAGTTTGGAGCAGTCTGTCTTTCATCAGGCATCTGAGCTCCTGAACCACATAGGCAAGCATTTGGACAACATGGAACTTCATACAGTTTCTCCTGAACCTCAAAGAGCAAAAGAATCTGAGAGCTTGGACCCCATCTCAAGGCAGCAGGGAATTAATGTGCCACCCAGCACTCCTTCTGCTGCTCCAGTTGGAAACCCCACTGCTTCCTTCCCCACCTCTGCTCAGGCAGGTGCCCCTGAAACCAGCAGTGCTGCTCTTGCTGCTCTGCCAACAGGCACTGCCCAGCTGGAGTCTCTTACAACCTCTCTGCATCCTGGTGCTGCCAAACCAACCACAGCCCATCCCACCACAGCTGCCTCTCCACCTGCAGCTAATCCTGCTGTCCCTGCCTCCAGCATCACTGCCACTCATCATGTTCCTCTTTCCAAGCCCACAAATTCTGCTTTTCCTTCTACAACCGTGCAGGTGACCACGAATTCTGGATCTGCCACTGCCCTATCAGGACTAAGGACTCCAGCCATGGCTCCTGAGCCAACAGTTCTCTCCTCCAGTGATACCAGCCATGGGACCCTGCCCTCTTTTCCAGGTTTCATTCTGTCCAGCGATTCTCCTGCATCTTCCCAAAATGACCTTCAAGGTTATGACCTGTCTGACTCAGAGAGCTCCCTGTCAGAAGGTGTTCTGAGAGGGAAAGGTGTCTTTCAGCTGGGGGAAAAAAGCAGCCTTGTAGCAGCTTTGTTTTTTGGGATGATGTTCTTGTTGCTGGTTATTGTGCTGACAGGGAGGAAAATCCATGAATCTCTTCAGAAGAGGCGTTACACCAGGCTGGATTATTTGATCAATGGAATTTATGCTGATGTCTGACTGGGAGAGGGAATAAAATTGTGGGGAGCACCTCTCACTTTTGAGAGGAGAACTCTGAAATGGAACAGTAGATATTGAAATCTCAGAAGAGGATGGATTCCTTTTTTGGGCTCTAATGGGAAAGCAGGAGACAGGAGATGGGTTTGGTGGTGAGAAGGAATGCTCTGTCTGTGCTGAACTATAATGTCTGTCATTTTTGATTTATTCCTAAATCCTGAGAGTAAACATCTAAATCCAAGTTAAGCTAAGAAGGTCTTATATTTAAGGAGAAAAGGAATTTCACGAGCTTAATCTGTACTGTGACAAGATTAGTGAAATTGAAGTGCACCTAATAAATTGAGTACCTGTGCAGCACATGGGTGTTTTCAATGCTATTTGCACCAAATGCTGGTGCAATCCTATTTACCCTACTTGTTGCTTTAAAGAAATACTTAGTAATAGAGCTTTGCATCCAAATGGTTTTAGGTACAAACAGGAAAAAAATGTATTACATATGGCATAATTTAATTTTCCTTACCTAAATATAGCTTATGGTTATATACATATCTTTAAAGTTCTTCTTCTGCATACATCACAGGTATCCTAAAACTACATACTGCAAATGTGAGTGCTCTCAAAGCACACCCTCTTCATTTCTAGCATCCCCTTCATGTGACTGGTAATAAGCATGGCTGCTTAGTAACAGTTATCTTGATATTTGAGTTTTTTTCCAACCTAAACAACTCTATGATTTTATGTTTTCCTGACTCTTCAACAGGGAGAGTAAGTGGGAGCATCTACTGCCACACAACTTCCAGTTCATGTTATTTAAATTTCCCTTCATGTGCAGTCAGTCTAAACCTGGTTTTAGAATGAAAGGCTGGATTTCAAAGTGTTCGTGTCAGGTGGCATGATCAACAGCAAATGTCACAGCAGAGAAAGAAGGGTGCCTTACAAATGCAAGGAAACAATTCTGTTACAAAATATGAAATTTGACTCACATCCAAGAGATTCTTAGATCTGTCGAGCTTAGTGTGGTGGGAAGCAGGTGTGATCCAAAAAATGGCCTCAAGGCAAGTTTTCTGAAAGCTCTAAATAACTAAATGCAGAAAATTCTCTGAAAATTCCGTTATTCAGAGATCAAAGAAAAGTCAGTGTTCCTTGTGCCAAGAACTTGAATTCTTACTCTATGGTGGGTGCAAATTGCTTTATATATCTAAAAACAGCTGGTCTGCTACATTGTTTAAGTCTGACAATGGTTAAAAAAAGCAGGATAACCTCTGGATAACCTCTTAAAAGTGAACAAAATTACAGGAGAAATGTACCTCAAATTTAGAAATGTACCTCAAATGTATCTTTTAGCTTGTTTTTTGACTGTGCTTTGTTAAACTTCATTTTCTTTTCCTTTTCATTTTAATGGCTATTTTCAGAGGTTTCTTGTCAAGGAACATAACAAGGAGGAACATTTTTGGGAAATTACTTCACTGAATGATAATACTAGTCTTAGCTGTAAAAATGCAGATGCAGATCTGAGGTTCGCCATAATTTTCTCTCGTAAGAACTGCAACCTTCATGAGAAACTTTCTTTGTTGCTGATGTCTTTACAGCAGGAGAGGTGCTGAGAACAACCCCTGAGTGCTCACTGTGCATTTCTGCTGCAATAAATAATTTGTTGGAGGAAAAGGTGGTTGGTATTAATTGATATGGTTAAAGTACAGTAGCAAAATATTCAAGAGAAACCAGCAGATGTATCTCAGTGTTGCTCAGAGCACAGGTCATGTATCCATCTGGAGAGAGGCATTTTACAAGGACATGCAGTGATAGGACAAGGGGGAGTAGCTTTAAATTAAAGAGAGAAGGTTTAGATTAGATACTGAGAAGAATACATGTTGGATTAAGAACTATCAGGGAATTAATTGATAGCTGACCAGTCTGGATCTTTCCAGAGGGGCCTTTACAAACTGTGTTTGAACACTAGAGGGCAACAACAGTTTATTAAATAGAATTGACAAGTTATGAGGATTTTTGATGATTTTAAAAAGTTTTAGTAAGATTGGTTTTTTTTAACTTCCCAAACTATGGCTATTTCATTGCAGAAAAGTTTTATAGGAAAGGTTTTTGTTTATTGAAAAGGGTTTGGGTGGAGGATTATATACACACATTTTTAAAACTTTTTACTGCATCATATAACATAGAAGACAACAAAACTAAGCATATTCTCTATTTTAATAACATTGAATCAGGTTGCATTATTAGTCATGTATTGGCATTTCCAGTTAACAGAGAAAGAGAGAGATTTCCCATCATCATTCTTTTGAATATGATGATTTATTAAATGCACTTTTGGAGCTTATTTATTTGCCTGGATAATGCACTTGTATTATGAATCAAAAAGGAGCGAGACAAAGTAACTAAAAAAGTCCACCCAGTTTGTTATGCTTTCCAACATTAAAACTTCTGTGCACTCTTCTATTTTTCCACTGACATCTCCTGTGGTCTTCACTGTGCACCACCCATGGAAGTGGATCATTAATCACCACGCTGTGATGACAAGTCTCACATTGGGGTGGCTCTTTCTGGCCATAACCAGTTCTGTTATGGCAGCAGGCCAAAAGCTGGTTGACTTTTGTCACCTGGAGAGTGTCATAAATCCTGTAGCTGCTTGTTTTCTTGTTGCTTTACAGTGCTGAGCAAACATAAGGCATGTAAATATAGACTGCCATGAACAAAACTGTCTTGTGGTATTGTACAGTAAAGCAAATAGCCCAAATTTTGTAACCACTGCAAACAATTGTAAAGAAATAAATTGTAGCTCTACTTGAGATGGATGAGAAGGGTGCAAAGTCCCTCCCTCAAAGGGCAGCAAACAGCATGGTGTGTTCTCTGCAAATAGTGCTTCAGTTCATTTTAACTCCTGTAGGAGCAGGAAAGGCTTACAGTAAGGATTATTTCAAGTTACTAACCAACTAACAAAACCCAACAAACAAGGAAATAAAACCACCAAAAAAAAAAAAAAATTACATGAGAAGACAGTTTCAAAACTGGATTTTGCTTTCCTGCCTCTTGCAAAGCCATCTCAGTGGATTTGAATCTGATGACATGCTTTGATCCCACACTCCATGCTGATAAAAACGTGGAGTTTAAGGTGCCAGTTCTGCAGTCAGCAGTTCCCAGGCAGTGTCCATCACACAGAGAGCTCTGCTCCTGTGGACTTCTTCCTGTCACCCTCCTGAAATGGGCCTGGACAGCTGTGCTCTCCCTGTGCATTACTTATCCTCTCACACAGGTAATGCACTTCTCCACATTAATTCTCAGTGAATTCCTGTTCACTGGTAGTTGGCTGCATCCCCTCATCCTTGAAGTCCAGATGCTTTCCCAATGTCTTGATAGGTATGTCCCCTGAAGGGCTAGGAAATATTGAACATGGATATATTGAACATTTTCCTTCCTCTTCAGAAAGCCTACACTCAATCTCACAGTCTAAATTTGCTTTTTTTCCTTTAGGTCTCTACACTTCTTGAGGATGTCAAAGCACAAAGCATAAAAATGCTGCTCTTTGTCACCTGTGTGTTTGGTATTATAAACAATGCATAAAAGTATTTTTAACCTTCACTACAACTATGCTGTATCACTATTTCCTGTATATTGGCTCACTTAATTAAAAAAAAAAAAGGTGTGAGGGCCATGCATTACTTTTCTCTTTTTCTCTTACTCCTCTCCTACCAGCCTATAAAATGTCATTTTTGTAAGAGGCAAGAGTTTAGATATGGCATGTTCAAGCTGTTCTGATCCTTTTTCTTTTTGGTTCACTTTGTTTTAATAGAAAATTGATGAAGAAAATTGAAAATTCTGTCAGACCAATAATATCCAGGAGTAGTAATAAGATAATTTGTGCATGCTGCAGAAGCCTGCAAACATTTCCACCCAACAGTGGGCTTATACAGCTAAAGCCAGCATCAGTTGGAATCAGCTTAGCCAAAGCTGACTCATTTTACCCTCTTTTCTTGGAAAGGCTTTTTAGCTCTCCCATGTAATGCCAAAGAGTCTGCTGTAGTCTCTGGGGTGCACAGGCTGAAAGCAATGGGTGCCTAAACCAGAAATGTCAGAGGCAGAAATTCGACAAGGCCAAGTGTCTGCAAACATTTTTGTCTCCTATCTTCAAGTGGTTTTGGTCTGTGGTTCCCATTGTTTTGGGTTTTTAACTGTGGTGACTGGAACACCTTTTGCTATACTGAATTATTTGCTGCTACAGTGTACCTTAGGCCACACATATACTAGCTGTTTCCTCCTGTTAAAGTGGCAGGATTCTTAAACCACAAGTGAAGATAGGACTCTAAATCATAGTTCCTTTCAACACTTTTAGAGCTTTGGTTATCTTGAAAGAAAAAAGTGTTTTGGGAAAATAGCACTTTAAATGTATTGTTAAAAAAAAAAAAAAAGATTTCTTAATATGCTGAGATTAAATGGGGATTTTGCTCTGTGTAAGCCCTTTTCAAATGGTTGTAAAGGTATTAGATTTTTCACAACTGCAATAAGGAAAAAAAATAGTAGAAGTTGCATTAACTGCAAAGCTCTGACACTGAAAAAGGCATTGGAAGGAGCTTTATTAGCCAGGGCTATTCAGACACAATTCCCTGTCTTTTATGCAAAGATCCATGTGACCAAATACTATCTTTGTGGTTTTGACTGGGGGTAGGGTAGAAAAAAGGAAGGATGAGGAATGGATTGGGTAACCTCACTCTAATCACTGTTTCTTCTTGAAAGGAGAAAATATAATCTAATTATTCCAAAATATATTATCTTTCAATAATGTCTTCATAGCAGCCACTACTTTTTAAATAAATATATTTGGGAACTGGGTCTTACTTTCTCTGAGTATTCCTTTGTCATTTATCTTCATTTAGTTGCCAGCTATATTGGAAGAGCATTTACTGAAATCTACACTGCCAGGAAATTATTCAAAGAACTGATGAAAATGGAAAGGCAGTGAATGACACTTCAGCTCTGTATAATTGCCTCTTCTATCCCCTCATCACATGCAGGATGAGTTACAGGCCATAAGCCACAGAAACCTTTATAGATGCAGCCACTGCAAGCTTAAGGACCCACATGAATTCCTGTTTTAACAGGCAGTGCCTTGTGATTAGTTGATTTAAAGACTTTAAGAATTTTATTCCTTAAAGTTTACTCCTGCAAGAGTGATATCAATCTTTAGGGCATTCACAATAACTTTTATGATAGACTGGATATATTTCATGCTGTTTTTTCCGACCTTGAAACATTTCCCACAGTGAAATATAGAATTTGTCAAATCCAGTGTGAGTAATAGCTCTGAATTGTCAGAGGCATCCCTCTTCCTCTGAGAGACCCTGGCTAATGGTAGTTTAATGAAAATGTTACCAAGAATATGCCTTCATCTTCATTTTTAATAATTAATTTATTCATCAATTAAGAGTATAAGAAAGATTTGGGTTTTCCTTGAAGTAATAATTGTTCCAACATCTTGCATTTGTGTGGCCTTACCTTACAAATCACGTAGAAGAAGAGCACTTCATAAAATATTGCAGACATTAAACCTAGAGATTAACCATTAGAGGGCAATCTTTCCTGCTCTGAGGAACTCAGCATGGTTTTCTAGCCTATTTTGAGAGCTTGACTGACAGCTCATAAAAACAACACCCCTGAAGAGATACCAGGGTTGATGCTCCACATCCACATTCTTGAGGTGCTTAGTGTCTTTGCTGAATTGCAGACTAATTTATATATGAACATAAAAATTAAGATAATAATATCAACAAATATAACATGAACATGGCCATAAATATGAAATACAAATAGGAAATATGAATATGACTCTTCCTCACAAAGTCTGAGTGAAGAGGAATGGTTTCTTTTCTTGCCATACACTGCACTCTGTGGTAGAGTACTTTAGCCCAGAAGTGGCTACTGCAGGTGGAAAATGAGCTCTTCTCTGCACACCATAAGACATACATAAAGATTGAAAACTGTTGTAGGAAAGACTGCTAATTATTGTGACACAGTGACTTACCTTTCCTGACCATAGGCATAAATTCTAGTCACTAATCCCTGTGACTAAAACGAGTGCAAGAAAATGTACAAGGCTTTACCAGTAACTAATTTTTAAACTTCAAAGGCTGCAGTGCAAAGCAGAATTCTTAAATATTATGCATATTGCAAAATGCTGAAGGGGTTTGAAAGGGGGTTGAAAAGGAAATATTCTTAAATTGTTGTTGCTTAAAAGGCACGCACGTTATGTTTAATAGAGCCCAGATGCTGACTGGTTTTGAAAAGCTGAGCAAGCTAAAACAAAATAGTGTTTTGGTGTCTGTCAGCCTGAAATGTGAGCTCTTTTAAAAGGATGTTTTTGCTGTATCAACATAGCATTAAAGTACTTTACAAATTTTAGAACAGTAACTTTCTCAAATGACATTTTTGTAATATGGCTTTGAAATGTAGCCACAGCTAAATATTCCTGAGGAAAGTCTTGGACTTGCCCTGTGGTCTGGTGGTGGGCAGTGCCAAATTAAAATCAGAATCCTGCATGGTTCACACTAAAAAACATGGCTGCTGAAGAAGGGTATCCTCAGGCAGTGCTATTTTCAACTCCCTGGGAGATGGGAGAGGAGAAAAGAGGTACTAGGTAGACAGCCTGACCTTGAGTGCCCCATCAGCAGGAGTCCAAACACTCCTCCAAAGTCACAAAGAAAATGCCCAAGCCTTCCAGGTCATCTTATTTCATATTTCCCTGTGGGGATATTGCTGGATTTCTGTTGGACTAGCTTGCCTGTATGGGCTGCTGAACTCAAGCACCTTCTCCTCTGTGAAGTTTTTGTTGCAAGGATTTTTTTTTAGCCACAAAGAAATACAGTTCTCATCCTGGGCACCAGGCAACCTCTTCTGGTAGAGAAGATGGGAAAGAAAGAATGGGGGGAGAGGGAGAGTTGGGGGAATAATAAAATAGTACTGAAATGCAAGGAGAAAATGCAACTCCATGTGTGATAAAAAAGGGGAATTTGATGGGAAAATTGCCCAAGAATTAGTGGAAGTGATAATTTTTGCTGTGATTTGGTTGTGGTGATAGTAATGGCAAAAAACAAGTCAGGTTTGATGCTTGGAGAAAATTGCTGTACTAGAGAGATGACTCTCTGTTCAAAGAAATCTGCTTATAAGGCACCTATACCCTGGTAAAAAGGTGCAGTTCTTATGGCACGGGAGGAAAAGTGAGGGGAAAAGTATCAATGCTTGTGGTTGAACTTCAAGAGGGAAAACATGATCACTGAGGGGGTGATTCTGCTCTCATGAGACCCCACCTGGAGTCCTGCATCCTGCTCTTTGCCTCCTCACATAGGAGGGATGTGGACCTGCTGGATCCAGAGGGGAGGCACAAGGATGAGCTCGGGTCTGGAGCCATAAATGAGAGAGTTGGGGTTGTTCAGCCTGGAGAAGAGGAGGCTTCAAGCCTTCTAGAGCCTGAAGGGGGCTTACAGATGGAGAGGGGCTTTTCACTAGGGCATTAGTGGGAGGACAAGGGAGAATGGCTTCCAACTGGAAGGAAGAAATTCTTTATTATTCTATGATCTGATCCTGAAGAAGGAATGCTGTGGTGAACCCATTGCTCTCTTGGAATAGCATAAACTGTGTCAGACATTTCTATCACATTTATTAGAACTGGCCTTGTTTTGAGGAAGAGTTGGATGAAATATTTTTGTTTATAAAAACTGTATGACCTAAGCAATGTGGCAAGATGATGATGATGACATCACAGTTTAAGGTGTCCTATTTTATTCTGTGAAATGCTTGTAACAGGCATCATTGGATGGCAACATTACATCCCATTTCCCCAGCTCCTGTGCTGCAGACTTTCCTGCTGAGGGCATGAGGGCTTGAGCTTGAGTTTCAGTATGAAACCCTGGCCCTTTTGAAATCAGTGAGAACTTCACCATTGCCTTCAGAGGGAGCAGCATTTCAGCACGCTATGCCCATTAATTCTTGTGGAAACATTCCGTGAGAAAGCTAATTATGATAGTGGCTTCTGTGATGTGGGCAGCCACAAATTCAACTGCTGAGCATCCATCTTCTTCTAACAGCTTTTGCTCATTAGGGACTTTGGTTCTGGTTCTACAGAAGATCCCACTGACTCCACTCAAACTCAGGGCACAGCTCAAAAGCAGAGGGACTTTGGCAGTCACTGCTGGTTTCATGAGCTCTGGCTGCTGTCCCTTGCTGTCCTGAGAGCTGACACAACTCCTCGTGAAGCTGGGCCACCAACTAAACCAGGGAACTTGCCCAAGTTTAAAAATAATCCCATGAAAACTCTTGTGTCATCGAGCCACCATCCAAGTTCAGAGGTAAGAGCTGTCCAGGTTTCTCAGCCTCAGCTGGATTTGAGTCAGCAAACCAAGGCTTCTCTTTCTAAGGTGAATGAAAATAACTGTGACCAACAAGGGGAGCTTCTTACTAAAATAAAAGAGACATTCTCTCTCCAGTTACTTTGACTTTAAACTCAAATAAAGGAACATAATCACCTCAGAGAAATCATGCCTGTTGGAGGCTTTTTGTGTGTGGCAATCTTGTCTCCTATTTTACTTTGTAAAAGCCTCTGCTATGAAGGTAATGCTACATGGATGAATTAGAAGTAAAGCTGACAAACACTTAGGAGATAGACTTGGTCTTGAATTCTAAGCACTGATGGGGACAAAGGTTCAAAAAAGACCATTTTTGCAGGGTAGTGATCAATGGCGCAGAGTCCTGATGTATCTCAGTGACAAGTGGTGTCCTTTAGGAGTCCACATTGGACCAGAGTTCTTTAAATATCTTAATTAATAACAGATGAAGGGATTGAGTGTGCCCTCAGCAGGTTTGCAGATGACACCAAGCTGAGGGTGCAGGGACACACCTGAAGGACAGGCCAGTCCACAGGGACCTGGACTGAAGTGGCCCATGGGAAGTGGAGTCTCAGCACAGGAAAGACATCAGCCTGTTGGAATGAGTCCAGAGAAGGCCAACAAGATGAATAAAGGGATGGAGCAGCTCTGCTGTGAGGAAAGGCTGGGAGAACTGGGAATGTTCATCCTGGAAAAGAGAAGGCTTCAGGGAGACTGTCCTGCTCCCACCCAATTGGGTTAATTTTTGTAGTAGCCAGGAGAGGTCAAGGCAAGGACATGGAAGTTATCCTGACACCTTCTGTCAGTGCTGGGGGTGAGGGGAAGGGAGCTCTTCTGAGGAGAAGGGGGTCCTTCCTACTTAGTGGAGTAACTCCTACTTAGTGGAGTAACTAAGTTGAATAGAGAATTGGGGAGGCCCAGGTTCTGAACCAGAGGGAACAATTTATTGTCTGTTGTTGAGGCTACTGCAGTGAGCAAGAATGTTTCTTCTTTGTACTCTCTGTCATTACTAGAGTGCTGTTACTGTTAATTTTCTTATCTCATCTCTGTTTCCAGTGAATTGTTGTTATCCCAACCCATGATCTTTGCCTTTTGTGCCTCCAATTCTCCTCTCCATCCTGCTGCAGAGGGGAAAAGGGATTTGGGGGAGTGAGTGACAGTGCATGGGTTGGAGAGTCTTGGTAGGAGCACCATTCCTAAACCATGACAGTGACACAAATGGCACCTTCCAGTGCCTGCAGGGAGCCTATGAGAAAGATGAAGAGGGACTATTTACAAGAACATACTGTGACAGGACAAGGGTGAATGGCTTCAAACTGAAACAGGGCAGATCTAAGTCAAACATCAGGAAAATCTCCTCTGTGAGGGTGGTGAGGCCCTGGCACAGGGTGCCCAGAGAAGCTGTGGCTGCCCCATCCCTGGAAGCATCCAAGGCCAGGCTGGACTTAGACTTGGGAGCAAGCTGGGACAGTAAAAGGTATTCCTGCCCATGGCAGGGGGCTGGACTGTTCTTTAAGGCCCCTTCCAATCCAAACCATTCTGTGATTCTGTGATCTTATGATACTTGGGCTGGAATAAACAGAGGAGGATTCTAGGCTGTGGGGAAAGGGGCTAGGCTAAGGGAGGTGAAGCCAATAATCATTAACTGGCCTAGAGGAAATCCAAATAGGAAAGGGTTTGAATTATAGAAAAATGGCAAAATGCACCAGTGATAGCATATAAATGTTCAAAAGCTAAAAATAAAACCAGTCAGCTTGGGCAGCAGGGAAGATTCCTTGAAGAGTCAGAGCAACCAGGCAGGGGATCAGGCTCCCAAGGGAGATAGTCAAGGCACCAGAGTGTTTCCAGCAGAAACAGATAAGATGTGAGAGGGAATGGCATGTGGAGAAATGTGGGTTTGTGATGGAGGGGTGCAGGCTTGAGGTTCTCCCCAGCTGTGCACTGTATGATTAAGATACAAAGAATTCATTACAGATCTGCCATACTTCTCAAGAGGTTAATGACAGATTATGCAACACTGTGAGTATGGAAAAAGTATAAGGAAACACTGTGAGGGGAAAAAACCCCTAACCCCAAATCAACAACAACTTCATTTTCCTTTTAAAGGGTGAAAATAAATATAAAAGTGTGCTTCTTTTGCATGCTCCTACAAAATCCAGAGGTGACAAACAAGGATTGGACACAGGTTCTCTCTTCTCCAGGGTACATTTTTGTATGGCAAGTCTTCCCATCCATTATCCACGTGGATCTTACTAATTTTGCTAATTCTCCCAGCTGACAGCACAGTAACAGAGGGGGCTATTTCACCCAGCAGACAGTCAAGGACAAATTTTGTAATGTAGACCTGGCCTCAGGCAGATATTGCTGTTGAGCTGAATTGTTTACATTTTCAAAAAAAAATTTTTTTTGCAACCTTGAAGGTTGGGAATACACTTCATTTTAAAGAATCCTTCTGTTTTCTTCTATTTTAAAAATTTTTCCCCAGTAAAAGCTGAGAGTCTGATAATATCACATGACATCAGGAGACCTTCAGAGTCAGCCTACAATGCCCAGGCCTTTAATCTGGCCCAGATGTTATCTCCTACTGTAATAACGAGAAAGTCTATGAAAATATATGTTGAACGCATAAGACGGTAAAAGTTAAATGTTTCTGTGAGTTTCTAATAGTCCTGAAAATTATACTGATTTTGGAATGGAAGTGCCTCAAATGTTGCTCTAAGTTGTTCTGCTCCATGCCATTATTCTACTCACCAGCTGTCACATTCTGTGAGGGAGGGAGACTGGGATGTAGACGTCTAGACTGAATGAAAACCTTGAAATCATGAAGATTTTCTCATCTAGAGGAAATGCAAGAAAATTGCATTTTACATTGTTTATTAGGAACAAACAAAGAAGGTAAGGAGGGAAGTTGTTTTTTTTTCCTTTCAATTGGGGGTGTATTACAAAATCTGAACTATGCAAGAGGGGAAAAAGACTACGTTTAAACTCATATTATTGGTAACACTCCAGCAGCCCAAACCCAACCCACCACATTTAATTTAGCAAGGGGGACGATAACGCAGGGCACCCCCAAAATCTCTGGGAAATAAATCACGCATCATTACATCAGCCGGGCGGCAATTCCTGCTGATAAGGAACGCCTGCTCCCTGTGCTCCGGGAAAGGCCGGGATTTATCGCTTTTCAGCCCGCACACCGGGGGGACGGACCGTAACTTCATCCTGCCTGCCTGCCGCCCCCCGGGCCATGCTCCGGGATTACGGCCCGTCCCGGGACGGGGATGGGGATCGGGATTGGGATCGGAGCCTTTGTGCTGCCGCTCGGACGCCGCCGCAGCTCTGTGGCAGAAAGTAGTCCCGTCCTCACGGGCCAGGGCTGAACGCATCGCAGGCGGCGGAGGGGGCGAGGGGAGGCAAAGTAGTCCCGCTGGAATGCGGCTGCCCCCCAGCTCGCCCCGTCCCTGCGCTCGGGGGGTGCCGTGACCCCGCTCGCCTCTCTCCCTTAGGGAACCCCCCCGGGCCGCGCTTCCCGCCGGGGTTCTGCCGGCTGCGGAGCTGCCGGGGGTGTGCGCGATCCCGCCCGGGAGAGCAGAGCTGCGCGCCCCCGCCCCTCCGCTCCCGCCCTCCCCGACGGGAGCGGTGCCGGGGGGCGGGCGCTGCGCCGGGAGCCGGCCGGGCACGGCGCGGGAGGAGGAGGAGAAGGAAGAGGAGGAGGAGGAGGAGGAGGAGGAGGACTGTATCCCTGCGCCTGTGCGCGCCCGGCGGAGGCGGAGGGGTGGATGGGGGAAGGAGCGCGGCGGTCGCGGTGAGGCGGCAGCAGCAGCAGCAGCCGGCATGGAGGGCAGCGCCCGCTCCCGCGGCGGCATGCCGGGGCCGGTGGCCTGCTAGGGACCGGCGAGGGGCGATCTCCGCGGCCGCCCTTCCCCGCCTCCCGCCCTCCCCTTCCCCGCCGCCTCCCCCGCCCGCCTGGAAGCATGAACTGGCAGCGGAGGTGCTGCTCCCCGCCGCCGCCTCCCCGCCGGTGAGAGCGAGGAGGGAGGGAAGATGGGGGCCGTCCTGCGCAGCCTACTCGCCTGCAGTTTTTGTTCCCTGATGCGAGGTGAGCGGGGCGGGTGGCGGCGGGAGGGGCAGGGGGAAAGTTGCCGGGTTGGTGGCGAGGGGCCATGTTTGGGCGTGCGGGAGGGGAGCGGCGCGGCCTGGCTGCCGGCGGGGCGCGGGGCCCGGCGCGGGGGCAGCGCTCCCTCCCTCCCTCCCGGCCGCCGCCGCCTCCCCGGCGGCTCCTGAGCAACTTCCCGAGCCGCGCCGGGAGCAGCCCGCCCTGCCAGCGGCCACCGGCCGCGTCCCGAGCCGCCCCATTGTTGTTTTCAAGTTTTCCCTTTTCCTTTTCTTTTTCCTTCTTTTATTTTTTAAGGATCCCCCTAAAGTATCGCACGCTCCCGCCGTGTCTCCCTGCAAGCCCGGCGGTCCGTGGGCACCGGCGGCTCTGGGCAGAGCTCGGCCCCGCCGGTGCCGGGCTGGTCCCGCTGTGCCCGTGGCCGGGCTGGCCCCGCTCAGCCCCCGCCGTTCCGTCGTGCGGGGAGCGCGGAGCCCCCGCGGGCTCGGCCGCGGAGCGGGGAATGCCCGGGAGCCGCTGCTGGAGCTCCGAGCCTCGCCCCGCAGCCTGGGCAGCAGGGAAGGCTCGGCTCTGAGCTCGGCCGGCGCTGCGCTGGGACTTGGGAGAAGTTTGTGTTTCGCCACGGATGTTCACGCAGCTTTAAAGGAGCAGTCGAGTGCCTTACGAGGGGATGTTACTTAAAGTAGCTGAGGATTTTGCTCCAACAAAATTTCTTATCTTACAGGACACGCTCTGAAAGAAAACAGGATTTTTATTTATTTATATATTTTTTAAAATGCTGTAGACCTAACTACAGTAACTATTATCTCTGTTCAGTCTTTCTGGGAAGAAATCATCTGTGGTGCTTGCATACATGATGTTTCTGTTTACTTGATTTGGACTTTTTTCATACTAGATGGGCAAGAGATTAACTGCTAACAGTTAATCAACCACATTTTGGTTTAGAGAGTTCCTCCCCATTAGAGTGTTTTGATGAAAGTTAGTCTAAAGGTGGGGTAGGTTGAAGTAAGTGCTCAGCTTCCAGTTGCTCAGTAATCTGGAAAACAAAGATTTTCATCTCATCCATAGCCTTTTTTTTTCCACCCTGTGCATCTGTTTGCCATATTGTATCCTGTTTGCAGAGATACAAATATACTTATTTAAATGGCATGTGTAACTTTTCATACTTACATTGTGGCTGTTAAACCCCAAATTTCAAAAGTTAAGTTGGCTCTCCAGTATAGGGAGAAACTGTTTCCTGATTAGTTTATTTTAATAAGTAACAATCATAACCCATGCTTAATATGCCATGTATTTGGCTTTAATTTGATGTTCAGTCTAATTCAAATGACAGCCCAGAAATAGCTGTTGTTTGTGATATCACAGAATATTGTTACAGTAACTTCTGAAATTAACCTCAAAATAGTGGCATGTGCTTTTGCAAATTTTTGTATATTTCATGCTTAATGGGACACTTTGAAGAAGCGTTAAGTCTGTAAATCATATGGCTGTCATTCCTTTTCTCATCTCTCACCTCTGTCTATTTCCAAGGACATTTGTATCCCAGCAGCATTTCTGTTTCTTCTGTGTTCATGGTGCCCTGCTGTTAGCTTGCCTACCTGAAGTTGTAATCCTCTGTTTGTGACACGACAGTAATTTTCCTACTGGCTAATTGTTACTTTAGATAGAGATAAACAGCAGGAACAGCTGAACCGTGAAGAAACAAAAATCAAATTTTAATGCACACATCCTCCCTAATAAACAGCATCTGTGCAAGTGGAGTAGGCTGGAGTAAGATGTGTTGAGTTCAGGAGAGGTGTCAGCAGTTCCTTAATGAGGCAGAGGCAGTGCCAGCATGAGTATGAATAAGCTCATACATGAAAGTAGAGCTGAAGTTAGGAAGTTCACTGTTTAGCTTGTGAATTCAGTGCTGTAGAGGCTGACAGTGCTGGAGACAGAAACCCAGCAAATGCAGTGGCGTGTGTTTGTGGGTTGCAGCATCCTCTCTCTTCCAGAGCCAGCCTCCCATTCTCATAGAAAAGGCAAATGGACAAAGGTTTATGACAGCTGAGCTATTATTACTCTGAAGAAACTCTGCTAATTTGCTTACCTGTCTAGAAAGGAAAAAAATCAGTACCTGGAAATGCATTAGGACTTGAAGAAGTTTGGAGCTGTTACTGGCTAGAAATTGATGCACAGGGCGAGGCACCTGTCTCAAAAATCATCCAAGGACTGCAATAAACCAGATCCTACTGATGATGTTTGAATTTCTGGGACAGGAGGTTACCATTAGGACAGCATGCTGTGGAGGTTCTGTGGTTTGGGCTTGGGGTTTTTTTAATGTTCTAGCTGCTAGAAGAAAGATGTCCCTGGTCTCTTCTCTCCTTTTGGCCCATGGTTTGATTTGGGAGATTGGGCTTCCACCCCTGACCGACAGTGAAGTCACTCCCTCAGGGTATTCCAGAGCAGTGGAGTCAGAGCTGCTCCATGGCACTCTGAGGTGTTCTTCAGGACAGCTCTGAAAGCAGTGAGAGAGAGAATTGTTAAATAACTGACAGCTGCAGAGAGGCAAGAGCAGTGTCATCATATCTGTCAGGACACTGCAGATAACTGTGGAACTGAGGTTTCAACTTTTTAAAAAGTGCTAAATAGAGTTCTTCCTCCACAGTGTTCATGGCTTGCTTTCTTCCTGAAATAGCTCTCCAGTCAGTGTGCAAGTGCTGCTTTGTTTTGGCTTTAAACCCTGATCATGCAGGCAGTGTATAAAGCTCTTGCTTGAATAGAAATCTTATAAAAGATATTTGTAAAAACTTACTGAATGTTGCAGGCCTCTGTGTTTAGGGTCAGATAGTGAAGAAATGAAAATGCCTTTTTGGTAATGGGTATTTTCAAACTATGCTTTCCTAGAGTTCAGAAGAGAATTTGTTTGAATCCATTATTATTGTTGTAATATTGTTACTGTTTTAATCTGTTAATCCATTGTTTCTGTTTTCATAAACAGATCCTTTGTTTTTTGTTTTGTTTTTTTAAGATCCATTTGCATGTTGTTTAGAGGAGTTTAATGTTCAAAACTTTGCTATACTTTGGGGCTGTGTGCACATATTTTTCTACCAGAAGTCAGAGAAGGGGATAAAGAATAGGTTGTCACTCCTGAAGCACTCAGGTTGGAGACCAGATGTGGCATTTCCAGGTGGAGCTGTGTTTTTGCATTCAGGTGAAGGAAGGGTCTCTTCACCTAGAGACTGTACAATACTATGGCAGTAAGACTTGCAAATATTTTTTTTAATAATCATGGTCTGTTTCTGCTTCCAAGCTTGAATCAACCATTTTCTAGTCATGTTTCTTCATTGTATGATTCCTCAGAAATCAGTGTGCCCTTGTCTGCCATTTTCCTCTTTCATCTTTTCATAGAATAGTCTAAAATTAGTGTGATCTAAGGTGTTCCTAAATCCACTATTAATTTTACAGTTCTTTCAATTGCATCTCTGTGATACAGTTTAATTATCATCAGATTGCTTTGGCTTTTATTTAAAACTGAAAAATTAGGACTTAAAAAGTTTGATGGCAGTTTTTACTGTCTTGGAGGTGAGGTAAAGTAGCATTTTTGACAAGATATAGGGAAGTTCTGAAGGTATAGGGAAGGTCTGGTCAGGGTTTATGCAGGTAAAGGACTTCTTGTATCCTTCAGCATGAGTTATGTGAAGGTATTCATGTGGAAAGCTTTGTTTTTGTTTCACAGCAATATTGGTTAGAGGGGCATGAACTGTATTCATGTTTCCTTTTTCCCTAGAGTGTTGCTTCAATCTGCATTCCCAGAGTTTTAGGTAAGGAATTTGGCTATGAGTGATAGAATATGTAGAAGGGTTTTGTTTTTGTTTTATTTTGTTTTAAAGGATTGGGCATATAGGAACCTTTCAAGCTCTGTCTTTGGGAGCTGGAGAAATCTGATTCCTCTGGACATTTGTAATTCACCTTTAAGATGATGTCACATTTCAAAAATGCCAGCTTCAAAAATATCTGCTACAGTGCATGTAATATGGGACTTACTTTTTAGTTTAAACCAACTATTTTTGAAGTGAAGATACTTTTTCTTCCCTCTGAGGGAGTGGGCTAGGGCAGGAAAACAGGGAGAAAATGGTCTCAGTTTCTGGTTTGTCACCATTCATCTCCTCTGGTAGCAAGTCTGCAGATATATTCTATATTCAAAGAATATTACTATGTTCTTTGTCCCCCACATATTTAACCTCATTAATTTCCTAAGAAATGTTAAATACTTGGGCTGCTTTGCTGATGCTATCTTCCAAAGCTACTTGTACTGTAGGGAGGGGTCCATGTTACTGTTTGTGGTGCCAGAAGTGCAGTTGGAGCTGAAGCTTTGTTGCACACTCCTGCTTCTGGCTGAGCTGGTGGCTCTGCTGGGTCTGGGAGCCTGCTCATCTCCTCTCCAGCTCTCTTGGGGAGCCTTCATGCTTCAGCCCCCTCACCTGAGAGCTTTGGGCAGAATTTAGGTTGATAGGAATTTCCCTCAGATGGACTTGTAGCAGTCAGAGGTGTAAGTTGCTTAGAAAGATGTGGAGGGGATGCAGCTGCCCTGCAGGCTTCAGGGATGGTCTGTTCATGTTCACAGATTGTGCTCCCCACTTAAAACTGAGCCCTGGAGTTTTAAAAGCTGTGGCTCAGCAAGGGTGACTGTTGGTGTGTGCACATGAGGTTTGGGATGAGCCAGCAGTGATTCCACTCCTTCTGTGCCAAGCACTTTGTAGTGATGACTCTTCCAAAGTGTAATTGCTGTTCAGTGAACGAAGTGCTCTCCTAATAACCTTTAGTTTTTCAGCTCACACATCAGGTGTGGCTTCAGAGTATGTACCACTTGCAGAGCTACAGAATGCACAGTGCTCCAAACAAAGAGGCTGTGTCATTCTTTTGTGGTAATTGTCTAAGGCTTGAAAGGGGAAAGCTTTGGATCTTTAACAGATTATTAATAAATGCTGGGTATTGACATCCTAAATATTAATAATTTCCAATTTATATATTTACCAGGCAAGCTGACGTAGAGAGCCTTCATTAAACTCTCTAGATATCCTTGTAGTTTATAAATATTTATGTCAGGACATTCACAATGTGAAAGGCTTGCTGTTTGCTCCACATGGACAAACTTGCTCAGAACACAGTGCTTGCATTTGCAAGTAGAAATGATCTTGTTGTCATTTCTGCTTTTGGATATATTCTCTGGTGAAATGGTTATGAAAATAGGGTGGGGTTTTTGTCTCATTATTATCTTGCTAGAGACCTTTTGATTTCCATGTAGTTGGAACAGTTCCCCACCAATTTTGAAATGGAGTCAAACATACCAGTGTATGAATAGAATGGGAATACTGTTAATACCTTTGTTTGTAATACCTTATTTTTAATAGACTTTTAAGAAACTAACCAAAGTCTAGGTTAAAAGAGGCAATGCTTTAGTTAGTAAAACTTTGCTTCCTTTGCAAAATGTTATAAACTACTTAGAGATAGAAGCATGATAGTTTAAAAGCTGGAATGCTTTTTGAGCTTCAGTATTTATAAGGAGAGAACAATAAGGAAATGTTTTTAGTATAAACAGACATGGAAAATGGCAACATTAATACAGATTTTTTTAGTATCTTGTTACAGGATCACATTACCTAAATAGAATTACTCCCTTGTGATATAATCAATGCAGCAATAATGGGATTATAGTGTTAATTCTGTTTATGAGGGCCATGTGTGAGTTCTTGATGTCCAATTTGAAAAGTAATCATATTTGAGACAGAAAATTTTAATCAGCTAGCTATATAATTTTGCATAATCAAAAATGGTTTGTTTTCTTCTCTATGATACCTTTATATTTTTCCTGTTATTCCTCCCCTCTCTGCCCAGTTAGTTCCCAGAGGAAAAATATAGTTTGTGTGTAGTGTGCTGAGGTTTTTAACCCATTTGTGCCTCTAGAATTCCTTAATAACGAAGATTCCCCTCTGTCCATTGTCAGTTCAGGCTTATAGAAAGTAGCTGATGTTTGCTGGCATTCTGGAAGTTAAGGATATGTGGAAAGTAACAGAAGTTTAAGGTATTATAGGATTTTAAACTTTATTCCCTTAGTTGTTCTATCAAAGCAGGGAATAAAACTCCTACTTATACTCATAGTATTAGTTAAAATTAAATTAATTACAGTGTTAATTAAAATATTAACACTTTGGAAATCCAAGAATCCTCTTGTCCACGCACAGATTAATAGAGAAAGAATAATAGAGGAGTAGGAATTTGTAGCCCTTGTATCTTATGAGGTCTTTGTAGACCTTATAAGATACAAGGTCTACAAATTATAAGACCTTGAGTCTTACTATGTCCATTTAGAAAATGCAATGATGTTCTTATAACTCAAAAACGTAACTGAATCTCAGCAGTTACCCTTTTACCCTGTAGGTAATGGTAAAAGGAGTAATGTAATTCCAAGTTGGGTGGGTTTGTATATATGGGTTTGTTTGTTTTTCTTTTGAATTTCCAGAATGAGTCCTATTCAATTTGAAAAAGACAAGGTCATTCACCTTTTCCAAGGGATCCTGCATATATATGTGTGTGTGTGTTTTCATGGGGTGGTTTGTTTGTTTTTTTTTCCTATGTGTCATTACATCTAATGTAAGCCTGTTGAACATTTGACATTAGTAGTGCTGGGATATTAAAAGTATGAGAGTTACAAGTATGCTACAATAGTTATTTCACAAAATAAAAATTGAATGTGCAATAATTCTCAAAATTACTGAAGTATGTGCACATCTTTCCTTACCTATTAAAACCAATCCATAACTATTCATTCTAAATGGGGTCTTTTGTGCTAAATTCTATGTTCCTACTTTACAGCAACTTCCTGATAGTGCTTAAAAAATCTAAACTAACAAAAAAATAAAACCCAACAAAACAGAATAAATTAGCTGTTTTGTTTGTTTTCATTTTTATCTGGTGAGACAAACTGCCACACTTCAGGAAATATTTTTTGAGTATCTTTTAGACTGCTGTGCAACCTTGGATAAATTGTTGGAAGAGTCATCTGAGAGTATTCATTGCCTGTGAGCTTCTTGTCAGTGTGGAGAAAAGCCTTGTTTGTTGGAAGGGTGCTGCTGCTGAGGGTGTGAATTCTTTGATCCATTGGAACTAAGAGCAGTTGGGGTAAGACCCCATGGCTTGGGCTGTCCCCATGTGCTTGGTTTACACTCCAGCAAAGGAGGTGAGTGACTGAGAGTGACACTTCCAGGCCATTCCTGACTGGATTGCACCCTCAAACATGAGCTGTTTAGGCTGGAACACATCATGAGCTGCAATTGCTCCAGAGTAGCAACAAACCTTGGGGCATTCCCACCTGTGTCTTGTGGCCTTTAGCCTTCCTAGCATTTGGGAAATGGGCTCCAGCTGTCCCAGCAGCACAGTGTTGTCTCAGTGCTGTCCTTCAGTGGAGTGACTCAGCTTCAACAGCTTCCTGAGGAATATGGTCAAGGCTTTTGGCTTGTTTGTCACTGTTAGGAAAAGGAGCACTGTAGGAAAAGGTGGTGCCAGAAGGAGTGAAGGGCAGTATTTTGTTTCAGTGTGATCCAGTTCTCCTCCCTTAGTTTAGACTGCAGAATGCCATCTCTGCTGAGATGTGGGACTCTCCTTGGTGGAGCCCAGCAAGGCCTTTCTGCAGGAGCAGAGGTGCTTTTAACTCACATTTTCATTAAACAGATCATGTCGATTTAAACATGGGTGTTGCCTGTAGAACTGGGGAGCTATTGCCAATGTGTGTGGAACTGGAATGACTTCATCTGCAGCCCTGTGTGTTATTCTGACAACTGTTTGAAAGGCTGGAAGAGTGTTGGAGGAAAATTATGAGAACACCTGAGAAAATGAGCTGTATAATGTTGAAGTTCTGCAGACATTAATGTGGATCACGGAAGTACTTGATTGAACATCCCTTCCTGCTTTCCATAGCCTGCAGTTTGCCCTGGAAAGTGCCAGGTCACCTTTATTTTGCTGCTGCTCTGTTACCAGAAGGGTCAGGGAAGAAGATGGTAGTGTGTGGTGATACATTTTAGTAGTGTTTCATGGCAGTGCAGCTGCAAGATGGTGCATCAGCTCTCTGCTCATCCTGTTGTCAGCCAAGTAGATTCAGAATATAAAGTTATAAAAATGTCAGAGCCAAAGTGCTGTGTTCCACCCCCATGAGAGTGCAATCAAAAGAGCTTCAGGACAGGGGAGTCCATGTTACAGAAAGGTGTACAAAAGGTCTCTGTGAGTGTGCTACCTAGCACTGAGAAGAGCCCAGCTCTGGTAATCCTGCTGTGTGGCTCTGTTGCCAGTGGGATGATTTGGCAGGTGATTCCTGCTATTCAGAAGGTTTTTTGCCTGTCATAGGCTGGGACTTCGTGGTGTATTTCAGTGATGAGTGCGTTTGCTATAATCTGGCAGGTCTGTTGGCTTTTTATGCCTGGACCTGGTATTTCTTTGCTTTCCTGAAGTCCTTTTCTGTTTTTTTTTTCCCTCCTCTCATTCTCATGTCTCCATCCTTCTAGCTTTAGTAAGATAATTTTTTCCCTTCATTTAGCAGGCTAGAGGGTGACTTACTGCCTCTGTACCAGCTAGTCCTGCAGGATGTCTTGGTCTATAAGGCTGGTATCTGGCCAAAGTCTGAAAAAAGTAAAGTTTAGTGCAGAATCCAAATGCTGTTGTTGCCTAGCTTGGTGTGTTTGCTGTTGCACTGATATGGCTACTCATCTCCTTCACTGGCCTGCTGCTCTTGTGACCTTTTGAGTTACTATCTGAACATTTAACCTGAGGAATATATTTAAGTTAGCTGAAAAGAGGAGAGAAATTCCTTTCTGCCAAGTTTGGGCTGCCTCATGCTTGTTTACTAAATTCCTTGTTGCCTGCTGTGTCCTGCAAGTTTATTTGTGAGAGTAAGGAGTTTCACAGAGAAGAGTGCTCTCGGTTCACAGTGAAAGTCAGTTAATTATTTTTATTTTTATTTTTAAAAATCTATGGAATTGTGTCTCGTGTGGAAAAAACTGGGAAAGTGCTGTGATGGAGAACTAGGTGCAAAATCCTGGCCTGTTGCTTGCTGTGCTTTAAAACTCTTATGTATTTCCTGGTGATTTTATTGTTTACTGGAAAATATAAACCATCTCTGTATAAGTTTTTTGAGGCTGATTCCCTGCTATTTGGAAAAATTTATGTTAATTTTCTAATTGTCTCTCTTCTTATTTGATACAAGTCTCCCTGGCTTTATTCCCAATGCCACCTCAATCTTTTAATTCTTGCTTCTCCAAACTGAGCAGCAAAACTCAAACATTTGCAGAAAATAAATATACAGAATTTTTTGGAAGCATGAGGAGCAATGAAGAAATTTGAAACCCAGGGAGTGAAGGGACAGTCCTCACAACTGACTGCTCCAGAGTCCTTGTGCCAGTCCAGAAACTTTTCCTTACATTCTTGTGTTGGTTCTCTGTGGGACATCTTGGGGATGATGATTGTATTGCATACAAGGAGTTTTGTGTATTGAATGGTGTTAGGGAGGTTCTTTGCTGGTTATCTATGTCCATTTCTCTATTTTTCCTTCTCTTGTGAGCTGAATGTGAGTGCATTGTCATTCTGGAGAGACATTTGGAGTCCTTGCTTACTGTGCCTCTTCCAGGTCAGCATGTATTTGTTTGGTACATCTCATCACTGTCTCCTCTTCTCTCCACTCCTCACATTTGCTGTCCTCATAGCAGTGTGCTTGGCAATGCCAATTCACTTCAGACATTCAGAATCCCTCAGCAAGACTTTTAAAAGATGGGGATTATTCCCTTCCCAACTCATCTTTCAGTGTGACAGTCCAGGGGTTTCTTCCTGTGACTTCAACATGGTTATTCCTTTCCACAATGTCAGCAGCTGCTCAGTGGTATCCACACTGTGGTTCTGTGGCAGGTTGCCACAACTTATCAGTGGCCACCTCTTCTCTGAGTCCTGTTCCTTAACTGGAGGTTCGTGAGGAACTGGTTCAGCTAATTAGTCAAAGCTGATGCAGTCCTTCCTTTCCCTGCTGTGCTACTGTTTATATTGATTTGATTTTTGGTCTGAACTGGTTCTGGATGATGGCTGGCTAAAAATTGCTTTTTGGCAGGTGATGGGGAGAGCTCAGTATCCCTCTGCTGGTTCAGCTCCCTGCACTGTCCCTCCTGCACTGTGGCACAGGACAAGTGCTTGAGCCAGCGCAAAAGAGGGTCAGGAACCGACAGCTGGAAGTGGAGCTGGGGAGAAAGGAGATGGCTGCAGTCACATCTTGAGCAGATAGAGCAGGCTGCCAGTGGAGGGGGGAGAGCTGCTCCCCCTGCCAGCTCCCTGCTGCTCGCCTTATGTCAGCTTTGGAGTTGGCTGAAGCACTTCTTGAGTTGATTCAGCTTGCTAACCCAGTCCAACCTTTCGCTGACGTAGGGATTTGGATCAGCTTGGGAGGGGGCCCTTAACTGAGGGAGGGGTAGAACACTATTGCTGGGGATTGGGACTGAGAAATAAGGATTTGGGGGAAATGAGTGTCTGCTAGTTATTTTAGCCAGGCTAAACTCCATGTCAGTGAAAGAGAATGAGTGTGGTGATGTTCGCAGGGTCCCAGGATGAGGGACAAGATGAGAATGTTGACTCCATGTTTCAGAAGGCTTGATTTATTATTTTATGATATATATTATATTAAAACTATACTAAAAGAATAGAAGAAAGGATTTCATCAGAAGGCTAGAAAAAGAATGATAGCAAAGGTTTGTGACTGACTGAGACAGTCTGGACAGCTGAACTTTGATTGGCCATTAATTAGGAACAACCAACATGGACCAATCAAAGATTTACCTGTTGCATTCCACAGCAGCAGATAATCATTGTTTACATTTTGCTTCTGAGGCCTCTCAGCTTCTCAGGAGAAAAAATCCTAAGGAAAGGATTTTTCATAAAACATGTCTGTGACAAATGAGCATGTTGAAGGTAGCACTGCTCTCACCTCATGGCACCCAGAGCTGTCCTGGATCGCTGAAGGTAGAAAGGAGAAAGTGGGAATTTGTGGAAAAGGCCACTGGACTAGTTAAAGAAAAGCATGACAAATTCTGACAGCTTAAAATTGCCCACTGAAACACCAAAAAGATTAAAAATCCTTTTTAGCTGGTAAAGTGCTCATTTTATCTTGGTTTGTCACTTTGCATCCTGTGGGCAGCAGCATTTTTATGCCTGTAATAGATGCCCATAAATCAGATAAAGCAAAATGCCCATAAGACAAGACTTGAGTGTCCTGGGGATTAGCAACTTTCAGTAAGAGAGACAGGAGCTGCAGCCAAGAGAAATACATGGTGTAAGAACTGGAGTTTGGTGGTGGGAAGAAGGATGCTGGTAGAATTCTAGATGTAAAAGTAAGGCAAAAAAGATAATGTCTGGACTTTAATACTGCTTGTGGTAAACTTAAGAAAGGTCTTACCTGAACATTGGAGTTGAGAAACAGTTACAGGCTCAGTGACCACTACCGGCAGAAGTTTCTAACCATGAAATTTATTTTTGTTGCGGTTGAAATGTGTTGAACTTGAGCTTTTGTAATTTTTGTGTTCTTTAAGGAAACATTTTTTCTTGCTGGTGGATACAAAAAAAATCCCTTAGTTTATGACTAAGCATAACTCTTACTCTTGTAAGTAAGAGTACCCAAAGTATTGGATATTTTAATTAGAAGAATTACCTGCATGTAGACCTCTCAGGTCATAGAGGACATGGTGATATTCATTAGTATTTCTGTTCTTGATTTCCAGGGTAGGTGTTTCTCTCTTTCAAGAATATGTGCTTCTCTTCAATGTATTGTAGTTTTTTTTGTAGTTACGCTATATTTTGTTATTATGTCTATAGAAAGAGAAATAAAAACATATAAACAGTTTAGCTTATTAAAATAAAATCTAAATTGTATCTTTTTGCCCCATTATAACTTAACTGCCAAATAGTTGCCCAGCTTTGACAGGAGATGCTCCTGGACTTCTTCCCAGGTTATTAGCACAGGTCATAACTTCATTATTCAAGAAAGCCATCTCTCCATCTCTTCAGTGTCCTGTGCTTTTGGAGCTGGGACAGGGTGGGATCTTCTGGCACAATTTTGCAGAGATGTACTCAGTCCTAATGCTGCCAACTTCAGTAACTGGGTTTTATAGCCCATTGCAGCCTTAGTGTGTTCTGGGAAGGGCTGGAGGCAGTGGGGAACAAACCTGGTTTTTATTATTTTGGTGATGCAGGCTTCATTCCTGAATGTCGCAACAAATTGGAAAGCTGAACGTGCTCATCTGCCAGCCCTTTGGAATGTGTTACAAGTTGAGGCTTTGTATCAATGTGCATGAAGCTGCACATCCTAAGTGTGGCTGTGTTTCTCCCGAGTTGTCATTCAGCTCAGCTGTCTGGTTGATGCAGAGGTGTTGTCTGCGGTCCCTGCTCAGCCAGTCTGAGCCCCAGCAGGGAGTGAGTAACCTGTGCTCATGGCTGTGGGAGGCTCAGCAGTGCCTCCAGGCCTGGCTGCTTACCTGGTGTTCAGTTCAGGGCATGCTGTGTGCATGGCTGCTCCCTGGTGCACATAGTCATGAAGTTTGTACTCACTGCTGTGTGGATTTACTTTTCTCCAAATGCTGGGCACGCTGTCTTACCAGAGAAAGCTGTGCCAGCTGGCTGCACACCCCTGTGTGCACTGGATGACACTGAGCTGGCTGTTAACTAGATTTTTTCAGGTTACAGTTGAAGGCAGGCTTTAAAAAGTAAAGGTTTTCATTGTATTACAAATTTTTACACCTTGTAGTTTATGGTATTACAATTTTTTACACCTTGCAGTTTGTTGAATACTTTTTTTCTGAAACATGTGGTCTTCATAAGCAATCTGCCCTTCAAGAAAATGTACTGTAATTATTTTTAAATCTTAGGGGGTAGGAAATTATGCAAGGAAGGGAAGGAGATATTAAGAATTTATTATTAACTTATTTTACTATAAAGATTCTCCATCTAATTTTAAAAAGTCTACTCTTTCTCCATGGGAGGATAATTTCTAAACTTGCATGGTTTTTTCCCCCAATAAAAAATTTTTCCCCCAATAAAAAATTGCTTTCTGGAGAAGGGAACACAAATAAAAATTTGGTATTATTAAAACCAACAAAGTTTCACCCCTCTCTTGTTCTATCTAAAGTTCAGCATAAATCATGTTATATTCAGTGTTTCTAAATTTAGGATGACAATCTAAGCAATTCAGTTTTCTTAAAAACCAACAGAACTCTCACCACCCCAAAACATATATAGAACTCATTTAATTGCAGGTAGATGAATGAACATTCTTAGTTGTTTCAACTTCTCCCAATTCACATGTGACAAGGTCTTTGAGAAATTTCGTGATAAGATAATGAGAGGAGTAGTCTGATCTTGGAAACCAACTTCTGAGTTCACTGAAGTCTGAGTATTTCCAGTTTCAGTGTGTGTTTGACATACAGGGAACTGTTCCTCTTCTGGCAGTGTGGCCCTTGACATTCCTGAGCCATGCATGTCCTTGGCTCTGTAAATTTTGACCTTTTGCATAGGATATCCATCCTGCTGCAGATTTGAAGTGCCCACCTATGCTGAAGAATAAATCTGCAGGATCCCTGTGTGGTGACAGGTAGAGGAGCATTTACAGATCTAAATGCCTCTATGGAACTCTGGTGCTACAGTTTCTGAATAAATGCAGTGAAAGGCAGAAATGTTTTCTGGTAGTGGGTTTTAAAGGGTGTCATTGTCTGCCTTATACAAATGTAGTATTTTTCTGAACCTTTTGTTGAAGTAGGAATGAGGCTGGAATTTTCATAATGCTATATATAGCTTGTGGTTAAGGACAATTAAGCAGGCATATTACATTTAAGAAGCTGTCTTTTTTCATGGTTACTGCTTTACATTAGTCATCTTAGGTGTTATGAAAAATATACAGACAGGGTAAGTAAATAAAGCATATAAAATGAAAGCTTTGTGTTAGAGAACTAAACAGGAATGGTAGAGCTGAGTTTGAAAGAACTGTGTTGTCCATTCCTGTGGAATTATTTTTCTCCCTACCTCCTCATTCTACCTTCAACACTCTAAACCAACATTTGCCTCATGCTGTGCAATGAATTTTGTATTTTTATGTACTATATGTAAAATGTCTGAGATACATAATTTCAGGGAATATTGACATGCAGGTGGCTCTGATAGCTTGACATGAATTATGTTTCTATAGAGGTGGGGTGTATGTTACTAAATTCTATCAAGAAAAGTAATCCTTGCTCAGGTGAGTCAGTACTGAGTGCTTAGAAAACTGCTTTGCTCTTGTCTTTCGGATCCTTCTCTACAGACCAGTGTGATTTGGGCACTTCAAACCTCCCTTTTCTTTGTTCTCACCCTTCTTCTTTAATGTTATTTTAATAATGCACAACCCAGAATAGCGAGCTGCCCATTACCAAGACTCATAACCAAGTTGAAAAGGTTCGAGCCGGTGCTTTTTAGTCAAACTTCAAAACGGCTCTCCGTTATTTCTTAATTTTGTAAAGATATCTTAAACCTGTAGCTCCTGATGACCTGACAGTGCAAGCTGTGATGGATAAGAGTGATGCTAACACCTGTCTGTGTGTGTGTCCCCGTTTCTGTCCCGTGTGCAGCCGCCCCGCTGCTGCTGTATGCGAACCGCCGGGACCTGCGGCTGGTGGACGCCGCCCACGGCAAGGAGAACGCCACGGTGATCGTGGGCGGCCTGGAGGACGCGGCCGCCGTGGACTTCGTGTTCCTCAAGGGCTTGATTTACTGGAGTGATGTCAGCGAGGAGGCCATCAAAAGGACAGAGTTCAACAGGTCTGGGAGCGTGCAGAACGTGGTGGTTTCTGGGCTGCTGTCGCCTGACGGGCTGGCCTGTGACTGGCTGGGGGAGAAGCTCTACTGGACAGATTCGGAAACAAATCGGATCGAGGTTTCTAACTTAGATGGATCACTGAGGAAAGTTTTGTTTTGGCAAGAATTGGATCAACCCAGAGCAATTGCCTTAGATCCTGCAAGAGGGTAAGTCTATTTTAAAATAGTTACAGATACCAGAATTTGTACTGTTTCTTGTTGACAGAGTGACAAAACTATCCCTTGTCTCCTCAAAAAGGAAAGAAGCCCAGAAGTTTCTCTCTTTGATTAGGTGAAAAAGCCACCTCATAAGCCTAGGGTGTGGCGGTGTTTGCAGGGATCCCAGGATGAGGGAAGACATGAGAATGTTGACTCCACGTTTCAAAAGGCTTGATTTATTATTTTATGATATATATTAAATTAAAACTATACTAAAAGAATAGAGGAAAGGATTTCATCAGAAGGCTAGCAAGAATAAGAAAGGAATGATAACAAAGGCTTGTGACTGACTGAGACAGTCCAGACAGCTGGACTGTGATTGGCCATTAATTAGAAACATCCACACAAGACCAATCACAGATCCACCTGTTGCATTCCACAGCAGCAGATAATCATTGTTTACATTTTGTTCCTGAGGTCTCTCAGCTTCTCAGGAGGAAAAATCCTAAGGAGAGGATTTTTCAGAAAATGTCATGGCTACACTAGGGGACTTCACCTCAGACTTAAGGATAGTTAATTGGACAGGAGCCAAAAAGTCTCACTTGGGCAATTTACTAGAAAAAGAAGTGAACAAAGAAACTAATCACTTTGGTAAGGTGTTTTACCAGGAGCAAGAACCTCTGGCACCTGGCTCAGGTTTTCTCTGTTTGTTATTTTGCCTTTTTATTAAACCTTTTTGTTTTCAACACTGCAACAGAAGCCATCCTGCTGATTTTTATGCCTCCAAGGGTAGCTGAACCATCTTGGGTGTGTTATAGGCCTCTGAGAGCTTACCAGACCTGGCTGGAAGAGGCTACTGTAGCACTTGTTTGTTGAATGATTTCAAATGCTGTTGTTAGAGTTATCCTAAGCCATTTTGCATCATTTGTTTCTCTTTCTGTTGGTGTGATTTGCAGACTTGTGAAGTTCCATTCATATTGGTTTGTGAACAATCAGGAATCATCAGACTTTAGAAAACAGTACTAGAAACTTAGTTTGGCTGTAGTGCAGAAGATTAGCAGAAATGGAGAAGTTCTAACCTAAAATTTAATAAAATCTGCTTTCCTTAGAAAGCTGTGTCAGCTGCCTGTGAACAGACAGACTTGTGCCTCTCTGAAGTGTCAGGAAATGAAATTTTTTGGAGCTTTACTCATTGTTGATATTCATGCTTTATTGAAGCATCTGAAGAAATGGGAGAAGTCAACATACTCTATTAATAACAACTTGAGATGTGTTTTGAAGCTTAATCAGAAAATTTACAAGAGAGGCTCCTTCCCCCACCCTTGGGGGAACTCCTGTTTTAAAAATCCTGTGGTTTTGTCTCAGCTCCTTCTAGAACTGATTTATATTCTCAGCTCTCATTTGAGCCCTGGATGTGGCTCTTTTTGCTCTGTTCTTGGGACAAAGCAGTGTTTGCCAACAGTGGAAAATTCAGTGGAGTTTTGGTGATGTTACATGAATGGCTGGCTTGAGGTTACCCCAAAGGCAGTCATCTGTGGCAAGGTGTTTGGGAGAGCCAAAGTGGAATACTAATGGAATATCCTTGATGCTGTGTAACCTTCTGGAAATATTTTATATCTGTAGTATAGAATGAGATTTTACTGTATTTTTTTTCCTTGATCAAGCAAGTTAATCTGTTGTACTGCCATTTTACATGTTTTTCAGCCAACTCTTTTTTAGGGGTGACAAATTGGTGCCTTGTTTCTTTGGAAAGATGAGGATTGTGTTTCACTGCTGCCATTTCTTTGCATTATAATTTTTGTTTGGCTTTTTATGTCCAAAAGAAGAAATCTCTGCAAAACACAGCTTCTTTCCTGAACTTCATAGAAACACTATATCTTGAGTATTTTCTTCTACAGTTCCAATAGTTTTTATAAACAGAAGATGTGTTTATTTTCTGGTACCTATATTACAAGCTTTGGAAATAACAAAAGTATGGATGTATGCTTTTTCCATGTATTCCCAACTTGTACATTGGAGGCAGTGATAGTGTTAGGTGTATTTTATTAGACTCTAAAACCCTTTAAGAGTGTAAGGAAAGTGTAATGTTCATGTCTTTTCTACCCACCATCCTGAAAGTGAGAGAAAAAGGAAGGAAGCACACATTGAAAGTGGCTTTGATTTGGCTTGTAACCAGAGAGAATGAGATTCTGGTTGGTTAGGAGTAAAGCTCTGTTGTGGAGCCAGTTGGTCTTTTTTAGAACAGTGTTTGTATTTTCTGAGTGTGCAGAGTAGTATGTCCAGCAATCCCAGCTTGATGTTTGCATACTCCTTACTTTTAATACTTTACACCAAGAGGAAAATAAAAGAAGAAAAATGAAATAGGTCAGAAGTAAAGCAAACCTGGAACTTTCTCCATACTGATGATCTGTTAAAGCAGTAGGAGTAAACACTCCTAAAAACATACTGAAATTTAAACCAAAACAAGCAAAAAAAAAGCAAACACCAAACCCCCTTCCCCAACTCAAGCAAAATCCCTCTGACCAAAACAAAAAAATCCCTCCAACAACTGTAATTTAAGGACAAAATAGTTTTTCTTCCAAATTTTTGAAGGTCACTTTCTAAGTTTTGTGAAGAGTATGTTTTAAGAAGGTAATACAGCAGTAAATCCACTTTCTGGTTTACCATTTTGCAGGTGCAAAAATGGCAGTTCTCACATGCTGTTTTAAAGCAGAAAACCTTTCAGCTTTTAATAAATTTGGTTACATTTCAGAACACCCTCCAAAGCTTGAAATATAGGTGGAAGGGTGACATGAGCACAGAGATGTAAATTTGAAAAGAAAAATAATTCCCCAAATTGTTTGTGTATGGATGCTTCTTTCACTAGTATTTGCATTTTTTTTAGTCCTGTAATTGTCTTTTGGTTTCAAGATGTTGCCTGGCAAATAGTGGAAGGAGTAAGCCATAAAAAATTCTAAGAGCAGTTAATAAAATATGAAACCTGGAAAAGCAAACCCACTCACGCTTTCCTGCAGTCTAATCCACCTCCTGTTATGCTCAGATGATGTTTGTTTCAGATACAACTTTCTAAACTTGCAATTCATGAAAAGAAATAATTTAGCAGCAAAACTTACACTAAGGTCATCTTTACCAATTGGTTCAGTTTTTCATTAAAGTTAAATTGTGAAAAATAGTTTATCTAACATAGCATGCACCGAGAGTTTCATGAAAAAGCTGAAGGCTGATATAAGTCCCAAATTATTAGAATTTTCTGGGGTTGGATGTATATTTATTAAATGCATCTATCTTGCTGAAAACATGAGAATGCCTACTTGGAAATGAAATGTTAACAGTATAAGCTAGCAGAGATACATAGTGGTGAATAATGCATTTTCTTGGAAGTGTCTCACATAGTGAAATTTCAGTGTTTCACCAGTGCTCTGGTCTTTCTCACAGCTGCTGCTGTAGGACACTCCAGGGTTGTGGAGGTCACTGCTTGGTGCTGTGATGCTTTGGAGGAATGTCACTGGGCTCTTTTAGAGCAGATTACAGAAACAGTTGAGGCATTAAAGAATAAATGATTTGGGCAGCCTTTACTTCACTGCCAAAACCATCAGGTGATTGTGTGTGAGGTTCTGTGTGGAGCAGAGATACTGGAGTACAAGTTGGACTTGGTTCCCGTGTCTGATATCAGTAATAAGAAATGCAGTGGATTTACTAATGGAAAATATTTCTTATTTGGTAACTGAGGCACAGCAGCCAAGTCTGGGTTGTTTTTTTTTTTTTTTTACTTTCTGTAGGAAAGCATTAAAAAAATTAAAAATCTATATTCCTCTCACTGGCTATCTACTATATATACTCTGAGGTTTGGGCTTCTTATTCCTTATGTTCCATACACTACAACTTCCTTGTTTTACTTGTCTTGATACTCAATAAAATACTCTGTGTGTAGCAGGAGAAAGAAGGGCCCAAGGTGAAAGTGAGGGGAATGGGTTGTTAGTTTAGCCTTCTTTTGAAGTGAGCTGGCACATTCCAGGAAGGCTCCTTGGTCCTATCCATCCTTTCTGGAACTGTTTTCCTGACTGGTGTTAAACACAAGACCCTTTAAAATAATTAATTAATAAAAATCTGCAGGTGGGGATGACACTGACACTGTATTGGTGACTTTTTCCAGGAGAAGACCAAGTGTTAGGTCACCAAGCACAGGAGAGCACTGTATTTAAGAGCAGCTCACATGAAAGTTGAGCAAGTAGAAAAGAGATTTTTCTGCTTCAGCACTCAAGATGAAAAAAAAAAAAAAAGGCATATCCAGATTCTTGAGCAAGTACAGCTTTCAAGTGCAGTATTGTGTATTTGTGCTGCTGTTTTCTTGTTGTCTTGGGTTTTTTTGTTATTAGGGGTTGGTATCTTTGGTTATTTTTGCTTTTTAATTTGAGCAGCCCTTTTGTCATTATGGTAAAGACTTCATTATCATAGTTTCAATTCCCCAAAAATTACCCTGTAGACAATCAACTTTCTTCATGAGGAGCACTATCAGAATGAGCTGGCTTTTCTCACTTTTATGTGTGTATTGTTCACCACAAAGGGAATTTTAAGTGTCTCCTAGAAGTGGTGACTAATTGCTTGCTTTTCAGTACATGTTTTAAATCAAGTGACTATATAGAGTTACCTTAATTGTTAAGGTCTTGTAAAACTTTTGGGTTGTAAAGGGTTTTGGTTAATGAATGGAATTAGAGTACAAAGAGCTACAGCACTTTTTATGGCAGCTGAAGTTGATTTCTGGATGAAGTGCTTTGAATGCTGGGGAAGATCTTCAGGTTTAATGGGTACCCTTCCCCCAGCAGACTTGCATTTTTTTCATGCAAAATTTTGTAGGGAACACATACTTTTTTTTATAGACTTACTTCTTTTGTTTTTTTTTGAAAGTTGAAAACTGGTGTCTGAGCATGTCAAGCATAAAAGCAACTGTAGTACAGGGCTTACATCTTAGCATTGCAACAAAAGATTTGTGGGAAGTGGTAGTACTCTTGCTGAGTGGTAGATGTTATACAACGGAATAAGAAAAGGGAAATGAACAGTTCTATTAACAATTACAGTATTTTTGATTTGGGGAAAAAACAGTTTAAAAATGAAAAAAAAAAACCCCAGAATTTCTCAGTAAATTCACTTGTACAGTATATTTTTGTTTTCAGGCAAGTATTTTTTTAATACAGTTATGTTTTACAAAAATATACTGTATATATTTTATACAGTATATCTTTGTTTTAACATTAAATAAAATGGCACTTTGGATGTAAATTCTCAAAATAATGCAAATAACTGAAGGCTTTGCTTCATACCTTCTCTTGCTTGATGCCACCTCTCCCTTGAGCAGATGATTTCTGGCTGGGAATCTTTCTGCTGCTCCTGTGCTGACAGTTAAGCTTCACAGGTGACAGATCAGTGCACTCAGCTGATTGTTTCTGTATAGCCTGGCCTGTGCACCAAGGAGGTAATTTTGAGGTTTTACAGGTGACAGGGAGGCAGGTGATATGAAATCTGCAGACTCCTCTGATGGCACAGAGATTTATAAGGTGTATTTCATCTTTCTTCACCTAAGGAGGCTCTGTTGATCAGCTGATGTTGATGATTGCAAATACATCACTAAATTCAGGTAATAGCTGGGATATTAAACAATCCACAAGGTACTTTTTCATTACTTCAAGATTGCAACAGTATTGCAGAGGTTGTCCTGATGAAACTGCCCCAGGAGTGGCCTACCTTGGTTAATGAATGGAATTAGAGTACAAAGAGCTGCATCACTTTTTATGGCAGCTGAAGGGGCTGCATGTAGCTCTGGGAAGATCTAAAATGCAGCTCTGCTGTCACTCATAGGTGGGTGATCCTTGCACTGCTGGTTGACTGTAATCTGCAGGCATGGCCTTTCAAAGCAGGGAAGGTTGCCCAGGCCAGGATTGTACTGCCAGGAGCCTGGCACAGCATCTGGAATGTTCTTGCCACCCCCTGCCCCAGAACTGCTGTAGCTCCCTTTGCTTCTCAGGTACTGCTGTTTGCAGTTTGGCTCTTGGTCCTATGAAGGTCTTTGTGGCTACTGGGAACAAGAGCAGACATTCATTTACTGTAATAGCCTTGAATTTTAACTCTAGGGGGTTGTTTGTTATTATTTAGGGTTTTTTTTGCTTAGTTTTAATCTCATTGACAGGCAAAACTTTGCAAAGTTTCTTTGAGATTGGTCTTGTATGGTCTGTGCTAGTTTCTAGTCCTATGCTAGGACTAGAATCCATCCATGTTGGATTGATGCAGAAATTGTAAAGGTGTCATTTTATGGCACAGCTCAAAATGTTAGTTTCTTCCTCATCGTCTTTGAAGGAGGAGGTGAAGGAAGGTAACCAGAAACCCTCATACTTAAACCAGTGAGGACTTGGAGAGGTGACCTCTCTTGTAAATCTTGCTGTGCTGGTTTTAGATGTTACTGCCACTGTCTGCCTGTCCTCACCCTACTGCCAGAGGTTGCCAAGAACTCAGAGGAACATGCTTGCTAATATATTTTCTTTATTTTGCAGTTGTTTTACCTGGTTTTTTCTTTGTGAGAGGAGATGGGAGAGATTTGGCTAGCTAAAAATCAAACCAGAGTGCATAGAATTGATCAGTGCAGGACAAACATCTTTCTTATAGACTTGTATAACAAAGTTGTAGATGCTTTTATCTGTAGGCAAGTTTGAAAATAGTTTTACATCCCTACCTCCTTCATTCAGTTCTTGGGCTAGAAAAGAAGGCTGTGGAGGGGACCAGTGGGAGCTGTGCTTTCCAGCTCCTGCAAACCTTCCTGTGAATGTCAGGAGCATCTTGCAGCACTGTGGAGTTTGTCAGAACAGTTCTTTGGCTTTTTTTTTTCACTTTATCTTCAGCTTCAGACTTGTTTGGGTGAGACATGTATAAAATGATGTTCTATTGGCAATTTAAGGTAACTTTCAAGAGTATGAGTTATCCTGTCCTTTAACAGGTCAGTGCTGTAGTGATAAGGGTGACAGTGCTCTAGTGATTAGTTAACTTCATGCAACTTGCTATAAAGTATTCATGTATCAAAGTATACTTCAGATTTGCATGCAGTGTTTATTTAATAAGTTAGAACCAAGTATTTAAAGTGAGGTAGTAATTTCTGCTCTGCATGAATAACATCTGGTGATGAGTCTTTGGGCAGGCTTCTGTATCTGCATTTTCAGTCCCTGCAATTATAATTTAGCATCCAAGTCTAGACTATGAAGACCTGTTGTATTTTAAAAAAAGAAAAATAATGATTTTAAGCTTCTGTTATGCATTATGTTAATTAAAAATATTTTTTCACACACTTCTAAAAATGAAAATATGAAGATAACTTTTAATACCTTAACAGGAACTCAAAGGGACCATATTAATTTACAGCAGAGAGTTATAATCTGGTAAGTTGTTCATTCCATGTTCTTGCTTGAGACTTCTAAAGTAGCATTGCTTGTGAAGGAAGTGGAGAGGCTTTAAAGGAAAGTCCCTGCAGTTTCTGAGGAAGGGGCCAGAGTAAAAAAAAAAAAAAAAAAAAAAGTCAAAAAACCCCAAACAAAGCAAAAACTCTACAAATAATCCTTCCCTCCCCCAAATGTAACTTATCTAAGTTGGCAGTGTTTGTCAGGAAATCATAACTTCAGAATCCATGGCAGCTGTTAAGACTCATAGCCAGGAGCTTATGATTGCTCACTGCAACCACTGCAGCTGACTGAGCTTAATCATCACAAGGAATTACTTTTATAATTCATCTTGGAAAAAGGTTTTGTTTGTAATCTCTTTACTATCTCAAAGCAGGATATTACAGAGGGGATTTTTTCAGAAATTATGATGAGCCTTGCACACAGTGTATCTTAAGGCAGATCTGCACCAGAAGACAAAATTAGCCTTTAGTGATTGCAACTCATTGCAGTGAGGTTTAAACTTTTTTTTAATGCGTTCTGCAACCATCTTCACGGCTTCCTTGGTGAGGGGCAGCACCACAAACACCTTTGTGCCATAAGATGAAATGATACTCGCAGTTCTTGCTGTGCTGTGTCAGCCAATACACCTGTACAGCTGGCCAGGGGCATTTGTAGCTGTGCAGAGCCAGCCTGAGACACGGCAGGGCAGAGGAGCGTGGTGGTGTCTGGCCTTTTCATGGGGTGCACAGAGGGAAGAAATCTTAATTTCCTTCATTTAAAATCAAAGTAGGGATGGTTGGTTGTGGATTGGGTGTGCCCTCCATCTGTGTTTTGGGGAGTTACTGAAATGTGTTCATTTTAGAGGTAAAAGTTGGTCCAAACTTTAGAACAAAGGTTTTGGTCTCTGTTGTATAAAGTGGAGCAGAAAGTTGCCTTTGTTCCTCTGGAGGACATTGATAACTGGATTTATGTTCTTGACAAAAAAAAGGATTGATTTATGGCTCATTTCTTGAAGAAAGCTGATAAATTTTTTTGCTAGCATGATTTGAAGCAGACTGATAATATTCTTTAAGCAATGGATTATATTTTTTAAGTATGGATTATATTTTTTTTTTTTAAATGAAAATCAGAGCACTCAGCTGTATGAAATTTTGGCATTATTAACAAAGAAAATAGTCACAAGAAAAACCATCTTTATTTGGCTGCATTCCTGGAAAAAAATAAGACTGTCCCTGTGGAGAATGAATGTGTTCCAGTTCTGACATCTCTGTAAAGTGGTCAGATAAAATGTTACAGGACAATACATTGTATGGAGGACATTTAGCAAATGCAGCTTTTGCAGTGCAGCCAGTGAGAAAAGAGGACATAGCAGGGACAAATGCTGAGGTGGCCTAATAAAATCCCTAAATAAGCATTTTGAGAACTTGTGCAGTGACCCTGGGACAGGAGCAGATTAGAGCTGGTTCACATTACAGGATGTCAGGGCTGTTAGTTGAGCCTATATCTGAACCAGGACTATTTTACCATTTTAGGATCTGTGTATATATGCCATGAAGACCAGCTTGAGCAAAACAAAAGTTCCTGCTTTGGATTTCTGCTTGACACTTGGAGAAAGAAATTACTCCTTTTAACTCCTTTTTGCTGCACAGCTATAGCCTGTGAGTTGTGAGTTTCTGGTTAGTCTGTTTGTTTGGCAGTGGATTCCCCCTTCTAGGTTGTTCTTAAAACATTTTGGCTCAGTTGTGGGTGTTCTGTAACAAGGGAAAGTAATAGAAAAAACCTGAGCCTTGTCAGTGGGAGCAGAGTCACTTAGATCAGCCAGTGATGCTGTTCCATGGTAGTGCTCTAGATTTTACACTGTGTGTACTTTAAATGCATATGTGTGGGTGAGAATGTATATGTAATATGTGTTTGTGGTGTCTGTGTCTAGTTAATTGTATCTCATACTTGAAGCAGTCTAATTGGTTTGTACCTTAAAACCCAAAATCCAAACAAACTGACAGAACGTCTCCTTCCCACCCCCCCAAAAAAAACCCCAACCAAAAAACCAAACACAAACAACAAACCATAAGTGTCCATAAATATGGAACCTTTTTTTCCCCCTTGAACTGAGGAGTAGAAACATAAAGAATAGTAACACATTTTCTGGACCTTAATGGTTTAATTAGAATCCTTCTAATACCACTCTCCTAAAAAAAAAAAAAAAAAAAAAAAAAAAAAAGAAGTCAGTACTCTGGGCCTCTCTCTTCCACCCTCCTCCCCCGCCTCCTTTCTTTCCCCAGGGTTGTTTAACACATACTTTACATTTTCATTTCTCATTTTCATTTCTCATGGGAACTGTGTAGTTTCTCACTTTTACATCTTAATTTCATGTTTCAGCATAAAGTATTAGTTGTATTAAGTTTTCTCTGTCACTTCAAGCAAGAAGTAGTAAAGATAGGAAATTATGCAGCTAAGAGCACTGTTAAGTCTAAGAGCTTTTTTTCTAAATAAATCTGTGTTAAGTGTGAAACTTGCTTTTCTTATTCAACGGATAAGTAAGATCTCTGCTCTAGCCCATTGTTTGAAAATTCCCTTAAAATTCAAGAAAATGGTCTTGTTTGTGTGATTGTGTAAGCTTATGTGATTCTTTTGCTGTGTATTATAGCAAAGCATATAAATGTCTTTAATTCTTGAGCAGAAGCAGATTGTTTTGCTATAAACAAGATGTTTGTCATAAAATAAAGCTGTTCCTTATATAATGGTCTAACCACCAGGTTAAATTCTGACAAACTTTTGTACTAAAAGATACTATTTTGATACTTCTATGGAATTTTAGCATGCATTTTTCTTGTATATGCTAAAAAAAATTGTTTCTGTGAAGTGCATGTTTAGATCTGGCTATAAGCCTGGCTAACTTGGTGTAAAAATTAAACAGGGGAGGGAAATTACTCCAGAGGGATATATGGTTTATAAAGCAGGGGAACTGTAAGTACATTCTGGAAGAACTTTCAGATACATAAACCAAAACCTGTCTATTTATTACTGTAAACACTTGGAATGTGATGGAGCTTGGGCAGTTGTTAACAGTCCAGAGCAGTCTGGTTAATTGTCCCTGCTTGTGTTGCTGAACTGGTGCTTCACCTGGTCATGAGATGTCACACAAACACTCTGAGCTGTATAAAAAGTCCAGGTTGTGCTGTAACTTTACTGTGGCTTCCTGATTAAACAACTAGTTGTTGTTTTATTGCAATAGGGTGGCATGCTGCTTTAATCAGTATTTTATAATGTGCTTACTGTGGCCAGCAGTGGTAGCTGGAGGTTCTGGTGAGCATTTCTGTTGCCCTGTCTCTCCACACATGTAAAGACAATCTCTTGGCTGAGCAGGAGCATTGCTGGATGTGGTGTCCAAGCCAGCCCTCAGTGCTGAGCTGGCAGCTGTAGGATGGCTTGGCCAACCAGTCAGCACTGTAACCAGAGATTTGTTTTAGTAAAGCTCTGATTGCTGCTCATAACCACTAAAAGCTTTAGCATTAAATAAATTATATAGTCCTAATCAACATTTTATAACTACAAACCAAATTTGGATTTAAATGATGGATACTATGAAAGCATGAAAGTACAATGTGTTCTTGAGGTTTGACAGAAATGTGTTACTTAACTTGAGAAGAATTGTCTCCTTGCATAAAAGAATGTTCTTCTATTTAAAGAAATGAGACTTGGAGAACTGAGTCCTTAATATAAATGTATTTGTTTTAATGTAATTAAAAATGGTAATCTTTCATCAGCTTGCATAACCAGAGCATTTTGCCCACTGTTTAAGTAGACAAAGGGCAGCCTTATTGATAGCCATGAAATGTAAACAGGTTCTCCTTGCTTGGAGTCACAAGTTTCCCTGTCTGGGGCAGATTCTCATTAAACTGTGGCCCTATTGTTGCAAGTCCTGTCTTCTGTGTATCCCTCTTCAGAATGAAATGGCTGCTGTCACACACAGATAATTAGATTATGAAAATTAAAAAAGGAGAATCCAGAACATGGAGGATTTCTATGCATCAGCAATTTTAAATGTCCAGCAGGACACACCTGAAATAGAGCCAAGCAGTGTCTGGAAGAAAGGCTTGGTAATTTTTGTGTTTTGGGGCTTTATGGTCATCCATAAAGAGAGAGTCTTGAGGCTTTCTCCAGTATGAACAGGATTCCAGATGCCCAAGGGCCACCTGTGCAATAGGGTGAGAGGTTTTAGATTTTCAAGCTCTGGCTCCTGTTAAAGTTTTTTGTTACTCTTCTGCTTGCAAAGAGTGACCTCTGCAAACAACTGCTGGATATTTTATCTGTGAAGTTCACCAGTATAATGTTAGCAGTACACATGATATCAAATGATCTATGAGTAAGAAGTGCCTGAAATGTGTTACAGATGCCAACCCATTAAAAACAGAATGTAGTTGCAGAACAGCTTGGTTTGGGTGTAAATATTTCAGAGTCCACAGTGTCTTTGGACTTAATCTGGAAGCCTTCACAAGCATCCTTCCTTGCTGCTTGTTTCACCTCACACTTTGAGGTCCTGGAGCTAAGGGATTGGAACAGCTATCAGGATGTTTGGAGAAGATGGAGGAGAGAGAAACTCCTTAAGGTACTCTAAAAGTCAGTTCATGAAGATGAGAAGTAAAATTTGTCATATTGAAACGTCCTATATTTAAGGTGAGAAAAGACAAAACAAATACAGTGACACTAAATAATTAAACAGGCTTGATGAAGACAGTCCTAAAATCAGGTGAAAAGTCATCTATGGGAATTACTTGATGCTTAAACCTTGCTTTGAGTACTGCCTGTCTAATCTTAAACTCATTAATTACTTGGCATCATTCTTCTATTGCTGATTTTCAGGACTGAATTTGATTGGGGATTGTTGTTCCTAAATTTACAACTACCTGCTTAGCTAGGGAAAAGAAAATGTTTTGTAGCAGTGAAAGAATCTGCAGAGCCAGTTATCTATAAACTAAATTTCTGGAGTAAACATACTAAAAGAGAAAATTCTGCTAATGGAAAAGCATGCAGTATTTTGAAAATAGGGTTACTCAGTGAAGTTTCTGCATTAAAAACACCGAGTTAGAAGCAAATATGTGGGTTTTGAGGTGGAAGAAGATGAGACTTTTTTAGAATACATGTTTATCAAGATCATGTAATTGTGCCATTCTTCTTTCATTCTCACCCCTCCATTTGCCTCCACCATGTACATCATCCACTTTTCTGACTTTCAAAGTGTGCTTTGCCATCAGCTTTTGGGGGGAATGTATGTAATGTAAGCATTAGGGATATCCTTTGGGCTTGTGGCTTTTTAAGTGCTTTTCTTTCTCAAGTTCTACTTTCCCAACTATCTTTCAGATGCTCCTTAGAATCTGTCCTGTGACCTGTCTGGTTTTTCAGGCTGGCTTGTTGTGGTAGACCATGCAGCTTGCACAGATAAAATCACAGTATTAATCCTTATTTTGCCATAACAGTGTTGACCATGCTGTTTAGGTAGAGAGCTCTGGTTTTGTACAAAAAGTTGGTGGCATTCCAGTGTCCAGACTTGAATGATTGTTTTCTTAGTGCAGGACCCTAGATACCATATAAAACTCCTTTTCAGGAACTGCTGAATATGAACTTCAAGGGTTTTCCCCTTCAGATGGTAAAGGATACAATTAAGCTTAATCTATGTATTTTTTCTGACCAAAATCACATTTAAAACAGTGTGATGACTGCTCTCCCCTATGTGTGTGCCAAAATTGGTTAATGAAGTAGAGTTTAGCTGGGAATTTGAAAAATGCCCAAGCTACATAATGAGAAACAAGTGTGTAAATAATTTTATGCTTGAAGTTTTTAAAAATTCATTTCAACAAAAGGAATGGCTACTTTCTTCTTTTGCACATATATCTTTGTAGCAAATGTATGGTTTTTGTGAACCATGAAACTTGCCATTTTCATTATGCTCTGCTGCTTCTAGGTGGGTTTCCTTTGGTGTGAGCATGGTCAAGAAGTTCACATGAGTGTAAGACAAAGCTTGTCAAACATATATTGAGTGAATGCTTGACTAAATGTTCTTATGATGGAAAAGTTCTGGGTCCTTTTTAAAGAAACAATAAGAAAAATCTAGGGGAACAATTAGCTTTTTTATGTCTGGCTTTGAAGATATTACATGACTTGTTTCTTCATTTCAGCCTGTCCCTCTGGAATTACAAAGGCACTGGCATCTATTTTCTCAATGCTGTTGAGAGCTGTGTGCTAATCTTCACAGAGATAGTTTGGTTTTTCTTTGTGCTGCTAACTGTGAAGTTTTAAGGATGTAAGAAAAATAAAACTGTTTAATGCTCCAAAATCATAATGGGATATATTTGATATTGATTTATTGATTAATATATCTAGAAAATCAACAAAAATTCCTAGGCAAACTGTGTACATAAAACTTTTGACTTTAAATAGTTTTCTTTCACCTAGAATTACCCTGTCTTTCATAACTGAAGACAACACCATTTTAATGTAGTTGTGTTTCCATGCCTGATGAGAAATCATGTAAGTTAAGAAAGTGGTAATTTAGGGCCTGGTGCAGTCTCCACCTAGACATTTGTAGACTGGGTTATGCAATTCACATGCCCTGTTATATAGTTAATTTGATTACAACACCTCATTCAGTGTTTCAGCAGGAGGAACTGTTTGACAGGAATGGCCATGCCCAGTTTTATTCAGAGTGTCTTATTTTTCCTTGACTTTTTTTGTGGATAGATTTGTTACCCTCTTTAGGATTCAAAGTGGTTTAAGTTGTTTTCAAATGCTGAAATTCTCTGTAGTCAGCTGGTGATTTTGGAGACAGTAGTGGCATGGACAGGGTTCTGGTTTGGGACAGGGCTGCCCTTCAGTGAGGGTATGACTGCAGTTTAGTAGTGGAGGAGTTGAATTGGTTCTTTCAGAATTCAGTTTTATTTTAGTCCTGGTCTATTTTTCACAAGTTTCACTGAATTTAAGTTTGTTTCTATCACCATGGTAAGAAGTGGGAACGCATGAAAGTGGAATGAGAAGATAGGAGGTTTTAAATTAAATAAAAATAACTAGTAGTGAAGACAGTGTGACCTGATCAAGGTGTTTCTCACGAACACATGTGAATACCAACTTCTGTTTTTCCTCCTTTCTACCACTTCTTTTCAACACAAGTGTTTTACTACTATTTCTCTAGTGAGAAGTAGGATTGCTTTCACATATCATAAGAGGAAGCTAAACTTTTTTTTTTTTCCCTTTTTAAGAGTTCCCTCTGCTCTTTCAGGCTTTTATTCTGCATTGTAGTGTTTTGTCTGTGTCACTCTTGATGTGTTCCAGAGTGCATTGGATGAATTTGTTTAGAGAAGAAGTTATTTTATTTATCTCTTTGGAAGCACAACAATGGGCAAAACATGGCAGCAAAATTAAGCTGAATGATCCCACAGACAAATTTTTGTGGCTGCCAGAGAAAAGTACCGTTTGATTGAATTTTGATGTGTATTTTCAGTAATAAAATCCATGACCATTGCCAAGGTGACTGTGAGTGAGGTAAATGTAAACTCTACTAGGAATGCTGTTCACAGAGACTGAGGCACTTTTTAATGTGTAGGTTCTTTTTGCATAGAAACACTTAACTGTGTGATTTGTGGAATTTGAGTGTGGGTAATGTTACACCAACACATGGAAATGGTGGCTGCTGGGCTGGAACCAGGCTCCACTTGGGGCCATCTGTTGTCACCTGCACTTGGTTCTGAGTTGATGGGTAGTGGTTTTATATTATAAATATATATTTATTATAATACATAAAATATATTTATGTTGATATTTTATATCAATGACAGCTCAAAAATTACAACACAGCACAAAGCCTGAAATAGACAATTGCTTAAGAGAGCATTTAATTGATGGTTTGTCACCCAAAAGGGCACAGCTGTGAGGTTTTGGTGTTGTAAAGGTCCAAATGTAACCTGGGAAATGAAGTCAGGAAATCTAGCAACTGAATATTTTAGTTGAGGGTGAGATGCTATTTAATTTAAGTTAAAAGCTGTCAAACCACTTGCATAGATAAATAGACGATGTCTCAAAGGAAGGTTTCTGTGTGTAACTCTTGCTATAATGGATGCTTAGCTCCTGTGATTTGCAGCAGAGTGGGCCATGATATAAAGTATCAGGCATCCAGACAGCATAATCTGAAATAATTCTGAAAATTCCAACAGCTGGTTTACACAAGGAAGTCAGTGTGTAGAAAATAATAACTGTTTACGGTAGCATTGCATCACTTGAGCTTCAGAACATCTTTAGATAAGGAATGTTTAGGTACTGATTAAGTTGAAGATTATATGCCCTGAAATGGCAATAGTTACAAGCATGTAACTTTACAAAAGCATATTTAGTGGTGTAATATTAAAAGACAAGAGTTTGAGTAGTGATGCAGTCTGCCCTATCACTATAGCTGAGTGAGTAATTTGTGTATCACAGAACAGATTCTCTGTATACTACAACGTTTTTCAAGGGGTGGAAAGCTGAGAATTTTGTTTCTGATTCTTCTTTGTGTGGCTTGTTGTGGTTTTTTGATGACAAATCCTGAGTAAATCACTATTTCTGACTTAACTTTCTTTTTCAAAACATTTAATGTTATTTAGCTGGTTTGTGAGCACAATATGATTCTCTGTTTTTCTTTTTCCCATCTTCCACTCCTGCAGATTTCTGCAGGAAGAGGTGCTGAGATTCTCTCTGCCTGAATGGGATAGGCCTGGGCCAAAGCTGTGCCAGCCTTTTGAGATTATTTTAAAATGTGTGGTGCAGCAGCTGTGCTGTTATATATTCATTCTAACAGCACTGCTTGTCAAACAGTTCAGATTAATTAGAAAGGCAAAAGTAAAAATGTGTTTCAAAACCTAGAATTAATGTGAACACTTTTGGGAATGCTTTGGGAAATTCTGAGATGAACTCTAGGAATGTTTGTGATAAAAGCATTCTTTGCCAGTGCTGCATCCTTAAGACTGTATAAAACATGATGCTAATGTGCTGCTGAACTGCCTACAAAGAAACAGGTGCTGACCTGTCTTAATTTTATATGATTTATCTTTTCCTAATGAAGAGATAAATCATATAAACTGAATGGTGAAGTAAGAGCTAAAGCTTTCATTAAAGGATTTTCAGGTAGTTGAAATTGGTCTAGAATTATCTGACCATTTATTTTAGCTGGAATCTGATTCATCAAAATTGACCTTTTTGGTAGAACATTTGTTTTGACAGCTTTCCCTAAGGGTGGCATCCTGGGTCACATGGAGGGAGCCTTGAGTTCCCTGCTCTCTTCCAGTCGTTCCACATGGGTAGCTGGTAAGGTGGATGAGGATTTTCAGGTGTGGCAGCATCATGATCCTACTCTTCTTAGGTGTTTCTATCCACACTGATATTTCAGTTTTAAATGCTATTGTCACATGCTGTTCCACTGCAGTGACAACTAAGCAATGCTTATATGACAGTGAAATTCCAACTTTTGAAAAAACACACTGCCCTGTCCACATCCCCAGTCCTCCTTCCTTTGTCAGCTCTTCCTCATTCTGGCTCTGTGGTTTGTCCTGCACTGCATGTTGCCTGGATGGAAGAGTGTATCAAGGCTTGTCAGGCTCACCAGAATTTTTATACCTGTCTTGTAGACCCTAGAAGGCAAGAGGGTGAGAAAAATATGGGTTTGAGGTCTTTTTTTCATGAGATAGAAACAGAGCAGCTGAAGAGAGATGGAACCTCTTCCCCTTGGCAGAAGTTTTATCTTCCTGTGCTTGTTGACCTGTATACTTCCATTGTATGATCTGACTGACATAACAGGAATGGTGTTTATCTGTTTGCTGTTCTCATAGGCAAGCTTTCTGTTAATAGGTACTAAGCTGTCATATCAGTTTTCTGATTTTTTAAAGGTCTGATTTTCTTGCTGACTAATAGAGGTCCACCCTATGAAATGCAGAAACATCTAACTTTATTACTTATCAAAAGCAATGTCACTAAATTGCTACAGCAGCCTTCCAATTCACTTTGTGATTTGTTCATCTTTTGTCTCAGCACTAAGCAACTTTGTAAAAGTTGTATTGTCTTTAAATATAGGAGCAGATGCAAAAGAGGAAATATACACAGTTATTAGCAGACCCTTTTTATCATTTGGTGGATGTTCTTGCTCCATCAGCTTCTAGCAAAGGATGCATTCTTGCTTCTGCAGGTGGGATTGGGAGAACAGAAAAGAAGTAGCATCACTTTATGCCAAAATAAATAGCTCATGGGCCTCATGTACCACTCCAGCCTTGTCAGAGCAGCTGTTAACTGAGTGTTTGAGCTGTTCAGTGGTGTGGGGATTGGACACTGCTGTGGTGGAGTGGCAGAGTTAGTGACAGGCTATTCTGCAAACTAATACCTCTTTTCTCTGATAATTTTGTCTTAAATATGCCCAGCTCAAAAACAATCTGGACACAGGTTAGTGCTTCCCATGGAGGGCTGAACAAAGAGCAGCAAGCCATTCCCATGAGGGTGCTGCAAGAGCTAATGTGGCTCTGTCCAAGAAGTTTCATCAAGAACTCTGCTGCCTGTCTAGCTTTCCACATATTTCATGCATGGATATCTAGAGCCTATTGCTACCTCTGCCAGTGTGATTAAAAGCCAAAAGTTGTTAGTTGGTGATAGATGGCAATTCTCACTCCTGACCTTGGGTCACATGGAAGAGTGCAAAGGAAAGGGTTTGTGGTATTCTTCATCAGCTCCTCTGAGGTTACAGATTTATGCATCTGAGGTTTGTGCAGCTGAGAAAAGCAGTATTCTATTCACAGCTTTTCACATTGAGTGGCTGAGATTGGGTTGTGTTAAACTAACACTGAGTACATGCATACAAAAACCTGACTGATCTAGGAGCTGACAGTAGTCTAAAAACAGGAATAAAAGCACCAATAGTAGCTAATATATGATGCATGTGTGAATACTGCAGGTATCTGTCTAACTCCCAATTTGACCTTTGCAAATTGTTGCTCAATTTTGGTCAAGCTGGGCCCCAGCTGCATGTTTGTGACAGGGGAGGCCACTGGGAGATGAAGTGGCCTCCAAGTGCTGCACCTGCTGGACGTGCTTCATTTAGTGCCTTTGTTTCCATTAAACTTCAAGGAATCTAGCTTGATGTGCCTCTTTCTAGATGATCAAATTTTCTTCATTCCATTGTTCACAGATCAAGTTCCTATGGGCAGTTTCTGTTTATTTTCAGAGGTTCTGCCCATTAGTCAATATGAGTCAACATCCAGTGCATTGCAGGGGGTGCACAACAGAAAAAGCAATACATAGATCTCTGCTACTATGTTTTCTTGTAACAGTCTCTTTGTGTGAACTTTATTTAAATGATTTAGGAAAAGTTTGCTTGGGTTTTGTGTTGGAAAAAACCCCTACTCTGCTCTGGGGCCCAGCAATGGCACCAGAGGAACAGTCAGGGACTGATGCCAGGAGGTTCCACCTGGACATGAGGCAGAACTTCTTCCCTGTGCAGTGCCTGAGCACTGAACAGATTGTCCAGAGAGGGTGTGGAGTCTCCCCATCCCCTTTTTCATAGGAGTCCTCATGGTTGTTATGCACTGATGTCAGAATTTGCTTTGGAAAATCTTATTTTAAGCATTGCAGCCCAGTGTAGTGGAGCACTGAAGAGCTCTGAGAAGATTTTATACTGAAAATCTTAAGGGGATAATAAAGTCATCAGTATGTACAACCCTGTAATTTTATGTATTACTTGGAATTTCAGCTTCTTAGCTTCCCTGAGTACAGAGCATGGAATTGAATACTATCCTAGAAAAGGGCTTGTTTACAGAATTAATTCCTGCTGCACTGGAAAAGCCCTTTCCCAGGCAAGTAGTTATATCAGCTCACTCAGTTGATCCTGTAGAAATGAGTCAATTAGACTTGAGGTGGAAAAAGTACCTTGATACCCCTGCCACTTTCTTCAAATTTCTGAGTTGTGACTTAGAGACTGGCATTGTTACTGGTGTGGGAAGGGAGTTGATTAGAAGATTTTAGGAGATATCTACTGCTGTCAGTAAGTCAATTTTCTTTCCTTATGTTGTGACAAAGCTGCAGTGCCTGTTTTCTTGCATTTTTAATTAGTAAAGTTAAGCTAAATATGCATTTGTTTCCCCTATCAAGTAACAGAGTTTCTTTGTGGTCCAGCCATCCCTTTTATACAATTGGTGTGATTCTATCAAGCTCTTAGTGGCTGGTGCTGAGGGAAGTTCCCTGCTGGACCATCCAGGGCCATTTCAAGCTCTTCCACCCCTGAGCTGGGAACAAATCTCCTTCCAGCTGCAGCCCCACACTCACCCAGGCAGACCAGGTTTCCCATGGCACAGTGTCACGTACATCAATCCTTAAAATAATTTTATCTTGGTGCAATAGCTAAATAACAGCTGGAGCTGAGGCCCTGAACAAAGGAAACCCTGGTCTTTTAACGCTCTCAGTCTAAGCAGGAAAGTCTGGGGGCTGTCACTGCTGTCTCTGAGTGTCTGGTCACCTCCTTGTGTCACACATCCCTGTGCCATTTGTTATCTAAAGGGTTGGTCCTCTGTTTCCTCACTGCTAATCCTGCAAAATCTGCTCACAGCAGTCCATGGAACAGAAGAAGAGCAAGGTTATAAAGAGTTAAGTCTCTTTAGAATCAATTAACCATCTGTATTTCTTACACACTTGGGAAATTTTTACTGTTGCTACCACTTGTGTATATTATTAGAAATACTCTGTTTGTATTGCTTCATATAATTAATTTTCTAAACATATTTTTGTCCTCAGTGGTGATTCTAAACTCTGGGTTGTTTGTTGATTTGTTTGGGTTTTTGGGGTTTTTTGTTCAGTTGCAGAACTGCAGATCCATTTTACTACAATTCAGAGAAGAGTAGTTAAAGAGTTATTGTCAATAAAGCAGATTAAAGCCTTTGGTAAAATTGGATAACAACCGTGAAGGGATTACTGTTCATGACTTATAACAAAGGAAAGTATTATCTGAAGCAGACCATGGAATGGACAGACTAAAGGGGGACCTGATATGAAAGGAGTAAATTAAATGTAGAGCAAAAGACAATTTTTTTGGAAGTGTATGCAGTCAGTTTTCAGAAATTGTTGCACTTGAGATTTGATTTGATCACTGGTGGACATAAACTCAGCTCCTGAGGGGAAGAACATCCATGAATACATCATGGGGGATTTTGTTTGTGTTTTTCTACGAGCACTGGCTGAGCATGTTACATGAAAGATGTAAGCTTAAAGGAAAACCCAGAACAGAGATATATTTACCATACTTTGCTTTCAGACATATACAGCAAAAACTGTAAGTTATACAGTAAGTTACAGCTTGGTTGCAAATCTGAAGAGTGTGACTGTAAGAGGTTTGGAATACAAGAGCTTTGTCCTCCTCAATAAAACAGTACTAATGCTGTCCTGATTCCAAGAGAGTGAATCATGGTCCCTTGCATTGATGGCAAATAGATGCTGTGTTCAGTCAGCTTGAGAAACAACTAATTTATAGTGGAGAGGACCAGTGTTACACCAAGTGCTAAAACATCTGCTTTTGGGTGTAACAGGGATATAGTGGGAGAGCAATAATAAATAAAGTGTGGTTTGAGGGATGAGAAATTTGACAATTTGCATCCTTCCAGTCACCCCACTAATGCAATTCTGCAGTGCAAAAAAGACTGCACCCCACCTTTGTGTGTGAGTGGTCAGGAAGGAGTTCTGTGGCAGCTGACACCAGCACCTCTCCTCTTGCATTGCTCTTGCAGTTGTGCTTTAGAGAACAGTTGATCTTGCCTAGCATAGAGATTACAGGGCAGAATGTGGCACAAGTTTACATATTGGGAAATGCAATTTCTCTGAATTAAATTACTAATCATTAAGTTGGCATTTCTTCTGCTTGGCCCTCACTTGCTGTTGAAGTGCAGTTGTTCTGGGGGTTGTATCAAGATGTTTTTAACACAAGATCATCAGTAGTGATGCCTCAGGTTTTAGCTTTTATATTTTTCAGATTCTGGACTGCTTTAGTGTGTAGTTCTGAGCTTCATATTAAGGGATAGTAACTCTCTTCACAGAGCAGGGAGACGAAACAATTTCTTCTCTAGCTGGGGACCAAGGACAACTGATCCAAATGTTGGGCCCAAGAGCATAAACAATGGCAGAATGAAGAGGCAAAAACAATAAAGGATGGGACTTCATAACCTAAATCTGTAATTGGACAATTAACTCCAATATGTTAATGGACCAGAACTTATCAAAGTGAGAGACCCTGTGACCCGTCATGCATGACTGGAAACATACTTGGGGTTTTCCCTTAGTGTAATATTTGGTGGGCATTTTTTGTGTGCCTTGTGAATGAGGCTTGTACTAGGGCAAGGATTTGGAATTTTTTCCCACTTTTGATGTATCTCTGTGCTGGAAGCAATTTGTATGCAAGTGGCTCTTACTTGAAGAGCTGTGAGTGACCTGCAAAAGAAACCTGTAGGGAGAAAAAGCTAATGACCTGGGTTTAAAACTGTGTTAATTGATTTTTAACTTCAGAATTACAGGTGTGTAATAGTTGCTGTAGAATGCATAGCCACTTCTTCCATAAAAATTGAATCCAAGTACTTAATATTTAGCTGTTTGCAGTAGGAATGGAAAAGTAGAAGAATTCTTACTTCCTTTATAGCAAAATCTAACCTAGAAAAAGCTTGAGTGAAGTCTCAGACATCTCAGTTATTTTATAATAATGTTATTTTATTATTATTTTTATAATAAGGTTATTTTATCATAATGTTTCCAGTACAGAAATGAAGTGGTGTTTGTTCCATCTGTGTATGAAGCCTTTGGCCAGTATTCAGACCACATTTTGTGGACCTTTCTAAATGCTCTGGACAAACATAGTTTCTTCTCAATTAAGCCAAGTTTACCTAGATTTGTATCTCCAGAATTAGGTCTCTAACCAAATCTTGTGTAATGTAACCTGTCTCATTATGCATTAATTACAATGCATCCCTTTATTTCTGTTTTTCTTACCTGCTATAGAGAAATCTCTTGTCTTCCCACCCCCTTTTTAGTGGTTTGTTTTGTAATGAATATCATGTAGCTTTTGGTTAAAAACAAGGCCATATTTCATGTAATTTTCTGGTGTGAAAAGATTAATTGGTGTGTGCCACTTTCTTACAAGAGAATAACTGATGTAGTGATTCTGGTGGAAGATCAAAGTGGCATCAGGTTGGTTTCCATATCAACAAACTGATAAATCACAAGGACAGGAGCTGCACTGAAAATGTACTGAACCCCTGGATGACATGAGTTAATTGAATTTTAAAAAAAGCCTAAGGAATGATGTAAGTGTAAGTAAGCCTGATTTACATAGCAGACAATAGGATGAAAACTGAAAAAAGAATTAGCAGGGTGCTGAAATGTGATATGGAGGGTAGGATTCAGCATGGCTTGGCAGAACATTCAAGTTCTGTAGGGCTTCTTGGAGGAGTCAGGAATCAAGAACATAAAAATCATCCAATTTGTAGCTGTGCCCTGATAGAGGGGCTGAATAACAAGGGGATATTTTACTGATTACAAGATCTCATGATACTGAACATGTTCCCCAATTTCAGTTGATTGTAGACAGGTCATATGTCTGATAGGTTTTTTTTGACCTAATTTTCTCTTGTTCCTGGCTGTGCCATCCTGCCCATCCATGTTTTAGCACTGGTACCCTCTGATGTTAAGGTGAACTACAGCTGGATTGATGGGACTCAACTTAGAGTAAACATCCATTAAATCAGTGAGTAAAGTTGAGTGAGTAGTCATGGTTAAAAACTGTTCTCGTTGTAAGATGACTCTGCATTGAGGATTGCTGGGATGGTCATAGCAGAATGTTCTGTTTGCTGGGTGTAGGGGATGTATCTGTGGGGTACCTGGAATGGAGCAGTTCATCACTCCAAGCCTTGCACAGCAGTGGGGTATGCCTAGATTGGTGTTTCTGAGAAACAGCCCAGAATGCCAAATGGCAGATTTTTATCTCTTGCCCTCATTCACTGAGCAACACAACTGGGCATAAATGACTGTGGTGTCTTGCCACGGAGAAGTTCAGGGGCTTCAATTCTAGAAGTTCTAGGGCTTCAGTTTAAGATACAAGTATAGGGAAAAATCTTTCTGCCCTTCTTGCCTTCAGGATGTATAGGGAGATATGGAGAACAATTCTCCCAGTTTTTTTATTGAAGAATAAGAAACAAGTTTGGTTTTGACTGAGCTGAAAAAGCAAGAAGTGAAAAATTATTGTAGCAGCTGACTTGTCTAGTTTCAACCCAAAGCTCTTTGAAATTACAGAATTCTAAATCCTCATTTACCAACTAAATATGTGAAATGCAAATGTTTATATTTTAGTGCAAGTCCCTGTAAAGAAACAGATTTGTTTCATTGTACAAAGAAGGTAAATTTCATCTGAGAAATGTGAAGAACTGTGATCTCACCATTTTCTCATTGCTTTCCCCCCACTTGTAGTTTTAACGTAGCTAAATATTCTTTTGTCCTAGCTTTTACAATTTAGTTCAGTTCACAGGTGCATAGAGATCTGCACCTTTTGGTAGGCTCTTAAAGAACTATTTGGAAGGTGTTTTGTGTATGTGGGCTCCTCCTGGGCCATGCTGGAGTCTCTGTGAGACTCCTCAGCCCTGCAGAGTTACCCAGCACATGTTCCTGGCTCAGCTTCTCTCCTGGCCTCTTGAGAGACTCTGTCACAGTTGTTGGTTTGTGGTATTTTTGTTTGTGTGCTTGGTTTTTCTGAAAGTCTGCCAGCTGGTTTTCTTTCCTCTATTTTCCTGTTATATTTGAAGAACCAAGATAGGTTGGAAGGCAAGGAATTCTACTCCTATTTTGTCCATCTCCTTTTACATTAATAATGCTTTTGTTTTTCTGTTGGCTTACCTGCTGTGTGAACTTGCCAGGGTCTGGTGTGTAATATCTGGAGAGGCTCCTGTGCAAGAGGCTGGCTGGAGCCTTCCAAAGCACATTTGGATCTTGCTTCTGTCTTGAGGTCAGCAAGAGTCTAGGGATGGTGTTAATTGGTAGCAGACAGAGGAAATTGTATCCTTCTCTATTTTTTGGCATAAACTGGGGAAATTGTTGTTTCAAATACTGTTTTTCAAATGCTGCTTAGTTCTAGCAAGCTTTATTTCCTGCTGGCTCTAGGAGAAACCAAGAAATGGCTTTTGTTTCCTAACTGTGGAAGGCATGTCATTAGACCTTTTGTGTCAGGAGACAGCAAAGGTTAATTTTACAAGTTCAAGGAGCAGGAGACCTTTCCACCTGCTCAAACAATTAAAATTCTGCCTTTGTGAGCATTCAGCAAAAAAAAAAAAAAAGCTGCTTCTTGTTTTTTAATGAATATCTTTCTCTTTTTCCTGGAGGTCTGTGGCCAAAAGGACAACCATATGCATGAGACTCTGCAGTGCATCAGTCTGTGTTTGGTTTGACAGCTAAGTCAAACCTTATTTCCTACAGAGCCTCAGAAATGACTGGGTGAAAATGAAAAACAATCTCTCATCTGTTTTGTTAGATTGCCCAGCATTTTCTTTAAAATTGAAATACCTGAAAATAGAGGCCATGGTAACTAGCTTGAACACTGCGTTTTTTCTTTTTGGTTATGAAATGAGAGTATCATGTAGGTTTATTCTTCTATGTTGACTTCTTATGAAAGGTTTTCAGTGGCTTTTCCAAAGCATTATTTTCAGGGTTTATGAATGCCATCTACAAAATCTCATTCTAGTTTTATCCTTCGTTCCTGATACTGAGCTAGAGACAAAGCATCACTTTTTGATCTCTTCATCTAAGCTTTTCTTCATTCCAAAAGTGGAATGTTTGTATTTATCCCTTATTTTAGAAATGGATTCCAAGAAAAGGGAAGGTCTGGTGATGATTTTATTTCTCCTGCTAGATAAGGTCTGAGTAGGGGAGTAAAACCAGCTCCAAAGTGGAAATCCTCACATTGCCATTCTGGTTACAGATGGTTTTTGCCTGATGTCCTGGGATAAATGCAGACATTTGCATTAAAGTGCTGTCACCAGAACAGCACCTTCATCTTGAGGGAACCAGTACAGAGTATACTGGGCAAAATATTTGTATGCCTTAAAAAACAGCAGTCCCAGTAGAGCTTTTCCTGGTGTGTATAGTAAACGTACACATGGAATTTTACACATGGGTTTCTCCCACTTGTCATTTGAGTCTTTTAGCATCTCTGACAGGTGAGCTGCAGAGGCTGCAGTAATTTATCCTCAATGATCCCTGTTCCTGCACAGGTTCCTGCTGTGTGAGCAGTGATCCATATTGAGGTGTCACTGTGTTCCAGGCACTGCACTGAGACCCCTGTCTAGGTTTGATGGTCTGGGCTGTGGAACTCAGTAGCTGAGATCCAAGCACCTGTGGGGTTGTGTTCATCCTCCACCCTCCCTGAGGTGCAAGGGATGGGGATGGAGGGTCAGGGTGGGGACAGTGGCAGAGGCACAGCTGGGCCCACTGGTTCTTGCTTGTCAAGCATTTTCAGCACATCTAGCTCATTTACTCATTTACTAGACACACTGATGCTTTGCAGAATAGTGAAATAAAAGAAGCCTTGCTTTGCAGTTTAAGAAATCTTGATTTGATTTTGTCCAGTGTACATAGCATTGCTTAAGGCAGGTGGTTCAGAGCCAGCCATACCTGTCTGAAATAGGAAACTCTGTTGGAAACCCTTTGGCTTCTGAACCCAAAACAAGGATAAAAAGTAAAAGATTCAGTGTGTTAGGGTATTAACACAGTTCCCTGCTTAGTTCACATCTATTCTTCACATAGCTGCTCTTAGTATGTGCAAGAGTGGTGTAGAGGCAACCAAAAGGCTGCAGATAGGGTAATTTGCACAGAAAATTATGTTGGCTGCACTGAATATTAACATAAGATATTATTGTAAAGCAGCTCTGAAAATTACATTCAACTAATCTAGTCAATCAACTAATATACTTATTTAGAGAGACAAGCTATTGTAAAAGAGCACAGTTCTCAGCTAGCTAAAAACATATTTTCTCTCATGTTTATCTTGATTGTATCCCCAAAGGATATTTCTTCCTCTCTTTTATGAAGAATTATTTCCATATTTAATTTATATGTACATTTTTTGCTTTTCCTGGAGGACCGAAAATATTTTCTGACTTTTGCAGTCAGTTGAGAAACTTGTTATTAAAACCTTTCTGTCATACTTATTTGAAAATCCATTTTCTGTGTTGTTCATTGCTGCTGTGTGCTTCTGGATTGCAGTTTTCCTCCCTTTGTGAACTTGCCTCAGAAAGAGTCTCTGTTGAGCTACCTGGAGGGTCGCTTGATTCAATTGTCTTTTTGTAAACTCCTGAACGTTTCTGCTCAAGTCAAGAGCTATTTTAATAACCAAACATACTTATAGTGCATAGTTTTCCTGAACTGTGTGTAACTTTGGATTTATTGGTTACAGGAATGCCAGTCCTGTTGGAGCTGGAGCAGAGTCCACTGCAGAGCTGATGAGCTCCACAGGGGCTGCTGCAAGCTCTGAAGTTTGGCAGCTCCCTGTAGAGCTCACAAGTTCTTAGGGCCCTGAACCAAGCATAATTGCAGAGTTGGGGCCTTCACTGTGAAGGACCTCACCAAATAATTAGCTGCCCTAATTAAGCAGCTGAGTAACACTCAGGAAAGTGAGTGTTTGTGGATCAGAAAGTTGCAAAGCTGATGGGCGCTGGCAATAAATTTGTCTCCTCTGCTTACTGTCAGAAATCAGTGTTAAATTACAGCATCTAATCTTGGCATTGGTAGTCTGAGTTTCCTCCTCTGTATGGGGGATATTCTGCCATCAGAGTGCCTAGACTTTATAGGCTTTTTGGAAAAAATCTCTATTACTTATTAGATTTGTTCATCAAGTAGAATAAACTGTGACATGCTGTTTCATCCTTTTGTTAGGTTGGGTTTTTTTTTACCCATGGCAAAACCTTCTATTTGAGGCAATCAAAACTGTGAAGTTACAACTATACAGTGCAAAGGGGCCTTTTAGAAGGAAGTTTTATTGCATGGATTCACCTTATGCAGCAGAATGCAAAACCCAAAAATTGTTAGATTTAAAGAGGCATAGAAAACAGTTTGTAGGGAAAACTATCAAAACTCTATTTGTTCATAATTTTTAATGATGGGATAAATTTTAATATAAACCAGCATTTTCAGCCACAGTCAAAAAAACCATCAACTAATATTTTTTATTGAAGTCTAAGAACCTTCCTCTCTTCTATAAGTGTATATCAAACACTTGATGTTCCTTAACTCTTTGGAGGGCAGCATGACTCTGTAATACTGAAAGTTATAAGCACATATAGAAAGAAATACACTTTGTTCTTGTTGTTTTTCTTCTGCTTTTAGATTTTATAACAGCTCACAACCATTTCCAGCCTCTGCTGGTAAAATTAAAATCTAGATTCCTGGATTTTAATCGTATTGCAAGGTATAATTAGATGATTTAGCACAAGACATTACTTTTCTCTTAATATTTTGATCTATCCCATGGGCTTGGGTGGTGGCTTTTAAATTTTTTTTTAATTGAAATAGCAAAATGTGTTTGAAGAGGATGGGGAAGAGGGAGAACGGCCCTTACCTTGTCTGCATGGCTGTCATCAGCTGGAGCATGGCTGGTTCCAGAGATTTTAATGGAGACATTAAAACCCACAGGGTTTCAAGCAGGGTAGAGGAAAACAAACCTGATAATGAAAAAAACCAAACATTTGAAGAAAATGCACAAGAGGTCACTGGAGCTGATTGGAAATATTACTGAATCTTAAAGTGAGTTCTGTATGTGTGTCTTCCTGTTGACAAATGCAATAGGGCTGGTATTGTGATGTCTGGGAAGCCTTTACTTTCTTACCAAACTACCTTTACCTGCTTTTGCTTCAGTAATTGCAGAGGTGAGAGTGAGATAGGGAAGAATATGAGGCTGTACAGCAATTAATGAGCTGTTTCAGCCCCAAAAAATCAGTCCAGCAGGCTGGTCAGAGCCTTGGAACCCATTAACCTTGATTTGTAAGTCTAAGACTTGACAGCTGGGGCAAAGCAGGGCTGTCTTAAAGAAGTTAACAGTAAAGCTGTGTTTTTCTCTTTCCTTTCTCACATGCTCACTGGTGAAATGCTGCCTGACTTTTTGGAACATTTCTTCTTTCAAGTGTGATTTCTTATTGCATAGCTTGACCAGATGCCTTGCTACTGTGCTACCCATCTGAAAATTATTTGGTGTTTGTCCTTCTTCCTGGTGAAAAACCAGTTTATCTGAGGCACTTGTTTGTGCTTTCAGAAATCTCACATCTTCTCTTCAGATATTAAACGTGTTGCTCCATGAAGAATGACTTACTTGGGATAATATTTGTGTTAATCAGCTGCATTTCTATAGTGCACAGATTTTGCTGCACATTAAAACAAACATGCTGTAGACATGAATTAAGGGGGAAGATATAACATGGAATTTCCTGAATTTTTAAAATAAGAAGAATAGGAATAAAAATAAGAATAAGAAAAAATCTTTGCCAAGAATAACTTCATCTGCAAGTGTTTCTTAAATGTGTTGCACATTTGTTTTTCTTTAGAGGATGGGTGGCTAGGCCTCCTCACATGTGGCTACCATACACTGACCTGTTGTGGTTGTGTGATGATCTGAGTTTGATTAAAGGCTTCAGGTCTTTCCTAATCTGGATTGTTTTGACTGAGCCAGGCTTTGGAGCACAGATAGGAGCAGGTAATGCTGGCAGATGTCATGAGGTTATGAGAAGCAATTTAGGACAGTAGTCTGTTTCAGCTGCAACAACAAAACAGAGCAAGCACCATGGACACACTTTGGCTGATCTGTTTGTATTCTATGTTACTTCAGTTTACTTATGCATTCTGTCAACAACCCACAAAAGTAAATCCATTTTCTACCACCTGCAGAAAAAGGGCAAATATTCTTACTCCCTGCTAGTCTCCAACCAAAACAAAGTGATTTCCCTTGCTTTGCCACTATCTTAAATGCAACCGAATAGCTTCCCTCTCCCCACTACTTGTTAAATAATGTTTAAAGATTGATGCATGTTAGATGTTTTAAAACTTGCTTGTCCAGTCTTAAAAGATTTTATGGAATGTTTTTCTCAGTTACTGGTTGCAAGCTGTGCTTCTAAACATGTTGGCGTAGCTGCTTGTCTTGGAATTTGTCTGGAAATAAAAGGACATGAATTGATCTTCCATCAAAACCACTTCACTGCATCACATGCAGCTATGTCTGCTATAAGTCTGCACACCTTCTTCTGTGCCCCCCTAAATTCTGACACATATTAGAGGAGCGGTTGTACTTTTATGACAATTTGTAATATCTGCCTTTGCTGTTTATGATGAATTTTGAGATTGTTGTTGAGATCTGGTGGATATCTCCAACTTTCTCTGTTACCCAAGGAAAGAAGGAAACATGGAAATATAACCTGATATAGTACTGTGGGTTTGTTTTAAGTTGTTTTTCTTCAGCTTTTTGTAAAGTAACTTTGCTTTGTTTCCCAGGGTATGTGCCCCTTACCCAGTAGAGCAGAGCTCCACAGACATTGTCTCTGCAGAACAGACAGTACCTTTACTGAAAGGTGTAGATTTGTACATGATTGCTTTCTTTTTTTGTCTTTTTCCAAATAACTGCAGGTTCATGTACTGGACAGACTGGGGAGAAGCACCAAAGATAGAACGAGCAGGGATGGATGGTTCGAGCCGCTCCATCATCGTTAACACGGACATTTATTGGCCAAACGGACTGACACTGGATTATGAGGAACAGAAACTCTACTGGGCAGATGCTAAACTGAATTTCATCCACAAATCAAATCTGGATGGAAGTCATAGGTGAGAAGTCTTTGGTTTATGGGTGTAATGTGGGGATTTTCTTAGAAGATGCTGCCTAAGCAATATTGTAATCTCTGTTGCAGCGAATTGTCAGCACTCACAAAATTTTAAGCAAACCAGTGCTGTCAGAAACTTTTATCCTTCACCATCCTCACCTTTCCAGCACTGTGAAGTGGAATGTGTCCTTCTCTTCAGGGTATCCTGTAACTCTCCCAAAGATTTTTCTCAGAACCAGTTCCATTTAAAAATCCTCAAATCCTGCTCTTAATAGCTGTAAGACTATACAGCAAATTTGTCTCTTTTCAGTAGGTGTTCTGTGCAAGGTTGCTGTGGTATTCAGAAAGGCAGAAGATAATATGAGAAAATGGATCATCATATATTAATATTTCAGTTTCATTAATCCTAGGTGCTGGGAAATTAGTGGAAAACAGTCCTTAAAGGAGAGCTATGTTAAAATGATTTTTTTAAAAACAGATTTATAGCAATCAAGTGATTCTTTTTGATCCAATCATGGCTATTTCTTAATTAGGGTATAACTGGTACTTTGTGTATATGTGTTCATCTCTAATTTGGGTGATGACTCTCTTCATTAGATGAGTTTGATGATTACTGCTTGCATACACAAATCACAGCTTGTGTCCAAGGTGTCATATGGAGAGATGATTTTTGTGAGGTTATTCTTTGCAAATTTTTGTGATGTTTCAGCTAGTTTAGATGGGTGTGAAATATCTTTTCTTATGCTCTTTGTTCTGGCCTCTTAGGGACTTGCCCACCTTTCACCACAAATGTTAATTTGACATAAAGGAATTAATTCTATTGATAAGATCATTGTTTTGTGTGGACTGACAAGTAGGACCACAGGCAACATGTATGAAACATGCCCACTGTCTTCTTGTGATATTTATTTTGAACTCCACAATGCCTTTGTAATGCTGGTTTGAAAGGTTACATCACTTTTCTCCTAAGTTTTGCCTTTTAAGTGATCACAAGTTCATGCAGTATGGTTCATGGAAAGTACCTGGAGTTGGATGCAGTTTTAAATTTGTGTCTTTGGATATGTGTTATGACTAGCTTGGTTAATAAAAAACATGGATAGTGGATATCTAATTTGAAGTAGTCCTTCATTTGCTGTTTGTTTCACAAGAAAAAAACTCAGTACCAAAAAGAATATTTCCTAGAGATTCTTTTAAAAAAAATGACTGTCACATAAGTTCCCAAGTGATTGAGAGCAAAGGATAGAAATTATTATATATGGTAGAAATTTGAGTATTTTTAATTTTATCTGGTGTCTCCAGCCTTTCTTTTTCCAGAGCTACTTCAGTGTTTCCTGCTGGCAGTTCTGCTTTTTCAATCTTGTTTTGCTATTGACTTCTTTGCAGTTTGTCTCTTGCTGGTGATCTATTGCACAGTGGTGTAAATATACTTGGGTATATTGTTTTTATTTTCATGGTATTCTGTTTTTATTTTCATGGTGTTTATTCCCTGGTCTGCCCTGGGTTAATCTGGGGGATAAGGCTGAGGAGGTGCTGAATTGTCTTGGTACAAGGGGCTGACCAGCCTTGTCTGTGCATACACAGCTGTGTCCAGCAGCTGCCTCATGGCACACAATTGAAATCACCTGAGTCCCAGCAGTTACCTCATTCCACACTAAATTCTCGGGAATTACTTAAGCCTCTAATAAAGACTTGTAGAGACAAGTAATTTAGATTTTTAGATCTACTAATTCTTTCTTACACAGCCATAAAACCCAAAGCAGTCCAATGCTTTAGGTTAAGTTTCTTTTTCATACAAATTCATACATTTCAGTACCAGGAATATGTCATGGCAGTATGCTAATATATTACTATTTGAGGGGCAGAAGGGGAAGTCATTCCTAGAAAGGAAAGCACATTTGACTTCCCTTAAGCACTCAGAGGCACAAACCAATACTAACAGCACCTGTTTTTCCCTAGGCATGGGAGAAAGTTCTGAAGATTCAAAAAGCAGTCAACATCTGTATCGAGGCATTTTGGTTTCATTTTTTATTCTTTGCCATTACATCATAAGGGGGGAAAAGAGAACTGCAGAAGTTAGGCTGTTCTACAGTGGGATTTTATGGGATGGTTTCTTTTCTGCTGTGACCTCTTAGCCTCTGCCTGTATTAAGAAAAAAGATCTTCTGGGGATGTCCAAAGTGTTGGGGTGTTTTTTTTGTGTAGATACTGTCTTTTGGCTATCCAACAAATTCAGCTTTTTCAATGAGATATTTTACAGCTGTAATTCATATTTTATCTCTTAATTATTTTGTTCATCTTTTTCACTGACTGATTCATCAATACTAGGAAAGAAAACACAGTTTCTAATTCTGTAGCCAAAGCAAAATCCTTTTAGATTTTACTTTTCTGTGGAAAAAATCACCCCACAGAACCAATCAAAATCCACAAAGCCTTTAGCCATCTCCAACACCTCAAAAAAAAAAAAAAAAAAAAGCAACCAGCAAATAACCCCACCTACAGTTATCCACCACCAGCTCTTAAGAGGGCTATCAGTTAGGGGTTTTTCCTTAAGAGTTAAGTGTGGAGGCGAACAAGATCATTATCAAGTGCCTAATCTAATTTAAACCAGACTCTGGTTTATTTAGAAACTGCCAGTTCTGGTGATTTTTTAATCTTGATATTTAGACCATTTTTCTAAATTGCTGCTTTATATTTATACTTAGTTGGTTTGAGGTTTTTTTGTTTCTAAATTTCTCTTGATCAGAATAGATTCTTTTATCCTGGTGAAGTGTTGCTAATTTTTCTGATGCCTTATCAAATGTCATGTCTGGGAAAATATATGCTTCTGGAAGTTGGCCCTATTGAAATGAAAAAGGCAAATGGGCTATTGAAAGACATGTCTTCATAAGAATTGGGTCTTCTAGATCTGAATAGTTTTGGTAACTTAGAAAAGGAAGCAGATGAGGAAAGAGGTGATCTGTCAAGTTTTTTACTGTTGCATGACAGGAGGTGGGAAAGAGTCTGTAGCAGGTAAGCAATTGTAAAACCTTCATGTAAAGTAGGATGGCATAAGTTTTAATTGCTTTGGGAGAAAAATTTGGTAGCAAGTAACATCCTTGTATTAAAAAAATTCAAACAGTTTAGAGAAAACTGACCTTGTGGTTTGGAAAATGAAAAAATGCAATGTAAATAGGAAAATATTTTAATTGATGTCACTGACAGTATTGAAGTTCAGACTTCAGAGATCTAAAATTTGGAAGGAGTTCTCTCTAGAAATTCATGACGTATTTCTAAGTCTGTAAGAAATCCGAAACTTTTTTATTCTTTTATTCTTATATTCTGAATATTAGCTCTCTACACCTGACACTACACAAGAATTAAAACTTTTAAGATTTATATCTCAGAGAAGTACTTTGATCTGAATTATGGAATATTATATGGAGTTGGGAGGGAACCACAAGGATCATAGAGTCCAACCCCTGGCCCTGCACAGACACCCCAACAATCCCTGCACAGACACCCCAACAATCCCTGCACAGACACCCCAACAATCCCTGTACAGACATCACAACAATCCCACCCTGTGCATCCCTGAGAGCGGTGTCCAAACGCTCCCGCAGCTCTGGCAGCCTTGGGGCCGTGACCATTCCCTGGGGAGCCTGACAGTGCCTGAACAGGAGGAAGAACTTTCCCTGATCTCCAGTCTGACCCTCCCCTGACCCAGCTCCAGCCGTTCCCTGGCTCCTGTCCCTGATCCCAGAGAGCAGAGCTCAGGGCCTGCCCCTCCTGTTCCCCTCAGCACAAGCTGTGACTGCCATGTCTGCCCTCAGCCTCCTCCAGCTGAACAGACCAAGTGCCCTCAGCTGCTCCCCACACGGCTTCCCCTCAAGGCCCTTCACCATCCTCGTGCCCTCCTCTGGACACTGTCTAATGGCTTTGTCTTTCTTACATTGTGGCACCCAAAACTTCACACAATATTCGAGCTGAGGCTGCCCCAGAGCAGAGCAGGACAGTCCCTCTGTGGCCCAGCTGCGCCTGATGTCCCCAGGACAGGGATGTCCCTCCTGGCTCCAGGACACTGCAGCCTCATGTCCACCTGGCCATTGACCAGGAGCCCCTCCAGGTCCCTTTCCCTGGCACTGCTTTCCAGCTTCACTCCAGTGTGTCCAGGGCTGCCCCATCCCAGATTCATGATGGACTTGAATCCTTTACTTGTTGTTTGCAGGGGTCTGGAAAGTGAAAGAGTACAGTAGGCTGGTGGGAGGATTCTGTAGAGAGAGAAACAAATTATAAGCCTTGATTTTTGGGGTTTGGTGGAGCTTTTGTCACATCTTCCAGTAGTCACAGTGAGCCACTAAAGCAGTGTGCGTGACAGCTCTGGCAGTAGTACTCAGTTAAATACGTGGTAGAGTCATAAATTCGTGAGAAAACCTCTCTAGCAAATTTTACAGGGATGATTATGGTTCATTACCTGCTAGCCCTGGGATTTACTAGCCCTAGCTGCTCCAGTGTTGGGCTCATTAGAATAAAGACGAAGAGCAAAGAACTTGATGACTAATGCCCTTGATTTGCCAGTGAGAGAAGGGAATGAACAGTTTTTCATGTCAGAATGCAATAATTACAGAACTAAATTGATGCATAGAAGAGGTGGTTTTGTGTTTTTTGCAGCTCTTGCCCTGCTCTTATCAGAAGGAGCAGTTGCTTTTTGTGGGACTAATTAAACAAAACTGAAATGCAGACAGCTCTCCTGTGAGTAGAGTCCCCAAGATAGGTTGGCCTGCTAAAGCAGTTCTTGAATTAATTTCCCCTTCCTTTACCCTGCAGCAGCAGTTCTAATTAATAAGTTAACACGTTACTGGCTGAAGGGAAATGCACTTACAAGGTCCCCCAGGAAGTGTTTGTGCTAATGAGATGGTTTTTGAGGCCACTGTAAGAAAACATACTTTCAGCAACTGTCAGAAAGCTGGGAAGCTCTTGCAAGAGGTGAATGTCTTAAGTTTGCACTTGAGCATTGATTTTTTTTTTCTAGTTCCTCTTTTCAAGCATCAGCTCATGTCTGTCTGCCAGATGATTAGTTGCAGATGTGTTGAAACACTGAAAATACTGTATCCCTGCATTTAGAAGAGGATTTTTTCCTTATTTGCCTATAATGTGTACAGTACATGACATTATGTACAAGGTATAAAATCTCATGTTCTGTTCATGTCTTTCTGTATATTTCTGGGTGATGAAATTGCTTAACACCTTCAAGCAATGAAGAACCAGTCAGTGGTGAGAAGCCTGTTTCAATGCCTCACCAACACAGGCCAGTGCAGAAGCCAAATAATGCCCTAATTAAAACTGCTAGAGAATCCTGCATAAACAGAATTAATTAGATTATTTGGACATAGAGCTAGGTTGAATTTCTTGGTTCTTCCCCAAGGTACTTCTGAAAACAAAAATGCTAGAAATTGGAGCTTCAAAGCATCTGTTTGCCTGAAAAGTGACCCACAGAATGACCTCCTTTCTCAACTATAATTTGATTTCTGATTGACTTTTCCAGACTTTCATTGCAGGTGGGATTTGAAATGTCATGGTTAGACCTGTTTGTTATATATTCTTTCTAGAAACACATGGCAATTGTGGCTTAAAGAAGTGGCAAAAGACAAAAACACTTGAGTCTGAAAAAGGGAGCATTATATCCCACAAATCATGTTTCTTGCTTACTTTTTAATTAAAAGTATGCTTTTCTTCTGATAGGAAGATTTGGACAAGCATCCATGATAAAAATACATAAAAATGCATTACTTTTCTGAGTTTGTGTTGCAAATGTTTTTGTCAGGTTGGCAGGAGAGGAGATCCTGTGAGCTGAGGGAACCAGAGCTCCCTGCCCTCCTGTGGCATCCCTGGTGTGGTATTTTATGGGTGCATCCTAATCTTTCATCCTGCTTCATCTGATTCATGCTCTGAGTGCTTTGGCCACTTGCTAAGATTTCCACTTCTCACTTTCTGAGCTCCTTTTGTAATTCCCACTTTAACTTGTTTATTGCTTGTTTCCTTTATCTTCACCAAGTGTTTCACAGGACTCTTTACAGAATAAAAATAGAACAAAGGTGAATATTTTTAAATCAACTCTATATTTTCTCCAGACAGTAGAAAACTCTACCATAGCAAATATTTATTGTAATGGCATCTCTGATTACTGTGATGATAAATAGTTGTATTTGGGAAATCATGATATTCAACACAGAGTGAATTTAATTTCTCTGGAATTTGCATCTTTTCTCTCTGTTTCTCTCCTCACCTTCCTTCTCTGCTGTCCCTTTACACATTTTCTTCCCAGCCAACTCAACAGAGATGTTGGCCTTTTAAATGCCAATCGCCATCCAGATTTTTAAAGCAAATTTATGTGATTATATGTCTGGTGCAGAGATTATTAAAGTTTGTGTGTACTTGGTTCCATCTAATTTAGATCCAATTTGCATCTTGCTGAGGCCCTGGAGATGTCTCCTGAAGGAATACCATTGCTCCTTACCCCCAGCTCCCACTTTCCCATTGTCTCTGGCGTCTCTTTTAAACAAGCCTAATGACACAAGTGCAGCAGTCTGAGGAATCCAAGGAGCTTGATGGAGGATAAGAGGGTGGAGAGCCTTTTGCTGTCCTGTCACTTGTTGCAGTGAAGCCTGGCAAGGAGCTGTCAGTCCCCATCAGCCCAGCTGCACCTGCAGGGCTATACCTGGAACCCATCAGGGCCAGGAATGGGGAGACCTCTCTGCTCCCCAACCCTGTGTGGGTGCTTGTGAACCACCCTGGAGGTGGGAGGCACCTGCTTATGTTGGGAACGATGAAAATTTGACCAGAAAGTCTCACAGATATGTATGCTTAGCAGAAATATTTTTGAATGTAGAATCTGAAGAAGGAATAGAGATGGAAGCAAGTTTTGATATAGAAGAAAAGAATTGCTGAGCCAGTCTTACTGGATAACCTAGGAAGCAAAGGGTGTGTTAGTTAGAAAGGAGATTTTATGACTTAGCGCAAAGAATAAACCCACCACAAGCAAGATATTTTTACCAAGCAGAAAGATAGCACAGGTGAACAAGTTAGCAAAGTTGCAAGTAGAAAAAAGGTCTCAGAATTTTCCACTGCAAGAAAACTGGAAAACAACTTCTAGCTTAAACTGTCATGTACTAACTTTTAGTGTTTGGAGAATAGTAACATGAATATGGTAATTACAGTAGTTATGATAGGCTATAGATAAAAGTTAAGATATAGATTGGTTCTACTGTATTAAGATGCTCAGCAAAGTATATAATGCACTGTAACCAAAACCAAAGGGTCTCCAGGCCTGCCTGCAGCTGGAGCTGACAGCTGTGGGCACAGCTCTGTCACCCATGACCCTGGACTGCTGTGACACATTGGATGTAATAAACTGCATTTTGGAGAGCTTCCTGGAGTCTCACATCCCCCATTTCAGCTCTTACATGCTCCCATCAGCACTGTGCAGCAGCTGAGTGCTACAGGTGACACTGGCCACCTTCATCCACCTGGATGTGTTTAATAAATAATTGGTCTAGGAAGAAGTCGGAGCCCCTCATCTTGCTCATCAAAAGCAGAGAGAGCTCTACAGTTCCTCATGCAGGTTGTGCTAAAGCACAGCTGCTCACAGCAGCCATCAGAAGGTCATTTCTTGCTCTCTCTCTTCTTCCTTTTCCTGTTTTCTAATAGCTGGGCTCTCCAGTCCCTTCTTCCCACTCCTCATTAGGGTGTGGAGACCCATTGAGCTCAACTCAAGCCCTGGGAAAAAGCCCTGCTGGTTTTGCTGGTTGGAAGTGAGCTATCACCTTGTACTGGCTTGCTGGAAACAAAGATTACAGAGTACATGTTCCTGGTAATAGTGATCTTAATGAGATGCAAGAAATACACACTTGTATTTGGACCCAAAGCCATCTTCATGCATTGCAACCTTATATCTGCTGAGAAAAATAATACAAGTTGAGCAGTAATTGCTTCAAGACTGTGACTGACAGCACAGTCAAATGAAAGGATTCTGAATCTCTCCAGATAAGGGCTGGCTTGAATAAGGGTCACAGTTCACCTGATGCATTGTCATATGAATAGAGGGTTGTCTGAAAGTTAGGTATGTCTAACAGCAGCTGTTGTACTCAAAGATTTATTGGTGGGTACAAATCCCATGTAAAATTTCTCGGTGTTTTTTGGGTTTTTTTTTGGTTGGTCAGTTTTGTTTTAAAGTTAGTCAGAATGTTTCATGAAACTGTGGCTCCTTTATTATGGGAATGCTGCCTTTGGTGCAGGTTTGGTTATAGTGAGAGTTTTGGTCTTTGCTTCTGTTTCATATAACAAAATGCTGTAGGTGTCATTTGTCAAATGTACAATATGTCATACATAAAGACTTAGTCCCCTAGCCTGCTCTAAAATAAAACTCAAATCTGAAGATATTTAGAGTTTGGGAGTAGGGTTGGTTAAACTCTTTGCAGATTTAGAATGCCTTTATACTTGTTACCAGAATGTGTTATGTCATTCTGGCTTCACTGTTTGGCTGGCAGGTTTCAGCTTTAAATTATGTTACAATGGTCTTTTGTAAGATGCTTAGTTGGTGCATTTAATTAGAAGCAAATACATACCTGACTCCAGACAGAGATAAGAAAGAAAAGATACTATGTCCTACTTTTGAGTGCACAATACCAAGAAATAGAAGATTTCATTTCATGTAGAATTGGAACACTAGAGTGATAAGCAAGGGAATCTATAGGAAAAAAAATAAAAGCTTTAATGATAATGCATCTTTTTCCAGAAGCTAAGGTGAAAGGACAGTAATGACTATAGTTTCTTTGTATTCAGAGGACACCTTCAATCTTCTTGCTTTAATATACTCTTCTGTTACATTTTAACAGCAAATATTTGGAAAATAAGAGTATTTTTGTCGTCTGTTAAACCACTTCAGTTAGACTTATTTCCAGAAGTCATGGCGTTTTCTCAGTAAATGTATGGATGATTATCCATACATTCCCGGAAAGGGATGGTGACCCCCACTGTTCAGAAGGACCTTGCCTAGGTGGGAACACACTTCCACTTAGGCAGTTAAGAAGAAAGGAGGTGGGAAGAAGCACTCCTGTAAGTGGTACTTGTGTGGTGTCATGCTTTGTGTTGGTCCAGATGACCTCTGTAGTCCTCTCCATCTTAAACTTCTCTGTGATTGTGAATAAAGTAAAAATAAGACTTGAGCTACTTAATTCCAGTTCTGAGGATCTTAGGTATAGATAATTAGTTTCTACATCACAAGAACCTGGAAAAACTGTCTTCAGTAATGTTTGTGCTGCATTTTTGTGATGGCTAATGAGCATGTCTTTGTATATATACATAAAATATATGAGTATATGCTTTAATTTTGTTTGTGAACCTGGAGAGCGGCAGTGACCCAGTTTGCTCAGAAATTATATCATTACCATGGCAGAAAATCACTAGAACTCTGTTGAATGGCACTGCTTATAGTGAAAACAATAGCTTAATAATTATCATAATAATGGAAGTAACTTTAAGGATTTCTTTAGAGTGAAAAACGACTTTACAGTATTTTTTTGATGGTTGAAAAGAGGAGCTGGAAGAGATGGATGGACAGCTAATTGACCATTTTGTCTCAGTGTGAAATCTGGTGAGGCTGGAATTGGTGGACATGGTGTATCAGCAGGTAGCAGTCAGACTTGCATCAAATCAGCTGGTGTTCATGTGGTGGCAGAGAGCCCTACAGGCATGGGCTGTTCAAGAGATAAAAAGGACCAATAGATGTCAGTAAGGATTTCAGTTAGCATCTCTTGGGCTTCTCAGCACCACTAGGCAGCCTGAAAATACTATTCCTGTGCTGTTCCTTCATATCATTCCCCAAAGCAGGGGCAGTATATTTGTTTCCCAGAAATAAATAAATACAATGTTGCGATCAGCAATACCCAAACTTCTTTTCATAGAAGCTCTGTTCAGGCAAAACTTGTCACATGAATTGTGTTTGAACATTCATTTTCTCCTGTGCTCTATTAGGCAAGCAGTGGTTAAAGGCTCCCTTCCACATCCCTTTGCTCTGACACTGTTTGGGGACACGTTGTACTGGACGGACTGGAACACTCATTCCATCTTGGCCTGCAGCAAGTACTCCGGGGAGGACCTGCGTGAGATCCATTCCAACATCTTCTCCCCCATGGATATCCATGCCTTCAGCCAGAAGAGGCAGCCAAATGGTAAGCTGTCTTGCTGTCCTTTTTTTAATTGCAATCTGGAACTGATTTGCAAAAATCTTTAATTAGTCTTTCTGGATGGTGCTGGGTGGCTTCAACCACGTCATGATGCAATTTTTCCAGTGCAGAGAATAGTAAAAGATCCAAAGGGAAACCAGATATTCTCTGCATTTTTTGTAGGGATTTTTGAGTGCAAGAAAACTCCTCCCTTTCTTTTTTTTTTTCTGCCCAACACATTTATGCTCTTGTCATATTTTTCTGTTTCCTGTACCATAACTTCAGGCAACGCAATATTTTTATTTTTCTAAGAGGTAGTTCCTGAGTGGAAAGTAGTGTTAATTTGGCAGATGATATTAAGCAGGACTAGTGTAGTAGTGTAGTAACCACTGTCTTAGTATAGTGTATATATAAATATATATATATAGTATATATAAAGTATATATTTTAGTGTAGCAACCACTGTCTTAACCATTGGGTTAATTTACTGTATTTGCATTTTTTTATATATATACACATTCAGCACCAGTATGCTGAAGAGTTTGTAAAAATGAGAAGAGCAGAGCTGAAACAAAGTTCTTGTTTAGAGCCAAGTGCTACTTTGCCAAGAAGGGAAATATTCAACATCAGTGCATTTTGGTACCATAAGTACCCCACTACTCAACACTTGGAAGTAATTTTTACTTGTTCTGTGTTTATCATTTCCTCCTTTAATCTGTGTTGCTGCCACTGATTCCATCACTCAAATGCCATTTGTGTCTTAACACATGATATGAGGTCATTCGTTATCAGAAGCATTAATCTGTGTGATTTATGTTTAACAGCTACAAACCCATGTGGAACTAATAATGGTGGCTGCTCCCACTTGTGTTTGATGTCTCCTACCAAGCCCTCTTATCAGTGTGCATGTCCCACTGGTGTGAAACTTCTTGAGAATGGAAAGACCTGCAAAGATGGTAGGCTTTGTTTTTAAAAAATCCTGTAGATTAAGCACAAAGTAGCTTTTGGAGGGAAGGGGTTCTTCCAGCTGGACTATGTGAATGATGCCTGTTAGGGGTGGCAAATTCTGAAACTGTGTATGCTTTTGCAGTACAGATAAAAGTGATTGGAAAATGCCCTTTACATTGTAAAAAGGAAGAATTCTCGTGATTGAAGGGCAGGTTACCTCCAGTTACCAAATTTAAGTTGCAGTTCTATCTTTGTCACTAACTCCCTGCAAGTTTTGGGGGGCTCTGTTGTTGCTTTTTCTTAGAGAAAAAGATACCTACATTCTCTGTTGTCTCTTAAATATTTCTGGCATAGATCCTGAAGTATTTGGCTAATTAGATTGTACAACAGCTCCTTTTTAATTTTTTTTTAAGTCTGATTTCCATTTATTATACACACTTACACCTGACATCTCTCTCTGAAAATGACATGTTTTTAGAGGTGTTGAAAGCCCTAAAACTCAAGACATGATCAGGATTTAGAGCTGCAAGCTCTGACCAAAAACTGCTTTTAGTTTCTCATTGTGGGCTAATATACATGATTTTAAATTGTTATATTTTTTAAGTGTAGGTCTTGTGATGTTGTGTTGTGGTTGCTGTAGCACACTAACAGGCTCAAAATTAACACTGGGAGATAATTAGCTGGATCATAAATAACCATCTTTCATGCAGATCATCTCCCTAGGACAGAAGTAAATAGAGGAAGAAATGATACAGCAGAGCTTAGTGTAAATAAGCCAAATAAAATGGATACAGAAATATTTTTTTAATTGGAGTTTTATATTTCAAAAATTATTTCAGGTTTGTCAGCTGTGTTCAGAGTTTTCTTTAATTTCATGCTATTTCATGCTCTCTGCTGATTATTTTTGAGTGTCTCTGTGAACCTTGTTAAAATAAATTGCTGCTTTTATGTGAAAAGCAGCTCCCAATTTAGCCTGGCAGGATTGTTTATAAGAATTTCCCAATACACAAACAAGATGTTTTTCTTCCATTTCCCTTGGTGTAAGAAGAAGCTTTAATAATACTGCTCTGGGTTGGTTGTATGCAGTCAGAATGTGACACAAATCCATGTGCTTTTTCAAAAATACTTGATATGCACAGATAAATTCCAGTGTATCAAAGTAAATTACCAAGGGTAAGTAGAAGAATGGTATTAAAAATCCACCCCAGAACCTTATTAAAAGGATTTTTCATGCAGATATATTCAGAATCATCATTTCACTTTTTTAGCCATTTCTTATGTCTCAGAATTTATAACTGTTGCTCTTTTCTCCCACTCCCTGAACGTGAGAAGCCAAATTTTCTGTTCCCAGTCAGCCATGTATTTAATTTACAGAATATAAGCCCCACTGTACTAGAAATATTGTTAACCAAGTTGCTACAGTATTTTGTCCAGTTGTATGCAAAAAAATTTATTCAGGAACATTTCTCTTCTGCTTGTCAATATCATGTTGCATTTTAAACCATTCTGCTACTTTATCTTTTGGGCACATTCTGCCTCTGCCTTTTCAGGAAAAAAAGAGTGGGAAGAGAGGAGAAAATTGAGTCTGTTTATTTAACTTGGTCTTAGAAAGGAGACAGCACATAGCCCAGATGAAACAACCTACTCAAATTATTCATCAGGTCCACTGGTTTTGTGCAGCTTTGATCCTGTGCAGAGCTAATTTCTGACATACTCATGCAAGAAGTTCAGCATTAAGAGCTGAGCATGCCCCAAAACAGTGATTGTTTTTCACTCCTCTCTCCCTGAAGGGAAGTGCAGATCCCTAAGCATACTTAGGGCTTTTGTGAGTGACCTACAACTTTCCAGAGCTTTTCCAGGCACAGATCCCCTGGAACTCCTTCCTGTAGGTGCAAAGGCTGCAATTATTTATTTGGGGGAGGGAGGAGAGTGTGGCAAGTGAACAGAGCCAGAGTAGCCATAGATCAGAGTTCAGGATGTAAATCTGGACTTGTCTCTGTGAGGATTTCCTTTCTTAGGCTCCTCCAGGACCCCTGGGACATAAATTTGTTTTCTCATTTTCAGGTGTGCAGTGGTGGGGGATTGTTTCTAATTTCTTGGGCTGCTTTTTTCCCCTTGTACTTACCTGTTCTCTATATCTGCTGTGAAATTAGAGTAGAACCCTGAGAACTGAACATTTTTTACTTCAGATAGTTTCAGTGTACATCTGTAATGCTGCAGTGCTGATTAAACCCCCATTTGCAATTAGAATGTGTACATGACCATGGGAGAGACTGGTGACTGAGAAGTGAAGAAAGGTGAAAAATTAGGCTGAGTTTCTCTTCTTTAAGATGGTTTTGTCTTATAGCAGCAGACTAAAATCAACCTGGTTCCTAATCCAAATTGTTTCATGGTGAAATGAGCCTCTTTGAGGAGAGAGCTTTAGTTCATGCTGTGCTGTGGAGAATACTGGGCTGTGCTGGAGGGATTCTGATGGGTGAATTTTGAGTGTGTGTTTGTGGTGTTTGCAGTGCTTTGGCATTGACAGATGATGCTGGCAGCCAAAGGTGAGGCTGGCTGACCTCCCTGAGCAGTTTCCATGACAACCTAGCGTTTTTGAATAATCTTGGTTTATAGGAAATCTTTTCCTCCCTTGCCTTTCTCCCAGTGCTAGTTTCTCTATTTTTATAGGGTTTTTTTAATCATACCTTCGAGGAGTTTTACTATTTCTGGTAAGATCTGTGAATACAATAACACACACATTCCAATTTTGAAAGATTTCTCCACAGTGTTTCAGGAAGGGGGGTGATACCTTAGAATAAAACTATTTTTCTAATACCTGATAACACAAATCAAAACAATAAAGTATACTGAGATGTGGGCTTCTAGTGAGGTTTTAGCTCCCCCATTCCCTAGGTGAAAGTTTGTAAATCCCTGTCCCTCAAGCAAAAGAGAGCCAAGTAAGTTATTTCATGGCCAGATAGTCCTCTCTCAGTGACATGTGAAGCAAAGAGTCCTTTCTGAGCACCCAGACAGGACTTGGGGCTTCTGCCAGAGAGCTTTTACCACCTTGTGTCATATTCTTGGTAATGTATTGTTCTTCTGCACAACATACTGCAGTTTCCTTTTCAGTATTGTGTGTTCTGCTGTTCTGAGTTTGGCAGTGCTACATTCAAATGATCTTTTGACAGTTGTAAGACAAACCTGAATTTTCCTATATAAATGAGTTTGTCATTGGAGTTAGATTCTTACTGGTGCCTGAAGATCTCTCTGTCCAGGTGCTCAGCTTCTGTCTTTGCCCGTAAGGAGTTTGATTTGTGTCCTGCAGTTGCTTCTGCCAACAGTGAAATGTGGTTTAAACTGAGAAAACCAGTGGCAACTTCAGCTGAGCAAGGAGGTGTGAGTTGACTCACAAAGAAAAAGCAGTGCCGCACACTTCAGTTTCAGCCTTGCTTTGGCCATTCTGTTCTCTTCCAGGAAAAGAATCTTTATTTTTCCCCATAGATACTCACATTCTATTTCCCTGATATGCCTGGAGGCAGGAAGCAGAATTTTGCACTTTGTTTTGCAATTTAGGGCAGTCCACTGCCTAATTTGCTTTGTCAGGAATAGCCAGGATCCCAATTTGTCAGCACAGATCAATATGTTAGTTTCACACTATCATTATTTAATTTCTTTTAGAGGAAAGAAGAAATATATAATTAATTGCAGATGCGTGTTCTTTTGACTTTGTAGTTTTAAGGTTGAGCTTACATGAAAGACTCTAGTTTGTATTGTTGTATCAGGGACTCTTTCACAATAGTGACTTCAAAACTAGTCACTATTGTGAAACTAGGGGAGAAATCTAGGAATTAAATGTTTTGGTCAAATGTGAAGCAATTCTATTTGGGATGTATTAAAAATCGTGATTTCTCAGATACAGGGAATGCATTATACATGTCTTAGGTCTAGCATTTCTTTTGTATGCATTCCTGAGCATGTGTCTGTGTAGCTCAGCAACCACTGATGGTTTTAAAGTTCAATAACTTACAAATGACTGAGGCCTGTATATCATTGAGAAGATGTAATTAATTATAAAGGTTAGAAGGGCATTGGACTTAAAGCTCTGCCATTGCATGTATCTTCGTGCTTGCTCTGATTCCCCCTTTCTCCCCCTTCTCTTGACTTCAGCTAGCACACAGATTTAAATTATTTAGAATTTTAATAGTGAATTTTTGAGGCAAGCATTAGTTCCAGTACTAATGTAATGCACCGTCCGTGAGCTTGTAATCCCAGCTTTCAAAGTGCTTAATAAAAGTAGGCTAAAGCTCTCAAAACTAAGAGTCTGGAGTAGTAAGGCTTATATGTCCATATTTAGACAAGTAAGGGACTTGGCTTTCAAAAAATTGCTAACTCTCTTGAATATCCTGTGACTTGAGGCACTGCTGAAAAGAATCCTGAGCATAGTCCACAAGTTGAATGGTTTAGAAACAGAGGGAAAACTGCCTCAGGTCTGCATATGTGTGTGAGATCAGAGTTCTGGCTGCAGCCTCCATGTGCCCTTTGAAAGCATCCGAGCCAGCTGAGGTTTGAGAAGTTTTATATGTTTGTGACTTGTTCCAGTTCCCCTAATAAGTGCTGATAAATTTTTTTTTTTTAAGCCAAAAATAAAGTTATGCTTGCATGCAACCTGTATTGTCTTTTTCTTTTTTTGAAATACGATTCTATACTCGTGATATTCTCTCCCTCATGCTCATTATTAGAGGCTTGATTTTTCTTAGGCAAGGCAAGAGGTCTGGAGATCCTGCTGTTATTTTAGTTTCTGCTTCATAACTGATCTTTTGAGTAGAAGTGAACAAAATTGATTGGTTTTGTCATGTCCTGATACCCTTGAGTACCTCAAGCATCTTCTGAGTGGTGATCAGTGCCCAGGCAGGTAAAGTTTGCACAGCTGGGGTTGGCCACACTTCTGAGACCACCTGGGGTTCTGTTCCCTGCCTGTTCTCAAGGCGGTAATGGGATCAGTCTATAAATACTCCCAGCCCTTGCTATTGTCAGGACGAGCCTGGAGCTATTCAGAGCCATCTTTCCCTCAGCCTGCCTGGAGGTGTGATGCTTCTCTGCTGCTGGTTTCTTTTTCCTGAGCTGAATGGCTGCTGATCTAACTAAGCAGCTGAGGTGTTGGCTTGCAAATGTTTGGGTAATAGCTCTGAAGCAAGCTTTCAACTTTTTATTGCCTGGTTGGAGGGCTCAGGGCTGGTGTTTGATGGAGGGATTGGAATGCTGGCAAAGCCACCAGATAAGAAGCATGAAATTCTTAGCTCGGGGTTCCAGAGTCCAGCACGGGGTAGCTGAAAGCCACTCATTTCCCAGTGCTGAATTAAAGTTAAACACATGGGTTGTTTGACTAAACAACAGGGTTGCAGGCTGAAAACAGGATACTGAAGCTGTTGAAATGTGTTGTCTTTGGGAAGAATGGGAAGGTCAATTGGTCAATTTTAAGGGTGAGTTTGAGCAAGGGTATGGTTATACTGAACTGAGCCTTTCTGGAAACCTGGCATTGGTTCTTTGAAATGACTGTCAACTTCAGCCAAGACACACAAATTATTTTTAAATTATGCTTTACACTATTGCTGTATATGGTAGATAATATATATATTTTTTGAACTCTGAGGTTAGGGCATTTGCTCAACCTTAGGTTTACTTCATAATGCACAAAAGATATAATTGTTTGGTGTTTTTAATATGTTTGTCATTATCATGTTTAATCCATTTATGTTGGATAAATGACTGTGAAGTTGCTAAGAAAATGTAGTAGGGGTTTCTTTCTTCCTTGAACTTAAATTGTAGGGATTAGTGATGTACTAAGACTTTCTATGAACATAATGCACCTGTCTGCTTGAATCTCAGTGCTGAATTTTTTGTTGTACATAGTAGCAGCAAATATAGATACACATAGAGACTGCTGTGTCAAGATTAATTGCTTCTGTAATTATAAAAAAAACCCCCACGAACCTCTCTAACAGGCCCTTTTCCCATTGGCTGTGTCTCATGCTTTACAGTATTCTGAAGGATACATAGGCATGTAATTGCAGGTTTCTCCCCTCCTGATTAATTAATGCATAGGATTTACTCACTAGAAGAACAGTTTAGCACTGTGTGCATGTATTTCTGAACACAAGGTGTTTTAGGGCAGAGGATCCCAAAGCTGATCTTAGTCCATTCTGAAAGACTCTTTCTGACTTACCAATCAGAAAGACTTGTAATAATATCCTCAACTTCAGTTGTTGAAAGATTCTGTTTCCCGCAGCACTGTGGAAGTGTGTTAGAGTTTTTTAACACCTAAAACTTGCTGTAAATGAAGCAGTGGCTGCTTTGGCATCTTTCCAAGGTTTAGCATGCAGTGAGGTTTCAGCTAGCACCGACATCAATTACTGTCTTTAAAAAAAAACAAATTTGGCATAAGGTACCAAAATTCTTCTTTCATCACCAACTTCCTTCAGTTTTAGCTTTTTCAGTTTTCTAGCTCTTATTTATACCTCTTACACACCAAAATCGAGACATGGGCACAATGTGGCTTGGCAATTGCTCATTTTCACTGCATGTTCATGCATTTGTTTTCCTAAGCCTTCTCCACCCTCCCCCTCATCCTCCATCAGTCCCTGCCAAAGCCTGTCCTCTCACTCTTTGAGGAGAGCCATTGCACCACACTTTCCCTGCAATTATACATGCATTTTTCACCTTAGCTCAGGCTTCCCTCGGGCCTGAGCTGCTCTTATCTCCCTAAGACTCCAAACTGATAAGCCAGTTTAATTGGAATGGGGTGTGGTGCTTGTTTATCCTTCATTACCTTGAAAACTGGGGACATAGAATAGAAAATTAAATGAAAATGAACTAGATTACACAATAAGGGCAACTGTCATTGATAGTACCATTAAACATGCTGAGTTGCCTGTGTGAAAGCATTTTCTGCAGTGCAAGCTGATCTTAGTTATTTATTGTGATTCTGACTTTTGACCCAAAAGCCGGCAAGGCTTTTGTGTGCTTTGGCTCAAAAGTATTTTATAAGACACTGTTATTTATCTTCATGTCTTCAATAAGCTTGTTCTTAGCAAATGTGGGAGAAGGTGACAGCCCTCCTGCTCTGCATGGTCATTGCACAGTGGTCTGTTCCCAAATCTGACTCCTCCAAGTAGAGTTTCTCAAAAGAGGTTTACTCATGGTGTTCTGTTACAATTTTTCCATTTATCAGGCATTGTTGAAACATACAGCTTGTTTGTCATGGGTGTCCTCTCACTAATAGCACCAAACAGTAAATAATTAATTTCTCATCTAAGAGGTTGCAGGCCATCTGTTGATTTGCATGAAATAGCAGCATAGTTGCTGCATATCTATTTCAGTAATTTGGAGGTAATGATATGGATGGAGAATATGAGCAACATGATACGTTCTGGGAAAGGACCACTGAGTTTTCTCTGTAAACACATCTGACTTGTTCTGAAGAATAAATAGAGACATTATAAGCAGCTTCACATTTGGAGTGGAATTCTCTGCTGGTACCCAGCAGTTTGGTTAGGTCCTGTTGATAAAAACAAGAGCAGGCTCCTGGTAGTAAAGTGGTTTCAGCTTTTATTAAAAAAAAAAAAAAAAAAAAGAAAGGCCTAAAGCAAGGGGGTCCGTGGACCGAGCAGGAGCATTCCCGTCGAGGATGCCGCAACCAACACCAGCGCTGGGGATGTCCCCGATGTGGCACAGATTCAGTGGCTCAGAATCCCCTTTTAATCTTGGTTTTTGTCCCTTTGGATTGGTTTCTTTTTGGATCCTTCATTTGCATGAAGGTTTAAGGCCTTGATTGGCCCATTACAGTTCTCTCCAGGCTGGCTGGTTTCACCTGGGGCATGGTGCACTTTATTGAGGTGTATTACTCTTTTAACCCCTTTTACAATACAACAACCAAACTAACAGTACATGCTTAAGGATCTGTCAACTATTTTACAACAGTTTCTAACTGTCGGGACCCAGGACATTCCTCTGGCTGCCCTGGGTGATTCGAGACCCTGGCACGGAGTCAAAAACACCCGCGCCTTCCATTTTGGCCCATGGAAACAATCAACAACTTTGTGTGAAGATTTACAAGCCACAAGAGTTTGAGTAGAATGGTAGTTAATTTGTCACAGGGTGGAAAAGTAGAATTATGGGGATTCAAGAGGCAAGATGGAGGAGTCTGGGCATGTTCTGTCCTTCCCTTCTTCTTGTCCTCCATCTTCTGCTGGGATGGTGACACTGTTTGATTGGTTTAGGGTAGAGACAGACTGTCTAACGATAGGTATTAGAAAATTATTGTAAATAAAGTACTCATAGTTTGTAGTATAAAAAGTTGTCACCACCCCAAGGGCAGTCACTGTGCCACAACCCAACCTGCCAGACAGATCTCAGCAGGTCAGAGAAGGAATGTAATAGATAAGAAAAAATAAACAACCTTGAAAAACAGAACAAACAAATCTCAACTTCTTCAGTGGTAATGGAGCTGGGAAAAAAAAACTTTCTAATACCTCGGGGGTCAGCTCAACCACAGAAATCCATGATTTTTAACACTGTGAAATCAAGGTAGCTAGACCATGTTGTTGGGAAAGAACAGACTCAGGTTCTCTGTTTCCAGGAATGTTTCCAAGGTGTTTGTCCTGTTCCTGCAGGTGCCACCGCGCTGCTGCTCCTGGCCCGCCGGACGGACCTGAGGCGCATTTCCTTGGACACGCCGGATTTCACGGACATCGTGCTGCCGCTGGAGGACATCCGCCACGCCATCGCCATCGACTTTGACCCTCTGGAAGGGTACATCTACTGGACAGACGACGAAGTGAGAGCCATCCGCCGCTCCTTCCTGGACGGCTCGGGCAGCCAGTTCGTGGTGACGGCGCAGATCGCGCACCCCGACGGCATCGCCGTGGACTGGGTGGCGCGCAACCTCTACTGGACGGACACGGGCACGGACCGCATCGAGGTCACCAGGCTCAACGGCACCATGAGGAAAATCTTGATATCAGAGGACCTGGAAGAACCCAGAGCCATTGTGCTGGATCCCATGGTTGGGTGAGGAGCTGTTTGGGAGCATTTTTTAACATATTTGTCATGCAAAGAAGATATCTCTGTCTGCTTCTATCTAGATAGTGGTAAACTATCTACATAGTTTCTCTATCTATGTAGTGATAAACTTCTGAGCTTTCCAAATGAAAATAATGGGAATCTCTGAGGCACAAGCACTGCTGCTCTGTTTTGACCATGTGGGTAGTCACCTTATGTGTCTATATTTTATGATTTTTAAAAATATTTTTGTGGACTGAGTGAATCAGCTTGTTTATTCTAGCTAATAGCCCTGGTTATATTGTCTTGCTGAGCAGACTGGTACCGGAATTTTGTATGTTTGCATGCCAATTCTTTCTGAATGGTTTGGGCATTCTTACCTAGGTAAGGAAATACTTTTAGTTTAGGGATGTAGCTTTTTGCAGGCTGTGTGGTTTTGGGGAAGAGTAGTCCAGAAGATGCTATAAGAATATTGGAGGTTTGGATTAATGAGGTTTGTTTCCTTTGCAGGTACATGTACTGGACTGACTGGGGAGAAATCCCAAAGATTGAGAGGGCAGCATTGGATGGCTCAGACAGAATTGTGCTGGTGAACACCTCGCTTGGCTGGCCAAATGGGTTGGCACTGGATTATGCAGAAAGCAAAATATACTGGGGAGATGCCAAAACAGACAAAATAGAGGTTTGTAACTGTACCTGCATTTTTTATTCCATGAAGTTATAGAATGTAGTTTTGCTTTTCTAGGTGTTCATATTCTGATACAGCTGAAAAGGGTGATGGGATGGTGTTTGAGTTGTGCTTTTAGAAACAACTCTGTTCTTCTCAGCCTTTGTGCAAGTTACTTGCTATTCTTCCCTCATTTTTTTGTGTGTAAAATAGAAATTATATCCCTGTAGTAGAGCTGTCTTTGTAAGAATGTGTGATAAGGACTTGTTAGATAAGCAAATTCTTAGGTCATTGGGGGGAAAAGCTTTTTACTGGGATTAATGTATGTAGTTTTAAAAAAAAATCATCTTTCAGTCTTTGCACTGCTCAATTTAGAGCCTAGTAAAATATATTTTAAAGAAATAAATCTTTTTTCACATGCACTTATTTATACTTCCAGAAATCCTTTATACTTTGCATCTCCCTTGTTTAATTAGAGTTTCAGCAAGAGCATAGAGTTTCCTATTTTCTTACATGTCCAATTGAAACTTGATTTAAAAAAAAAGGACACTTTTTTCTTCTCTCCCACATTGAAAGTCTTGCATTTATTTTTGTTGTGTAACAGTTACGAAACAAATTTGGCATTTATTATCTGTTAGTCTTTGAGAAAATGGTATTGTTTAGCATTTGATCAATTTGTTGTCAAAAGCTTTTGTTGGAAGTGGAAGACCTGACTGCTACCTGGTGCTCAGGTCTGCCTGTGCTATATCCTGGTAGATTTGCCTTCCTTACGGAATTAGTTTCCTTGTTGATTCCTAATTGTTTGCAAATAACTTTTAACACTTATCATATTTGGCACAATCATTTCTTTTTCTAGACTTACAAAGTTGTTTTTACTCATTTATAACTACAAATAAGTCAAGGTGAAGTCACAGTCATGTGCTGGAAGGTCACACAACTGTTAGTTCTCCTTTAGAGCCAAAGTAACTCCAGTCCTGCAAGGTGAGTTGCGTTGAAGCACTCCCTGAGAGAGCCTGAGGGAGCAGAGTTTTCTTTGTCCTGAAAACAAGATTTATAGTCTGTAATTCACCCAATATTACACCAACTCTGTGAAAAGAGGAGAAAATAGTCTGAGGGATGTGTAGAGATTTATTTATTGAGCACTTCAGCCCTGATACTGTCTCAGCCTTGACTGTGTTTTGCAAAAGGAAAGTTAGGCATTCTTCACCCTCATGTTTGCCAGAACACTGAGATTCCTTATTCATTAATAATGATGCTATTCAGTGCTGGATCAGTTTGTGGCAGAAATTTTCATCTAGATCAGGCATGAGCTCACTGCTGCAATTCTGTCAAACTGGCTAGAACACATCATAGAATGTTTATGTCAACATTACAGTGTCTGTGGCAGGACAGAAGATATCTGATTTGGCACAAAGGTTTTTTGGGACAATTTCCATTTCATTGTTCTTAAATCAGTGTAAGCCAATAAAATGAGTTTGTTCCAGGTTGTCATGTACCATCTCTGCAGGGCACCAGAAAAGATTTATCACTCTAAGATTTCAGAATTACTAGTTATTTTTTCCTATGAGTCTCCAAGTGTTAGTTGTATTACCGCTGCTGCTTTTTATAAAAAGTTAACTCTTATCAACTTGCAGTAAATCTTGAAACAGTTGGGCTAAAACTTTTAAAGCAACAGAGAAAAAGTTCTCCCACAGTTTTTCTTTGGTGATTTTGGTTTTGTTTGAGGTTGTGGGTTTGTATTTTTTGATTCCTGAAGGTGTTCATTTAGGCATATGTGACACAGATATATAAAATTTTGCATAAGGTGGCCAACACTTCCCATACAGACACTTTTTTTTGACGGAAGATGTTGGTCCTTGTAACTAATTTTAGGTGGTGGGTGCAGAACAAGCAAAAGCTGATGTTGTAACTTGTGGAAATGATTGTAGATGTTAAAAGCTTACACATTACTAGGAAGACTGGGTAGGTTTGTGGAAGGGAATTCCACTACAGTTTAGTGGCAAATAAAATTGCCTCTGAACTACAAATCACTGAACTGTAAATTGCTGTAGAAGAAAGGAGACTTCTTGAAAAGTTTCTGTATGCATTTCAGTTATGCAGTTCTGTAAGTGTTGATTATTCTCTGAGAAAGGCTACTGGGATGGGTAGACCTTTGGATGGAACCCATACAGCCTCTCTTCTGCTTGCTGAGGCCATTCTGTCATGTTCTTCCTTAGATGCAATGTTGCTGCTTGCTAACTGCCCTTCAGAGGGGCAGAAAGGGCCGAAAATCAGTGACCCTGGTGGTGTTCAGCACACATGTTCAGTGTGGCTTCTGCAGTGAGTAAAGCATGGAAGGGCTCTGTAGGATGCAGTGGGGGTGTCTATCCAAGGGAATGGTTCAGTCTAAAGGGGATTTTATTTTTATCCACACCTGTCATGATTAAGGAATGGGGCTCCCCAGTTTAGTGCTCCCATCGAGACTCTCCAAACCACACACCTCTTGCTTCTCCCCACAGGATGGAGAGGAGAATTGGAGGCACAAAAAGCAGAGATCACTGGTTGAGATAAGAATAATTTACTGAAAACAGCGAGGAGATAAGAAAACTAACAGTAACAGCACAATAGTAATGACAGAAAGAAATGATTCATTCAGACTGTTCCTGACAAGAGAAAAAACTGGATGGCTCTCTCTGCCGTGCTTCCTCAATTTGAAGGAACCCCTTCTCCCTGAAAGAGAATCCCTTTTCCCCATTCCCAGCATGAGTTTAGGGGGTACAGAACAACCTCCAGCTCCTGGCCATGCCCCCTTCTGACTACTGCAAAAGTTAATCCTGTCCTGGCCAGAACCAGGACATGTCCTACCCCTTATTTTATACCATGTCCATCATGTATACATGTATATATACACACTCAAAGTATAGCTTTCATTTCTGTAGTCAATGGCCATCCCCCCAAGATGTCTGTTGAGTTAATTAAGTCCATGGCTGTGGGTTCTATCTGTCCCAAGTGTCTTCTAGGACAAGAGGACTCTTGTGGCATTGACTGGTTGCAAATTACATCAGGAGCTCATGACTGGTGTGTCGGGAGCAGTCCATCCTCATTGTCCATGGAGTTATGGCATGCAGCGACAGTGTCATTCAGCAACCAATATTATACAGCTCAACATCACACACAGTTCTCACCCAAAAAATAAATCCCCCTGAGGTGCCCATTTTGTTTCCACATCACCCACCAAGTGCACCCCAGTCTTGAACAAAAACAACCCCACAGATGGGTTTGCCTTTGCTTGAGGCAGAGCTGATCCAAACTGTCTTCCCTAATACATTCCTGATAGGCACCACAAGGACTTTATCCCCTTCTACAGTGGAGATTTTGATTGGGCAGGGCCAGCTGGACTGGTAGAGCCTCTGGTGTTAGCTAACCAGGTGGCCTTTGCTAAATGTGCATTCCTATCTTAATCTGTGATAGCTAAAATACTACTAACATTTCAAGTTTGCTCACACTGCCTACTCTCCAATGGCAACCAGGAATCTTGAGGAGATTTGCTGCACTTTCCATGCCCTCACCGTCCATTTTTTAATATCTGTGTAATAGAAGATGCTTTGGCCTTCAGTAAATGTTTTAAACTTATATTTGAAGAAAGGACACTGGCATAGGTGCAGCAAACAAAGGTGTTTGTGACAGGTTCCAAAGATGAAACTTGGAATTGGACATGAAGGCAACAGAATAAAATCCCTGGTCCCTGCTTTGCTTCATGTGTTTGTGTAAGGTTGAAAAGGGGGGTAAAAGCAGGAGAAATGCATTTGTGTACTTGCCTTTATTGCCTTTTTCATACATGATTTTACATACTTTGTGATTTTTCTCATTTTTCTCGCCTTTGCATGTGGGATTCCTCAGAACCCTTATTCAGTTGCAGGGGTACCAAACCGAATACCATTCTTACAAGCCACATTTCTGGTTTGTTTGTGCTACATAGGAGCTTTTATTATTTATTTTTTACCCACTGATTCATGCTATGCTGTTCTGGAGCCCCCAGACGATAATAAAGCATCAGCAGGGGTTAATGGAGACTGGTAGGGGGTACAGCAGGGAGCTTTTGTTCCCATTTTATCTGGCAGCCTGCAGCAGGCAGAAGCAGGCTGTGGCTCAACAGCTTCGTCATTTATCTCGGTCAGGTTTCACTGCTGATAAACTTCTATTGAAATGGATGGCTGCTATTGTGCTTACCAGTGGGGAAGATTCTCATTGACTTGCTACAGGTTTAAAGCATTTTCCTGCCGTGCTATGAGGTTAAAAATGTATGATCTGCTCTGTTGAATTGGTCTTGTGTTTTGCTGCTCTGGTGAACATTTGTGTTCCTGGCACGTACACTACCTGTTTTAAAGCATAGGTTGGATTTTTAAATGGTCAGCAAAGCTGGTATTGATAAAGCAATTAGAAATGGCTGCCTGCATGTGTGGCTGTGTGTGTTAAGGGGAAGTCATGATGATATGGCTGATTTCTCATAGTTTTTCAATCTCTGCTTCGTTTTTCTTTATTCATCCTCTTGTATTCTCCATTCTCAGAGCCGGAGATGGCGCCCACTAACACCTACTAGTGGTGAGTGTAGAGAAAGGATGTCCCTCCTGCTCAGATCCAACCTTTATCTGGTGGTTTTTAAGTGCAGCTCCAACTTGAAGTGTTTGTGCATTCCCAAATCTATTAGCTGTGCCTGGCATTACTGTCTGTAATCCTCATGATTAATATGGAAAGTACTACATCCTGCTGTTTTTCAGCCTAAGTACACACCAGTGTTCAGAACTCAGCCTTGCTGGACAACAGAAAAGCAGATGCTGCTAAGACTTTATAGAGCACAGAAATCTTGAACAGAGAGGACATTTTTGTCTTTGACCTAGAAGCTAATAGTCTGGCATGTAGAGAATGCTCCAATTCATATTTTAATCCTGAAATTGCAGGGCTATATTTTCCTCCGATGACAACTCCCTCAATTTTACTGCCACCCTAATAAGGAAATTTTGTTTTCTAAGTATACACCAATTATTTTCTGACTGGGAATTTTTTGTCTCATACCATTATTCTTTGTGCTGTGAAATGCTGATGACTTGCAAGCCTGGTTACTGATCCTACCCCATCCAGCCTACTTGAAGCACAGGTTTGAAAATTGAGAAGCAAAATCCATTATATTCCTAGTCCTTGAACACAACTGCTTTTGTGTACTTGCATTAAACTTTTGCAGGTATGAGAAGTAAGGTAGTTGAAACAAATACCTGAAGTTGCTTTTGCTGTTTACTTTTGCTTTGCACTTGGGAATTTCATTCAACAAAAAACAAGTATGTACTGTAGAGCGTAGGGACAGATCCCTGTACTCCATCCCAGTGTCAGAAATTTAAAACTTACTTTGTTGGGGTATTTCCAGCTATTTCTTAACACCTACTAAGCCTGTAGTAAGAAAAAATATAGATTTTTGAAATTAGTAGTAGAGTAAGGATTTATTAAAAAAAAAACCCAAACCAGTATTAGTTTATACTTGGTGTAGTTTGCATTTGACAGGTTTCTTTTGAACTTCTGAATGAAATTTTGTGAAGTTGACCAAGATAGTAAAACTTTATTAAAAAGCAAACAAATGGCAGCCACAGACAACTTATTAGTAAGGTCTCCTGGCTGTTGCAGAGCTGAATATAAGGATTTGAATGGTCCCTTGTCATGGACTCCTATGCTGAGTTAGGACCTAACTGGTAAGCTTGTTACTATTTCTTTTAAAAAATCTCTTTTTTTGCTTTGACTTTTGAACATGGGGCTACAGAATTATCACTTAGAGATGTACCTTTTCACAGAATCATAGAGTTGTGAGGGTTGGAAGGGACCTCTAGAGATCATTTAGTCAACCGCCAGTGTTTTAATGCAAAAATAAAAAACATTTAAAACATCCATGCTAGTTTCAAATTTGGAACAATAAAAGTTAACTTTTTATTACTTTTGATTAATTGGGATTACCCAAACAAAATTCAGATGTGAAAAGTATGATGATTGAGACTGAGACCTTACATTGCAAGCCACTTCTGCTGAGGAGTTCTCCAAGAAGTCCTGAGGGAATCTGTTATCCCAGGCTGTTGTGCTTCATGGGACAGGGAGAAGTTCCTACCAAAGAGGCTTCTGAGGGAAGCTTTTGGGGAAATGGAGCCAGAACTCCTGCCCAAGAGTAACTTGACCCTCTGATCTGAGTACCAAACATGGTATTTTTCTAAGTGAAATTACTGCCCTAAAAATTATGTGGAAAAGATTTTTTGGCATTCAGTTTTCAAATAGTTCTTCTGTCACAGATCTGCAGTTCATCCTGAAATCTGTAATTTCAGCTCATGAGATGTAGACACATTCAGCTCATTTAAATTCCTTTATGAAAATGTTGGAAATCAGCACTTCCACACTATAAATGTTTAGAATAGATTAGATGAGTCCTACTCTAAAAGCACTGGTTTTTTTCCTGTTACCTCTAAGGAGAGCCTGGAATCACCATGTCAGAGGCAAGTACCCATGCTTGAGACACATTTGAGCAGAAAGTTGTGCTGACTGGCTCACACTGGGAATTGAGAGACATTTCTCACAACCTTTGCTAAAAGATGAGCAGTGCTGGTTTGCTGCTGATAGCTCTGAAAGCCTCATGGTCCCCATGGCCCAGCATGCAGCTGATTGGAGTATAACTGTTGGATCTACATTTATATGTCATGGATGCTTCCCAGATTTTTCACATTGGAGTTAGGAAATTGTATTTTGGTTTACCCAGCTGTCTCACCTAGAAAGCAACAAGCCTCTGCTAGCAGCCAGTATCAGTTACCTAAGGCAAAACACTGAAATCCCTCCAACCAACCCAACCAGAGTCATCAGCTCAGCTGAGTCTGCCATCAGATATTTTATGGCAAGCTGGGGAGCAATGTGAAGAGATACTGAGCTATTGTCTGTGTTTCTGATTCAGCTGAGTTCTGTTTGTCTGTCCACTATCATCCCTTAGTCTCCGAAATTCTGGCTTTGTTTTTTTCCCCTTTTCACAAGCTGAGTTGCATTAGTGTGCAAAACCTGGTACTGATCTTGGACCTGGGCTTCTTTGGAAGTATTCACCTCCAATCACTCTCAATAATGATTTAGCTTTTTCACACAGGCTTCTTACTTTGCTGGGAGATTTTGTAGTCTTAACCTGAACATCTTTTCTGGTACCATGCATCATCTTGTAGTGTGGCAAAGAGCCTGTGGAAAAAGGTGGAAAACCAAGCTCTTGGACATGCAAGACCCTTGGAATCAAAGTGATTTAGGGAATAGGAGCAACTGAATCAGCTTGAAAGCTTACTGCCACCAAAGGTGAAAACTGTCCCATAACTGGCTGAGTCTCTCACTGCACTATTGCCTGAGCAACTTGGACTTGGTAAAACAGTAGAAAACTTTCAACATTTTTTCCCCTCTATGAAAAAACAATTATAGTCACTTATTAAAGAGTCTGGAAAACATCAGGATAGAGAACAAATGAAAAATAAGTTTCTGGGGCAAGGCATTGAAGGAAAGAACCTTGGGAAAGAAGAGCACAGAGGCTTTTGCCCACATGCAAGAGCATCAGGAGTTGCTGTGCTGAGCTTGTAAAACTGTTCCCCCAAACCCACTGTGAGGTTTCAGGTTGGGCTTGGCTGGTCTGGTTTACATTCTCCAGAGTGTTTTGTGCAGCTGCCCACAGGTATTAGTTGCTAAATAGTAAGTTGCAAAATGCAGTCATTAATTTTCTTTGTTGCCCCCACAGCCTATGGCCAGGTAACAGAACACTCCCTGACTGCTGCCTCTCCACCCTATGGATTACATACCAAAATTAATCTCTGTAGTAAAGTGGTTTTAGTCACCTGTTTTACCACTGAATCTTTTCAGAGGAGCTCCTTCTCTCTTCTCATCTTATTTGTAATTTTGGCTCATTTTTTTGTGTTGGCCTGTTCTTTACAAATGCAGGGATTCTTTTGTATTGCATGTGATTGCCTAGATGTCATCTGTGATTGTCACAATGGTTCTAAAATCTTTTCCTTGCCTACTTGTAACTTTACCTGACTTTAACCATTTCTTTAAAAACTGAACCATTTGTTTCTAAAACATTTCTGCTGTTGGCATTGGTCAGTGAACTAAGGAGTTCGTCCTATTGTGAAAGAAATTAGTTAACAGAGTGTGTGTAGCCTGATAGAAAGGGTATTTATGAAGTTATCTCTGGACTGTTTGTACATATTCATCTTCATGGCAGTCCTATTAGGATATTATCCATGGTCAGAAAAAATATATTTTGAATTCTTTGGAAAAATTGTTGGAGCTCTAAAGGAAACTGAGGGTGCTGAGGAACTGTTAAATTAGGAATTGTTAACAGCTATTATAAAATAATTAACAGTAAGAAATCATGGACTTGGCTGGAGGCATTTGGTTTCTGAAGCAAATCCAAAGGGTTCCAGGGATCCCTTCTGCTGATTTTCTGCTGATTCCTCAGCATTTCACCACAATGAAGAGAGGACTTCCCATTTCATTCCTTAATGTTTTAAAATTGAGGAGGAATGCTGTTAATAGTAAATAAATGACAATGACAGAATGATTTCTTCAAACTGAGTTGAAAGCTTCAGTTGTTCACTTAAAGAGAGTATAGTTAATCAAGACTTTTTTGATTAATAAAATTGGAAATTTAGACAAGATATCTCTTTGTTTCTCTCTTAGAGCAGCTGTTTTGCAGTAAATACATGTGTTAATTATATGATATTGCTGCAGTCATAACAGTGAAATCATTCCAGTCTGTCTTAGAGAAGTTGAAAATACATTGTTCTTAAACCCAGTCCAAAAAATGCAAATATAATGATTATAAGGCATTCCAGCTATCTTTTAGAGTTATTTTTAAGAGAGATGCTGCTCAAATTTCTTTAACCAAATAAATCTTATTTATGTAGTGTTTGTTATGCCAAGGGTTCAGAAGTCTTTCTAATTCCTTTTCCTTCCAGAAGAAAGGTGAATGCTACAATTGCATCCTTCCTGTGACTCAGTGGGGGAAGATGCTTTCCAGCTGTGATGCCTGATAAAAATGTTGTAGAGCTGGGGCAGTGATGGCAGTAGTACTTGAGCAGAGCAGTTGAGGTCCTGCATATTAACTGAGGTCTTCTGGCCTCTCTGATGATGAGTAAGGTGGTGCTGGTAAAGATGCTGAAGTTCAGAAATCAGTAATGGCTGAGGTATTTGTCCAAAAGCAGGCTGTTGATTTCAAAAATCAGGGCTTGGGTTCAAGTATCTGAAATTAGAGGAGCATATGGATTTTACTGGAAGAGTTGTTCGTTTTGGATTTTTGTTTTACTGATGTGTGTCTGTGAAAGAAATAATGTTTTGGCAACATCTTGTAGTGTAGCTGGGGACTTACAGTCCATCACAGAGGCCTATTCCATGCTCATAAGTAATCTATTTTTTGAACATAGTGTTACCAGGTGTTGTTTATAAGTTTTCATTGATTGTTGACTTCCTCTGCTCCTGTCAGCCAGAGACAGAGCTTAGCATGCATAATATTTAACCTGCCCTCTGATCATTTACAAGTACATCCAAAAGAGGAGCTGGGAAGCTCCAGGCCCATTAGTGTTATTCCAATCCCTGGAGAGAGTTCTCCTAGAAACCTGCAAGGCAAAGGAAGCAGGGGGTTGGGACAAGCCAATGCAGGTTTACTGAGGGCAAATGATGTACAGTGAAGACAAACAGGGTCCTGGGCTGCATCCATAGGCACATTGATATCCCACTCAGGGATGTGTCTAGCTCTGGTCCCCAAATCCAACAGAGCTGCAGGGAGAGTGGAGAGCACCTAAAGGAATGATGAGATCCCACCCTGTGAGGAAAGACAGAAAGGGTTTGGTCTTTTGTCCATGGGGAAGAGAAGGCTCACATTTATCCAGTGCTCACGGAGGAGGAGGGAGGCGCTCCTGGTACATGGATGGTGCCACCTTGGAGAGGACAGGCACAACTGGTATAAGGTGCCTTGAGGGAGGTTTCATTTTAATATAAGAAATAAATAGTTTACTGAGGCATGTAGTGGAGTCCCTTACTAGAAGTTTTTAAGATGTAACTGGATAGGATGCTGGATAATCTTATCTAGGCTTCTTTCCCACAAAAAAATGGACCAAATGATCTTTCAGGGGTTCTTCCAACCTGGACTGGTCTATGATGTTGTGCTTCTGTACTGAACATTCATCTGTGCTTATGAGTTAAGATGAAAGATCTTAACTTGTCACCTTCATCTCAGTCTTGACACCTTGTAGGACTGAGCTCTTAGTTTGGTGCTGAGCTCAGCATCCCTGGTAGGGACAGACCCTTTCTGTGATGGCATCTCCTCAGTGCAGTGCACATAAACCTGTCACATCTGCTCACTGTCTCCTGCCCTTGGTGCACTGCCCCTGAGGGGACTGCTAGTCTGCAGTGCTGCCAGGGCCCCAGCACAAGCTCTATGCAGAGCTGAACATGGTTTTCATAAATGAGATAGATTTCGTGATGAAACTCTAGACCTAAAGCAGTCAAGTGACAAGTTTAAACTGCCATATATTCAAATCCCAGATTATCAGAAAGGTAAATTCACTGCATTAGCCTATTTATCCCAGTGATTACTGCTACTTAGAAGTGAATTAAATGCAAGGTATCTTTCTAACAAGAAAGACCCTTAGAATATGTCACTGTTCATTCCAGACTGTAACTTTAAATTAGAAGTAGTGCTTCAAAGTTGTTATTTTATTGTTTCTGCTGATCACTAAGTACAGCATTTTAAAATGTGACTACATTCTCAGCAGTAATTCACTTACTTTGAATAAGCTGTGTGTTCATGAGACTATAGGTTTGCATTCATTATTGTTGTAGGATAAACAAAGCCCTTATTCTTCAAGCAGGAGATCTGGTATTTTGTCTGAGGCCATTTAATTTTTGCACTTTTAGGGTTTTTTTCATGGAACTACTCGCTCTTTCAGTAAAGATGGTGTTTGTGGTTACACCACATCTGTTTCCTGTTGTAGCCTATATTCTCAGTGTGATTTGCAGTATTCAGAATGGCCTCAGAATGTGAAACTCACACCACATTGTGGTTAAAAGCAGCATAAAGCTCTGGAGACACTGCCTCATAGCAGCTGAAGGTGGGTTTATTGTGTGGGAGATTCTGTGGAGCTTCACTGTGAGGAGCCTCATCCATGTGGAGCTGAGGAAGGGGGAGGAATCCAGCAAAGATTATAGCCTGGGACTTGGTTGTTGTCTGAGTTTGAGTGTGTGAAAAGGTGATGCTGAAATCCCTTGAAACTGGTTGTTAGGTGATTGTTCCTTTTTGCTTTATTCTTCTTGTATGTATCACCCCTACATCCCTTGCCACTTCCCTTCTGCCTTACACCAGACTCTTCCATTCTGTAGCCAATGGATGTAATTCTATTGAAGTCACCTAACAGGCAGCCAAAGTCAGTGCAGACAACATGGTGCCATGGAAAAAAAAAATTATATGTATATGTTTGAAATATATCTATCTATCTATATATATATATACACACACACACATATATGGCTGCTACCATATATGTGTGTATATGTGTATATCAGGTAAAATTGCAGTGGGAGCAGAATGGCAGATATGTGTAAATACTTTTACAGAAAGGTGCTTGTTTTGTCTAGGAGGTGTAAAGCTGTCTTTCAAAATAGCCTTTATGTGTATAACCAAAAATTCATTAAAAGCAGATACTTAATCCTTAAGTCCCTTCTCTTTTACTGACTCTTTTCACTACAGGGGGAAGCTTATTTAAACAGCTCTTAAAGTTTGCCAAAGAAAGTTCATCTCACACCCCACACTTTCCAACTTAATTTTCTTTGTCAGTAGTTAAGCACTCCCTTAAATAAAGAATTTTCTTTCTTTTATAAATGCAAGGCAAAAAAATGTAATTTTAAAAAATGCTACTTTGTGATGGTGATGTTTTATTGCTTATTACTGTGTGGGTTTACTTGGTTCACTTTTCAACATCCTTCCATTCCGTGGATCTTCTTGGTCTGCTCAGCAAGCACTAATTGCCATGTATTAATTAGTTGCGAACAAATGGCTTATCTCTGTAGTTTAAGGGGGAGGGGGAACAAGTCACCACAGACAAGTCATCTATTTTTGAGACATTAGAGCATTTGTAGGAGCATGCTGTATATTCTGCTGGACTGAAGGGTTTTGATAAGCTAATTCCATCAAGTAATGATGACCTTTCTTCAAATGTAAATATGGAGCTTATTCCTACAATCCAGCAAATATGCAGTGTCCCTTTAGGGAAATGTGCACATAAAGATGCAGTTCCTATTTTAATATACTGAGAGTAAGTGCCAAAATGTTGGGAAGTTGGACAAGGTATAGTTTTAAGGAGAAATTGAATTATTGTTAAGATTATAGCATTTCTTCCACTTTTTAAAGGGAATTTATACATATTTTATTATACTGTGTCCTGGGAAAGGTGTGTGTTTCAGTTTCATTTCTCTATTCCTTTCCTCTCTTCTCATACGTGTCTGGGTAGGAGTTGCTCCAAACTAGCCTTTACATTTCTTGTGATCTGGGAAGATATTTTGGCCACCAGCTATCATCAGTCTAGTTTGAGGTACTAAACCAGTTGATCCTGAAGGTTGTCATTGCATAAATCTTTGGATTTGAGCCATGGGAAGGATGGGAAGCCATATAGATTTGGTTGTGGTTATCTCAGTTCCATAAGTGAGAGAGATTTGAAAACAATGGTTTAATAAACCACCCCTTTTCAGTCATTCACTTAGAACATACTTGGGTGGTGGGAAGGATGCTTTAATGTTTCAGAGATTATCATGCTACCTTGGATTTTATCAATCACATTTTCTGAAAGTTTTTATAGTGAGGTTGGTTGGAGGTTTTTTCCTGGTTTTGGAAGAGTGGTATACATACTGTAAACTTAAGCTATGGCCTTGAAACAAGTAGAAGTATTTCAGAAGGATTTTTTTCTGAAAAATTGCAGCACTGAACCATTTTTAAGCTTGTCCTAAAACATGGGACTCTTTACCCCTGTCAGTATGGTACATTTTATAATAATACTTGGCATTCATAAGGCACTCCATCACCTGAACATGCATACATATGTTTAATTAATCCTTTCAGTGCCTCACTGAGGAAGTTAGGTATTACTCCTTTTTAGCTGTAGAGAAAAATGACACAGTAAATTCAAGTGTCTCGATCAAAGGCATGCAATTATTTACAGACCACAGCTGTTCCTTGTAGTAAAAAAAAAAAATTACTGTACTTAATTTTGAAGAATGTAAAACTGGTTCCTTATTCAGACTGGGGAATAGAAATATACTGGGGAATATAAATATACTCTGTGGATCTTCTTCAGTGTTTGCCTCCCGGTATTTGTGTGGCGTCTCCTCTCAATGCTCTCTGTAATATGGGCAGAGGTCACTTGGGAGGGACTGTGGACTAGAAGATGCTAAGCCAGAACTCCTTGGCCATAAATTTGTCTTCATTTATGTAAAACACAGTGACTCCTCTTTAAAACTGAACCAAAACTCGTGTCAGAAATGAGAGAGTCATAACAGAAGTAACTATTATTACATAATAATAGTTCCTAAAGCAAAGGTAACGAGTGTTGTGTCATAATTCCACACTAAGATCTGGTTACAAGACTAACTTTGTAAATAAGGCTTTTAGAGTAAGTACCTGTTAATAAAGAGTCTCTTCTTTTTTATTAGGGCGCTGTGTAACATTGATGACATTATAATGCATAGGAGATTATTTTTTAATTTGAAGTCTGAGCATGAAGCAGCTAGTTTGTTCATCTTCCAAATAGTGGCAGGTTTATTCTATAAATCTAAAAAGTTTGTCTATATTCCTAGGTCATGAATGCTGATGGAACTGGCAGGAGAGTCCTGGTGGAGGACAAGCTGCCTCATATCTTTGGATTCACTTTGTTGGGAGACTACATTTACTGGACAGACTGGCAGAGGCGCAGCATTGAGCGCGTGCACAAGTGCACGGCAGAGAGGGAGATCATCATCGATCAGCTGCCCGACCTGATGGGCCTGAAAGCCACCAATGTCCACCAGGTCATCGGTGAGTGGGCTGCTAATCACCCAAGGGACAATGGGATGGAAAATGTCAGCACTGCTGTACTGCAGAGTTTTAGAAATGGGCAGAATTCAGTCCTGTGGCAATGCAGGCTGCAGCTTGATAGAGTGGGTGGGTTAGTGTAGTATTCGCATTCTCTGATAAAATCCCTTTGCCCAGCTGAGAAGCCTCAGAGAAAAAGAAAACAATTCTTATCTCATTTGCTTCTCCTGTGTTTTGCTCATCTAGAATATATCTGTTTCACAAAACATAGGTGATTGTTTCATTGGATTCTGGTGTGAGTTGTTTGACTCATTGGCCAATCGGGGCCAAGCTGTGTCAGGACTCTGGAAAGAGTCAGGAGTTTTCATTATTAGCTTTTTAGCATTTAATAAGTATCCTTTCTGCATTCTTTAGTATAGTATAGTATTCTTTAATATAATATAGTATCATAAAATAATAAATTAGCCTTCTGAGAACATGGAGTCAGACCCATCATTCCTGCCTTTGTTGGGACATTTCCCAGCAAATACAATAGGTTGGGTCTTCTGTGAGGAGCTTCAGTTCTGTAGCTTGGAAGAATATCAAGCTGAACATGTGCTCCCAGTATGCAAAAGCTAAGAATGAGTCAGTTTTAGCGTGTTCAATAGTTTTTATGTTAATATTAGAAAATTATCTTTAAAAAAACCTAGACATGCTTTCTGCCCTGTAGTGCTTGTGGTGTAAAAAAGCAGTATCTAGCTTTAATTTGCCTACCCTAGGCTATCCAAGCATTGGTAGCAGTATAATTGTAGCATCACAGAACTCATCACAGTACCTGAGTATCCTGCTATATGGATAAGGCTTGCAGCCTCTTGCTGTTGTGTCTGGATTGTACTGCAGGAAAGGAGTAAAATGTAGCTGATACATATCTTTGTGTGGCTGATGCCCCAAGGTACCGTGTTTTGAATGGAGCCCTCTTTGCAACTCCTTGGCCAATTGAACTCCTTAGTGCCAAGCCTCTCTTAGTTCAATTTCCAGCATGTGCAGGTACATAAGTGAGTACTGCAAAGAGCTGCTTCACTTGCATCCTGGAGAGACCATTGAATGCATGTGAAAATAGCTCTGCAAGTTTTTTACCTGCAGGAATGCAAGGGGGTATGTGGCAGGACCAGCGTACTGTAAAAGGCAGCAGAACATACACCTACCATGTATTCAGTGTTTGTGCTGTGAATTGGGATCATCAGTAGCTACTGAAGCCCAGATCCCTTTCCCTAGTGCTGGGTTTGTTTCTTGGCCTGAGGAGAGGAGAGTAAGGTCTGTCTAAAAAATTACAGGAAATGAATGAAAAATAATTTGATCAGAGAATACAAGGAGAAAAACTGCATGTTTGCTTGGAGGACTCATAGTGTGGCTGATGCATGTGAGGACTAGTTCACCTTTCACCTGCAGGCAGTTTGCAATGGTTGCTTTTCCTCTCTGCCTGCTTAGGTACCAACCCCTGTGCAGAGGACAACGGGGGCTGCAGCCACCTGTGCCTGTACCGACCCCAAGGGCTCCGCTGCGCCTGCCCCATCGGCCTGGAGCTCATCAGTGACATGAGGACCTGCATTGTGCCAGAAGCTTTCCTGCTCTTCTCCAGGAGAGCAGACATCAGGCGCATCTCCCTCGAAACCAACAATAACAACGTTGCTATCCCGCTCACCGGAGTCAAGGAGGCTTCTGCTCTGGATTTTGATGTGACAGACAATCGCATTTACTGGACTGACATTTCACTGAAGGTAGAGATTCAGCCAATGTTGGCTGTTATACTCCTTGAGGTCTTTAAGAGTAGGTTGATTAATGGGGTTTACAAAATTCAAGGGATATGTAAGAGTTTTGTTTTAAATTACATTTTCTGCAACTGACTTGAGACATGTGCCAACAATAACTTATGGACTTTTGCAATTGGAGAATCATAGTAGTTAAAAACATGGAGTTTAAATGAGTCTGCAAGAGGTGACTTGGCTGAACTCCCTAAGCATGATATTCTTTTGAGCTGCATAAGTGATGATGACTGATCTGTAAACTGCCCTGCTGTCACAAACTGGCATAATTAGCATGTTGTGTTCAAACTAGGACGTAAACCAAAATCAGGGATTTGTTAACTTCTGATTGGTTGTGAGTATGAGGAGTGCATGCAGATAAAAATATTGAGGACATGGAAAGGTAGCCCATGTTTGCCAAAAGAATTCTGTACTATTCTAACATTTTCAGGCTTATCAGGGAATGCCTAAACTCTAATATATTATTAAAATGGAATTCTGGCTGTATCTGCTATCACAGGCTGATCCTGAGAACAGAGTTTAAAAAAGTCTTTTGAATAAAAGTCCAGGAAGAGATTGTGTTTAGTGAAATTAAATTTAGCCATCAGTACTGAAGCTACTGAGCTCATCAGTTGTTTGGTTGTTTTCTTCTATTTGCTGTTCTGTCCTGCACTTTTGTTTCATTAGGCTGCTTTAAATAGTGTTCCGTGCTATAACATTGATGCTTTTGTATAGTCCTGGGAGAGCCAAAATATTTCCCCCTCGAAGTTGGCACTGAGTTATTAAGGTCACTTTGTCATGTAGATGCTTAATTCAAGCAGACTAGTTATCCCATTTATTTCCCCAGTGAAATGCTATTGTAATTGACACAGAATACATTCACAGAGCACAGTAAATCATTACTTCTGAATAGCAGCATTGTTTGCTTTGCAAATAAGTAGCATATTGTAAGATCCTCTTTCCTATGAGATGTCTAAAATCTGAAAGTGTTTAAAATCCAACAAAGAAAACAGTGACAGACTGGTAAGTTCTCTAATTTGCCTGTGTATCTTTGCATCCCCGCAGACCATCAGCAGAGCGTTCATGAATGGCAGCGCGCTGGAGCACGTGGTGGAGTTTGGCCTGGATTACCCCGAGGGCATGGCCGTGGACTGGCTGGGGAAGAACTTGTACTGGGCTGACACTGGCACCAACAGGATCGAGGTGTCCAAGCTGGACGGGCAGCACCGCCAGGTGCTCGTCTGGAAGGATCTCGACAGCCCCCGGGCGCTGGCGCTCGACCCTGCCGAGGGGTAACTCGCTGGTTTAATTCTGTGTTTGTGAACAGAGAAAAACAACATTGCCATGCTTCCTCTAGGGCATGGTAGTGAAGTGCTGCCTGTAAACCCTGAGAGAACTGAGCTGGGGAATACAACCTGGTAATTTAGAGAAATACACTCTTAATGTCCTGAATAATCATTAAAAACACTAAAAAAAAAAAAAATTCAGAGCAGCTCATTAGAAAGGGATTTATATTTAGTTTTTAATTAACCACAGAATCAAAGTAGTTTTAGGTTTATGAAATTCATTAATCAGAAAAGGACTATAGCATTGAAAGGAATATATTTATCATTTTAGAAATTAGGATTCTTTTTAGCACAAGTTAGGGTCCAATGAAGGTATTAAATGATTTAATTTGAGGGTGGGAGAGCAAAGTTTATGGTCTGAGCATAAGGAAGGTATTTATTTCTTCAGATAAGGAAACCTTTTCGTTTGTGCAGACAAAGGAAGAAGGACAGAGAAGGAATGGAAGCAATTGTATTCACCTATGCCCCAAATGAAAGATTTTCTGAGAGGAAACTTCTCAGTTGGATTGAAGTGTGATAGCAAAAGTAGGGCAATAAACAGGGAGAGGGAGGAAGGAATGGGGCAAGTCAAGCTAACTGTTCAGCTTCTGAAATAGTTCTTCTACCCTGAAATCCTCACTTGACAATAACTAATTAGTGCAAAATTTTTTTGAGGTTATACCAATATTGCATTATTTTTCAAATGAAGGAACTTCATTTACAAGGGTTATGACATTATCCTAGTTCCCAGTCATGCTGTGAGAGCTACAGCAATGCAGAGAACTTGAAAGAGATTCTTTCTCCTTTATTTCAACAAGGTGGTGGCAATGGTCACCTCCAGTGGGATCCTAGATTGGATTCAGCTCTGATGTGCCAGGGGTTGCCTGGATGAGAATTCCACATCAGATTCTTAGATCCAGTTACTCATTTGTAACAAAAGGCTGTGATGGATTATTTTAGTTTTACACTGGAAGTAGGTTTTTCCCAAGGATTATCATCATTCAATGCTTTGTCTCTACACCACAGATCAGAAAAAAAATTACTTGGGTCAGAATTCCCCTTTTTCCTTACAGCAATAGTATAGCTGTATACTTATAGATTATCTATACTTATATATTATGTATACTTATATAAATATACAGTATAGTTATACTTTAAATGAAAGTTTTAAAGGCATTGCTGCCCTGGGGGCAATTCTAACACTTGGCTCCGTGCTGTATCCAACTTGCAAAATTTGTAGCCAAAGTACTTGCAAAAATTTTAAGAAAAGTTTGCATGTATTCCTGGTGTTCAGTGAACTTCTCCCCATTGATCATCAGTGTCTGAGGCAGCTTTTCCTATTGTGCAGTTGGTTGGAACTAAAAGGCTTCACAGGGCGTTGTTATTAGAGTTATTAAAACTGAAAGGTATAAATATTGGATAGCTGCTTCTCACTTTTATTTTGGAATGGTATCAGCCTCATATTTTGGAAGAAGTGACTAACTAGCCATCAAGTATATAATATACAAGTATACATCCTACTCTACTGTGCAGTGCCTAAAGAAAATGTAGACATGTGCAAGTCTGTCCTTCTTCCAGATGAGGCATAAGCTGGTATTTGAGTATGTAATAATTGTATTTTTGCTCTAGTGGAAATTGCACACAGATTTGTGTGTCTTGGCTGAGATGTAAGTCACTTGTGTACATGTGATGACTTAGTTGTGTGGACATGAGTGGTGGCACCTTTTAACAAAAGTGCCCTGCAGATCTACCTTTTTTTGTTCCTTCATTTGAGAGACAGCTGACTAGAAACAGAAGATAAGTGCTCTGCAAAAACACCCTACTAAATAACCAGGTATAAATGAAGGTGCCTGCCTGCCAGCCTCTGCCTCTTGAATGACATACACAGATTAGTTACTAGCAAAGTGTTGTCACACAGAACTTGCTGGTGAAAATCCAGGTCCAAGTGGGAAAAAATGATCTTGGAAACATTTTGAGGAACCTTGACTACACTTTGGAAAAAAAGCCAACCTAATTTAGCACAATGCTTGAATTTACAGCTCTTCTTTTTCTCTTATGCTTTCTAAGGATTTTTGTTTTGGTTTTCCTCTTGAGTTCTCTTGGATTGAATGCAATTATTTTTCTTTCTTTTGTCCTAACCAGGTTCATGTACTGGACTGAGTGGGGTGGCAAGCCCAAGATTGACAGGGCTGCCATGGATGGCAGTGAGAGGACCACGCTGGTCCCAAACGTGGGACGCGCCAACGGCCTGACCATCGACTACGCCAAGAGGCGCCTGTACTGGACCGACCTGGACACCAACCTGATCGAGTCCTCCAACATGTTAGGTGAGCCCCAGAGCCCTGGGCAGCATCCTCAGGGCCATGCTGCTTTTTGCAGCTCCCTCGTGGCAAATTGTGGCTTAAATAATGCAAAGATACACATCATCAGACAGAAATAAAATTTCCCAACCTCACACGCCTTTAATGTTTGCTTCTATAATTCATGTTCATGTGACGCTGTGGTTAGCAAGGCCTCGATTTTCTTGTGATTGGGTATCTCAGAAAGTTAAAATTACACAAGGTGTACATAATTCCAGTTGTATGTAGGACAAAGATGTCATCTTGCAGTGTTTTGGAGAGTCTTGTTATGCTACTCTCAAGAGCACTAGAAAATACTTAAAAAGGTAAAAAGGAAAAGAAGATAACATCTTATTCAGCATGAAATTCAATACAATTTGGTTTTATATCTTTGTTAGTATCCTCAGACATTTTCTCCCCCTGTATCCTGCATGTTGAGGACCTTTTCCTGGCTAGTGCTTATCAGCATGAGAGTTCTCTTGTGCTGGAGTCTGTGATGATTTTATAAACTGGTAATTGCAGCTAAATGGTGGTGGAATATTTTGTTCTTTAACTGTTCCGAGTACTGTGTGGAGGACCTAGGCCCTCTCAGATTTGCACAGTACCTAGTTTTAACTTCTGAGCACCCACAGGAGTGAACTGCATTAACAATAGCCAATATTTAAGCATTATTAATTAGCCAGTATTTAATGCTAAAGGAGTTAGTCTACTTTAAACAGTATGCTTGCAGTAGTGGAACAAAGCTAGAAAAAGATCAAAATAGGAAAATGCAATATGGGAATTACGTGTGACAGAAAAGCTTTTCTTTAGCTTCTCATATATTTTGGTGTGCTGTGGAGGCCTGCTGCATGTTTCCCTCTGAAATGTGGGATTGGAAACAGTATTAGAGCCTCTTTTTCCCTGTGCCTGTGTCTGGTGACAGCAGAGTGTGGGGCTGTGCATCCTTGACTTCTGTGTGCAAAGAGGGAATGACTTTGTGCTTCATAATCTCCTGTTCATTTTATGTGAGCACACAGCAGGAGGTACTATGGTAATGAAGTAGTTAATAAAACAGAGTTGAAATAATTTCCCCCTGCCATTTCTTGCTCCTTAAAATCTCTCAACATTTCCATGGTATACACAATTAGCTGTTCCCTGTCCTGACTTTCTGGCTGCTCTGGAATGTTGTGACATTCCATAGACAAGTTATTTTAGCCTTGTACATTTAATTTTTCTCATAATGCAATGGAGTATTTCATTAAGTTCATATCAATTTTCTTTTTATAAGCAGTGGGGAAAGTGTGGTGCAAGAGATGCTCAACTGGAAATACAATGTCAGCATCCTGCATTGGATTGAGAGGCATCCTGTCAGTTTGGGAAGGAGGGTGTTACCATTATATTTTTTGAAAAATCCCCTTGCCCAGGATTCTTCTCCCAGGAAGCTGAGAAGCCTTAGAGAAAAAGAAAACAGTACTATCTCATTTGCTTCTCCTGTGTTTTGCTGCTTTGGAATGTGGTTGGAGATTGTTTATCACGTCATGACATATATGACATGACATGACGGACAGAATCTTTCTGAGACCCCTCATACCTTTCAGCATTGACATTTTTTCTTCAGTAAAGCACATTTTTCTGTGAATGGCAAGCAGGATTGGCACATTTCTGTGGTAGGCTGAGATTCCTTTTGACTGCTGTCCATGACTTTGTCATTTACTCTTTAAAGTAATTGCGTGCTAACCTTTCTGGGCAGGGACACGTTCAGCAGTGCACTGCTTGTGCCCACGTAACCCCATTTTCTGTCCCTTCTGTTTTACACAGGCCTGGACCGTGAGATCATAGCTGACGATCTGCCTCACCCCTTTGGCCTGACCCAGTACCAGGATTACATTTACTGGACAGACTGGAGCCGCCGCAGCATCGAGCGCGCCAACAAGACCAGCGGGCAGAACCGAACCATCATCCAGGGCCACCTGGATTACGTGATGGACATCCTGGTGTTCCACTCCTCCCGCCAGGCAGGCTGGAACGAGTGTGCCTCCAGCAACGGGCACTGCTCCCACCTGTGCCTGGCTGTCCCCGTGGGAGGCTTTGTCTGTGGCTGCCCAGCTCACTATTCCTTGAACTCTGACAACAGGACCTGCAGTGGTAAGCCATGGGGGTCTCTAGCTGCTCATAGTGACCCTGAGATAGGTTAGTGTTGCAGACATCTGTTATGGAAAATCCTTTCCTTAGGATTTTTGCTCCTGAGAAGCTGAGAGGCCTCAGGAATAAAATGTAAACATTGATTATCTGCTGCTGTGGAATGCAGCAGGTGCATCTGTGATTGGTCTCATGTGGTCGTTTCTAATTAATGGCCAATCACAGTCAGCTAGCTTGGACTCTGTCCGAGACAGAAACTTTTGTTATCATTCTTTTCTATTCTATTGTTAGCTAGCCTTCTGATGAGAACTTTTTCTTCTATTCTTTTAGTATAGTTTTAAGGTAATATATATCATAAAATGATAAATCAAGCCTTCTGAAACAGAGTCAGATCCTCGTCTCTTCCCCAATCTCAAACCTCTGTGAACACTGTCACAGGTTAGAAAGTCTCTTTTCCCAGCCCTTCATTTCTCAGTCTCAAGGTTGTTTATTGTATCTTATCTATAAAATTCTTTCTCCTGTCCTGCCGAGGTCTGCTCAGCAAGAGGCACTCTGCCTTCCCCCTGAACCCCCATTCTAAAAACCCCAAAAATCTATTTTTTGCCCCGTGATAAATTCACTATCATTCTACTTAAACTTTCGTGGCTTGTAATTCTTCATATAAGGTTGGTAAGGTTGTTTTTTCCAAGGGCTAAATCAAAGGCACAGGGGTCTTGGGCTCTGTGCCAAGGTCTCTGTGCCCCCTGGGCAAGGCTTGAGTCCTCCAGGGCAGCCAGAGGAATTTCCTGGGTTCTGACAGTAAGCCATAGGGAATGAACAGGAAGTGCAGGAGCACATGTGTTTAGTGACCCATGCCAGCATTGTACTGGGAGGAAAGAAGAGTTTTACAGTTTTCCTGTAGTAATATCTTACTGAGTTTTAAGACAACATAGGATGTTGAAAGCAAAAAAACCCCAAGAAAATAATCTTGCAACATACCAATATCTTAATTAAATAAGAAGAATGGCTGTTAGTGAACTTTTCCAGTGGCTTGGCTACATCTGTGTAAACACAAAAGCCAAAAATGTTTTGGTTCTGTGTCTCTGTCAGACCCTCTTCAAGTGCTTACTTGCTTGTTTTTTTATCTGCTTATATCTTCCTAGTCTTGCCTGGCATAAAGGATATGTGATACTTTAGTCTGGATTCCAGACTTTGTGCAGCTTTTATGAGGTCAGGATTTCATTCTGCAGTAGCTGTGTTTGCTGGCTGATGAGATGCTGAGGTGGGCCACTCTCAGACCTCTACAAGTGTTTTTCCTCAGTGAGGATGGGTTGGGCTCCATGGCTTCCCCAGCAGTCTGGTTCCTGATCTCAGTGCAGCCAAGCCCCATTTTTCTTTATTGTTGTGCAGAATACAAACCACAAGGCCCCTCAGGCTGTGTGTAATTAGTTTCTAACCAAATAATTTATCCATCTCTCAATAACTGGCTGCAGTGAAGCTCTCATAATTTTGGCAGCAACTCTGGATGGCTGATTTCCACTGGTGTCATTCACATTAGTCAGTGGGTGAAGAGATTCCTGGTACAGAGAGACAGATTGTATCTCATCCACATTATGCATGAATAGAGACATCCAACTGTTGTCTTAAAGCCAAAAGCTGGGCAGATTGTTGCACAAATGCCACCTCATGGCATTTTTTGAAAACCATGCTTTTCAAAAAACTGTGCTTTTCTACTCCCCATATGTTCTGTACTTCTTGTCTCCTTTTTTTATTACAATGGCCCCTGCATGACAGCTGGATTCTTGCACCCTGATACTTTCACATGTTTGTGAAGTTAGAGGCACCTCTCTGATAGGGACTGTGATCTTCTAGGTGGAGGAATTTGACTTGCAGTGGAGAAAAAGTAGCAGAATAATCAAAGGTCATGTTTTTCTTGTGAAAATGCTCCTGGAAACAGAGCAAGGAGCAAAATACAGGAAATATATTGTAAGCAAATAGAACCATTTCCCCATGGTACAGTTCAGGGCTCTTTGTGTGGTATTAGGTGTTTTCCTCTGCTATATTCAAACCTGGGAAATTTCCAGCTTCTCATTTGTAGCTAATTGGAGATTTAGGCCTCTCTGTGTATAATTTAATTCCTTTTTTTGGACACTGTAATTGGAGCATGAATTGTTTTAACTTTCTTTTGCCTGTATTACTTGCTTATGTACCTCCTGAACATTATTAGTCCAGGCCCTGTCTAGAGGTCCTCCCTTCCAGAACCCCCTGCTCATGCATGCATAGTTCTTTTAATTATACTCTGGTGAGATCTCTTCAGACCTACCACGTGTCAAGAAGTTGGAAGGCAGGGTTACACAGGAGACATACTCAATGCACTCCATTTGCCTGCTGCCAAAAATACAGTTAAAATATGTGACTATTGGGAGGGAGAATGATGAAAACTGGAAAGGGATTTCTGAAATTGGTACTGTTTCAGAGATGTGGAGTCTCAAGGGGAGAAATTCGGCTGTTGCTTTTTATAATGAGCCATCAATTCAAAGTTGTAAGCCAGGCAGTCTTAGAAAGTGAGAGGTATCTTTGGGGAAGAGTAGAAATAATTTTAGGTGCCTACATGTTTACCCCCACTGTTTTACCTTAAGATTTTTCCCTTTCCATTTCTATCATAATTTCTTGGTAAGAATTCTGATGTTTCTGAATCCGTTATTCTGCTGTACAAATTCATATAAACTTATCTTCACTTTATTTCTTTTTGTGCTTTCTTACACAGTTTAGAGTTAAGTAGAAGGCAGCTGAAATTATTGGAGAAATGCTTGGAAGGAAAACAGAGATTTTCCAGAAAGCAGAAATACCTTGCAATTAGGCCTGATTGTTATAGGATGTTAGGAGAGAGTGTTGGTTTCCAAGGAAACTCCTCCCTGCTTTTTTTTTCCCAGCAGTCAGAATAGCTGTTCAAAGCCTATGCTAAAATAACAAAGCAAGGTGATGATGTTCTCTAGGAGACTTTTGCTTCCTCCCCTTTCCCAGGTGCTGCAGTACCTGTTTTACAGGCTGGTAAATGAATGCAGTGTCCCACTGCTAATCTCTCTACAGGCTTGGGCTGTAGAGAATTGATTGTACAAACTTCAGGGAGGCTTCAAGCTGCATTTCTGGCAATTTGCTCTTGTACCATCTTGCACAGCAGTGGCTTCAGGTAGAGCATTATTGAAAAGAAACCTCTGAAAAAGGAAAATGCTTTCACTCCCTTCTCTGATTTCTGACCCAGCTATGTAATACAGAGATAATTTTTCTCAATGATGTATTAAATGTTTTGTGTACTTACTGTAAGTTACAGCTGTATAGGGTGTTGAAATCTTACCTTCTGCTCTTTGATGGTATTTCTAATTACGAAGAACAAACATTTGTCCAGGAAATTTTTGCAGGGCAGAATATGAGATTCCTTTTTCTCACTGTAGGTTGTCATTCCCAGATAACCACCTAGAAATAGTAAAGATACATAGCTTTGAGAAGAGCAAATGCATTTTTCTCCAAAAACACAGCCTCACACACAGTTCAGAAATTTTCCTATGAATTAGTTGCTTCATTCCAGTACAGGCAGAAAAAGGATTTGTAGGAACAGGACTGAACCACTGTCAATCTTCCCCTGAAACATCTAAATAAGGAATGAGTGCTGGATTTTTCTTACCTTCCTCTTCAAGTATAAGTGCACCTAATAAAGAGTTCAATATAGTGGAGCTGCATTTCCCTGAGACCCCTTTGGAAAGAAAATGGACAGTTCTTTGAGAGGCATATTTGACCATTCTTCTTTGAGATGCTTTTGACAGAAGTCTTGGCATTCACTAGTCCTGCCACTTAAAAAAAAATCTGATCTTTGCCTATCAAATTCACATACAGACATTTACAGTCAAAAGAGTTAATTTGAAAGGCTTTTCGTACTCATCAGAGATTGGGATTGTTATGTTTGATTTTTTTGTTTGGTTTTGGCAAAGGAAGAGGGAAAAGGGGAATGAAATAAATGTCTGGTTATGGATTGTAGTTGTCATTCTTAAACATAAAAATGCCCAGTGTTACTGCTTTTGACAAAAGTCTTCACATTCACTAGTCCTGCCACTTAAAAAATCTGATCTTTGCCTATCACTTTCACATACAGACATCTATAGTAAAAAGTTAATTTGAAAGACTTCGTACTCATCAGAGAGCGGGATTGTTATGTTTGATTTTTTGTTTGGTTTTGGCAAAGGAAGAGGGAAAAGGGGAATGAAATAAATGTCTGGTTATGGATTGTAATTGTTATTCTTAAACATAAAAATGTTATTGCCCAGTGTTATTGCCACACGTGACCCTTTCAACCCCTTTTCTTTTTTAACCCATGCAGCTCCTACCACGTTCCTGCTGTTCAGCCAGAAGAACGCCATCAACCGCATGGTGATAGACGAGCAGCAGAGCCCGGACATCATCCTGCCCATCCACAGCCTGCGCAACGTGCGCGCCATCGACTACGACCCCCTGGACAAGCAGCTCTACTGGATCGACTCGCGGCAGAACGTCATCCGCAAGGCACAGGAGGATGGCAGCCAGGTATCCTCAGGGCTGCTGTCACAAGCCAGCCTTACAAATGGGTTTTGTGATGCTTCATGGATTGATCTCAGAGTGCAAAAAAACACCCTAGTGGTTTGTGCAGTATTAATCAAAAACCAATGTACCTTTATTGAATGACCACAGCAAAATGCGTTGAGAAGGAACTGGGAAAAAAGAGAGAGGAAGAGAAAGGAAGGTATATAGCTACCAAAGGTAGAATGGTGAAGTTTAGTGAGGTTAACTGTGACCAGTGACTGCTTATTCAATTTTGCATTTTAAAATAGATCTTTTCTTCCTGACTTTTTGAATGTGGGGCAAGCGAGAGACTAAGATGAGCAACACAACACAAGAGAGGTGCCATATTCAGTTGAATTTTAAGAGTGTGGTTTCTGGTGGTGGGTGTGGTAGTAGTTGGATCCTGCTGTATGCCCTTCAGCCTTGACTCTTAATTTAGCAATGCTTTTAATTTTGGAATATCTAAATAATACCCAAAACTACTCAAAGCCACCATGTTTTTGCCAACTTCAGCAGAATAAACAAATGAAGACTTGCAGGCACACCATTTCATAGAGGTGACAAGCCAAATAAAGTTAGGCAAATTTTCTGGTGAAGTTTAATTTGGGGATGAGAGGGTAGAGGCTGCTCACTTCATAACCATGTCTTCCAAAACGTTTATGTAGGCCATGTTTACTGATTTATTAATCCTTTTCAGAATTTTAGAAAAATCCATGAAATATGTTGATGAGGTACTTTCTAAAAGTATAATAATTATAAAAGAAGAAAAAGGCATGCTCCAGAAGTCTAGACCAGTAGAAGGCATGACCTTGAACTAGTAAGATGTTAGCTGGAAATGCTCTGAAGTCAGTGTTGTGCACTGGCTGATGTCCTTTCCATCTTTGGCTGAGCTGCCTTCCATTTATTAACCACCCTCATGTCCTCCAGTTGAGATGGCAGCAATGGTGGAGAAGAATGAGGCCAGTGTTCAAGTGCTGTCTGGCCTCACTTTGCATTTGTTTTGCTCTGCTCAACTACAGCTTTGTGAATTAGTGGTGCTACATTTCTATTGTAGAGTGTTAAATGTGCTGGGTTTGGGTCTATCCAAACTGAACTCCTGAGTTGTCAAAAAAGTAGAGGAAATACAGGAGCTGACTCTGGACCTTGAACACAGAGACAATTTGGACTTACTGGTCAAACTTGCAAAGTCTTACAAGCTGCAGTCAGCTTGTGTGATTACCATTACAGCAAACCATCAGGACTAAGTGCCTCTATCTTATCAAAGGTGTTGGTGTGGCAACAGAACCGGGGTCTCTCCTTACTTTATGCTAATATTTTGGCTCTCTCCTTTTTCTGAGCAGTAGAAATGGTGCATCCATAACACATAAAATTATTAATATTAGATTAAGATGTGTGTTGATTCTCTTTCCTTTGCAGAGCCTCACTGTTGTGACAAGTCCAGTTCCCAATCAGAACCTGGATATGCAGCCCTATGACCTGAGCATTGACATCTACAGCCGCTACATCTACTGGACCTGTGAGGCCACCAACGTCATCAATGTCACTCGCCTGGATGGGAGACCCATGGGAGTGGTGCTCAAGGGGGATCAGGATAGGCCCAGAGCCATTGTGGTCAATCCAGAGAAAGGGTATGTAGGAAAACTCAGGCCCAGGGTTTTGAGAATCAAGTTATTTTCTTGCTGCAGCTTGTTTTCTGTTTGGCAGAATGAAAAACAACTTGACATTTGTTAAGATGTCTTGGATTTATAGCAAAAAATGTAGAAAGATCAAATGAACTTTTTAACTTTTTTTTCCTCTAATCATTCCTGTTCCAGATACATGTATTTCACCAACCTCCAGGAGAGATCTCCTAAAATTGAGAGAGCAGCACTGGATGGAACTGAGCGAGAAGTCCTTTTCTTCAGTGGTTTGAGCAAGCCCATCGCCTTAGCTGTTGACAGCCAGCTGGGCAAGTTGTTCTGGGCTGACTCAGATCTGCGCAGGATTGAAAGCAGTGACCTTTCAGGTAGAGTAGCACCTTAATTCAGTGACTCATGTGTGTGGTGTGGGTGTGGGGGAATGCAGAGAAAGGTGTCATCTTTTCCTTCCTACTATAAACAGTCTGTACTATGATTCTAATCACTCCCTGAATTCCCAGCCAGGGAATGGGCATGATTCATGCAGCGTGTCTTTACAGTTTCATGACTCTGTGATCTGCATTATTAATTGATACACATGCTATTTACTTTGGTTTCTCACTGCAAAATCTTTGTGTAGTTTCCCAAAGTCAGCTGACAAATAAATAGTAGCAGTTTTGGAAAGGGAAGAAAAAGAGTTGTTTTTAAAGGCATTGCTTTTGGTGTCAATCAGAGGAAAGTTCCCTGTTAGTGGAAAAATATGTCCTGCAGAGTTGAAGCAGCAGGTGTCCAAGTTAGTTTTGTACCTGTCATATGGGGTGAAAAGATGTGAGAAGGATAGAGAAGATATAACACCTCTCTGTCCTCAAAAGACAAAAACCTCCCTCTTCCAGCTGTGGAATTCTCTTTGCTTGCTCCCCAAGATTGGTTATGCTGCTTGTCTGACCTCCTCTATGAGCTGAGTTCATTCAGCCCATTTAACAACATCCTAACAACATTATACAGAAAAAGGCAACTAGAGAATGGTGTTCTGTTGGCTTGGAAAGCTGCATTGGTTCAGGAAAGAGTCCAGCAAGCAACCAGAAGTGGAGTAAGAGAAGAGGGGAAAATTATATGGTCCAGATTGTGTAAGAAAGACAAATGTCTTTCATTTACCAGCCTAATCCAGCAAAGTGTTGGATCAGCTCAGCTGCCTCATGTAACATCAGTACCAATTTGTGATACAGATTGGGCTGGATGTTGTTGCTGGAAGTGAGAGTTGAAAACATAAAAGGAGTTATGGCAGCTTGCAATAATGTTTGTGGTAATGTCTTCCACTTATGACATGGTACCTTCATTCAAAGCAGCAGCATGTAACCCTGTTGACACCACTTGGATTTTCAGCCTTTTGTTAACTTCCTAGAATAAGCTTTTGGTTTGGAAAACGTTTTGTTTTTCCTAGATGGTTGGAATTAAAGCTCAGAAAGACAGTAATTTTTTCTGTGGTGTGTCACTGGAAGATTCAAGGTCACTACTGAACTGCGATATCATGATTGTTTACTGTTTTAAAATGCAAGACACAACCTGAGTTAGTGAATTATTAAAGAACAAAAAAAAAAAAAAAGTGCTGTGGCATTGCTTGGTACATTCCAAGCTGTCCCAGATCCAGGGTTAGCAAGAGTAGAGTAACAGGCAGGAGAATATTACACGTGCTTTATTTCTGTCTTTGTCTGTTCTCTACCTGAAATTGGGACACCAGACAAGGAGATGGGTCTAAATTCTAATTCAGTCTAGGTTTAATGATTCTGCTTCCTTTTTTTTTTCCTGAAAGATGTGGCTGTTGGATCACCAATGTTATGTAGTAAAAGATTTGCTTTACAAACCATATTTTGAAAAAAAACTGTTCCAAAACCTCTCTTGCTTTTTGGCATTTGCACCACAAATAGATTGCTATAATCACCAGGATAAATTGCTGACTGCTGAGATGCATTCCTGTGCTTAGGAATGCTGATTAATAAGCTCTTTTGACCAGCAGAGTAATTTTTCTGCATGTTAGCTTCTTAAAAACATTCAGTCTCTTGCTCTGTCAATTCTGTAGATTCCAGTGCCCATAAAGACAAGGACAGCTAGGATGCCTTTTATGTGATGTAGTCCTTCTTTTCCTCCCTGTCCTTCAGGCATGCAGTTAGGACTTGGTTATTCTGCCCAAATGGGAGATCCTATTGAAGTTAACCAGATTCTTCACATGATTAAGGGGTTGTTTATGAAAAGATGACTGGAATTAGCTCCCTACCATGGAAACTATTTGGAAATTAGTTCTTCTATTCCAGAATAATTAGTGTGATTTGGAAATGTCTAATGATTCTGGAATTAAGTCATTTTTATTTGGAAACAGAATGAGCTATGGGTGTGTCCTGATTTTCTGTATTTATTTGGTTGGTTTTAAGTCTTTTTGTAAATGGTATTGCTGGAAAGGGGATGGTGATGCCAGGAGACAAAGCTCCTCTTAATCATGTCTCCCTTTCATCTGACATTCCCAATAATGGAGACTAGCACCCTGATGAGTCAGCTTAGGGTTTCATTGTTGGTTTATGGAAGAAGGGATTTAATGTCTCAGTTTAGTCAGAAATAGTCAGTTACACTTGGTCACAAATATTAAAAAGAAAGATTAAGACATTAAGGGAATGAAAATATTAAGCTTCAGAGCTTTAGGAACATACTGCAAAACGCCATGTTGATTGACGTGGGCATGGCAGAGCAGGGCATGTAGAGACTCCATTTGGGTAGGTCAAGGTTTTACCTTTTGTATTCCTTCCTGTCTTCCTTGCATTTTGCCCTATTCTCAGCCTAACTTTATTTCTCAAGATGCAGGTTTCTGTTTCTTACCTTTTCTGTCAGAATTAGTCATGTTATTGGAGTTTATAATAGATGGTTGCAGTTATTTAGGTTGACTTACATCACTCAGTCTATTAATTTCTACATCAGTCTGGGTATAACCTCCTTCAGAATTCATCAACGTCTTTTCTTAATCAGATCATTGCTGGTGTTGCTCCAAAGTGGTGGTGAGAGCTCAGCCTAGCTGATTTGAATTCCCATGTTTTCCTTCAGGTTTTAGTGCTTGGTAAATGTCTGGAAGGTTACTTAACTTCTGAGCTCTCTGTGCATTTAGTCAAAAGGTGATAAATACATTTTTCATAGCTGAATTTGTTTATAAGTCATCATCATTGGCATTATGTTGATTAAATTCTCAACGAGCAAAAAACCCCTTTGTGCTACTAAACAAAGGATAGATAGAATTTATTTGAAGTAGAAAATCATGAAGTGCGTGTGTCTTCTGTCCTGTAAGGTTATATTGTGTGGCTAATGTAGATTTTCTTCCCCTGGTATTCAGTTACTCCAGTATAGTTGTACAGAACAAAAATATTAAAACTTATGCTAAATCATTCTATGGATGAACAAGGTAAAGATATTGTTTGCTGTAGTAGAAGTGAAAAAAAAGCACAGCAGTGAGCTCACATATCAGAAATACCAGGATTTAGAGGTAAATTTTCAAGCTTTAGCTTGACTTGTGTGATCCTGTTTCAGCTTCTCAAAACTGAAGCAGATTCCATGTGCTTTGCAAGTAATTTGTGCTCAGAATCTGATCAACTCAATGAATGTTTGACTGTTAATGACCACGTCATCCTGTTAAATAATGGAAGCATAGATTAAGCCTCCCTCCTGAGCCCTCAGGTTTTAACTAACATTTTTCTTCTGTATGAGTTACAAAGTCTTCACTGTCTTCAGACAGACTTTAGTGATACCTTTAAAACAACTGTTGGCTGTGTTCTATTCATGTGGAGAGTTAACCATGAAATGTGACAGTTGCTCTTGGCTGTATTTAATGCCAGAAAATCTGGCACAGAAATCAACAACCACTCTTCAGAGGTGTAAGGCCTCTTGTCTGCTCCTGGTGACTGCTAAAGGAACTCAGGAAAGTCTGCTAGAAAGAAAGGAGCATTCCCCATTTAGCACTAATAGCTTAGTGAAGGTAATGTAGCTGAAAGGAAAGAACATGAGGAAGTCAGAAGTGTTAATCTCATCATTCATGTGAGAAGTCCTAATTACCCTGCTTTCATTTGGAATTTATCTTGTATGGGTTAGCTGAAGCCAATAATCCATTTTCTTATTCCCTGTTGTATAGCAAGACAAAGCAATTAATCTCTCAAAAAGGGAAAGAGGAATGAAAAGAGCTCCCGATTTCCATCATATTGATGAGACTGGAAAGGCTCATGAGAGATGAGCCCCTCCACTCCAGGTGCTTCTTAAATACACTAGATATTTTTTAAGCACAAAAACTCTCTTCTTGGTGAAAGCAGAAAGAATAGTTTGATCATCTGTCTGCAAAATGCATCAGTCTTGCATCAGAGGACCCAGAACTGCCTGGGGTTTTGTAGTAGGCTTACCCAGTAGCATAAAAGTAGTGAAAAAATAATGGTGAAAAAATAATGGTGTGAGTGGTGTAGGAGATGTTTCTGATAGTTCTGCCTAGCTGAACCAAGCCCTGTCTCCCTTCTGCAGGTGCTAACCGGATCGTGTTGGAAGACTCCAATATCCTGCAGCCTGTGGGCCTGACTGTCTTTGAGAACTGGCTCTACTGGATTGACAGGCAGCAGCAGATGATTGAGAAGATTGATATGACCGGTCGAGAAGGACGCACAAAGGTCCAGGCTCGCATTGCACAACTCAGTGACATCCATGCTGTGAAGGAGCTCAACCTGCAGGAATACAGTGAGTGCAATCCCTGCCTGCAGGTGCAAGCAGGGCCTGTGAGGCTGGAGCCAAGAGACATGAGCCTGTTGTGCCTTGTTGCTGATGCACATCAGTGCAGATGGAGGGGGTGAGGAGTTGGTATCGGTGCTGTTAGGTTGTTTCCTTCAGGCACTTGGCAACAGACTGGAAATCTATCACAACCCCAGCATCGTGTTTTGTTGCTGATGACAACTTGATTGGTAGTCCCATGCAGGCACCTGGCATTTCAGTGTCTCTAGACACAGTGGAAATATCCTGTTATCCCTAATAGAGGACTTTCTGGATCGTGCTAGTGCATTGCTATGGGGTGTTCACTGTTTAGGCAAGCACAGCTCTCAGGGCCTGTCACCAGCTGTCAATGTTTCAGTGGACTGCCTGCCTTGAAGGCAAAGTGAACAACTTTTGGTGGTGGTGTTTCATACTGAAAGTGAATTGACAGAGGAGCAACGTTGCATTGCACAAAGGGAAGTGTGTATTAAATAGCAATTTGTGTTGATCATGGCTGCACTTATAAAAAGTTTCTGCTTACCTTTCCACACACAGAGATGAATGGTTAAAGCAGTGGAGTTGCTGTCATCCTGGAGGAAATAGGCCTGGTTAGTAGGCTCTGGTGCATGCCTTGGAGAAATATGTAGAAAAATGTCTGGGGATGTTTAATTAAAACATCAGTGCAGACTACTACTAGTTTTGTGTGCTATTAATCTCAGTAAATCTGTCAGGAGTTCCAAGAGAAGTATGTTGTCCTTATTAAACATTAAAATGAAGAGACATATTTATCTAGAGCATGTTAATTTGAGTTTCAGAGATTGTGTGGAAGCTTCAGAATTCATAAATTAGAAAAGTTTATTTTTTTAATGGTCTTTGGTAGAGAAAATGAAGTAGGGAATCCAAGATATCTTTTTGTGTTACTAATGTGCCATTTGCTGCAGAGAACTACTGCTACCTCACACAAGAAGCAGAATGCTTTGAGTACTGTTTTAGTATAAATTCTTAGTTTCAGATCATGGATAGTTACCAATGTATAAATTTAGATGAGTGTAAATGGAGAAATACACACAACAAAATGCAACATTACCAGAGATTTTTTCATTAATCCTCTCCCCAGGGGGTAGGGAGTAATGAAGAAATGACTGAAAGGTCATAAAATAGTTGGGGATTTCTTATCAGTCCCTGTCTCATTTTTAAAACCCTAGGACAGCATCCGTGCTCTCAGGACAATGGTGGCTGCTCCCACATTTGCATTGTGAAGGGGGACGGCTCCACGCGCTGCTCTTGCCCCGTGCACCTGGTGCTGCTGCAGGATGAGCTGTCCTGTGGAGGTGAGTCCTTCCCCACTTCTGTGTCCCTGAGCTCTTGGCTTCAGCCTTGGGGAGTGTCTCCATCTTCAGGGATGGTTTCTGAGCCAAGGAATGTGACAGTGCGCCAGGTGCTGTTACACACCTGTACAGACTCACCTCTTTCCCTCCACCCTCCAGCTAAATTTGCAAGTATTGAGAAGAAGTAAAAGAAGAGGAAAAAAATCCCTAACTGCTGAATAAGGATTTCTGTTCACCCTTTCTACTTAAGACTCCACTTAAGTTGAATTATTTCAACTTGATTCTTTAATTGTATGATTTTCATTACTTTTTGCTGTCACTCCCCATGTTCTGCCTTTTCAGGCAGTGGTGGATTCTCACATTCTGGCACATTGCACAGTCTGTGCTGTTCTGGTCTTCTCTGTTGTCCTCCCCAAGCTCACCCTGTGCGTGTCTTTGTGAACTGCAGCCCCAGAAGGGCGAGTTGCCTCCTTCCATGGCCACTGTAGCCCACGCCCTGGTGTCTCTGGGGTGGGGCTGGAATGGGGGCCAGGACAGGCACTTTGGTGCCACTGGGCTGAATGGGGTTATTATGCAATCATCTCGCCATCGAGGCGATGTGTGGTCTCACAATGGAACAAGAGCTAACATAATCCAGATATTTTCTCAGAGCAAGTTTAATACCAGGCCAAAAAGCCGTGGGAGGAAAGGGAGATTAAAAAAAGGGAAAAGATCCACACTTCCTTACTGCCTGAGATTAACAGTTAATGTAGTAAATGTTAAATAACAGCTAACAGATGTGTTGAGGTAGTGGAACTTGACTAGATGGAGCAGTTTTTTGTTTTAAAATAATTTTGACTGAATAGAGCTGTGAAGGGCACATAACTAGACACTGAGTCACACAGTGCATCCATCTGCAGCAAATTACATCCTTTTAACATCTTCTATACAATGACTGTCAAGCATGAAAAAGAGGGTAAGCCATTGGCTGTGTACACAGTGGTGCTGCAGCAAAGGGGGAGTTGAAGAGTGCAATGACTTTGACATGAAATCTTACTATGAGAAAGGTGTGATAGTCTGAAATGGGAAGGGAAGAATTGTGTTTTGAGTGTGCATGTTTCTCTGTTCCTCTTGTTCTTCATCTGTCAAGCCTCTGCTGCTGTGAGCCTGCATCAGTCACACTGGCCTCGAGGTCTGCAAAAGTGGCTGTGAACACAGTGGCTGTGGAAGTGACCTTGACTTTGATATAGGAAAGCAGCTGAGCTCTCGTCCTTACCTGTCCTTCTCTTTGTTCACCTGGATTCTTAACTTCTGTTTGTTTGCTTGATTTCCCAAGAACCACCAACATGCTCCCCTCAGCAGTTCACCTGTTTCACAGGTGAGATTGACTGCATCCCGGTGGCCTGGCGCTGCGATGGCTTCACCGAGTGTGAGGACCACAGTGATGAGAAGAACTGCCCAGTGTGCTCTGAGAGCCAGTTCCAGTGTGAGAGTGGGCAGTGCATAGACAGTGCCCTGCGCTGCAATGGGGAAGCCAATTGCCAGGACAACTCAGATGAGAAGAACTGCGAAGGTACGGGGGATGCTGCCAACTGGGATGGGAATGTAGCTGTCACAGGAACAGGGATGAGTAGCAGTGTTACTGCTGAGCAGGATTTGAAAAGAACCAAAGTTCTGCTAGTTTTTAAACTGGTCTGTTAAACAGAAGTTATTTCATAACTCCATACTTTTGTTTCTCTACCTGTGAAGTGGAAATTAAGAGTGGTCTCCAGCAGAGAGGCTTAAATGCTGTTTGTGAAAAGTCCTATCAAAAATGGCATGATTTCAAGCTCTAAAAACCTAGTATCTGGGAGTGAACTACAAAGTGGAGCAAATCCTTGTCATAGCTTTTTGTGTGCCTCGTACCGAGTAAAGGTTTTGGGGTTGTTTATTTTACAGTACCTGAACAAAATGAGCTTTTCTGAGTAAGCAGGAGTGAGAGACAGAGGAGATTTCTGGAGACCTCTTCTTCCTGTAGAGCACAGCAAAAGAGAGTATTTAAGCTGTCTTTACAGAGGGAAGTGCTGTTGCCAGCACAATGAGAATTAAGTTCATTTTGGAAAGGGCAGGTTTTGCTGGTGAAATCTGAACTGCCCCACCACTACAGAACATGAAATCTGAGCAAACTGATCCTTTCCCTATTCCAAATGTAGTGAAGAGTTGTAGGGAGAGCTTGTAAGCTTGAAAGGATGCTTCTTCTTTATATCCTTTCAGTGCATTTTCCTTCTTTGGGGAGACTGTTGAAATGACTTTAAATCAAGGCTAAATTTCTTTCCAAAAGATGTGCTCCAACTCAAACAAAACCATAGAGCTGAAATTCCTGTGTGCTGAAAGGTGATTATTAGCCAGCTGAGATGCTGACATCTGAAAATCTGTTGTGCAAGTTAACTTTCAGTTGTCATTCAGCAACTGGAGATGGCAGACTAGGGGCTGTTTATCACCTTCAAAGGGGTCCTGTTGCTGAGATTATTCAAGTTCATTACAAATCAGAAAAGCCTTTAGTTTAACTTCTTAATTCAACTGAAGACAAAAAAGGATTTCTGGATTTATGAGAAACAGGAGGCAGGAATATGTGGAAACAGCAGCAGCCAACATCTTGCCTGCAGCACCTTTTATTTTTTCAGTGTACTGGCAAAGCTTCGGTTTTATTTTTTGACCTTCATTTCAGTTTAAAAACATAATATCAAGTCAGTATATTGTCTCATGATTGAGGATTTCTCTGGTTTACAGGAAGAGCACAAGGACATTAAGAAGGACATTTATCTTTCTTAAACAATTTTATTATCATGGTTTGGCAGGTTTATTTTTCATAAGTTAATTCTTCTCTTTTATATTACAGTAAATGCTTGAATTTGGAGATCCTAATAGTAATATTGCAATAACCATTTCCTGAGAAGTGCCTGTCTTCTCAATGGCCTCTGTTATTTTAGATGAGGGTCACTTTATCTTGTAGTGTTCTTACTGTGGGCAGGCAGTAAAGCCCAGGTACCAGTGCGCACCATCCTCAACAGAACAGAGTCACTTGCTCTGCATAGTTCACATGAGGGACTCTGTGTGCCACTGTCCACTTCCAGAAATGAAACTTGCAGCACTCCAAGCTCTCCCAAGCAACTCCTGATTGTATACTTTGATGTCTTTATTTCTTAATGATTTTCAAGAGCAGTTTCTGGTGCTGACTGTTGGTGTGGGGCTCTTTGCAGTGCTGTGTTTAACGGATCAGTTCCGCTGTGCCAGTGGGCAGTGCATCGGGAAAAGCAAGAAGTGTGACCACAACCTGGACTGCAGTGACAGCTCTGATGAGCAAGGATGTTGTAAGTGTACTGTCTGACACTGGAGACTTGCTTGCAGCATGCAAAATTTGCTTCTCACCTTTCCTACGAGTTTGATTTTATTCTGCCAAGCAGACTGAATTACTTGTTCCCAGAATTAATGCTTCATAACTGCTGTCATGCAATTAATGTGATGGAATAGGAATAACAAAAATAATTCATATTCTGAAAAAGTTTCTGAGGCAGAGAATGCCTGCCATTTTTCTTGTTATTTTTTTAAATTTTAAAAGAAATCAAAGGTTTGTTTTACTATAATATTTATATGCTGAGGTGGTGCAATGTTAAAAAATATCTGTTGGCATGAGGCATTCACCTATAACTTCTCTGCTTCATGGTTTTCTCATCCAGAGAATTAATAGCAGGTGCTTTTAGAATCAGAGGAGCACTCTGTTTATAGAGTAAACCTTCTAAAATTTCTTTTTTTTTTATCTTGAAAGGATGTAATTCTGAGCTTGATTTCTGATTTGTAACATGTGATATCCCTACCTGGAAATCTCCAGGGCTCTACAAGAAAGCCACTGCCTTTAAAATTCCAACTCGAAAGTTTACTTTCACTGTTGGTGCTTTAAAAGAAATTGTAAATAGGGACATCTTGTCTTGTTTTAGAGATCCATGTATCACAGCTGGCACACAGATAATTTGAAAATGCAAAGCCAGAGTTGGACCCTTGATCTTAAGAAGGAGTATTAAGAGATGTTCTGTCATGCTACCAAGTCACTAGTGACATTATCACAGGCTTGTCTAGTTCCCTTTATTAGAGCTTGTGTGTTCTCCAGTTTTTTAACAGAGGATGGAAAATTGGCCCACCCAGAATAAGATGGCAGTTGTCACCATCCCTCTTTCACTATGATCAGAAGTCTGTTTACTTATCTCTGTAGACGGTGACAAGCTGGTTCAAGTGTGGGTTTGGTGTTCAGGGAGAAGAAAATGTGTAGAGAAAAAAAACTTTCAGTAATGCTTAAGATGTAAAACACTGACTAGAACAGAAAATACTTTAAAGTCTGCCTTTCTTGTCAAATTCATGAGCACAGGCAGGGGGTTGTCAGTTACTCCCAGAATTGTCATTGCTTAGAACTGGTCTTGTAGGGAAAGCCACTCATTTTGACTGTTGAATAATTGTTTTGGGTACAGATTCCTCGTAAGGTGGCACTTCTCAGGCTGATGCTCAGCTGTATCTATAACCAGAAGGGTGGGTCAGATGTGGAATAGTTTAGGTAGCTTAATAAACAGCAGCAATCCCCAAATTCATCACTGCTGAACAGTGAAGGTGGTGCACCATAAGTGATTGTTACACTGCTGAGAAAAGGGAGTGCCAGTCTGTTACCCTGATAGGCGAGGGTGACATGAAAAGCAGTTGTTGCCATCTTCAGTGACATGAAAAGCACAAGAGCAGTCCCCTGCACACACACAGTGTCATCTGGAGATGTGGCTGCAGGTCTTGTTCATCAGGTTCAAAGGAAAGCTCTGCTGTCAGCCTGAAGCAAGAGCAGGGCCATCACTCCCCCTGCACATGCATGTGCTTACTGCTCATTTCCTGTCATTTGTGATCCAAAAAACCTCATGGCATGTTTGGAGCTCGTCTTGGAGGCTGCATTTAGCCCTTATGGACACTCAGAGTCTTTGAACAGACCTAGGGCCTGTTTGTTCCTCCCATATATTAATTTGGAAGTTGTTGTCTACCTACAGAACAGGAAAGTGGAAAGATGCAAGAAAAACTAATGTTGGTCTCAACTTCCATGGCCTGATTTTCCTTTTCCCTTTCAGACACAACGGAGGAACCTGCCCCACAGCCCAATAACACCATAGGCTCCATCATTGGTGTGATCCTTACAGTCTTTGTGGTGGGAGCAATGTACTTCATCTGCCAGAGGGTGCTGTGCCCACGCATGAAGGGCGATGGGGAAACCATGACCAACGACTACGTGGTGCAGGGGCCACCCTCGGTGCCTCTGGGCTACGTGCCTCATCCAAGCTCCCTGTCAGGCTCTCTGCCTGGTGAGTAAAGGGGTGATCCTTGTCCCTGGCACCCCACAGCTGTACTTGAGGATGCTGTGTGCAGGAAATGTCTGCTCCAGATGCAGTTCTTGGAAGCTGTGAGAAGCCAGGGCTGCCAAGGCTTGTTGCCATCCTTCTTCACAATAATGAACTGCTATTTTACCCAAGCATTTAGGTAGTTAGCAGAACCTAAGCTTAAATAAATGCACACACTGTGCATTTTCTTCTTTTGCTACTAAGGAATCCCCTTTTTGGGCTATTGTAGCACCAGCAAAGTTTCACAACAGTACAGGGTAAAGTTACACAGAGTTATATTCATGAGACTTTAAACATTATGTAATCATTCTTGGTAGGTCTGCAGTCTAGGTTTGTATGCTGGTGAGACTTCTTGCCAAGTCTGTAATGATCAGCAATAACTTTGGTCTCAGCTTATTTCATTTAACGATGAATTTTCCAATACCAGTCCAAGCACATGATGCTACTGCTGTTGAAAAAGTAAAACTTAACCACAACATTGCACTTCATCTATATGCATTGCTTCTGTTCATATTGATTGATGAAATATGTACTGTAACTTGTGGCTTTGAGATCCAGCAGGCTGCTCTCAGAGCATAACTTGGTTTTAATACCAAGATAACTAATTCTGGGTTTGCAAGGACAACATACTGCTGTTGTCCTCCAGATTATTTTTTAAGCTTCCTTTTGTCTGTGAATTGAGGAAGAATTGAATACTGACATACATCTCTGTTCCTCAGGTATGTCTCGAGGTAAATCTGTCATCAGCTCCCTCAGCATCATGGGAGGGAGCAGTGGCCCACCCTATGACAGGGCCCATGTTACAGGAGCCTCCTCCAGCAGCTCTTCAAGTACCAAAGGCACTTACTTTCCTCCAGTAAGTCATTCTGTTGTTCATAAACCTTTAATAGCTTTCAGGGAAGTGACAGTGTCTTTCTAAAGGTTAATCAATTGACAGATTCATGTTTTGATTTAGAATTCTAGTCTAATAAACTTGTTTGGATATGGAGTAAGTGATTTTGAAAGGAAGAGGATTGTCTTTTTCCCAAATGGTCTAGAAATTTTCACTTAATTAAAAAAAATTGTGAGAGAGCTCAGTGCCAGGAAGAAATATATTAGATTGAATGTCAGGAGAGATGAAAAAATCCTTGTAGATGTTGAGCAGCTCTGGCAGAGAGATCTCCTTTATTATGCTCTGCCATGTTCCTCTGAAGGTAAAACTAAGGTTGGTTCTGCACAGACCTTTCAAGGAATTAAAATGAAGCTTTGTGTCATGTGTCTCACAAGTGACAGGTAAATAAGTAAACAAGTGTTTTGCAGCTCCATCACAAATGTGTGGTGTGCTGCACTAAGTGCTGTGTAACAGTTGGTGCCAGCCCTAGAGGGCTCCCTGTCTCTTCACTCCTATCATCTCTGGTGCTTGGTTTGGGAATTTTTATGGAGCTCACCAAGCTTCTGTTGAGTGTTAGAGTCCCATGCTTGGTCAGTGAAGGCTGGAATCTCCAGTTGTTGGTTTTCAGTTCTGAGAATCAACTGATCAGGCTTTAAATCAGCTTTAAATTAATCCAGACACATGGAGTAAGAACATGCCTGCATAGGGGAGGAATGCTTGCCTTGGCCAGCACTCTGCAAGTGTTGTAAGCAGAGCAATACTTGGGGACTGCAGCTGGCAGGAGCAGAGATCTGCCAGTCTGCCTGGGGCCGTGGTGGCCCTAGTGACAATCCAGAACTGAACAGCTTGCTGCAGCTTTACTTCTCAGCACTGGCTGTGTCAAAATGGCCAAAGCAGTCAGGGTTTTTTGAGAAGAGCTTAGTAGTAACTAACAGGAAGGGCAACAAATGGCATTTCCAGGGTCTGCTTAAGAGCTGGGGAATAAATAGGAAAAAATCCTGTTTGCTGGGAGGGCTAGGTATGCAGTTCTTTACTTAAGGTTCCTATTAGACAGTACTAAAAGCTATAAACTGGTGTTTTCTCAAGTTCCCTTTGTATCTTTCATTTTTTCAAGTGCCTTTTTTCCTTTCTTACTCCTTAGATTTTGAACCCACCACCATCACCAGCCACTGAACGTTCACACTACACCATGGAATTTGGTTATTCTTCAAACAGCCCATCCACTCATAGATCCTACAGGTAATTACTACTACAATAGCTTCTGTCAGGATCAAAGCAGTTAGTGTAGAAAATGCAGAATAAAGGCAGCCTCTGCTCTGTAAGAATTGCAATCAAAGGCCCTAATTCTGCAAGCACTAAACTGGTGCTTAAATTGTACCATGGCACTGCTGCCTGTGTGGAAGTGCAGCAGTTACTGTTTGAGGTAAATCATACACTGAGGGGGTAGTGATACATCCCTGGGGTATATTCCTCATCACAAAACTAGCTGCATGCCAAAAGAAATGCAGTGCCATGAGTATTTTGAGCCAAAAAAACTTACCCTGCAGTGAACTCTGCCTTTTTTAGGCTTCTGCTATAAATAATTTGTTATGTAATTATCAGAAATTATAAGCAAATACCCTGTTGAGAAAAAGTTGGCAATATAAAGGCTAATAAGTCATAAATAACATTAATGTTGTCTAGATAAAGCACAGAATTTCTAGTTTGACACATGAAGGGTTAATATCTGGAAAAGATTGCTAACCTTTTGCTTTATTTTCTCTTGACTAGAATTTATGAGCACGCATTTTATCTCTGCTTGAATGTATTTTTCTTACTTTCCCTGTGAGAATGCTGGAGTTGGTTATGATTTTATAACAAGTTACCAAAAATAGAGCAACAGACCCCTGCTACCCAAGGGTGTAAAGGTTCCCCTCCCAAATCACCAGTGGATGTGGTCAGTGAGAAGAGAGTGCTGTGTTTGTCTGAAAGATGTGCCTCCCTAACACAGAGCCTTTGGGGGCTCTGGGTAATGAGGTCTCTGGGGCTGAACAGACATCTCTTCTCCATTAGCAGAAAATATGGCCTCTGTTGTGCAGAAGGTCAGACCAGATGTTTATAATGATCCCTCGCAGCCATATGAAAAATCTTTCAAAATTACAAGTAATTTTCTAATGAAAGAAACCAAATTCAGGCACCAGCATGGGTCATCTGCTGGTTAGCTGATGTGACTTTCAGTATTATAAATTATATTAGGGATGTAGCAGAGGGTTTGATATTTTCTAAATGCTCCCTCACCCAAAAATAAACACTGCTCTTGCTGCTTCTGATCTTAGTTCTTTCCTAGTATTCTGACTTGACTATAGAGGAGCTGCATCCGCTGACTGTGGTGCTGGGAGTTGTAGTTACCATACATTTCCCCTTCTAATCTGTTTCCTTGAAACTGTCTTGGGCTCATTTTAAAAGATGTTTGGTGGTAGCAGCCTTTGAGAATTTCATCCCAGTTACTTCTTTAAGGAATGCTTCTCCTGAGTACTCTGAGTGTACCAGGTAATTTTCAGTCCTTCTGTCTGGCTTTGGAAGTTAGTATCCAGAAACTGTGTAATGGAAACAGAATTATCTCCATAATTGCAACACAGCTGTTACATTTTTCTACCTAACTCCTTAGGGAGCCTGCTGTGTGAGAGACTGTTCCCAGGCACAAGCTCTCACAGGTGCTCCTTGCATCTCTGAGCAGTGCCAGGGTCACTGGGAACAGCTGGAGACTGGGAAGCACTCAGCAAACCTGGGCTCTGCAGTGACCTTGGCATCACAGAATGCTGTGGCTGGGAGGGAATGACCAGCCCGTCCAGTTCCACCCTCTGCTATGAGCAGGGACATCTTCCACTAGACAGGGTTACTCCACTAGACCAGGTTACTCCATGTCCTGTCCAGGCTGGCCTGGCACACCTCCAGGGATGAGAAGCCCACAGCATTATGGATTAAATGAACCCAAACATGATAACAGAATACTTACACCCACTGTCCAATCCCAGCAGTCTGGACACAAAATTAATTTTCTACCAGTAAAGCCCAATGCTGTAGCACTTCTGCAGGTGTGAAAAACTCCAATCACTTGTTTTTAAAGTTTTAAAAGTTTAATAGTAACAAAATGGTTATAAAAAAATAGTAATACAATTAGAATAATAACAATTTGGACAAATTGAATTAGGACAAGGTGAAACAATAGTGACAAAGAGTTACAGACATCCGGGTACCTTCTTCTGGGCAGCATGAGCCCGAAAAAGGACACACATTAACAAAGGATTAACCCTTAAAAACAATAGCCTGTTGCATGTTCATACATCTCATACATGATGCATAAATTCCATTCAAATACAGGATTCTGTCTGGTCATCATGAACTTCTTCCTCTGAATCCTGACAGCGCCTTCAAGGCGGGAAGAAGTTCATTTCTTCTGATAAGAGGGCAATAAAGTCTTTTTCTCTGACAGATTTAGGTGTCCTGTGGCTGCTATCTCGCTGCAAGTCCTTTCCTTAAAAAAAGTATCCTACAGCGCATAGTTTCTATTTGAACATTTTTTATAACCTAAAACTATATTTAACACAGTACTTAAGAGAATTAATACAGCATTACTTTCTAACACAACACATATAACATTCATTTTAATATTTGCCGTGCATTACCGCAGAGGTCACCCTGTATTTATCACTTTCTGTTTCCACCTTGAGAAAGGAAAATTGACCCTTTCCCCCGCCCCGTGTCCCCTCACAGCTACCGGCCCTACAGCTACCGGCACTTCGCGCCGCCCACCACGCCCTGCAGCACGGACGTGTGCGACAGCGACTACGGCCCGAGCCGCCGCCCGCCCGCCGCCGCCTCGGCCGCCGCCAAGGGCTACACCAGCGACCTCAACTACGACTCGGAGCCGGTGCCGCCGCCGCCCACGCCCCGCAGCCAGTACCTGTCCGCCGAGGAGAACTGCGAGAGCTGCCCGCCGTCGCCGTACACCGAGCGCAGCTACTCGCACCACCTGTACCCGCCGCCGCCGTCGCCGTGCACCGACTCGTCCTGAGGCGCGGCCCCCCCGCCCCGAGCCCGCCGCGCTGTAAATACAAAAAGTTCCGCCGGGGACGGGGGGAGGGAGCCGAGCGTGTACAGGTAATGTGGGGAGGAGCACTGAAGATATTTGTACAGAAGAATTAAAAAAAAAAAAAAAAAAAGGATATTTATATATTTTCTTAAACAGCAGCTGCTGCTTGTGCCATAAGAAGAAATGAAATTTTTGTATAAAAAGAACCCAGACGTTTGTACAAAAAGTTTTTATTTTTGCAAATGGAACACAAAAACATGCCTTAATCCAGTGAAGTGACTGAGCACATAAGGAAATGGAAGGACTGGGATGTGTTTCTTGTCCGGTGAGGTGATACGTGGGTTTTGTCAATACCAAAAATGTTTAAAGTAATTAATAATAAAGAAGTCCGTCTCAGAGCAGCATACCATAGATACTTGGAAGTAGCCAAATAACCTCTATGTTAACTGCAGAGGGCCAGCAACTAAAGTTAAACTTGAAAATGCAGTCAGGACAGATATTAACCTTACACAAAGGGCTTTGTTTTCTACAGGAATACAGCAGTCGTAGCAGTGAATCCAGAAAATCAATTGCACACTTTTTTAAATCAATGCACCTCTGTTTTTCCTTAATGCATTTAACAAATGAGAGCGTTTAAAGCTTTCTCCCCTCGTCTGGAATTTCAGTTATTTTTGTTGGGTGTATCTTAAAATTTGGTTTTTAATCCCAGTTAGGTTTTCTTGTCTTTTCTTCATCCTTTCTTCCTGCCTGTGTCACTTAAATTCATGATATTTCTATTTAAAGTACTGCTAGAACTGGGCTGCTGTAAATGCCGGGTTTTCTCCTAATTAGCCTTGTCATGCAGTGATTATCATGCTAATCATGCTATACATTACCCTCCTCATTTTGCCAGCATGGTAGGACTCTGTTTTGTACCAGGTCAGTACAATTCTCACATCATTGACAAGGGTAATATGCATATACCTGAATGATTTTTAGTCCCTTAAAAAAGAAAATCTTATTTTGACCTAGTGCCCACAAAATGTCAAATATTTTTATACCACATATAATATAGACAGCATATTTATAATCTATAAATTTAACCATGGATTGTTAGTTTTACTGTAAATGAATAATATATCCTTGCAGTACTTTCAGTGTATATTGATATCACAGTATACAAATCATATATATAAATATATATATTATTTTTTTCCTAGTAAGGAAGCATTTAACTTTCAGTGGAACAACTGTCCATAAGAAAAATAGATGTTTTGATCATTGGAAGGGGTTCCCCTGCTGTATTAACTGCTCGTTTTCTTTGTGTTAGGTAAAGCCAGTTTTTCTCAGTATGATTTTGACATACCTCCTCTTTTGCGTGGTGTGAGTTTAATACTTAAGTATTAACCGCTGTGAATGTCAAATTTTAAGATATTCTTAACCAAACCATTTTATATTCACATCTCTATTTTTGTATATTGTCATATTTAGCCCCTTCTCCCATCAGCCTCACCACGGTGGTTTTGACAGGGAGATTATTAATCAAGTGAAAACATTATTTGTGTGGTTTAAGGGGCAGCCTAGGATATTGTTAACTCCTCTTGGACTCCAGTGCAGTGCTTTGAATTTGTTTTGTTGCAACAGAGCACACAGTATACCTGGTCTTAGATGGCATTGTGCATTTGCACCTTCTTCTGACATCACATCCACAGAATGAGGGTGCTCAGTGCCTTCACAGACTGGCCCTCTGAGTCTTCTCTCTCAAAACAAAGGTCCTGGCAGCTCCTGCCTCCTCACCTTTGGCTATGGAATGGGGATAGCAACTTTCCAGAGGCGCCTTTGGGGTTTCGTTGTTCTCTGTTGCTTCCTTCCCAGCCAGTTTCACCTAAAAGAGAAGTTATCTGAAAATATGGCATGGGCTTGCAGTTGACACTGTTGACAAAATTAGTGACAAGTTATTCTTGCTAGCTGCCACTCATCTGGAGCACTGGATCCTCATTTGGTTTCAGCTCCAAGGAAAACTCTCATTGGGATTCCATCTGTAACAAAGAGTTTTTCCTCTAGTCCAGAATACCTTTAAAAAGCCTGATGATCTCCAGGCTCTTGCTGTTGGTCTCTGAAGATGGTGTACTGAGGGGTTTTTTGCCCAGCTTCATTCTAGGTTTCTAGGAATTGTGGTAGCTGTTCTTCTGGCTCTTCCTTGCTGGTGGAGAAGCCTCCTTGTGTTGTCCAGCAGGATGGATGTTGAGGAGGGTGTTGTGAACCATAAGGGAACTGAAAACCATTTATATGAAGGGGGGAGGGCGGGTGTGTCAGGGTGGGGGTGAGGCTGGCACACCAATGAGAATTAGAATTTCTCTGTTGTTTACATTTTTTCATGTGCAGCATTCCGTGTGGGGTTCACATGTGGAAACTTGCACTAATGAACTCAGAAGAATATTGTATTGTTGTATCTCAGTCCAAGTGCTTGTACTGCAATGGCAATGGTCTCTTCTTGCAAAATGCTTTTTTCTCAGTGTGCCAATTTCTTTTTTAAAAAGTCCAGGATGGTTGAGCTTAAGGAGTGGTATCCTCTTTCTGGTGCAGCTGGGCTGCCTCACTGAGGCATCCCCTTGGAGGGAGCTTCCTGCAGGTAAATCTGTGTTAATTATAAGCAAGGATTTGTTTAAAAGAAAGACATTCTCTGCATATGGATCCTGCTGCCTCCTGTGCTGGTTCACATCCACATATCCCAACTGAAGTCAGTGGTGTTGCCATAGAATTCCATGTAGGATTTGATCAGGTTTTTCTGATACAGATGTTTCAATTTGTGCATCAAATATTTTGGGTGCCTCTGGGAGGTTCATGAGAGGGGAAGGGACAGGCTGGGGTTTTCCATTGTCTGAAAATGCCCAGCATAGAGAACAGGCTGGTCCTCTTCTGAGCAGGAAGCTGTGATATGATTTTGTAAATACATGTATTTTCTCAGTAAATCTGGAGTAAATTTTTGAAATAGGTGCTGATCTGTGAAGCTCCTCTTGAGCAGATCTCCAAATTACGAAAGCATTGATGCCCACACCTGACACTTTATCAATAGATAAATGCTGAGACTGAACATTTTCTCTTTGTTCCCCTTTGGCACTGAGCCAGTTGTGATTCATATCCTCTCCTTCCCTCAGTGAGGATCATATTTTCTCCTTCTCCAGCTGACTGAGGTATTGGGACCATAGATAACGCAGATATGCCCATCCAGGACATTGCTGAAGTGGGTTTGTAGCATGATGGCAGTGGAAATTGCTCCTTGTCCTTCCAGTTAAGCATAAAGCTCCTTATCCTACAGCATCAGGTTCAGTAGGGCATTAACACAGGGACCTTTTGTACTTTTTCCTCTCTAGATACTGGGCAGTTCTGAGCTGGCTGGTGATGGGAGCAGCTGGCATGCCCAGTCTGTTGTAGCTAAAAAACAAAACAAGACTGCATAATTACAGCATAATCAACAAATTACAGCATCATTTGTTGAAAACCAACATTGCATGTTTAAATGGCAGCATTAATGAGAGCTAAGTCTACCTTTTAAAGGTATACCTGGCATGTCATGGTGCATGCAGTTCATGGCTACTGCTTTTGGATACCAAGGTATTTGTTAGGAAATAACTTGGATGAGATAAATGGAACATGCACGTGGCATCTGCATTTGAAATAAAGAATGCTCTCCATGAGTATAAATTAATGCAACCTGTGCACAGACATTAAATTTAATATTTACAGTAATGCAAAATACATAATTTGATATCAAAGGATTCACTTTGCTGTGAGTTGGAACTTTCTGTGCTGTAAATTCTGGATTTCTGCCCCAGCATTTCCCTCCCCATGTGCAGGTACCCAAATCTTAGTACCAGGCACTTAACCCAAAGCTGGTCATTTTCCCTTGTGCATGGATTCAGCCTCCCTGACTGCCAGAGTGCTGTCCTGCTGTGTCTCACCTGCCCTGGGCTCCTTTTGGCCAGGTTTACAGCAGAACACCTGAGTCCTTAATGCTCTGTCAGGCCTGCCAGGAGAGGAAGCACATTTCTTACACTGCTCCCCTACTTTTGGAGTCCATTTTGCAGATGAGTAAAGCTCCTCTGTGTTTTGTAGGACATGAAAAGCAGTCTGCTGCAGCCCTAGAGTAATTATGAAGAAAACTGCCCCCAAACTGCTTGGCATGGCAGGTGCTGCAGTCAGCTGCAAGTGAGGGTGCACATGGAAAATCCCTGTCATTCCTATTTATTACACTAATGGGCCTTGATGGTGCTGTGGTCTCCAGCTCTGCATTGCTTCTTTATTTATTCTCTAGAGATGGCTTCATTGGTAAGTCCTAAACACACTTTAAGCTTTAAAGTAGTTAAACCTGTGCTAAGATGAAGAAAAGGCCACTGTCTTGAATATTATTTCCATTCCTAATTACTTGGCAAATGTCAGATTAATTAATTAACTAACTAGGACCACTCTAGGGGGAACTACTTGAGCTACAGAACTCCCTGGTCACACGTGCTGTTGGATCAGATGACTTCTTCAAAATACCTCTTAACAAGAAATCAATCACTTTGTTTTCCTGACCTTTTTGCCTTGAGCATGTTTGTCACACAGTACTGTTAGTGACAGAATCTGCTTCTGAACCTGTACTGTGATTAGTTCTGCAGCAGAAAAATAACTGGCTCATTGAGTGCAAAAATAATTTAAGCATTGCTATTCAGAAATTGCTTTCTTAGCAATGAGATTTTTTTAAATTGCATTTTGGTGTTGGTATGGCTTGAAAATTAACCTTTAACTTGACAGCCGGTGACAGATAAATGTTGCCAATAAGTTAGGAATGAACTAATAGCTTGAAAAGGGCTACAAAACAGTAGATTTATTTTTTAAAAGAAGTCAAAATACAGTAGTGATCCAAAATTTCCTTTCTTTTCCATCTTTAAAAAGGGAAGGGATTTGTAGCATTTATAGGGACTGGTGATTCACACCTGTGAATCTGTGCAGGGCAGGGTGAGTAAAATGTTGGTGTTTTATTCAGGATTGTCCTAGTTGTTACAAACTCTTGGAGACCCTGTGTTCCCCTCTTTGAATGAACCAGGGGCAGCTCTGAAGCCCTGATTAAAATGGCTGCAGCCTTAAACCATGCAGGGAGAGTCAGTGGAAAAATGGTTTTTTGCAAAGAGGATACCACCAGGCTTAAGCTGAGCTAGCCTTGTTTGCAAGTGAAGGATCTGGTGCTGCTTTCAGATTTTAACTCTTTGTTTTGTTTTTGGTTTGTTTTGTTTGTTCTTCTTTTTTTTTTTTTTTTGGTAAGCTTTAATCACTGTTTGTCATTGTCTTAAAGCCAGCTGGTGTCTCTTGTTCATCAACTTCAGTACGATGGTGCTTTGCAAGGATGTATTTATATTATAATGGCCAACATTTGGCCAGCCCTATTCACTCATTCACTAACTTTTTTTTTTTTTTTTTTTTTTGTAAAATAAAGTGCTTTACTTGTACGGTGTATATAAACCTTGTACAAAAATCCTTTCCAATTATTACTATAAACTGAGTTGTAACAAATGAAATGTTGATTTTTATAATAAAACTAAGAGTGAAAAAGGAGAAGTATGTTTCATTTTATTTCAGCATCTGGAGGACATGTAATTAAATGTACAATGTGTGTCTTTGCTTTCCATAAAAGTCAGAATGGGCTGAGTTTTCTAATGCTGTAGAAGGCTCTGCAGACACATGGGTTTGAAGTGCAACTGATGATCTTTTAAAGCTTAAAGTCTCAATTATTGATCCCTGAGATTGGTTTACAGGATAATAACAACCAGATTGTTTTACCAAATGAATCTTTATCAGGTGCCAGGTGACCATTTTGGACACTGCTGATTCTTGAAATCTCTGTTGAAATGTTCAGCAAGAGAGAAGCATTTAACTTCAAAATGTAAAAGAAATTCCCCCAACCCCTCATCCTGTTGCTGTAACAAGTAATTGGAGAAGAACCAGTTCTGGAGTGGAATTCCCCACTCCACTTGCATCCACTGGTCTTGGAAAAAATCACATGGTTTTGTATTAGTTTGTATCTGACTGTACTGAGATTCTTTTGCGGCTCCAGTTTTTCTGCATGGAGGCCTGGACAAGTCACCCACTTCCCACATCAGTAAGTCAGGGTGTGCATTTATCAATCTCACAGAGCAGTGTAAAAACACCTCCTGTTCACCCTCAGCCAGGGTGCTGTGCCTGCTTTGTTTCAATGTGTTACATTGATTTCACCTTGGAAAACAACCATTAGTTTGGAGCTGCAGGGTGCTGTGTTTTTCTCTTAAAATGCCACTTGGGAATTGCTGCTGGGCTGCAAAGGGCTCAACAGCCCTTCCTTTATTTATTTTTTTCTTAATTTAAACGATGGTGGCTACATTTGGTGTCTGTGCAGTTGTAATTTGTTATGTAATGATAGTGAGGGGACAAGGGAGCAGGCAAGCTGGAAGAGGAAATGGCATTGGGAATGATGTGAGACACCTCAGCAAGCCCTTCCCTCTCCCAAAATTCCCCTGTGAGCTGCACCTGTGTTCAGCCTCTTTCCTTACACCCCCCCTGCCTCTCTAAGGAGCACCAGACCTTGGCCTCCAAGAGCATTCCCTGAGCTTTTGTGGCTCCTTCCTTAGCACAGAGCCTTTGTCCTGGCTCTGGAATCACACCCCTGGGAGTGCTGCTGGCACTGACTCTGCTTCCTGTGCAGAGGGAGCAGCAGGGGAGTCCTGACACTCAGCCAGATTTTAGATAAACACATCCTGTGCTGAAAAGTCAGGGAAGAAATTACCAGAATATGACACCCACTGTGGACAGGAGAAGAGTTTGGAGAGGAATTTTTTATTTAAATGGCTCATGAGGCAATAGATGCTTAAAAAATATAAATCTATTGGTGTTTATATCCATTTTTCCTAACTTTGTGGTTTTTGGGAATGCTCTGTTTGATACAGAGTGATTCCTCCCTAAATGCCACTGTATTCTTTCCATGCTGCAAATGTTTTAAGAAACCCTGTGGCTGCAGTATTGCTGTGCAGATGGCCTAATGTGGGCTGATCTTCTGAAGCACAGCTGTGAGGGATTCATTATTTGATGGAAGAAAACCCAATTTCAGATGCTTCTTATAGAAAACTGTTCCACCAACCAGCAGCACTAATAAAGAAGGCTGATGGACTTGAAAAAAATCACTTCTCTCTCTTACCTTCCAGTGTGATGGCAAGTGGCCACAGGTCCTCTCTACTCTGTGTTGCAACTTCAGTAGTGGAAGATTTCCTCAAATTTTGAAAAAGGAAGGGAAGGGTTACCAATTGTCTCCTTCACTGGCATCTCTGTGACTCCTAAAAAGATCCAAAAAATGCTTAGGAGTAAAAAGTTAGAAGCATGGGCTTGTCATAAAGCCAGAGGGACAGATTTTAGCAAATGGCAGCAGGTAAGGAAGAGCTGCAGGTCTCTGTCAGCACAGGGCACGTGGGAACAGGTGGGAAAGGAAGAAATGAGAGTTCTGTTGTTTAGGATACCTGGCTCCTTTGGCCACATGGGAATTTCTTTCCTCTTCTCATTTAATGTTTGTATTGTCCTTCAGCTTTACATGGCTCCAAAATGAGGACAAAAAGAACAAGAGATGTAACCATCATGTCCCAATTGTTAATTTCTTTGAGTTAATTTTATGTTGGTAATAAAAATTCTGTCTTTCCATGAGTGTAAAAGATAATGGGCAAAGCACCTGTAGAGCTGGGAGGGCTTGGCAATTCAGATCCATGATTTAATGTGGGATTTCTCCAACATCTTTTTCCAGTGGAGCTGGCACTTGTCATTTTGCACAATTAACTGCAGTTGCTGTCAGCAGGTACTTGGTGATTTCTTGGTGGATTTCTTGGTGGATTTAGTCTCCAGCATGCCCTGGAAGCCAGCTGTAAGTCTCTAAAAAGATTGTTCCAGAGAAAAGGATTTAGGGTGAGCTTTTTTTGGTTTTGTTTTTGGCAGATGATCTTCACTATTGCACAGTTGTGTGAGACCACTTCATATTTGAAATTATCCCCGGCCAGTCCTATTCCTGTGTTATTTTGTGACATGGAAGAGTTGGTGAAAAGCAAAAAGCACTGCAAGCAAAGATTCTTTTAAATTTTAAGATCCCTCCCCTATGTCCAAAAGTACTTTGCTTCTTGTAAGTCTGAAAGTCCTTGGAAGGAATTGAATTTCATGTGCAGCATCAAGAGAAGAATGTTCCTCTCAATGTTCTTTTCCTTCTGCATTGCTACTGTTTTATAGTTAATGATTTCTGCTTTGGTTCCTTCCAGACATAATAAGTTCAGTGATCTGAACTTATCATCTTTTACTTCTTTGTGGGGTTTTAATGTATTTTATATCATATATATATGTGTGTGTGTGTGTATCTCAGCCATCTCCACTGTTTTTATTGCATTTTTCTTTCAGAAAAAAGCACAGATGGTGGATTTTTGGTTTTATGTAGATTTTCATTTCAGAATGTGCACAAGAAGCTGACAGCCCATCCTTCTTGGGAACAGCTACAGCAAAATGCTCACCTCTGTGATAGCTGTGAGAACACCAATCTTCACCCATCCTTGGGCTGCTAGAAGGAGGGAGCCTGAGGCCAGAAGGTAATTAGCTGACTTTCTTTAAGGATGAGATGCTTGATAATGTCCCTACTGAATCCTCATGAATAAACTTGGAGCTCACATGCATGGTATTAACACCAGATTTGTTCCCAGAGTTGTTTCCAGTTTCATCCTTGCTTTGCTTCAGCCACTACCTGTAGGTAAAATATGACCCCTTCCACCCCTTTTTTGAACACCCCTAGTATTTAATGCTGGCAGTGTGGATGTTCTGCAGGTTTCCTGCTCCTTTTCCTTGTGTGAGAGCCCTGGTGAGTGATTCCACTCGGGTCTGCATTTTCCTGTGCTCTGTCCAAGCAGGAGAGGAGGTGGCAGCCTCAACCCTTCCCCAAAGCTGAAGTACAAAACACAAGGTGCTGGGGTGCTGAGGGGAAAGGAAAGTTACCCCAAAATACACTTTCTGAATCTTAAAACCTTTTCCAAAGGCAGAAGGCAAAAAGAAAACTTAGCCTTCAAAGTGATGGTGAGTCACACCCCTTTCAAAGCATTTCCACTAATTTCTTGAAGTTTCTTTCCAGTGTGTATTCCAAACATTTTTGTGGGGGTGAGAAATCTTTCCTGTCTCACATTTTATTTTGGTCCATCAAACTTGCCCTCATTTTGGTTTTCCTTCTGGCACTAAGCGCCAATTTGTGTTCTTTAATTGAATGCAGACACTGTGTCCAACATGACAGGCCCTAGCACTCAAAAATGGAATATTGTCTTTCCTACTTGCCTTAATTGAGAGCAGAGGGGTGACCTCAGCCCTGAACTCTGCCCTTGCTAGAACTCTCACACATTGCTTCATGCTAAGGCACAACAGAGCACCTGCAGTTCCTGGGGGGACAGAAATCCATTTTCAGGCAGGACCTAGGATCTAGGAGATATTCTGTGCTCTGTTAAATATCCAGCCTGGGTTTCAGGCTTGGAGTTTAAACCTTCAATGTTTGGGGTTTAAACGTGCAAGGTTTGGGTCATCTTTCATGACTAAATTTAGGTCTTTGTGTACTCAGGTCCCCATCACAGCACAGGACCTCTGGTGTTCAGCAGCCCTTGGGTTTCTTTGAGAACTGGGAGGGTTCAGCAACAGCTACCCTGGCCTGGCCACAGTGGAAGTCTAACAAAGGAAGCCCCACTCTTCCAAACTGGTGTACAGATGGAGCAAACCAGGAGGGAGCAGGGGCTGAAGGGACGTGGGATGGGGTGTAGATGTTGTGGGAATCTATAAAATTTGAGGGTTTTTAGAAAGCTGCAAAAGGCAGGCTTCAGAGACAGCAGAACTGTGCTTAGAGCTAAGCAATAGCCATAAGATTGGTCATGAGAAAAAGTATGTAAAAAGTAGAAAAGTAAAGACAAATAGAACAATGGTCTGTGTATTAACACTTGTCTAGAATAACTCTCCAAGCTGCAGAAAAATATATTTAGTGAGATATTAGGAAGTTTTAAGCTTAATAATGGAGCTCTGTGTATTGTGTTTTAAGGCTTGAGGTGGTAGGGAGCTGGGCTGTCCTTGTGCTGTCATTCAAGAAAATTCAAGTTCAAATAAGAAAGATACCATAAGCATAATCCAAAGTTTCCATTGCAGTGCTGTGTGTAATTAATATTTGAGGCAGGACCACTGCAGTGGCAAGACAGAAAGTTCCACATTGGGTTTTAGACTTCTGAAATTTATCTCCCTCCAATAACCAGGGATGAATTTGGTTGGTTTCTCTTTCAGCATGCCAGCTTTGGTTGGGAAGCATCTGAGCTTCCCCTAAGAGAAAAGAGCCATGTTTGGCATGGGTCTGCTAAAAGGACTCTGGGGTGGAAAGATGAGGGGGAGATTAGCTTAAAAGTCAGCATAGAGATAATATCAGTCAGTAAAGCTGCTGATTTCAGCAAGATCTTTTTGGAACCCATCACTTCCACCTCCCCAGGCAGGAAGATGCATCATCTCTGCATTTTGTACAGTGAAAAGTTTTCTACTTTGGCTGCAGCAGGTACCCAGTGGAGCAAGATATGGGACACAGGAGAAACCTTCTTGAGGGCTGACTAGGAAGGATTGCAGTAGCTGCAAGCCCAGAATGTCTCCTAACTCCATCCCACAACCTGCTGTGTGAGATTTCATGCACAGCACCAGAATTCCTGACTCAATGCTGGAGTTTGCACCACCCCTGGCAAGAATATCCCAGATTCAGATAACAGACAAGCACAGCATCAGCTCTAATGGTGTGTGCCTGGTTCTCACCCTTCACTCACACTGCAACACCCCAGCTGTGAACTTTTAACCCTGAGCTTGTTCCAGATTGTGAGCCCGTGCAGCAGCAAAGTCCCAGGCAGTAAATCCACGTTCAGACAAGTGCCTGAGCACAGGGGAATGGAGCTGTTCCCCTCTGTGCCTGCCTGCAATTCACCTCCCTGCTGCCTGCTGCCTTTCTGCCACTCACGCAGGAGCTGGGAGCAGCATCAGCATCCTGCTCACCCCTGGGCAGCCTAAGAAGGGGAAGACTGTCACTCTGTTCTTTTAAAGTTCTTTTAAGTCTTCTGATCTGCATTCCTTTCTGGAAGAAGAGAAAATTGATGAACTGTTGGTTGGAGAGGTGGCAATTTCATCCTCCAATCCATTGTCACTTTTGGAATTCTATAAATATCGAGGTCCAGAAATAAATGCCTTTTTTGCCTTGGACATCTCAGCGTGTGGGTGTTGTTCATTTCATGTCATATTTGAACAGAAAACTCTGTGATGCTGTGAGAAGAACCAAGGATGCCTTCTATGACTCATCAGCCTGGTTTTGGAGAAATACTGGATTTATTTAATGAATATCATTTCCTGAGAGCTGGAGCAAAGGTAAGCAACAGGCAAGTAAATATTTGGGTTTGACTGAAGGCTTTTTTCTAGTATTTCTGCCTCCTGCTTACTTGCTGGAGCAAGGAACACTGTGGCCATGCAATCAGCAAGTTTTAAACCTCAGCTTGCTGATACAACAAGTACTAATGCTGATCTGAGTGGATATGCAAGAAAAATCCCTAGTGGCACTTCTTGTATTAACAATAAATCTCTCTACCTTTTGCAGGAACACCCCAAGTAGGCACCAGAGGGTCCTACAACAGAACACAAAGATGTCTTGTGAAAGATAAATGTAAAATTAAGGCATGGCCAGTCACTCTGAAATATGACTGGCACTTGCCCTTGTTAAACTTCACATGGTTGACTGCACATCTCTCTGTTTTGTCCAGGACCAGGAGAACAAAAGCACTTGGGGCTGCACCTTCATCTGAGGATGTTCCATGGATGAGCTCATCCTGGTGCCTTTCCTTCCAACAGAGGAATTTACTAGTAGGAATAGAAATATGGGCAGAATGAACTTTGGATTTTCTAGGGAATAGCAGCTTGGGGTTCACATATACATTGCAGGCTTATAGAAGGCTTTTTGTTCATGTTCACTGAAGCTTCCTATTTCCTTCCTGCTTTCCTTGGACCAGCTGACCTCAGAGCAAGAATAGCAGATGGAAAGCTTGCATATTAAGGATTATTAATGATCTGTCATGCCCTGAACTGCAAAAACTTCAAATTTTGTTTTCTTTTCAAACATACCCCATATCCTGATGCAGAATATATTTGTTCCAGCACTACAAGGAGGGCAGGGGGTGGGGGGGAAGGGAAGTGGTACTTGAGGCCCAGTAAAGGGAAGGGCAGCCTGAAGGGAACAGGAAAAAAGAACTAAACCACAGGTTTAAAGGTGAACTTTTGTATTTTTGTATTTTATAGAAACAGTCAGGAAGAGAGAAGATTGAGCAAAACCAAACTAATGTCAACTCTGCCCCGTTTTATCTACCCTGTTCCCATAGAAATTATTGCCTTGTTCCGTGTCCTATCACAACAAAAATGGGGAAAATTGTCCATTTTTCACTTGGCATTTGTGTTGATCTTATAACCACAGCTGTATTTATTGTCCTGCATAATTTTTGAAATATACTGCCAAAGAATAACTTTCATTGGATTGGATTGGATTGGATTGGATTGGATTGGATTGGATTGGATTGGATTGGATTGGATTGGGGCAGCATCACTACCCATGGAGCAATGTCCTCCTCCAACATGCAGCCACTCACCCAACCTGTGATCTTCTGCCACTTTCCACCTCAGAATACACCCTTGAGATGGCCATTCTGGCCATGGTTTTAAACTGAAAATTAAAACAAAACTCCTTGATTCTTTTAAATCTCTGGTGGTAATTAGGGAATAGTGCCTCAGCCCATGTTTGCAAATTGCCAGCCCTGGCTGCACATAGGAGAAGCTGTAGCCAGCTTGCTTTCTTGGCTGGAGTTCTGGGTTTCTAAAACCTCTGGGTGGAGGGACCTGACTGTCCTTTATAGAGCAGTATAAGAACAGAGATAGTTCTAAACGTGTTACAGCCAGCCTGAGTGGATGTGGGTGTAAGGGAAGGTGTGATCTGACTCCTTTCATTTCAGCAGTAGCTTTTTCAAACAGAACTGGAAACTGCCCCAGAGTAGGCAAGATGGATGTAAAGGGGAAACTCTGATAGAGACAATACAATATAATTTTTAATGTGCTTTAATTATTTTTTCTTCATTGTGTTTATCTATTTTCATCCCACTGCTTTGTCTCACAAGGAAAATTTATTTCAAGAGCCTTTCCTGAAAGAAGATAGAAGAGCAAATATTCTGGCAGTATAATTCCCCACTTTCCATGATGTTCACATTTGGTTTCTCTTCAGCTTCTCAGTCTCTTCATGACGTTTCTCACATTAAGACTAAAACTATGTTGATTTTTATGATATGTATCGAGCCAAAAGTGTAAGAAGATTCCCCTTAAAAATGGGAAGAGACTGTGACCTCTGCTGACAGGAAATATTTGTTTCCAGGAGGGAAAAATAAATCAAAGAGGGAAAGAACTTCTTTTGAGAGATGGAAAGGCTTGAGTTACGGCTTTTCCTCACCAGCAACAATAGTGCAGGGGTTCCAAGGCACAGAGCTGGGCACGGGCAGGTCAGCGGTGCCTCCACACATTACCTGCCAATAAATGCCAGTGTGAAAAACGCCAATCACTTGTTTTAAAATTTTAAAAGTTTAATAGTAATAAAATGGTAATAAAAATAGTAATACAGTTAGAGTAATAATAATTTGGACAAATTTAATTAGGACAATATGAGACAATAGAGACAAAGAGCAGCATGAGCCCGAAAAAGGACCCCTGTTAACAGAGGATTAACCCTTAAAAACAACAGCCTGTTGCATATTCATACATGATGCATAAATTCCATTCAAATACAGGATTCTGTCTGGTCATCATGAACTTCTTCCTCTGAATCCTGACAGCGCCTTCGAGGCGGGAAGAAGTTCGTTTCTTCTGATAGAGGGCAATAAAGTCTTTTTCTCTGACAGATTTAGGTGTCCTGTGGCTGCTATCTCGCTGCTAGTCCTTTCTTTAAAAAAAGTATCCTACAGCGCATAGTTTCTATTTGAACACTTTTTATAACCTAAAACTAGATTTTACAGACTACTTAAGAGAATTAATACAGCATTACTTTCTAACACAACACGTATAACATTAATTTTAAAGAGTTCACGGGGGTACGGGGGGTTTGGAGCAGCGCCTTCGGCCAGCCCCAGGCCCGGCGCCAGGCCCAGCCCCAACGCAGCCCCGGTCCCGGCCCCAGGCCCGGCCCCGGGACTGCCCCAACCCGGCCCGGCCCCAACGCAGCCCCGGCCTCAGCCTGTTCCCTGCGCCGACCCAGCCCCGGCCCCGATCCCGGCCCGGGAAAAGGCGTCGGGCAGCGACACCCGGTGGGGGAAGCGGCTGCAGGCCCCGGCAGAGCCGCCCTCGCTCGGCTCGGAATCGGCCCTCGCAGGCCGGGATAGTTCCGTGGAGAGCCAGAGCCCGACCCGGCCTGAAGGGCTTGGGCTATTCTGCCCGGCCAGAGCAGTGAAACACACGCTGAGCTCCAGGGAACACCGAGGCACCGACAAGCGGCTGAGTGCCCCTCCTGGCACTGTCACTGTGCCGAAGCAGAAATGAAATGTGCAAGGGGAGGTCACACAAAGATACATCACGCATTAAAGCCTGTTTCTGAGCAGTGCTGCTACCCTTGATTCTTTGGTTTAGATGGAAAATTTAGATGGAAACTTTCTTCTTTTTTTTTTTTTTTTCTTTTAAGTTATCAAATGATGGAGCTTTTCTGAAGTGTTTTGTCTCATCTTCCCTGCTGTGCTCAGGGTCCCATCTCGCTCAGGCCCTCACTCTTGGTGCTGCAGCTCTGCCAGTCCAGACCTGGCTCCTCCTGAGCCTCTTGGCTGTCCCAGGGATCACCAAGCCAGCCCTGCCCACCTTGCACAGGCACTGGGGGCTCTCCTGTGCCCACGAGGATGCTGCTCCAGCTGCTTGCTGTCATCTCTAGCTCCTGGCTCCCTTTCCTATGGAGCAGCCTGCTCCGGTGGCACCCAGGCTCTCAGAAACCTCAAGCTGTGCCGTGAAGCTGCCAGTAGAAAAGTAATTGTGGACTGGATTTCTTTTGGTACACTGCATGGGTGAAATCTGTGTACTTTTATTTTTCTTGTTATTTACAGCTACTTTTTGTCTTCCTTCTGACTGGCAGTCAGCACAGTTCAGGTGTTATGAGGTAAAGACACTGCAGTCTCCCACCACCCTGTCCTTTTACCAGTTTGGTGTAGGATACTGTAGGCTGTGATCTGTCCTGAGTGCCAAGGATATTTTCCAGAGCATGGGAATCAGCAAAACATTTGAGTATCGTCCTCTTTTCTCCCAGCCTTTTCAATAAGACATGTAGTAGTGTTTCCCTAAAAGCCACTGAGACAAAATCCCTCTAAGCAAGTTTTTCTTAATTCCTTTATTTCTATAAGAATAAACCCAAACCACAAAATGTGTAAATTTCTGGATTAATAGTGAAATATGAGAGAGGCATTGACTAAAAAATAATATACAGCTGTCTCTGGAAAGTATTTTCTCATTTGAGTTGAATTTCCTGACGTCACTGAGCTGTTTCAGATTCTTGAATTATCCATTACTGTACATTCCTGTTTGTGAGGGAGGGATTGTGTCCTGCTACTCCACTGTGGTGAGACCACTCCTGGAGTGATGCATCCAGCCTTCAGCAGGAGAAAGACATGGATCTGTTGGAGCAAGTCCAGGAGAGGCCACAATGATGGACAGAAGGCTGGAGCACCTCCTGTGTGAAGATAGGCTGGGAGAGCTGGGAGTTGTTCAGCCTGGAGGAGGCCCTGAGGAGACCTTACTGGGAATTTTCAGTGCATAGAAGGGGCAAAGACAAATTTGGAGAGGGATTTTTTTACCAGATCCTGCAGTACAGCAAAAAGAAAAATGGTTTATAAAAGAAGGTGTGTTTAGATTGGATATAAGGAAGAAATTTTTAAGGATGAGGGTGGTGAGGATCTGGCACAGGTTGCCCAGATGGCTGCCCCACCCCTGGAAGTGTACAAGCTCATGTTGGACAGGGCTTGCAGCAACCTGGGATAGTGGAAGCTGTTCCTAACCATGGCCAGGGGTTGAGCTAGAGGATCTGCAGTGTCCCTTTGACCCAAAACATTCCATGATTCTTCTGTGATCCCATTTATTGCCTAATTTCTTGAGGCACACTGAGAGAGTTTCTGTAACTTCCCACATATTTTCTTCCACATGTAGATAAAAACATTTGCCTGGATGGATGTGCAGCTACCACAGCTCAGCAGGCAGAGATGAACTCACTGTCCATCAGGTAACTCAGCCCAAGGGAAAGTTTTCATTCCTCCTGCTTACTGCTGACTGCTGACATTTGGGATGGTATGAACACATCCTCGTGTAAGTGTGCATGGGGTTTGGTTTTATTCCTTTGTAGAACAGAAAGCTTTCATGAGCTTCAAGCAGAAAATACATACAGTGTTCTTACACGGCTTGACACAGTGCAGCTGATGGTTGTGAATGCAAAAATGGTTTCGAGTGGGACTGGAAATCATGGGCTGAGTGAAACCATCTGAATCAAGAGGCTCAGACGCTGACGCAGCTGCAATTTGTGTTGGTTAGTTTTTCTCACAGGTCAAATGGAATAATGGAATCAATTCTTTGATCAGATTTTCTCAAAAAAAAAAAAAACAAAAAACAAAAAACAAAACAAAACAAAAAAAACCAACCACAAAACAACAACAACAAAAAAAACAGTATTTTAGCAAGATTTCCAGTCAGAGAAAAATGCTGTATCAGAATTAGAAGTGCCCTTAAGTGAGCTAAGCTGCCATGATTTCCACAGCTACTAGCAAGTGGAAGAAGCCTTGGTGGACAACACTGATGGCAGATCTATAAGCCTCAATGATTGAAATATTATGAATTTATTGTTTTGTGTGAAATTAAGACAGTACTTCCCAAAGGAAAATGTAGGTTAAAATCTTTTACTTCTTCAGAAAGAACCATGGTTTCTGAATTTTGGGATATCCATTTTAAGCAATCCTTTTTGGACTCACTACCCTTTTTAAAGGTCAAAAATAAAAGCTGCTTTTTCCATTTAAGTTGAAACCAATCATCCTTGTGCATAAGGGTCTTTTCCTCTGAGACAGGGATACTGAGTTTCCAATCTTCTCATTTCTCTGGCTCTTGTTACTCCATTAATCATAAGGCTTAGCACTCCTGTGGTGCTGTAAATTTCCAAAACTCCCTGCTACCATGAGGGACTTCATTCTGTAAATGAATGTAAGGGGCTGGATCAGTGGGCTTGGTGGAGGGCTGTGGAAAACATTCCTGGGAATGTCAGTGGGTCTGAGGCCTGGGCTATGGTCTCTCCTGATAACAGTGTTGTCCTCTATGTGTTTTTCCAGCTGGAAACTTCAAGATGTAGGTGATAGCAAAGAAGAGTCAATGTTGTCATTTCAAACAATGTTTGGAACTTCTGGTCTCTCAAGGAGTGAAGAGATCCTTAGTGAGCATTGTGATTAGCTTTATTGTCCTTTGAAACTGGATCTGAGGCTCTTTGTGAGGGTTATTTAGTGACACAATTTACTTGCATGGAGACACAGAACACCTTGCTCACCAGGAAATCTTCTCACTGATATTATTCCAGCTTTGGTGAATACTGAAAAAATCCTTCTTCAAGGGTATATGAAATTGAAATGTCTTTTTCCCTCCCAGACCAAATGGGGGTATTTTATCTTTGGTCTAAGGTATGTTCAGACATGTGTTTTCAATCACACTGAAATCAAATTACATTACAACTGCCTTATCAGGTATTGCTTTTCTTCCTGGGAGTTGTAGTTTAGGTCACATTTTGTGACCAAACCCTGGGTTTGGTTCCCTAAGGAACAACCTCTCCTCTCTGGCTGGGCTGCTTACATTTAGGGGGCAATGTCCAGAAATGCAGAAATGGAGTTAAGTAAAACACTTATCTTTGCTTTGACCCAAAATATTTTATTCAAGGAAAATTGTCTACAGCAATCCATCCAAAACTGGGAGAAAGCAAGATACTTAAATAACAGAAATTCACACAACTTTGAAATTCCGTTTTCCATTTGTCCCCATTCCCATTCTGTGCCTTCTGCTGCTTCTTTTTTGGTACAACATAAATGAAATGTCATCTTCAGGGTGCAGAGGGATACGTGCTCTGGAGAGCAAGGTGGGGGTTTGGGATTTTTTTGAGAAATGATGCTGGGTATTTACATTCATAAGGGTCCAAGGCAAAGTCTCACTTTCAGAAGCAGCTTGCAGTCAGAAGTGCCCAAAAAACTGAAAATAGAAATTAGGGTTCTAATTAGTTATTAGGAGAAGACTTTCTATTTGATTTAATTAGTAGAATATCAGGTGTAAGTCAACTTCTGTGCTGAAGTCTCTTGACAGATGTAGTGAGAACTATCTGAATTTCAAAGTGACTTTCAATTTATTTTAACAGAAATCTGTGCATCTATATGTAAGAAGATTTTGTTGTTGTTGTTATGTATCTGACAGCTCCTAGGATTTTCAGGTGTCACTATTTCTAGTAGGTTCATACAATTTTTGAGGACTATTGTTTTCTTTTCTTAACATGGTAAAAAAAAGAGAAATTCAATAAGTTCTATTCACTGAATAGAGATGCTGAAAATGTTGAAGAGATTTTCTGGAAGCTGCCTGAGATTAGCTTTATAATGGATTCTTTATATATATAAATCTAGGTTTTAAAGAAGCATTGTTTTTGTGTCTAGAATGTGTTAGTAATAACACTATTAACCAAGTCAGGCTATTACCAGTTTTTGTACCAATCATTTATATTCAGGTTATGTTTATCATGTGCTGAATGTCATCCACACACATGGGAGGATACTTGTCCTTTCCTGAAAATCTTACAGTCACTGGCAAAGAAAAGAGCATTTTATTTGCTGAGGGCTGCTTAAGCCCTTCAAACATCTGCATTTTTTAAAAAATCCAGAAAATAATAATGGCTATAAAAATAAAGTAATGACCTGTAGCCTCCTCCATGCCTGGCTTTAAAGACTCAGAGCCCCTTCCCCACAATCCCTGAGCCTTTTGTTTTTAAAGATCAACCTCCCCATTCTAAGAACAGACTTGTTTTTGCACTGGTGTCACAGCAGAGAGAAAAGAGCAGCTTGTTAATACCTCTTGGTCACTGCAGCCGGAGTAAGATCATCTACTACATTTCTTCATCTCAGGAGCAGGAACACCTCATTTTCCCCATCCAAGCTCACTCTTGGAGTGAGCAGCAGTGCTGCTTTCCTCTGCCAACAGGCATTTCCATGCCAGGAAAGGACAAGGATGGTTTTCTCATGACAGTATTTGCCCTCGTGCCCTGGAGGTTCTACCTTGTACTTGTTTTCAGTAATAAGATCGATTCAGCCCACTTGTGACAGAGGGAAGGATGGTATGAAGGACCTTGAGAGGTCCCTGCCAGCCCCAATCACAGCTCAAGGGCTATGTGACAAATACCATCTTTTATAACTTTAGGAGATAAAGGGCAGCCTGCAAACTGCTGTCACACCACTGTGCTCTCTGTCCGTTCCTCCCCAGCTCTTTGTACCAGCGGGCACATTCCAGCCTGGCAAAGGCAGAGATCCCGAGAGATGTCACAGTGCATACCGGTAGTACAGACTCTGAAAAGCAGCAAAGCTGAATATTCTCACTGAGCATCAGTCCTGTGCAGATCACGGAAGGTGAGGAATGAAGCAGCAGAGCACCGGGCTTTTGTGTGCAGCGAATGGAATTGCAAAAATCCAGCGACTGCTCATTCACAGGCACACTCAGCTGCGTGTGCTCCTGCTTCTTGAAAATGTAACCTGCAGCCGTGGGAGCTCATCTCTAAACGCGGACATAAGCACTTTATTAAACGTTCATTGTGGCAGGTTTCTGTGGAACACAAAGCGTTCTTTCTCCAAAAGAAAGGCACTCCCCTTCTCAGCAAGACGTGCTGTCCCATTTTTCACTCTCACAACTCTCCTGACATCTTTCAGCAGCTGCTCCCTTAGCAATAGGCTGTAGGAGTAAAAGCCAGCCATGGGCTGCACCTTTCCCCTTGTGCCATGTAAACCACATCAAACTCAGCAGTGCTCTCTCTACCACCCTTCTCTTCTCCAGCTGCCATCGAGTGAGTTCTCTGGATCTCAGAGTCAGAAGGGAAGTGCAGGAATGTCCACGGAGTGCTGGAGGAGGACTAGGTAGAAGCACAGGGAAGGTGTCCATGAACTCCTTCCGTACAAATGCTAATGTCAATTGAAGAGGCAGGCGAGTGGCAGCCACCCTCCCCTGGCAGTCTAAGCGCTGTGCACACAGCCCGGTGCTTTGTGGCTTCGTTCTACAGAAAAGCTTTTCGACTATGCCTAACCAGAGAAGCTGTGCCAGGACAGCACACTTGCCCGGAGCTTGAGACTGAAACCTGCATATTTAAGGGGCACTTCTCTTTGCCAGCAATTTGACAAGTAAAAATTGATTTTCCCCTCACAAACTCCACATAAGCAGTCTGAACATTCACGAACCATTCAATTTCTTGTCCCTTTCTCCTCACAAAATTCATTGGGATTTTCCCCTTCTTCCCCTGTTGAAAAACCAGCTCTAGCACTACCCAAAGACCTCTGTCTCACTGAAAAATGAGGGTGAGGCAGTAGAATTCTGACTGGGACCTAACTTACTTTAATTTGTCCTAGAGCCAGTGCTGTAACCTCCTGAGGGTTGTAAGGGAATGTGTTGTGATGACTCAAGGCAGGACCAGTCCCAGCTGCCTTGTTGTACCCTCTGCTCAGGAACTGGAGGGAGTCTGGAGAGGTGAGCAGCACTTTGGATGCTGGTGAGTGTAGAATATAGAATCAATGAGTGCTGAGCAAATTTACATTTTGGTGTCATGAAGTGCTGATGCCTGAGGAAATTCCATTACTTCTCTCTTCCTTCATATACATCTTGGAAAGCCAGAAGAGAGCAGCACAGAGAAAGCAGAAGGAACCATTGCTTCTCCAGAAAATGGTAAGATATACTTGTCCTGCAAGTATATCTTACCTTACCATATCTATACTTATATCTATAGATATAAATATGTATTCATAAATGCTTGCTTTATAAGTTCTATTTCCCTGGTTTTCCATAGAAACTGGCAGCACAGTGTGTAGTGATGGCCAGCCTTGTACAGATCACAGGGCAATAGATCAATCCATGAATTATTTACATGGGAGTTGCAAGTGTCCTTGTCATCCTCAGATCTGGGGTGTTTATTTAGGTGCCACCAGAGGCAGAAATTCATGCAGTGTTTCTTCCACTGAAGTCTCAGCTGCAGCCTAGAATTCAGCTTAGGAAGCTCCATAACTGGATACTGATGGCTCCAAAGACACCATGGGCTTTAAAATCATGTTTTAGGAAAAGGAAATTCTTAGCTGAATAATAATGTGGACAATATTGTGAACACCGCTGAACAGGCAGGGCTTGGTGGGTGCTCCTGAGGAAGGGATGCTCTGACATAGAGGGTAACAGTGCAGTTCCCACCACAGGCTTTGGGATGGGAGGTTTATAGTAAGCCCCTTTCTTTGGGGTTTTCCTCTGTGAATTTGGGGTGTTATCCACCCTCATGTGACAGCACTGTGTTTCTTAATGGGAAAATTCCTAGAAAGACCAAGATCACTTTTAGGTGCTTTAATCCACCGCTTGCCAAGGTGACATGGCTGCTCTGACAGCTGCCTGACAGTCAGGAGGACTCAGCAAAAGCCAGGACACAGGCCAAGGATTTGCTTAACTTTTATTATTTTTAACTGCATGTCAAAATTTTGTTTTAATTTCGTTTTAATTACTTTTTAAATTTTAATTAACTCGGAAGAGGCTCCCGGCGAGGACGCCCCTTCCCGCGGCGGCGCCAGATGGCGCCATGGAAGCGTCAGTGGAAGGGCCAGTGCCGGGACATCCCGGGATACACGCGGGATACTGCTGGGATACCCTTGGGACACGCTCGGAACAGTGCTGGGACACCCCGGGGTACCCTTGGGATACCCTCGGAACAGTGCTGGGACACCCCGGGGTACCCTTGGGACACCCTCGGCACAGTGCTGGGATACCCCGGGTGCACCCGGGCCATCCCGGGGTGGTGGCCGTGAGGGACTGCGGTGCCACAGCGCAGTTTTGGGGAGCAGGCCGGCTCTGGAGGTGTTGGTCACCCTGAGTGTGGCTGTGCCCCTCAGCTGCACACAGGCACACCCCAGGATCCTGTGCATCCTCCTCAGACCCCCAAATTCCCTCCGTCCTCCAGTAGGATTCCATCCTCTGTCTGGAGAACACAAACCCATGACATTTCCCTCTCATGGGCTGCATCAGTTCAAAAGTGGCGGTGAAGCTGTGGGAGACAAGGTATGGTGGTTGTGCTTTAGGGACACAGACTTTGCTGCTAACCATTTTTGTGAGGGGGGAGAGAAAGGGGAGAACAGATGTTTTTATTTTTCTACATTGGAAAGGAAACCTTGCCTTGTTTCATGTGTGTGCTTAGCCATGGGCAGCTTTTCCAGCCTCCCTGTGGGCCATCCCGGGGCAGTGGCGTGAGGGATGGCAGTGCCACAGCGCGGTGTTGGGGAGCAGGCCGGCTCCGGGGGTGTTGGTCACCCCGAGTGTGGCTGTGCTCCTCAGCTCCACACAGGCACATCTGCCCCGGGCCTCACAGGTCCTGTGCACCCTCCTCAGCAGCCCTCAATTTCCCTCCATGCTCCCATAGGATCCCATCCTCTGTCTGGAGAACACAAACCTCGTGACATTTCCCCCTCACGCTGGGCTGCGTCGTGGTGAAGCTGTGAGAGACAAGGTACGGTGGATGTGCTTTAGGGAGACACACTTTGCTGCTAACCATTTTTGTGAAGGGGAGAACAGGTGTTTTTATTTTTCTGCATTGGAAAGGAAACCTTGCCTTGTTTAATGTGTGTGCCCTAGCCATGGGCAGCTTTTCCAGCCTCCCTGCTCCTGCCTCACACACTGTGGTTGTGGCTGCCATTGCCTGCTGTCTGTTCATCTGTTCAGGCCTTGTGCTTTGCTGTTTCCTTACCAATTTTAGTTTAAAGCCTCGCTCCACAGAATTTCTAGGATCAAAGTTTGCCTTCTCACACCTCTCACCCCATGGGGGGGCAGCTTCTACCCAGCTGGAGGAGCTGATCCATCACCAAGTATTAAGGGCCTTCCTTGTGGGATGGTGCAGCAGAGGAGCCTGGGAGCAGAGCAGGCCCAGAGTGGTTTGCACAGCTCCATCCCAGCTCACAGCTGAGCGTGGCCTTCGCTCCTCTATCAGAGGCTGAAGAGTGCTGCTGCAGTGTCCTCTGTCAGTCTATTTAAAAACTGTTTGATTTACTCTAAAGTTTCCTCTACTATGGGTGTTTGCCTGGAGCTGGATGTCCCTCAGCGTGAGTGAACAATGAACAATGTTTTTCTCCTGCTCTTGCACAGTGGTTTGTGTGTGCCTCTAGTGTCACTGTCAGTCCAGCTGCTGCCACTGCCATCAAGAGGAGCAACCCCTTCCTTGCTTCCCAGCCTCACTTGCTGGCACCACCCTTTGTGTGATTGCACACAAAGTGATCTGCTCCAGCTGAGAGCCAGGAAAAACAGAAAGTGCAGGAGGGCAGGGAGGGGGGGAAGTTAGTCTTCAGTGGGATCAATTCCATGCTCCGAACACTTGCATAAGTGAAACAGAGGACTTGGCCTGGGCACAGGAACAAACAGCGTGGGCACAGAGGGAACACAGTGTCCATATCAGCTAAAACTGGTACTGCTAACTTGTGTGTCAAAAGATACCCCAAGGGCTCTTGACATGAAAGTAGTTGAGACATAATCTTCCACACCTAGACATTCCTGATCTTACCCACTGAGCTGGAAGTAGAGGAGCTGGCAGTGGTGGTATCAATGTCTTCAAAAGGTGGCGGAAGGAAGGAAGGAAGGAAGGAAGGAAGGAAGGAAGGAAGGAAGGAAGGAAGGAAGGAAGGAAGGAAGGAAGGAAGGAAGGAAGGAAGGAAGGAAGGAAGGAAGGAAGGAAGGAAGGAAGGAAGGAAGGAAGGAAGGAAGGAAGGAAGGAAGGAAGGAAGGAAGGAAGGAAGGAAGGAAGGAAGGAAGGAAGGAAGGAAGGACAAAATCTTCAATTTTAAAAATATGGTTGTTCTGTTCCTAGATTGTTTTTCTAGTGCTGCACCATTGAATGGAGAAGCCTTTTCTACTCCCTTTCCCTTCTCCTCTTCCTGTGGCAAAATACAGAAAGACCTTAATACAGATGGACCTTAAAGAGAGGGGCAGGGGGGAAAGGTGCCCTGTTGATTCTTGTGAAGATGTTGCTTTTGAAAACAGATGTTTCTTCTCTTCACAAGACACTGCATGGCCTGTGTAAGCCCGAGGAAAGCAGCACTTCTGCAGATGGCGCTACGCTCCAAGGCTGGAATCATTTTTATAGTGAGGCAGTGGTGCTGTGATGGATAGTTTGATGAACTCTGCATCCAGATTCATGCCTGCATGCAAAACAAATGAATGCTCATTTGTTTCAGAAAAATAATTTGCTAGAGATCTGTCTACCAGACAGTGGTTTGCATTTAGAGAATACCTTTTGCACAAGATTAAGTGCTTTGTCTCATGACCAAAAATATAAAGAGTTTTTAAAGTGTGAAAGCAGACAACAGACTTTGCTTTTTATGGTGATGTTTGCTGCTGATTTTGTTACAATTGTTTGTAATCTGGAATGCTCTGTTTGCAAGCTGTCTTTGGGCAGGTGGGAGTACCAGAGTGGACAGTGGTTTTGTGAATAGGAATGCTGAGGTCACCTACATATTGGCACTTTGGAAGCACTGAGTCTTGCTTGGCCAGAGTCATCACCACTGAGTAGGAAAAATTCAAGTCTACATGAATACACTCACATAAACAGTTATGGAGAAGTTAAACCTTGAAAGCATCCACACTAACAGTCAATCTTGTTTTCTCATTCAGCACTTGGGTTTCTCCACAGGAAGTTCCTGACAGTTTGCAGGGAAGTCGCTTTGGGTTTTATTTGGAGCTAATTTCTGCTAACAAAAATAACCTTTGTGCTTTTACTTGCTCATGCATAAGTCTGGAAAATCTCAACTCCTGAGCAGTTAATGTGGGTAAATGCAACAACATTTCTTGCCCAAATAGCTGACAGTGGCCAGGTGCTCCTCTGAAGGTACTTGGTGCCAGTGACCCTGTTCCCCTCACCTCAGCATTTTTGGATGGAGTCACTTGGCCCAGAGAGGCTGATTCGCTGCCCCAGGCATCTCCTCCTTGGCAGGCTCCCTGGACCCATCTGCATGGGTCGCTCTCCTTGCTGTCACAAATACCTGGGGGACACAGTGGGGGACCTGCTTTGCTGGGCTTTTTATTCCCCTTTGGTTTCCTGGAGCTTCCTGAGTAAACCCAGAGGCGTTTTCTTTATAAGGAATTCTCTGTACGTCCCACGTGTCCCTCTATTGTTCAGGCTGAGGGAAACTTCACTGCCACAGGATCTTTGTGTCCGGCACCCCGTCCCTCTCCCTGTGCACAGGCTGAAGTCATAATCCTCTCCAGGAGTCCTTAACATTGGTTACTCAAAAGCAATTGTGTTTTTGTAGACAGCTGTTTATAATTTCAGGTCTGTGAGGGAATGAGTGACGAATTCAGAGAAGTAAAGCTACTTGAGAGACTTTTCCCTATTTGCTGGAAAGAAGTAAGGAAAGTTTGGGCAAAATAAAACAGCTGGAAGGCAGGGAGACATTGCAAGAAGTGGGTAGTTGCAAAATGAACCTTATAAGGGAATAGATGGTTGGCTTACCAAGTTTAGAGCACTAGACCTAGAAAGGCATCCTAGATAATTGCATTTTACAGCAGCTTGAGTCAGGGAGCAGGATGAAACAGTTTCTCAGCTCTTGTAATAAGCTATGAGCTATTGTTGTTTTTAGGAACAGAGAAAAGAAGTTGTCCCTGTTGTCATTCACCTTTCTTTCTCCTTCCCCAAGCTGATCTTCTGCCAAAGATTTTTCCTCACTGGTCCAAAGGCCTTTGAAATGAGTTTTCATTGCATGTTACACACAGTCCCTCCCAGTCTTTTCAGTGAGGGGATGGTGGCACACAGCACTGGAGTTCAATGCTTAATGGCTTTTATTTGCTTCCCAGGCAGTGTTCCTCCTGCCTTCCCAGGGTTGCTGCTGTGGGGTGGGACCTCCACTGAAGGCAATCACTCAGGGGTGGCTCTGACTCCGTGAAAATTGCCTTCTTGGAAAGTGGGTCTCCAGCCATGCACTCAACATTCTCACCCTCCACATCCTTCTATTGCTCTTCTACACAAATCTTCTCTGTGTTTTTCCTGCATCTCCTCACCTGAATCCAAGAACCTGTCCTCACTTCCCTCCTAACAGCTGCCACTCATCCTTAAATATGTTTGAGTGGAGGTGCCATGTTCTGTTTTGGTTGGACACTTGCTCACTGTGGACTGGTCCCATCTGTTTCAAAGCTGTGCCTGGCCCAAGGCAGTTCATGGGCTCCACAGGCCACCCCACAGTGAGCCCCTGACAGTGAAACCCTCCCAGTTTTGCCCAGTACACCTCCTTTCCCCAAAAGCCAGTTTCCCCGGTTTACTTCTTGTTTGTGTCTGCCCATCTCTTGCTTTTGAAGTATTGGTGCTTGTCTTGTATGAGCTACATACTGGAAAAGTGTGGGGATTTTCCCCCATTACACCCTTGTTCCTGCAATCACCCAATTAAACTACTACTTTATTTTTAATGCAAACTCATAACTCTGGTGCTTCAAGAGAAAATCTTCAAATTGTAAATTGTAGCAAGTGAATTTTAAAAATATGATGGGAATTATTTTTGTGTTTTAGTTTTTGGAGCCATGATGTATAAGCCCTAAGGGTTTGCACTATCATGGAAGGAACTGCTTCTCTGCAAAATTATAATAACTTCTGTAACTCTCTTGTGTTACACTGGATCCCAGGATGGGTCAGTTTGGAAAGGACCACAGTGGCCTGGTCCCACCTCGCTGCTCCAGCAGGGCCATCCCAGAGCACAGGATTGTGTCCAGAGGGTCTGGAAGATCTGCAGTGAGGAGACTCCACACCCTCTCTGGACAATCTGCTCAGTGCCTGGGCCCTGCCCAGGACAGAAGTTCTGCCTCATGTCCAGGTGGAACCTCCTGGGCTCGGTCCCTGCCCGTGGCTCTGGTGCCATTGCTGGGCCCTGGAGCAGAGCCTGGGCCCTGCTCTGAGCCTCCTGCACACAGGGACACCCAGGGCTGAGGGCCCCTCTCAGCTGGGGCTCCTCTCCAGCCTGCACAGCCCCAGCTCAGCCCATTCTCTTAAGAGAGGTTCTTACATCCCTACCAAATGTGATAGTTTACATTTCAGCACATTTCTCCCTGCTTAGGTCACAGCCTGCAGTGCTTTCCAAACTTCTAGTTGAATCCATGCACAGTGATGAGAATGGGCATGCTGCAAAGCATGGTCTGCAGCAATAAAGAAGAATCTAGATTTAAAAGAAAAATGACACTAATATTGCCCTTTATAGAGAGTATAATGGAAAATTAAATTTCTCAGAATCTCTGAAAGTATCCATTCCTAATTTTGAGTCCCTTCTGCAAGACATTTTTCTTAAAAACCCTAGCTCTATGTTTTCCCCCATAACAGTATCTTTGCATTCCTTTGGCAAATTAAAAACTGTCAAGCATAACTCAGCTGCTCACCCATTTCATCCCTTAGTTTAATAACCTCAAGACAGCCAAACCTGTCATCTTCTAATGCTAAAATCTCTGTACATCAGAAACTGCTGACCAAGAAACTGATTTGTATTTCAGGGGTGACCATAGCTACACTTTGGACTTCCTGGAAGTCTCGACCATGGAAATGGGTCTTTTGCATCCATGTTATGCCCTCAAGGCTTTTTTCACATGTTGAAGACAATGTTTGGCCATCCAAAGAATATAAACCTAAATTTTATACACAGTGCATAAGGTAGAAGGCACACACACCAGGCTGCTTTCTCCTGCTGCTTTTTGGTGGATAAAAAATCACCACAGCTCAGCTTGGGGCCTTGCAGGAGGACACCAACACAAGTCTTCATGAATAAACATAATGTTGTTGGGTTTTCCCTGCTTTTGCTGTGGGGATTGTTATGACTATAGCTGTGGAAACAACCTGTGTACAAGGCAGCTCTGTGTTCCTTTATTCCCTGCTTAAAGCCAGCTCAAAGGGTTGTTTACCTGTGATAGCCCCAGGGGTGTGGCAGCCTCACCTTGTGCTTCTCTTGGGTTCCTTGGCCTCAGCCTCCACACACCTTCAGAGGGCAACACCCCCCCTTCCTGCAGCTGGCAGGGGATATTTGAAAAGACAGATGTGAAGGCATGGAGAAGTGGGGCTGGGTCAGAATTCAGCCAAGCTGCTGCAAAGCAGCACACACGTGGGCAGAGGCTGCACATTCACCTCTGAGACAGATCTGTGCAGTTCATTTCTGTGAGCAAAGAGGGAAGCCAGGCTTGAAGCTGCAGCCTGGAGCTGTGTGCTGTGTGGAGAGACCACCTTGAGAGGTTGTGTATGAAAATGTAGGTGTTGAGGGCTAAATTTGCCACTCCTGGCTCTTAAATTTGAGACATTTGATTTGACATGGTTTAATGAATCTGTGTGTCTTCTGTCTGCCATGAACTGACTTAAAGTCAATACAATTCTGAGGTATAAATCAGACCTAAAATAAAATTCTCAAGAGATTATGTCTCCTCTTAGTCTTTAGTCAGAAATTATTTCCTCTGTGCAGTAGGTGTGGTCCATCACAGAACTACAGAGGAGCAGAAAAAGCTTTTCAAATATGAAGCATGAAGGGGTGGCCATACTGTGCTGAGCATTACATGCTGACAAACAGATCATTAATTCCAGCTTCTGGAGTCAATTAAATATGGAAAATAATCTGTGTACTCATATAAAAAAAGAAACAGTAAGCAAGGGTATGCTTTGGAAACTTTGGGAAGTTGAAGTCAGACTTGCAGTTTCTGAAGCCCTGATTCACAGTTCCTGAATGTGTGGGATTGCTGATGTGGTCAGAGATTTGACCCTTGGAGCATGGCAGGCAAGTCATCTCCTGGCTCTCTGATGAGGCTTGTCTTGCTTGTGCTGCATACTGGAAGCCCAGAAACTCCATGTTCCCAATGGATGTGGAGAGGAGAGGTGTCCCCATTTTGTGAATTCTTTTTTTAACACCTCAGAAGCTTTGCACACACATTATTCTGCCTTAGTCCTTCCTCACCACCCACCTTCCACGTATACCTTGCAGCAAGAGGCCAGTCTGTGCCTCAGCTGCAGATGTCACCTAGCCCTTCCCTGTCCTTGACAGTGTCCAGGCTGTTCCCAAGCAGTAGTCATCAAAGGAAGTCTTTATTTCCAGGGGCAGTTAAGTGACTAACCCAGGATCAAACAGTGGGTCACTAGCAGAGGCAGGAACTGAAATCAGGTCCTCTGACTCAAGTTTCTCTTGGCTACAGCCTCTGGGTTGCGCAGCAGAATTCATTTGTGCTGTGAGTTTCAGCAGTTGCTGAGATGAAACTACGTTTTCTTTCCCTGAGATTCTGTATCTGTGCCATCTTGTTCTCTGCCCACTAGGAAGCAGCTTTTTAGCACTGGGCTTTAAAAAGAGAAGGCGAGCAGGGGATGTTTCTAAGCAGCTGCACTCTTTGATCGATGAGATAGGTGAGCCAGAGTGTGTTCCAGTGACCTCCTGCTATATAAAACCTTGGCCTGCCTGACAAGACTTCTGGCTGCCAAGTTGCTGTGAGCCTCAGCTTTTACTGCTTGAATTTGATGAGGATTTTGACACCAGGCACTGCAGAATTGAGGTGGCCTCTCAAATATTTGCATTGCTTGGCAAGCCAGGGTATAACCGGGGGTGGATTCAGGAAGTTCTGGCAAGGGCAAGCACAGCTGGTGTTAAGGTCTTTGCAGGGCTCCTTTGTGTGTGTGTCTGTGTGTGTGTGTAGAGGAAAATAGCAAGGCCCCTGGATTTTTTTCCAGCCAGGGTTCCTGGGAAAGGATGAGTAATCTGGAGATTTCCTGTTACTTTTGGAGAGAGGAATAAAAACACTTTGCCTTTTGGGGGAATCTTCCTGGATCTTCCACTATCCCAGTTTTTCCCTGAGTGGCACAGAAGCCTCCTCCCTGGGCTCAGCTTTGTTTGTGGCAGCAGCACGAGCTGTGCTGTGCTAACACTGAGCTCTGCCCTTGTTTGCCTGGACAGTCCAGGATCAGATCGGTGCAATTCCTTGAGTCTGCTTCAGGAGCCAAACTCCACGCAGGGCACGGGTACCTGTGGTCAGGCTGTGCCTGGCCTGGGATGCTGGGAGTGCTTCCCTTTCATGTCTGAGAGCACCAGCCCTGCCAGGGAGGGACTGTGTGGCCACAGAGTGTTTGCACAGCACCTACCATGGCTGGGGTCAGGTTCATGGCTGAGTCAGCTGGCTGCTGCTGCCGTGCAAATGAGTAAATAGGAATGACAGAAGAAATGTGGGGGTTTCCTGTTGGCAGAGGTAGAAAGGAGTGAGGTACCTCAACTCTGAAGTTATTACTATTTATTATTTCCATTGCAATACTCCCTGCAGGCTGCCTTCAGGAGCAAGGGCTGTGTTGTGCAAGGTCCATGCACACAGCAAAGGCAGAGCCATTCCCCACCCTGAAAAAAGGTGTTCTGCAACTGAGGCAAGTTGTTTGAGCCCTTTGAGAGCAGGGAGTCAGGGGCTGGAGTGTGAAGCAAGGGGCGCTGCTGCAGCCAAGTGCCATACCCAGGCAGTTTGGACATCAGGTGTGTGTCCAAACACCTGCTGCTATTATTTCTGTGTTCTTGTCCACCACTATTTGGCCACGACTTTCTCTAACTGGTATTTCTTGATGTGTGCTCAGCCATTTCATGTTCTAAGTGCTTTACAAATATTATGTAATTAGGAAAATAACCCTCTATTTGCGCAGGCAATTGCACAACCACATGTTCAAAATTCAGCCTTCAGAAATGCAGCCTCAACTGAAATTTCCTTATCTGCTCCTAACTCTCCCAGCTGCTCTTCCCAAAATGAATTTTCATCCCTGCAACCCCAAAACTGACTGTGATGACGGTGATAAAATGAATACAGCCTGGGCAGATAAACTGCTCTCCTCTGCATGTAAAATGTAAGGCTGGTAAAGAAAGTAAGGGCTGGTAGGGAGTGCATGTTTTAGATGCCAGTATCGGTCTGTTTGCTAAATATGATGGCTTTTTGTGGAGGAAAATCAGTGCAAAACAAAGAGCTGCATCCCCCAGTGCCTGATCTCCAGCTGCTGCCATAGAACCATGGGCTCAGGCACAGCCCAGTTTCTTCCCTTTCTCATAAACTTTGGGTTTTGGGCTGGGGAAGGATTTTTCCCTGTGCCTGTATGAAGTGTGAGCCCTTGATGCTAAGCTCAAGAATTTTCTCCCTACCAAAATCCAGGGTATTTTTGTTTTGTTTTCCCTTTATGTTTTTTTTTTCCCTTCTCCTCTCTCTCAAAGGTTAAACGGTTCCCACAGGGTGCAAGAAAGGGTTATTGAAAGCAGCAGGTCCACTTTTGAATATTGCACTTCTGGTAAATCTCTGATCCAGCATCTAGTGGTTAACCACTGATACAGGAAATGACATTTAACGTTTTATCACTCAGCCAGAAATGGAAGAACAAGGCAAGTCTGTATGTGGTGAAGATGGATCATTGCCTACTACCTACCCCTTAAAGGCATATCATGCCATTTAAAAGGAAATGTTTTTCAAGCAGGGACTTTTTTCCCCCTCTTTGTGTACCTTTCTGCTTAAGGCAGACCAAAAACCTGGAAAACAAATCCCCTTCTTCCCCCCTCCACCCCCCAGGTTTTGCCTGCTAAAGTTGGGGTTATGGCCTTATAAACAACTTAAATCCTCTTTCCTGCTCTTTTGTATTTTTTGGAAGTGTATCCCTGGAGGAAGCTGGCGGGGAAGCGGGGTGGGGGAGCAGCCGGTGATGGAAAACTCGTGTTTCAGTAGGTGGCACTCGCTGCCCTGATCAGGGCTCAGCTCTCCCGGGCACGATGTGCTGCTGCCTTTAATCCAGGCAGTCCTGAGCAAACGTGCTAAAGTGGCAAAGGAAGAAAACCGTTAAAAAAAAAAATAAAAATCAACAGACAGGGCCGGAACTTCAGCAATGATGATGAATTGTTGTGGGTTATTGATTTCCGTGTTACTGCACTGGATTTTGGTTTACAGCAGCGAGCTGTTGTCACCACGGCAGCCGGGCTTTCTGTGGGAGCTGCTAAAACTTGGTCTGATTGCCGAGTGCATATTCAAGAAGCAAGCAAGCCAGCTCAGAAATTCAGTGGTTGTGTACAGTTCAACTAAAATTCAAAAGGCTGTCAGATCTGCCTATATAAATTCTAAGAGTTTCAGATGTTTTCCTCATACATGCTGGAGCAAAAAAATAAAAGCCAACAAAAAGATGCAGCATGGCAGTTTCCTCCTGCAAATAGGATATGTGGGCAAGCACTTTGATTTTTCAGCTGTTCCAGAGGCCATTTTCACCTAATGACATAGTGTGAGATGTTTTCCAAAAAATGAACCTCACAAATTGCCAAAACTTTCCTGGAAGTGAGCACAAAAACACATTAGAAAGCAACATAGTAAGGCAGACCAGCTCTCCTGCTCTGTGGGGCTGCAAAACATGATTTTCCTGAGCCCAAGAGCCACGAGAAGCAAATTCTTCAGAGAGCCAGTGAGTGGTGGCAGCAGCAGAGTCCTTCATGAGGAGTTCAAAGGCTGTGGATGAGGGCAGCTCTCCAGAAGTCCTGCTGTTCTCTGGCTTGGCTGGAAGTGAAGCTGGATGATGGGGTGAGCACTTGGATGCTGGAAAGCTGGCTTGCTCAGTCCTGCAGCAAGGATCTTGGATTCCATCAGCCAGAACGTACCAGCACAGCTCTCCTGCAGCTGAAACACTAGCTCACTCAAAGTGTTTGAAAGCCATTCTTGCAGCACCACACTGGTAGCTTAGGCAGAGAAAATCAAAATGTGTACAACATAGGAACAAGCTCATATTTGTGTTTAGGTGGGTCTGATGTGTACTGGAAATGGAGACTAAGGATCTGCACTTAAACTGTTGGCTTCAAAAATGGGGAAAGTGTAGTTGTAGTTCTCAGCACACTCACTGTTCGCTTAGAGTGTCCATCCTTCAGCATCCTGCTCATTCTTCCAGTTGTGGAAACCTGCTTAATACAGAATGCAAGGTGAGAAATGCTGTGGAAACTGCTTGGAGCATGTGGACAGGGGCTCTGCAGAAGCACACATGCACCATCCACAGAGGGAAGATGCACATGCATGAAACCAGATTCTCAGCCCTTAAGGCTGCATATTTTTGAAACTGTTATGATGTATTTTGTGCAGCTGAAATCCCACCATGCTCAGATATCCTGGTTTCTGTAGAATGCTCTCTTCTCTCCAGCCTTGCAAAGCAGTAGGACACTGGTCCTGCCAGAAAGTCTGAGAGACTTGAGCAGGTCTTTGACCCTTCTGAATGTTTGCCAGCAAGCAGTGACTCTCAGAGCCTTGAGCTACACCTTGGGAAGTGTTAGTGTTTATCTCTGCATTTGATTGCACCCAATTACTTGCTAGGAACATATTCTTTGAAGAAAGATCTGGAGCTGGATCCTTCTCCTATTGTGACTCTGCCAGCTGCCGTCCCCAAAGCTATTTTTAATCAGACAAGCTTCTCCATCCCTGCCAACAAAACCTCGTAACAATTAATAACAATAAAATGAAGGCAGCCTGGATAAATGAATTGTGCTGGGTCCATAAATGAGCAGCAGCAGCTCAGGAAGATCAGTGCTGCATTGTTAATGTGCTGTCTTCCATTTTGGTGTAGCCTTGGTCTCCTGGTTCACACTTGGCTGTGCTGCTGCTCTCTGTGCTGCCTGTGGCAGGTAGGCTGGCAGATGGGCACCAGCACCTCTGCACAGCAGGCTGCTGGGGTTTGCCTTGCTGTGGATGTGAGGAGGGTGTGAATGATCCCTCTACGTGCCAGCTGTGCTGCAGACACTTCATTAATTCTGATGGCACAGAGCTGCACCCACGGCAGGCCCCGTGGTGCCTGGGTTAACTCCCAGCCCTGTCATGTCACAGCCTCGGGTGTGAGGATTTGCCTGCAGGCACGTGTGTCCCTGTGCTGTGATCCTGTCAAAGCTGGGCCTTGCTGGGCTGCATCAGAGTGTGGACAGGAAGCCTCCAAGGACAGACTGCCACCCAAGCCACGGCAGGCAGTGATGCTGTTAAGCAGGAGGTGGTACAATGGGTACAGTGTGCTCTGCCACAGGACCCCATGCCATGCTGCACTGCTGCTGGAGGCTGCTTGCCTGGGTGCAAGCTGTTGTTGCTTTAAGCACGTTAACAAAACATGTCCTGGCAGTTTTCTTTAGGGAAAAAAACCCCAAAATCAAAACCAAAACAAACTAAAGAAAACCAACAGCAAAAAAAAAAAAAAAAAATAAAAACCCTAAAAACAAAACAAACCCCCAAAACCCAACAACAAAACCAACCAACTAACCAAACCCAAACAAAAACCCCAAACAAACATAGGGGCATGAGTCCAAAGGTACTGTCCTGCCCAAGTCCCAGGATGGTTGTATTTGGTTTGTTTCTTCCTGCTGGACAATATATTTCTCTTCAACCTTGGCTCCAAACTCTTGATAATATTGCTCTTCAGCTGTTATTTCCTACTCCAGGAGGCCTTCTCTAATGAGGGAAAGGTTTGAAGGTTTCTGGAAGGAAAGATAAATAGGAAATGGAAAAAGAGGAGGGAAAGATAGAGAAAAAGTAAATAAGCAAACAACCCCCACTACCTCCAACATAAAACTTGTCCCCTGGAAGGAGTGACTGCTTCACAAACAGCCAGGATAGCTTTCCCAAGGCCTGTGGGACAGCACATTCATCTCCTGGGGAGAAGACACTGAAGCTCCTCCATCAACTCCTCAGGCAGCAAGGGCACTGCAGAGATCACTGAGAAGAGAAGAATGTGAAAGCAGGGACAACAGGACAGCAGCCTGGGGAGGGCCCTGGTAGCCATGGGGGAAGAGAAGGAGAAAGCTCCTGTTTCTCTTGCCTGTTAATCTCACATCCTTGGGATCAATTTCCAAGTGTGCCTGTGAAACTGAACTCAAATTGGTGCCATTTCTGAAACTGCTGCTGGCAGTAGCCATCTCCCTTTAAAAACCTGTTGTGCTTGCCATGAAGAAGCACATGGAGAGAGCCTCTTGCAAGCCCAGTCTCCCCGGCTCTGAGACTTGCACAACAGAAGGGAATACACGTTTTTCACAGATACTTTCTTTTCCACAAAAGAAAACCCAAGAAAACAAAAATCCCAAACCCCCAAACCCCTCAACACTATTTTGTGCTTCTTTCTGAAGAATAATTGCCCAGGTGATGTTCACAGGACCCTGGGAAATGATAAAGGTGAGTGGCCAGCTGTGAGTAACAGTGCTCATCAAATAGACTACTGTAAGGCAAAGCAGCAAAAATTCCTCTGTGTCTGCCAGTTAGGGAAGCAGCTAACTCTGAAACTGCTTACTCAGAAAACTCTTACTTTGCTCACCCACCCAGGGTTTCTTATTGTCATCTATGACACAAGTACAGATCTATTTTGGGCAGTGGTTTTAATGTAAGGGGGTGAACATCTAGATATTTTCCACTGGAAGTGGATTGCTGTGAACACTAAAATTGAGTTGCTTCTTCTGGGCAAACTATCCATGGACCTTTACCAGCCTCTATCAGACAGCAGCCACTGAGGTGGAGTTTTAAGGCCAGAGATCTAGTGTCTAGTTATTATCCTGAAGCATGATCTCTACAAGTTAAGGTGCTGAGCACAAAGACGTGCCAAACTGTCTGAGTTGTGAGCTTACATGTGCCAAATGGGTTTGTATTGGTCAGCTGGTGCTCCAGAAATGGATAGACAGAAAAGGATATGCAATTTCCTTCCCTGGATATGCAATATCCTTCACTGAACACTTTGATAGTTGGTGTCATCCCTTGGCAGAGGTGCTGAGAAGACCTCAAGATACTGATCCCAAAAGGAAGATGACATGACTAAGGTTGTCTAAATGTTTTAAGAGAAGAAAATGCTGAGGGGTTTTTTTGTGAGAGTGGTGGAAGGCAAGCTGCTCTCATTGTGCCTCAAGTGCTTTGCACAACTGTCTGCAGCAAGCTCTGCACACACACACAGATGCTGTTGAAGATGCTGTTGCACAGGCTCTGTGCAGCCACACATCACCTCTCCTTTGGAGAGTCTTAGCCCCTGCCACCAGGTGAGGAATTAGGAATTCACACCATCCCCATTCAGATTACCTCCAGATCAGCCCTGAAGTCAAGGCCAGCCTGCAACACCAGGCCTGGAGTGTGGTGCTCTGGTAACAGGCTGGTGTGGGGTAGGTGTGTAAGCTCAGAGCTTACAGGGCTCAGGGACAAAGTCAGGCTGACTTACCATGTTCTGCAGGGAACACCCAAGCTTTATTCCTAAACTTGGTATTGTCAATTTTTGGGAATGAGCTCTACCAACATGAGTGTCCTTGTGGTGTTGGAACTAGTGTTGGTGGTGGTGCCTCTTTCCACTGTGAAACAGAGTAAGCAGCACTCCATGAAATCTATGGGTGATCTTGTGATTGTGGTGTATTCACTTAACACTGCAAGAGCCCTGTAGTGGTCGTTTGAATTTTAGAAAACAAGCAGAGCAGTAGAGGAGGAATAGAGGTAGAGCAGAGCATTGTGTGTTGTGCAAATGTAGTCTTCCACTGCAGATATCGAAGTGTTCTGATGCTTTGTGTAACAACACTTTTTTTTACCTTTTTTTTTTTTTGGTAAGAACTGAAAAACATCAATGCTGCTCTGGGAAAGACTGTGAACACCCTTATAAACAGGAAAGTGATATGAAGCAATTCAAGAGAGATTAAAGAATGTCTGGAAAACAACAGTACAAGTTCCAACTTGGAAAAATGTAAACTGGAGAAGAACAACTTGAAACTCAAATATGCAGGGGGAATAAATTGTGTTGAGGAGATCTAGGAATGATAGCAGCTAGCTGATTGGAAGTGGTATTTCTTAAGCTGCAGAAGTGGGCTATGTGTGGGAAGGCAGCCTCTTACATGTGGGAAGGCAGAGCATGTGGAATATTGCTCTGAACTCCATGTATTGCACTTTTAGGCAGACAGAGGCATGTTGGAGGGGATTCAAGAACAACAACCAAAAAACAGGGGGGATGTTGTCTCTGAATATCCCATTCCTAAGTTTTTCTTCATGAAGTAGTCAGAAGATGACAAAGAGGGAATGTGGTAACTGTCGCCAGTGTTAGAAAAAAGTAAATGCTAAACAGATTTACTTAAGGATGTATGCAGGGGAATAATCAGGAGTAATGGGAGTGTTCCTATAAAAGGAACACTGAACTGAATCTCAGGAATCTCCTTGATGGAGAGATGTGCAATGCCTTGCAAGGAAGTGGTGGAAACTTCGTTCCTTGGGGACATCTAACACTTGACCACACAAAGCACTAGGAAGTTTATTAGGGGAAATGACTGCATTGGATGGCGGGGGAAGTATGATACAAAAGATCACTTTCAATTTATCTGAATGTATGATATGAATGGGAAAATATGTACCAGGATGTTTGTGATTTCCACATTCAACAGGCTTAAGCTGCCTTTCATTTATAGTAACGAGAGACCAATTTATTCCCAAAAGGTTCCTCTTTTTTCCACTCTTCCAACTGTACCTTTCCTAATTTGTGCTGTGAAGCAATCACCTTAGAGCGCAGAGGACTGGGAGGCTTTTTCTCAGAATAAGCAATAGTTTTCTCAGAATAAGCAATAGTTTTAGCTCAGAAAATCTCATTTTCTCGGTGGGTGATGCCAAAACATAGGGCAGAAGGTGGTCATGTTGACTTAATGGGTGTCACCTCAGTATGATGTTCCTTCACTGGGAAGCAGCTTGTGTTCTTCACAGAGAGGATTTTTCCTGGCTTTTATCAGTTCCCACATGGGTCAGGAGCCACTTGCATTTGCCATTAAAATTGGCCACCAGAATGAGCCACCCTGATCGTTTGACTGGAATGCTTAAAAGCCATGTTATGCCTACAAAAAGACAAACAGAAAGTTATACACACAACAAAAACGAGTTTACAGCCAGGATCTTTTGCAGAGCACACCCCTCCTATCTGTGGAAGTGCCTCCCCATCCCGCTGGGCACACAGCAAGCAGGGCCTCCCTGTGGGCTCTGAAGGCTCTCAGTGTTCCCTGGGTTTTGGGAGATCAGGTGCTGGAGCCATAGTTTCAGAGCCATAGGAGCTAACCAGGGAGAGTGGAAAAAGACAGAAATGTGCATCTGGCTGTGCTGCAAACCAGCCTGGAGCAGCTGCTGCAGAGGTGTCCCTTTGCTGCAGCACTGGGTTAGCCCTGTGCTCATTAGCCTTGACAGTCTCTCTTGACAGCGTGCCCTCTCTATAATCTAAAGCTGTGCTTGGGAGATAAGGGCTTTGTGTACTGGTTGTAAAAGCGAGGCTGGAGTGGAAATTCACAGGGCTGGAAGTCAGAGATGAGCTTTGCAGCTACATTGAGAAAGCCCTAGAAAGGGTGAGGGCTCCTTCTCTCTGCACATTGAAAGCAGCTTCTCCTTCAAGCTCTCACAGGGCATTTGTTTGTGCTTCGTGTTCTGCCCCCGCCTACACAAATCCTTGTGCTGAAAGGTTTTTCTTGTTTTATTCTGCAGTCACTTGGGATGCATTGTCCTCTCCCAAGTGCTTTGTACTTCTGACAGAGCAAGGTGCTTGTATAACATTGCTGAAAATAGCGGGATTGGAGGAAAAACACTTACCTTGAGAAACTTCTAAGTTTTGTTTTGTGTCTCAGATCAAAGGCTGATTTATCTTGAAATGTCCATAGTTCCATGGTATTTGTCTTCTTGCACCTCTTTGGATCTTAATTGGTTTGAAAAATCCCCATGTTTATTCACTATGAGAGTCCTGAGAGCCCTCCCACCACCATTCTTACCCTGCATATTATCAGATCTCAGGGAAAAGCTGGACTTAGCAAATTCTTTTTCATTAAAAGAAAAGGGAAAATCTAACACTTCTGTGTGGGTGAAATGAATTGAGATGTAAGTGGAAATGAATTGAGATGCAAGGTAAGAGTTTGGTAGGGGAAAATTGTCTAATATAGGTATGGGGTTTGTCTAATATTGTTTAATAGGTATGGATTTGGTAAGAGAGTATTGTCTAATAGCCTTGGAAGTCATCTAAAGATATAGCGGTGAGAATGGAGACATCAGCTGTGGAAGGGTGCTCAGCCTTTGAGCTTCCTACCCTCCTGTCCACCAGCTTTTGTGTTGTCCCAGACTAATATTCCTTTTCACTCACCCCCCTGCTTGGTTTTCAGTGGGATTGTCAAGGCAAACGAGGTGGAAAACATGGGAAGCTAAACAAGCTAAACAATAGGTTTCTAATCATTATCCTGTTTAGAGTAATATTTTATGACTTTGAAGTGGATGCAGCATCTTGCTCCTTTGAGCTCTGTCCTCAGTGAGCACACACTAAGTGTGACAAGAGCAGTTGTAGCCCAGGACCTGGTGGGGACATAGAAAATCAAGCAGAGGAAAGAGCAGAGGTGTACCCAGGTCTACAGATGGTCAGTGGAGGTCCCCAGAGTGAGGAACTGAAATAGCAAGCTGTTCATCTTTGATTCAGCGTTCTCACTGGACTCCAGCATCCAAACTGTGTTCCATTCCTGAGGTTTCTGTATATCATCTCTGAAATACAGCATCTCCTTGTCTGTCTGCCAACACAGTGAAAACCTAGACCAGGGGACCTTGATATGGCCACCCTTTTACTGAACCACCCTGGGTGCCAGAAACATTGATCTTCTCAAGTCAACTAAACAACAACCTCTTTTTTAGCTCCTTGCTCTGACCACTACATTGCTCATCTCTGCTTACTTTGCTGGATGACTCCTTCCCACTTTGGCTGGCCCTACCCTTCATGTGAAACAAATCTATCCCCCAGGGGCCTTTTGCAAAGGTGACCTGGCTGTCACACCCCAAAACCCCATTCTGGCTGGGACACATTCCTCCCCGGTGTCTGCAAAAACATTTTCCTCTCCTTTGGATCTCTGAAAAGCTGCCACTCCCCACACTCCACCAGCACCTACCAGGTATGTCAGGAGCTGAGGCAGCCTGGTCAGTGCCAAATATTGTCCTTGTGGTATTGATATTTTGTCCTTCCCTCTCTCCTTCACATGAACCTAAACAAAAGTGAGATTGTGCAGAGGATATTCATGTGACTTCATTAATTTCAGGCTACTAAATCAGGTGGAGTTATTTAGGTTCCCTACAGAGTCAATAAAGGAAGACAACATCCAATAAACCTCCTATGTTGTCCTACCCTTTTCCACCAATTGCATAAGGAGCTTATTTATCTAACTTAGGTAACAAATATATCCCCCTGATCATAATAATAATAACAAAAAGATCACCCTTCCTCTCTGTGCCCAGCTTCTTCTCTGAGAAAGAAAGTGTTGGGGAATTATGTGTGTGGTAAGGATAGGCAGGCACAGGGAGGAAGGAGGAGATGAGAATGAGAGACTGGGGTGATGTGAAAGGAAGAACAGGAAATGAGATGAGGTAGTGGAAAGGATCCTCAGGAAGAAATAAACTTAAGAGATGGAAGTGGAGGAAAGATAACTGCAGAAGAGACATGGAAGGAAAAGAGAAGTGAGCAGCAGGAGGCAATATGACTCTTATCAGAGTGTTTGGGAGTGGGCAGGAAGGAAGCAGCCACCAGGAAGGAAAGATACATTCAAAGAGACCAAATGTGAGTCTGGGGTAGAAGGGCCAGCTGTGATACTAAAAAGAGAGGGGAAGGAAAGGGGAAGAGGAAAGGGAAAGGGAAGAGGAAGGGGAATGAAAGATAGTGAGTTCAGGAAACAAATTCTCACAAACTTTAAAGGAATGACCCTGTGCCAGAGGAAGGCTTGGTTGAATCCAATGTCAGAAATGGTCAGACAGGAAAGAAAAAAAAAAGGAGCTGTAAGTGGAGGACAAATGAACAGAGGAAAGGCACTAAAAGTAGAGTAGGCACAGAAACCAAGGGTCTTGGCTTGCTGTCTTGGAGTCTTTCCAGGGACTTTAGTGGGAGCCGATTTGGGCCTGGAGCATTTAAAATGACTGTTGCACAGACTTTAGCCAGAACTCATTCTCATAACTCCTATGTAAAAATTGTGTATCTTCAAAGCTTTTGTGGATCTGTATGTATGCAACCCCAACCCTGCCAATCCCTGCATTGTAAAATCCTAGATGATTGCTGCTCCCTCTGGGGACTGAATAGGATTTGAGCTCTCCAAGTATGTAAACACTCGCTCTTTGGGTTGCACCTTGCCACTGCAAATAGAACCACTGACCTACAAAGTACAGCAGCTTAACTCTCTGTAAAATAGATACAGATTCAAGGTGTCACAGAGGTGGACCCAAGACTTCTGGCTTTGTGTCCACACAAAGCAGCTGTTTCCAGCTGGAATGGTCCCTGTACTTTTTTACTGAATTTCTGATCTGTGATTTTGGAAGGCTGTTCTCTGCCAGATTGTTTTTGCCCTTTCTTTCCTTCATCTCCTTTCCTCCTAAGGAATGACCACAGTGCCTCTGAAAATAAACAAAGCACAGGACAGGTTTGGCAGGACCTTTCAAAAGGAAAATATTCCCTCTCCATCTGAGTGGTTATGAATAATGTTCTCCATAGCACATTTAGTTCAGACTTCAAAGCCGTTGTCGCTGAGGTTGTGTCAAAGTCGATTTGAAACACAGACTGACAAAATGTAAGCACTCACAGGAAATACAATTCTTGCCCAGAACAGATTTTCAGAGTACCTGTGGCCACCTGGGCTAAGCTGCTCTTATAAATTATTAGCTTTCTCTGCTCAACACCCCTTACTGGCTTTCTGTCCATCATTGCTCTTCCATAGAGAAGCATGGCTTTTAATGCTGCCTTGAGAAAGATAAAGGGTGCAAATCTGCTGAACATCTTCAGAAATGGTCCCTCTGCAGCATCATCAGCACCTGGCACTGCTGCCCCAGGCACTGCTGTCCCAGTGAGATGACTTTTCTCTGGGCTGCAGTAATTTGCCTGCTATCAAGCAGTGTTTGATGAAGATCAGAGCAGAAAACAAGGCTAGATGAAATCTGCTTGGCTAATTTGTGTACCTACCTCACCCTCTGTAAGCACTCAGCCTCTCACCCTTTGCCCTCCTCCTGAGAAGAGAGCACTTGCTGAGCTGAGATGCATCACCCTGCTCTGATGCCAGGGTGATAAACAAGAAACAAAAAGCACATGAGTGCAGGCACCCAGCAGCCTGTCACAGCTGGATGGAGTCACTGTCAGGCTGTCAGCATCTTGTGCTCCCTGGGCATGACATTGCCCTTTCCAAGCTCTGGCAATGTGTGCTCCTTCTCCAGGCCAAATAGAAATGGCTCCATCCACTTGAAAAAATCACTCCAAAATGCAAAACTCCCCAGGTAGACACAGCACACAGTTGGTGCAGAATGTTCTGGAGTCCATCTTGCTGTGAGAAAAGCAGGAAGTGCTTTTCCCCCCCTTCTTTTGGCCACAGATTGATGGCACATTGATGCATTTACCCCCTTCTGCTGTGGCTTTCTGGCAGTGACAACCCCAGGGCTGCAGAACGTGGATGGTCAGTACCTACCTGTGGACAGGATGGGTTTTTGTCAAACTTCTGTGCCTGTCTGCTCTTCAGTGAGACCTCTGGGTGTCTCCTATGAACTGACTGCTTTTGTGTTTGGGTATGTGTATGCACATGTAAATGGCCTGTAATGGGTGTGGATCAATTGTAGTACCTCTAAGCTCTAGAAGAAATGGCTAAATCAGAATAATTAAAAAAAAAAACAACTAAAAAAACAAACAAACAAACTACCCAAAACAAAAGAGAGAGGAGAGCAGAGTAAATTTTCTCTCTGCAGTTCTAAGAGGGGCTTCACGGGATTTTTGTGGAGGTAGAAATTGGGTTGAATTTGTCAGGAGCTGCTGAGTCTGAAATCTGCTTTTGGCTCAGAGGCCACCTCAGATGAGAGGTGCAGACCCAGATTTTGGGAAAATGCACGTGCTTCTGCTTTTGGATGCCAGCAACCTGTTTTTGCAGAGGCACTGAGGTGTTTTTTTGATCTCAGTAGGAGTTCTGGGTGCGTTAATGCTCATGCAAATCAGGCTGCAGGTATCTGAACTCGGGCAGCCAAAAACACAGGCGGCCGAATTTTGAGGCTGTTTATTACATAATCACAGCTCAAAAACCTCTCTGCATTTAATTTTCCCTTGTTGGTAATACTGTGACTCTAAAATGTTCCTCAAATGGACCCTGGGATGAGAGTTAAGTTTCATTTAGCTGGAGGAAAAGGATCCCTGCCAGTGACAGCCATACTTATTGTATTTCAGGAAAATGTGTATCAAAAGATCTAAAGTTTTCTTCTTATTCTCCTTGCCCATCCTATGTCCCTGGATATATTCAGTAAATTCTCTGTGGTCCTTGTTGTACACACCAAAAATAGTAGTCTTGAAGACATGCTATGAGCTGATCTTAGTGTTTGCAACACCCATAGGGAGGTGGTCATAGTTTTGCTCAGTGGCTAAGGTGAATGTTTTTGGGAGAAGTGCTGGTTCAAGGCAAAGACCAGGATTTTTTTCCTTCTTGAAAAATAAAAAAAAAAAGAAAGCCAAGCATTTTTTATTATCTTGAAATGCCATACATGATCCAGAGTGATACAGTCTCCTTCTTATTCCTGTTAATTAATATCTTCCTAATAGAAATTTAGGTGAATCTTTAAATGAAAATTTCCATCCTGAAGTGTAAAAGCAAAAAGTTTCCATTTGACATTTCTGGAACAAATAATTTTCAGGGATGCCAGACTAAACTTTTTCAATGCTACAATTTTTTTTCCTGCTTGTTTTCAGCTGGAAGTCTTTGCTTCACTTGACCTGAACTTGCAGTTCTTGACAATCCATCTGAAATGGCTTTTTCCCAGAAAATACACTGTTCACAAAAATAGCTGAACCCAGGCAGAGGATTTTAGTCTCATCTGGTTGGTTACTGATTTGTAAACTAGCCAGCAGCCTGTAGCCTGGTAGCAAAGTTGTTAAATTGTTCTTTATTTCTGCTGAATGAACTTCTAGGAACTGCAGTGAGTAAGCCGGGCCCTGTTTCATTAGGCAGCACACATCCATGCAAAGCCAAGCTCACCCATGCTGCAAAGAGCATGTTTCATTTCACCAGGTAATGAAATCAGCTGGAACAAAAAGGTATTTGAAGGCTGCAAATAGACTAGAAGCTTCTGCTGAAAAGATAAGTGAGAGAGCATGTGCCTTGTCCAAAGGCAATGAAAGCAACAAGAGCCTAAGGGTGAGAGACTGGGAGGTAACATGAGCTAGGCATGGATACTGGTTTGGGATTTTCTTCAAGGATAACAGGCAGTAACTGCTGGGGAGCTCCTGTGGAACCTTCCAGCAGGAATCTCCTACCTGACTTCAAGGTGGTGTTATTATTCTGCTCAACTTCCTCTCTGGAAACTTGGTGCTGGTGATAGAAAAGATTGGATGTCAAAATGTGGCCAATTAAATTATTTAAACTTTTACAGTTTCTTTTCTGCTGTGTGCCTGATGCAGAAAATAAAAGTCAGTATTGGTGGTCATGATGAGGAATTTCCAAGAGGATTATTTTGGACAGGTCCATGGGATGAGGGTTGGAAAGTCTGGGCATTGGACAGCCCAGCTGCTTCCCCAGATCAGCCACACTGCACCTGCAGGTCGTGCAAGGAGCGGGGACCCAGGCAGCTCACCTGGGCTGCCCAAGGGGCTGGGGGAAACCCACCTTGCACCCTCTGAGATGCCAACTGCTGCCATTGTGTTGTGACAAAAACTCAGTTTTTTCTGATGGACTAGAGATCCATGAGAAGTCTTTTATGAGGCAGACTGCAGGCAGGTTGGTGGACTCGGGGAAGGAGGGAGCAGAGGAGGAAGGAGGGAGCGGGCGGGCCTGTTGTGGCAGGCTGTGAGGGGAGAGCGCGGGAAGCGCCCCAGCTGCTCTGCTCTCCTCGCCCACCCACTGTGGATCCCTGCCCGGCCTCCTCCTCCAGCCACAGCTCCAGAGCAGGGAGAGGAGCCTGGCCTGGCATGAAAGCACCATGTCCTGGGGGGCATCAGGCCCAGCTGGGCCAAGCAGGGATTGTCCCGCTCTGCTCTGCTCTGGGGCAGCCTCAGCTCGAATATTGTGTGAAGTGTTGGGTGCCACAATGTAAGAAAGACATAAAGCCATTAGACAGTGTCCAGAGGAGGGCACGAGGATGGTGAAGGGCCTTGAGGGGAAGCCGTGTCAGGAGCAGCTGAGGGCACTTGGTCTGTTCAGCTGGAGGAGGCTGAGGGCAGCCATGGCAGTCACAGCTTGTGCTGAGGGGAAAGGAGGGGCAGGCCCTGAGCTCTGCTCTCTGGGACCAGGGACAGGAGCCAGGGAACGGCTGGAGCTGGGTCAGGGCAGGGTCAGACTGGAGATCAGGGAAGGTTCTTCCCCCAGAGGGTGTCGGGCACTGCCCAGGCTCCCCAGGGAATGGTCACGGCCCCAAGGCTGCCAGAGCTGCGGGAGCGTTTGGACACCGCTCTCAGGGATGCACAGGGTGGGATTGTTGGGGTGTCTGTGCAGGGATTGTTGGGGTGTCTGTGCAGGGACTGTCGGGGTGTCTGTGCAGGGATTGTTGTGATGTCTGTACAGGGATTGTTGGGGTGTCTGTGCAGGGACTGTTGGGGTGTCTATGAGGGATTGTTGGGGTGTCTGTGCAGGCATTGTTGGGGTGTGGCAGGGCCAGAGGTTGGACTCGATGATCCCTGTAGGTCCCTCCCAACTCAGGACATTCCATGATTCTATGATTCTGCTAGCCACGAGTAGGAGGATGTTCCCCTTCCTCAGTCCTGCTTGGCTGCTGCTCTCCCCAGCTCCACAGGGGCTGCTCAAGGCAGCACTGGAGAGGCAGCCCTGGGCATTGCAGTCCCTCATGGGCACATGGATTGTCCTCCAAAGACAGGGAACCCCCCCCATACAGCGAGGACGAAGCTCCTGGGTCAAGGCCTGCCACTAGGGGTGTTTTCAGAGGTTGCAACAAAGATCTGGGCTTTGAGGAAGCCGAAATTACCACGGCATGTCCTCCTCTGCCCTGCTGTGCTGTCGGTTTCCCTCCAGGCACTGTGTGAGAAAGTGAGCATGGATTTAATTGCCGTGGTGGCACAACATCCAGATGTTTTGAATACTTCTGTAGATTCCTCCCTGTTTGTGATGTGGTTAAGGCTGCTGGCAGCAAGGTGGGGATCATTTTATTTTGTGTCAGAGGAGAGATAGCGATAACCCACTGTGATAGATTGGTGCTTCTTGCTGGGGCCACCACTGTTGCCAGCAGTGCTGGGTGGGATGGTGAGGGCTGGAGATGCAGGAGACCCCAGAGAAGCCTTGGTGGGGGGAACACAGCCTGGGGCAGGCACAGCAGCTTGGTGGGGAAGGCTGCTGGGCTCAGCCCTTGGCAGCGGGTTCAAGGTGCACGTGAGCAGCCAGCAAGGGCTTCTGCCCTGCTCTGCTCCACCTCATCACAGTTGTAGCCCTGGAATATAGATATCACACATAGTTTATCCTGAACAAAACTGCACACCAGATGCAGTTTTCCTGCTGTGTGGTGGACAGGGCGTAGTCGATCAGGCATGCAGCACAGGTTTGAGCACTAACCAGCATTAAAAAGTGACTGCATGACACAAATTAAGGTAGCTGTTTGAAATATTTGCTGCAATTGCTCGTGGAGGATTATGCATTGTGGGGTTTTTTTGTCTGGACTGGACATCCCAAGACATAGCTGAGATTGAAGCACCTCTTCTAGATGAGGATGCTGCTTTGGACAGGCACTGCCTGCACCTGCCTTGATGTCTAGACATGAAGCATCACCTACTGCTCTCAGCCTGTCTGGTCAGCGCCAAGCACTGATCCTAGCTGGGCTCTCATGCTGATGATGGCTGCTGGGCTGGTGCTTCTGCATTCAGGGTTGGTAATGGATGTTCAGTTCCCATCTGGGGTCAGGTGGTTACTGTCCACCTGGTTTCAGTCGTGCTGTGCCAGTTTATCACACTGAGTTACAGACCCCTGCTTCCTGGGAAGCTCCTTTGGGGAGCAACACACCATCACTGGCAGAAGCAGAGGTAGCTGCAGATCTAAGCTGGATTTTCTGCAATCCTTCTGTGGTGAGTGTGTGCAGCTGTAACTTTGAGAAAGCTCTTTCTCATTTTATCTTTGTGTCCTTGATGGAATGAACAGTCCCCGAGCATCCTTTTCTCCCTTCCTAAGGCTGGGAGATCAGCTTTGCCTCTGTGGCTGTAGCTGTCCCACTGAGTTCCTCACCTATCAGCTGAACTGGCTCCCTGAAAGTGAGTCCACATAGGAGGTGGGATTTTGTTTTGCTTAGTTTTAAAGAAGAAAAATGTTTGTGCATTTTATATATAGGCTTAGGGCCCACACAAGGAAAAAGTTTCTAATTGTTCCTGATGCAATGTGTTTGGCAGTGAGAAAAAAATGTGGGTGGGGAATGCAACACCTACTGCAATTATCCTTCTTGCCTCCTTGTAGGGGGAGTGAAGAGAACGAAAGCAATTTGTCTTTGGCAGGCATTTGTGCTTTTCTGTAGGGCTCTGAAGTTGTTGACTATCAATGCAAACAAAGATCTGCACACCTAGTGTCATACTTGTGTAAAGATGTAAAAAAAACCTAAAAGCAGCTCACAGAGTTAAATTAAATTAATTAATGACTCCTCACATGCTGCTAAATGACAAAACTGAACCCCCAAAATCCCCTCAGTGTCTTTCTTGGACTTTACCAGGCAGCAAAGGACCAGAAGGGTTCAAGGTGAGGGGAAATGTCTCAGGGGCAATCAGGGACATTAGGAAAGTACCTGCTGCCTCTGTGAATAGAGCAACACCCACCTGCCTTGCATCATCTTCCCCCAGCTCATCTTCACTGAGGCTGTGAAGATCAAAATGCTGGTGTGAGCTGGCAAGTGAATATCATGGGGATTTCAGAGCCTGGAAATTTCAGCAATCTTGTGTGGAGGTGGTTTCTCCTGTGGCCAACTCCTCATCAAAGACAAGATGGCTCTGGAAGTGTGTGTCACACTGCCAAGGAAGCATCCAGGAGGCTGTGCTGTGTTTTGGATAATCAGATATAATGGGTACGGAAGTTAACTTTCTCTCCAGTGGATTTTTATCTTGGAAGGGATGGGGCTTCTCTCTGAAGCCTGCACACAGGGTGGTCTTGACAGAGGAGGCCAGCAGTGGCAGCCCTGTTGTATTGTGTGGAGATCCATGGTGCTCCTGGCTGAATAAAAGGGCAGCACCAATGAAAGACAGCAGGGGCTGGCTCTGAGGATTTGGGTGTTCCCTATGAGCCATGGAAATGCTGCTTGTCTTCCATGTTCCTCTACCCAACTCTTGTTCCTCTGCCTCTATGAACCCCCCAACAAAGGAGCTACAGTCTCCTGTGAAACAAAACTGTTGGTCACTCTCAGGTGGCTGCACAGAGCAGCTGGGGAGGTCACAATTGACAGGTAGAAAGTAAGTGCTGAGGGCTGCAGCTGACAGCCTCAGGGAGCTGTGCACACAGGAGCTCTTCTGAAGCACAGACAGCAGAACAGCCCCGCTGTCTGACAGTGTGCAAGGACTGCCCCAGGAATTCAGTTTTCCAGCCTGGTTTGCTCGAAAGTGAAAACAGTTGTGGGTGTGTGAGGTCAGATGGCAGAAAGCAAAAAGGGAATGGCAGCATGGAGCACCATGGGAGGCAGATGGCCACGGAGAGCTGGCCCAAGTGGGATCCAGCTGGGCTGTGGTTTCCCACTCCTCTCCCCACTTTGGGATGCTTTTTCCCACTATCCATCTTTCAGCAGCACTGCTGCTGTGTGGTTGGGCAGTGAGTCAGACTGAGGAGCTGAAAACCAGCCTCTTCCTTCTGTGCAGGTTATTTTCACCAGGTCAGTGTGTGTGGAAGCTGCCAAAGGGCCGGGGCTGGCACCAGGAGGGGTGGGAGAGTACGTGGGAGGATCTGGCTGTATCAGACTAACATCTGAGGCTGCAGAGAGAGACTCCTTACTGTAGATTAGGTGAGGCAGGTTGTGTTGGCTGCTCCCAAGGATGTGTAACAGGAGCAGAAAGAGCTGGGGAGCTGGTTCTTTACTATGTTTTTATCCTTTTTTCCCTTGTTTCTCAGGTGGAGCTGTGTGTTCCTCTGCTTTCTGCAGGTGCTCCTGGAAGCAGTGCATTGTCTCCTGCTGCTTTGTAACAACTCCTCACGGTTGCCCCTGGGCTGACACCTCTTCTTTCCTACACAGGCACATCCATTCCTGTAATTGGATGGATTTACCAATATGTTCTCAATTTGGTTTCACGTTAAGACATTGTCAATTTTCACAGAGGTAAAAGGCAGCCAGCACACTCAGAGACAGTTCCTGTGTCCATGGCCTGTGATTTTAATTCAAATTTCGTTTTTTTCAGCATTAAAAGCAAATAATTTGCCCGATTGGTCACATTATGACCACAGCTCTTAGTTTGGTGGAGCACAGGAGCAGATGTCACCTCTGAGATGTCCCCACTCCTGGCAAAACTGGGCTTAGGGAGAGACTCAGTTTTACCACAAAGCCTGTGAATTTTTCATGTGGCTTCCTAGGGATGCTGGCAACACTGCAGTGAAACAAGAGATCAAAAGAGCAAAAGACAACAGGACATTTATTTTGTGGATTGGAAATTGCTCACTCATTGCACACAGACCACATGAGGCTGTGACCCACAGGAGGCATCTGTCTTACATGAAAAGAATCAAGGTGGAAGAAGTAGAAGTGAACTAGATGCTTGTTTTCTGATTAGGACTGCTTAAATGGCTCTTGAAGAGGTGAATGAATTGATTTTCCCCTTTGTTTTTCTGGCAGTAAGCCTTGGGGTCTAACGAGCTCATTACAAATAGCCTTGTGCCCATCACTAACAGGGGAAGAAGAGCAGAATTTCTCTTCCTTCCCCTTCTCCTCTGCAGCAGCTACAGCTGTTTAGCAAAGCCTCACAGCACTTCTTCTTTTTTTTTTTTTTTTTTTTTTTTTTTTTTTTTTTTTTTCTGAAAATTGCCTTCTCAACCCAAGACACAAGGCTTGGTTGACATTTTGTGGAGGAAGGATGAAACAGGACAGAGCTGAAACACTTTCCTCTTCTGTAAACAAAAGCTGGGAGAAAAACATTTGTTTTGAATTTAAAGAAAATGTTTTCATTTGGAAAATGAATAATTTCCTGAAAGACTTATAGCTGAATGAAAAATGTTTCCTTTTTGTGAAATTCTCTTGGATAACCATTTTCCCTTTCACAATTGCCTCTCACACCTGCAGCCATGTTCTCTTGCTGGCTTTTCAGCAGGGACTGAGCATCTCTCCTTTGCCCCTTCCCATGCAAAATCTATGGATTTTGTTGGCTTCAATGAAAACTGTAGGTTAATCAGTCTTTTAGGAAGTGTCCTAAGTCTTGAGATGGACTTGGCTTGTTTTTTTTTAAGTGGGTCCTTTGTTTTGTACAACAGCCTTTTGCTGTGAAATTATCTTTATTGAAGCTCTTCCAGTTGGGAAATACATGACTTGACAACACTGGATGCTCAGTCCTTGAGAGGCCTTAGGTCTGAGGCTGATTTTGTACTGTCATCCCATCTGTGTTGGAATTTGATGGATGTCAAAACTGAATGCAGGTCTCTGCAAAGAACCACCAAAACAAATTGCTGTGTTTTTTCACTTCAGGGTGAGAATTGACTTGGTTGAGAAGGTTGCTGTGAGGGTTAAGTTTTACTTTTGTAGTAAACCCTCAATTTTTCCTGGGTTGGATATATTTTATGGACACTGCTCAGATCTCTGTGTTGCACAGACTTTATACAGCCCTAATTTCCATTGGCTTTAGCAGAGCAAAGGTGTCACCTCATGCATGAAATTGTTACTGTGGGATGGCAGATCTCGCTGGCACATTTTCCTCCTGTTCTGTGTAAGGTTGAGGAAATTTCAGTGGTGGGGCAGATTATATGAATTAACTAGGTGAAGTCCTGGCCATGTGAAATTTGTCTGCCCATTAATTATTCTTGCTTGATGATTTCATGGAAATTTTAGGAGTGATCTAGAATGTGAGCTGAGGAGGAAGAATCTGTGAGGGAGCAGGTTCCAAAGAGCACTCACCAACACTAAGAATATTTTGAAAAGAAATAAAGACACAGGCAGCCTCTTTTGCTGAAGTGTTTGCTACTGTATTTGCAGGCAATCTCCCCAGGTCATTCCCAAGTGGAGAGAGAACTTCCCACCCTAGCTGGAGGGTTGGAAGAAGCATGATTGTTGGGTTATCTGGGTTCTCATGGCACCAGAAGGACACCTCAATGTGTGTTCCTCCCTTTCCCCATTCTGTTTCATATCAGCCAGTTCTCAATAGACTGATGTGCTCTCTGGAACCTTTCCTGCAGGAAAGAGCTGCTCAGCACCCCAAGAAACAAGTGTGGATGTGTCCTGCAGCTCTCTGGGCCAGGAGCAGCCCCTCCAGGAAGCCACTAAGGAGCTTCAGTTCCTCCCTTGCTTACTGTCTGCGTTTGAAAGGACAGGTGTCTGCTAAGGAAGGCAGGAGCCTCTCTTGAAATGGAAAATGTAAACCCCCTCCCTCCAAATTATTATAATTTTGAAATTGAGGGGTTCTCAGGCAAAGATATGGGAATAGGAATAACAGTTCTTTACTAGGAAAATGAAAATACAAATGCAGTAGTACCAAAAAAGCCCCAAAAACACTGACAGAGTCAGAATACAACCTGACACCCAGTTGGTCAGGGTGGTGGCAGCAGTCCCATTAGATGGTGGCTGCAGTCCTTCTGCAGTGACAGGGGTGGTTCTGTTGGAGCAGGGATCCTGTAGAAGGATGGAGGTTTCCTCTGAAGGTCCTGTGGTGGTGTAGATGGGTTTGGTCTTCCTCTGGGAATCCAGTGGAAATGAAAGCTGTTCCTCTGTGAATCCAGTGGGAAAAGGCTGTCTCTGGTGTTCCAAATGTCAGATTCTATCCAGGTAGGAATGCTTGGCTCCTCCCCCTGGGCGGAGCATCTCACAATGGGATGATGGAATTTTATCAGTCATACAGTGACACTCAATGGCCCATGAACAGAAGATATCCCTTGGAGGGAGGATGTTTGTGGAAGAGATAAAGAAAACTGCCCCACCTGGTTTAACAGATGCTGATAGAATACATACTTTTGGTTACATCTTGCATTGCAACCTAAGACACTTAGCTGGAAAAAAGAGTAGGAGTTGCAGTGATCTACATGGAGTAAGGATCCTTACATGGAGTAAGGATCTCCATGTGGGAATACTGTGGTTTACAGAAGTTAGAGAAGAGAAGCACAGTGGAAGCTAATGGTTGGAAGCAGAATTAAGATGGAGTTAAATGGGAAAAAAAAGGGACACATTTGAATGCAGGAAATTACTAACCATTGGTACAGAGGAGGTGGAGTCCTCATTTTGCAGGGCTTTGAACAGAGGCCTGCTCAGATCCTGCAAGCACACATTGGCCAAGTGAAAGTTACTGACCTTGGCCCTTCCTGTGGTGAACACTCCCTGCTTTCCTTGTCGGATCATCCAAACTGACTCTTGGCTTGCCTCAGCTTTCACGCAACCCCGGCTTCTTTTCCTCACTTTCTTCTGCCGGGTCGTGCACTCACATCTCTCTGCAGCCTACTGGAAACAATACCTGCTTTGTTTGAGCTGTCTTCAGTTCCTTCCCTTCACCTTGTCAAACACCAGGAAGGGTTGGCTTGGAAACTTTGTCCATTTAGCGGAACTTGGCTTCAAGTCAACAACCCCGGGCTAACAGTGTTTATCAGGCAGTAGGAGATCAATTCTAGTTCCTGAACAGTTATCATTCTTCCTGTTGTGGCTGTTCTCCAGCACTTTGAGATGCTGGGAAACTTTATGCAGAGGTGTTTGCAGGAGGCAGAGAGATTGATGTGTCCCTGCAGGTTTTACAACTGATCCTATCGGCCATAACGACCTCCACTGTCTTATGGGAGGGCACTGTGTTTTCCTTTTTTCCCCCTAAATGTTGGTTGTAGTTTGTGGCAGCAGTCACACAAAGAGGGTCTGCCTGGTTTTAAATTGGTATCTCAGTCTGGTTCCTGTGCTGGCACTGAGGATGGAGGAGATGCACACACTTGTTGACAAATGGACAACACTGAAGAAAACAGGTGTACTGCTTCAATTCTCTGTAGCAATTGCCAGATTATTTCTTTCCCATTTATACATTTAGTCTGCCAAGAATCACAAGAAATGGATGTCCTGCAGAGCGACAACCTAAGCCTTACCCTTCACTGGACATCTAGCCAGGGGTGGAGAGATGGTCAATAATAGACAGGTTGTCTGAGTTATGATGACTAACCCTGGGAGATGGTTATTAAACACTGTAAGTGCTGTCCTTTTGAGCAAATGAGGGCTGCTACAGCAGGGATACAACAGTACTGCCACAGGGGAGGAGGAAAAAGGCTGTTTCATTACTGGTGACATTGGCACTGTTGGACCCAGCTCAGGCTGAGCTCATTGCTGAGCATCCACACCCCATTCCCCTTTTTTCAAGGCAACAAGGTGAGGAAAGAGGGATGAAGGTGGGAAGACAGGCTCTTTCCCCTCTTTTTCTTCTCTGACTTCAAAATGACATAAAACTTTTCCATTGATTGGGGAAAACAGGTAGGGACACCTAGAATGAAGAAATTGATGCGATTTTGTTCACCATTGGCACAACCCTGTCTTATATTTTGTGCTGGAGTTCTGGCTGCCCTGGCATTGATTTCTTCACACCTCATTTCCTTGGTTATTTTGGAAGTGGGTCCTGGGAAGTTCATCCTCACCTGGCTCTCTGTTGGGCTCTTAAGAGCTGCTCGGGGTGGTGAGAGCTTGAACCAGGCTGCAAACTTTCCCTACTTCCCTCTGCAGCCTCCTCCTGGCTGGGCATGGCAGGATGGCAGTGTGCAGTGGGACATTTCTTCTGAAGTAGCTCATGAAGTTGCATCTTTCTCCCATCAGGTGCATATAATTTAGCTCAGCTTGCAGTTCTGCATGGTGAGGAGGCTGCAGCAGAGCTGAGCAAAGTGTGCTTGTGGTGAACCCAGGGTAACCAGCAGATCCCTGGTGTGTGGGAATCCAGTATGAACAGACCTGACATGTGATAGATCCACCTGTTCCTGTGCTGTTGGAATATTACCCTGACACACCAACCTTTTCTTTCAGGTGATTAATTAAGCACATTTGGTTTTGGGCTTCATGCTGTGGCAGTGCATCCCTTCTCTCCTCACATCTTTCCTAAGAGGCTCTTTCTGCTTTGCTTGGAAGCTGCTTGGGTTTCAAACTGAGGTCAGCGTTTTCTTGTTTGCTTGTGTCTCAGAGGTGGCGTCCCATCTGGGAGAAATGAAAACCTTTCTTCCTACATAATTAAAAAATGCTGTCAGCAGCCTCTGTAGGTCCTCAGGGTGTGTGGACAGTCACTGAGGTCTTCTTTGACAGCCTTGCAAAATCTCTCCTGGTCAGTGCTGGGGAGCCAGATGGAGGAATCGTGCACCACCATGCTTGTGGCAGCTGTAGTCTGCAAACCTCTGCATTGTCCATGCTCCCTGTGCTGGTGTTGGCCTGGGAGCTTTCCTTTGCAGCTCAGTCAGTTTTGAAAATGGGAAGGAAGATACCCTGAACATGCACTGCTGTGCTTCTTCTGTCCCAGAGCATCCAAAGGATGTTCTCTGGACTCAAGACTAGTTCTTGAACTGAGATCAATCCTCACTGGGACAATACCCAAAACCACTGAGAACTTCCACACTGCCTTTGACCTGCAGCATTTGCTATTGTTCAGAGTGCAAAAGAAAGCTGTGCCAAGGTGTAGGATGCATTTATTTCCTCTTCTAAAATTAAAGGAAAATGGCCTTAAGGGACTGAATTATGGCGGAACACACCTTGTTTCCTTCTTGCTTGATGTCTTGGCTTACTGCTTACTCTTTGCCTCTGTGTTTTAAAAACACCAGTGAAAGGAAACAAAAAAATAAACAAATACTGAGCAAGGAGCAGCTGAGTGCTCCTAGCTCACACATCAGCCAGACTGTCCTGGGTCATCCTGAGCTGTAGATAGGATCCAAACATTTTAACCTGCCATGAAGATAAGGATCTGTTGAACGAGATCAGAGGAGGGCCACAAAGATGATCAGAGGGCTGAAGCATCTCTCCTAAGAGGACAGGATGAGAGTGGGGCTGTTCAGCCTGGAGGAGGCTTCAGGGGGACCTTAAAAAGACTTGACTTTATCTGAAGGAAGCCTACATGAAAGTTCAAGTTTTTACAAGGGCATGGAGGTGATGGGACAAGGTGGAATGACTTTAAGAGTAAGGAGTGTAGGTTTTTATTAGATACTAGGAAGAAATTCTTTCCTGTGAGGATGGTGAGAAACTGTGGCTGTCCCAGCCCTGGAAGTGTCCAAGGCCAGGGTGGACAGAGCTTGGTGTCCCTGGGATTTCCACTGAACATGTTCCTGTCGGGGAATGGGCCGGGGTGGAATGAGATGAGCTTTAAGGTCCCTTCCAACCCAACCCATTCTGTGATTCTTTGAGTTGTTCCCAGCAGAGAGCACTGGCTGTGGGCTGTGTGCCACTGACAGGATGTGTTTGCTGTGGCATTTGGTGGCACCTCTCTCAAGCAGGGCTGTGTTTGTTTGTTTGTTTGTTTGCTGTGGCATTTGGTGGCACCTTTCTGGAGAAGGGATGTTTGTTTATTTGCCATAGCGTTTGATGGCACCTCTCTGGAGCAAGGATGTGTTTGTTTGGTGTGACTTTTGGTGGCATCTCTGGAGCAGGGATGTTCAAAAACCCTCCAGAGGCCTCACACTGTCCAAAGCAGCAGGAATCCCACCATGCAGGAGACAGGGACAGCAGGGAGCAGATTGTGTCACCTCATCTTGCTCTCCCCTCACCTCCTGGTTAGGGATGGCCACTTGAAAATACAGTCCTGCTATGCTGGAAGAGAGGGGCTGGGTTTCTAGACTGGTTTGCAAAGATGAATATTCTTTAAAACATCTTTCTCTCCAGTCTTTGATCTGGCCTGTTAAGCAGGCTAAAAAGATGCACCAGTCATCACAGCAACTCATTTCTTGCTTTTTCTTTTTCTTCCATGTCCACTCCAAGAGAAGGAAGGAGAACCAGGTACACACATCCAGTCATTAGAGGAGTATTTGGCTTATCTCTCAGGACAGACAACCAAGTAAATATTTCAAGGGACAGCCTTAACTTTTCTGAACTTCCCAGGGAAGATCAAGGCACTGCTCATACGTGTTTGGGCAGGGGGAGCCTGCAGGTTTCATCTCCTGACTGAAAACAGCTGCTGTGTGCTATACTCTTAGGTACCATGGCTCTTAAAAAGAAATAGCCTTGTAGCAATGATTGCACCAACAAATTTGGCATTCCTGCTTTTATATTAAATTTTTTTATTGAGATGATGTAATTACAAGCATTTTAAAAATTATTTGCAACTCACTGGCCCTGAGAATAGGCTTGTTTTTGTTTTGTTACATTCATTTGATTCAGTCCCTTAGCCCCACACCTTAAAAAAACAAAAGCCATCATCAATAAAAACACTAGAATTTTATTTTTTTTTTAAAAAAGACCTCAAACTCTGGATTCGCGTACAGTTGCAGTCTGACAAAAAAGATCTGGAGAATGCATATGTGGAGTTGGAAATAGGGGGAGGATGGCAGCAACTTAGTGTTCACAGAAAGGGCCCCAGTAGTGTTCTCTGGATGGAGAGGCAGTCAACAGGCTTCAAACTGTAATCCAGAAAATATTCTGCTGTGGAACTGCAGCATGTCCTGCCTGACTGACCTGTGGCTTGCTGAGGCTTGTAGCAAGGTGATGCCAGTGAAGGTCCCACTTAACCTTTGCATAACCACTTAACCACCCAGAACCTTTGCTGGGTGCTGAGCTTGGCAGGGATCTGGTCAAACCCCTCTGGTCAGGCAGGGCCAGCCAGGCACAATGGCCAGGATTGTCCAGGTGACTTTTGTGTGTGTCCAAGGATGAAATGCTTCCTCCCTTTCCCCACTTGCTCTGGTGGCAAAGGCAGAAAGTTTGGCTGTTTTGCTGCTGGCAAATTCTACACTGGGAGATCAGAAACTGGGGGAGGGGAGGAAGGCAGGTGTCAGTGGTGGTGGAAAGACAGAGTTACCTTTGCTAGCCCTGGCAGGCAGCGACACATTCCTATGGCTCAGGATGTTAATGCTGTCTTTGCATTCCCATGGATCTGCCAGTGGATGTGAGGTCAATGGGAATCTCCCTGCAGCTGCTCTAGCCTGCCACTTCTTTTTTATTTTTAGTCATACCTCATAAACTCACTTCAAGACCCCAAGAGCAGTTCAAATCCTGCAGTTCCCACAACAGGCCCCAAGGCCCTGCAGTCCTGGCAGCTCCAGTGTCACCCACACTGTTCCCTTTGGCACCTGGAGACCTGGCAGGAGACAGGAAGGGCCTCTGTGGGACTGGCCTGTTCCAAGGTCAAAGGCTGCTTTCATTCCAGCTAGCATCAGCCTTGAGAGAACTCCTTCTCTGCGGCTGTGATGACCTTAAGATGTCCTTTATTTGTGAACTGGGAAGAGTTTCCAACAGCCACAAACATTTTTTCCCCTTTGATTTACATTGTGCAAGTGGAAGTGATTGCATTTCTTTGTAAAGGTGAACATGTCCACTATAAAGCTTCCCTACTGGACAATGTGTGATTTTCCTGTCTTACCCAGTGCTGAGGATGGACTTAATTTGGTAGATAATGGTGAGGAAATGGGTGGATTGTCTCTGGTTCTCTGTACTCTGCAGTGTGCACCTTGGCCATGACAAAAAGCCGTGACTCATCAGAGCACTTTATGCAGAAAGTCTCTATTGTTTTTTTTTGGTCCCTCACCATCTTCTAACAGCAGGCTGAAGAAAATAATGCAGTTATGCAGTTGTCTAGACCAGAGCAGTAAAGAGGATGAATCACCTTCTGCAAAAACTTTCTCTTTCTACCACTGGACACCCAAGGACCCAGCTAGAGCCTTTCTTTGCATTGGTACTTCTGATCACACTCCATCTGTCAAATCCACCACTTCACTCCAGCTCCTGAGACCTGGCTGCAACTTGGGGCCCTTGAGCAACGTGACAGAGCAACTCCTTGGGCCCTTGCTCTCAAGGGACCTTGGGTTTCAGATCTGTCACTGCTGAAGTCCCACGGTGTCTCCCAATCTCACGCCTCATGAGCTCCAAGGACTTCAGAGTCACGCCACAGACAGGTGACACATTGCTAAAAAACATTCCCCTGTCCATTATTGTGAGGCAGAACAGATCAAGTACGTGGTGTGCTGGGACCTGTAACTTACTGACTGTGATTTTATAGAGAAACGTGGCTGGGAAAAGCTCAGGGAGAAATGTACACCCTGTCATTCCCCATCAGATACTGGCTCAGAAAAATCTCTCCTTGTTGTACGATGCTTATCTACACCCTTAACAAAGCTGTTCCTTCTACGACCTGTGACTCAATATTCAGTCTTTGGTGAGATTGGCCTATCTCTGTTTAAACACAGGGGACACTGTTCATTGCAGAGTGCCATTTTTTCCTGGATAGATTAACCCTCTTGTTAAATACGTGGAAAGAGCAAATGTCGTGTTGGTTTAATAGCTGATAAAAGCTCTATCATGGGAATGTACCTTGTTTTTTGGTTGAAATGGATTAGATTAGCCTTTTGATTTTTTTCCAGATCTAGTTTCTTTTATGTTTCCATTAAAGAGGCTTTCTGCTTTTAATGCACTGCTGTGGACGTGCTTTCTTTCAGGCACCATGTGATTCCTGCAGTTTTCCTATCAACCTTCTCCCTCTGCAAGCATCATTTCTGCTGCTAGGTCTTCCTTCCATTCAAAGGACCCCTGCTGATGGATCACTGGACACCACAGATATTCCTGTCCTGGTGGTCCAAGCTGTGAAATGAAACAGGCCAGCAGTTTCTCTTGTTTGGCCATCAAGGACTGCTGAGCTTTCTGTGACCAACTAGGCACAGCTCTTTGCCTCATGCCAAGCACCCTCAGTGCAGCAAACCAAAGGGAGGAACCTTGCAACCAGAACAAGACCCCAAACCAAGAAAGCAACACAGCTGTAGGGTTTGTTTTTCTCTTGTCTTAAATCATGTTAAAAACAGGCAAGCTGGGACAAGCTTCCTTGATGGCAGAGCTGTAGGATGGGGGAGGGCAGTGGGAGGCATAAAAAAAAACCAAATCCCAAAACAAAGCCAAAATCAATTACAAGATATAAGTATAGCTATTTGGTCTCTAGTTCTCTAACATCAGATTTTGGAGTGGTGAATCATCTACCTCTCCAGCAGCACAAAATCATCCTGGAGAGGCTTCTGAGTAATACAAACCATGTGATGAGTCCCTTTGCTTTCTCCCTATGATGTAAGGAACAGTCCTTCACCTTTCACCCCAAAATTGCTGGCAGGTATGAGAAACACCCTTTCCTTCTGTAATTACAGAGACTTCAGTCTTTCTTTTTATAGAAAACTCTGAACTGAAATTCACAACTCTGCATTGTGAATATACTGGGGGGAATTACATATATATTTTTATATATATATGGAACTTTTAGATATATATACACACATATATATGTATTTGTCCCCACCCTCCCTTCCCCCTCCTCCATTCTACCACTTCTTTGCTAGAAGGAGGGAAAATGTTAACTGATAGTCACTTGCAGAGGTTTGTCACATTTATTTTTCTCCTCTCTGGAGCACTTAGGTGATTGGTTTTGGTCCATATTCCAGCAGTTAACAGCCACTCGGAGTGCTCTCTGTGAGCCCAAGCTATGCTGGGATGACAGCCCAGCCTACATGTCAAGGGTGTCTCCTCTTCATTTGACAGGTATGTGTGAGAAATTCTTTTGGTAGCTTCAACACATTTCCCAGTGGCAGCACATATAAATTGATCCAAGCAAACTGGAAGCCTTGAGCAAATCCCTTCTGTGTTGCTATTGTTTATGCAGTGTTGTGTCATGAGACTTGCACAGAAAATAAGAGCACTCTATTTCCATAGGAAAGCCTTCCAAAAACAACAACAAAAAAAAAAAAAAACAAAAAAAAAAAAAAAACAAAAAAAAAAAACAAAAAAAGAAGAAGCATAATCTGATGTCTTGTCCTATGTGAGATAAGGAAAGTCAAACTGCATGTTTATTAGGGAAAAAAAAATGACAAAAAAACCCCCAAAACTGAAACAAACCAAAAAGAAAGAAAAAACTCAAGGGAGACTTGGTAGGAACAGTGAAGTAGTGCATAAGTCCAGGCTTTCTCCCCTTGGCTTTCCTGCCCGCACCACTTCTGCCGGTGAGTTTGTTTTGTTAAGGTGCTTCAGGTCCTGCGTGGTCTTCGAGCCAAGCAGTGACCTCAAGTACTGCTCCTGTGGCTGCCCCTCCCAAAGCGCGCCGACCGTCAGGCTGATGTTCCTCCCCTGGACCCACAGAGGTGCTGCACCTGCTTCCTTCAGCACTCATCCTCTTGGTATATTTGTTCATCCAGTTCCTGGGATTCAAGGTGCTCCAGGCGGTCTGTCCGGCTGCTCATGATCTCGTCTGGGGTCTTCATGAACCTGCAAAACACAGAAACAAGTGCATTCCTCAGGGGGCTCAGCTTTTATCTTCAGCAGATGTTGAGACCCCTGAGCTCTCCGACTCCCAAGATAATCTTTGCTATATCCTCCCAAAGCCTTGGTATTTCCCAGCTTCTCCCCAGGTGGCTTCCCTCCTCCACACCTTGAAAGGAAACAAAGAAATCACCAGCCTTTACCTTGACTTCTTGAGAGCCTAAATCTGAACAAAACCCACAGATTTCCCCCAAGAATTATATTTATTTCTTCTCCCTCATATTGTTTGCTGTTTTCATGTCAGATGGCAGCTTGGCCCAGGTGCACTCATGTGTGGTGTCTGGTGACAGAGACATGAAAGGTGGTGATGATCAGCGTATTTCAAAGCACAAGCCCTTGCAAGGGTTACTGGTTTGTGCAGGCCTGCGTTAGGTAAGTGAGAACAAACAAAAAGAGGGGGGAAAAGCCAAGGTCCAACTCAGAACAAGCTCCAGGAATGGAAAAAGCCCTGAAGGAAAAAGGTTTAGGGCTAGAGAACTGTAAGCAAAGAGAGTCTCTTCCTGTGTGCTTGTACACAGAGTGGCTGCACTGAGGCCTCTGTGATGAATGCCACGGCTCCCAGCACCAGTGTCTCAAGGCAGTAAGTCTGCAGGGTGCTGGGACAGAAACTACCTCTGGGGAGGCATGGCAGCAGCAGGGAATGAGAAAGGGCATCCACCAGCCTGCAGTTCAAGTCTGCAGTCTTGGTTTTTGCCAGGACAGTATTGTGTACTACTGCACAGAGGTAGCACAGAAAGGCTCTGCTTTTTCATTTTCAATTTTATGATTGAAAGGAAGAGAGAGTGGCACAGGAAGGATGAAACACTGGTTTCAACACAAATCAGTTTCCCAACTCCCAAGCACTTCTGGAGAAATTAGGATGAAAGATGTTTATGCTGGAAGTGGTACAAAATTTCACAGTCTTTCATTAACAACGTACTGGTTAACATGCAGCAGTATGAAATGTGTTAATTGCAAGAGCTGATTTTATTTCAGGCTGATGATATGCTCAGTGTCCTTGCCCCACTGAAAACAAAAACAACCAGCAGGAGCCTGGTTACTAACACTGACTCAGAATGGTCACTGCTAGAGCCTCTCAGCAAACACAGCATAGCCTGGAACTAACCTTTTGCCTTCCCTTCTAATTTTGGAAATCATGTGCATATATGCATTTAGGGGGAAAAAAAGGGCTATGACTCACTGCTGTGTCACTGCTGGAAAAATGCTGCTGCAACAAACAGTGTTACAGTGGTGAAAACCTTGTATGCAGGAGTGGTGAATCAGTGCCTGGCTACACACTGCACCAAAGCCCACGGCCAGACTGTGCCCTGATTTAAACCCTGTGACTGTCCTGCTGATCTTGCATGACAATGAAATCAAAACACAGAGTGGTCCCACTGCCTTGGGACCCTTTCCATGTGGGGCATGGGCTGATGTGAGCTGCACCACAGGATTCTGGATATTCCTTCTGGTCTGTGCTTGAAGCCACGTCAAGGAAACCACACTGCGGGCATTTCTAAGAGCATTTGATTACATCAAAAGAAAAACAACAAAAACCCAACCCAGAACTGCATGAAAATTAAGACACACTATCTGTGATCTATTTTTTTGCAGAAGACACCCAGCCAACCTATTAGAAATCCTTTTCTGACTCCATCTTACTTAAAGCTCCATACAGATATCTGCAGATGACAACTGCCTGCACGTAAAGTCACATTTCCTATTATTTCTCTGCTTGCAAGGAATAGCCAAGAAAGGCACATTAATAACTTGATTTTTTGCAGCTGTTCTTTTTCTCTTCAGATATAAATAGGTCTAAGAAAACAACATCAAAAAGTTTTTATTGGGAATTGTGCAAAGAAATGTTTTGCTGGGTTTTTTTTCCCAGTTTCCAAAGGAAATGAAGTTTATATAGCTCATGTTTTATGCTCTCTGGTGACCTTTGAATCTGTTGGTCAAATTGGCCAAGTCTGACAGAGCAACTGAGGTCTCCAAGGGCATTAAGCTACAATGGTTTTGAGAAAACAGGCAGCCTGGTTGAGAAGAGATGGAGCCCTGTTTTGTGTATGCCCCCACTGAAAGGAAGGCTTCAAGAGAAGCACATTCAATGTTCAGCATCAGGAATTCCCCCAGGGCAAAGCAGTCTTCACACAAGGCCACAGAGATACAGGTACCCTTGGTACTGATGGAGCAACCTTGTTTTAGCTTTCCACCAGAAAAAAAAATTTACTACTGAACACCTGAATTTGCCCATGACTGCTTCTTTCCTTCACTCTCCTTCCCTATGTTTCCTTCTAAGAGCTGACATAAACAAGTCATTCCAGAGAACCCTATTCAGCTGAAGGGAGTTTGAGTGCTAATGCAGTTCTGTTAGCTATTTAAGAAAACAAATTCCAAGACTGCCTTCCTATTGTTATCACGTCCAAACACACTGTTAGATCCAGGCCACTGACAGCAAAGCAGTCTTTGGTCTGAGTTCAGTGCTCTGAGGGTCAGATGTGCACTAGGATTTGCTAGTGTTGTCTGAAGAGGAGTGGAGTGCTCTCACTCTCAAGCTTGTACAAGTAGCTCCCTGCTTTAATGCTGTTTCAGGCTCTATTTCCTAAATTCTTGCTGTAGCTGTGCTGATTTATGAACAGCTCTTGCAGCTCCCTCTCTTCCTTCAAGGCAGCACAAAGACGTGGTCATTGAGAGCTTCTCTTCTGCAATGTCCTTGAGGAAATGCCTGATCCCTGCTCAGCTTTCACAGGCAGCTGTGTTTGAGAAGTCCATTTGGAGTAGGTTTTCCAGCAGTTTGACTGAACCCATTTATCTAAGGTCTTAAACAATGGCATAGCCTGCACAAAGCAGTGAAAAGACTTCTGTTGTCTCCACTGATCATTGAGACAAGCCTGTGTTTTTTGTAAATTGGTGGGGCTGCCTTAAAAGCTGGGAAGCACTGCTCTATACAGCTTTTCCATGTATGGCCAAGTTCACCTGTGTTATAACTGTGGCAATGAGGTATCCCATACACAATCCCATCTTCCATCCTCAAAGACCAACTGTCCATAGAAAGAAATGGCAAAGAAAGAAAATTACCTGAACAAAAGCCTTTGTCCTGGCTCCTTCCGGATAATATTTAATTTGTAGTAGTGGCGTAGGGCTCTGGACATTTTCTCATAAGTCATATTTGTTCTGTTCTGTTTTTTCCAAAAGAAAAAAGGAAAATAAGTGGTGAGATGATTCATTAAAACCTTCCTAAGCCCCAAATGAGTGGCAGAACTACCACAGCTGCCTAAAGTAACCAGGACAGTCCAAGAAATTACATGTACCATTTTTTGCTGCTTGCAGGCCCACTCTGCCCCCACAGCCCTCATCACCTGAGTTTTGTGGGTCTCTTTTCACACAGGGCAATTTAAGCAAGGAGTTTAACAAGAATTCCGAGCAAGGCTTTTCTACACTTTCTTGGCACAAAGAAGCTAACAAAAGACTTAATTAACTACAAGAGGAGACATTAGGTGGAGGGAGATGCTCATGCCAAGTGGGATGTGACAGGCCTGTTCTTAATGAAAACACCTTTTGTAAGAGCCTGGAAGTAGTGGCTAATAGGCTGAATCTGTCAGCAATCCCTGCTTGGAGCACTGTTCCTCTGGCATTCCCCTGCATTAACCAGTTGATGCTCACAGAGCACTGTGGGGACTGAGCCTGCTTCTCCTCTTGGTGTAAACCAAGAAACCAGTTGGGTTGTACATCTGCTTCTGTGACAGACCTCCCCTTCACTCTGGGAGCTGCTGGCCCCAAAGGCCATGGCCAGAGCACTGAGGTACACTGAAGTGTGACATGATTCATTAAAACCTTCCTCAGCCCCCAGAGGAGATGGCTCTGCTGAAGCTGAGTGTCACAAGGAAGAAGTGATAGGCACTGACAGCAGAACTGTCCCCAAATTAGGGACTTGCAAGAGCAGGATGAGCCCCTTAGACTATGTCTGCACCAAGGAGCAGTGGCTGCTGTCTGGCAGAGACTCCCAGCAGACACAACTCTGCTGGCAAAGTTGTGTCTTAAATTTAATTCCTGCCATGGGCAGGAAACGCCGGACCAGGAGAAGCACGTTTTTGTTCTGGGAGTCTCCATGTCAGGAGTGTGGCTTCATCAAAGGAGACTGATCCACCTGCCCAAAACCCCCAGTAAGAGCAGACCCCTCTGCTTGCCCTGACTACAATAACTCTGCAATGGGAGGTCATCAAGAACTCCTGAGGCAATGGAACACTGACAGGGACAAAGTTTTCCCTGCAAAATCTCCTAGACTGCTCATTGGGAACCTCCCTGAAATACTGTTTGTGCTTCTTCCATTTCTTATATGCTAAAAGGCCACTGTGCTGCCCAAATGATCTGAAGAGGCTTCAGTTTTAGACACCCAGCATGAGACCTGATGGCATGGCCCAATTATTAATGTGCAGGTTGGGTAAGTTGGTAAGTTTCATAAAATTCCCATTAGCCCATATCTCCAGCATGTTCAGAACCACATAGATGACAGCACAACCCTCTGGTATGTCAGCCACTCCTCTCAGAGTTTTGTGTTGTCTGAGAATCTGTCCCATCATCCAGGTCATTAATGGACATAACAGCACTGCCCCAGAATCAATCCCTGGGGTAAAATGACTAGTGGCAGGATTTTGTGCCATTAATCACCATCTTCGCAGCCCAGCAGATCAGCCAGTTTTCAATCTACCTCACTGTATTCTTGTCTTGGTCATTAATTAGTCAGTCTTTGAAGCTGTTATGAGACAGTTTCAAAAGCCTTCCTAAAATCAAGATAAGCTATACTCACCATTCTCCCTGAATCCACTGAGCCAATCATTTTGTTGTAAATGGATATCACAGTGGTCAAAAATTATTTCCCTTTTGTAAATCCATGCTGACTATTCATACATTCAAATGAATGTACTTATACACATATACAGAAATATCTGTGCATAACTCGGCCCCAAACTATCAAAATCAGTAATGGCTTCCCAGAGAACAAACCAGGACCTGCCCTCTTAGAAGGAAATATATAATCCTGCAGCATTTGGTGTCTGTCACATGGCAGCCTGTGGAATCTGGGAGCTGCTGCAGACAAGAACACATAAAGCTCCTGCTCTGCAGTACAGAGCTCCTTGTAAACTACATCTCACCAGAATATCCTCAGCATCAGGTTTTGAGAAGAAGTAAGATGCCTTGAGAGGGAAGGATTGTTCATTCTTGCACTCCTTATAATTTTTTAATTACATGCATTTATAACTAAAGGCCTTTAAACCAAACCAACAAGTTGGTTTATATGAAGAATAGGCTTTAGTGCTTCAAGATGGATGCTTTGTATATCTAATGTACATAGAATAAAAGATTCCAGTTTTCCAGTAGTAATTTATATGCCATCTTTTTCTTGCCTCCTGCTTATAACTGAATGCTGTGATGCTACAAGAGGCAAAGTGGCACTGCTTCCTTACCTTGTGGTTTCCCCACAGCCGGGCCAGCCCATTGGGATCCACTATCCGAAAGATTTTGGATTCCTTATCTTCCCATCGGATGAAATTTTCGTACCGGCTGTCAGAAAGCAGCTGATAAACATAATCCCAAAGCAACCTACAGTCTGTGAAGAGAGAAGCAAGAAAATAATTAATTTTCCTTTTTTTTTTCCCCTTGTGATTAATTCTGGAAGGTTTTTGGGTGGATGGATGTATAGTGAAAGGAGAGTTGGGATCAGGGCTGGAACAGCTGCTGCGACCTGAAATGAAAATGGCTTGGCTGGTATTGAGGAATGTTTACAAAATGGACTGGAATATACAGCCCCTTCTGATGCATCCCACTTCTCCTGACACTGAGAGAGCATCTCCATCTCATCAAAAGCTGTGTGAGGTGACCTGCTGGTCTTAGTTGTGTGTTTATGGTTGTACTGAAGCACATAAAGCTCACATGTTGGCCCTGATGCTGTTGCTGGCTGTTTTAGTGGAGAAATCACAAACCCTGCAACCTGCTCTCCCTGCTTGAGGCTGCCCCTGTCTGTGCTAACCTGTGAGTCTAAAGCATGGGCAATATTACAGCTTTCCTTTGTAGGTTCCATGTGATATAAAACTGACAGCTTCTCCCATTTGCAATTTCATTTTTTGTTTTACTTTTTAAGGTTCCTGAAAAGAAACAACACCTAAGTATTATAATTACTTGAGTGCTATTGAGAGGTTAAATACTTTCTATTTGGATAATTGAATTCAAATTTCCTCTTGGCAAACACTCCTTAGGTCGCTAATTAAAGGTCTAACAGACACTTAAGTTTTAGTTTAGTGTTTTTCAGTTTCATGGCAGTCTCTGGAGACTGAGGAAGCCAAGAACTGAGCTGCTCCTACTTCCTGTTTGCAATGTGTGTGTGCAGCACAGAATAACTGGGAATGTGGAATGTGGGATTGAATTGTACAGAGCTGGGGGTACTGCTGCTGTCAGGAACAACAGGGTTTTCACAGCTCAGCTGTCCAGATTTCTGAGGTGGCTGTGGGGTTGCATATTACTCTGAAAGCAATACCAGCCTCTGAGAAATGGATTGTTAAAGTTGTTCAAGGGCTGCCAACCAAAGACATTCAGCTTCTAAATGCTAAAATGGATTCTTGTCAGCCTGTCTTTCTATTCCTGTTGGTCTGTCTGGGGCTGGTACGTGTTATAATGGGCATGATGATATGGGAATATAAAATACTTTTTGAGAAAGGATATGAATAACACATTTAATGATCACACCTGAAATGGACAGAGATTTTAAAGTTATTTTCCCACTTCCAAACTTCAAACAGTATCTCACACTAGTACTGTCTCTGAAACCAGAGTTTAGTTTGCCAATGCCCTTGCTTTATTCTCTCCCTGCCAGTCTTACAAAGAATAAAGCATTTTGTTTTGAAGAGATGGCATCTGGCAAAAATCACAGGTTCCCATTCTGGCTGAAGGGTCACCTCATCCCTGACATCCCCAAGAGGAGGAATGTGAAAGGCAAGAGACAAAACTTTTTGCTAGGAAAAACCTTCTTTTCATTATCATTTTTCATAGAAAAACATTTTCCACAGAAAAATGTCCATCCCTAAAAATTTGGGATTTTTCTAGGTTTCAATTTAAAAAATGAAATCTGGGCACAAATTTCCCTGGACTAAGTGAGAGGTCTGAAAACTGAAGTTGAATTCTGCCACTTGAATTTCTGTCATCCCCCCTCTCACAAATTCACAAAACACAATTCTTACATAGCCTTTCTGTCAGTGTTTTTGCATACACTCACAGAGAAGAAAAAGCTTATTTTTTTACACTTCATTTATGATTCAAGACAAGGGAGATTATATTGTTCTTCTGGTTTGTGCCTTTTAATATTGTGGGAGGTTTTCAGATAAAAGGGTAGTAAGGTCCTGCTTAAATGGTTCTTTGACACATGCAATTCATTCCAGAACTTTTTCAATGCAAGAAGTGTACAAAAAATGTCTTTTTTAGTGCAAGAATCCTTGGAGTCAGCTGGAGGGATGGTGCTCCTGAAGCAGCAAGTCAATGTCAGGCTTTGTCATATTCTTGAATGTTCAGGGCAGACAACCTCCAGTTACAGCACATTACAGATCATATTTACAGTTCTGCAGAGATATGATTTACACTCCTCTGTATTTTCACCTCATGATTTGCAATAGGCAATGTTATTTTTAATCTCTCTCTCTCACATTCAAACACACACCCTGGGCCCCCTTCTGCACAAAACCAAAGAAGCACACAAAAAAATCAACCTGAGATGTCCAGGTAGAAACAAGGAGAGCTTCAGATGCTAAGAAGAGCTAGGATTCAAGTGCAGATTTGTTTTTTTATTGTTCAATTAGTTTTCAGGATGGATTCAGACAAAGCTTGAATATAAATACACTTCAAATGAGAGAAACAGATCTGCATGTTGAGATCTTCACAAGAAAAATCCCAAGTGATCAAGGGCCCCATCCCATATTCTCAACTGACTGAGCTGCTCAGACTTGCAGAGGTATTTAGCAGGCTGGTGGAATTCACAAAAAACCCCAACCACCCAAGTATCTGAGACTGCTGTTTGCCTCAACAATAAAACTGAAAATCCTTGAAAACTCTGCTTGGTTCCTACAACCACTTAAAAACTTGATTTCTAACCATATGGCTGTCTATCAGCAAATTTAGATATATGACTCAGTTGCAGTAATTTACTGAGCATCAGGGCAACTGTGGTAACTGTGTCTCAAGGAAATAGGAAACAAAAGGCATTAAACACCAGTAGGAAAGATTCAGGCTCACTGCATTTCTTCTCCCCAGAGCTGAGAGCTCCAAGCACACAGTTAGTTCTCATGGAGCAGCTGATTCTTACCAGAACACTTTAGCTGTGTATGAGCTCTGCTTGCATAGGACAAAGCAGCTTTGCTTCCTTCTGGTTTCACTTGGGACACCTTTAGGAACTTGAGCACAGGCAATCAAAGGTTTTTTGTTTGTTTTCAGCCACAAATGGTTGCCATACATCTCCTTCTGCACAGATTGCACAGTAAAAAATACGAGGGGTGGAGGATTCTCCCTGACTGACAGAGGATCACTAATTAAATAATTTACCAGCAGAGACCATCTTTAACAGGACATTAGAGACAATGAGTCCAGGCTATCTGGGAACTCTTAGAGCTTGGATTATAGCAGAGCCCATCTGCAAGCCTGTGAAACTGGTCAAAACCCAAGAAGAGGTGATGCTAGAAAATGCTTTTAAAAGGAGCTTCTCTGCTAGGAAAAGAGGCACCTCTCCAGAAGGCTGCTGGAAATGACAGACAATCTGCTCAGGCACAGGGTGCGACCCTTGGGCTGCCCTGTGCTGGGCCAGCAGTGGGACTTTGATAATCCTTGTGGGTGCCTTCCAGCTCAGGATTCTCTATGATTCTGTGATACAGAAAGTTGCATTTTCCAGGAAGGTCAAAAGTGTGATGTGTATTTTTAGGAAGGACAGAGGAAATGGAGAGAAGGACTTGTACATGGCTGGTTGTTTTGTAAATGTCAATCACTTGTATGAGGGAAGTCTGGATGGTGGAAATGACTCCATGAAGATTCAATCTCTTCCTTGGCTGTCAGAAGGCCTCTGAAGGAGCTGCTGCATGAGGGGTGTGTGCTGGCTAGTGAGTAACAGCAAAAAGCACATGGATGCTGCTGAGGCCAAGAAAGTTTAGAAGTGTGGGACATTCAATCAGGGAGTTGAGTCAGGGCTGGTACCTAAATTGTTTGAGCATGCTGTGATTTCCTGCCTTTTGGCTAAAATAAGCTTACTTAGAAAGCAACTATGCCTCCCTAGCACAGGGAAACATCATTTCCCCCTAGCACACACAACCCTTTTTTTTTTAAAGTGAACTCAGATGGTTGAACTTTGCATGTTCTGCAGCAGATAGAGTTGGGACTGAGAGGCTTTAAGGTGGTGTAGTTGGGAGTGGGTGAATGGCCTCATCAATGTGGAAAGGGCTCCTAAACACTGGCACTTCCATGCCCTACCATTTTCTCAGCTGTAACACTGAGCAAGTCTGAGCTGTGTAATTAGCTGGGAATTAGAGCAAACTGCAGCTTCAAATGGAGAGGTATGGCTACAACCTGGCTAATGCTTCCAGAGGGACTTTTACAGTTATGTACAAGGTAGTGATAAGGTGTAGAGTGCTTAGCTGGTTCTCAGATTGTCTGCCATAAGCACTGCCCTACATGTGCAAGAGGCAGCAGTTTCCCACTCCTGCTAATAAAAACCATGTTATTATTAGTTGATTAGGCAGAGTCTTCTGAATACACACCTAAAGAATACCAGCATATAAATACTCCCTAATAGCTATATGATAGTAATAAATATCCCTTAGAATTGAAATACCATCTCAGAATGATCTGTAAATGAAACATTATGGATCTTAGGTTCCTCGTATTTTGATATTTGTCCAGCCATTACAAATGACTTCTCCAGTATCATTTGGCCAAGGTGGTCTTCATGTTGCAGTAGTGAGAGGTCTCACATCTGTGCTCCCTAGGACTAAATAATGCTGTTAACAATATAGACATATGCATGCTATCTTTTGTTCAGGATATAACATTCCCCACCACTGAAATACTCCTTAAAGCACACTCTCAATCTGAACTCTCTGTTGTTTAAATGGGACCCATGGTGCAGAGCTGGCCCCCTTCATGAAGTAACTACCAAAACCCTCTGTAACCACAGAAATGTTTTGTGAGACCCACCCACATCTTGCACTGGAGAGCATTACATAAAAAGTGTTTGATCTGGCTGATGACTGCCTTGGAGCCCAACATGGCTCCACACAGGAAGAGATGCCAAAGGAATGTTGTCATACTCCCTCTGACATCAGTTGAGGCCTTACCCCTTGCTGTGTAGGTTAGCCTAAAATCTCTCCAGCATGATATCATTTGACTTAAATGGTTCTGTGATTTCTACCAGCTGAAGAGTTCTCCCAAGCTCAGCCCCACTTATTTTACAAGCTGATTTGTGCTTCAGCTGCCTTTGTTCAGATTGAAGCAAACAATGGCTGTTCACAACTGAAACTCATGAACAGAACCCTGGAAGTTCTGTGGCACTTTAGTTTCTCTAAGTACACCTGAAGTGTGTGTGAAGACAACATGGTGTGAGAATGATGACCTGATGTAATTCACAGTCACTGGAGCTGGGGAAGGGCTTTCAGTCCCAGAAAGTCTCTGACCTTGGGAATGTCACTGTCAGAGTCCCAGGAATGGTCTGACTGGGGAGTTTCCTTAAGACATGCTGCAGGAGCATAGTGCTGTGCTGAGATAGAGTCCAACCTCAAGATCTATCCAAGACATGTTCATTTTAGCAGAGAAAACCAAAAGAAAAAAGTAACCAAGTCTCATGGTTAAGGGTTCAAAAGGCTCTGAGGCCTTGGGGAGCACTGACCACTCCTGAGATGGAGCATCCTGGTCATCAAAGTCTGTTAATCCGTGTCCAGGTCACTGAGGGAAAACAGTTTTCTTTCTGTGAATGTTGCTGCTGGAAGCAGGATGGTAAGCTAGTACAGCAAAGCCAATGTTTTTGTGTGGAGAAACCTCTTGACAGACAACTGTTTGTTCAGCTCAGTAAATTCAAGCTGGGGCTGAGCAAAGAGGTTGCCAGATCACACAATACAGCAGTTACATGTTGCTTCTGTCTTGTACCCAAACACTAAGTGGGAGATCAGGCAGAAGGAGAGAGGAAACCTGAGACAGTCATGCTGCTAACAGTTGTACTGTGAGGTTGTAAAAATAACAGAGCAAGATGAGGCCAAGCTCTGTCTCTGGCAATAAAAACTTGTACAGGGAAGGAGGATCCAAAATACACCTCATGTGGCTGTAGAAAAGAGCACTGAAATTACAAGGAATGTGTAATAGATGGATCACAGAACCATTGGATAGGTGAAGACTTTGAAAGCTAAAGACAGTTGTACCTATCTTTATAAAAATACTGTATTTTTGCTATTTTTTCTTCTTCTCCTCTTCTTCTGCTCCATCTCCCCATCCCCACCAAATAGATGGGCATTTTCAGTGTTATCTTCAAATGCTGTTCTTTTCCCGCTCCACCACAATGGCAGAAAAGACTCCTGCTAAAGAAATCTGATTCTCTGATTCTCCTGTGGCTTTTCCTCAGCTTTACTGCTCATGAGAGGCAATGACTGGAAAAGAAATTCAACCTCTGCCTGTTCACATGCACTTCTTACAAACACCTCACAAACCTCTTTGACATCAGAAAACCAGCCAAACACATTAATGATGGGAATTTAACAATTAAGAACGATGTTTTACCTTCAGAATTGTACTTTAGAGAAGTTGGCAAAAGCAGGAATTACTTAATTGCGGCAAAGGCATTCCCAACAAGGGCAATAATTTTTAACCCCACAATGTGAGAATCTCTACTATCTTCTGACAGTTCAGTCTTAGGTTTAGACTTCTGGTTTTTTCCAAGTGCAGAAAATCACTGTCTGTGATAGATCGCTCCCTATGAACCTCACTTCTGTGTTCTCTCAGAAAGCCCAGAGTACTGTGGGAGGTGTGAGCATGGTTGGAGGACACAGCTCCTGGTTTGTTCCCGGGAAGTCCCTCCTGAAGGGACTTCATAAGCCATAAACTGGTGACTTCTGATGGGTCCCTTGCCAAACACTGAGATGACCTTCCCCTCTTGGGGTTAAAACTCCACATTGAGACATGGCCAAACCTTCCCTTCCCTTCCCTTCCCTTCCCTTCCCTTCCCTTCCCTTCCCTTCCCTTCCCTTCCCTTCCCTTCCCTTCCCTTCCCTTCCCTTCCCTTCCCTTCCCTTCCCTTCCCTTCCCTTCCCTTCCCTTCCCTTCCCTTCCCTTCCCTTCCCTTCCCTTCCCTTCCCTTCCCTTCCCTTCCCTTCCCTTCCCTTCCCTTCCCTTCCCTTCCCTTCAATGGAGAACAGCCTTACCAGTTTAATGTTTGCATTTTAAGGAACATAAACTGATGTGTGTTCTTGTAAGTGATTGGTATTAAAGCCAGATTTAAACAAGCCTGTCTCTGGAGACAGTGAAGTGTCAACACTGTAAACAAACAGTGTTCTCTCCTGGTTTAACTAAGAGGATTCAAAGTGATCCAAGTTTGCTTTGTAGAAGAAAATCTGAATTACTGAAACAACTCTAGCCTGAAGGAAGTGTGCAGTACACAGGGAAAATAAGGGACCTGTTTCCATTAAAAGGCAAATTTCTTAAAAGAAAGTGTAACATCCTGCTGACCCCAAGGGATGCTTAGGGTACTGTGAAGCCACTTATCTGCCTAGCTGTGGGATGCAAATGGATGCTACAGTAGAGTAATGAGAAGAATGAAATGTAAATGCCTGAGCTTTCCTCTGGCTTGGTCAGTCCCGGCTTTTGAGTATATCTAAACAAGCCCAGCCTGCAATTTCTGCTCCTGTAACTGTGCAGTAAGAATGAGACAGCTGTGAAGACACTCCACAGAAAATCTACAACCACCTATCCAAGCCATTGCTATTCACCCATTGTTAGAGTTAAGTGTCATTAGTTAAACTGGCAGGGAAGGCCCACTTTCATGCCCAAATTAATTGTTAATGCCATGTTAAGAAGACTCTCAAGGTTATAATGAAAACTCTTATGAATATGAGCTCTGTAAGCTTGACTGTCATCCACACTTCAGTCTCTCCAGCAGTCTGGCTTTCCACAGGGGCTCTAAGAGACATGGCATGTAGTGGAAATGTAAAAGTATACATTATCATTGTCATATCCAAATGGAAGTGACAGGCCAGCATTACACCAGGATTTTCATGTTCTTGCAGGGCTCCAATCTGTCTGCATGAGCTGCTGCCCTACAGGAAGGAAGGTCAGTTCCCTGGAAAACAGCTACTACCAGAACTTCTACCACTTATAGCTTAGAACTGCCAAAGAACTGCTTTGGCTTTCTCCAGGCTACCAGTCTGTAACTTGAAATTGCTCAGCTGCTGCAACCATCCTGTCAAAGCTGCCTCCCAAAGTCTGAGTGTCACCAGAGCCCCACCAGCCACTTCTGGGCTGTCACATCCTGCTGGGTTCATCACTCAGGACAGTGGAGAAGACAGCCTTGGCAGTCTCAGGTGGGTACATAGGTAGGCTCCAATGGTATTAGCAATGTTATGTGCTGCCCTGAAGATCAGCTGTGTGTTTGATACACCCCAGATGTGGTTTGCCCTCCTGCTGACTCATGCTGAGCCTGGTGTTGGCCAGCACCCCCAGACCCCTGTGCAGGGATGCTCCCCAGACAGTTCTCTCCCCATTTCTATTTGTACCCAGCACTGCTCCACCCAAGGTGCAGAATCTATCAGCTGGAGTTGTCACACTTCATCCCATCAGCCACAGCCCAATGCTCCAATCTATACAGACCCCTCTCCAAGGCATCTTGTCTCTCAAGAGAGCCAACAGCATCTCCCCACTTTGGTGCCATCAGTAAAATTGCTAAAGGTGCATTAGACTTCTGCATCCAGATCACTGATAAATACATTGAACAGGACTGTCCCCAGAAGTGAGCCCTGTGGAACAGCCCTGAGGAACACTGCCAGCCAGATGTGGCCTCATGCACTACAACTCCCTGAGCTCTGCCCTTAGACAGTTCTTTACCCAGTGTACTGGGAACCTGCTCATCCCACAGCCATGCAACTCCACCCTGCTGTGAGGGGCAGCACCAAAAGCCTTCCTGAAAATGCAGAACTACACCCACCACCTTCCCTCAATCCACTAGCTGGGTGACCTTACCATACCAAGATAGCAAATTAGTTAAAAGATATTTACCTTTGTGACTGTCTGTGCCTGATGTCTGCATTATTCTTTAAATATTTTTCAACAATACCCATTATTAACTTTTTCATCATTTTTCCAGCCCTTCTGTGAGGGCTAATGGTATCAGTTACAAAACTTGTAACTAAGTTGTGCTTTGATGCTGTTTTTTACCCTCTTCACTACAGAGGCATAACTGTGCCTCCATTCCCACCCTCCCTCCCTCCCTACCATCCAGCATATGCCATTGCATAGCAAACTGTGCCTGTACAGCTGTTTTGTACAGAAAGAAAGAGAAACTAATGTGTTGTAAGACATTATAAATAATAAACCAGTGTGGTGCATTTGCAAAAAGGATTTTGCTGGTGCATGGGTAAAAAAAACCCCAGAAGATTATCCTATGATATGACACAGTTGTAAATGTCCCATGGACACATCTGGAGCAGACATGGGCACTGGGGCTCTGGTCCTAGTAGCTAAGTAGTGAGGAGACATTGCTGAGGTGCAGTGGTTTGAAGTTTGGTGTCTTTTCATGTTTAAACTCTAAATGTCTATTGTTACAAATCTGACAGCTCAGTCAGCTGAGCTTTTCTTATCCTCATTTACACTTTCCAGAGTATAAACAGAAAAAAATACCAGTTGATTTGCACTTTTTTAAAGCACTGTATTTGTGAAAGGGGTATTCCAGTGTCCTGTCTTTTCCCCTCCCACTGAGACAATTTTTTTCAAACAAAAGACGAGAATCCATGATTCTGTTCCCCCTCCAAACTCTATTCCCACACAAAACAATCAAACCTCTTTGGAAGACCTCCCCATGCTCAGAGCCTACACCCATCCCAGGTGCTGTTCTGTAGATTTCAGCACAATGTGAGTCATTCATGGCTGATGGGCTCTTACCATGGGACTGCATTTTTGGTTTTGGCCATCAGACTGTTTTCATTGAGATGTCACTTACACTAGCCTTGCCACAGGTCCATGGGGCTCATGCTACACCCCTGTACTCTGAGGATCTGTGGCACACTGAGAGGCTGAGGTAAACCAGGAGCAAGTCTGGAGGCAGCCCCCTGTCACAACTCCAGCAGGGCAGGAATCCTGTCCATCCTCATTCCAACAGCAGTCAATGGCTTTATGGGCCTAACCAACACAGTGACAATGTGCTCCCAACAGTTTAAACATTGCCTGGCTTTTCCTCACACTCCTGAAGTGGAAGAAACAAATCCAACGCTCATAAAGTCAGATACAGCCCAGTTGCTAAGGTAACCCAGCTGATAAGAGCAGCCAATAGATAACACCAGGCACAGGACTCAACTGCCTCAAGATTTCAGCATGCTGTGGATTAGTGAACAAGTCTTTCAGTCCTAGACCTGCTACAGAAAAAGCATTGGGAGCTGGAAATCTCAGGGACCTGCTCAGCAATGTATTCCCCCTCACAAGAAATATCCAGAATTGTATTAGTGAGTTTTAAGTGACTGAATCAAAAGTGAGGTAAATACCACCATGTCATTACCTTAATTTGGATGTTTCTAAGATTGTTTGAATGATGTTTCATTCAACCCTTGTGTGATAAAGGTTAGGATGAAACCAATCCTGTTATAGTTGGATAGTCCCGTAACTGCCTCTTGCACCTTGGGGAAGTACCTTTTACAAGATATCAAAGCCCCAAAATCCTTGATAACAAAACCTTCACAGTCTGAGGTTCATGGGAAGTAGAATTTCCAAACTGCAGAAGGGCTAATTTAATCTTGATTTAAACTGCAATTGTGTAAAAAAAAAAAAAAAAAGAAAAAAGAAAAAAAGGTATCTATTTTCATGCCACAGGGAGAGATATCCTTGGAGATAGTTTGTGGGGAACCAAGATTGACTACTGAGAAATAGTAAGCCATATATAGAATCCTGCTTGCTAGAGTCCAAGTTAGGACTTGATTACCAAAAGCGTTGCTACTTTGAATTAGCAGTTCCAGTAGGGAAAACTCTCCATCACACTGCTCTGCTGAACTCCCCTTTTGAAGGGAGTTTTTAATAGTTTTCATATTTTCACATGCTGTTAAGTAGATGACTACTGATGCCTGAGTTACTTTGTTTATCCCTTGCCTGGTGTATTTACAGGGAATGCAAACTTGCTTCTTGGTCATCTCAACATGATGACCTCCAGTTCTGACAAAGTTATGCAAAAGACTTGTGCCTATTGTGTTGAGAAGATAGCTAACCACAATTTTCAAAATCAACTCTAGCCAATAATGAATAATATATGTGACCTTAATGAGTAATATAAAGATACTTTATGCCTCCAGCTTTGCTAGAAAAGTGTTAAATGGCCTTAGATGAAAAGATAATAAGACCTTCAACTTGAAATCCTTTGCTGTAAAAGGGAAAGTGCTTTACCAGTAAAATTAATATTTTGAAAAATGGTATTACATAAAAAGGTAGGAAAGATTAGTCAGCCAGTGAGTAGAGGTCATTGTTTTGTTTGACAGAAAGCCCAGAGCTTTATTGATCAACCTCCTGAAAAGAGAGCATTGTGTATAGCAGCAAGCAAAAACATTATTTTTTTCTCAGCACCAACTAATTGCATGCTGCATTTAAAAACCCATTCAATCTACAAGTAAACAGATTCATGAGGCTCTTAGGTGTCTTAAGTCCAGGGAAAATTTTTCTACAGTATAAAACATCTGAGTTGGGAACATAAGATGTTCTGGAGCACAGCCTAAGGCTTTAGTCAGCAGCCTGCCAGGCTTCCCTAGCAGCTCCTCATCACCATCTCCCTGAAAATCCCCTGCATCCAAGTGGTTAAGCCACAGGAAGTCAAGGCTCTCCTCACCAGGGTAAACAGTTGAGTACTTAGCTCTGGCACTGGACTCTTGGTAAATCTTTTCACTGCCCAACCCATCAGTCACCCTCATCACGCAAATGGAAGTAATGCCAGTGATCTCTAAAAAGCCCCTTTGAAGAATTCATCTGCACTGATGTACACTTGCAGTTTCAGAGCCACATCTCACACCTTTCATGGTCTCTCTCACACTGAAGTGGCAAGCATGGCTGGTCAAGCACTTCCATGTTAACTATGGCAGTAAAGGTGAGGACACTGAGATGAAAAACACATTTATGATGACATAAAAAATAAAACACTTATTGGCAAGAGCAGAGAGGTGGGTGGGAAGCAGGTAGAAAGCTATTTTCTTTCTAGGGGGCCTAAGTATTGAATTCAACAGCTCCATTGAAGTTAACATCAGGCACGAAGCACGGGCTGTCTAAATGCTTGGTAGTAATCCAGTTTTTATCACCTATAAATTAGCTGTGAGCTCTTTAGAGGGTGTCTCTACAGTTCAGGGGCCATTACAATCCAACCAGAGAAGCAGTGGCTTGTACCTGTGCAGCAAATGAGCCATGTGAGCTTTTGCAATTAAAGGACTTGGGCACCGACAGAAGTACACTGGCCAATTTATCAGCAGAAATCTAATCAATCTAACCATGAGCTCTGTAATTCCCCAACCCTGGGCCATAAAACACTGCCCTCATCTGAACCAAATGCTTGAACACACTCCAGGTTTTTCTGGCATTAAATAATTCACCAGCTATTTCAGGTATGCCACCCTTGCTTGTGAGTCTCAGCCAAAACATGGGCCTGAAGGTGAAAACACCTGAATCTACAGGTTTAGCTTTTGGAAAACATTTCTCATGGCTACACATACTTGCCAAGCAATTGTGTTAGGCCCAGATTTCCAAGGGCTTGGGCTCTGTTGCCCTGCAAACCACATAGGGATAGAAAGGATATGGGAATTACTAGGGCTGGTGTCACTGGACCCACTGCACAACGTGCAGAAACCAAAGAAAATTCATAAGAGTAAAGTAGAAAAATTACACCACCACATACTCCCCATATTTTTTCCTACATTTATATCAGACTTGGGTTTATTCTTAAAGAATGTTTTCCTCTGGAAAATAAAAATTAACTGCCTTGATCTCCCAATAACACTTTCTGGGAAGGAAATCACCAGTGATGTGACCAGTAGGGTATTTTCTCTGCCATAACTTTAAGTATATTTATTAACCTGCTGAGAATTTTGTGGGTAATAAAAATCAAAAGGAGAGAGACAAATGTCAGCCTGGCAAAAATGTCAAAGGATTAATTTCTGTAACTCATCCTTCTGTTAGTGAAAGGATCATGGTCCTTGCTGTGCTTGATCTTGACTAGATAGTAAGATATGTATCTTTGGAATTTAAAGTGGCAAATCTTAAAAAAACAGAAAATCTTCCTCATTAAAACTGAGGCAGCACGACATCTGTAACAAATTTAAGGCATGTAAGGACAAAAAAGAACAAGGTGTTTGTAGCTCTGTGGACATGTGTAATACCTCACAGGAGCTGGGGATCACATCAGGTCACTGCTGACACAACTGCATGGAATCTTTCTGGGTGTGGTGTGTATTTGCATCTCTCAAAAGAAATTGGTTACTGGGGTATTCAGCGTATTTCTGAAGTGGTTGGATTCCTCTTCCCCCTCTCCCTGTTTACAGTTCCCATTGGAGTACAAGAAACATTTTCTGTAACCTCAGCTTCCTGATTCAGTGGTTGTGATGTCAGTTATTTACGATAACAAAAGTGAGACAATGCCTGTGGTTTGTGTGGGACAAAGCCAACCTCGTTTCTGTAAAAAGGGACAGTCCTGATGTGAGGAGCCCAGGAAAGGCTATGAAGTAGGACTCTGAGGTGATATTTCATTAGTCCTGCCAGCTTCATAATGGCCTTGACACTGCATTATTTCAAAAGCCACTGACAGAGGGTTTCTTCATTTCCACAGGGCTGGACACTAATGTGAATTGAACTCTTGGAAAATTCTCTCTTTGCAGAGCAAGGCTTCAGAGATAGGTATCTTGGGAAATGAATGGATTGCTAGTGGGTGGAGAGGTAGCAAGTGTCAGGATGCAAATGTTTCAATAGCAATTACACATTCTGTGGTCACAGGCAAGTCATTCTGCACCTCTGCTTACCTGTCATGAAACTCATTTATTAATACTGCACTGCCTAAGCCACAGATGTAGTGAAACTTGCACAATGCCAGTAAACTCTTGATGTCACAGAGTAGCAAAAGGAAAGAAGAAACCCTTAAAACAAAGCATGGTTAGTTATGAATGAAGAGTCCCAGCTTTGGTGTAGCCTGTAGAATCATGTCCCTTACCTGCTATCCTGCCGATGGGCATGGCGTGGTCCTCGGGAGGGGAGACAGACACCATGATGTGGTTCATATAAGCTAACTCTTCTCGGTGGGACAGGTTGATGGGCTTCACATCCCTGTGCAGCCCATCCTCAGACAACCTCGGTGGTTTGAAATCGGAGTGCCTGGGGTTCAGTATCAAAGGATGCATGATTGGGCTGGGCATCAGCTGGATGACCCTGGTGTTCTCCTGGCGAGGGCTGGAGGGCTTCTGGAGCACCTCGGAAGGAGGCAGGCAGTGGTTGTTTTCTACTGGGGACACTGAGAGAGGATAGGGCTCCTGCTGGCTGTTGTCATGCTGGTGCCTTGTCCCTGGCATCCTGTCGGCCGGGGACATGCGGCGCAGGGTGCTGTCCATGGGGGACCTGAGCGGGCGCTGCTCGGGGTCTGGCGATGGACGGTGGTTGTTGGTGATGGGCGACCGCGAGCGATGCAACAGTTCAATGGTTGGGGGGTTGTGGTGGACTGCTTCTGCAGATGGCCTCGGGGTTCTCTGCGCAAAGCTATCTGTGGAGGAAAAAAACGGCCCCAAAATACAGATTGTCTATTGTGATCAAGGTGTAGGATCTACTGCTGACAACTTGTAAATGTTTTTTATTTATGTGATCAGTAAAGTTCAGCATAAATGCAGATAGTTATTATTTCTACACAGAATGAAAACAGTGAAAGCCATCTCCCTCCACCACCATGTTAAAACAGTTCCTTGTGAAACACACTAAGAGAAATCCCATTTTGAGGAGCTGAATGAACACTTGTGAAGAAAATGGGTTTCTGCACAATTTTTTTGAAATTCTTCTCCTGCCACTCATGCCTCTCTGTGTCATTGCTCTTACTACCATAATGAGCACTTTAAGGTAGAAGGGAAAGAAAAAAAGGGAAAATGTCTCCAGGAAAATACTGGGTATTAAGTTTTAGATGGTAGAGGCTTAGGTCAAGGTCAAGAATAACTCAGTTTGAAATATGAACTGGGTTGTTTAAAAAACCCTACTGGTAGGAAGCTCTTTATGAAACCCTCTACTTTATCCCTGCCTTAATTTAAAGAGCACGTTACATCTTCATAAGGACATTTTCATCTTGTTCTATTTAGTCTGTAGTGTCTACTGATGGATTGCCCCACATAAGCACTTACATGTCTCCAGCAGGAGGACTTCTAGCAACACTTTTGCATGAACACACTTTCCCAGCTGTGATGCTTAACACTACTAAGGAGATAAATCACTAACAATCCTCTCACAAAATTAAAATTTTTGCCAGCGTAGATTTTCAGGTTAGCTAAGGCCATCAATTTTGACTTGGGAAACTACTGACAAAGAGGAAAGTACCACCAGAGCTACAGTGACTAACAGGTTTTTATCAGAAAAAACAAAGATCAAATTTCAGTGCTGTTTGTTGAAAGCCTTGGGTGATAAGAGAAGGAAACTTCTGGGTACGTGTCAACAACTGAAACAAGCAGCTGCCTATTTGAGGCTGCCTGTTTGTTCACTCCATTTTCTCTGAATATGAAATTATTCTCTTGCTGTCTTGCCAAGGCAGTGATACCTGTTTGAAAACCCAGTTGAGGTGAAGACTGAAGGGCTCCTGCTGCTCTGGAAGCCAGGCAGGCATCAGGAGATGGATCAGCACATACCCAGGGAAAGACCTGAACAGGAAAAGCTCAAGTCCTGAGAAAATGCAGTGCCAGGCAGTGACACAGCATCTGTACCAGAACACTGAAGTTGACAGGAAAACCTGGAATTTTAGGCAGAACCTACATTGCTCTAGAGTACTTATTAAACACACCTGTGGCCCCAGACAAGAAAAATGCATTTGTAGGGCTGTTCAAGATACTCAAAATTGAAAAGGTGGAAGACATGAAACTCCAGAGCTGTATGTTGTTCTTGCTTAAACCCAAACACTTTTAAATACAATCTGGCCAGCAAATGTGGGATAGCCAAAATGAAGATCAAAGAGGGAAAATTTACAACTGTACCTACCCTGTGTGGCTGTCTTTCCTTAAAGTCCCCTTTCTTTGCCACAACAGAAAGAAAATCAACTCCCAAATTTTACTGTGTCCTATCTTCTACAGACCATCCACCCCCATCACTGTACATTCAAATGTACTGGGCTCATTCTTGGCCTGTAAATACAGACCAGAATATTCTGTTGTTTGTCCTATTTATTTAATGCCTTGGCTGAAGGGAGCACCTAACTTTAAAGTAGAAAGGAATGTCCTACTGTGCTTTTCACCAAGCTCTCTGGAAACATTAGCTGGGAAACTCCAAACAGAGGTGTTCCTACCTGTCTGCTTCCAAACCCTGGTGATGCTGAACCTGGACACACAGGACAGAAAGTAGAGACCAAGGAACTCTGGGAAAAGTAGGAAGAGGAAACACCACTTTCCTTCAAGATCTTTTTCTTAAAGTACTTAACAAAAGAATCCTCTTTTGTTTGGCCAAAGATGCAGTTTGCCATAAAACAATTCCAACTCAGCTCTAAGCAGGACTGCTAAAAATGACCCTGAACAGAATAAAATCCTCATCACATTCATTCCTTGGCCCATCTGGTGATTGTAAGCTGAGCACATATGGTATATAATTTCAGGCAGCACTGGATTCACTCTGGATCTTCATTCCAAATGAGCAACACTTTTCTTGAAGACAAAGCTGTGAAAGGAAATTCACCTCCCAGGAAATTTGCTGACCTACCCATGCAGGGATGGGTGGGGCTGCACTTTGGGAGTGAGCAATTGCTGGCATGGCAGTCCCAAAGATTGGCACTCTGCTTAGCCTTGAAAGAAGTGCAGGGAATGACAGTGAAAGCTTCCTGCATGGCATCCCATCCAGTGACTCAGAGCTCTGTCAGAGGGACCACTGGAGATGAAGGTAATTCACTTTCCATTGCTCATCCCTCTGCAGGGACAGAGCCCATTCCAAGCCAATATCCTGAACTGCAGTCAATTGATTTCTAACAGCCAAACCCCCTTTGTTTAAGCCTAGTAAGAAACCACTAGAGGGAAAGCATTTAAAAGCAGGATCATAAGTATAATCCATTAGGAAACAGGCAAAAGAGCCAGAAGATGGAAAAGATCAGTGCAGTAAGGAGAGATTGTAATAAATACACATCACCTGTGAAGTTTAACCACTCAAAATGGGGCCAGGGTAAAATCTGTCCCCAGTGTCAGTCTGTGAGTTAGCCTGGGTTAAGTTCTGCTCCTTGCATTCATTCTCCTTTTTTAAGTTGTATTTTGCTGAGGCAAAATGAAAACTCAATTGTGATAGTTTCTCCCAAGTGACCTTGTGAAACAGGAAGAAGAAGTAATGTCAAAATAAACAAATTCACCTGCCTGTAAATTTTTGGCATAGAGATTTTTGATTGCTCAGTCTTGTGGCAGGCAAGCTGTAGTTTCTTTTGCTTATTTTGAAGTTCTTCTCACAGCAAACCAAGAACTAATTTTTGTCATTATAAAGAGAAGTTTTAAGTAATAACACAGAGTTCTCTGAGAAAAGCAGTGCTGTTATCAGCAGCCAGAGTATTGTAAGGAAGAAATCGAAGTTGTTTCTTAATCACTAGATTGTAAAATACATTTTTTAAATGACACACATGAGAAACCAACTGATTATCTCTGTGAAATCCTCTCTAGTCAAAGTTGCTCCATATGTTAAATGTAGGAGTGTCTGAGAGAGCAGCTAGTATTTCTGTTTGAAATTTAGAGTGGGAACACTCATGGGTGAAGGCCAAGCTTGAGGAAAATACAGATTTTGCTAATGGTCTGAATACAGTGGGCAACTGTCTCTGGCTCAGCTCTGCCAAGTGAACCTCAGCTAACCTGGAGTATTTACACAGCTGTGTGGAAACACTTTGGAGTGTCCTTTTTCCACCTGCTGCTGTCCTGCTCTTGGCTCAGTCTCAGGGTTTTGCTGGTGCCATTTGACTCTGGCTACCTCAGACTGGCCACAGGCAACTTGTACAGGTCTGACAGCACCCCTGAATCTTCTCTTGCAATCCCATGTTGAATCCTGAAATAGACTCATGTCAAATAGGATAAGCACACCTTTTCTCCAGTTAGCAAAGACCAGTGTGACATCCTAACTCAAATTCTCTTCTCCTGTTTACTCAAAAAAAGAGTAACACTACTTTTTCCTCGATTTTTAAATTGAAAACTGAATTAATTTTTAATTGAAAAATATTCTTCTGCCTGATACTTTCGTGGAAAGGACTTCTGAAAAAGTTTGAGTTTTATATTTTTCTATGATATACCCAAGAAATCCAAGAAGTACTTCAATATGTGTATTTTTGAAGAAATTAAAACATCAATTTTCCAGTGAAAAGAAGCACACTTGCATTTTCCAGTAGAAGAAGCCCAAATAAGCAATTCCACAAACTTAACTATTCTTTTTTCATCACCTCTGATAATCATGGTATGTGTGCACACTACTGAACCTAAGCAAGTAATTCTGATAGTAAAAATGAGAGAAAACCTGCAGAAGCCCACTTCTCCCATCAGGAATTGTTCAACCAGGCCAACAGCTGAGCCATGTGATGGGCTCAGTGCCAGGAGCTCTGGCATGCTGTCCTGACAGACTGCCAGTGAAGTGGCTGGGAGCTGGATATTCCCCTCTGAGCCTGCCCTCCCTTGCCCTGCCAACAACTGCATTTAGCTGCATCTCCAGGATACTAAAAGTCCACAAAGCAACTTTGTCTACCTAACTGGGTGTGAGGAAAAATGAATCAATAGGGTCAATAAAATGCTCTGCTTTTAAATCTGTATCAGACATAGCTTTTAAAGGTGCTTTGGAGACAGAACAAAATAATAGAAGATAAATGGAGAAGGGCTTGTTGACTCACTAGACCACTTGATTGTTCCAAAGCTATGGAGTCAGAGAGAGGAGAGCAGCTTTATTTAAGTAACTTTGGGTCAAGAAAATGACATAATTCCTATTTGCCTCTGTAAAGGCAGCTCCTGTAAGAATGAGACAAGAGTTACCTTCATCATGATTCTGGTGCAATATGACCTCTGGCTGAGCATGGATAGAGTTCCCAGGGTGGAAGAAGGGTGTGAAGAGCATCCGAGCTTTCCTTTGCTTCAGGATTTGCTGAAGGAGTTCATACAAAACATCACCTGAAAGACAAACAGCAGGAAAAAGGAAATGAAAATGTAAATAACTGATGAGAAGACTCATTTAGCCATCTGATGCATGAATTCATGGCTCCTGGGTGCTATTTTCAGACCCAAAAGTGCTAGCAGTAAAATCCTGCATTTCACTGCTATGCAAAGTCCTCTTGTGAAAGGGAAAAAAGGCACATCACACCTCTGAGTGTGACTGTGGCAAAACAGAACAACATTCCCTGGCACCATCATTGTTGTATCTTTCCCTAATGGCACAGAACACCACAATATCCAGAACACCAGTGGACTAACTGCTTATTTTACATCTTTTATAAATTTCATCTTGCATGGATGACCTTATTCCAACATCTACACCAAACACATAAGGTACTTGTGCATTTGGTCTGGTGTAACTGGTTGTGCATTTCAAAGTGAAACTGCACATCACAGGATAGGAAGTCTCTTGAATTTTCATTCTGCCAGCTCTTTTGTATGTCACTGCTCATATTACAGAGGGACAGGCTGCAACAATTACATATTATCTGAAAAACAAATTAGTGAAGCTTCATTTAGGAAACCTTAGATTTTCTGGAAGAGTTTTCTCAAACATGGGGCTTTTTTACTAGTTTATTTTGAGTAGTTTCTATGAGATTGTACTACTTGTCCCTTGTCTCTATAAATTGCCAATATTCTAATTTGTGGGCAACTTGAGTTTCTTGCTGTGAAACAGTTAAAGCCATACTGCTTTCCACAGTTCTGTTTCCTTTGTTTTAACATCTAGGCTGCTTTTACTGTCTCAGCAGTGACTTTAGGGCATTTTTAAAAGGTGATTGCAATATCTGAAAGCCTAATTAAAAACAAAGCCTTGAGCATTCAGTTACATGAAAGTTTAAAAAGTGATTTTACCACATAATTTCCATCATTGAATGCAACAGTGGCATAATCATAAATAACTAGTGCTGTAACACTCAGAGCAATAAGGTAGCAAATTTGTACCTCTTTTGATTGACTGGACAGACTAGTGAAAACATCCATAAAGCTGTCTGTGTTTTTGGGTTTTTTTTTACCTAATGAAATAGCTGAGATTTCTGTATCACTCAGATGCAGCAATGTTAAGATGATGAAAAATGTTTTGTACTCTCTCCCTCCCTGGGCAGCCCTGAACAGAACAGTGTTGGAGCTGTGAGCCCCTTTCTTGGCAAGACTGTGGGAGTGATGCCTTTCTCCTGCTTTAACCATCAGGGGAAATGATACAGCTTTCATGTGGCCTCAGTCTGGAAAAACTTAATGCCTCTGTGGCAAACATTATTTCACAGTTCTTCAATTTCACGTACAGTTAATTCTGGGAAATGCTGAGCTAATGTCCCTTCACCTACAGTTATCTCAACTTTTAGGGACTGACTCAGATAACCTCCATGAGGTTTATTATCAGTGGGGAATACCTGGAGGGAAGGAAGAGACAAAATGCAAGGGAGGAGGCCTTTAGCTGGGTTATTTCGTTCCAAATTCAGCTTAACCTTCTGAATAAAGTGAGATTTTGCAAGTCAAAGGCTCTTCTCTGGGAACACTCTATTTCCAGCCTAGAAACATTTTTAATCCTGCTTATTTCAAGTGCCCTCACAGCACACAAGGGGAAGAATAGGAATATAACTTGCAGGCAGGAAGGGGAGCTGCAGACAACATACATAAAGGTGTCCCTTGCTGTCCTTGCCCACATCCCTGCTTTCAATACTCTTTTTGCTTCAAGCAGGGCTAATTTTTACACCAAGTGGTGTACCAGATTAAAAAAAAAAAAAAAAAAAAAAAAGACAAAGAAGGAGACTTTTTAGGCATTAGTTCTCACTAATGTATTACAATGACAACAGACATTAATGTTTGGGCTCTTCCATACAAAATTAATCCTGGATTTGAAGCACGTCCTTTAAAAACTTTATATATATTAAACATAAGCAACAGTTTGTGAGGCAGATTCTGCAGGAGGATGGTTGTGGAGAGTGGCCAAGCAGGTTGGTGCAGAATCAGCCCCAGAGTTTGATTATCAGCTGGATCCCAGCAGCACCAGCTGTACTCCTGCACCTTGTGAGCCTTGCACTGGAAGCCTCCTCACAGCAATTCTGTCACCACTTGGTCCAAGCTCTTTAATCACCTACAGTGATTGAAGTGCAAGCCTTTCTATTTAACAGGAGTACCTCGTGTGGTCACAAAAAACAAAGTTCACAACTCATATTTAAACATCCCTAACAAAGGAGGGCAGAGGCTTACTCTGACTGTACAACTGGAGCAGACAGACCACAGGGGATACAAATACAGGCAGGCAACACACACATTTCTAAATCTCCTTTGTGAATAAATGAAGACATAATTTGAGCAATAGGCAGGCTGATTCACACACCTGTCTGTGCTGTGCTGAGGGCTGGACTCCAGCAGATGTGAGAATATGGTAAAGCAAAGCAAAACCCACAGGGGCTGTTAAACAGAGGCAAAGTCCCCAAGGAAGGAGTTTTGCAGTCACTTTTAGCAGCACCTCAGCCAAGACAACTGGGAGGCAAAATGCTAATACAGGCTGCTTAAAGAGGCTGGAGCACTTGATTGACTTGCTGCTGTAGTTGGGTCTGTGAACAGATAAGCCTTTACAGGGACAGCTGGAAGTCACAAAATGCTGCCAGAGCAGCTCACTTTCTGGGAGCTCTGCAGGAAGTTTTAACTATAAACAGGTTGGGTGTTTGGCTTTGAATTTGCATTCAAATATGCCTACAACTCAGGTATATCAGGATTTCCTTCTCTCTTTGTCCTTTTAGTCCTTGCCTCATACAAGTGTCTCTGTCCTCCCTTTCCCCTCCCTTTCCCAGTCCACCTCAGCAAATGTGACCATTTCCTCCTCTGACCCTCTTCAGCTTTTGCTGCAGCTTTCTCTCTCTTTGCAATGACAGCTTCTGTGAGTAATCCTCACCTGAATGAGGGGACCTGTATCGAAAGTCCTCTTTGGTCAGGAGCAGCAGAGCTTTGCCGTTCATCTCGAAGGTGCTGCTCTCAATGGGCCTCAAGGAAAACTCCTTCTCTGCCCACTGGAGCCACTGGGCCACATCTTCCCTGCTCCAGTAAACTGGCTGCAAACCTGGGCAGAAAGAGAGCACAGTTCTGTTACCAAACTGAGACAAGGCACAGGAACAGGCAGACATCACTGAATCCCCCTTTTCTCCCCACAGCATAACATACAGAGTCTCAGGGCAAAGGGAAGGAGAGCAATGCCATGTTGGTATAGGATTACTCCAAGCACTGGACTGCAAAATACTTTGGAACTTTGGTTTATCTGAGACACACTGAGAACCAAGAACTGACTCAGCAGCCTGAAGAAAGCTCACAGGACATTATTTCATTCCAGGTTTCCACTGTGCAAAAGGATTTTCCTCCACGTGCTCCTTCTGATGTGCAGAGCAAGCAGCAGGAAAAGTCCTTGGTGCCATCCATCCTTGGTGTGCACATCCTCTCTTTTTTTTACAGAAAGCTCTCTCTTCACACCCATGTACATTCATGGATCAAGAATAATGAAAAGGAAAATTTGTCAAAGGCACGACAGCCATGGCTTCTCTCCAGGTGGCTGGGGTGGGGTCTGTAAGGAAGGGCAGCTGGAATACAGCCCCTGTAACAGAGTGATTATCAGCACATGTACTGTGGAGAGAGGTGCATTCTCACAGGCCCACCCCTTCTCCAGGTGCCATTATGTGAGCAGGTGCCATTCCCACACTGGAGAGGAAAGCCAGGGCCAAGATTGTGCCCCCTTTGGCACTGCTTTAGCCTGTGTTTCCTGTATAGCAATCAAATATTACCACTGGAACTAGGTCCATGTAAAAGGGTAGACAATTTTTTAGTAAAATAGTAGGGATATTTGGTTTGGGGACAGATTTTCCAAGGTGCCAAGGAGAATTTGGCACTGCCTTTCTGCCAGCCAGTTTGTACAGTTTATACAGCCTAGGCTATTGTGTTTACCCACAGAGGCCCAACCACATTACTATCAAAGACATTTTGCCTGCTACCTTTATTGGGCCTGGGCAGAGAAGCTTGGGAGGTATGACAATTCAATATCTGTTCTACACACAAATTTAAAATAGCTTCCTTCCCCTGGAGAGAAGGCAGCACAGTGAAGAGCTGTTTATACCCAAGTTGAGAGATTATCTCCAATCCAATGGGCGATAAAAGCTTTATTTTCCTTTCCCCCTCATGAGATGACTCATTGTTTGACTTGCTACAAAGCTTACCCACTGTGCATAGGAACATAAAATTTGCCATATCTGATCAGATCTCTGGTACACAGCCTCTGGCAGGAGCCAATACCTTATGCTTCAGAGGAAGACGAACCTCCCTTCCTTATATTGCACCTGGCTGATTGTACACTGCACATGGGAAGAAATTTCCTTCCTGGCACACCATCCTCTGAGATCTGATTACCCTCCTCCTACCAAGCACTAAAAGAAGCCTGAGAGAGTTGTACCACTCTTGTTTGGGTTTGGTTTTTACTTCTTTAACAGATAGGCAACCCTTTTATTTCTGTTTTAGCAAGAGGTAACATGAAGTGAATTGCATTCTGCTGCTTTGCCAGATTCCCAGACAACGGCTTTGGAAAGTCCCAGAGCCACAGCTGCATACAGAACTGAATCTCTGTCAGAAGAGGAATTGAGATTGTGCCTGAGAAAGGGTCAGAGCTGACCTAAGGAAGGGATGCCTGCATGGCCATAGCAAGAATTTCCATTAGCTCTCAACTGTGGCATACTATTGTACTACAGAAACAAGCAGTAGCCTTTAATTATTTATGAAGCAAATTCTCTTCCCCCTGTGAATTAGGGTCTGCTTAGTGAGGTCAGAATTTTCTGTAGGACCTTTATTTTTGAAGGGATTGGGGTGAGGTGTAGATTTGCTCAGAGACATGGAAATTGTCATCTAAAATGCCAAAGTGAGGCTCATCTTCTGCTGAATTAAGGGCTGTTCCTGCAGAAAATACACTCCAGACCCCAGGCTGTTGCTGCAGCTAAAAGAGAAAGGTGAGACATGATGCAGGCAGACCACAACATAGGAAAGGGTTTTACAAGACCATCTGAGGAGTGCTTGAAATGCTTGTGTATGATTTCTTTTGCCTCCCTCTCTGCCATGTCATGCAAGCAATAAATTGCCCAAAGGAGAACTGTTGTGTGGAAATCTAACTGGCCTTCTGATGTGTACTTCACCTGATGAGGCATTAAACAAAAGAGAACATCACTGTGAAAATCAGGCTGACAAGGACAGAGCTGTACCATAATTTCAACAAGAGGTGTGTGCTCCCTTACAGATAACAATGTAATAAATAAATCTTTCCCTGTACAAACACAGATCAACACTTCCCACCTGCAGGTGACAGCACATTTTTGCCTTCTGCTCAATTAGTACAAAAGTATTGTGACCAAAGAGAGCTTTAGATTGATGAGTGCTAGACCCAGAACATCCAAATAAGTTACACAGACTGGGAGCAGCCCCATGAGCTGTGCTGGCAGCTCTGAAACAGACCCAACACTTCACACTGCAAATGAGGTCTCTGCTGGGTTTCAGTAGCACCTCTGAGACTTGTGAGAAAAGCCCCAAAGTAATATGACCCAGGACCACTTGGCTTGAAATCACTGAGAAATCAGCAAGCAGCCAGTCTAATTCAGTGTGGCTATGGCTAAACTGAGTGGGCGGATGTGCCACATCACTCCACCCCTGGGGTGATCCCATAATTAAAATACTTACATTGTGTTTGGAAAACATAAGGTGCCATAAAATAAGTAAACTGTTTTTCCCTAGATGGATTTCTTATTCTCTCACTTCCCTCCCTTCCTGCCCTGCTGCTTTCCTGGGAAGTTAGTTTCTCAAAAAACATGCCCCCACCACATGCCCATTTGTTTTGTGAGGCTGAACCAGTTCAGTCTCAGGAGGCTTTTCTAGGGGTGCACAGCAGTGTTGCTAAAAAGTGCCTCAGAAACTGTCATTCAAAAAATAATTCTTACATGAGCAGTACAGTGTCTACTAAACTTGAATGCCACCTTCTTTGACCCTTCTTAAGAAGAAGTAGTTGGTTTTGTGAAAACAAGGTCATGAGATGGTTGGCTTTGCAGCTGAAGGGATTTTACAGCACAGTGTGCACTGCTATCAGTAGGTAATGAAAATGCCTTCCTGTACTGTCCATGGAAGAAAACCTAATCCCACTTATACTATTTTTCTTCTCTGGATGCTGTTTCTTATTTTCCTCTCTTCATCTTCTTTTATTGTCCTGCTCACAGAGGAGGAAAATGGGCTCTTTTTATCTCTCTGGTTTTATTCTCTGCAGAAGCTAACAGCACTGTCTTTAACTAACAAAGATATTTACCAAGAAGAATAAAGTGAGGAAAACAAGAGCTGTGTTGCAAAAAGACAGCAGAATTTTGCCTGCTGAACCAATGGCTGAAATCAGTGCGAAGTTTTTGCTGCTTTCACTAGGTGCAGATCAGACATGGGGGATGCTGCCTTTCTACCAGCCTGCCCTCTCGGTGGCCATGGACTTCCCAGGGTGATTTTTGACCTAAGAGTCAGACCTGGCTCTGCTCCCATCTCTGCCTTTGCACCTCTGGTTGAAATCTGGCAAGCAGTCCCCATCATGGTCTCCCCATCTGTGTAGTGCAAAAATAAACAACAATAAAAACTTCCTGGACTCAACTGCTAAAGCAGGTTAGACAAAGTCAAGCAAACCATCAAAATCTGACTCCATGAGATCCAATGTATTCTCTGTCTTCTGTCAGTTTCCAAGCACCACCTCCAGCAGAGTAAAACAGTAATTTACTGACATGTTTATAGACTGACAGCTTTAGATGCATTAAACAGGGAGCAAAATCCGTGCTCACCTTTCTAACGCTGCAGGCTGATGCACTGGTGTCTCAATAGATTATCTACTTCTGCAGCTACTCCTCACCTGAAGTCCTGGTTCTCACACCTGCTACTCTGGTGACCTTATAAATGATGAGGACAATAAATTCTCACACTGCAGGGCACAAGCTGGTAACCAGCCTGAGTGCAGGACAAATCCACTCTTTGCTCCTTTCTATTCCCAAGCAGCAAAGCAAAGTACAATGGAGAGGGACTGATGGGGTAATTTACACTCTGGAGTAGCCAGTAAACCTGTTAAGCACCAACAGGAATGTACTGGTCTGTTGGACAGTTTAGGGTGATGGTCTCTGAAGAGTTCACTTCTGACAGAGAGCCCCTCAAGAAACTGAAGCATGGTCAGGCTTTGAGGACAGAAAAACAGAGTGCTCTGCTCAGGCAGTATAACCTCTGCACTTAGAACTACACAGCCAGCAATATTTTCACCTGACCACAGACTTCTGGTAGGCTTACAACTTTGTTTTTTGAACAGATGTAGCCAATCTTAAATCATGCAAAGCACTTGCACTCAGCAACCCCTTCTTTGGTTTGGAAGACAGAGTATGCATTTTACAGTATGAGTTGCTGTGTTCAGCGAATGCAACAGATACACCTAAAATGTGAAGTATAAAGTACCACAGGCTGTTCTCACCTTGACTCATTTTGGAACAATCTGAGGACACAAATCCAATGCAAAATGTGATGCACTGTGCCACCGAGAGCTGCTGCTCTGCTTTAGTTTCGAGATGAGGACACAGGCACAGGACAGCACGCACATGGAAAACAGCATTCACAGCAAGTTCTGTCTCACTTTTTGTTCCACTTCAGCTATGCTCTCCATCCTCCCCCTGGCAGGCAGGATGATGGTGTGAGAAGGGGCTAAAGACAGACCTCTCATTTATCCCTGCTTTCTGCAGGGCAGACAGAATTGTTCACACTCCCACGCCAAAAACTACTTAGCATGGTTGGGCAAACAGCAAAGGGCCAGTGCATGCAAATCAGCAGCTGGTTTCCAAACACCCAGGGACAGATGCATCATCACTGGCAGCATAGAGAAGCCAGCTCAAGTCTCTGGCTACTGTGAGCCTTTAGTGGGAAAATGATGCTGGACAAGTTCAGAACACTTGAATGTCTCCTATCAAGTAACTCTTTAGGAACTGGTGCTCTCTTTCTTTGTTATTGATTAACAAAATTTTTCCTTGTTAGCTGTGAAGTATAATATGTGCCTCTGCATGTGATGGTGTATGTCAAGCAGGAGAGGTGGACGAGGTTGTGTTTTGGTCTTAATTTCTGTATAAAGGCAACACAGTCTGGAAGAAAAGCATATGATTAGATTTAAATCCTTCTCTCAGGTTCTGCCAGAGCAACTTTTTAAAGTCCCTTCCCATCTCACATCTTTGTTTGGAATGCTGGACTGCCAAAATGCAGAGGTGTCATAGTGCTTTGCCAGTTAACATCCAAAATGCTCTGAAGTGCAAATTGTTGCACAGCTACTTCAAAGACCCTGTTTCAGCATTGCCACGGTGCTGTGTGTGCTGCTCTCTGGTTCCCTGTTCGGAGACACTGATGGTTGCTGCAGACCAGGGGCCCTGTTCTGGGATGTGCTTGGACATGACAGAGCCACCACCATCACCACCACACTGCTGCCCAGCAGGGCAGTGCTGAGCTCAACAGCAGTGTGGGATCATGCTGAAGGCCTTCCCAAACTGAGGCAGCAATTCTGTGCTTTCTCTGCTGGGGCTGCTGCATCCATCTCTGAACCCAAGTGACCTCCCCAAAGCACCCAGCACCCACAGGCTGCTCTTCAGAACTATCACTTCTGTGGAAGGTAAAGGCAGGAAGGGCAAAGATCTTGCTTTCTCAGGAAGTCTTTCCAGTTCCTCAGAGCTAACAGAGATCTGTGGCATGCCTAGCTATTCCCATGCAGATGGAGAGTGTAATTAGGGGCCCTCAGGAACTGTTCTGGGGTTACATACATGTGGGAGATGCAGCCCAGCCACAGGGCAAATCCTGCACTGCTGGTGGTCTGTGCACTTGCTGTTAGGAGTAGAGGACAGAAATCTGTGTGCAGCGATGTGCCTGACCCCTTGCTCTTTGCAGCACGTGCCCTTGACCCAGGCAGTGGAGAAGCAGTGGCCTCTCATTGCTGTTGGCTTGCAGGGACTGCCTCATCCTACAGGGGAGAGGTGGCTCTGCACTTCCCAGGCCCAGAGATAAGCAAAGGTAGAAAATGAAGAAAAAGGTTAATCCTGGCTAATCCCCAGAGAGAATTATTTGGGAGGTGTGTATGAAGTGGTACAAAGGAAATGCATGGCAGCAGATAAAAATGCCCTTTACAGGTCTTGTTGAGGAAAAAAATGATTGGATAGGGAACACAGGAGTTGTGGCAGGAAAAGACACCACAAGTGAGGCTTGCACATTCTTTAAGAAGGTCTGAAAGTGCTTGTAATCAGAATGACAAGGCTTTGAGGTATCTCCTACACTGCTGGGAACAGAGGGCAAAGCAGCTTTTTCAGCAGTAATCTGAAATAAAAGGCAGAGCTTATTTCTCCTGGTGTCCTGTTGAACAAGGAATTGGAGGTAGAGCACAAGTGCAGGTAACGCTCAGTGCACTGTGCCTGCTCTGGGGCCTCCATGTGTGCAGACATGTGCAGAAACCAACCCAGCAAAGCTCTGCCATGGGTTCCTGCCATGCTGACACTGCTGGTGTGGTGCCCTGTGACCCAGCCCTTCTCCTTTCGCTGTCTCTACAGAGACCTGGGAAGCTGACACATCTGAATCCCTCAGGGCTTCGGGGTCATAAAATAAATAAAATTGCTTTCCTAATGCAGCCTTTGGAAAGTCTGTAAGAAACATATTGATTGGAAAATGCTCGATTAGAACGAGCTCTCATACAGGGAAATAAATCTTTTCAACTGCCCACACCCTGTGCCAAGCTCAGCTTCCTGGAAGCAACCATGGCCCTTTCTGGAACTGAGGTGAAAATCCCATGTTCCATCACCTCGCCTGACCTGCTGACACTACACATGGTTTGCATTTGCTGATCAAATGCACAAGCAGGACTCTAAATCAGCTTGCTGGGCTGAGACAGCTCACTGATTAACGATGGCAGATGAAGTCATCAATACAAAACCCCACCAAATTTGAAGCCACACTATAGAATTCAAAATGAAGAATATATTCTTTCTCACTCTATGCCCAAGCCCTTTCTATGTAGAGACAAGTCAGTAAATGAAGTAACTCTCTCAGACAAAATTACTCAACTATGTCTAAGACCCCCAGCCCCAGCAAGTCAGAAAAGTTCCCAAACACTGCTGACCAATTCCTGAAGTCCTTGGAGTTGTACCTGATGTCAGACTAAAGCTCCCAGTGCAACCCCAATGGTTTAATGTGGTCAGCTGTGCTGTGTTTCTTATAACTGAGATACTATAACTGAGATCACATTTGACCCCCAGCAGCCACTAGGTCTCCCTTCTGTCTCCACTCCATCATCCAGAATGAACCTATAGAATAAGTGGATATCAGGATGTCCCCTGTGAGCTGCCCCCCTTTGGGATTAGTCAGAAACACAAAATATTACAATGACAAGCAGTTCGTAGCCTGAAACAGAATTCACCCAGGCCAGGACAAACCAGTCTAGATAATGGTACTGGTTTGTGTGTTGAAGCTGGATTTTAGGTTCTGAAAGGGAAAAGCTACCAAAGAAGTGAGCAACCACAGAGGTGATGAAAAGACCAGTGGGTTTTCTAGGCACTCATTCCATGAGCCATGTCCAAGAGCTTTTAAGAACTCTGCAGACGGCTCCAGCTTCCTTTCATGTTGCTTGCAAAGCCTTCCTAGAAGCCTGACAAGAGGTTTCCTTGCAGGGCAGGGTGAAGGCTGGCTTTTTCCATCTGGGCAGCACGTTCAGCGAAGGCCAGAGTGCAGCAGGGCTCAGGGAGCCAGGGACAGCAGGGCACTGCCTGGCTCCCACAGCTGAACACTGCTCCCACAGCTGCCCCAGCAGCCAGCGCAGCACCAGCAGTGGCAGTGGGATGGGGAGGGGGGAAATGCTGCCTTGGACCCCCTCCCTGTTACAGCCTTAATCTACTCCTGACTTCTCAACCAATTTTTGGCTGTTGTCCATGGAGCAGACATTGCTCTTCTACTGCTCCCTTCCAAAAGGAGCTGAAAGAAATGTTGTCTGTCGTTTTTTTCCTTGTATGTGCAAAAGCTATATCCTAAACAAGAGCAGCTGAGCCCTGACAATGTCACAGGGTAGCTAGCTCAAGAGACAATGCTGCCAGAAGCAAACAGTTTTGTCAGTAGAAGTCAAGGGATTATAAAAACTTTCATTTTCTTCTCAGCAACTCTTTATTGTTTCAAACCAATTTTATCTTCATCCAGGTCAAAATTCCATGTAGAAAAAGCATTCTTTACATTTTTTCTGCACTGGCTATGACCACTGCTGATATTAAGTAACACTTGCACATTTATACTACACAGTGCCTTTCAACTGCAGACAAATTAGATTGTTATATCTGTTTTACCGATGTGAGGCACAAAGGCACTGGATGCCTGCCCATACACGGAGGGATCAAATCCAGGAACTCTGTTCTGCTCCTCTTTATAATTGGACACATGCAGAGCATCTTTACATCATTTACACCTACTTTACCTTCCCACTTCTTGTATCAATTATTTGATGCATCCTGGCAACAGTAATTTTAAGGTAAACAACCCAATCCTATATTAGAAGGAATTGTCAATACATGCTCTTTCTTTCTTTTAACACAATATGGCCTTGATCTCTGGCTGAGGGGTTGAAAATTTGAAAGTAATCAAAAATAAATTGAGCTGGTCAGTCTTGACCTACATGTGGTTTTATTTAAGTCTTTTGCTTGCTACCTAATTGCTGTACAGTGCAGCAGAGTGCTCAGATTATTATCATGCTTGCACTATGTGGCAGTAATGCTGGTAACCAAATTGGAAGCTCCAGGTTTAGGAATCTGATCAACACTGCTGAAAGATTTGAAAAACTGAAGAAATAGTTGCAAGCTGCAATAAATACACAAAAATTAAGATGGTTCCTTTCAGCATTTTATCACTTTAACCTACCATCAGCTACACCACCTTGATCTGGTGGATGCAAATTTAGAGACATCCTGGAGTTCTGTAAGAGAGGGGTCAGGAGTCCTTTTTGTACAGCTGAAATCAAGTGGAAAGTTTTGAAATCTCAGTTTCACATATCAACAAAACACCACCAACAACATTATAATCCTCTGTATTAAGAAGCTGCCTTTTTCTCACAGGGAGATTTTGTTCTCAGAGGCTCACATCCTGAAGAAGTTGGGTCCCTTTCCCTTGAGGAATTTTGGCTGGGACTTTGTTTCCTAACTCAAGTGTGACTGTGAGAGCTGGGGAGGGGTGAGTGTGTACACAAAGAGCATGTTTTCCAGGCTGTTTCCAGGGAACATGGGGCCAGCTCCACCAGAGAACAGTCCATGCTGTAACAGCGAGATGTCATCTGCTGGCTTCCTCTGCACTGGGGCTCCTGAGCTGCAGCTGCACTTGTGCTGCTACTGTAAAAGCAGATTTTGGCAGCACAGACCAGAACCATGGCTCACTTTGCCTGTAATCATTAAGCAAATCACCATAGGAAAAAAAAAATTGCCATCAGCATGTGGTAAAAGTATGTCATACTTTTACTGTAAGTGATTTTGCTTTTGGATGTCTTGCTCATTCAGGCTTTGTGGAGCCCTAATGCAGGAGGGCTATGACAGCCTGCTTCAATACACCAGTACATGAGTTCTTCTGTGCTTTATGCAAAGACTTGCCTTCAGGTGAGATTAAATATTAAATTACTGGTGGAAACTGTACAAATTCCAACTTTGGACACTGCACAGTGTACTTAGTTCTGAACCACATCTTTGGAGGTAAAAGCCCACTCTTAGCATGCTGCATGCATCTCTCGCTCCCAAGATGCTGCAAACTGGAGTTCTGACATGATTAAAAAGTCCAGATTTAGCTTCATTTCTTGAAGATTCCTTAATGAACCAAATCCCTACAGCTCTTACAGACTGTCAGTCATTTCTCCAAGAAGACACTGCTGTACTACAGAAAGGTGAGGAGCTTCAAAGAACAGTTCCAGATGCCAGAGATCCTTTTCCACATTCAGGGGACAAGGAGGCCACTGAGATGGACTCCAAGCTGCACTATGACACATGACCCATGCAGGAGAAGTAACTGCATTACAGTTCCATGGGGCCCTTTAACCTTCCAGGGCAACTTGTGCTCAGAAAGGCCTCTTGTACTGAGGTACTTGTGCTTGAAATACATTGATAATGAGAACAAATTAAGTGTGTGCTCTTTGATTATCAGATGATAAATTATCATGATTATCTTTGCTGCATCTTGAGAATTGCTTCCTCTCCAGCATTTAACTCCTTCTTGCTCTGAAGCTAGTCAACATACCCACTAACTTCTCATATTAGGGCCCCAAAGAACTGGCTTGCATTTATTATTTCTATGTAAGTCATACAAAGTTGGAGCACTAGTATTTCTACTCAGAATCACTTGAAAATACTGTTACAAGGAATAAGAAATGAACTTTATCATTTGGGACAAGATCCTGTTTGGGATAATTTTTGTCTCAGTGCTGGGATGTCTGCATTAAGTACAGTGTCCTTCAAACAAGCTTTTTCTAGGTAACAGCTTGGTCAATATGTAGTGTTTAATGACTGTGCTGACTTTGTCATGTTTTCTGGCCACTACATTGGTGTGCCAGTGCATTTGGTGAAGGAGCTATGCTGTGTTCTTGATGAGAGAGAGAATCTGTGTTCATGTATATCTGTACATTGGATTCTGCCAGATCAGCTTTCTGAACACGATTAAGAGCACAATTGTACTAACAGTTAGGCTAACACAACTGTCAGGGAGGTGGCAAATTGCAAAAAGAGTAACAGCTGGATGTGGTAGCAGAAAATTGAGAAAAAGCTTCAGCTGGTATTGTTACAGAACATGTCATTCCACTGAAAAATAATGCATGGGGCTTGCTGCATCACTTGAGTTTAATCTGGATGATGTCACTGAGGAAGGCTTGCTTCCAGGAGTGGAAAAATGATTGCAATGTCAATAGAGGCAAATGATTTACCTATGCAGTTCCAGTAAAGAATCAAGCTTTGAATGAAAAGGAAAAACAAATGGATGAGCTAAATCACAAGAAGGCTGTGTCTCATCCTGCTTTTAGGGTTTCTTGCCACTGTAAAGGTGCAGTGAGAGAGGCTACAGGCACCTAGTAATGATGGGTAACTGTATTATCCCAGAATCACAATTCCTAGTGCCACATAATCCTACTGTGCTGGTACAGACACTCAGTGACCTCAACACCAGTGAATCTATCTCCAGGACTTCTGTCCTTCCCACAGGAAGCATGACCATCCCTGTGCTTGCTATGATCAAAGAACTACTGCAAATGTGCCAGGGCAAAGGGGACACCTGTCCTGGAGAGGGGCATTGTGTGCTGGGAGCCCCCAGGGCTGAGCTGGGCTGTGGAGCTGTGACAGCAGGGAGGAGTGAGGATCTCACCCCTCAGCCCCACTAACAGGGCCATCTCTCGAAGGGGTGAGGCTAAATAAGGTTAAATAAGTTTAGATACTGAGAAAGAGAATCAAATTGTATCACTTGTCAGAAATATTTAACAACATCTAATGCTTCTTTATATTGCTGACAGCTGTGCCCGGCAGCACAAAACACTGAGGCAGGAGAACCACCTGCCTGGAGGACATTACAATATGGGCAGACAGGAGAGGGAAGGGATTCAGAATAGCAGCATGATGGTGTGCATACCATGCCCATGTCCCCAGGAACCAACCCCAGGAAACTACTGGAGTCCTCATACACCTCATTATGTAGCTATTGAGAAAACAAAGTTGAAATGCTTTTTCACCAATCTGCCTAATTAAAACAGTCTTAGCTGTGCTCCCCCGTATTGGCAAGTTTTAGTCAGCTCTGTGAAGGACATTTGTCCAATTATTTTATCTTATCTATTGCAGAAATCCAGATTTGTAGGTCTGTCTGTTCACACACCACTTGTACTCACAAAAACTCAGACAATCACAATGACATCGAAGGCAGGAGAGCTACAGAGGTGTCTCCATGAAGTAATTTCTCTTCTATTTTTACAATGATTCACAACTTGCTTAGTTTACAAAGTCCAAACCAGTTTTGCTTCATTCTTTTGTATCATAACTTCCAAATCATCTCAAGTTTTCGCTCTCCTGGGAAGACTGACTCACAACCAACTTGCAAAGCTTGGAACATCATTTTTAAAAAAGACAGACTGGAGAATTAAGAAGGTTGGAAGTGAACACAAACATTAAGAAAGGATGGTGAACTACATTTTGAAGAAAGGACACCTTCTAACCTAACTTTTCAGGTTGCCTTAGCTTTCCCCTTCATGCCTGCTTTTATAATTCCTACATTACAGAAATTACTAAGCTCTCTGCTACCCATAAATACAAAGCAAGTTGACATTCCTACATCTTTTCTTTCTTCTTAACAAGTTTCAAGTAGTAGAAAACTACTTTTCTAAATACTTTGCTCACTGATGTGATTCCCTCCTCCCCCAGCCCCATGACTGGGGTCAATCAGTTTGGCATTGACAGCACGGGGCAGAAATGCAGACAGGGGCACATTGTCAATTTGAGGAGTGGGAGAAGCCTTCTTCAGTAATTTCACACAAAATGACATTAGGGAATGCAAAGTGTCAAAAATTTCCCGTGAAGCCCTGAGAAAATCTGCAAACTAGATGTCTCACACCTCTCTGGCAGATAATAAACACAGAGCATATGGACCCAAGTACTGAATGTTCATGCAAACAGAGTCCTCCGTGTTTGAGACCATGCAGAGTTTCTGAGGACAAGAATGCAGTTTCACAAAAGATTTACTCTTTAACTTTATGGATTCCAACATTCCCTTGTTATTCAGGTGTTTGGATAACCAACAATGGAAATTCAGAAAAGGTTTAGTTCTGAGCTGGCCTATTCCTTAATAAATTACAGTATTTCTTTCTTATACCTTCTTCCAAAGCTGCTGGAATGGCCATTGGTCCTGTTCAGTACTGTGTCTTCCCTGCTGTGACCAAATTTGTTGATTTAGGTGCTGAAACACTACTTCTCTCTAAGATTAAGTCTCAAAAGAAAGCACTGTGATTGATTCTTAACAAAATGTTCTATGATATCTCATTTGGGATTTTTTCTAGACTTTCTCTTCCCCCCACTACCCCTGACATGTGAAGAGGAGATTCCTCTTGCCAATCCAACCTCAGCCTTATTAATTTAGCACTGTCACAAGTCATGCTTTTGCAACTCTGCTGACGGAATCAGGTGGGATGAGGAGGAGGAGGAGGAGGAGGAGGAGGAGGAGGAGGAGGAGGAGGCTGACTCGGCAAGAGGAACCTTTTGTTTGCACGTAAATGCCTTGGTGTTATCAGAAGGAAAACAAGGAGTGAGCAGCATGCATTGTACAAAAAAAATCATGGCACAGTTACTGTTTTGCCCCCTGGTTCTTTTCAGTTTTTACTCTTTTGCTTTAAGTAATGCTGCACACATGGTTTATCTTTTAAGCCTGGGAAGCAGCAACTTGAATAAAGCAGCAATGACACACTGGATGTACCCTCAGCATGTGCACCCAACCCAAAATCAACAATTCAGCCAACCCCTTCATCTGACTGTACCCTCTGGTTGCCTCCTGACATGAGTCCAACCCCAGCTATGAAAAACCCTCACCAATATTTCATATCGACCAAAAAGTCAACCCAGCCAGCTGAATGTTAAAGTGCAGACCAATTAGTGCCTGCCCAAGGTTTTGAAAACACTGGCTTTCAAACTTGAAAAGCATATCTGCATCTCCTGTGAAAATCAGTGGTAATGGTTCTTCCTGCCATCTCCCTTCAAACTGGAAGTCAGGATGGGTGGATATCAACACCTTGAAAGAAATCTGGGACTAGTTCTGTGCCCCTGTCAAAGCCTAGTGGTTTCCTTGCTCCTTTCATTTCCTAGAACCCGTATGAAATTGAAAAAATGGTACTGGGATATCATCAGGGTGCTTGCCCTCTCCAGGATTCATTTAACACCTCTGCCAACCTCTTAAAAAGACATAAAAGAGGAGGCAATTTTTAATCTCCTTTCATGGCGTGGTTGCCAACATGCCAGGCTAAAGCTGCATGTCCTCAGGAAGAGGGAGCTGAGTGTGTCCATAGCTGTTATTTCCGAGTTGGCAGGCATGCTGGAGAGGCCTTTTGCTAGTCCTGATAAGGTCATTTGCATAACCCGACTTTGCATATCTTTTTTCCTCTTCTTTTTCTTTCTCTCTTCACTCTCTAAGTTCTCCATGTGCCAGAGAAGCACTGGGAAATCCTTATATTAGCTAATCCCAATATTCATTCTATTAAACATTTACTAATTTATTTTCATTTCCTGTAAAAAGCTGGTGTACATTTTGGTACCTCTATTCTTACACAATGTGAAACAAAGAAAATTGTACTGTTAGTGCAAAAAGAATTCTGCTTTCTCTGTATAAGTTTCTTTCACATTCAGTCAAAATGTCTGTGTGCTTTCTTTCTGTTTTTAAAAGAAAGCCTACTAATTACTTTTTTTTTTTAAATGAGCAATTGACATTTGTTCAAACTAAAAGTAATTCTAAACAAAAGTATAAGTGATATCCATACTTACATTGTAAAAATTGAGATAAATGTAAAATTGCAAAGCAACCTCCATAAATAGTGGAAAGGAAGATGAATACCAAATTGCATTAATTTAAGTCTTCTTTAAGTAATAAACAAGACCCTGAGAGCTGCATGGTTTAACTCATATTCCTGTGAGCAGTTCCAGTGATTTTAGTGGGGTGTCTCACTTGGATAACTGCCATCCAAGAAAAGAAAGGACTGAAAACCCTGTCCTCCTATTAGTCAAATTCTTTCTTAAAAATACACATTTTTATTGTGGTGTTTTTGTGTCACCTTAATTCCAGATTTTTTACTCTGGAAAGGACCATGATGAAATTTGAACACATTTTGAAGTTCTTCCTAACAAAACAAACCTTTGCCTTATTTTTCATGGCAGTTTAAAAAGATTAAGTATCTTTAAATCAGTGGGCCTGGTGCCTTGTTTGTACAGAAAGACAGAACACAGTTATTTCCCTACCTACAGCAGCTCATACTGTAAGGCCCTGGTCCATGTGAAGGGCCAGGAGATGCTAATCCTAATTGAAATCAAATGACCTCCAGCATTTAATTCAACAGGCCTGCATTATTATTCTACATAATTGTACTGTCTCAGTTGCAATCATAAACCAGGACCCCACAGTGTGCTTGGCAATGCACAAACAGGAGAGAAATACTCTTTTTGTCCTGAGAGCTTCCTTGGATTGTAATCTCCATGCAGAGCTATTAAAAGGATGTCATTTATTGTTATTTTTCCCAAATCCCCAGATCATGAAAGCTTAACAAAGGAGAAATGATGGGGTAACACCATAGATTTTACTACAGAAGGCAGCATTTTGATCTCCATGGGCAGTATTGAGGGGAAAAGGAAAACTGAGAGTTTACAATACTTGGGAGAATGGTGAGACCCCAACAAAGTTTGTTTAATACACAAAATCAGACCCATTAAAAAAAAAATGGAAGAAATTTGGAGTATTCCAAGGTTGGCATTAATCCAACCACTTGCATTCCAATTGCAGTCAAGATGCAAGTTCTCTTTTGTGTTCTGCTTTTGTAACACTTACTCTAAGGTCTACTTTGAGTTTTGGAGTAAGAAAGAATTTGAAGTAAGCAATATTTTCAGAAATTGTTACAAGAACCAGTTTGATAGCCAGTTCTAAAAGTTCTTTATTTCAATTTAGAATATTTTAGAAAAACAGCAAAAATGTTACATAGGAAGAACTTGTTTTAAAGACACTACTTTCATAGTATTAAAAATTTACGTCAAGAAAGTTTATTGACAGATAAGGTCTATTAATGACTTCAGTTCCGAACTTTACTATTTATATTTACAAAGTAAGGGTGTGAATTCTCAGTTTACTAATCTGCCAGTTGGAGCACTTCTTTGCAGCCTTGAGCTGTTTCACTTTACTTCACTGAAAATATTTAATAGCCAAACTGTAGTGATCTTGAATTTTCCCAATACTTTATCATGTTTACACACTATATCACAGATTTCCTAGCGTATCATTAGCATTACAAATTATTAAAACAAAATGACAGTTTTTTAATGAACAATACAGTGCTTTCTCCTGCCACTATCCCCTCAACTGACTAAGGTTCAACCCCTTTCCTCTTTATCAGTATTTAGTGAAGTTATCCATGCAGCCCCAGAGCCCACACTTTGCAAGCCCTGCATGTGCTGATGCATATGCAAGGATTGTATAATTGGAGGATCAAGGTTCTCACAGGCAATGTTAATTCTGACATTTCTTCACCTTTAAAACCTTAGGAGCTATAATGCAGAATAAATAGATTGAGTGTAATTTTTTCCCTTGTCTTTTAAGTATGAGTAGTGGTGAAAAAGAAAAACACCTCAGAAATTCCATTGTGGCATCATAATGAAACCTGCATGGGTCAGCAGCAGGAGGGTTGGGCCTGTTACAGCCCACTTTCAGACCTTTGGCACTTTTTGCTAAAGGGACAAGAGATACCAGCAGGAATATACTGCCATTTGTTACAGGAACCAGCACTCCAGGAGGGCATCAGACACCCTGCCATAACTTTGGCTCATTTGCCCAGCAAGTTGTGCAGCAGCAGATGTATATGACAGCAGAAGGAAGGTGGGATTGAGAAATCCATCCTCCTAGCTCAACTTCACATCCCTCTCTCTGGAATTCCAGCTGTGCCAGTGGGCAATGCTGATCTCTCTGACCCACCCCAAGTCTGAGCTCTTCTCACTGTTGCCTCTGCAAGGCAGGCTTCCCTCCTGTCCACATGGGGTACTGAGGGCACAGGAGAGAATTCCTCTCTTTCTTCAAGTCTGTTCCAGGTCTTGGGGCACTGGACGTTTTCAGAGTTCAACATCAATGTACTGATCTCTGTCCTGGCAAAGAAATTGTCAACTGCAACAGCTAAGAAGTAGAAAACCTATCAAACCCCAGTTCTTATACTGGCAACTGTCTGGAAACTTGAAAAACAAGAGGATCAACCACTCACCCCAGAAAATGAGCCTGCAATTTTTCCCAGATACTTTCGATCCATGGCAAGTTACAAAACAGGGACTGATGACCACCTCTAACTCTGAAGCTGTTTCTTTGCTTCTTTCCTGGCAGTTGCAGGCCAGTTCCTAAGAGCTAAGAGTTGCAGGCAGTTCCTAAGAGCTCACCAAGCTCCAGTGCTGCCCAGCACAAAATGACAAGAGATCTCTAATGGAGCCTGGAGTGCCATTCACAGTAAGTTATTTGACAGTCAGAGCATCCTTTTTGCACCAAGACAAAATCCCAGCAAGTGATACAAAGTGGTTCTCCAGAGACTGCCAGGGTCAGCCAAGGGGTCAAAAATTATAATGGTACCTAAAGAGGGGACCCTCCCTCTTTAGGAAAACAACTGGTAGGAGATAGGCAACATTATCAAAATGTGCTGCTCTCCCATCAGGCAATGACTTTTTTCCTCAACTGGTTGCAAGCTTCAGAGCCCACCCAGCTCACAGTGGGACACTTTATCAGAGACTTTCTTCAGAGCCCAGTAAGTGCTGACCTAAGTGACCCTTGGGGGCTCCCATGACAAAAACTCATCCACAGCTTCCAGAGACCTGGGCTCAACACCACCAAGTTACAGTGGCCAGCTCAGTGAGGGTTCCAGCAGCCAGCCCACAGCAGCTGTGTGTTTTCCAGTGAGCAGCTCCCCTGCCCTATCAGCCCAGATCACTCCAGACAGTGGCTGCCTCTTCCTGCCCCAGCTCCCCGGCCAGGTGACGGCGCTTCCTCAGCCGCTGCGGTCTGTGGCCCCCAGTCCTCCCTTATCTGCCCCCTGCAGCCTCTCCTCTGACAGGAAGCTTCCCCAGAGTTTTCCATCACAGGAAATTTCCTGTGGGGAAGCACTCAGTAAGCAAACAAAGAGTTTCCTTGGTACAAAAGAAGAGTGAACATGCACACAGCTGTGAGGAAAACACCAAATGCTGAAGCAGCAGAGGCAGGGGCACCAGGTCACAGCCCAAACTCTGAGAGGAGCACCAAGCTACCTGAGGGGCTCAGAAATTCCCAGGTGAGACCACTGTGGTCAAATCTGGCTCACAAGGCTGAAGTTTAAATGTCACAGTCAGCTTCTGAAGAGTCAACAGCCTTAATGTCACACTGAGCACAGACAGGCACCATTTCTGGGTTTTTTTCTGTGGCAGTGAGGTCAAGGACTGGTAGAGGCACACAACTGTCCCCAAAGATGAAGCTGTGACTGCAGTCTAGCATGAAGTGCCAAATGTCCATATCAAGCTCATTCTGCCATCACCTAGTAATGGGTTTGACACCCCCTGCATCACAAATCCCATCTTGTGTAGGATCTAATCATGCTCTGTACACACTCTTACAAAAAATACATTTGTCTTCAGACTGGCCAGGCTCCTTTTTTATAAAATTTGTGCTCCTTGTGTCTTTTTTCTTTTGTCCTCAACTCTTTTTGCCCTTTGAACTACTCTCATTTCCTCCTATTACCCAGTTGTCTCTTCCCTTCTTTTTTACTACAGCATTTTATGTTAGCATCCTGTGCCCTTCCTTTTTTGTCTCCTCACTCCTCTCTCCAGAATCAAATCCCCTGTTCCCTGCAGGTGTTGTTTCAGAGGGCTGGGGAAAGAGATGCACACCTGCTACAAGCAAAAATAAAGGTCACTCAAAAAGAAGGGTCTTCCATGCTGAAAGTCAGGCAATCAGCACAAGTTTCTGGCATCCCACACATTTAATACCACACGTGGGACATGGCTTATTTGGCAATTTGAACTTGCCTGCAAGTACCCACAGGGAAGCCTCATGCAGGGATATGGGCAAACTCTGTTGAAGAGTAAAGGGTGACTGGGAATGTCTTGTAAATCCTGCAAGGTACAGTGGGGTACAAAGTACAGGTACCATGGACACATTTCAGTGAAGAGATCTCCTTCCAAGCAGCATCAAACTCTGGGACAGTACCATGTACACTGAGTTAGTCTGTCAGGTGGGCAGGAAGGATGGGAGTAGGAGCAAAAGTGAGCTGAAATTTTGCACCATTCTTATTTTCATTTTCTTTGGTTTTGAGAGTAATGATCTGCAAACCCACTCTGATTTCCCATTTGTTTATGCTGTGGATTTTTAAGTGTCTAGTTCAGGCTCTTCTGAGCTGTGTGACTGCAAAAGGCAGTGCCAACTATTTTCCACCCTCTTCTGGTTAACTGCAGCTGTGGTAAAGGGACTTCTTCCAAGGGACCCACAATGCTCTGTTCCACAGGAAGTCCTAAGATCTCTTCCTGCACAGGAAATTTCCTGTGGTCCAACAGACATTCCTCTTGGCTTTTATCACTCACATACATTTGTTTTGGCAAATATCTGTTCTTAGGAACAACAAGAAATGGACAAAGAAAAAGCAAACACTGCCACAAAGAAAGAAAAAAAAAGGCAGCTATGGTTAGAGTAACAAGCAGGATCAAATTAACCTCTGTCACACATGAAAAAATGTGCCACTGGAGCTGACTTGGGAGGTTTGCTACCTTAGACATGATTCAGAAAACAAGTCTCTTTGGTATACACAGATACAGTGTTTTTTAAGATTCCACACACAAGTTCTCTTTCCCTTTTAGAACATTTTACTGATGCATTTTCCTAGAAATACGCTAGGCAGTGTAAAAGGAATTCTGGAGCTTTCCTCTCTTTGCAAACTTCATGTAATTATGGCCCTAGCTCTGATCTCTACCACATCATTATCAGCAGAGTTAACAGAAGGAAATGCTTAAAAAGAAATGCTTTGGTTGTATTTGGAGGAGACACACCCTCCTGCAGCAAATCAAGGACTTTCCCAATCCTAAATCATTCCTCAGAAGCACAAGAAATGTATTATTTTAGAAAGGGAAGAGAATTCAGTTTCAATCTTGCAAATTCTTAAAGCTATGAAGCCCAGGAGACATCAGATAAGATTTTCAGATGCCTTTTCATGCTTCAAAATAAAGGTAAGGGCATAGGGGAACTCCTAGAAGTGCTCAAGAGAGTAAGAGATCTAGACTGCAGATACACTCCTGAAAAATCCAAAAGGCACCTGTTTGTTACCTTCATTCACCTAAGGGAAAAAAGTCTAAGAGCAAAAGGTTCAGATGGGAAAATCTTTTCACTATGAGGACAGTGCTGGGACAGCTGCCTAGAGGGGTGCAGTCTCCATCTTTGGAGGCTGAAAAGACCCAACCTGACAAAGCACCAAGGGACTTTGGCCCCAGAGCTGACCCTGCTTTTAGCAGGAGGTTAGAGTAGAGACCTCCTAAGGTCCCTCTGGACATGAATTATTCTGTGGTCCTAAATCTCTCTGTAAATGCAACTCACTACCATTTAAGTTCTAATTTGACACTACTTGAGAGCAGAGTTAGAGTTTACTATCCCAAATAAAAGACAGAATTTTTGAATGAACTTCAGTGAAAATAAAGGGGAACAGATGAGATCCTGTAAACAAGGTTTTTCAAATAATTTAGTGAATGTTTATGATTCCAAACTGTTCTGAAACTCACTTAGCAACTACAGCCCCTTCAGTCCTCTTCTTCCTACACCAGCTCCTCTGCTAGGCTTATTTATCCTGACAGCAGACTAAGGAGAACAGTCAACAGTAACCTGACATTCCTTCCTAAAGGCTTTTCCTGGGGTTTGTCAGCCTGCACACAGCACAGAACCACAGAAAAAATGAGGTTGGAAAGTATCTTAAGGCATCCCCCAAGCCCAACTCCTGATCAAAACAGGGTCAAGCAGAGCAGGCTGCTCTGGGCCACATCCACTTGGGTTTGGAGTATCCTCAAGGACAGAGACTCCAGAACCATTCTGGGGAGCCTGTTGCTGTGTTTGGTCATGGCCCACTAGAGGAGTTTTTCTTCAGCGTAAATGGAATATTTTGTATTTCAGTTTATGCCCATTTTCTCTGTCTTCTTCACTGTATTCCATCAAATATTTATACATAGTGACAAGACACACCCAAGCTTTCTCTTCTGGAGGGTAAAGAGCTGCAGCTCTCACAGCCTCTCCTTTCATGTTAGATGCTCCAGTCCCTAAATAAACTTCATGGCTTTCACTGGACTTCCTCCTATGGCCATTTCTTACCTGTACTGGGGAGACCAGGACTGGACAAAGCACTGCAGTACACACTCCCAGGGCTGAGCAGAGGGAAAGAATCCCTCTCTCTATCTGCAGGCAAGGCTCTGCCTAATGCATTGCAGGATTGGCCTATTTGTGAGACTACGGCAGAAAAATTATATATTTCTATGCCACCATCAGAAATATGATATCCTACTATCAAACATTAGAGCAGATCAACCAAGAATTCAAACATGCAGGTTCAGAGGCAAAGCTTTTCCTTTAGTTTTTAAGGAAAACAGATCACTAAGAATTCAACTTTTTTTTTTTTAGAGGTGATGTGCTTTAGAGGAGTTGTTTGCAAAAAGAAAAACAAAAAAATCCCCAAGGCAAGGAAAAGACTCTTCAGAGCTGACCTTGCTGTGAGACAAAGCTTTGTTAGGAAGCCACCAGGGATGGAGTGATGGACCATCCAAATATGAGCACAATACCCAGACTTCAGCAATCACTTCTCACATGGCTGGGGGGGGATGGCTGCAGCTCACTCCTCACTCAGCCAATCCAGGGCAGGAAGGAGAAGTGCCAGAGCTAATCCAGCAGGTACTACAACAGACATTTCCCCCTTCCAAGGAAGGCAGTGTGACAGAGAACTGTCCTACAGTATAGACTAGGCCCTGACACCAAGGACTGCCAGTTGGACACTTCAAGTGAGTTTAATGCTTACTTTTCTTCTGAACATCTAATAATACCACAAAAGCTTTAGTGATCTATTTATTATACTTTGAATATACAATTGCACCATTTCCTGGAATGTTTTGCTCTCTGGACCAGATAATTTGTTATGTTGAAAGTGTCAATGTTACACCCTGTCCAGTAAAAGTCATTACTCATTACTCTTGTGCAGTTTGAGAAATCTGCTGTGGGCATTGTACAATCCATAGAGAACTTGGAATTTTATACACAGATCATCTGTACACTTGCAAGTACCCAGGGTTGGTTTCCACTCAGGTTTCCAAGACTTTTAGGGACATTTAGATTTGTATTGGGATTTTATTTTCCCCATTACACCTCCCTAAAAATGTGCCTGAGTTCTCACTATTTCCATTCCTTTTGCTTTCAGACACTATTTCCTCATTGGCAATTCCCCATCTTCCTCTCCCATTCTCAGACAGTGAGACATAAAAGCACTGAAATTTAAATATATGCTTAAACACACCCATCTGCAAGTTAACCAAGAAAGAGAAATCTAGTGCAAAGTAGCACAGGATGAGTTTTGAAGTAGGCATAGTGCATAGTATAAAGAAAAAATACATCATGTATCCAGGATGATAACTGGCTATTTGGTCATAATCGATCTTTTAAAACAGCAACAAATTTCTGCAAATCACCAGCAGCTGACAAAGCAGATGCAGACACACACACACACACTGAATGACCTCATGAATTCCATCAGCACACACAGGTGTGAGCTAAGAACACAGATGCACTGGGTGCACATCTGATCTCACTGACTAAAATGGGCTGGCTGACTCTGAGACCTGCTGTGATCTACACCACAACAACACTCCATTCATCAGCTGTTGATAAATGCATGTGCAGATAATCAATAAGCAAGAAGAATTATTAATGTGGTGACCTCATTCAGCACCTTGTTCCTGTTTCAGGAAAACAAATCTTCACATGCTCAGAATGAAGTCCTAACAGTCAAAGCTCAAAATTAACAACCCCAAGTATTTCTCAGCACAGCCCCTGAATGGAAAGACAGAACAGAAACTGAGACATAATTAAGTGTGCATAGAGCTGTGAGCAGTGGTCATGTTGCAAGAAGCTCTCTGAGAGGGGAGCAGAGTAAATACTAAGAGATTACAGCCTGCAACCACCAAAATGTGCTTCCTAAGGAAACCACCAGGAAACAGAGCTGGTAGGAGGAAAATACTAGAGCTTTTTTGTCTCTGTTCCTGATGGCAATTTGCTAAGTTAAATCTGTAACACCCATCATTTATGTGGCAGAATCTTGGATGAGGTTGCCTTTAAAGAGATGACCAGCACCAGAGATATGAACTCCTGAATTTTGGGCAAGCTTCCTTTGAGAAGCTGCAGAGGACATCCCCAATGCTATCCAGCTGTGTGGTATCTGCCTCTGCATCCACCCCAGAGGGATGTGACATTATTCACATGGCATCATCAGCAAAATCAAAACCCTGTGTCTCAATGTTCAAAGTTAAACATGTCCTTGCACATGCAAAGACTACTCATGCACCAGCCAGTATTTTTATAATGCAATGAAACAAGGACCTTGCCTTAATAGTGCAAGTTAGCAATGGTTTTCCTGCAGTACACTTTAAAAAAAGTTTAAAAAGCAGACGCTGAACCATTAAATCATAAAGCAAATCACTGACACAGAGCTTATTACCACTTGACTTCTTTTGATCCCTATCATAACTCTAAAAAAGTGAAGTCTCATTCTTCTGGTGACACCCTTTCAGCTGCAGAGATAAGGTGGAAGGCTTTTGCAGGAGCACAGCAGCAGGTGATTGGAATGCTCCTTAAGGAACTTTGTACAGTTGTGTTTATTCTAATTGTCATTGGGATGATCACACCTTTCATGATTTTCAGATTAAAATTATTTCAGAAACCAGGGAGAGAAAATAATGGAGACTCAGGGTTTTTAAAAGAGCTATGATACAGCCTCACTTGTTTTCTTTTTGTCTTGTGTGTATATGGAATTTACAATTTAATAGCAAATTCCTATGAGAGGACAATGAACCACAGTCAGTGTGTTCTGGGAGACATTCAGACAAAAGCTGAAGGAGCCCTGGCACATGTGAACCTGTTTACAGGACTTCTCTCTGCCTCATACATCCTTTTGAAGCTGAAAACTGTGCCTTGCCAGGAAATAAGCTTCAGGAAAAATTGCTTCCTTGTCCTTTTTTTTTTCCTGGCTGCTCTTATATTTGAGGAGCAGAGGCTTCCCGCCCATGGATCAGTCAGCCATTATAAAAACAAAAGGAAAAAACCACCATAACCAATTAAGTACTATTAGCAGGCTGTGGGGAACGTCTTTGCACTGCTTTGGAGAGCACAGATGGGGATTACCAGATTCTGCATCTTGCACTATTGGTGCCACCTCTGCACTTTCTACTCACCTGTGGGCTCTGTGGGCTGGGCAGGCTGGCTGAAATTCAGATGCAGCACCACAAGAGTGCCTTTGCTGGGACCCTGTGCATGTCAGCTTAACCAGAGTAAAGCTGACTTGGGGAAGCCCCCAGGAGTGATGTCAACAAACACTTCAAAAGGCCATCTACCTGTACCTCAGGCCAGACTTTTATGAGCACTTTGGGTTGGTTTAAAGTGGCACTGTGACAATAAACAAGTCCTACCTACTCCCATCTCATGTTCCAGTTTTCACACAGCTCCCCTGAAACTTGTTAGTGTTCAAGTAGCTGTACAAACATTCCGATCAGGGAAATTAGCAAGGTAAAAGAACCAAACCTGACTATTTTCTCCCAACATTAGTTTTAACCCAGAGGAATTTCTCAGTCTGAATATTTGAGCAACAGCAATTTTGCCAGCAGCCAGCATGCAGGTGGGAATAACAGCCAGAGCAGCAGAAGGGCAAGACTGGCATTTTCAGCAGGGGCATTACATGACCCTACTTTACTGGATCTGGTGAAACTGGAGCCTCCATTTCCCCTTCTCCAGAATGGACAATGGAAATAACATTAACACCCCCTTCCTCTGGGGGAACTCTAAAAGTTTTGCAAGTCACTCAGTGAACATGGTACTTCAGGATCTTGGTGGGAAAGCATCATCATAACATACACTCACATTTATCAGCAGCCAAACCAAGGGCTGCATTAGCAAACAATCCCCAGTGAATGCTGCATGGTCCAAGGCACAGAACACTACCAAGGCTTTCATATTGCCTCTATGGCATGTATAGACAATTGTTGTCAAGGTTTTCCACTCCTTAAGCCTGTGAAAATACATCCAATACACTGCCTTCAGCATACCAAACAATTTATTCATAAAAGAGACTTAATCTCTTAATGGTTGTTTGCTGAAGAGCTCCTTGCTGTGTTGAAGAGAATTATAATAGCTGATGGTTGGAATCCTTGTACATGTTTTGTTATTATTGTTTTACTGATGATTAAAGTCCTAACTGTGAAGGAAATGCCGGGGGGTGAAGTGACTGACAAAATGCTGAGTTTTCTAATTTTTTAATTTGTTCAGTTGACAAGTGGGTTTTTTCTTGGCTTCTCTCCCCCTTCTGATGCTGCACCATGCAGTTTAGCTTTCTCTATCACTTTCCATGACACTTTTGTATCAGCAGGGAAGTCAGTGCTTGGGAAAGCAGGAAACACCAGCCACCAACAAAGTCTCTACTATGCAGACTAGAGAGGAGGCACTTTACGTGACTCTGCCTCAGGCCTGGGATAACCCTGAGACACAGAGGTCATTCTGAGCTTTGAGAACCTGTTTTGCTCTCTGATTCCTCCAGGCCTGGCAGAGAACCTGAGCTCACAGATACACCTGCAGTTTAATGATAGATGGATGTGCATGGACAGTTCTTCAAAGAGAGGACAGATATCATCCATTCACTTAGCAAAAACCACTGAATCACCACCAAGTGTTTATTTGTGATCACTGCTTGTATGATTTGGACTCAAACCAAATCTCTTCAGGTTCCCTTGATCCAGTCTGTCCTCCCTTCTCACTGGCCCATTTTTCCCCATTCTTCTCCTTACTCTGTTCTGTGACTGAAACAAAAATTGATGCTTAGTGGGTCCTTAATGCATGCTACATGGTTTTCATACCTGTGGGTTCTGGAGAAGTGAAGATGGTGTGGTGCTTTATGAAAAAAAGACTATACCAAAAGGGCAGAGTTTAAAAAGTTTAAAAAACCCCAAAACACAACAGACAGGAGATATAAGGCACAACAAGCTCCATCACCAAAACATTTGAATTCTGGTGTGTTTGAGGATTTGGGAAGAGAGGGAAGAAAGTTGTTAGAGCAGATTCATGTATTGCAACCAGACCTTACATAGCTGAAGTTGTTGCATGTCTCTGTCTGTGGCTACATGAGAGGCTGAGAGTCAAAGGACAGGGATCATCTCACTGGAACAATTTCTCTAGTGCAGCCTGAGATTCCCTCATCTGTCTTTATTATCTCTGCAAGGATTCCTGTTTTAGTACCTTGTTTCTTGCACGACAAGCATGGAATGTGATAAAGCAGAACCTGGTCCAGAGCAATCACAGACACCAGTAATAGAATGAGACTGAACTTCCTAATTTCCTTTAGCATTAAGAACACCAGAGAGCCTCATGTGAAAGAAATGACTGGAGATGCTGGCTCTGAACCAACCCCAGCAACACTGGTTTTTTGTTTTCTAAAGTTCTTGAAGATACCTGGACTATGCAGAGCTTATGTCCTCCACTTAAAATTGCTTATTTAAGCTGAAAATTGTAATGCATTACTGCACTAATTTTGTTGGCTCTCAACTAGCAACAACTTTATGTCCTTCCTAACTCGCCCCTCTATAGTTGCTGACACCTCTGTGGCACTGCCAAGGAATTTGTTTCTTCAAAGACAGCTACTGTCTTTTAATGGCCACCTCTTTATATGTACATAGTAGGTAGTCATCTTTATATTTACCTGGAAAGTAAATAGTTGGAAATGTATGACTGACAGAAACCACCCAGGTCAGTAAAACACCACTATTGTGAAGTACTTCCCTTTTGTTACATAAGTGTAACATGTGCCAAGGCCTTTAAAATAAGACAAAGGTAAATATCAGTATTGCTCTCAAATACTGAAGCTTAATTCTCTTTTCCTTTTACACAAGTTTTGCACTGCTGAAGATCTTTTTCACTGAGATCCTTCTGAAATGACATCAGGAAGACAGAAAACCCCTTTACATCAAGTAGTCGAATCAGTGGCTCTTAAAATGAATTACAATTACATTGCCTTTCATACTACATGAAACACCACAGAAAATCTGCTGTTGTTTCTATGTGCTTGAAGAGGAACATGCAGCAAAATCCCACAGGGGAAACAAAGTCAGAGCAGCTCTTTCTGAAGTTCCCAGCATGTGCATTCAACCACTGAAGTGAAAAACCACACCAACTAGTTTTGTTTAGACCAGTAGCACCAGAAACCTTTACCAAAATGCAGCCATTGTCTGTCAGTGTTTGCAGACTCCCCTGACCATCTGGGGGATGGACCATGGAGCAGAATTAAGTTGTCAACAACACATTCAAAGTCCTGATAACTACAACTGAGGAAATGTGTCCCCAGCTCATGTTTTGTTCACTCTCTGTGCTCTTCCAAGTTACTGTTGTGTGCTACAGACTTTCCACCCATCCAGTGCTGACTTTGGAAACTCAGATGTGCTGGGATAAGGCACTGTGGGGCTCCAGCTTCTCTCAGCATTGCTCAGGGCAAAGGCACATTGCTGCATCCAGTTACCCTTCTTCAAGTGCTCTTTAAAGGCAAGCTGTTAGATAGATAAACTTCTATCTGTCAATGCCTTTTGACTCACATTCCCTATTCTTCCATCCTCTTCAGACAGAATTATTGCTAAACCTCTGGAATAATGGAAATAAGCACCTTTCACTGGTGGATTTAAACATATTTTCTAGAAATTCATGTGTTTATCCTTGCAAAGGACCTTCTTCTAAATAGGAAAAGTAAGGAGCATCATGCAATAAATTGTCACAGCCAGTAAAAGATTGCAGAAGGCTTGATAACCTGTAGATCATTAGATCTAAGTAGATCATTAAATACAGCAAATAGGACAGTTTTTACCAATAATGCAAGCCTGGGGCAAACTCATGTAAGTGAAGAATGACATGTAAACTCTCTGTTTGACAGTCAGATAAAGAAACCACATCCATCATTCTGCTGAGGAGTCTCACCAGTTGATAATCACCCAATAAAATGTAAGACTATACTGATTCATTTATATTCATTGACTAAGCCTTCAGAAAAATATCAACTGTTTCTGCTGGAATAATGTGTTCTGCACACATTTGCAAGTCACATGATGCCAAATATGCCAGTTTTCTATCCCAGGGCAGGTAGCTTATGTCTGGATCCCTGTTTTTCTTTTTCACAGAGCAGACTGAAGGTCTCTTGTGTACCCTCCACTCTTGGGTTTACAGAAAGCACCTCTGTAATTTCCTAACTCCTCACATAATCCTTTTGCTCCTACCAATTCTCTGTCTCATCATCTCAGTCTGAGCTCTAATCCCTTCCACAAATATACACATGTTCAGTCTGCATGGGACACAGGTTTTTGTGACAAGTTATAACCATAGGAAAGTCAATAAATCTCAGGTTTTGCACACATCTCAGGCACTCTCATAAACCGTGACTTGGAAAACTCTTCTGAGAACTCCAGATTCACATGAGCAGCACACAGGGCTTTAGGGCCTCCAGGTTTAGAAGAGACCCCTAAGTGGATCTGTAGGAGACTGGAGGAATGGCCCAAGATTGGATAAGTTAAAGTTTGCTGAGCTGGCAGAGTGCCTTACTCTGCCTGGATGTTGTAAAACGTACTTTATTCTACTTGAGTGTTTTAAAGTTCACAAGTAAAACCTGTTATTGACCCTCCTAAGAATTGGGCTGTTTCTCCCATGCACCACCCAGGGTAAATCCAAGTATCTTTCCCTAAAACCATCAAGCAGGCTGGGGCATTAGAGGATCACCCTTCAGAAAGCATCCCCAAAGTGAATCCTCTCTACACTAATCCTGTTTAAGATAGTACCAGCTCCATCAGCTCCTCAGACTGCTCCAGCCATTAATCCTGCAGGATGATTCTTCCAGAATCCCACTCCTCCAACAGGTACACATCTGACATATCCCACATCAACGTGCTCATGGCCATTACCGGTTTTGGTTTTCACTCATGCAAAGGCAGAGGCTGGTACTGGATTTTTACTTACCTTAATCACTTAATTATCTTAATTTCTGTAAGACTCATCCCTACAACAGCCAAGCATTCTTGTAATAATGGAAGCTGTAGCACTGAAAGACAAAAAAGGTATTCTGCCCTTACAGGCATAACAGGGCCTGAGATGAATTTACAGAGTGGAAACAGCAGTAAAACAATACAACCTGGTGGTTCACCTATGGGAGAGTGCCTAGGATGTACTCTGGTGGGCCTAAAGTTTCTAGGTAAGAACACAATGTTATTTAAGTACAGCATGTTGCTGAAATGAATGTACATACTTTCTGGGTTGGTGCCTGCATTGCACCTTTCACAGAAATATTTGTGGCGGAGTTGGAAATTCTTTCTATACCCCAGAGTAGCTGCTGCCATAGGCCATACAGGATCCTATGAAAGTACAAAGGAAAATCTTTAAAGCACTAGGAAACACTTTAGACTTTCAATGCACAGCTTTAACACCAGCAGCAGTGTTGTATTTTCCCTTAGTGCTACTTCTCTGACTGGATGGTGAATCTCAGGCAGCAGCCCTCCAAACAACTCCTGTGGTTTGGCACTGCACACACACTTAGCCAGGTACTACTCCTACCCTCCTGTGTGTTAAGTCAATGAACAGGGAAGAAGAAAGGTGTATTTATTCTCTCTGTTCCAACAGCTACAGAGAACGCACAGCCCTTCAATGCTGATGCATCAGCGCTCATGTTTATTTAGTAACTCAGATTGTTTCTTGAAATTGTGCAATTCAGCCCATGGAAATTTCCTTGTTTGCATAATTCTGTCATGTTAATGTTGTTGGGGTTAAACTCAAAACAAAATATTGCAGGATGATAATTTGAAAACTAAACAATTTCTTATGGTATTAGTAAGAGGGGGTATATTTTTATACTTTTCTACTTTGGTGTTGGGGTTTTTTTTGGGGGGGGGGCGGGTTGGAGGGTGATTTAAGTTGACTTCCAGTAAGGCTCAGAGGTCATTCTGAGTTGAACAAATTGCATTCACAAGTCATGCTCTTCTGAGCATAAGTAACACAATTCCCAGAGTCATAGACATAACAGCTAAAATGGTATTTAGTAGTTCTGGCTCATCAGCTCCCAGATTTCCTGGTCACTAGTTTAACACATGCTAGAAAAACCTGAATTAGTAACAATGAAATATAGAAGTTCTATCCTACAGCTTTTTCCTTTTCTGACCAGAGTTTCTCATACATGTGCAAAACTCCATCCTTAACCCCTGGACAGAGCTCTTTGCAGGCTGCTGCTCACCAGCAGATAAAAGCATTATCCTGATTTTCATGGCAAATCCAACTCATCTACTACTGTCCTGCTTGCTGTGCCTCCTTTGTGCTTCTCTTTTTCCTCTCTGAATTTTAGGCTGGGGCATTAAAGTGCACACCCTCATTTATGGCAAATAACAGCAATCAGGCTTTGGATTTACTTATTTTGTTATATCAGAATGGTTTCGTGTTTTCCAACCAGGGCCATGAATCTGTAGCTGCCAATGATGTAAACAGGCCCACTGATGGTGGGTTAAAAAAGAAATAACAAGGAAATGTCAATGCCATGTGCTTTTAAAACACTCTTTCCTTTTCAAATAGTTAATAGAAAAGAGCTCCTTCTGAGTGGCCATTTTCATTAGTCAGGGGTACGTCACCAACGGCCTTTTCCAGGAAATGTGTAATCAGGGCACTCCCTCAACTCATACTGGATTTAAAAATAATAATAGTTATTTCATATGACTAACTTCCTTAGAAAGGAAATTTCCCTAAGAAAAATATCATTTTGTATCTCTTAGTTTTTCACAGATATAAACAATCTTAGTGTCAGTGTGAAGAGAGAGATCACATCCCTTCACCCACTTCAAAAAAGCTGACTGCCCATCCTCAAAAACATTTCAACCAGACAGTTATGGTCACATTAGTCTAGCTAGGCAGAGCTGAATCTCTGACATGTGTAAAAGAGTCAAGGGAAATGCAAATAATTATGGTTTCGAGACTGCTGAACTGAAAAGACATTCTGTAAAAAGGACAAATATTTTCCTTTTCAAATTCTAGCTCTTGGATTTCAGAAAGTCTTTCAAAGTATTTCCAAAGAGACTTTGAAAAATAATTGAAAAAGTAAACCTACTGTCAATATCCCTTGCTTAGTTGAACTCTGCTTGCAACCTGTCCTGGAAAAAAATTATAAGAGTAGCATTGGAAAAAAAAGATACATATTACTAAAGACTATGAGGAGCTTGACTTTGCCTGTCTTATCTGCACCTTATGTTGTATTTTAATTCAGGCCTTCACTGCCATGTTATCCATCTTTTAGTAAAGTAAGTTCCATGAGGAGCCACATCTTTTTTCACCCTTTCCCTTCAAGTAACATTTATTCAAATACCAAGAGACAAATTTCCCAGAGAAAAGCATTACATCCTTCAGCAGTTAAGAAGTCAAACCCTTTCATATACAGTCAGACACAGTGATTGAAAATGCCTAAATAGGGATTGTGCAAGAGAGGAAACTCATGTCCCTAATTTTCTCTTTCAACCTCTCCACACCAATCCAACTTTCTCATGGGAAGCAAAAGCAGCTGGTGTAGGACAGCCTCTGTTGAAATTCCATGTTGAATTTCCATCACAGTCACTGCTTGGGCAACATACCAACCAGCACTGTTGCACACCTCTCCAGATCCTCAGGAGATGAACCTATCTCAGCTCCCAGAGCTCCCTGGAAAGCTTTATTTTATTTTTAATTTTAAAGCTCTCTCAACACAAACATATAGATATTTAGAGGAAGTAAAACACAGTTGAAGTGTTTACATTTCTTTCCTGTTAACATTTCTTGCTGCAATAGATTTGTGATTGTAAATTACACTGAGGTGAAAAAGGAAGCATTTCAAATGATCAGGACAAAATCCAGCTGGATAAAACACCAGTTACTGTCCTGACAACCCACAACTCAGAACAGTAGAAGAATCTGAAGCACAGCTACCTGGAAATGATCTTTGGCTTTCCTATTCCTTCCCCGACTTTTCCAATACCAAACCTGTTGAGTTTTCACAAACATTGCATATATTTCATGCTGCACTGTAGGAGAAGCAAACAGTTTAGCAAGAGAAATGCCCACAAACATTTGGTAGCAGACACACATACAACGAAGGGAACTGTCCTGGAGCAGGGACATGTACCATAGCCCAACTTTCTAATTTCAAGCAGAAATACAGGCTACATGGAGGGACAGAGCTCAGGGCCCTAAAACATCATTTGTAAGGGTAGTAAGATGCATCCAACCTCATCCCTCCAGCCTCTCCTTTGTCCCCAAAGACCTTGCATTGGTCTTCCACAGCTATTCCTATGACAGGAGTAATTACCTACAATTTAAAGTTCATCATGGCTAGTTTTTAGCTGATTAGAGAAATCCCTATTGACCCACGATTACCAGAAGTGAAATGTAAGACTTCCCCCTTCTGCTACACCAGCAAGAATTTCTACCAGGAATCTCTCAGATTTCCACATGGAAGCAGGAACAATACCTTTAGAGATCAGTTGTGATTTTCATGTCCCTTTTCTACCTCATTTCCTTCCAGCACTCTTTTGATATCAAGCCAAGAACAAGCAGTGTGTGCATTTAAAGCAATAAAAAATCAGCACAAATGAAGTGTCCTCCCACCCACATTTTACTGGAACTATCATGAAGCTGAACAGTGACTGGAGTGGCACCTAATTAAGAATGCAATCCTGTTACACACAAAACCTTGGTGAAACTGTTTTATTTTATAAGCAATTCATCACTGTGCTCTCACTCAGATTTCCTCCTGGCATGGCTATAGCTGCCACCATTACAGGATGCCACCTGGATCTTATTTCTGAGTAGATTAGAAGTAATTCTGTGGAGCTTTTGCTCAGAAAGGTGACAGAAATGAGCACCATGTTGTCTGGGGGGAAGATAAGATAATGGGAGCTCAGGTTTGGAAAGGAGGGACAAACACCCCACAGCTGTTTGAGGCTGTGCCAAGCACACAAAGAGAGAAGGGAACATCACCCTAAGAGGCAGGCAATATACAAAGTCCAATGACATTTCTTTGGGTGGAGATCAGCTGATACACTAGCAAGGACAAAAGAAGAACAACTTAGGCAAACAGAATGTAGTTTATTGATTTTAATAATTTATTTAATGCTATCAAGAGGTGGTGACAACATAAAAGTTATGAGCCCAGTGTTTATCCACTTTGGGGTCCTTTGTACCTGACTTCTGAGCCATGTGAACCACTTTGTCTAGTTTTTCTTTACATAGGCCAAAAACTTGCTTTCAAAAATACAAAAAGAACCTCAAATACTTTCACTGTCATGGAATTAACTCTGTCATATGCATTTTTAAGAAAAATTTCCCAAAAACTACAGCACTTATTATAAAATCATGTAGTGGTCTGCCAGTGATTTTAGAGTTTCAAAACTCCAAAGGAACTCACTAAGCAATGGAGAGGGATAAGACCTCCTTGAAGCAACAAGGCACATAACGCACACCAATTCTGGGGAGTCCTGCAAAGAATTAAAACAGCTTTAATTGCCAGCCAAATAGCAGGCAGGGAACAAACGCTTTCTCTCCAGGGAGAAAAGAAAATCCTGAAGCAACATTTGTATCAGTGCATGGCAGATCACTTTGTGGAACTAGGTGCTGTGGGCAGAATCACCCATCAAGTTCAGAGACAACACAGTTGAGACAAAGAAAGGTAACATGAAACTCTCACTTGTTTGTTCCCCTTACCCCCGTGCCATCTGAAATTATATCCTCCATCTGCAGGTACCACATATTTGGCAACCTCAGCAGTCTGATCAAAGCTCTTCACCCAGCCCAGCTGAGCTCACAGCTCTGGGCATCCCCTGGGGCACAGACACCCACAAGCACTCCCCTTCCCCACAGACCATGACAGGGCAGAGCAGGGAAATGCAATGAGCTGGTTGGTGCCTATTGAAAACAGCTCTGGCCATGCCCTCCCTCCATTGTGTCTTGACCAGGATGGAGCAAAGGTCCTTTTTTTCCTCTTATTTAACAGGAAACAGTTATCTGCAACACTTCCTTCCAGATATTTTCATAACCCCACCAAGACATTCCTTACAGGCACTGACTTAAAGTTTGAGGATATCTCGAATTTCTCCTTGCCACAACTGCATCAGCAGCAATGGCACCCAGCTCTGAGGGCAGCCCTGTGCCATTCCTGTGACTTCCACCCAGGGCACTCCCCCTGCCAGCCAGCACAGCAGGGCTTAAACCAGAGCTGCCTGCTCCATGGAGGAAGGAACACATTTAGCAAACATTCCCCAGCCTCCTGCCCCTGGTGGTTACAGGGGGCTGCACAGGACAGATGACAGTGAAGCAAATAGCAGGGGAAGGGGAAAGGAGGGGGAAAGGGAGACCTACAGGGAGGAAGGCTGGGGGGAAGGATACGGTCTACTATGGAGAATCCTGTCAGGATGCAATTTATTTTCATTCTGTGCAGGACTATAATGGTGCACCGCCTGAGCTCTCTCAATAGCTGTTTTGAAGCGAACCAGGGCTGGTATGTCTTTAATTTATCATTTCATTATGAAACGGTTTCCCTTCCAAGAAGCCTTCAAGTCAGGAAGCTCTGTCTGCCCACACAGGAAATTCCTTTGCAGCAACTTCCCCAAAAAGGAAATTTCCCTCAGAAGTGAGCCCAGCTCATGCCTTTGAGCAGAGCTGTTTGAAGAGGCTGTGGCATGCGAGCCCCGCAAACAGCCCTGCCTGCACTGGGACTGCAGCTCTGCCCTGCAGCTCCCCTCTCCCCAGGGACAGCCAGGAGTGCTCTCAGGGCACAAGGCACTGCTTTTTTACCAGAAAAAAAATATCTTGAGAGAGGCACAGGACAGACAGAGCTGCCAAAGAGCAGAGCAAGAGGAGGGGGAGCTGTAGAAAAGCTTTGCAAACTATTGTAATCTCCCACTTGAAAATTAGGGGGAAAATTCTAGAGCCTATCTCAGGGACTGCACTCTGTCCCTTCCATGTACCGTGGCTTTCATTTAACGAGCTCGAAAACAAAGGAGAAGGGAGGGGAGGATATACAGCGGGAAGGGGGAGAACCACATTTACAAAAATGAATCTCACAGACATCTTGTGAATCACTAAGTGGGAGAGAGCCAAGAACATCCAGGCCAGAGTGAATAACGACATACGGTATTTTATGAAGCACCTTAGCAAAGGGATACAGATCAGAAGCACTACCAGTCTTCCAGCTAGTTTTTAATTTACCATTTTAAATCACAAATAATACTGGATAACTTTTTTAATCACTACACCCAGAAACCCAAACTGTTGTTTGGGGCAAGAGAGAAAGCAGAACTGAAATTCATGTTAACATTTACATGGATGTGAGACAGGCCCATAAAAAGGGGCAGAGGTTAAACTAGATCTTGGACTGAACAACAGCAGAAAAATGAAAGCAATCCTTTGAGGGTGTATGGGAGAAACAAATGCCAGGGATAACAGAACTGCCTATGGGGGTGACTACAATCCGCTGGAGGCTCATATGCTATGGAGAGAGGCTCTCTGCATTTTTCCCAGTTTCAACTTCAAAATTTGTTTTTCAATCCCTTGGAGCAAACCTGGTCCCTAAAGCTGAAGCTCCAGGAGGTGGCTGCCTGCCCTTCCCTCCCATTCCCCCCCTTACCAGATAGCTTTGCCCTGTTCCCTCGCCAGCTCATTTACATGACTTTTTTTTTCCCTCTCTTGCTGCCCTTGGCATTACATTCATCGATCCAGTCAGCTGTTGTGTAAAAGAGACTTTTGTCAGAATTGCTTAAAGGCAAATCCCCCCACTTAACTTTTTTTCTGTGGCCTCTAGCTGATGAGTTAGTTATCACCTAAAAGAGCCCTCTGGCGTAGCATATGCGTACTGAATATATATCTGCCTGGATGGCATCCACACTACTGTCAAAGCACTGGAGATGGTTATGACATGGGGAAAAATATAAAAATTACCATACTAGGAAAGATCCCCAACCCATCTACCCAAACATCTACAGCAGTTGATGTATAAGCGAAAAGTGAAAGGAACGAGGAAACATGAAGCAATCTCTACTATAATACAGATTGCATATCTCAGCCTCTGTTAATCTGTGTTTTAAGGAATTCATGAGCTGTGGTTGCATGCAGGCCACTGTTTCTTTACTGACCACATGGCCAATCCCTCTGCACAGGTCTGTCTGGTTCCTTTCAGAGATCCATCCACACTTTCAGCCCTTCAAACATCTTCCTGCAATGATTTCTTTCATGTAGCGATGCATCCTCATTCTTGTTTCTTTTAGACATGTTGCCCAATGACTTATCTTGGATCTCTGGATTTGCTGTTCAGCCAGGAACTGTGAATAATCATTTCCTGGTCACCTTCTCCACACCAAGTATGATTTCATAGCCACATTATAACTTTCTCCCTGCAAACCCATTCACTTACAAAACTACCTTTTCTTTAAACTGCAGGGTCCTACTGCCCCTCTCAATTCCTAGGAACAGGACTGGGGAAGTTGTCTGCTCTAAGTTCCCTAGCACACTAAAAATGACCACGTGGATGAGACCACCACACCCACAGTGGGACAGAGTTTGAATAAATACAAAGCATTAAGACACCTCCCTAGGAATTCATGAGCTTTAACAAGCCTGTGTCAGAACTTCAACTGCTTAACAATTCTGGTGCAAAATTGGGGCATCTATGCACAGTTGCTATACAAATTGGAGTCTGGTGACTGATTTTTGAATATTTGAATATTTAATATTTTTAAATATTTTTGCTTAATCTACTGTCAAGGGACATTCATAGGTATTACTGTAAAACCACATGAAAAAGTCATGACCTACTCACATCAGTAATTGTTTTCTGCTGAACAACCACAACATCCTTCTGAATGAGATTGATTTGTACTGTGGTCCTGTATGAAAAGCTGAGAAAAATTATCAAAATAAGAATAGTTTACTTTCATCCCAATTCTGAATGAAATCAACTAAATTAACTGAACGGTTAATTTTTATTCCTACTGAAATTAATTTCATTCCTACTGAAAATGTCCCTGCTCTTCTTGACAACTGTCAGGATCTATTGAATGCAACTGTCATGATGCTCAAATTATTTAAAGCATATGTGTAATTTATAGCTGACCAAGAGACATGTTTTGTAAAGCAAATGATAATTTTACAGCCTTTCTGTTGTTGATGTTACATGGACTTATAAAACTGTGCAGTGAAAATGCTTCAGAGTGGGGCCAAGTCATTTCAGGATAAAATTATCAGGGTGAGCTACCTTTATTCACAATAGGTTAGAATACTCTGATTATTTCAGCTTCCAAGCTGGTGCCAAGACTAATTGTGGATTAGACTTCATATTGGTCTTCCTCAGGAAGTGGCCTATGGAGTGCATGCAGTAAGAAAGCATTAAAAACAGCTGACTGAGCCCCAGCCACAATTTTAAGGCAACTTGGAGATTTCACACATATACTGCTGACTCTACTTGAACCAGTAAAAACAGACTGAAAGACCCCTTCAAACCTAAGCCTCTGGACTCAAACACAGCCTCACCCTCTTGTGTCTGCTGGTTGCTGCTGAGATGTGGGGAGGACAGCAATTCTGAGCCTGCTTACAAACTCCTGTGACACAAAAGACACCTTCTATCATTTTCTGCACCCATTTTTTGTTTCATCATACACAGTAATTTTACAACTCTGCCTAAAAGAAATAGTTGTAATGCATTCTAGGTGTTAATTAGTTTCAAAAGGAAAAGGAAAAGTTGCAGTCTCTCTGCATAAAACCTAAGTACTTGAGCAAGCCTTCTTTCCACAGGATCTAAATATGTACATGCACATGGAGATACATGTCAGACTAAAAAAAAAATCAAAAAAATCAAAATTTCTCAGCTTTAAAATAAATTTTGATTGTTAACTCTTGTCTGAGTTCCAGTGGAGGTTTTGTGCACATGTTCTCAGTGCAAATGATGGAGCAGCAGAAAGGCCATGCGTGAGAAGCTGTGCTCTGAGGGTTATTTGGGACTAGGTATATTCTCCCAGAACTCTCACAAGAAAATCATAATTATGGAGAACTCACCATAACACTACAGATCCAACCAATTTAAAAGACATCTGGATTTACTTCTGGGTGTTCTGTTGAACTGAATCAGCGCCAAACCTTGTGAGATTCAGCCATTGCTATTGCACACACTGATAATGGTGTGGCAGGAGGCCAGCAGCAAATACTGACTCCTTTAACAGCCCAGCTGCTCCAGGTCTGCCCATCACAAACACAGCTCAGCTCACTGGCACTGCTACCTCTGCTGTCACTCCCAGTTCCTCTGCTTGTTTTGCATTCTGCATGATTTTAAAACTGAGAGGGGGTGTAAAAATTGAAGATCTATAATGTTTTAGCTCTTACAGACATTAAGTACTATCCCTTGCTTCTATTTTGCTGAGCTCCAAGGCTTCAAATCCTGCACTAAACCTACTGCATGTGACCAGTTCACCACTACTCCACACCACACACTGCATCCCTGAGAACATAAAGTGGAAGTAGAGAATGACTCCTCTGAGTTGGTTATGCTCACTTTCAACAAGCAAAAAACCACCAAGCAAGCTGTACAGCAGCGATGAGACAAGCCCATGTATTTAATAACAACATTTGTCACCACTGCCTATTAGTATTTAAAGAGCAGTAAAAGAAACCAAACCTCTAATAAAAAGAACAAGGTGCTTTGAACAATTACACACCCGGCAACACAGTAATGACTACCCAGAGTAATGAAGCTAAAAGCCCAGAGGTAGTAACACTACTAAGGAACTTTCCAGGGAAGCAAGATACAAAGAAGTACAACACAGAAAAACAAACAAAAAAAAAAAATCAAACAAACAAACAAAAAAAAAAAGGGAACAAAGAAGTATTTTGTACAGAGGGTTTTTCTGACAAAACGCCTTCACTGAATCATGGAGAGGAAGCGAAAGCCAGCAAAGAAGTTAAAAATTGAAGGAGACAGGTTGCTTAGAAGAAATCAGAACAAAAGAGAGAGTAGGAAGGAGGAACTTATATATATAAAGGGAGATTTCCCCTACTAGGAAATGCACAAGGACCCACTCAAGTGGCAGAACTGAAATGAGTAACTGGTTTGTGGACCAGCAGGAACTGGGGCTACTTCCTTCTGCACTACCGAGAAGGAGGAAGTGCAAAGGGAGAAATTCTCAGTATTGCACAAACCAAACAGGCACAGTCATTCTTTCATCTCTTCCCCCAAACACTGGCCAAGCAAGTAGAAGCATAGCACAAGCTTACAAATTTACTCGCACACACACACGTGTTCAAGATAAAACTGTGGGAACTGCTGGAGACAGTGAGACAACTCCTGTTTGTTTCCTCAAGTCCAGTAGGTCACTTTTCACACCTATTGAGCTGGCTCAACCCCAACATTTTCATCCAGGACTTGAGCAATTTTGTTGCTGATGGTCAAGCCCTGGCTATGCTTTCTGAACCCTCGTCCTTTAGCACCACCACTTCTGCTGCTGGTGTCCAGGGTGGCCAAACCCTTGCTCTGGAGCCTCTGCAGAGGGAGGGTATAAATATCACAGAATCTCTCTGCTGGCTTGACTTGATAGAAACGTTCTTTAAAGCTCAGCATCAAAGGATTCACTTTATAAGCTGCAAGCCTTGGTTCTTGTGCCAGCAGTGAGTTCTCCCCATAATTAATTAATGCCGTATTAATTGTGCATGTTCCACGGGCCTGTTGGGGAGGTGTGGCAAGGCCTGCACACACAGACAGATCAACCTTGCTGCTGCAGCCAAGAGAGGAGCTCAGGAGGGGAGGTAAAACCCCTCTGGGTGCCTGGAGAGGAACACAGTGTAAAGCAAAGAGTGGAGGGCACGTGCTGAGCCCTGCCATGTCACTGCAGCCAACAAGGAGCCAGAGGGGCACGGGGGAATCTGCCACCAGCTGCGCCCTTGTGCAATCGCTCGGCTCCGGGCCAGCCGGGAGCCAGCGGCCAAGAGGAGCAGCCCAGGGCAGCTGAGGGCCCTCACGCACGGGCAGGGCTTGGCCACAAGTCACAAGATCCTGTGAAATGGCTGGAAGGAGAAAGGGGGAGGAGGAAAAGGGGGATTATTCCACCTCATCTCTGTTGCGTTGATGCCCAGCGCTCTGAGGACGTGGCAGTGTGGCCTTGCAGGGGCTTTGGCCATGGCTCAAGCAGGGCTGTACATCCAGCCCAGCACATCCACCTCACCACCCCCTGGGAAAACCAGGGAACACTCAGGACAGGAACAAGTGGGAAAGGGGATAACCCAGCTGCCAACACCCCAGTGACAATTGTGCTGGAGACCCCCATCCATCAGAGCTATGCAGGACATGCCAGCCTGCACACACCCTTCCCTGCTGCAGCACAGAAACCAGGGACTGACTAAGGCCCAAGTGCTGCTCAAGATGATTTACAAAGCACTCATTCTCTACACAACTCTCAAGGCAGTGGACATGTATGTATTTTCAGCTGTAATCTGAATGACTGCTATAGTTAGCTTGAAATCTAACCTTCAAAGACATTTTCACATTAGCTCTTGCAGTAAATTTATTCATCTCTGTAAATTTTTGTGGGGGTAAATAATTATTTGTTTCTCTGAAGGTACTGCATGTTTGGTGTTTGCTTTTTAAAGAACAAAAAAAAGTAGGACTGGCAAGGGAAAATTTTAGCAGAAGTCCAAAGTGAAAGCATGAAATTAAAAATACATGAAACAACTGTAAAAAGGGGGAAGATAGTGCAGAAAACTCAGAAGGTTTATAAACTAACTGCACAGAATCGTCTCAGCAAGTTACTTTTAGAAAGAAGGAATTTCAGTCTAACCATGCATTTGCTACAGCCTATCCACAGCAAATGTGAAAGAAATGTAGCTGAAGATCACACTACTTATTCTGAGATGACAAAGCACCTTAACAAACTATACATAGAGAAGCTCTAAAATATAGGCACAAAGCAAAAGCACAAAGAATTCTGCACAAAGCAGGTAACACTTTCCCTTCATGAGAGAGGCAAAATGCAATTTATGTTTACCATACAAAAAGGTGGTTTTTGTTCTTTTACAGTGTTGTGAGAAGGATGAACAGAAATAAACAGACATCCAGACTTTACAAAATTAAATCTATAAATGCAGATTAAAAACTTCACTTATCTGGAAAGCAAATGAGTACCAAACCTAAGACTTTTATTGTACACTGTCCTTTTCTTTCAGTAGTTTGAAGTAAAAGCTAAACAGATCTCCCTACATTTTTTAAAAATAAAAAGGAAGCTATTTATAGCTGCCTTTATTGGAGCTGTTTCCTTATCAGGAAGTACGTAGCTGGGAATTACTATCTGCCTGCATCGGAAATTCTTTCAGGGATACAAAAACCCAAAAAGGAAATTTCCCTTCAAAAATATTCTGTAGGTTTTTTTTTTTGCTGCTGGTGGGCATTTTAAAATAAAATGTCAGTGCTCTCACCAGCTCACAGCCCCTTTGGGATGTTTATTCTGCAAACAAGAAGCTTTAAGACACCTGAGGGAAACATGAAGAAAAAATGCTCCTAGAGAACTTGAAGAGGGAGAATGCTGAGAACATAGTATGAAAATAACTCTTTTTATCAGGATGCTGAGACAGTGCAAATTCATTACCAGTGCTACAGGACCCAACTCTGAAATGTGTGTGTTTGTAAAGTTCCCAGCCCCTCCTGACTGAACTTCTGTGGCTCAGCTCCTATGTTCCCCCTGCACCCTCAGGGGCAGGAGTGGTGCACAGTCCAAAATTCAGTGAAATTATCACTCTTCCTTAGAGACAGGATGGAAAAAACCCATACAGGGGTAGCACACCCTCCTGCACCTCACAGCACCAGGTCAGGGCAGGGGCCATGCAGGACATGGGGAGAACAATGCTTTCCCGCAGGACCGGTTCAGGCGCTCATAGCCCGTGGGATCCAGTGCTGCAAGCAGCTCTGGATTTGGGATAGTGAAGCTCCAGATACAAAGAGCCCCTCACTAAGCTCTAAGACTGGAAAACTTCCACTGTCTCCAAAGCAACCCCCATAACCAAGAATTTTCCTTTATCCTTCCTCTCCATTGCCTGCAGAACAGCCCATACTGTTCCTGTGGGCTCCAAAGGCAGGAAGAACATTTTGGTTAATCATTGGAGACATTAATTTAATTTTTACTTGTCATGGTATAATTTAACATTTTCATTTTCTGGTCTGTATAATTGCCACAGAGCTACCTGACCATGCTGCCCATGCAGAGCAGACATTTTTTTTTCAGTGGGATACAAAAGCATAGGGAGATCAAAACCAGACAGGCAGATGGAGTAAATAAAGCAGGGAGCTTCAGGCTATTCCTGGGGTATGACTTCCATGCACAAAAACTCATGAGGAAAGATTTGGAGTTAAGCAAGTTTCCTAATGCTTTGACTCTCAAAAGCCAATCAGTGGTGATTGTTTATTAACTCACAACCTCACCAACCATATGCCTATTAAATCTATAACTAACTCATAACTTCTTGAACAAGGATCACTGCTACATTAATAGGGCCATGCTAGAACTGCACAAAACATTTTACATGAGAAGTGGGCACATTCAAATGTATTCATCCCATAAAAGTGCACAAGCATTCCACAAGGCTGGAATGCCTGATGCATTAAGAGCTCCACCCTCCCAAGAACCTCTGGAGAATGATACTGCAAAGAGGCTCTTGGCTGAGGTGTTGGGAATGGGCCTCCAAATCTGGATGGAATCATTTCACCAAAAATGTCTACAACAAACTCAAGAATCATTGAGCCCTTCTGCTCCAGCAGTAAAATGAGGAGTTCTAAAAATGGCATAAACCCCCATTTAATGGATATTTTACCAAGCTGCATTTGTTAAACACCCGAAGGAGTGCCAGCACCAGAGAGGAAAGACATAAAAGTACAGCAGAAAGAAATCCAGCTTCTCATAAATGGCATCAAATAATTCTTTTCTTTCTGTGTGTGTACACACATGACCTACCACATTAACTCCTGGGACCTCAAAGCTACAGGAGCTTTCTCCTCAGACACTGCATGTCCCTCTCAGTGCTGGACAGAGCTGTTCTCTCCCAAGAGGCAGCAGCTCATCTCTGCTAAAAGATCATGATGCTATGCTGTTTCTGCAGGGTTTTTTACCACACTTGTGTTTTGCTGCAAGGCCCTCACCACACAATGGTTTCTTATTGTGGAGTTGTTAGTCATGGCTTACACGCAGTTTCTCTTCTGTGTTTTCTCTGCTTGTACGGCTGTTTATGAATGCTGCATTCTTTGCATTCATTTTATTTCTTACAAAAATAATTTTTAAAAAAGAGCATGGAAGCACTTATAATACAAATGAAAAATCAAACAGACATTTGGGATGGAAAGAGAAAAGCAAGCTAATTTTAGGTACACTGATCGTGACAATGTCCCTTTAAGACAAAGCTAAAAATGCTTCAAACCCAGCAATACCATAAATGTCCTGCTGCTTCTGCTTCTTATTCCTCTCCACACTTTCCAGGGGAATTCCACAAGGGATCAAGCCTGAATCCCATATTAAAGTGACATGGCTTCCTTTCCCCTCTGAATAGAGGGGAATGTGTATTTTGGAGATTTAAAACCCTCCAGTAAAGCTCTCCAAAAGGGTAAAAGACTGGCTCAGCACCACTGGGACTCCCACCCACACTGCCAGCCTTCCAGATCCTGAAGCACAGGTCTCTCTGACCTCCCACATCAGGACTGCTTTGCAGGTTCCCACTGAGGCAGGAAGGCTCTTACCCCTCCCCACGCTTCCACTGGGAATGGTCAGAGCAGGAAACTGCTGCTAACTCGGGGCAACAACCAGGCACACTGGGAAAAACAAACCACTTGATTCTAGAATCTCTCAGGGAGCAGAAAGCAGCTCACAGCAAGTGAGCTTCCTTTACAAGTTTTTTCACAGTTAACCCAGATGCTTCTGCCATAGCCACCAGGCAGCAGTAAGGAGTGAACAGATTTAGGGTTAAACTCACCAGCTGTTTGCAAAAGTGCTAAGTGAAGGGGCCCTATGTCACCCCAGTGCAAAGCCAGTGACAAGGGGGTTAGTTTCCTACAGGTTATGAACAAAGACCATGCCAGAAAAATGCAAAGCAGAATCTTCATGATCCAAAGACCACAGTTTTCCCAGCAGAATGAGTAATGGTGTTTCACCCTTCCCAGTGCAACACAGTCCATATAAAACATTAGCATCCATATTCACAGAATGACTGGGTTGGAAGAGACCTTCAAGATCATTGAGTCCAACACAGCCCTGACATCTCAACTAAACCCTGGCACCCAGTGCCACATCCAGTCTGTTTTAAACACACCCAGGGATGGTGACTCCACCACCTCCCCAGGCAGGCCATTCCAGAACTTTATCACTCTTTCTGTGAAAAACTTTTTCCTAATATCCAACCTGTATTTCCCTTGATGCAGACTGAGACTGTGGCCTCTTGTTCTGCCAGCTGCTGCCTGGAGAAAGAGCCCAACCCCACCTGACTGCAGCCACCTTTCAGGAGTTGTGGAGAGTGATAAAGGCACCCCTGAGTCTCCTTTTCTCCAGGCTAAACACCCCCAGCTCCCTCAGTGGTTCCTCACAGGGTTTGTGTTCCCAGCCCCTCTCCAGTCTCACTGCCCCCTCTGGATGCACTCAAACATCTCCATGTCCTCCCCAGCCACGGCACAGGAGTGACTCAGACTGGGCTTCCCTGTTTGGAGGATCTCTTTGAGGCTGGCCTGAGATTCCCAGTAAAGCCCCTGGGATGCAGGGTGGAGCAGGTGAGTTCAGTTGAGGTGAGCCCCAGAGGGTGCCTGTGGAACAGCCTGCCTTAGGTTACAGGCACAATCAGTGCCTCCCCAGCTCATGCTCTGCATCCTGTTTGCCCAACATGTGGGCACAGCTCAGAGTCCTGAAGGAGCTTTGCTGGGGTTAACCAAAGCAAGGGGTTCTGAGGCTGACAGGATGGCTGGCTGGGATTTCCACACTCCCCTCAGCCTGCCAGTAGATTATTAACAGTTACAAACTGAAAGACCAGGAGGCACTGCTGGATGGACCCTCTCCGAATAGCTCACAATAAAATGTGCAAGAGTAGCCCATGGCAGAAGACAAAGATGTAACATCAAGATTAAATACTGCAATAAGGTGTTAGCAAGCAGTGCTATTGCCAGACTTAATTTTTTTCTTTTTTTGTCATGGCTTGGTACTGGTTACATGTAAGGTGAAAAGCAGCTTAGAAGAAAAGGCAAGGGCAGCAAGAGGGAAGAGCAAGGCTTTAGTGGCCATAATGTCAGAGAAGAGCAAGGAGAGGTCCAGGAGAAGCCAATAATTTGAGAAAGAGGCCAGCCCAGCTCCCACGAAAATCAGTGGGAATTTAACCACTCATTTCAGCAGGACCAGGATTAGTCTCAGCCACTAATTTGACATTCTGGCCACCTCTCCCAGTCCCTTTGTCATATGAAGCTTTTATTTTATTTTCCCTGTATGTGCGTCAGTCAGTTTTGTTCCACAAAGATCCTTCCAAAGCAAATATTTTCATTGCTTGCTGCTCTAAATGTGGCTTAGGGTAAAGGGCTTTTTTTCCCATCTCACTGCATACTTTCAGTTCAGTGCATTGCATATTCTAGTAACTAAACAACAATATGCTTAATGCTTCAAAGTGGCTTTCCAGCTGCTAGCCAAAATTGTAGAATAATTAACAGGTGCCAAAGGATTAATAAAAGGAGTAGGATAATTAATAGACACTATACAGAAAAAAATGAATCCCTGGCAATCCCGAGTGTTGTTGTTTCCTCCACCTTCTCTTAATTGTTTCCTGCATTCCTTTAATAAGAAAAAAAAAAAGAAAACTAGTGCCCTTAAAACACAAATGATACATATAAGCAACAATGCATGATCAGAAGAAAGAAACTGGCAACAAACTGCCTTCAGGTCTAATAAATGCCTTAGTTTAAAGAAACTGCCCAACTACCTGTCCAACTACCCTACTACTCATGCCCACACAGAACTTTATTGCACTATTTGGTACAGCCAAGGTCACAAAGATGCCAAACCAACACAGAAGCACTGGACTAGTTCTCACCAAATCAGAGTATCAAATAATAATACAAATAGCCATGCAAAAAGATTCCTATGAAATACTCACTAAAAATGTAAAGGCCTTTAATATAATCCTTGCAGAAAACTAAACAAATTTCCTTTCTGTCCTTAATGAGGGAAGTAAACAGACCATAATAACACAGGACAGAGAGATACCAAAATAAAAAATTGATCTCACTAGGTGTATGTGATCAGGCCTGCATTCTATGAATTTTATCCAAATCAGCTGTGACCTGGAACTTATCACACACTGGAAAACCAAAGGTCAGAACCCAAGCCTACACTTGAAACAAAAAGCACTCAGATGATTTTACAAACAGTTCTTTAGCTTTCCCTACCACCACTATACCCCAAAGTGAGTGGAGCCAAGACAACACTGCAGCCCCAAAGTAAAAGTTCTCCCCGCTATGAGGAGATGCATGTACTGTGACATCTCAAGTGTATCACTGCACTCTGGACATCAGTGCAGACTGCTGGGGGTTCACAAAAAAGGCAACAGCAAGAAAAATTAGTTTTGCCAAGAAGAATTGCTTTGTGTGCACAGAAAAGTGTGCAGAGTGTCTTACTATGACAATGGGCTGCAGGCATGTGAAGGATGCCAACATTAAGGAGAGAAGAGTAGTTAGTTCAGAGGAGCAAATGAACTTGTTTTTATGTTTGTATCAAGAGAAAACTCTGAAATCTTTGCCCATGAGATCAGTCTCCCTAAACAAACACACACATGTTCCCAAGAGAAGATGCCCTTCAGAGATAAAAATCAATCTGTACAAATCAACATAAGCATGCAAGGGGGAATGATGTTGCACAGGACCAGAGCATGCAACAAATCCTTTCTGAGAAAGGATTTCTTCTGTCTCTCTTTTTGAAAAAGTTTTATATTGAGGGAAACAAAAGAAAACCATGAAGCCCATAGCACACATTTACAGTTGCTGTTTTAGCAAGCAAAGCACCTTATTTTAAACTTGTGTATTACAAAAAGGGGAAAAAAGCTGTTTTCTCCATAATTCAAAGCATATTAATAGACAGAAAAAAGGGTTGTAATATCCATTTCTTACATGCTGTATCCTCTATCCAGTTCGAAGAACTGCTTATTACAAGGCCATAGCATAAAATAAGGTGCTAATAACATTTTATCAGATGAGACAAAGAATAAAATGAAATTTTAAAAAACACAGACCCTCACCACACAACCCCACTAACCTTTTCTGTGGCGAAATGGAGTGTTTCCCCATAGATAAAGGGTATGTAAATACTTCCAGAAGACTTCCACCTATTTCTATATTTTTCAGTATCACAATACCTGGGCAGTTTCTGTATTATGGATGAAATCAGCACAGCCTACCTGAGGCTCATTTGCTCACTAAGCAATGAGAAATAATTTATCACACCAAAGGAAACTGCTTTACTTATTGTTCTGATACTTTTGCCTGGTGCTCTCAGAGTGATCTGGAACATTAGAAACAGTGACATTTCTTTTCAGAAGGCATAAAACTGCCTGAATCCAGAGAGTGCTCTACATGTTCCATGTGAAACATTTGTTTCTAGGTCTGCCTTTGGGTCACCTGCACCTATGGCACAGGTAGATGAAGATGTGTGGGGTGGGACTGAACCATCAGAATGTCCTGGAAAGAGGAGGAGTGCAGGCCTGACAACCTTTGCATTGGAACTGTGTGTGTGAGTGGAGGAATTGACCACATCTCCCATCAACAAAAACAACTGTAGGGATGGAACATAACAAAAACTCAGACCTAAAAAATCCTTGGACTTTGCAAATCTAAACCCAACCTTTACACACAGCCTGAATTAGAAATTAGTTACTTTGCCTGACTTCTGAGGCAGTTTGGATTTAAGATCAAAGATGTACCTCAGACACAACTCTAAAAATAAACAAATAAACAAAAAATAAATGAGAGGAGTCCATGCAGGAACTGAAAAACCCTATATTAATACCTCTTAAAACCTCATGACACGAAATCCAAAAGGAACTGAGTTATTTCTATACACAGTATTAGCAAGACTACTGGAATATCATCTTCATGTCTGTTGTCTTCACTTTAAGAAGGATGTCTGAAGTGGCAGTCGGTTCACAGAGGTGATATAAACAGAATTTGAAATCTGAAAGCTTAACAGGAAGACTGATAGCCTTAAGAACCTCTCCTTCCTCTACAGTTTAGCCAAGAAAAGGTTAAGAAGTGACAACCTAAAAGCACCTATATCAGGAGGAGTCTTTTGACAATATTTAGCAGGAAAGGCGATAATGAGATCTAATAGTTGGAAACTGAAGCTGACTAATTCAAACTATAAATAGGACACTTAAAAAAAAGCAAATAAGGAGATAATTAAGCATTAAAAGAACATCTAGAGACCTTATATCCTCCTCATCACTTAAGTCTTTTACATGAAGAGCAGAAATCTTTCTGCACATGCTGTAGCTCAGTTGCTGGACCTAAACACAGCAGTTACTGCATGAAGTTTTGTAACAAGAGATATAGAGATTATAAATCAACAGAGATTGTTTGAGAAATTCACAATGTCTGCTCCTGGCCTAGCTATGAAGCTATGAGTGGTTTTAACAGTGTTTGGGTGGTCTGTTAATTGACAACAGTGTTTTGTGTCAATACTGACTGCATACCGAGCTACAAAATACTACACTGCCACTGACTACAATTAGTAAGGCTATGTAAATGTGTTCATGTTGTTTATGACCTCAGACACTAACTTTATGGAAGGCTATTTCACAGATATTTCATGATTAATCATCTGTGCTTTTACACTGCAACAAGTCAGACTGGTGTGGAAATACTGAAGGGAAAGAAGCCTTGCAAGTTTAAAAATGTGCCAACCAAAAGAACAGAAAAACCAAAACAAGAGTCAAGGTGAAAGGTTGGATCACATTCTAAAAATACTGTGAGAGAAGTCTTCACTGAGAGGAAGCTGCATAAATCCAACACTATCCAGCACACTGGCTGGATGGGAAGGAAGCAGGTACAGCTTGTACCACCAGTGTCAGCATCAGGAGTCTCTGCCTCCCTGCCTTCTGCCTCTGCCAGACACAGTGGGGAGGGCAGTAATAACTGGAAACCCAGCTGTGATCCTGGCTGAGCAGTGGACACACAGTGGCTCCCACAGCAGAAGTAAACATGCAATGAGGAAAAAACCCACAAGATCTGGGGATGAACAGTGCCAGTATGGAAAAGAACTGCTGGAGAAAAACTGCTTCTGTGTTGGTTTTTTTGTGCCTGCTTTGGGCAAAGCACAGAAATGCCCTGTGAGTGCGGCAGCCAAGTCCTCCTCAGGCAGGGGAACAGCTGAGCAGCCACACACACGTGCAGCCAGGCCTGGGAGCTCATGGATGCCCAGGCAGGGACCAGGCACAGTCAGAAACACTGCAGCAGCAGCAGCTCCCATTCCCACCAGGAAGCACAGAGAACTGGGCCACACAGGACACGTGACACAGCATGGGAACCAGTGACCTTGGGGCAGAGTAACTCATGGCCAGCAAGGGAGCGAGCACAGGACTAGAGAAATGCTTTAAACACAGTCTGCATCCAGAAAAGGAGTGTGTGTGGAAGACAGCAATGACGGTGTCTTGTGACAAACATGGACTTCCCCCTCTTCCCCCCGTAACATCCCAAACCCGTTTGTCAGAGGGCAAAGCACAAAGTTTTGTTTGCTCCTGGCCCTCTTGTTCATTGTTGCTTAAGTACCCCAGGAATGTAACACCTGAAAAAAGTTTACTTAAAACATCTTTATTTCCATCAGAACTGCTTCCCTCCAAAAAGGAAAATTCCACTCTTCTTGTCACCCTCCTAACTCACCTCTCACTGGCCAACAGTCCTTGGCCTTTCCTCTTTGTCAAACATTAAATCACCTCAGCAAGGAAGTACCTGGCTCTGATCTTGCCCTCAGCTCCAGTTTTTGTTCCCATGTCAGCGATATGTCCTTCCTCCTTTGCAGCATCCTTTTGTGCACAGCTAAGCTCACTCCTCCTCCTTTCCCACTGCCTCTGGCAGCAACCATGCTCTACACTAGAGAGCCTGGGCATCACAAGTATTGGAGACCCCTCAGAACCTGAAAATAGCCACAGCACAAACACATTCCACTTGCCACAGCTGGTGAAACTCTGACCTTGTGCTGTAGAACGTAACTGAGCCATTCCAATGAAGTGGAAGGAAACACAGCACTTCCTGTCAGAACAAACCCTCCACATTTGTGCCTGTCACAAAAAACAGCCCAACTGCTTGACAAGGGCTGCAGGAGATGGGAGGGGAGATTCAGCATGCTGTATTTAAGAATCATTTTCTTCAGTTATAAACAACAGCCAGGAAAACCAAACCAGCTAAAGCTTATTAAAACAACAAAAAAAAGTATAAAGCCAGGGACTTCCCTGCTCTCTTCCATAAAACCAGAAGCAACTCCTCACCCTGTCCCACCCCCTCCTCAGTGTAAGAGCTTAAGCAGCCTGGTGCTGACACTCACGCAGGTGTGCTGGCACTCTGTAGGTGTCGTCCTCCATCCTGATGGCCTGAGGCACTGGGACATGTAGTGGTGACGAGGTGTAATTTGGTACCGGGCTCGCGGGAGGTGTGTACGAAATTCTTTCCTGCTGTTAAAAGAAAGTGGGGGGGGAGGGAGAGAAAGAGAGAGGACAACGTGAACTTTGGAACAGAGGTATGAAACCATGGCAGAGGAGGTGGACGTGGGTGGAAGGAAGGAAGGAAGTGTGTGCCTGGTGATGTGCACTAGTGGTGCACCAGCTGCCCAGGGAGCCCCACAGCACACACAGAACACTGGCAGCCAGTGCTGAGAAGGGACTAAGAACCTTTTAGAGTGGCAGGATTACTTTTCAAGAGAGCCACGAAATTTCCAAGGGCCTTCTCAGAAATTTGCCAAGGGAGGAACGGGGAAGTGACATGCAAGAGGGGAGACTCCGAGGGCTTTTGTCAGTGGAAATCTGACAGCAAGTCCATGATACATGTGTGAGTACCACTGAAGTGCCAAAACCACTTAATCTTATGTTAACAAATCAGTCATGATCTGAACAAGCTAAGTGTTTAGCACTATACCCCTTCCTACCATTTTAAAGACATTAATCAGTAACTTTTGTCATTGCTGCAGAAAAACACATCACCAGACTACTCTATTTACCATCAAGTAACGTAGTACTCTTGTTTTTGCTAAGTTACTATTACCTTCTTTGAAGTAGTTTAACTTGCAACCAAGTACAGTCAAATTGAGCTAAAGAGCAACTTGTGAATGTTGTATTAGTTTCGTAACTGTCACAATTAGGTTCTTACCTAGGAAAATGCCTGACGAGAAATCTAAGACTGAAACTTCACGTTATCTGAAGGGAAAATTCTTCCATATTCTAAGCCTCCAATCATAGTACAAAATATACCTTTTGTAAATAAACATAGCCACAATTTTACAGAAACAAAAAAGCTATTATTATATGCTTCCTGGAAGGTAATGCACGTTATTCTCCAGAACACTGACACACCAGTGCAAGAATGGATTTACATCCCTGCACACACAGAAGCAGGAGGAGGTAATTTCTGATTGCAGGACAGTACGAGTGCAGGCTCTCACCCTGACCTTGATCTCCGGCAAACGGAAAAGACAAATTTGGTGCTGAACCAAGAGAAGGTAATTGCTACCATGACAAACCACAGCATTATCACAGCCATGAGACAGGAAAATAGACTGAGGCTGACAGAGGCACCTGCAGAATGTAATGTAAGCACCCTTGCCACCAAAGGGAAGGAGAGGTTTGCAAAACCCTCTGCAGGCAGATTAGGTGACATCCAAAAATAAAGGGAACACCTAGAAAGTCGTGCAGCCACTGCTTCAAAGCAAGCCCAATTCATTCTCTTTGCAAGGTGCTGTTTTTGCTGGTCAGAAGCTCAGGCAGAACCAGAAGTTTACCCTCAACATCAGGACTGCCACCACAACAGCCTGTAACCACATGGCAGAGAAGACTGACAGCACGTGGAGAACACACTATTACAGGTTTAGACAGAGCGAGAAGACAAGCTTGTTTCACTCCACCATCACTTTGTTATTTCTGCAAGTATGGCCCCTATGTCTGTCAGCTCAGTACTTTTTAAAGAGAAATTGTTCAATCTTATGTTCCTGTCTCCCAAAACTCAGCTTCTTTCTACTCATCACTGGCCAGGCAACAGCAATCCATTAGCCAGCATGAATTCAGTTTTGTGCAGTTGCCAAACAGGGATGGTCACTGTGATGCAATGAAAGATGCACCTGTGGAGCTACAAGGCATTATTTGATTTTTCAGCTTCCCCAACTCCCTCCCTGACCCAAAGTGGCTGACTCTGTGCTTCCTGCTGCAGAGGTGTGGCTCTCTGGGCCCATCTGCACCCCTGCCCCTGGTGCACAGCATCCCTGGAGGGCAGGGACACCGGGCACTTCCCAGCATTTCCTGCTGCCATCCACAGCACAGATATTGAACCACACTGCAGCTGCTCACTGTGTTCATGGATACATTAATAAAAAGAGAAACTCTCTGAAACACAGCCACACAGCTGCTGCCTCTGTTAATGGGCACTGGGGGATAGGTGGGAGACCCAAAGTCCTTTTCCTCCCTCCTGAAGAATGCAGGATACAGTCCAAGCTCAGGTCACACTGCATGCTCACTGAATCACCACTGCAAAGACAAAGTGGCTTCAAAGGGTCTCCTCACTGCCCAAGAGCAGGTGGAGAATGAAATTAAATCCAGAACCCATCCATTTCCCTCAAGACCCAGGAGGTGCTGTATCAAACCAAGGCATTATGCTTCCAGTATGTGCTGCCTTTACTGATCAATCTCCTAAAGGCATACCATAACTTGATTTATACCATGGCAGTTTCATTGAGGTTTACTGTTTTAAACAAATGCATTTGATTCATTGTTTCCTAGTATTCATAGGGACAGGACAGCCAAAACCAAACAAGATATGGAACTGCAGTTACTTTTCCCACACATCTTGGATATCCACAGTACTGTGTGAATTACTATTGGCAGAAGGCATTTTACAAGGCAGCAAGGGGAGTTAGCTATCCAATTCCTATTAGTGCCTTTGAAATGCCCTCTCTTGCTAATCCTGCATTTTTCTGTCAGCACCTTTAGCCTAAATATCAAAGCAATTTACAGACATTAGGTAAGTCCTTCTTTTTATTAGACACACAGACAACCTGAGTTACAGCAAGAGCACAGCTCAAATGAGCTAAGTAATTTCAGAGTTAAGCTGTCTTGAAAAAGGACAGCATGTGCCTCTCAAGGGCAATACATTTAACAATTGCATGCTGAAAGAGCTGCCCTGGACAGATTTCCAAAAGGTGTGGAATGGTAATGGCACAGGGAGGTCAAGACACTGGGCTTGTGGAAAAAATGAGCTTAATCCCTGTTTCCAGCATGGGGCAGCAACGTGGCTGGCAGCAGAACTGCGAGCACCAGTCCGGTTCTACAGCCTGGCCCTGCTCAGTGCTCAGCCTGCACAGTCCATGCACAAGGTCACATGTGCTCCTCCAGGCTCTCTGAGGCTTTCTGGAGTCACGTTTCCAGGAGGCACCTCCTGTGCTCACACCACTGAGAAGGGACTGCATCAATCCCCACAACTCCAGGACTGCCCAGTGCTTCTCTCTGCAGAACCCACCAAACTAAAACATGGCTGGTGTCTCATGCTTCTAAGGTTATGCAAGCAGATACTCTGCCACTAGGAATTTTTTATTGAAAGCATTTCCTAACTAGTCAAGTTTAGTATTTCCCTTTGTATTAAGGCCAAGAATGGTAGGCTTGTTCAATCCACAGCTTGGGAGGAAGGATAGGTAGTGCTGGTAGAACCTGCATGAACCTTGCGTGTTCCTGAGCAAACAGCCTTGCTGCAGCTTAATGTACTGGTAAAAAATCCAAATCAATACACATTTGATGTGGTCCTGTGAGATTTTTGGTGATGAGTGCTAAGAAAGAGCTTGGTACTACCACATTCCTTATTCACCACCTGCCAGGGGACTCTATAAACACCTAAACCTACAAGGGACCAAACGCTCAGCCCCAAAGAATTACCAGCTAAGAAATTTCAAAATAGCAACTCCTGAGCATTTTGCCAGTAGCCACAAAGAGGTGACTAAAACAGAAGGCATATTGCTTGCTGTCATCATTTTTAATCAGTTTCTTCAGCACAAAGGGGTCAAGAAAGTTTCACCATGAAATTTCACGTTGCTTACAGTAACTGGGGAGCTTCACTGAGTCAGTTTTCATGGAAAGCCCTCCCTGGGGTTTACTCTGGTGGCTGCTGCTCCAACGGGGCCACCTGGACAAGCAGCCAGGTCTGCATTGAGCAGGACATGCTTTCACCTGCCCAGCTGAGCAGGGACAGGCTGAAACACATGGCCAAAAATCAAGAGAACATATGGGTTCTTTCTCTTTACTAAATATTCAGCTGCTGAGAATGCCACAGGTAAAGGCATCCTGTGTAAATCAAAAGCTGCACTGACTGTGACTATGCAGTAGGCATGTATCTAACAGCTGACTGCACTCCCAAAGCCATCAAAGGACACACTGATTTCAGTCTGAAGAATTGGGGTACATCCTTTACTGACAAAAACTACCTGAACAGAATTTTCTCTGTCATGAACACAAATAATTCATACTGCTAAAATAAAAATATTAATTAAAAAATCAAAGTATCAAAATTAAATTGAAAAGAAGTCTAACATTGAGGATGAGGGAGGCTGCAAATAAAAACAGCTTCAAGCTTTTGATAGAATTGCACCCTTCTAAACTCCAATGCAACAGCCTTGCAATCTGATAGTCTTTCTGTCCCTTTACTAAGTTCACTCATATGGCAGGCACAAAGAATATACATGTTTTTGTAGAAATGAAAATAAAATATGCAAGAAAGTCTGCTAAGCATGCTCTTATGTTGTCCCACTGACATGATTATTTCAGTAGCTGGATAGGTGGCATAGTAAAACTACTTTTTTAAATTGATAAAGCAAAGAAATGCAATACCTATGCAGCAGTTTTCAGGAAACCAAAACAGGCAATGTGGTCTGCAAATACCTTGTGCTGGACAGAAAAGGCAGCTGACCTTAATCACTGAATAAAAGCTTTCTCCTTTACTGCACATAATGATACCACACAGGGAGAAAGGAATTGAGAGTGAAAGCTGACACACATTTGTGTCCCAGGGTGCTGTGTTCCTGTGCCATGAAATGGAAAGCCAGGCCAAGGGACCAGGAGCCAGGGGCAGCCTGGGAGGGTCTGGTTTTCCCACTGTGGATCCTCACGGGAGTAGGTGGCTCAAGCAAAGCAGAGGGGGGAAAAAGGGCCTTAAAGATAAGGGTGGTTGGAGGAAAATGATGTGTTTGCAGGAAAAATTCAGAAGGCCCTGAACATCTGGGCACCCAGCAGGACAATGACAGCAAACCAGCCACAGAGAAAATCAGCCAGAGATTCAAGCAAATCAATCCTTAGGGAAGCAAGTGAGGAGAAGAGGAAAGGGAAGGAAGACAGACGCACTGTTCACCAGTGGTTTGAGTGCAGTACCACAGCTGGATATCAAAGTCCAGAGACCACTGTGAGAGGAGTTCCATGGTCTAACTTAGGGAGCAGGAAGGAACCAGAGCCTCTGATGGACTGAATGGCACATCTGGGGACCTTGGTCAGTGTTAGAGTTTGCATACTCCAACCTCTGCCACGGACAAAGGCTCAGACCCCAAAATGAACCAACTGGAGCTCTGCAGTAGCAGGGGATGAATTCAACTCTCCACTTCCCTCCCCTCCCCCAGCTGCTGTCGTCTTCTTAATTTCCATGGCAGACATCTCCTAATTTCTGATCCCATTAATACAGCAATTCACGTCAAATCTATAGCAGCATAATCAGCACACCATCAGTAATTAGAGAAATTAAAACAAACACAGCTCTCTGGAATGGACCTTATGCAAAGCAGCACTGGGAAAGATTAACATCTCGTTTCCTGGGCAGAAAGCAGAGATTGTGTCGGTAACCTCAGCAATTTTGTGAAGTTCAGTTCCTCCCTGGCTCCTCCTTCCAGCCTGTCCTCCCTGCACAGGGGCAGGTGATGGCTCTCCTCTCATGCCTCAGTCCTTACTCAAGCAAATCAAAAACAAACACAGTGGTGCAATGGTTCATCGCAAAGGGAAGGGGAAAAGAGACACTGGGGAAGTTCATGCTTCTCCCATAGTGATTACAGCCACTGTCCTAATTAAATTAAAATTGTACAGACAGCAATACCAATGCACTTGAGTGCTATGAAAAGGCAGCTTGAGGAGGTCAGTGCTGTCATTGGAAATGCCATGATACAGCTGCATTACTGTACAAGCACTCCAAAATATTTCAAATTAGCAAGTATCAAAGCAGCAAAAAACTAGCTTAACCACACGCTTAAAAAGTATTTTTTTGCTGCTAATATGGGGGAATAGAGCATAGAACAGGTTATGTGAAGATAGTATCAGGTAAAACTAGAAGATAAAACTAATGCAAAAAGCTCAATACACTTCATCAAAGGATCAATCATTTATATTTATAATAAAGAATTTCATCTGCAGATATCACAGTTAGGCAGCAGAAAATACACAAGAGGCAGATTCTGGTTCAGAGTTTGGAAGCAGAATCATCATAGTCCAAACAGGGGTAAAGCCTTATCTATGCCCCCACCCTTGCAGCAAGGCTCCAAGGAGAGTCAGCAAAGCTGGGACTTGGCCCCCTGACCTACGACTTCAAGGCAGAAGCCAGCCATGGATCCAGCTGCCTGACATTAGGAAACCATCTGCCCCCAGCCCTTTTCAACATGTAACTCCAAAATTTGCATCCTGGGGTTGTCACTGCAAAGCTCCTCTGCAGAACTTGCTGCTGACCTGTGTTTAAGCAGGGCATGGAAAAAGCTGGGCCACTGCTGCAACCCATAGGGTCCCTTTGGCATCTATACCATGATTTGTTGGTACACTCACGCCACAAAAAGCACCACAGAAGGCTCAAGAGAGACAGTTAATTGTATAGCTAGGGAAAAAAAATCCCACATGAGGCTTTGAAGTACTGTGACCAGTGAGTAAGCAGCAGGGAAGCAAGGGAGGCAAGAGCAAAGAACTTTCCAGGCTTAGCTGCACGTCAGGGATATTTCAGTGCACTTTTTGTGTTCTCTTTTCCAAAAGAGGCAGGGCTGGGAAGCCTCATCTCTGTCACACGTGGTGGTTGTACAAGCCTGTCTGCGTGCGTGGGAATTGACACCCTGCACACTCTTGCTGCTGTCATGTGCTCATTTCAGGGCAAGGCTCCTGCAGGCCATGAAACTGAGATGGGCAGACTAAGGGGAAACATGGTGTACAGGGAGCTGCCCTCTCATGAGTTATGGGAAAGCTCCTCTTCTGCATCCCAGGGCTGGCATGGCACAAGTGTTTGGTTGCATTACTGGAGCCGTCACAGTTGCAATGTTACTGTGCACTCAAACACACATCCAAGGACAATCAGCATTTCTCATCTTCCTACCATGGCTGAGCATTGCCTTCTGAACATTTCCACTGAAGCCACAGTTACTGTGAACAGGGTCCTTCACAAAACAGGATATCAAATATTTACATAGCACAAATCACAGGTCAGAACTGTCACACAGACCAGGTCAACTTATTCACTGTCCTGGGATATCTAACTGCCCATCAGTTAAGTAGTGAAAAAATCATGGGAGAGTAATTCACATAAAAGTCACAGCTTCTTTTAACCTTCAGTCACTGATGGAAACAGAATTCCTGTACTGCTGCAACATCCTGAAATACACATTTTGAAAATACCACTCACAAATAGAAGAAATTGCCCTTCTTGGTCCCAATACACAGCTGGATCCTGCTCCCATCTGTACCTACAAAATTCTTCAGTGAATTTTATTTATTTATTTTTAAACAGTGTTTCTTGTCCAGATTTACACTGGTGGAAGTAAAATCCACATATGGGCCTCAGTCTCTCTGTAACTTAAGCTTACTTACATTGGAATACACAGCACCCCTGCATTCCCACCACAGCATTTCTCCACACTTCAGGCTTCTGGCAGACTTTCCATGAAGAAGGACATGCCAAATGCCCAGAGAAACCTGGGAGTGCCATGCCAAGGTCTAATGCTGCACCTTACAGTTTGCAATCCTGAAGATTCAAGCAGTGCCACAGTAACCCAGCATACACAGCATGGCAGGGAAGTGTGCCACATCCCCTTGTTCCAAAACACCTCTAAGTAGGTAAAAACAATTTTCCAGAGAGAATCTAGGCCAGCCTGGGAATAGGACAGCTAAAATAAGGGCTGCTGGTGAAAAAATGGGCAGATCTACTTGAGTAAAACTAAACAGAATCCTCAACAAGAGAAGACAGCCAAATAAAATACCCATTCTCAAAGACTGCCTTAGTAAGCTAGTCCAGAAACAAGGGATCATGGATGACTGCCACTATAAAGTATCACAAAGATTCAGATTATTTAACTCCCAACACATTAAATGCAGAGGGAGTTCCTAGAAAGGGCCATACCTGCACTGACCTTGACTACTGTACAGAAACTGGACATGGAACAAACATCAAATTACGATCTTCCTCTCCCCCTATGCTTTCACCTACTCCAACTACTTCAATGTGAGCAACATTAAGATCAGTGTGACTAGAAAAGGAAGCTCTAGCTGACAAAGGAGAGTATATAAAAAACAGCTGGTAGGATTTCAGAATGTTAGAATAGAATACTGCATCCTGCACATTTGCAGGCTCTTCATTCTGCATCATACACACACCCACCCCTATGTATGCAAGACAGGCAAGTTTAACAAGAGTCAAACAATCCAGCTTGTAAGGAAGGAATACAGGGACCACTGAGCTGGACAGAAGAAAGGACAGATACAGCCCAACATCCAAAAGGAAATACAAACAGAGAAGACATTGCAGAAGGATAAGCTAGTAAGAAGCTGTAATCAAAACATAACAATGCATTGGGAGACCACTGAAAGAAGCTAAGTTACATAAAAAAGAAACAAAATCTGCAGCAGGTCAGCCTATTAAAAAAATGGACTTTTTTTTTTAAACAAGCTATTTAGCAGCTTTTGTAAGGTCTGGAGAGTCAGCAGTCTAATAGTATGAGAATGCAAAGTAAAAGAAACTGAACTTTTTGCTGATCATCAGACACCAAAATATTACTTAGAAAAAGAAAACAAACCACGTGGGGGTAGTGTGAGGCACAGTAAAATCTTTTATTTCCTATAAAACATGGTCCTTCCAGCACAGGGCCATCAGGATTGGCAGAACTTTTAGGGGAGTTTTTAAACATATTTGTAGAGAAACAGCTGGTCATGGTACAGCATATCTGATCCAAAAGAGTAGATGTGCTTTCATGTGTGTTTAAAGAGAAGCTGACGCTCCTGAGCAAGACATCTACCACCTCTAAGAAGTGGTAGGTGACAGGCAAAGAGCAGAGCCTGAATTCAACAATATGGTCTATATTGCATGGACAATGACAGGGTCAAGTGATGGCTCTTTATTAAATGCTTTCTCTTCCATTAATGCTGCACACTCTAATGATTTGCCCATTGCTATTAACAAATCTGCCATGTCCCTGCCTGCAGCTAATAAGTAATTAACTAAGCAGGTGAATATTGTGTTGCGTAAGGAGAGCTATTAGCAATCCTTTCCCAACTGCTCTGAAAACAAGAGATGCCTTCCAGGTATGACCTGTCCATGTGACAGGGTACACCCCACACAGACCTTATTCCTTCACTCTGGAAATTCCAGGGGCACTCCCAGCACTCAGCAGAACAAGAAGTGGATCAGCTCCTGTACAGGGGCGCTGCACAGGGCTGGGTGGCAGATGCCAGGATAAAACAAGCTCCACAGAAGAGGTTTGAAGAGAAACAGTGAGGACCCGAGTTTGCCTGTTCCCAGACCTGCTGTGACTCTCCAAAACAACTTGTGGCACTACCAGAGCCCTCACTGCCTTGGTTGTGCCAACAGGACAGTGGGATAAATGCTGAGGTCCATAGGTGTGTCAAGCCCTGTGACAAATCTCAGTTTAGCTGCTTTCCTTCTGCCAGAGCTTTTCCTGTTCATTAAGATCCCCAATTGTTTTAATTGCTCCTTTCAACCTCTGCATCGCTTTTTGTTCTTCCTCAAATTATTATTTTGTTTTAGCTCATAATCCTGAAGCATTGGTTATGATGTTGTTTCTGGCAGAAGAGAAGTGCTGAAGTTTTCACTCTGGTTATCTTTGGCTTGTTTTCACAACCAAGCATTGCTGGTTCACCTCTGAATGGACACTGCAGTGAGAGCCACTCCACCCTTACCATAAGGCTGCCTCTGACCTGCAAATATTGCCTCACTACACAAGTGAGAAGCTTGGGAACTAAGCCAGCTGAAATAGAGTAAACTTCAGACTTATTTTAAAAAGAGAGTAAAGTACAAGTCTTAAGCCCATTTTAACTCAATCTGAAGGCTTCTTCATGGTCCTTATTACTACACTATTTAAATATGTCCTGTAATACCTTTAGCACTTTCTTGCAATGAAGGGAAGTGTTATTACACTCACCTTTACAAGTGAAGGACCAAAACATTAACAGATTAGGTACCCATTCAGGGTACAGAGGCTGAGGAAAAACCTACTTCGACACCTCAGAAAACAGTATGTTCTCCTAAGAACTCTGTTTGGCTGTGAACTCGACTGTTAGGACTTGACATTTATACAGTGACAGCACTCAGAAGCAAACAAACACTGCACCATTGCCCAAAGTGTTCCAGAAATAGTGAGCAGAGGGCAGCCCTGATGAGCTCAAAGCCAAAATACTCAAGATAGTGAAGCACCACAGGAAGGGCCAGTTTGAATCCCAGTTTACAGTTAGGAACAGAGGTGCAGGAAGAAGCAGCAAGTCTCCTAAATCCCATTTCAACACTCTACCCACACAACCATGGTTCTGGGGTTATGCTGCTGCTCTAGAAACAGAAGGATGAACTACAAGAGAAGCAAAATGACATGGACAACTTGCAAAAGCTCTCAGAATGCATTTCATTTTGTATTTTAGCATTGATTTTAAACATCCTCCTCATGGGAGGGAACTTCTGATTTCTAACTCTCCTCCTTGTCAACGCATTGACTGAAATCTCTCAGCTCACAAGCAGCAGCAGAGACGGCCTAAATCAGAAGGGAGCTTCAAAGCTGTTCCAGAAACACATCCCTCCTTTGCCACAAGAATCAGGACAGAGGCACTCCAACCCTTCCCACGGTTATGCAACGGCACAGACCCATTTGGGAAGGCAGGTTTCCTCACCCATCCCAACTCCCAGCTACACAGTCTTCAATACCAGCACAGCTCTCTCCTCTACAAGCAAAGCAAAGCAAAGCAGGGGGACATCAATCACCCCCAGTTAATCAAGCAGGGTGTGTTTGACACCAGAGCTGAGCTGTGAGACTGTCAGAGGAAATGGGGGAAGGAAAAAAAAAAAAAACAAATCTGCTTACAAGAACGATGATAAAATGCTTCTTCTGCTCTTACAGCCAAGAAGGTGACTGAGACAATATTCCCAGCATCTGAGGGAATGTTCCTTCCAGTGCCCATCCCCACAGTCCACCTCACACACAGCAACAGCTGAAGTTTTCATTAGGAGAAAATTAACCCCTTTTTTTTTTTTTTAAGCTGGCAACAAAGACACAAGACTTTTCCTGGCATTTCTCCTGTTTATACAGGACCTGCCAGACCGGTTGTGTGATTTTTATACTGCTTTCTTTTCCACAAAGTCCTTCGAAAGGCAGAATAACAGAGAGCAACTAAGGAAAAAGTCTGGTTATATCGGTCCCAAGATCGACCCTTGGTAACACAGCTGAAAAATCAAAAATTAACCAGAATCCTCCTAAATTTATTTGGACTATCTGAAGACCATAGTTGTTTACATTTATTATTAAGACTGTGTTGAAGTAGAACAGCTGTTTTGAATAGTGGCAGTCCCATTTTAAGTTGTTTAACAGCTGAAGAGGTAAGTTACATGGCAGATAAAATGGGAAACTGAGTAGTTTGAAAAAATAAATTGACAAATAAAATGAAACACAGAGTAGTCAAATGAACTGCTCAAGGTAAGCTGAGGCAGAGATCAGGTCTTCTGAGCAACCAGCTAGTTTCCTGCATATTCAGTCTGTCACTTGTACATTGCACATGTCTAATTCCCAACCAGTGCTGGGATATGGATGCCTGAACTCCAACAGCAAACAGTTCTGAACCCCAGAAACTGATGCCACTTCCTCCTCCTATAAGGCAGTAGGCAAAAAATTATTTATCATTGCCTGGCTCTAAGTGCGCTGCCAGGGGTCTGAAGACCAGAAGTGGTAACAAATGTTAGTAAACATTTCCCTCAATACAAGCAATCTGACTAAAATCAAAATGTTACACCAAAAATAGCCTTTTCAATTGCTACATAGGGTTTTTTTTTTAAATGTTGAGGATTGTTGTTTTGTTTGGTCTTTTTCAGAATAACAATCTTGAGTGCAGCAGTACTCAAGAGTACACTTTCCACTTGGCCTTTGATTCAGAAGAAATTTCTGTTTTGATATTAATTTTGCTGTCCACTTGCACAATCCTGGAGCAAAATTAAAAGTAAAATGCAAGTTCAGCTTTCTGTTGGAGCGCTCTAATGTCAAAATCTACCCCCAGAACAACAACAACAACAAAATATAGACATTAAAAGAAATTAAAAGAAGAAAAGAAAGAAATAAATCAGTGGAGTGTACCAAAGCAGTCCTGTCCTGTGATGGCACATGAAGCACAGCTTCCCCCAGAGCAGCAAGGGCTGTGGCTCCACAAACCAAACCCTCATTTTCACCGGGCTGCACAATAAAGGGTGAGATAAACCCAGAGCAAACAAACGGGCAAAGTTCGAGCCTGCAGCTGCTCCTCATGGGTAGCTCTGAGCTGACACACCTGCTGCTCTGCAGCCACTTCAGCTCCCTTGGGCTTGGCCTTTGCAGGGCTGCCTGATGTGCTTACACAGGATCTGCCCGTCAGCCAGAGAGCCCAAAGTCATTCACAAACAACTGGTGAGGGACAGACAATCTCAGTGCACAGCAAGTGAATGGGCACCGCTGCTTACACACCTGCAACCAAAAAAAAATTAAAATCAGAAAGCTGTTGAGAGTCCTTAAAACCACCTTAAATGAAAATAACCTCCTAACACTGCAAGCTCCACAGAAACATCACCTCCAATGTCTGCAAACTGAGTGTCCAGCTCCCTCAGTGGCCACCACAGAGAAATTCAACAGTAATAGCTGCATTCATGGTGCAAGAAAGGATCCCTCAAAACACACTGGATGCTTATAAACCATGTGCATCAGACTTCATAGGCACAGTGAGGCCATCCCACAGACTCCTCCTCTACAGCCTGCATCCCTGAGCTGCTTTCAGGCTCAGACAGATGGACATCCCACTGATGGGAGTGTGATTCTTCACACCAGGAGAATCCAATCAGAATTAGACACTGGGCACATGATGGGATGATATCCATGCAGCAAACTGCAGCTGCCATGCTGTCAACTACAGACCACTCTATTTGCCTCCTGCCTTCAATCCAGTGCTAAAATTACATAACTTTGTGAGCCACAAAAAAAATAAAACCTATTTTTAAATTTATTTAGCTTCTCCTCTTCCTATCCCCATCCAAACTGGAATCACAGTACAATGATCCAATGTCCCAAATGGAAATATTAAAGCTACTAATACATTTAAAATCAGAGTAAGCCTAAAACTTTTTACTGGCTTAACTGATGTAGGTGAAATAGTGGACAGTCTCTCAAGCAATGCTCTTCTATCTTTCAACACATGTATGCACATACATTTATGCTATAGAAGCATGTTACTACATATCTCTATTTCAACTTTAATCCTAATGCCAAAAATTATAGTATTAATCAGAAACCTGTGCTGAAACTCACCTCAGCCAGCATGTATGCAAAAATAAAAGCAAGATCTTAATATTTGATGTTCCATGAACTAAGGTGAAAAAAACCCTGTGAGCAAGCATGTACATTCCTACTGACAAGAACTAGGGGTTTTGGTGAGCACTGGAAATTGCAAACATGGAAAATAAAGATACTAGAATTTTTAGGGAGCAGAACTACCTGCTCCTATTACTTGCAATACCTGATGACATAGTTTGTGATACCTTGCAGCATGGTAATACCCCTGGCCATAGCTAAACCTGTAATTACAGAACAGATGGGGAAAAAAAAAACCCAAAAAAAATCAAACAAAAACCCCCACAACCCACCACCAAAAAACCCCAAAACATCAATCCTCTTGGGAGATGCACATATCACGCTTGGCACATCAGAAATTATTATCAGATCTACCCAGAGCTCCTAGTTTGGAGACAGAATGAGGAATCTTGTTACTAAGAGACAGGTGGAAGTTTAGGGGCACAAATTCTCTAGTGCATGGGAGAAAAGAAAAATGGGAAATAATGCTATCTCACAGATACAGCAGAGAACATGAAAAAGAATCAGATCTCACTGAGGAAAGGAAATACAAGAAACCCATGAGAAGAAGTGAGAGGAAACACCACAAGCCCCCTTGTCTGTAGAAGCAGCAAAGACTCTTGCCTTCAAGAGCTGTGAATGTCAGAAGAAGCATAAACATCTTGTTTTTGTTGAAGGTGGTGGGGCTTCTTCCAACCCACCTTCCCCCCCATCATGGAAATACAAATTCTAAGGGCAAGAGCTATGCAGACTTCAGAAAAAACTGCAAATCCAAATACCTGTGCAAGCCCTAAAGAACAGCCCTGGAGATGAGAGGGAGAGATGGAGTTTCTACTATTCAGAATATAGGTCCTATTAATACAATGAAGGCAGGTGGGTTTTTTTTGTAAAAGAAAAATCATTTTATTCCACCCTCACACCCCAGCAACTTTAATCCTTTTGATTAAACCAAAATTGCAAGATTTCTTTTGGTCAGCCAACACTAGCTGCATCTGAAAAATTACTTAGATAAAGTCACCTCCATTCTTTAAAGAGATGCAACTCAACACTAATCTTGTTATAAAACTCATTGCTATGCAAGGGGTCATCTAGAAGCTCCTTTGTCCTGTATTAATTTGAACCAGTTTATCTCAGTACTCATGAGAGCAGACATTGCAGCAAACATACAGCATGGCACTGATCTCAGCAGTGGTGTATCAGCCCAGGACAACCAGCCAGAAAGGTCACCCTGAAGTCACTGCTGGCTAGTAAATATGCTCCTGTGTTAGTAAATGGGAGTCAGTTGTAATCACATCCTTTGAATTCACCCTGGACCACAAATTCCCATGTAGCCAAAGCCCTGGGTTTAATGAACAACTGCAGGGATTTACCTCCTGCTCCTCACTGCCCTGTCACCAGGAGCTACAATCCAAAAGCACTTTAGGCAAAAGGGAATGCAGGAGTGCTCTTTACCTGCCCCAGAGCAAAGTCCAGGAGGCACCTGAAGCCATTGGGGCTCAAACCCAGGCAAAAATGGCCCTCAGGTTAAGCAGAGGAATTTGATTAGCTACACACAGCTGCTGAGTTAATGGAGCTGGCATGGCTTACACTCTACTGTTTTCCTAACTTTGGAAACAAGGAGTTTCAACCACTTCAGCTCAAGAAGAGAGCAGCACTCTAGTGGAGGTAAGGATGGGTATGAAAACAGGAAAGGGAGTTACCAGGTGTACTGACAGAGCAGTGAGGACAAATCTTTAGTGGTCAGTCTCTCAAGGTGTTTGGTTTTTCCTCACTTCCTACTAAATGATGCTATTTAAGGTAAGCAATCTAGACCACTATTCAAAAACAACCAAAAAACCCCAGACCACACTTCCCTACTCCAAAAAATCTAGCACAGGTTATGCAATCTGTATTATCATATATTATGTGCACAATTGACATATCTATGTTCCCCATATCCACAAATTATTCAACTTCTTCCAGCCAATTTGTAGAGCAATGAGGGTAATCCCTGGTGCAAGTTCCCTGACACAGATTTACAGGGCAATTGTATCATTACAGAACATTACTACTCACACAACTATCTTTTTCTTTACCTATAAATTTCAGACATTTGTTTCAGAGAACAAGGGAAGAACAAACAAAAAAAGCTTTGCTCACTTACAGACACACTAAATCTAGGCCAAGAGTAAATCCTCAGCATCCAGAAAGACAGGATTAATTTCTAAACAAAAGACACTACTTGCCCATGCTAACTATCACTGAGCCATCACAATACAGATAAAAAAATCCTAAATAAGCTTTGATGGCTGAGAAGCAGGACCTGACTGAACCTTGAGAGCAGAGTGGGAAAGGCCACATGGATCCTCTCTGCAATGGAGGTTATGATCCTCTAATGCATCTATATAATCTTTGGCCAAAATGCCAACTCTGTCTTCAGAAAACTTCAGGTCTATATATAAAAAAATTCATACCTGATTATTTCATGGTATATATGAGCACATTAAGGATGATTGTACCAACTGTAAATGTCACGTGCTCTTTCATTGCTTTTGTTCAGCTAGACTGCAGCAATATAATTCTTCATTCAAAGACCTTTGAAGCCAAGAGGGGAAATCTTACAGGAAAAAAAACCAACCAACCAAACAAACCAGAAGTTATTTCTTCAGTTAAATTTTAATTGCACTGAGGCAAGATTTCCTTCTCCATTGTAAAACCCCAAAGTCTACCTGAACCTTGACCTCATTTTCTTCAAGTTTCATGCAAAAAAACAGGCTTTCAGACAACTTAAACTCTTCTTAATATCCTCACCATGGCTGTTCACACTTCTCTTCATGGCTGCTGAAGTGTGTCTTATGTCACCCATGTTAAATTAAGATTTCAGGTGGGGAATTAGCAGCAAGGACAGACAGATTCTCAAGAAGCGAAAGATGCTGCTCTCATGGTGACATTTTAATGAAAAGTCACAAGAGAAATTTCCTGCCTCTCTCAACTATGTTCAAAACAGAATTTTATCAAGTATAAATCCTGTCCAAAGTTTCTCCTCCATGGCTCTCTGGAGGTAATATTACAAGATATTTCCCTTTAAACCAGTGTCAGCTGCTTCTGTCAAACCGCAAACATTTGATCATGGAGTCCTTAATAAATGTTCAGCATCAGGCAATTTGGGAGGCAACTAAAGCATGGCACAAGAGAATGATTCCAGCACTGAAGGAAAAGCCTGTTGTTACATGACAGGTCACAGCCACCTGCCTTTGGACAGAGTTGAGAGAGAACCAGCCAGTCTCTCCCCAGGGTCATTCCACTAACACCCGTGCTCCTTGCTCAATCCTGCCTCACGTCCTGCACCACATCCTTCCCAGCAAAACATCAAATCAGCAGGAAACAGAGATGGTTTAGGGACTGCACTGTGCTGCTGCTGAGCACCAGCCTGCTCACGGCCACAACAGCTAAATTTAGCACAAAAGAGAGGGCCTGGAAGAAGGGCTGCTCTGCACCAGCCCTCTTCCTCTTTCCCTCCCTCCCTTCCCCTGCCTTTCAGGAAGCAGAGTCACTTGCATGGCAGGCAGCGAGGGGCTGAACAGGGAGTTCAGCAGATGTGGCAAGCACAAGGTAATGAACATGAACACACACAGAGAATGTGCTGGAGCAGCACAGGGACCATGGTCTGAAGGGAGCCACACAGTGACTCTGCCCAGCTGAGCTGGGAACACAGAATACACCATGGCAATGAAATCACAGGTGGGGGCTAATTTCAATTATCTGAACTGGAACCCAGTCCGTAGCCATATGGGAATGGCCCCTCAGCCCTACAGCACCCAGCCCAAGCCCCATGCCAGGGGTGTGTAAGCTCACAGCACAATTCAGGCTATGAAAGAGAGGAGTCTCCTTGACCCTCCAAAACAAGCCCTTCTCTACCAACAAATAAAGTAAGTCCCACTGTCAAAAATTCCCACCATCTGCTTTCCATTTTTTTCCTATAATGGAAAAATACATTCTCTGCTATTTTTAAACAGAATTTGTTTGCAGTGCTAACGCCTTTGCTTTCTAATAAACATTTTTACCTCAATATATAGATGCCACTAAGAAAGTAGGCTTCAGAGACAGGGAAAATCTAGCTCAGGAAATCACAGCAGACCCCAAGTTCACTGAGAGCTAAATCTCACAGAGATGGGAATCTCAGCTTCCCAGTTTCACCATTTAATGAAAGTGTTCTAACTTAAAATAAATCTGCTATCCAGAATACATTAAGGAAAAAAAAAAACAACACAAAACTGATAATTTTGATTGAACTGGATTAGGAAGCAACTAGAGAGGCAAAGCTGAGCAAATAAGCCTTTGGTAGGCAGGTGGAGTGGAGGTGGAAGGGACAAATAATATGGTGATACATACTTGAGGCAGCAGCTCTTCAGTTTGGATTAATTGCAGGCAGAACATCATGTCTGACCAGGTCTTCAACCAGATTTGTCCAAGTCCAATAATGATAAGCTTCTATATCTGCTTTAATTGATACGAGCTTTTAGGACAGACTGATAACAGAGATCTAAAGATAGGAAGTAATACAGAGAAGTGGCAAATTTTCTGTGGTTGGGTAACAAAATATGTTCTTATATTTAGGGGGGAAAAAAGTGTTTCTCCTGAAATCAGATTTTTTTTTCCTTTTATTAAGTTAAATTAAAAACCAACTTTCTTTTTCTACCATGAAGGAAAGATATAGTTAAAAAAACCCTTTTTTTGGACATTTTTCATGGGAAATGCCATGTTCTATTTCTATGTAACAAACATGCTACAGAGAGGTAGCAGCACATGTGGTTACAAAAAATGGCACAGAAACACACTAACTCATCCTGCTATTTCCGTATTTGTACATGAATTTATGTATTGCAAAGAAGGGACTGAATAAGTTCCATTTTAACTTTTTTTTTTTCTTATCTCCTTCTTTATTTCTGAAGTACATCCTTTAAAGTTAACACATCATCATGTGGGTGAGTGTCTAAAAACTGTCTTGTGAAATGTCTGGAATTAATATTGCATCTGTGTAGTGAATTTGCCAGTACTCACATGAATATAAAAGTTAGGATGTTAAAGGAACAGATAAAAAGACAAGAGTAATATGGCAGTTTGGAAAATGAGCTCAAAATGCTTAGACCTGCAGGTCTTGTTAGATCCATAAAAAAAACAGAAACTGTAAAATCGCAACCTTAAAGTCTGCTCCAAGTCCACTCACAGGATCTATATATACATTATAAAAAGAGTTAATTTACTGAGTGCTTTGATTCATCTGTAGTAGTGGGAAAAGGCAATGACACATGGCTTACTCCAGCATCTCTATATGGGGCTCCCATTAAAACGTGAGAGTGGATAGGTTTGATCCCTAACAAAGGGTAACATTTGTGCTCCCTTACTCCTTACACAGTCCTGTCATCAGATCTGTGCATGGAGTGTCCCACTGGAGCCACAGGCACAGAACTGCCCCTGCACAGACCTGAATGTGGGCTCAGGAGTGTAGCCAGGGCTCACAGTAGGGACTTCTGCACACCTGGGGCTGGGGAGGATGGACGCTTTAGTTCCATTTCAAAAATCACAACAACTACAACTCAGGGAAGATTCACAGCATCTGGCTGTGCTGATGTAAAAAGGGATTCACTTTAGTGCCTTTCACCTCTGTTTAAAACACCTTGCCTACAGAAAGAGAGCAAGAAGCACAGCTATTGCAGACAAAATCTTCGCCTGATTTTTATTCCAGAGTCGCTCCCCACATGGAGACAATTCTGGAATTGAAGTATTTCTGATCCAGAATAATTATGTTGCTAGTAATGTGGGCAGTCTATTCCATGGTAACTGAAGTACAGCAGGACAGCCCTTCCAGAAGAACTGAGATGGTTCCACTCCCCCACAGACACTCGCCGCAGCCTAGGCCGTAAGGAACACGCAGAGAGATCTGAATGCCAGCTCAAAACAGTGGGAGTCTTCCCAGTGACTTCAGTGGGCTTTGGCAGAGGCACCATGTAAAGGAAATTGCTTAATTCCTGTGTATTTTTAAAAAGGATTCTAAAAAAAGCCCCCCAATCACATAGAACTGAGCGGCAAGCCTGCAGGCGTTCAGACACAGCGCGTTTGTACAACTGCTCCCGTGTGTGAGCAGCACATCTCTGCACCAAGGGCTCACACAACAAACCATTAACCCTTGGCTGTCCCACCCACAGCCAGTCCAAAACTCCCAAAGCTTGTTTAAGTACAAGCTGCACCTTGCTTTAAGCTGTCATGCTCTTTTATAACTTGAATAAAATATGAATTAATAGGAATATTCATAATCAATATGAATAGCAGTGTGAACTGAGAGCATCAAGGTGAGAAGCACGGCAATCAATTCCTTAAAAAAAAAACCAAAAAAAAAACCAAAAAAAAAATCCTCCATACCATATTTTGTATTTCCTGAGAGATGTATTTTGCAATTGCTTAAGTTTCAGCATCAGTGATGTATTTTTTTTTTAAGGGTAAAATCTTTCCATCTAAAAATTCTAACCAGATGTGAATTTCAGGACTTCCAAATTTGGGAATGTTCAGATCAAGAGCTGTTGTTCTAGTCTTTTAGCTATAATCATCACTGTAAACACTGAAGTTTTTTATTATTTCACCCTCAAGTTATGAAGATGCTCAACTTGTATTTGGCCAAAATTAAGTTCAGGTCCAGAAAATCTCAGTAGACATTTACAGGATCCACAGAACCTTAGATCACAGAAGTTTTGTACAACTCTGGTAATCTGTTTATGAGAGTTTAACAAAATTTTTGATGCAAATCTCATGTATGGCAATTCCCCGGGTGAGCTAAGAGTAAGTTTCGAAATCGGTACGTGTGCCTCCCTTTGATTTGCATCACAAATTGCAGGTTTCTAAGGGGGAGAGGTATCTTCCTTTCTTTCTTTAGCTGGGCTCTATTACTCTACCCTCTGAGATATTGCAGAGATGAGCAATCCCTTTCTGAACCACCAGTTCTGTCTGCCCTGTGCATCTCCCAAAACAAAAGAGAAAAATGAGAAAATATTCCTTGTGCCGTAGCTCTAACTTTCTGCTAACCATTTAATAAACTTAATTCAACCTTTTATTAAATCATTTAGCCATTTAAAAAATCATTATGCAGATGTTATTTAGGTAAATCTTAACCCTTCTGGCTAAGGGATTAGATGTTAGTTAAGTCAATGCCAAGTAATTTGGTAGCACCTTTATGGCAGTGAACAATTTTGTTCTCATTCCATATAGTTGCTCTTTTTACACATCTTTAGACATCAATTCACTCTCTTCAATCCTTTACAGAATTTGCCTCTCTTTGAAAACAAAGTTATCTGCATGTTCCAAACATCAAAGACAGCATCAGTCTATTGTTACTACTGGCTTGTGCCTAAGATCTGTGGTGTAAGATGCCTGAGGATTGCTGAATGCTGCACAAGACAACAGAGGAGTATTTTCTAAATTAGATTTTTTTTCTTAAATGCAGGGATTACTGAGGCACAGGCAAGGATTCAAGGATTCACTCATAAAAAAATCTAGCTGTTTCTGGGATTGGGAAAAAAAAAAAAAAAAAAAGAAAACCTACTTCAGACTAACTCTTTAGACAGCCTACAGTAGTCTCTAATTTTAGAAAGTAACATTACTTAAAAGTAAATGTAGCAAGCAACAACACATATTGCATATAAAATTATTTTATATATATAATCTGTATTGCACTTAATGCAGCATATTACAATAACATAATACATTTTGATCCCTAATTTATGAGCTGGAATTTACGTCAGTGGCAATTACTAATGGAAACTCCCATTGGTTCTAATCAGAGTGGATTAAGTCCTAATGCTAAGATTGCAACACTCACAAAAATCCTGGATGTATAGATGGAAAGAAACAAAAGTATATAAAATCCTGGAATATGATCCTGAAATTTGTTCTCTCATAAACAATCTCACCGAGAAAATCCAACCCAGATGAAAGTTCTGAATCATATCCTTCCAAAATCAGTGGCAAAGGCCCCAGAATGATCAACATGCCCAGAGGGATATAGTGAGCAGAGGCTGGTCCTCAGAGGAGAAAAATGAATGGTGTCTCATGTGATACATGAGGAGAATGCAGCAAAGAGAGTTGCAATGCTTTCTAAGCACTGTAATCCCACAACCTTGCAAACACCTCCTGAGCCGAGATCCTGAAAAAGGTAATTTTCTTGAGATACACAAATTGCTGCTCTTAAAAGAGGGAAGTTGGCTGTCAGACCTTGGGGCTCATTAAGCAGCTTCCAGGGCTGACACAAGTCTGCCTGTTAGCACAATCATGAAGCATTTTATGCCAGGATAATTGCAAAGACTGAAAATCTCTATGAAGACAGTCAAGCAGATGTATTGGAACAGTAACTGCTCGTTTGGGTTGGGGTTTGGTGCTGTTTAGGCTGGTGTTTGTTTTTAAACAGAGGTTCTACTCTGCTTAAACACTCAATGCATGATTAACATGGGTCATTACACTGCTGCAATAAAGTGTTTGCTTGGTGACCCTGTGCTGTCTCTGTGTGATTGTTCTGAGCTCACCTGGAGGTTCAGGAGTTTCTTCTCAAGTCAACTGCATCCAAGAGCCACCTGTCAAACAAGCTGGTTTCCATCTCCTGCAACCCAACTACTACCACTTCCTCACTGTTCAGATGACTCCCTGCTCCACCTTCTGCATCCTTAATGATAAGACAGGTTCTGCAGGCCAGATGTTGACAACAGCTGTGTCCTGGCTGACAGCCTGGGTGATTCCAGTGGGTTGGCATGAGTGGGCACAGCCCTGCAGAAGGGTTCAGACAGAAGCACTGTTTATGATGCTCTGAAAAGAGGAAATGTAAGGGAGCTATTGCCATGCATATCATTAGGCATATGGTCAAATATTTTATTGAACAGGTGCCCAAAGCATCAAGTTAAAGCAAAACAGGTCGCTGTTCCCATATCAGGATTGTAGGTGCATCATAAGCTGCTCTCTTCTCACCCCCGCTCCTCTCTGCCTCAGTTTCCCCATTAGAAACCAGGAAATTCCACTGATTTGCTTTGTAAAGCCTTTGGAAACAGCAGCTAAAACACAAAACAAAATATTTCCTTGCTCCACCAAGGACCCAAGGCCTGGTTACCACTCACTACAATCTTTCAGGTAAATGGCTGGATTGTTTTCAGGAAGAACATTCCACAAGCTGAAGGGAGGGCACAAACACCACTGCAGCAGTGATGAACCGCACATGTTACAGACCTGCAACAGAGCACCCAGCCATCTCCTCCAGGGGCAGAGCTGTCACAAGGCATGAGCTGAGCTGCTCCTCACATCACCTCCATAATTTTTCTAAGGGTTGCACGTACACTACTGACACGTGCAGACTTATCAGTGCTCACCAGGTCTGACTGACATTAACACAGCTGTGTGAGCAGAATGTGCTGTGACTCAACCAGACCAGTAAAACTGCACTCACACTGGAAGAATCTGTTTCATGAGTGGACAGCAGTGATTTTTACAGCAGTAACACTTTGCTATGCAGCCACACTTACCCTCACACCACTCTGTCAATACTCTCTGCCTGCTATTCTTGTCCATGGAAAGCACTGATACAGCTTCAAAAAGATTTCTCTTCCTTTCCCTGGCCTGCACTCCCACACTTTCAGGAAGCTCTTTGAGCCTACCAACCTCTCATTTTCTAATCTGCTATTCCTACACACACACAGAGTCCTCAGCAACTCTGCTTCAAACCACAAAAGGCAAAAAATCCACAACCATCACAGGAGTCAGGAGTACACAAAAACACACAGCACCACAACTAGAGATGTAAGTGGTGAGCAGGACACAGTTCCAAGAAATGCAGAGCAAGGTGCATTTGTTCTCACCGCTAAGTGGATATAAAGCACAAGCAAAATTCCTCCAGATTCCCCCAGGGAAAGAAAACTCTTCCAGGAACTGATCCCCTTGCCCTTTCTCAAAGCATTTAAGAACCTGCACCTCTTCACACGGATACCCCAAAGGCAGGCAAGATGCTCAAAGGGAGCTTGTGCTCTCTCTCAGCACTTCAACAACTTTTGTGTAAAGCTTCTGAGTGAAGCTCAAATTGGTACCTAACTTCCAAAGGAAACCTTGTATCACCAGTAAAACACGCAGGAACACTCTTTGGGAGTAATGGTAGAGGAAAGAAGTGACCAGTGAAGAGTTGGAGATTATTATTATTATTATTATTATTATTATTTACAGGACTGAAAACCTCCCACACACATACACACACACCTTTCTTGTCTGCTGTACTGGTCCTGAGCCGAAATTGCACAATAACATTGCTTGAGCTGATCTAATTCAAGGATGGATACAGCAGAAACAACTCTCAGAAACTTTAGTAAGCCCAGCAGGGGCAGCTCCAAAATCTTCTATGCATCAGCTCAAATAACCTAAGAGGAATATACAAACAGCTGTTGCAGCTTAGAAACCTGCCTGATCTCAGACAAGGTGGCAAACATGGATTGTTTCAGCCTGGGAAAGGAAAAGGAAGGGAATAAAGCCTGGGAGCTGCCTGTCAGGTCAGAGCTGCTGTCCCTGAACAGAGCTGAGAGCCCACACCAGCAGGGACACGGGAGGAGGGCAGGACTCAGAGAAGCAGGGAGGGCAATGCACGGACACTCAGCAGGGCAACTGTGGAAGATACATTTCTAAATCAAGGATTTCTAATATTACATAATTTGTTTTCACCACTTCCCCTGCCTTTCCCCCCACAAAAAATTAAAATCTCACTTTTGTATATTTAGCTCTATCTACTAATTATAATGTCCAAGAACTAATGGCTATCTATTTACAGGGAAGGGTTAAGTTATAGGCTCTTTCCTTTCTGAAATTGAACTCACAAAAAACATTCAGCATCTGACCTTTTCACTGTCTGATATCCACTGAGCCCATGCTGAACAAGTCTACAGCACTGCCTGTCTGCACTCCTACCTTGGCACCTCTTTGTGCTGTGTCAAGTGTTCAGTGAGGAGTAGCAGAATAAAGAGGAAATCATACCTCTGAGGGGGGACAAGGCACAAAACCAAGAGAGACAACCACTCCAAACAAACCTGGAAGGGATTTAATAACTGGAGATTTCTTCCAATTGTTACAGTACCCACAAGGAGATGATAATGAAATAACAGCCAGATGAATAGAAGACAGATGTCTTCTACAGCAGTCAACCAAACTGATGAGTTAGATCCTGCATCAATTTCCTATTTGCCAGAGACCTTCTGAATGTATTTTACTGGGAGGGAGGGATACAAACCTTCCCTCAGTACATGAGATGATTTAAGTTTTCCAACTTTGTAGGCAGTGTAGAGGCTCAGGAGAAAAAAAAAAAAAAGGAAAAATAAAAAGTACCACCAATTCCTATTTCTGCTGCTGCTGCTCTCATCATCTGCTATTCATAAATTATCATTATTAGACAACCTATTGTCTGTCTATATTTGGAGGGAAAGGTATTCTTTCAGTCAGCTTCTTCAAGCTGAGTCAGGAAAAAAACAAATTAATTATTTGAGTTCTGAAATGCTGAATCATTCTGCTTTCTATGAGAATACCTCAAAATAAAAGCAATAGCAATTAAACAGACAAGTGGACTTTGCTGTTAATAATCCCTAGGAATCTACACAAGTTCTAAGGGTTTGTTTTCTTGAAACCAAAGGCATTCTTTTTTCCTCATATTTAAGCTTTCAGAAAATGAATTAGAACTACTGATGTTACCTCTATGACAACATCTGTGTCTTGTCCTAACTTTCTTTATGACCAGTGCCATTGACTAATAAGGAGTTTATCAGTCATCCCTTGCTCAGCTATCACTACAGGCTTCAGCCAAATCCTCTTGAATTCAGTGAAGGCTAGAGATCAGGTCCAATAAAACACAACTGCCTTACAATCTCTGTGTCACAAAGAATGACATCATTTCTCCTTTAGCTGCAGAATCTTTAGCTTTTCAAATAACTTTGGAGGGAGGAGAACTTCTCAAGTCTTCACCACAACATCATCTAAACTTCTATCAGCTGGAAGAAACTATGAATTAAAATTTATACAAATCAAAAACTTTGGTGTAATACAGAATTGATAACTTAGTCAGTCCCACACTGAGCAGATTTCAATATTGATTTTCATTAAACTAAGTTGATTATCCTAGCCTTGATTCAGGCCTTCTTTTGTGCATTAACCAAAACAGCAGCACAGTGGCATCTACAGAGTTTTTCAGGTAAGAGTTCACAACAAAAGTTTTATTAGAGGGACAAAAAAAAGAAGGGTGAGCTATCCAAAATCATACCCCAGTACTATTAAACCCTGAGTCCTACTATCACTAATTCTGCAGCATTAATCTTCCAGCAGGAGATTAAGGCAAGATCTTATTAATTATCTGTATAACAGAAGCACAAGCAGTTTCTAGCAGTCATCTGACTTCATTTTGCTAGGTGTTAACACTTTATGAAGTGGCAATCACATTAAATGGCTTCAAGGTCACAGACAATACAGGGACAGAGCAGGGGCTGGACTAAAACTTCCTGTACCTCCATAGAGTGACCTTAACCTGAGCCCACCCTCCTGTCCAGGATAAGGAGCAGATGCACAGGCTGGTGTATTTTATAACCACGTTGCAAGGCCAGCACAGAAGACACAAGAAATGTAAAACAAGATCTGAGAGCTGGCCTGGTTTTCTATCCAAAGGCTGTCACAGATACCTTGCACACCAAACTGGGCACATGCACCAAGTTCCCAGGAAAGCTGTGGTAAGCACAGCTCAAGGACTGCACCTATCAGTGCCATGTTTGCATGCTTTGAGGACATCATTTCAAGAGGTAATTGAAACTCTGAAATGCCCTCTAGATTAGGCACCTGGGACAAGCTTCCTGCCCTGACCCAGCGAGGCTTCACGCTTTGCTGCACGGCTAAACAGGTCCAGACTGTCAGCACCAGTGGTACAGAACAGACAAATCTGCAATGAATGCAGGCAGGTTTGGCTTTCAGTGTTCTCAGTCTATCTCAGAAAGCTCAATACATGCCAGTACCTCTTTTTATTAAAGCAATGAAACTGAAACAGCTCAGCCATGGTGTGCTCAAACAGATGACTGGGAGGCTGCAGGTGACAGTGGCAGAGCCTCACACTGGTACCACAAGGCTCATTCAGACCTCCAGGAAACAGCTCTACCCTTCACTCTCCAACAGCAACCCATGCTGCTTCAGATGCCTGGTGTATTTTTTTTTTTTTTTTTTAAGCTGAGATGGTGTCTCAGCAAAAGAACCATCAAGTTTTCCTGAACCCCTGACCACTTTTCCTATATTTAATCTACTTAGCCTGAAGGGACAGCTTTTGTAAAGAAAGTAGGTGTGAATCCTTAAAAGCTGCAGTTCTGAAGTCATGTAACACAGATCCAGCCAAGGTTTATTCAGAGTTTCATCAATGCTTTAATCACAGATCTGTTGGCACCACCACCACAAAACCATGCCCTGCCCTCCCCACGTTCCCCCCAGGCTGTGCCTTGCCCTAGCACAAGCTGTCCATTTTCACCCAGGCCTGCTGCCCTGCCATGCACACATCCATTTGTGCCAGCCCGTGGCAGAAGGAAGGGGAAGGGTGGAACGAGATCCTTCAGGGTGCCACCACCTTACCTCAAGAGCTTCATCAAACTTTAACCTCAGTGAAACAACAGTGGTGCACTTTTGTAGTGCCTTTAAAGAACGGTTAAAAATTTATGGAGAAGTGATCAACTCAAAGCTGGATATGAGCAAATACTCCTTCAGAGACACTGTCAGGGCAGGCAAGGATGGTGTGACAGTGTTGTACAGCCACGCTGTATAATTCAGGAATTGGCAGAGTCAACCTAGAACAAAGCCCCAGAACCCCTGGTGGAGTTACAATTTTCACATGCCTCACCATATTTTGAGCAGGACTCTTCTTTTCATCATCCTCAAAGATCCTCGCCTCTTATGAGTAAGAGGAAAAACAAGAGAAGGCCAGTCACTAGTTAAACAAATATCCCAGCACAAATGACTTGTGCCTGGAAAAATGTTTGGGTTTCAGGGTTTCTTAACAAGTCCAGAGCCAGAATAATTAACAATGAACACCAGTGAGACCTGAGACTGAGAAATGGAGGGAAGGCAGGCCCTGTGAGCCCACTATGTTTGCACACTGGTATCTGCACACTGCATTTTCATTTCAGGCAGATGCTGTGCAACCCAGCAGCAATGGGAAATCAGACAGTCCAAGATTATCCCTTCATCTGACACCACACAGTTAAAAAGTCAAAGTACTTTCCATTAGCAGTCTAAATCAATCCAAGTTTAGGACCATATTGCTATATAAATTATCAAATGCTCACCTTTTTTTTTCCCTACTGGAAGGACAAGATCAGATAGAATACTTCTGCTTTCTAAAACAAGGCTTATCATTTAGCTCCCATTTCAAGGGACTTCAAGAACAAACACTTCAGTCTCCCAGGGTGGTGTTTTCCCAGTATCCTCACCACCACCCCTTTTAAGGACTGTGGCTTCAAAAGTATGAAGGGTGAGGTAAAACTTGAGGTACAAACCTGAAGAAAAATTCAGTACGACTGTGCAGGGCTATCCATCTGTAACGGTGAGAAAGGGGTGGGCTGAGCACTAGAAAAGGCAGGTATGGTAAAATTGAGCCCTGCTTCACCTGCCTAAAGTGAGTTCTGCATTAAGGAGTGCACCACTAACTGCTCATCTGTCACTGATGGCACTCCAGCACCATGAACCCAGCAATGCCCAAAGCCTGAGTGGGAAATTCAGGAGCTAAATAGTTGGGTACAAGTGAGTTAGAAATGAAAGATTTATCTATGAAACCTGGCAAATAGTACAGTCTTTGGTCATGTTACTGTTGTGCTTGCACAGTGGGTTAGGAAAATGCCTGTCCAGACTTTGCATGGGATACACAGACATACTTCAATTTGCTTTTGTATGGAATGATAAAATTAACTTCCTTGTGTTTAACACTGGAAAAATAGAATTTCTTCAGCTATCAGCATCTTTTGGGACTTTCTGCTTCTGTTTTAATGTGTTGATAGCTGGTGCAATGTCTTCAGACATTGAGGAGGCTCTGTAGCCAGCACCTAGAGCAGCAAAGGAAGGTCCCAGAGGTGACTCTGCAGTGGGACAGGACCTCAGGAGAATTAGGGGTGAGCAAGTTGTGCTTCACAGGCACCACAACTCAGTCCTACCTAAAGCCAGGCAACGACACACAGTGTGAGAGCAGGCTGTTACGGTGGGGATGCCTGCCCGCTCTAGGACACCATTCCAGATGGGGAGCTTTGTAAAGGTCACAGAAGCATCTGCAGGTTGAGCTTTTCCCTTTTTAGCCAGCTCCCTTCTCTAGTTCCAGCTGCCCACTAACTGCACTAGCACAGGACAAGCACCATTTGAGAAACAGCTCAACTTGCACTGAAGGAAAGCATTTGGTGCACACACAGTCCCACCAGAAGGTTCCTGTCTGCTGGCTTGATCATTTTTTAAGTTATGTGTAGAAAAATGAAGTCCAGGCACTCAGTAAGCAACACTTCCTCCTCAATTTTCCCAGCTTTTAGGAATTTGAAAAGAAGAGTCAAGGATTGAAAGGTAAAAAGATTGAACTGTCAAAGCAAGATAGTCACTCCATGCAGGTTTCAGGCATGCCAACTGAATAAATTAATGGAAGTGCTGGAATTGTCCCTGTATTGTATAACACCTGTTCATCATGTGCTTACATGTTTGTGCCATCTGAAGAAAGTTGCATGTAAGGAACTGTGTTCACTTATCAGACATGAGAAGAGGTGTGCCTGACACAGCACACAGCATTTGAATTATCTAACAATCTGATTATTTTTTCCACCCTCTGTCAGCCAAATCTTGAGAAAAGCCTCGAGAAATAAAATAGGTCAAGGCACTTTATGCCAATAAATAGCATCACAGCCCAAGAGGAGTGTCAAGGATAGGAAAATCCCCAGGAATTTTCCCAAACAAAATTCATTTCATAGTCTGAAGAACATTCCTCTCATGAATTTCAGATGGTCAGGTTACCTCTGCTAAGGAAATAGCACAACAAGATCAAGAACCAGAGCAGAAGGTCTGATTCACATGAGAGGTTTTCCTGTTATTTTTCCACTTGTCAGAGGCATCTGCACAGAGTCAAGCACCAAATATGAAAGTCCTAAATTAAAATGGAAAAACACAGTAGTCCTGGTCAGCTCAAAGGTCTGTCTAAGCTAATACCACATTTCCAGCAACACCCAGCAGGAAATGCTCAGGGTAAGAGCACAAGGAATAAACTCTCTGTTGCACACACCCACAGAAATCCACAGGTTAGGGTTTTTCTGAACCAAGGACCACAGCTGTTCTCTTTGCAGTGAATGGTCCTGGATAAATCTGTGTAGTAGGAACTGTCTGCTGAGAACAATTGCCTGCTTGGCCCCACATTACACCTGCTGGCAGCAAGTTTTGGAACCTCACTGCATGTTGTATGAAAACAGACTTCCCACTCTCCTAAACTGCCAGGTGCTTCCATCTGATCCTCCCATACAATGAGAAATAACCCTCTGCAATTCAGCTTCTCCCTGCCTCTGCCTCTCATGACTAAAGCAATTGATTTTTATGATTTTTTATGATTTCCACAGGAGTCTGCAATGGATCTTGCTGGTCATCATCGCAAACTCTTCATCCTGGCTTTTAATTTCTTCAGTTTCAAGCCCACCCTACTTCTTTGGTTCTTGTTTTCCTTCCTACAACTACATCAAATCCCACAGCCTAGAGTAGGTGTACAGGATTACAGATATCAGATCTTTGCTTGGTTCAAACAGCTCCCTCTCTACAATTGTGTGGAGAGCCTCCCCATGCTTCACCTTGCAGCAGTGCCACAGAAAACCTTTAAATTTCTGTGTGTCTGGCTGTGAGGGTGGGTGGGCTGAGAGCAGCACAGCCTGGGAGCTTCACTGGAAATCAAGAGAGAAATTCCAGCCCTGAAGTGCAGGACAGCCCGCCTGGGCTCTCACCATCAACATGTGGCTACAAAAACATGCAGGTGAGCAGTGTGTTGGAACTTGGAAGACTGTGGTAAGTTTTCTCAGAAAACCCACAGGGACAAATTCTGAGCAAAAATGTCTGGTTTTCAAGTAGATGTATTTATTTCCAGAGTCACAGATACCAACTAAACCACTTTTTTGTTGTTGTTGTTTTTTTCTTTTTTTTTGCAAGTAATTTGATTAAAAGTATTTTGAGGACCAGTCAGTGCAAAGTGGCTCTGTTTCTCAGGTGTTATGTAGAGAGCAACCCAAAAATAGTACTTTCTCCATCCCCAAAAGTTATCACTCCAGCCAACTCAATTCTACTCTATTAGATCCCTTAATTTATTTTGGGGTTTGCTGGTTTTTTCCTCTTTAGAAGGTGGAGATTTAAATATGCATAGACTCACGGTAGTGTTTAAATGTAAATATGCTCTAAGCCTCACTCCAGGCCAGCATTCAATGTCCTCAATAGGCAAATCATGGAAGGGGCTACACCTTCCTCACTGCTGTGCCAACCATCTGCCAACAACCTGGGTCTACCTATGCTAATCTTTTAATTGAGGCTAAGAAAATTACAGAATCTCAGTTGTTACTTGGGAAAAGACTTCTCTTGTTCAACAAAAAGAAGGCTGAAGCCTACAGAGCTGAACAGGTATTTTTCATATGACAAGGTGCTCTGTGGACCAGTGATGGGAAACAGGGAATTATGAAACCCCAGTCTAGACTGAAGGAAAACAGATCTCTCTTTCATCAGTATTTAGGTTCACCCCATAACTCCACTTGTTGAAGTGATGGTGACATCAGCCTTCACCTCCTGGGGACATGCATCAGGGCCATGAGGTTGTCACCCCAAGCAGGAAGAGCCAGCAGGAGTGATGGAGGGGCAGAGCATCACCTGCCCAGCCAGCAGGGAGGGGGGACCCTGCAGGCAAAGGGCCTGGGGACCCCCTGTGGTGGAGCACAGGGCCACTGAGCTGCAGCCCACGGGCACCAAGGGACTCCATGATGCCACACTGCTCCCATCTGTGAGACAGGACAGTCCTGCCTCCTCCCTCATGGGGAGGGACAACACAAACATGGAGCTAACAGAGACTTTTGGGTATCACACCCCTACTACAGGACATGAGCTAAACCTGTTTCTTCTGAGCCTTTTCTTCCCAAGAACACTGCTGCCATAAGGGGTTTGGGTCATTTGGAACCAGCAGCCTGTTCTGCAGCTACCACGGCTCCCCTTCCTGCTTGCAGAGCCAAACCTGGAGGCCAGACTGGAGGAATCTCTCAAATCAGCTGATATCCATTGCTGCAGCACTCTGTGGCTGAAGATGGAGCTCACCACTAAAGCATTAAATGAAAACAGTAGAGAGGGTAACACGCAGAGAAGAGAAAAAGATTCTGACTGGCACTGCATTCAAGGCATTGTGTCTCAACATGTACAATTTTTCCAGGCCACTTCCTTTAAAAACTGAAATTTTAAGGGATTTGGGGTTTTTTTTTATTTAATACAAACTAAGAAATGTGAAACTAGAGTGTATTGATATCCAGGTATAACAACAATAGGAGAAAACAATTTTAAAGATAAATCCCAAGCACAATATTTAGTGCCAAAGCACATTCAAATAAGTGGGACCCACTGTTCTACCTCTAGAGCCTGAACCTGTCAAAGAGCAAAGCTTCTGGTAACAGATATGGAGAGAAGATTTTCTTCTTCCAGTTCAGGCAATTAGTTCATTACAATGACTAGATCACCCAAAGCTGGGAAATGCTTTAGGGCTGCAGAAACAGAAAGCTTGTTTCCTTCCTCCAGTCAACAAAAGGTGAGAGGTGAGGGTACAAAATCTACTAACACTAAATCAACATGGCAGAAAACAATCAGTACAATTAAAAAAATGAAAATTCATGTGCTTAAGAAAAAAGCTTGTTATTCCATAATATCACTTGAAAATGTACCAGATACTTCCATTTCATCAATTGTAAACCTTTCTTTCTTCTTAAGAACTACTTTTAATGCTCAGATTTTGATGCTGGACACTGCACTTGCAATTAGATTTCACTGCAAAGCCAATCATAACAACATGCAAAATTATTACCAAAAAAATCAATCATTCAGCAAATAAAGTAATTTGTTATTTGCCAAAATAAAAACCTAACGAAATCTTTATGAGACTATCCAATTACTTAAATAGATATTTGTGGGCATTGTATAGATTAGCACAGAGGAGAACTAAATTTAGGTGAAAAGTCATTTTTCGCTGCACATCAATACATTTTAATGGCCATCCAACACTGTGAATCACTCTCTCTTTAGGAAAATACCTAAAAACTACACATGCAAAATAATACCAGAATTGATTTTGTACGGCCATTCCTCTGTTTGCCATTTAAAAACAAACCAAAAAAAAAATACCCACCAGAAACAAACACAGTCAAAGCATGATGCAAAGTCTGTACAAATGACAGCATTCCTTAGCAAGTGACACAGCTGAGTGAATGTTTGCAACATTTGGCCAGGCAGTGAAAGCAGCAGCTCTGATGCCCATTGCTACAAGCTCCAGTTGGGACCCCATTTGTCACACACGTGCAAAGGAGCTAATGCCTCAGCAAGACATTTCACAAGGCTGCTAATGGTAATTAGGAACCTCTGAAAAGCACGGGTAACCCACATTTGGCTCTTAGAAACAATCAATTGTCTCTTCCTCAAAACCAGAAAACTTTTTCAAATCCTGAGCTGTAATTCCAGTTTTGTGCATTCCCTCAAAGTTTTCCCTTCTGGCATCTGAATCTGGGTAAGAACAGAAGCAAAGCCAATCTCTTGCTAGTCCAAGCAACCTTGACTTCATGAGCCTCCGAGTCACAGACACCAACTCTTCCTTAGCTCTCTTCTCACTAACAATTAACTAGACTTCTTGAAATCAAGACTGCTGGGGCAGTCTTGATTCATAGACAAGAGCCTGAGGGAGAAGTGTATTTAAGACCATCCTTCCAGGGTACAAAATTTTATATGGAAGCATCTGAATTCCTACACAGCATCAGAGCAAGCCTATGATCTTATCCCCAAAAGAAGTCTCTGTTTTGGGAAAGGTTTAGCACACAGAAAAAGCTAACTTTCCCCAGGGTAAATAGAGGGAGGTTCCCCCACACACAGGCTGTTAGTATCTTCCTCATGTTCATCCACCCTCTTTTTTTAATCTATTTGCACTTTTAGCCTCCACACAACCCTGCGGCAGTGAGCTCCAAAGCTCCAGAGATGGAAGAAGCACTTGTTTTAATCTCCCTGGCTAGTAAGGTCATTGCCTGCTCTTAACTATGAACTAGCAGGAGTTGCTCTCCTTCCTACACTGCTGTGCAATTTTACAATTTTCTATTAGATCTCCCTCAGTAGTCTCCTTTCCAAGCCAAAAAGTTCCTAGGCACTGCAGCCTGTCTTCCTACAGAAGCTTCCCGAGGCAACTCCACTGCACATTTCTGTGTATTTTCCAGTAGTCAGAAAGGCACACTGTAATCAAAACTGATAAACAGAATAGATTCAAACTGCAATATACAGATAATTTCTATTTTACTCTCTGTTGCTTTCCCACTATGTTTTTTTTTTTTTTTTGCCTATTTCACCCCAAATGGAAAACTGAGCTCAGCTTTCTCTTTCATTCACTAACCAAACCATTTCCTAAAATATGATCCCAGGTGCCAGACCAGTTCTGGGAGGTCTGTCAGCAAACAGTACTGAACATCTCAAACAGACCTTGGGGCTTCTATTAAGCAGAAAGTTTTGAAAGTGCCCCACTCAAAACTACCAAGGAAAACCCCCATCCCTGCACTTTCTGCCCACTCCTCCAGGCCTGCAGCCACTGCCTGTCAACACAGTTCACTTGGCTGTGCTAATTGGCTCTGCATACACGATTAATTCACTCTCTTCTCACTTTGAGGTTGTAATTTGTCCCCATTGGGAGGTAATAGAAGCCAGCACATGGTCAGTCATGGATGGCTCTGATGACTCAGCTGCTGTGAGGCAGTTTGCTGGGACAGGATCCCCAGTGTACAGGAGCCCAGTGTTTACTGTACAATGGGTGATACATGCCACAAGCCGTGAAACATTTTACATCCCATAACCTTCTCCTGGAAGCTGCTCCCACAGTCTTCCCCAGGTCCTCTTCCAGAGAGCACATTTGCTCAAGTCACAAGACAGTGACACAACCATTCAGCCTGCCAACTGAGAATGGAATTCACAGCCATCAACACTCCTGTTCCTGCAAGTTGGTGCCCTTCCTGGAACCCCTGGCAGCACTGAGTGCATCCTCATCCCTCTGTGAAAGCAGCCCAGCCCTTCATGTCCTCACCTCCCGGGAGATGGTGGGTCTGCCACTCAGGTGTGCACCCAGCATGGCATGGGCATCCAACACCTGCACGTGTCCCCACCAGGCTGCCCAAGCCAGCAGCAGTGCTCTGAACTGCAGGGAGCCGTGCCCATGGAGCTGGAGTGACACTGCTGGGACCATGACAGGAGAAGGGCAGTGGCACAAGTGACAATGGCCCATCAGCACCACCTCCTTGGCTCTGCAGGCTTTAGGTTGCAGCCAGTCCTTTACAGCGGTGCCCACTGGAAACATCCAAGCAGCCTCTCACAAATGTGCCAGGGAAGATCCATCTGCTGAGGAATGTTTTTCTCAGTAGCCTCCAGTGACAAGGGGAAGCAAAAGCCTCAGCCCAGAACCTCAAGTTCCTCACACTCTACAAAGCTCAGCTTTGGCCAGGTCAGAAAACGCTTGGCTTTGGCCGTGTTTTAAAGCACAAGGCAAGCAGGAAGATGAGAACAAGCCATTCAAGAGGGAATGTGGTAAACAACTATCTCCAATTCTAACCCACCAGGAGAAAAAACTGTTAGTTTTGTCATAGAGAGGGGAAATCACAATGTAGACCTTAGAGAAGGTCAGGAAAGGGCTCCCCAGTATTGCTGTAAATGCTGGCATCACTGCATTTGACCTCCAAGAGCATCAGCAAAGCTTCATGGGGCTCCACCAATGATGGAAACTACCTAGATGTGAAATCTTTTGTAAGAAAAAATGAGGAACATAAAGGGGAAACATGGTTTGCAGCTACAGAATGCCTTGTTGTGGCCCTACTATCTGGGTAAATCCATCTCTGAATTTTAGTACTGCTATCTCTGGCACTGTTATTAGACATTTTATTTACCTAGTGGAGCTCCAAGTTCATAGATTTCCACAGAATCCCAGACCATGTAGAAAGCATTCCTAGTTTCTGTTAAGAGATGTTTTGGAGGATCCCACTGAAGACATCATGAAAAAAATCACTTCAGCTACATTCAGTTGAAATTTGAACCACATAAAGAACCTCACTCTCTGCTTCATTTCATCAGGTTTAAGGATAGTCCTTAGTAGTTGGCAAATTGGGTTTCTCCAGAATAAACTCCTAAAACGAATAATTTACAATTTCTTCATCAGACCCTACTTGAGCTGGCTAGAAAAATCCCAAAACAAAACCCGCAACAAAAGCAAACACAAGCAAAAAAAAAAAAAATCCAAGAAATCATTCATTGTCCCTATTCATAATAATATTTAACTTTAGTTTAAAATTAAACATCCAAATTCTGGATTTAATATTGGGCAGCTGTTAATAGTTAAATATGTGAAATCCAGCTGCCACATCCAAAGTACTTTTTTGGAGTTGTGTTAAGACATCTCTTGCAGTTACACCCAGTGCTACTCTTGGCAATATACACATCTTGAAAATTATTTACAATGCTATATATTTCTATGTGCTACATTCCACAGAACACCAACACACACTGCAGTGACAATCTCCTTCACACCCTTTTTCTCTCCAGACTGTCCTAACCAAGACAGTCTTTGCAAACTATACAAGAACAACACGGAAGTGAAAACACTGCATGTGGTTTAACAAGGAATAACCTTTGGAAATTCATTTAGATGAAAAATCATTTATGGCTTTCCTTAACTGCTGTACCCAGAGCTTCATAGCATTACAGCAGATGATACCATCTATCAGTGAAAAGCTTAACCCTTTTCAAAATCCTTTATTTACCAGTGCTCCAGGACATTCCACAAACAAGTTTAACTTTGGCTGGAGTTTTCTGCATTTATTTTCCTGCCAGCTGTGGCATTAAAAAAAAAAAAAAAAAAAAAAAAAAAAAAGAAAAAAAAAAAAAAGAAAATAAAAGAAAAAACCAAAAGCTGTAGTTCTCTGTGCTTCAACAAAACACTGCCTGAAGACAAGTCAGCAACATCAGAACCAGTATGTCTAAATTTGGCATGGGTTGTAGACCTAAAAAATAACCCACACTAGCAGGAATCAATAGGCGCAACTCCTCTGCTAAAGCACAGAAGTTTGGTCTCTGCTCTCTTTGCTCAGGCTGAACATACCTGGGTTTGGTTCGGCTGCTCCACAACTGCCTGGAGGAACATCCCACCATGGCTGCTCCAGGCAGCCTCCTTCCTTTGGGAGGCACAGGGACACACTGCAACTTAAAACTTAATTATTGTGGCAATGCTAGCAGTTCATCATCATCCTGTCCTCACCAGGGAAGGAATTAACACCTGGAACAACTGTGCATGGAGCCTGCTCTGCATCCAGCTCCAGGGAGCCCTGGGAAGGGCGATGGGGACTGCTGTGGCAGCCACATCTGGCTGCCATCCCTCCCTGCCAGGTGCTCCTGCCCTGGGCCAGGAACAGGATTGTGGCAGCAACACGTGCCAGCCTCCTCCAAAGCCACCTTCCATGTAGGCTGTGGGCACAGAAACACCACCCTGCCCACGTGTGGCTGATCCAGACCTCAGGACACACTGAAGCTCCAACTGCTGCTCAGCAGAAATAGGGGGCCCACACCAAAAAGCAACAGCCAAACAACCACCACCAAATCCCTGCCCCCCAAAGCACTGTGTGAACTAAAAAGCCAGGTACAAATCAGATCATTGTTCCTGATTTCTGTAGTAAACACTGTTTGTTTCCATGCTGCATCACAAGTACTTAGCCCTGCTAATGCCCTGCATAGGCACATTTATTATTATTTTATGCTTGTTTCACAGATAGGGAAAGCAAAAGACAAGGCAATCACTTTCAGATCAATTTCAGCACTGGCTTTTGAGCTGTTGGTACTCTGGGGATGCTCAGCTGAAGGCAGCGAACTACAAAATACTCCAAAACAAACATATGCAAAAAGAACCCTAAAACAAGTTAGCCAATTTTTGGACTGTAGGTCAAAACTGTATTACTGGCCAAAACCACCAGTCACCTCAGTTGTCTCCCCTTCCTGCAGTAAGCAGGTTATTAGGAGAACTTTTGTCAGAAGAACTCAGAACTCAAGCACTGAAGGACTCAGATAACTTTTCTAAAAGGCAGAAAGATTGCTTCTGTGTCACCGTGGAAGACTTCATGTCCCTCTTATCATCATTTCTATCAGCACAGCACCGTTTAGCCACCTCCCTCCACAAGGCGCTTTGGGATGCACGCTGCAATATGCATTTAAATTATCATTAAAGTATACTCTGTTTCACTGGGGCATTTCAGATTCAAGATGCTCTTTTAATGGGTTGCCTCCCAGGAAACTGACTTCACCTGTAATGACACAGTGAATGCTAATGACCACTGTTTAATTGGGGCAGTGCTAGTAAAATTTTGCTTCAGAGGGATTCAATTTACTTGGTGCCAAGGAGTTAAGTGATTAATCAGGTGTTAAATAGTATGTACTTCCAAACACTGCTCTTCTACCATTCAATCCTCCACGACTGGATTTAATGACAGCTTTGTCACTGGCACTAACAGAAGGAGGATCCTCCTCCCTGTACACCAGTAAACACTAAGGAACAGATACTCAGCCTTGGCTGGGGGCAGCAGATTCTGGCCATGAGGAGCTGAACAGTCCCTCAGCACGGGAAGCCTTCAGTGAGAGAGAAAAAGCATCAATAAGGTAGCAGGAGACATAACCCATCATCGAAAAAGTCAGTCAGGGGAAACTGATTGAAAACTCAAACACTACACTGATTCCTTGCCCTTTAGCTTTTCTTTCCTCTGCCTTTATTAAACTATTACAAAGTAAATCCTCCAATCCAAATGAGCACTCTGTGAAGCCCTTCAGCTACAGGATCTTGTGCTGAAGGACTCCTGCAGCCACCCCACTGAGCTCAGCACAAGAGAGAGCACCTACATCCACCAAGCTTGCACCTACATAAAATCTGCACTGAAACAGTTGTGAAACCTGATTTCAGTGCGGCTCTGTGCCTCCAGTGCTGCCCACAGAAAGCACTCTCAGCTCAAGCATCAGCCAGGGCACACAAGGGACCCTGGGCTCTGAGAGCTCCTGGTCTGCAAGACCTGAAGCAGCTGATCTATCCCCATATCCCCAGTTTTAGTTCCCACACAATTCCACACTTGTGCCAGCACAATTGTATGGTCTCATGGTAAGTCAGACTAAGCAACTGAAAGTGTCATATTTATAAAAAATAAACAAATTAAACTGTGCCCTTTGGGAGCCCTCCACTTGCCTGCTGTATTTTGAATTTTTGTATGACACCACAGTGATATTCTCAAGGTATATTCATTTCAGGCAAAAAATTAAGGGGATCCTGACAATCAGAAAGCTCCAGGTGAGGTTTTGAACAGAACTTATCACCACATGGACCTTAATTAATCACAAAAATCATCATCTGTGCCTAAACTGCTAGTCTGTCTCCCCTTGAGCTTTTGCTCCCGTGTATGTCTTTGCCAAGATGTTTACACTCCCCTGGTGCCTCAGTTCTCCCATCTGTGGGAGGAGAGGTGAGGCCCTAAGGATCACTTGCCAGTACTGTAATGAGTGCCAACACCGTGGCACTATTTACAACAATATCATCAGCTAACTACTGTGGCTCAGGATCAGAGGAGCAGGTTTACTACCAACTCGGATATTCCATCTCTGAAAAAAGAGTCTGACTGTCACAACCACACCAGATGCCCCTTCCCAGCTGACCTCAGAGGCAAAAGCCTTCAAGCCCTCTCAGACTGGAGCTCACCACAACCCCAAAGCCTCCCAGTCAATGCAGAGCATGCTGACACCTGAAGTTGTAGCAAAAACTGAGGGCTCAACCTTCATCCTCATCTCCCACCCCTGAGATTTTACCTTCTAAACCCCAGGATGAGTTCTGTCCACAGCTTTAGACCCTACACACATGCCCAACCTGCCTGCCACAGGCGCACAGTGGGTCTGCCTGCCATGCCAGGCAAGCACACACCCAAGTGCTGGCAGGCTCTGGCTATCAGCAGGGCATTTTTCATCTCCCACAGGAGTCAGCCAGCACATACTTGCTGCAAAGCAAGCACACATCAATACACAATCACACACACATACTGATAACTACTTAACACAATCCAAGATATTACTGCAAGCTTATACTGATTACCAGTAATAAAATATAAGCCAAAACTTCACCTCCTCAAAGTTTCCCCAAATCTGGTTACAGCACTTCTCTAACACGATGAGAGCAGCTCGGGCACAAACAAAGCACCAGCCTTCACCTTCTGTGCTGAACCTTTCCGTGCTCATCACCCCAGGTGCTGTGGCATTTACTGCCTGCACCCCTGTCCCGAATTGGAGGAGGAAGGGGAAGAAAGACCACCAACAACAAACCAAGAAGAGAACAAGAAAACAAGAAAACACACCCACCAGCACCACTGCTCCCCGTTCACAGGCTCCCAGTGAAACTTTGTGGCACCCACGTAGCACAACACTCCCCTACCCTCCAGAGCAAGGCAGCGAAGTTGGGGTACTCTGTGCTGCTTTTTCCCCTGCCTCAGTGTCACATTCCATGCCATGAGCCAGACTGGAATACTGAAGAAATTATCAGCTGCATTCACATAATCAGCTACCATTTAAGCAGCTTCTCTTAAATCCAGATGCTGAATGCAACCACCTTTACAACCTGGTTTAAAAAGTGTCCAAAAAGCAACGATAGTTAGGAAAGCTGAATGGAAAGCTACCTAGAATGGTTAGACTGGTGAAGAAATGCTTTCATTCGAAGTTCACATTTCTGACTGCAAAGTTTTAGCTTTAAAATTTGAAACTGCTAAAATAGCCAGTAACAGAGAAGCCAGTAACAGCAGTTTCTACATGTAGACAAAAGGTACATTAAAAAGTAAACTCAGATCATGTTTACAATCAGTCACTTCTTAAAAAAATCAGTTTTCCAGTAACTGTTGAAATGTAATGGAAACGTTGCATTTGTTAATGTCAAAACTGAAGGAAAAGTTTGTATCTCTCCAGTTAGGAAACTGATTTCTTACAGTACAATTCTGTAATATACCTTAGTGACACTGGGTAAGGACCAGTTTTACAGTTCCTGAAATCAACAGCATGATTGTTGATTTCAGTAAGAGCAGAAGGAAGCCTCCTATTTTCAAAATGACACGTCGAAAACAAGGAAATACAGCTCATATGACACCACTTTTTCATGATATTTGTGTTCTTTGGTCCAGAGAACACGTCCTACCTTTCCATGGGGTTCACCAGAAAAAAACAGCAGCTATATCTCATTTTGTATATCTTTAGGAAGCCAATGAGTTAATAGAACACGTTTTGCCTGCATTAGCATTTCACCATAGAGTAACACACATACAATACCCCGTTATCCAGTTTGCCTGTCTGTGTTACGAAAAGTCAAACTAGACTCTAAGCCACGAGACTTCACGGGACACAGGCCTGACTGCATTTAACTCAGCAAGAGAAAACACACCCAGAAGTTTTCAAATTGTGTTCCCACCATCCAGAAGGCAAGACTCCCCCGTACGCACACGGGACAAGCAAACAAAAGAGCATCATGCTGAATAAGTGTTTATTCCAGGCTCTTCCCCTCAGAGAGAGTCTGGAAGTCACCTCTTTCTTCCGGGCAGGGAGAGACAACCACTAAAGAGCTCCTTCTTACTCGGGCACAGTTAGTCAGGAGCAGAAGGGAGATTCCTGGCTTGCAACAAGACAAAGCGACTCCTAAATAAAATGCAAAGCCGGGGAGTGAGGGAAGGCGAGAGGAAAGCAGTGGGCTGCTAGATAGGAAGGGTCTGGACAAAAAAGGAAACTCAATTTTGTTTCCATTGTCTCAGCTTCGTGCCGCCTCCACTTAAAACGATAAACTTCCCTGGGTAAGCCCTTCTCCAGCAGGCCAGGGCAGGGGGAAACACATCCCACATCCCTCAGCCCCTGCCGGAGCGGGGCCGGGCGGGCAGCCTGGCTCTCCCCTACCTGCCACCGGCAAGCGGTGCCAGGAATCGCAACCACTAAAATAAACAGCAGTAATACGGATGAGAAGGGGAAAAATATTAAAATTCACTAAAGACAGAGAGAAAGAGACAGAGAGAAAGAAAGACCCACGACCCACTGCAGGCGGAAGCAGGAGCGGCTGCATCTCCCCGACGGCAGGAAACTTTCTACGAAGTTGCTGGCGGGGACGGCGGGCAGCCGAGCCCGCGGGAGGCCGGGCCGGGCTCCGGGGCCCCCTCACAGCTCCGTGCCGGGAGAGCCACGCCGGCCGAGCCGGGCCCGCCGCCGTGTCCCCCCCGGGCAGCGCAGGGCGCTGACAGCCCACGGCACCGCGGCCGGAGCGCCCGCAAACGGGGGCAAGGACCCCCGCCCGCCCGCGTGAAAAACAGAAGAGGGAAAACCAGTTCTTCCCACCAAAATAACCCTGGGCAAAGCACGGCGGAGCCCGCTGCCCCGAACCGCGCTGACAGGGGCCGGCCGAGCGGAGGGACTGGGCTTTACCTTGATGCAACACGGAGCAGGAGTCTCGGACATCTCTCTGGAGGGACTCGGCGGAGCCCGACGGGGCAGGCGCGGGCGGGCAGACGGGAAGTTCTCGGGCTTTCCCCACTTTCCGCTCCTCTCCCGGCGCGGCGGCGCGGCCCGACCCGGCCCGTCCCCTCAAGGGGAAGTGGCGGCCGGGGGCGGGCGCGGCGGGCCGGGGTGGCGCGGGGGGGTCGGGCCGCGGGGCCGGGGCCGCTCCTCGCTGCTGCCGCCGCCGCTCCCCGCGGGCGCGCGCGCGCGGCCGCCCGGGCCCCCCCACCCCGCGCGCGTGTGCGCCTTGCGCGTGCTCGCGGCTCCGCGCGAGAGGCGATGCGCGCGCGCGCGCGGGAAGAGGGGAAGAGGGCGCGGGAAGGGAAGTGGGGGGCGGGGGGCGCGGCCCCGGTCCCCGCCGGTGTTTTCCTTCCTGGAAAAGAGAGAAACCGAAAGGCGGCAGCGGGGGCCGGGCCGGGCCGGGTGCTGCGCCCCGCCCCGCGCCGCCGCTCATTGATCCGGAGTTTCGGGGCCGAAACTGACGTGGGTTCCCGGCACCCGCACCGCCCCTTAAAGGGGCCGCGCCGACAGCGACCGCCACCGCCGGCCCAGCGCCCCCGGCCCGCGGGCGGAGCGGGCGTGCGGCTGGCTCTGGCCGGGCCCTGGGTGCGCTGCGGGCCGGCCAGGGCTGAGGGAGGCTGGAAAGGCGCGGCAGGGCCGTGTCGCCGTAGCCAAGCCGGGGCCGTTTGACACCGCGCGGGCCCTTTAAGCGGCGAGCGGCGGTCCCGGGGCGGGCAGCGGGACGGGCGGGCCCCGGTGGCACAGCGAGCTTTGTTCCGCTGCCGCTCCGGCAGCCCCGGCCGCGCAGCGCAGCGCGACTGCTGAGGGCACGGGGCGTCCGTGAGGCGCCAGCGGCTCGGCCCGGCCCGGCCTGGCCCTGTCCGGTTCCGTCCCCGTGTTCAGAGCACGGCCTGGCCCGGTCCGGTTCGGTCCCCGTGTTCAGAGCACGGCCTGGCCCTGTCCGGTTCGGTCCCCGTGTTCAGAGCACGGCCTGGCCCTGTCCGGTTCGGTCCCCGTGTTCAGAGCACGGCCTGGCCCGGTCCGGTGCCCGTGCTTAGAGCCCGGCCTGGCCCTACCTTCGGACCCCAGAGCGGTTTCAGGGATGTGTTTGAATCACCCGCAGCGGGTGGACACAAACCCCTGCCTTGTGTGTGATTCCCGTCAGCGCCCGGTTCTGTCTGGCTCCTGCACGGTATAGCCCCAGCCCTCGTGATGGGAGCGAAAAGAGCAGGGGGAAAGTGAAAAACACCTCGGCCATCTCTTGGTCCAAATCTCTCTGTGATTTTACGGGCAGTTTCTGGGGTCCTGGCTGGTTTTTAGATGCACCCACTTTATTGCAAGGCCTGAAGCTGCCTGGGAGCAGGGCACTGCTCTGTCTGTACCTGTAGGACTGCAGGGCAGAGCTGCCTCTGGAGCTGCTGGAAGATGCTGTGCGCTGCCATAGGGGAGGCTCCTGTGAGCGATTTGGTGCTACCAAAAATGGCAAACGAGAGGGAATCCAACCGCGGTGCTCTCAGAGCAAGGCTGAGCTCATGTTTCATGGTGCCTGCCCTAAGCGTGGTGTGCTGGCATCGAATGCAGAGCTGGTTCACCTGCATGGCCAATATGCCAGACTGCTGTAGGCACCCCTTGGTCCATTTTGCAAACTAGGGCCCACTCTTTGCAGCCTCTTACAGCTTCATTTTGGCCTTAAACTAAATGAGAGACAGTACTATCCCCAGCCTAGCAACCAGTGATCCTTTTTAAATATAAGACCAACTCAACAGTGAAGGATTCATATTTACTGTCTTCCATCAGCACAGGTGAACAGCTGAAGTAGAGCTGTTGCTGTTCAGAGTCATGGAATCATCAAGGGTGGAAGAGTCTTTTGACATCATCCAGTCCAACTGTCAACCCAGCACTGCTGTATCCCCTAAATCACTAATCTGTATCACTTGGTGTCAGATCCAGATGTCTTCTAAGCACATCCAGGGATGGGGATTCCACCACCTCCCTGGGCAGCCCCTTCCAAGGCCTGATGCCCCCATACATTTTTTTTCTCATAACCAATTTAAAAATCCTGAGTCTCAGCCCAAGGCCATATCCTGTCGTTTTCTCACTGAGGGCATGGCAGAAGGGACTGGCCCCCTCCAGCCTCCTGTCAGGGAATTGTAGAGAGCAATGAGGTCTCCCCAGAGCCCCCTCAAGACTAAACCCCAGCTGCCTCAGGCATTCCCCATAAGACGTTTTCTAGACCCTTCACAAGCCCTGTTGCCCTTCTCTGCACATGGCACAACACCTCATTGTCCTTTTTAATGTGAGGAGTCCAAAACTGAATGCCAAATACAGGGCATTGCTTCTCTTTCCTCTCTTATCCTCTCTGTTTCATCACCATGACATTTTGCCTTTTTACCTGCATGAGATTACCACTGGCTTTCCCCAAAAGCTGGGTTATTATTCTCTGTCTCATGGCAAGTTGGAGGTTTTTGAGATTCTTAATATCAAATATAGAAATTTGAAGTGGAAAAGATTTGTTAGGTCATCTACTCTGCATCCCTGATGGTAGAGGATTTACAGCACTTGTATGATTTTTCTTTTAAATGCCTCAGGAACTGGAGCTTGCACCTCTTTCTTTCTGAGTCTGTTTCACAGCCCAGAAAGTCCCATGGTCAGGAAGATATTTGTTCTATATTTTCATTTATTCAATTTCAGCCAATTACTTCTGGTTACACCCACGTTGTGTACTCCCCTAAACAGTTTTTCTCCTCGATGGCTGTTTGTGTTTTACACAGAGGTATCACTTATTTTCCTACTTGTTACCATCCTTTCTTTTTCTCTCCTTTCATTAATTCATTAATCAGTCCCTGTAGCCACTTTATCACTTATGTCATTGGTATTCTTTGATACCCATTCAATTGGCCATCATTTTCTCAGCCCATGGATACCCACATGGTGTCCCATCACAGCTTTGTTTGTCTCCAAGCTGCCTCAAAGGCTTGTACTGAATCTGTCACCTGACACGACTCTGAATCAGATGTGTTCCTTCTTGCAGTTCCATTGCAATCTGGTTTTCTCAACAGACATTCTGGTGAAGATGTGCATCCCAAGTTTCAGTTTTCTGCCTGGAGTTTCAACATCTCTTCCTTCTGGGATCACTGACAGCTGCTTTTCCTCAGACTTTGATCAAAGGCCCTTATAAATACAGGCTGTGATCCATCCCCTCAAACATCTCAACCAGCGTGGATGGTTGCAAGTATCTGTCCAAGACCACAACCTGATTTGAGCTTGTGGGATGTGGGGTTATAATTATTAAAGTTTCTATGGCTTATGGTCATGGGAAGGTCCCATGGGAAAGGCAGAGCTGCAGGCTGGCTGGTTGGGAGTTGATTGAGAGGTGAGAGGCCTTTATGAGTGAGAAGAAACTCAGTTGGAAGTGAGATTGTGATGGCTGCAGGAATGTGTGGACAGGGTATGAGCAGGAAGGTGATTAGATGGGAGAACATGTGGAGAGCAGCATGGCAGCTGAGCCAGCCAATGGTTGCCTTCTTTCTGTTCAGTTCTGTTAAGTCTCGCTTTGGTTTCAGTTATGTCAGGTTGAAATTAAAGGTATAAAAAGGGGCCAGTTTTTACAATAAAGAGATTTCCTGAAGACACATAAGGGGGTCTGTGTCACTTTGTTCCCCACTGGTACAAGAGCTATTCTCTCTCAGCTCATTCTGTTTTCTCCAATACTCCACTAAATGTGAGCTCAACGGATGGAAACTAGAAAAAGTAAGGATAGAAATGGTGAACAAGGCCACAGCCATGATTGGAGCACCTCTTCAGCCACAAGTCAATCCCACTGAAGTTGCTGTGAGAAAGCTGGGAAGGAAATGTGGCTGCACAAAACACACCCCACCCTGTGGTGTGCCTTGCCAACAGAAGCAGGTTTGCCTCAGCCACGCTGGCTAGGTGCTACACACGGTGACTGGAGAGCACCTTTGAACCCTTTGAACAAGGATGCCAAACCCTGTGTCATGTGTTAGCTTTTCTGCTTGGTTCTGCCCTTGTTTCTCTGCCCTGATTTCTTGCAGTTCCTCTCATTAGCTGTGTCTCTTGAGAGACAGAACTTTAAGGTCCTGCCTGCTCTGGGCAGGAGAAGAAAACTGCTACCAAATGTCCTGGTGTGCAGGGTGGTCCGTGGTTGCAGGACAGTGGTTCTGGTTTAAAAGTAAGAAGAAGCTGCTGGAGCTGTCAGCTCCCCTTTAGATCTGTGCCACGTGGAGATTGCACAGAGCGGAAAGGAAGTCCATTAGCTTGCATTTAACCTTGAACAGGCTCCCAGTGAGTTTCTTTCCCTCTCACCTAGAGGCTACTGCTGAGCTTATCTCCAGGGAGGACCCATTAGTTGGGATTTATGATCTGGCAGAGCCGCCTGTCATCAACACTCCAGCCAGAATTCCCCTAACTTTTTGTTCGGATGGATGTCAGCAACACTAACACAGGCAAAAGGTGCCATGGCCTGTGAGGTGAGGCCAAGCACCCACCTTGCTGAGGGCTCTCCCAGAAAGGGAAGGTGGGTGCTGTGCTGGGGGACAGCAGCAGGATGAGAAAATCAACAGACTGAAGTATTTCTCATAGTGGTTTGAAAAATCTGGCTCTAGATTGTATTGGTATTGTATTTTCTAGTCTAAAGATTGTCTCTGAAAACAGAGCAAACCCTGAAGAAAGGAGACAAACCATCTTTTCATTAGGACTTATAATTTTCTGTCCACAGCTGCCCAGCAGCTTCCACTGCTTCTCTGCCACCTGGGCCTCTTTCACAGCCACAAGACTCCCAGTGTCTTCTACTTGCACTTGCTCAGCAGCTAAACCAGGGGCTTTTCACATGTCCCAGAAGGATGTTGAAGCCTTTTTCCCAAAGGAGTTTGACACTTGACTACCTCCATCGAGCTGAAAGCCAAGGTTTTCATTCCTTCTTTTGCGTGTACTGTTTGTCTGGTTTCAGCAGCGTACAGCAACGTCTCATATGTTTGCAATAATCATTGACTTTTATTAAGGAGACTTTGTTCATAGCAGGGTTTTTCCTTTCCTCTTTTTGTTTTCAAACCAGTCATTACTTCCCAGTCCCCAGTTATCATTAACTCATTCTACTGCTTCTCCTCTGTTATCTTTTCCTTCTCTTTATCTTTCCCCAGCACAACTTAACTGACTCATTTAGTGCTCACTTGTTTGCCTCACCTGTATTACTAGCTTTATTTTTGTCTTCCAGTGTTTGAGCAGATTTAAATGTGACTTGATGGGTCTGCTGACATTACTGGGCCTCAACAAAGATGACTCTTCCAAACTGAGGGACAGAGGGGTGAGAGGCTGGGCTGCACCAGGCAAAATCTCCCCACTCAACCTACTTCAGCAGGGCTGGTTGTTTAAATGGAATTTAAATCTCTGCAGATATGTGAGGAACTTCCTGGCATCACCACAGACGTGCAATGACAGGGGCAGGGCTGTGCTGGCCAGAGCAGGGACCACAGAGAAATTGCTGTGGGCATGGGCTCATCATTTCTGCAAAGCACTGGTAAGTAAGGGAAAGCAGAAAAGGTTACCAGAAACAGGATTTTTGGAGGACAATTCTGCAAAGCACTAGATGCCCAGCTCCCAATTTCAGGCATAAAAAGCTATTACTTTTGTGATTGTTTTTTTTCACAGTCCAGAACAGTGAAGTGTGTGTCAGTATTTACAGCCTCTTGAATTCAAAATAATGAGTCAGTTGCATCTCACCTCAAAATCACAAGATCTTCAGGGGAAAAATTACTTTGGAAAATTCCTTGAATTGTATGTGTGTGTATTTCATTTCCTGCCTCCAGATTTTGTCTTGTAAAGTACATGTTTTCAAACTTCCCCCACAAATTTTGAATGCTAAAAAATTTCTTTCTTCTCTTTCATTCCTTCTTTTTTCTTCTCTGTTATTTTTCTCTATTCCTTTTTGCCTTTCCACCTGCCTTTTGATTTCATATGTAATTAAATTATGTGGACCAGAAAAATTAAGAAGCATTAAGTTATATTATGTAACTCAAGGTAAAAGTAGAAAAATCATCAAGCTATATTTTGTTACTGTGAAACATTAAAAAAATAAAGAAAGAAAATAGAAACTGAAGGGACAGGGTTCCAATTCTGTGCTAGGTAAATCCAAATTGATTTACGTTTTGCAGGTCCTATGGTTGAATTTTACTTCTTCAGTTCAGTCACCTCAGCTGCAGAGGTGAGGCAAACTTTTCTAAAAACCCAATCCTCTCTATTAGTAATATTTTCCCAGTCTCACCCCTTCCTCCCTCGTTTTTCAGCATTATTTTCTCCACAGGGTGACAGGATTACAGCTGTCGTGCCAGTTCCAAGTTGTGCTGTGCACTCTGTCATCAATGTCATTGTAACTCTGTGTCTTACTGGCAGTAGAAGAGTGACACAAATTGTTTTCCTGCCTGATAAAAATTGTCTAGTAGATGTAATGCTCATAACCTAATGTGAGGAATAATATTGTATGAGCAACAGCGGTCAATCTGCTCATAATGGTATTGTGTCCCCTGGTATTGAGGGGAAAATTGAGCCTGTGGAAGCTCAGCACCTTTCTGAGCAGTTCTGCAGACTCTGGGGCCAGGGCTTACAGCAGTGTGATCACACAGCTGCAAAGCCAGTGGGCTTTGTGAAAACTCAAGCTTAGAAATAGAGAAGGAAATGGAAACTCAGGGCTGAGAGTTGTGTATGCTCAGCAAATGGTACAATGAGACCCTGGTAGATGAAAAAAATAGCAACACAAGTACAGCTTGTTGCACAGAACTGTGATTTATCTGCTTTTATTTTCAATGGTTCCAGTGGCATCATGATGTAGGATTTTATAGCCTATTAAATCATGCCTGACATTTATGGATGTAGTTTAGAGTGCATGCATTATGGAGAGTTAGTAGCCTCTCCCTGGCTGAGCAGCAGTTTCCACTCACAGGTCTTACTCCATCCTCACTTCCTTGTATACCTTGAGTTCAGATACAGACAAATACACTCCAAAGAAAACCATTTTGGTGAAGAACACAAAAGATAAACAATTTTTCTGTTCCTACTGGGTTTGGACTGTTTGGACTAATCTGAAGTGGCCCTTATTTCTCTTGTTGTCTCCCATTCCCAAAGGCACGTCTTGCACCCAGAAGGGCTGACTGCAGCTTCTGCAGGCACTGCACATTCTGCACCTCCATCACAGCAAACAACTGCCCCCTCCCAGGAAAGAGGCAGCAATCAGCCCAGGTTGCTGATGGTTTTCCTCAGTGTGTGTAGGGAGTGGCGTAGTTAGGACCAGAAATTTGAGCTGACCCCAATATCAGCTTGGCAGGAGGTGCTGAGGTGGGTGGACCTGCATGCCAAGGCCTGACCTGGCTTGTTACTTAGACAGTGGTGGGATAACCACTGCTGCCTGCCCAGCATGTGCTTCACTGCCCCTTCCCACCAGAGCTGTCCCTCAAAGAGACAAAGGCTCCATCAAGGCAGGCTGAGAGGGCACCCAGGAAAGAGGAGCAGGGAGGGCACCTTGAACTCCAGTCCTGTCAGCTGTAGAGGAAGGGAAGAGCAAAGCAACCCATGAGGTTGGAAAAGGCAGTTGTGATGAGGAGCAGGATTTTTGTTCAAGAGCAATTTCAGGGGGGCAGAGAGTGGGAGAGAGTGATCAGGTAGTGGCTGGAAAGGCTGGACCTTGACTGGATGGAAATTCAGCCTCCTTGCCTGTTACCCTCACAGCCAGGGAGACTCCTCTGTGTCAGAGGATTATGGCCCAGAGACCTTTGTGACCAGGAGAAATGAAGGCTTTAGCTGCCTGTGGAAGATACTTCCAGATGCCAGGGCCTGAACTAAGTGCAGATTGCAGTGGTCACAACTACCACACCAAGAGATAAAGTCACGTTTCACCCTTAGATACCATCTTACAAGGGGTAATTAAGCTTTTACAACATCCATGTGAGGTAAGCACACAAGAACTGCTCCTGTTTTAAAGCCAGGAGAGGAGAGAGTGTGAGTGCCATGCTGAAGGCCGGGTGCTGATTCAGTGGCACTGCCACCATCACCAGCCAGGAGCTCCTGGTTCCCAGCCTGGCCCATGGCAGCCTCCCTGCCAAGAGAAGGAAGTGAGCTGATTTTTCAAGCACTTTGATGAGAGAAGGAAGGTTAGAAATAGCCTGAGGCTGTTTCTAGAGAAAGTGTCAGGTCTGAAGGAGAATTGTGGAGGAGAGGAGCAGGAAAGCGGATTGTGGTGAAGGAACTGTTGATACAAATGGTTATGAAGGGAAAGGCAGTGACAAATCAGAACCCAACAACAGGAGGAAAATGGGTCCATAGATGAAGTAGATGTTCTTGAGAGAGACCTTTGTGACAGAGGAGAGGTACCAGCAAGAGGAGAAAGAGCAGCAGTGGGGAGGGAGAACAAAACACAGTGAGATGTGGCAGCATTTGGAAGCATCAGGAGACAGACAAAAAAATGCCACCAAACATGGGGTCTTACAGTGCCTGGGCAATTATAATCACTCTATTGTCTCTTCCACAGCAGCTGGAGATCTCAGAGCCCTCCACAGAGCATCATCACCTTTGTTTCACCTATGGGAGAACTGAGGCTCAGAGCAGTGAAGCCACCTGCCTGTGGTCACACAGCAAGGCCAACACATTATTCTGCTCTAAACTATTACAGTGAATACAACTGGAAATGGGAGTAAACAGACAGGGGCACACAGTTCTCACTGGCATAGGAGAGAAAAAGAAGAGATGATTGATGTCAGCAGCCCAAGTTTATTTTTATAGCTCTAAAATACATAATGTCACATAAAATGACATTTGGAAGCTGTGAGCTTTTGACTCTCTGTGCTTTAAACTACAAGCTAAATAATACTAACAGTCAGACACACCACTATTTGCACAAGCACATGTGCACACAACAGTTCTGATGTTAGCATTGATTTGTGCCTTTTAACAATTAATTTTCTCAGTTTTCCAACCTGCAGAAAAATTAAGGTAACCTACAACGACAAAAATGGAGAGATGTGTGTACCAGAAGACTTCCACGACACCAAATATTGTTACATTCCCAAAGTCCTTAGAGCTAAAAGAGAATAGAATGGAATAGAATATCTCAGTTGGAAAGGACCTGCAATTGCCTGGAAGCTGCCTATGACCACTCTCATGGTGGGGTAGTTGTGTGCCATGGCAGAGAAACTATAATCCTGACAGCCTGTGGCTGTCATATCAAAAGGAGCATTCTCTGAAAAAGTAGAAGCACAAAAAGTTGCCACCAGCCCTTGTGTGAGCTAGCATCATGTTTTAGGGCCTAGGAAAAAGTTCCTCTTCATTTAAAAATCTCCACCTTTCCTCACCTCTTCTTTCTTCTTTTCCTCACAAGAAATGAGGAAATGCAGCTATGTTTTACTGTAGTTTGAGGAGGATAGAGTGCAGTGCTACCACCCTCTGGCCATTGCCAACAGCACCATCCTCCATCTGCAGGACTGCTCTGAGCTCCCTCATCTGCCTCGCACACCTAGGGGAGATAAACGCTGCTGTTCAGAGCTCCCAGTAAAGAGAGACAGTGATTTACACCTTCTGATGCAGCTCTACACAATGCCTGTTTGGGCTGCTTGCTTTTGTAAAGAGATCTCATCTGGGTGAAGGATGAAAAGGTCAAACACTTGCAGATGTGTTGGTGCTCTGGTCCAGCTCACCTGGCCTGTGGCTTCATCTCCCACCTGCTCATATGCAGATTCCAGGCAACTGCAGGTCCCTTCCAACTGAAACATTCTATTCTATTCTATTCTATTCTATTCTATTCTATTCTATTCTATTCTATTCTATTCTATTCTATTCTATTCTATTCTATTCTATTCTATTCTATTCTATTCTATTCTATTCTATTCTATTCTAAGAACTTTGGGAACCTAAGTTTCCAAAGCTCCCTTTGGGGAAAAAAAGTCCAGTAGCATCTCTAAAACTCCTCAAAAACAAGCTGGCCCTTCTTTTCCTTTCATCTACCCTCCTGTCCATAAACAAGTGCTCATTTATTTAAAGGACAAAAAGCTAACAGGAAAAAACACATCTACTATGCCCACCATTTTGCAACTAAAAATATGCTTCCCCAAATTAAAACCAGCAGCTCTTGACACATAAAAACTCATTTTTCCTACTTCCATCTACAAGAGAGATCCTGGCTATCTGCCCAGATGAAGAGGAAGCCACAGCAAACTGTGGCATCTTGCATCACACTCAGCAATGGCCAAAACTGGCATGTCACAGTGCGTGAAAGGGAACCAATTCCAACGTCACAGGAACTTCCTACCAAGGCTGTACTGTGCCTGTGCTTCCTCCCTGGACAGTAAATGTGTGTCTGCAGGTGACAATATTTGTGCAAGTAAGTCTACTGCCTCTCAGTGCCAAGGCTGGACTTTGGGGGTACTGCTGCTTAAGCCATTTTCTGACGCTGATGACATGATGCCTTCAATAATAATGATAATTAATAATAATAAACCAAAAAAAAAAAAAAACCAAAACCAAACACAAGAAAAGCCCACACACAATTTTCCCCCAACTTGATCATCCAGTATTGAAAATGAAGTTTACCAGTAAAAGATTTCCCATGCTCAGCTTATTTGCTCAGATGATGTGTGTTCCTTTTGGGAGATGAATGCATTGCATTTTCTGAAGCTGAGAGAAGCAGAGAAAAGAATGATCAAAACAATTCTTATCTCATTTGCTGCTCCTGTGTTGTGCCAAAGTAGAATGCAATGTGGAGATTGTTTACCCAAAGTGATGGGGTTTTGCTTCCTTGGCCTGTCAGGGCCTAGTGAATGCCAGACTTGTTACTTTGGTTTTTTAAGATATTCTAAGCTTTTTGATGTTAACTTTCTTGTAGTGGACTTTCTCACACACTTTCTGTAAATAACTCATTGTTTTGTATTCTTTTATAGAAGAAGAGAAAGTTGATAGACTGTTAGTTTGTCTAGTGTCATTGGAGAGGTGGCACTGTCACCCTCCAATCCACTGTCACTTTTAGAAAACTATAAGTGTTGGAGTCAGAAAATAAACTTTTTTTCTTCACTTTGAGAACAGCAGTTTGCACTTGTGTTCTTTTGTGTCCCATAGTGACATCGACTGTTGATCAGGGGTCAGTCATGAGATTTGTTCAGTTGAGTTCTTGTGCAGTTTCAGTTTAGATATAGGGAAATATAGTATAGAATAATACAGTACAATAAAGTAATTAATTAGCCTTCTGATATCATGGAGTCCTCCTCATCATTCCTCCTACCAATCAGGTGAAATTTCACCAATACCATTTCATTTATTATATTTGATGAAAACCCCACCACCTCTTCGTAACCAAGTTAAGGGATTAGATTCTCTCACTTTGTAATTCCAAATCTCTCACTAGCAGAGTGGGTAAAAGCATGCACAAGGCTGAATCCTTGTGCTTCACAGGTAGAAGTGTCTGCCATCAAACCTGCAGGGAGAGCAGAGATGAAGAGAGCATGTTCTAGATGTCCCTCCTTGGTACACCTTTCCACAGAGAGTCCTTTCTGAAACCTTCTTAAAGTTGGAAAACCTCAAAATATCTTTGCAACAGAAATAGCATAGTTGTGGGGTTTTTTTTCCCCCTGTCTAGTCCCTACAATACTTCTGTGTCCAGAGATCCCAAATGAACAGACTGGCCTCTACATTGTTTATTAAGCCCCAAACCCTTCTAGCTGACCACCAGCCAGCAAGTCCAACCAACACAAGATAGAGGAAAGGATGGGGGGAAAAAAATCAAAAAATGTTATGGTTGAAAGATACCAAATCTGTAATGAGGGAAAGTGAGGAAAATCACAAGTTCAGGCTTTCTCCCTGAAACACTTGCCACCAGCTGTCTCTATTTAAAATGCTTTGCTTGATGCCAAATGCCACATTATTTTACAAAGAAAAAAAGATAAGCTGATTGAAGTTGCTTCCTAGTTTGTGCAAGAGAACTCAAATCACTTAAAACTGTAGAGGTCAGTGCCATGAATACTTGATGAGTGACAAGACTTTCTTCAGTTTGCTTAAGAAAAAGTATTTTTCTGGATATGTACGAGTGCTACACAAGAAATAAAAGCTTCACTCCAAATAAAAACCAGAAACTAGTTTTTATGAGATTTTTCACCTCTTTTCCCAATCAGAATCAATCACAGAATCACAGAAGTGTGCTGATCTGGCATGATGAAGACAGACAGATCATGTGTCTGACAAATCTATAAAAATACCACTATTCCTTGGATGCAGTGAGCCACCGTGGGTGAAGTGCCCAGCTGGGCAATTGTCCTTCAAATGCCAATGGGCAGCTGATGAAAGAGACAGGAACAGCTCCTCAGTGCTTTTAAACAGGCTCATGATTTTAAATCAAAGCTGCCACTTTGCCCACTGCTGATCATAAATTTGCCCATTGTGCCTGGAATTGTTGGCCAACCCCAGAGTGCCAGACCTAAAACTGTCCCAGTGTCATCAGCAGTGATACAACAGTGCCATCCCCAACTCCAGAGACCTGAGAACACAAAAACCTGGGGTTCAGTGCCTTCATCGGGGGATTTACACCTGAGTTCCCCTCTCTGTTACGGCTTTCTCACCAAACAAAATTAAAGTAGTGGTAAAGCAGCTGAGCATGGACAGATGAAAAATACAGCATGGGAAGTAGATATTATCATAAAGCAGGAGAAAAGGTTTCTTTTTTCACTCAATTTACCACCCTCAGAGACACAAATTCAGAATGCACATAAGCCATAATAAAACCAGATCACATGATTTGAAAGATGAACATTTTTGAATGGATCTGGCAGGTGTTAATGGCGATTTTCAACTGAAAAAGGAATCCTGGAAGACAAATTGCTTGTTAAACCAGTCTAACAGCATTGTTTTCTGGAGCCAAGTGTTGCAATATATAAAGTGTCATGCTACCCTTGTTTAGGAGAAGATCCTTATGAATGTGATAATCTTTTAAGGTCCAGTTTTATCCTATAAAGTGCTGCAGCCCATGTTTCCTATGTATGGGTCATAATGAGATTAGTACAGTATAAATCTTAGTGCAGCTTAAATAAATAGTCTCTCAAGTGTCTCCCATTAGAAATGTACTGTTCTGTATTTGCCTACAGGCACTGATGTTGCATCCCATAATTGTTAAGTATTTATCTGTGTCATATTACAAGGCATTTGATTTAATTTTAAATGGGAGAGATTAATCTTTTCTTTGTTTTGACCATGATATAATTTGGTTAATTACCATTTGTTGGATTCTTTTTCCATTTGCCATAAAGCCTTTCAGTTAGTATTTCAAAAGTAGCCCATAAAGGGTTGCCTTTGGCATAGTATATGGAGCAGTCACTGACTCAGTACAGAGATCACTGTTGTAATGTCAAATTTACACAGTTAATCTTGTCTTTCCAAAGTTCAATTTATATATTTTTCCACTCACACAATCTGAATTATTAACTTCCATATTGATATTCTTACTTTTTGTTCTGACACCTGGATACTTCCTAAGTTTCCTAACTCTATGGATTCATACAGTAGTGGACCACACTTAACATGGCCAAGGAGAATTCCAGGTAAAAAAATACAATATCAAATTCAGATACCCTTCCCTTCCTCAAACAAGGTTTAATTCTGCTCTCACCTTTGCTGATGGACACCAAGAAAAAAACATCAGTAGAGTTGGGGGTCCAAATCAGTTGTCCCCTGAGAGGGAAAGAGTTCTCTTCCTCACATTTGGCGCAAGGCCTGGCAGAAGGGATGGTGTTTCTTTGCTCCTTGAATGACTGAGTCTGGCATGGGCACAGGAATTGAGGCTGAGGTTGCTCTTCATCAGACTTGGTGTGGGGACCTGGCACCCAGGACATGGCCCAGCCAGCTGCCATCCCTCCTCACTGCACATCCATGCATCTGCCTCTGCTGGGGACTTCTAGCCTTTCTTATTTTGCCTGCTAGAATCAGTAATTCCATGCCTTTATCTGCAGCTATTATTATAACTTTTATTAAAGCAAGAATCAAGTTCCTCATGCAATTACTGGGCTGTAGAACCTGAGGCTTGAAGAAAAGTAAATAACCATGGCAACTGATTGACAGAACCATGTGCAGTGCCTGGGGGTCAAGAGGGGCAGTGGAACCCTGGGGTGCATCATGAAGAGCAGTGCCAGCAGGTCAGGAGTGATCCTGCCCCTCTGCCCAGCCCTGTGAGGCACATCTGGACAGCTGTGTCCAGCTCTGGGATCAGCAGCACAGGAGGGACATGGAGCTCCTGGAGTGGGGCCAGCAGAGGCTGCAGAGATGGTTTAGGGCCTGGAGCATCTCCCTGCCAGGGAAAGGCTGAGGGAGCTGGGGCTGTGCAGGCTGGAGAGGAGCCCCAGCTGAGAGAGGCCCTCAGCCCTGGGTGTCCCTGTGTGCAGGAGGCTCAGAGCAGGGCCCAGGCTCTGCTCCAGGGCCCAGCAATGGCACCAGAGCCACGGGCAGGGACTGAGCCCAGGAGGTTCCACCTGGACATGAGGCAGAACTTCTGTCCTGGGCAGGGCCCAGGCACTGAACAGATTGTCCAGAGAGGGTGTGGAGTCTCCTCATTGCAGATATTCCAGACCCTCTGGACACAATCCTGTGCTCTGGGATGGCCCTGCTGGAGCAGGGAGGTGGAATCAATGACCACTGTGGTGCCTTCCAGCCTGACCCATGCTGGCATTCTGTGAAGACCTTAGAAAGTTGTTGTTTTGGTTTTTTTTAATTATTTTCTGACTCCTCATCTAAACCAATTACAAGTTCTCTGAAGCAACACTTCTTGAGCACAGCCAGTTCATTTTGACCTAGAGAGAAAGGCAGGGCCAGCTGGGGCCACCACAGTGGCAGAGTGGGACAGTTTAGGTGGTGAACTCAGAGGGATCTGTGCCCAAATAAGATCAGATAGGCAGGGCTGAGGACTCCTCTGCATGTGACTCCTCCTCAGCTGGAAAAGGCAGATGCTAAAGAGACTTTGCTAATTTCCCCTGCCTGGAAACCTGTAATGAACTCAGAGCAGAACATCTGTTAGCTTCTCCTAACTGGCAAGGGCTGAAAGCCAAGAGCCATGCCTTGGGGCCAATTTGCTGGCCTGTCTACAGCGTAGGGGAAAGTCTAAGCCCTGGAGAAAGGCTGGCGCACTCTGTCTGTGAGCAGACAAAGCTGGCAGGTGTCACTGGGAGCCCAGGGGTGACACAGCTTATGGGACAGGAGAAAGGTTTCCTTCATTCATGCAAATCTTTGTGAAGAACTCCAGTCAATCATGTCACACACATTCTATACTGCAAAAGTCTACATTTGTCCGTGGATGAGATGCTAAAAAATATCATACCTTGGCATGTGGCACAAGTCATGAGGGAGACTGCTGAATGCAAAGCCTTCCTGCCCACTGACAGGCTGAAACAACCTGCAGCTGCCCAGTGCCTGTCAGGATGGGACATTCAGAGATGCCCAGGGCACTGCAGGCAATGGAGAGGCTGCAACCTTGTTACTGGAGTAATTTAACTGGGATTAAATCTTCCCTTTCCCAGCAAGGTTAATCATCCAGTGCTGCAGAACCCCAGAAGGGGCAATGTGTGTATCTCAAACACTGACAGCCTGATGGCTGTGGAGCCAACCAAGGATTGTTGGAAATAACAAACAATAACATGCTGTGGGAAAGAACAAAGTGTGGATAGCAAAGGGGGCCATGTGGAGCTAGGGCAGCACTTCTCTGGGCCAAGCACCCTTGTTCTAGCTCCTGGAGAGAAGCACAACACAGCACAGAGCAAGCACAGGGATGAGGCTGAGTGGGCATGGAGTGTAGGGAGGAATCAACACCAACAAGACCCCCTTAGCCCTCCTACCCATTTCAAGAAGGGTCTGAAAGAAGGGACTGTGCCTGAGAAGTAATTTGCACAGAAAATAAAACCCTGTCTTCAGGGCAGAGAAAACTTATCTATAAAAAGGTATCCCCACCAATCCCAAGCAGCATGCCCCAGGACCCTGGGCATCCCATGGGCTGGATCAATGCCAGATCTCTTTCTCTCTCTTTCCTCCTTTTCATCTTACCCCGTTGTCCAACCCTCACTGAGGTGTGCTTATATAGTAGCTCAGGGACTAACCTACCAACTTCAATGCCAAAGGTGTAATTTACTAATGTGTTTTTATGTTTTTGCAGACCCTCTGACTTTCATTGTTGCTTTTGACCATGAGCATCTATGAATCTTGGGTGCTCCCTTCCCTTATGGGTGGGATGTCACAGGTGCATGCAAACTGTGTCTTACTCCCAAGAAACATCAGTAAAATCAGGTGAGTGTAGTGTCCCCAAGACACTGCTGGCATGGGATAGCCAACAACATCATTGCTAAGGTCACCCCTCCAAGCCAGCCTGAAAAAAACTACAAGCTCTTAAGACATTTAGCTATATAAACATACATTAAAACCTTGCCAAGCAATGATAAAATCCAAAGGAAAATTGTTGGAAAAGTAAAAACTTTAAATGTTGATTCCAATTTTTTGCTGCAGGTCTAACCTGGTCTATGTTATGCTGGCTTGGTGATTGTCTGCATGCCTGAAAAACATCACTGCCTAGTCAGAGTTAAATGCTGGCAGGATGTTCCCTGTCACTTCAGCTTTCCAAGAAGAGAACATTGGTAACATTTTTCAGGTAAAATGCTGATTACTGCTACATCATCCTCAGACTGAATTTCTGCGTCTTGGAACAGTCAAGATGTTTCCAGGAAAGGCTTGCAAACAATTATCACACTCTTGTGCTCCATCAGTCACCCACAGCTTAGCAAAACTTCTGGGACACCTTTTACTTTTTGTGATATCCAATTCAGACCAAAACTTCCAGTTTTACCTCTGTTAGTCAACTATACTTCATATTTCATATTTGCCCTTTCCTGGAGGCAGAACTATTCCAAAATAGATGGAAGAGGATTAAACAAAATGTGAAACCTTTATCACTTCTGAAGGTTGCACATCAGTAACTTGTGCCCTCCCATAAACAAATGCCTGCATATCACAAAATAATCAAGCCCAAAGTATAGGAAAACTGTTTTCAGCCAGGACCATGGGGATTTTATAATAAAGCACAAATTGTGAATGCATGTTAGTAGTATCAATCTGGAAGACACTATTTCTGCATGGTCAGTGCAAATGGCTTTATGAAAGTCAAGAAACAGATGAATGGGCATTTATTATTTACTCTTGGGAGGATCAGCAATGAGTTGCTAAGTGTTAGTTACTGTTTTAAAGTTTTGCTATTTTATATCATGTTAATAAAATTTATCATTACAAACACAGTCTCTCATATGCCAAGAGTGCTACAACTCTGCTAATCCCCTTTTACAAGTCACTTGTTTCTTCATTTCGTTTATGTCCTTATTTCCAAGAATATTGCAAAGCCTCTGGGGCAAACTGCTTCTTTCCTGGAGCAGGAGGATGGATTTGTTCAGTCCTTAGCATTTGTGAAACAGAAGAAGTGCACTGACCAAAGCCAGGAAATTCAGAATTGATGTGCAAGGCAAGACTCCAATTAAAAACTCCTCATCTACCTATTCTCATTTGACTCACCTTCTACTGAGAAAAGGTTTGTATCTTGCTTGATTAACACCACACAAACAGGAAGAAATGCCAAAAGTGGGAACTGCACTGTTCTTAGCCTGGGTCAGTGAATCAGGAGGAGCTTTCCATATGGGGAGTGCCCATTCTCTTTCTTTTTCTGTACCTTTTTTTGTGTGACCCTACCTGGTATTGAGAGGACTAAAACACTGTACAAACTTTTAAATTACAGATTTGGATTGTTCTGCTATCAATTTCTGTATTTCACATAATGTATCAATTATGTATTTATGTATTTCACATAATGTATCAATTAATTGATACATTAAATTAGGAACCAATTTCCCTACTACTTTCCTTGCATGCTTTGGACAATCAGCAAAATGTACTTGTAAGAAATCTGTCTTTTCTTTCTCTGAAGGACTGTATATAAGAATATATCATTAATCTCCTACTACCAGGGCAGGTTTTCCTTCTCCATTTTCAACATTCTGATGACTTTCACTAGTTTCTTGGTGTTTATACATACAAATTGATAAAGAAGAGTCTTTTTCTCAGAATAGTCACCCTTATTATCGCTTCTTTAATTTTATATGAATGGTAAAATAACTACTGAGAAATATTTTGGAGCCTCCCATGTGTCTTGAGAAATCAAATATCTCTGCATTGCTCTGAAGGATATTGCTACTATTAATATAGTCACAGTATCACCTCAATGCAGGTAAGGAAAATAATCTCTATTGACTTTGAAGGTGGCTAATGCATTTGGAACAATATATTCCATTAACACACAACCTACTTATCTGATAACAGCTAAAGATACTGTGTTTGCTGAGAAAAGACAATACTTAATCATTCAGCATCATTTAGAATATGAACTATTTTTAAAACTTGTTTGGTAATAGCAAGAATTCTACTCTCCTTCCAGCTGGTACTCCTTTAAAACAATTAATTGCAATTTTTCAGTCTCCTCTGTTTCAGATCTGAACTAGCCCTTCTCTACATTACTCTGTGCCCATCTAAAATCCCAGCTGGACTGAATGCCACACAAGCTGTGGGCAGTGATGTTTCAGCTGAGCAGCACAATCTGAGACAAGCAAGGGGCTGCCCAGTGGGGAAGCAAGAGCATGAACACAAAGCCTTGTGATCAGGATTTGGAAGATCTGGTTCAACTCCAGGCTAGACTTTGAATCTGACATTAAGAAAGACACTTCCCCTACCTGAGGCATAACCTCAGCTGGGATAAACTGCTGTAAACTCACAGCATCCATGGTGCTATGCCAGCTTTACACCAGCTGCTGAGCTACTCTTTTACCTCTGAATTCCCTCATGTCAAGTGATGGCTTTTTCTGCACTTACTGGGGCACTGCTTGCTTTCTTTGTCCCCAGGTACATTTTTTCCTATGAAAACTGTAACCTGCTTAAGGGAAGAAATTCCTTTTCCTCTGTTTGTACAAGACACAGCACAACACTTGAGCTGATCTTGCCTGGGGCCTCTAGGCTTTATAATACTGGTTATTCTTTAATTCTAATTAAATATCCTTAGCCTTTAAGAAAGGAACAGAAGCTGTCCTTTAGTTTGTTTTATTTAATGGGCTGTAAGAAAATAAGTCTGGAGTCTCAGAAACTGAAGGACAGCAGAATGTAGGACTGGTGTTGTAGATGACTGCATTTTTGTTTGCCCCTGTATACTGACAAAATATACCCCTCCAAGGAGTATTAAAAAGCTTCAAGAATAACTATAGTGGATGCTCAAGCACACTTTAAGGCAGAAAGCTTCAAAACTCACTTCAGCAAAGGGGGAACCAAGCCACAGCCAGGTTAAATGACTCACCCAAAATCATGTGCTGGTGGTGTGTCTAAGGAATGATGTATCCCAGTGCTCTCCATCAAGTCATCAGAGGCTTTTGTGCCACTCTGTAGGTGCCAACAACATTACCTTGGTTTAGACATAAAATATTCAGTATCCCTGCTCACTAGAATGAATGAATGAAACGATTCACCCATATTTTAGGAGATATTGCTGTGTTTCCATAAAAGGCCTTTGCTACTGAGCACAGGTGTTGTCATTGAGCTACCAGACCCACAGCCTTACCTCCCTGCAGACGATCAGTGAATTAATGCAAAGTGTTTGAGTTCCATCTAGTGGTTACAAACTCACCAGCAGATTGTTCAGCCTGGAGGAGGCTTAGGGGAGACCTCATCATGGACTTCAACATCCTCCTGAGGAGCAGCAGGGGATGGGTACTGATCTCCTCACTCCCAGGACAAGACTCAAGGGAATGGCTGGAACTGGGTCAGGGAGGGTCAGACTGGATATCAGGAAAAGGTTCTTCCCCCAGAGCATGAATGGGCACTGGAAAAGGCTCCCCAGGGAATGGTCACAGCCTCAAGGCTGCCAGAGCTCCAGGAGTGTTTGGACAATGCTCTCAGGGATGCACAGGGTGCGATTGTTGGGGTGACCTGTGCAGGGCTAGGAGTTAGAATCCATGATCCTGGTAAGTCCCTTCCAATTCAGCATATTCTGTGTCTCTCAAATGGGTTGTTCCTATCCCCTGCCCTCTCCCAGGGGCCCAGAAGCAGCTGGGCAGCCAGGACATGATATGCTTTTTCCTATGGCATCATCACCTATTTGTCCTTTAATTTCTGACCAGTCTTTTAGTCTTGCCTTTCTGAGGCATTGACACCCAGAAGCATCACAAGAGGAGAAAAGCTCCAGCCTGGTACCACAGCTGTGTGAGACACCTGGCCCTGAGAGTGGGAAAGAATAGGAAGATCCAAGTGCTTTGCACTGACACCATGACATGTGGTGGGTCTGATTTTAAGCAGAGAACAACCCAGAAATGTCATGGATCTGATTTTAAGCAGGGAACAACCCAGCCCTCCCTACTGCTCCTGACATTTTATGTCTTCATTCAGCTTCCATCCCTTATGACTGGAAATTTTGTGGATTTTTTTAAAAATAATCTAAACATTTACTTTATGTTGGAGTTTTGCTTCATTTTCATTACCTTCATTCATCCTTCTCTTTACACTCTTATCATTTTCCTCTGTTATTAGCTTTCTCCACAGGCTCTGAGTCACGGTAATCTTTCTCAAAAAGCTGCAAGCAACTCCTACTGATTTTCAGCATCCCACTACTTCACAGCAAGGAGGATTACTGGAAAGTAATCCAAGGGGCTCAAGAGACTCACCGTGCTGTCTTCACTGTACTATCAACTCTTGTGAATTCAGGCTTGTGCTAACAACTGCTGCAGTTTAGGTAATGCTTGTAAAGACCAGCTGGGAGAATGAGCCACTGGCAAAAATGGCTGCTGAAAAAAAATCTCCATCTTCAGTGGGAAGAGTTTTTACCCCATATCTAATTGGAAGATCTTTTGTTTGTGTCTGTTGCCTCTTGTCCTTTCCTTGTGCATCTTGAGAGTCTGGATCCTTCTTTCAGGTAACCATTTGCTTTCTCCATGCTTTTCATAGTAGAACACACAGTAAGGTCTCACCTTCACCCTGTCTGTCCCAGGCTGGTCACACTGAGCTCTTCCAGCCTTTCCTCACTTGTCACGTGCCAGAGCTTCAAACAGCTTGGTGGTCTCCCATCACTCTTGTGCCAGTATGCTGTTATCCTTCTCATCCTGGGGAGCCCAAAACTGGGCACAGAACTCCAAAGGTGGTTTCACCTGTGCCAAGCAGAGAGGAAGGATCAGTTCCCTGGGTCTGCTAGTTACATTGTCTAAATCATCCCAGGAAGCCAATGGGCTTTTTGCCACAAGGCCACACCATTGGCTGATGGGCAATGGGTTGTCACAGACATCTTTTATGAAAAATCCTTTCCTTAGGATTTTTTCCTCCTGAGAAGCTGAGAGACCTCAGGAACAAAATGTAAACAATGATTATCTGCTGCTGTGGAATGCAACAGGTGCATCTGTGATTGGTCTCATAGAGTTGTTTCTAATTAATGGCCAATCACAGTCAGCTGGACTCTCTGTCCGAGCCACAAGCCTTTGTTATCATTCTTTCCTATTCTATTCTTAGCTAGCCTTCTGATGAAATCCTTTCTTCTATTCTTTTAGTATAGTTTTAATGTAATATATATGACAAAATAATAAATCAAGCCTTCTGAAACATGGAGTCAGATCCTCATCTCTTCCCTCATCCTGGGACACCTGTGAACACCGTCACAACTGGTTGTTCACTAGGAACCTGTGGTAATCACATATCCTCTGAACAGAGAGAGTCATAGCTGTCCCAGGATTTTCCTGGGAAGCTGTGGGAAACTTAGAGAAAAGAATTAAAACAATTATTATCACTCTTTCTGTAACTGTACTTTATAGATATGGTTCTCCAGAGTGTGCTATTCATAGTTCACCAAGTGTGAGAGGTTTTTACTTTGAGACCAGTCAAGTTTCACCTTTGCAAGTCACATTATAAAAGACACACTACCTTCATTAAATTGCCTTCTGATCCACCTTCTGAAGACTGGAGTCTTTCATTCCATCCCTGACTCCACAGCATCAGGAACCCCCAGGTTTTTTTCTGCAGATCTGCTGCCCAGACAGTCAGCCCCAGCCTGGATGTTTGCAAGGGATTGTTCCCTTCCAGGTTCAGGACTTACAGTCACTCATTCAAACCCCCTCACAGGGTTACTGTCAGCCCATTTACCCACCCTGTCAGATCCCTGTGAGTAACAAGCCTAATTCTCTGCAGCACCTGCTCCTCCCAGCTCCACACAGCTTGAGAAGGGTGCGCTCCTCATTTAACAGGATGGTAAATGAATTTCCAGGACAATTTGGTCCATAATCTTCTAAAACACTGCAGTTAGAACTGAGGTTATACCCACATTCAGAGTGTTTCAATATTACTTCACTTGAAGTTTTGCATTAAGTTTTCCCCCAGTAACTCTGCTCAGAAAGGTTGAGAAAAACATTACCCAGAGCTGAATATTTCCCTTTGCCTTTTCCTACTACCACCAATCACGAGAATGCCACTTGCATTGAAAAAGAAAAATTGATTTTTAGTTTAACTCTCTCAGCACAAGGTCTTCTCTGGCTGACCTGTGCTTACCTAAATGATTTTCACTCCTGACTATTACAGTGAGGTCCTTTCTGTGTGCTTGTGTCCAGCCTTGGAAATGACCCAAAGCAGCACACCGGCTAAAAACAAAAATTTGAGTGTACACAGGGAGTGTTTGGATCAAATACATAAATTATCTGGGAGGCAGGTGCCCCCAAATTGATGATGTTAAAGGAGATTTTCACCATCACCTGTATCAAACAGATTTCAGGGAGCTTTTTCTGAACAAAGTAGTGGCATGAAAAGAACAAAAATAGAATCATGAAAATTTGTAATAACTTGTTATTACAATAGCTGTAAAAGGCTTTTGTAAAGACATGATCCCCACACTCTCCTCTATAAATTTGAGAGAGATGGATTTGATGAGTTGGCTGTTACACTGGGTAAGAAAGTGGTTGGATGGTCAAATCCAGAGGGTTGTAGCCAAGAGCTCCGTGTCCCAATGGATATTAGTGGCAACTGGTGTCCTTCAGGGCAGGAAGTGTCCTTTCTTCCTTCCTTCCTTTCTGTACACTACTGATTTTGTCATTTTTACCTCAAAATATCCGTTCTCTATCCTGGAGATAATCTCAATTTTATCTCAAATTTTTCCCTGTCGTCTACTGATTATCTCAGTTTACCTCAATATTTTCATTCTCTCCCAAAAAATTAACTCAACTTCATTCCTTAATATTAATTTTATTCCCCTCTGCAGATTATGTAGGTTTTTTTGCATTCTCTCCCCAACACATTACCTCAGTTTTTCCCTAAAAAATGTGCTATACTTGTCCCCTGTAGATTAAGTCAGATTCTGACCCCAAAGCCTTCCATAAATTACATCAATTTCCTCAATTTTCCCTGCAAAATGCTCATTCTATCCCTTACAGGTTACCTCAAATTTCTTCTCCAAAATATTCAGTCCCCTACTTTCTCTCAGAAAGGCTCTATTTTCTCTCTAAAGTGCCCCAGATTCTGCACTCATAAAAGCTGGTTTTGTTTCATCTATATTAATTCAGCACTTGTCTCAAAAATGTCACCTCTGCTCCCCCTCACAATCCACCTTTGCTTTTCCTTCAAAAATGTTCTTTCTGCCCCTGAGAAAATTCTCTCAGATTTTATCCCCAAAACATCCCCTGATTACCTCAGGTTGTTCTCCCAAGATGTTCCCTACTGATTACTCCAATTTTACCTCCATCCCCTACTGACTACCTGACATATTAAACCCAAGGTGTTCATTCTGTCCCTTATAGGTTATCTCACTTTTACAAAGAACCAGTTCATTCTGTGCCTTACAGATTTCCTCAGGTTTTACCCCTAGGTTTTCCCTACCTGTCCCCTAAAAATAACCTTAAATTTACCCTCAAAATGTCACCTAATTGTCTCAATCTTTCTTCAAAATATCCTCTACAGGTTAGATCAGATTGTCCTTCCAAAGTATTCATTATGTGCCCTGCAGTTTAGCCCTGATTACCTCTTTTATCCCCCAAAATAAATTAATTCTGTCCCTTACAGATTAGCTCAACTATTACCACCACCATTTTCCCAACCTATCTCAATTTTTACCCCCAAAGTGTCCTCTACTAAGAACTTCATTTACCTTCATTCTTTCCCCTAGAGATTACATCAAATTTTACCACCCAAACCTTCCTCACTTCTCCATGACTACCTTGTTTTTATCTCAAAATAAAAACAAGGTGTGCTATTCTTTTTTCTCTACAACACAATCTTTATCTCCCAATTTTTCCCCACCTGCCTCCTACAAATCACCTTAATGTTCCCCTCATGATGCTCAGCAACTACTCTGCTCCTCCTCTCCTCACCACAAAGAGCTACTTCTATTTCCTTCACAAATTCTCGCATTTTCAAGCCCTTAATTTTAATTTCATTTATATATAGAAAAGTTTTATTTGCGTTTTCCAGCCTTATGGATCTTTTAAGGAGTTCTTATGTTCTAAAAATTTGTATGTAATACGGTACCGGGGGGTGGGGAGGGTGTGTGTGTGGTATTTTTAAATCAATTTTTATATAAATTATTACTATTATGTGTTCATATATATATATAAACGAGAAACTTAACAGGATTTAGCATTTTACACACACGCCCTCCCTAAGAATTTATAAATTTTCAGGGTTTTTTGGGTGGTAACCACCTGGATCACCACACTGCCGTAAAGCGCGTTACCCCCTCACGGCGCCACACTGCCGTACAGCCCAGCCACGGCCCCGCCGCGCTGCCGTAAAGCACGGCCGCTGTGTCTGAGACTCCTCAAAAGTGATCGGGAATCCCCCCAAAATGACAGGGGAACTGCCCAAAATTAAGCGAACCCTCCCCGCAAATGACTGCGACACCCCAAGAATTATTTAAGACCCGCCAAAAGTGATGAGGGAGCCTCGAAAATTATGGAAACCCGAAATGCCGGGGCACCCCCAAACCCCAGCCTGTTGTGGTTCCCATCGATTCCCCCCGCATGTTCTGCATCCTGCCTGGGGATTTTAGGGGTGAAATAGGGGAGTGTGAAAAATGCATATTTTATGATTGGCTTTTTGCAAATATTAAAATGAATATTATATGTGTTGTGTTAGAAAGTAATGCTGTATTAATTCTCTTAAGTACTGTGTTAAATATAGTTTTAGGTTCTAACATAATGTTAAGATAGAAACTATGCTATGTAAGATACTTTTTTCAAAAGAGAGGAATGAGGTACTCTCAGTGAGCTAGCAGCCACAGGACACCTAAATCTTTCAGAGAAAAAGAATTCATTGCTCACTCATCAGAAGAAACCAACTTCATCCTGCCTCGCTCAGCCGTGAAGATGCTGTCAGGATTAAGAGGAAGAAGTTGCTAGAAAAAAGAGGGAAAGCCGGTTTGACAGCATCATTCCAGGGTGTTTCTGCATACTTTATTTATCTCCCGCAGGGAAAAACTGCTGATGCCCTCAGAGCCACCAGGGTAGCTGGGCTGCATCAACCTTAGAGCAGGAATAGTCTCTACTTCACACAGAGCAGGTAGCTCCACAGAATCCAGTGTGTGACCACATCCTGTGCTTCCACTGCAGATACATCAGACAAGGCACATATTTTTCAAAATCCATCTGCACTCTGCAGAAGTTGCATCTAGGTATGCATTCATTTCACTCAGTTCCCCAGCTTTCATTCACATTCATTCCATTTATCCAACTCTGCTCACACTGTCAAATCCCCATACTCACAACCCCAGAGGGGTGCTGGTTTCACCAGGATCCATGTTGCATGTAACAAAAGGGTAGATGGGCACCAACCACCACACCCTTTTGTTATTGCTTGTGTTATTTTCCACTGGCAGGGGAAAAGTGCCTGTGAAAGCTTGTGGGACCCAGCACTGACTGTGGTGGCATCCTTGTGCTTCACAGTCTCGCTGCTGCTGCCTCCATGCACATCGTGGAACTTTGGTAATTTTCTGTGTTTCCATGTTCTGTGGTTTGCTCCCAGTTGAACCAACAAGAAATAAATGTTATTGGTGATGTGCTGTATCTTCCTGTCCAGCATGTCAGATGGTAGGACTTTCTGGTGACAAGTTGTCTATGCTACAGAATACAAAACTTCCACTTGGAGAAAAACAATTCATTTCTCAATTTTACTGCCTGAAGCTGTGCTTTTGGTTATTGAACACAGGTCATTCTTTTAACCTTTGCTCTGCTGTTTCTTCTGGGGCTTACGTACAGCCACTTCCATTCATACTTTTCTCATACCAATCAATATTGCAGTCTCAAGTCTCTGAAAGCTGATTTGGTTTACTATAAAGTCAGCTGAATACCAGAGTCAGGGCAAATCAGGAAATACTACAGCTGCAAGTGGAGGCCACCAGAGGGAAAGGTTTACAGGGTACCAAGAGGTTACAGCAGTCCAGCCACACTGGTTTCTAACTTTAAGCAAAGGGCTTGATACTTGAGGTTGGAATCACCATGAAAATAACACCATTTTGGGACTCTTTCATACAGTGATCCCTTTTGCCTCACCCAGTTGTGTTGTTTCACACAAATTGGTTCTGTTTAAAGTTGCTAAGGAAGCATTTGGGCATTTGCATTTGCGAAACATAGTAACAAACAGGATAAATCCAGCAGTATTTCATTGTTTGCTTTTACTCAGGCCTGATCCAAAACCCTTCTTGAATGTATTTAAGTGGAGAATAGAACCTGCTTGCCAAGACTGCATTTGTGGTTTCTTTCTGCTTACAGTGCTTCACTTTACTGCTCCATACTGTTAATATTGTTCCAACAAAATGTGCAGTAAAACTCCTCAGGCCAGTAGTTCAGATTTCTGGATGGATTAATGCAGAAATGTATGTTTTCACTGGAACTGGATGGATAAAGAACAAAAGACAAATAAATATAAGCAAAGTACTGTGCAATTTGCCTGATTCATTATTATCTACTGTTTAAAGATAGTAATATATTGCTGACTCAGTGTTTGGATTATTTTTGTCCTTATCAGTCAGTCCTGAAACTACCTCAAGTATGGATCTGAGTTTTATTATCCTCCTGATCTGTTGACAAGCTGAGAATGCCAATATCCACACCTAGAGCATAAACCAACCCAGAACTATCAATTTACTTCTCTAAAGCTATGACGTGGCAAACTCCTCCTCCTACCTCTTCTATTCTATTGCTTTTTAAAAATCATTTCATTGGTTCGAATTTCACAGGAAAGGGAGAGATATGGGGAAATATGCCCAAAGAAAAGGTTCTTACATAGCCTTCAACAACAAAGAAACAGCATACCACAGGCACTACCACCTTGGCCTTATTCCTGGAGGTGGTTCTCTCTTCATGACCTGAACAGTGGCTGTGACTTTGTAGTTTCACATGCCTTTCAAATCAGCCATCAGCAATAGGCAACACAGGCCACTTGCTTTATTTTCAAGGTTAACTTTCTGATCGAGAGGGAGCACTTGATACTGTCCCTGAAACTTACATTTCCAAAGGGTTTCAGTATAAAACTTAATCTCAAATGGATTTAATCCTCAACCCTCTTTCGAGGCAGTATTTGCTGTGCTTCTTCCCCATCCCACAGACCCTCCCCAGCCCTACTAAAACACTAAGAAGAACCTGGCACTTCTGTCCTGGTTTAACCACAGCCAGCAGCCAGCCCAGGCAGCCACTCACTCACTCCTAACCAGTGGGACTGGGGAGAGAATCAGAAGGGTAAAACCTGGAAAACTCCTGGATTGAGATAAACACAGTGTAATAGGGAAAGCCAAGGCTGCACACACAAGCAAAGCAAATCAAGGAATTGGTTGCCTGCTTCTCAAGGCCAGGCAGGTGTTCAGCCATCTCCAGGAGACCAGGGCTCTATCACATGTCACCATGGGCTGGGATGACAAATGCTGTAACTCCAAATGTCCCAGCCTTCCTCCTCCCAGCTTCCCATGCACCCCAGCCCCTCCCCAGCATGGCAGTACAAGGAGTAGAAAAGACCTTGGCCTGTGCAAGCACTGCTCGGCAATAATGAAAACATCTCTGTTATCATTCCTGTGTTTGGGACAAATCCAAAACACAGCCCCACAGCAGCCACTTGGAGAAAATGAACCCTACCCCATCCAAAACCAGCACAGCTTCCCAGCCCTGCCACGACACTCAGCTGCAACCAGAGCTAATCAGCAGCTCCTTGCCAGCCAGGAAGAAAGAAAAGTAATGGCATTGCCACATAAATTAGTATTAGAGTCATTTGTGCATGTTATGCGTTTTATCCTTCTTTATATGCTTAACGCTCTGCACTGGATTCGTGTTAGTGTAGATGCAAAAGTTAAGGTGAGGAAATGTGGCTGCCTCATCTTGGAAGTGTTGTGGTCTAGTGGAAGGAGACTATGCCACACGTAGGCGCCGGAACGAGATGATCTTTAAGACCTTTCCAGCCCACGCCATTCCGTGATTCCGTGATAATAACAAGGAAACCTCACAGTCCTTTCAGGCACTTCTGGCATTATTTACTTCCCGTGTGACGTTCAGCCAAGAAGGCCTCGATGCTGGGCAGGTCCCTGCCCCCAGCCGCCGCCCCGCCCGTGCCTTCGGTTTCGATTCCCGTCGAGCGCGGCCGAGGGGCGGTGACGAGTCCCCGCCTCGCTCCTGCTGATGTTCCCGCTCCCGCCCCGCTCCCGTCACAGTCCGTTCGCGTCCCGTCCCGGGCGGAGGAGCGGGATGTGCGATCCGGCCGTGTCCAGCTTCCTCACCCAGACGCTGTGCGCCCATGGCGGGCGGCTGGGGCTGCGGGAGCTGCAGGAGAACGTCGGGCTGTCGGCGCTGCAGCTGCAGGACACGCTGTCGGCGGCGGGCCCCCGGCGGTTCCTGCTGCTGGAGGGCGGCCAGGTGGTCCTGGCCGTGACGGACGCGCGGGTCTGTGTCCGCAAGGAGTGCGACGGCTGCGAGCGGCTGCACCTCTGCAAGCAGCACCTCATGGGCAGGTGCCACCTGGGGCCCAGGTGAGCGCGGGCAGACCCCAATGCCCTCAGCCCCAAACCTCTCACACCCCCGAAACGCCTTCACATGCCCCCTAAACCGCCTTACACCCTGCAACCCCCATGTCCCCCAAACCCCTGACAGCCCCCTCCACACCCCACGCCCCGCTGGATGCGCCCTCCCGCCCTGGTGCCCCGGGAGGAGCGGGCAGGAATGCCCTCGGATCAGCCGTGGGGGATCCTTGCTCCGAAAGGACTCGTGTCCTGCCCCCGCCGACGATTTGGGTTTTTTTGTTCCTTTCCTTTTTGTTTGTTTAAATCTGTTCGTCTCCGCACGCGTCGCTCAGCCCTTCCTGGCATCCGGGTGGAATTGTTTACACCTATTTCTCAGAAGGAAAAAGCAAAGTGCTGACATGCCCTCTGGTTTCGCTCGAGAGAGTTACAAAAGTTGAGTTTTGTTGGAAGTCATTGCTTGGCTTGTGGCCCTTTCTTTGAGAGGCACTGTTTGATCACCCAGGTGCATCAGTCCCAGTTTCTGGAATAGGGATGGGCAGGCCTGGCAGCCTCTTCTAGCCACAGGTGGCCTAAGGTGGTGCCTGGTTTAAAAAACATGAAGGAAACCAAAGGCAAATGCAGAAGAGCAACCAGCTTTGCAACTACAAAAATGGATCACTGTGCACTAAGATCTGGATAGCATGGAGGGGAAAAGCCATGTCTCTCTCTCATCATTAGGATGATAAGATTTTCTTATTTTTTGTTACAGACAATAGAGCAAGCTCCCATGGGGTTCACTGTTGGAAATGCCTTGTGTGCAGACACTCATGATGGATGACTTTGTGTGAATTAAAGTTTGCAATGAGGCCATTACCTTCATAATGATCAGCCATCCTGCCCTCTCAATAGCACAAAGTATTTAAAGTCACTTTGGTATGCGTTAAAAATCAGTAAACACAGACACACCTTGGAGCAGACACACCTTGAGGTAAAACTGTCATGAGGAGACCTTTAGGAGTTAACTAGAGGCTGAAAGAGAAAGGGATAGACTTGAATCTGGTAAATTAACAGGTACTTTCACTGGTTGAGTATGTCTGATCTTAAAGCTGTATCACATTATGTGTTGAAGAGCAGGACATGAGGAAGCTGCATTTAACTGCAATAAATTAATGCACAGACTGACTATGTATGTCTCTGTTACTGATTTGCTGTACCATTTCAAATAGATGAAAAAAAACCTGCAATCTCCCTCTCTAATTCATACTCATCAGACTTTTGGCTTTGTAAGTGGCAGCAGTGACTTCATTATTGTAGCTTGTTTCCTTAATCAAAACTCATAAGTTAAACTTTCTTATCTGTTTTTGATTTTTTTTTAATAAAACATCACAGCCACTGAAGATAACAAAATATGTTGTTTTCAGCTTCACTGTTGCTTTTGTTTCGTGCAGACTCTTGCATGTTTCTCTACTTGCCATCCCTAGGACAACAACCTTCTATGTTCACAAAATGAAGGCTGCTGTAACTTTTGGCATTTTTGGTGTACTCCTTTAACTTTTCCTCGTGTTGTTTAGGTCATGTGACTTGACTTGGCTCTTCCTGGAGGCAAAGAATGCCTGGGGTCAGCCTGCATTGGAGTTTAAAAGGAGGAGGATAGGGTCACCACACTTCACAGAGGAGTTCTGCTGTTTGTCCATCCTCTGGCTAATTACAGACACCATCTAAATGTTCAGAGACTCTCACCAAGCCACCTTTCTCTCATGGCTTTTCCCAAGTTGTACATTATCTGAGGTTCTTCTGTAAATCAACTTGACTAAAAGAGTACATATTGATATTTTTGTGTATTTTCTTGCAGCTCTTGTAAGTACTCGCATGACATCATGAATGCAGAGAACAAGAAAGTTCTAAAAAATCATGATTTGTCTGGCCTCAGTGAGAATGAGCTGCAAGTCCTGCTTCTCCAGAATGATGCATTCTTCCTCCCTGATGTGAGTTGTACAGGTTTCTTAAGAGAAAGTTTTCATTCATTAGGAATGGGAGAGGGCAAGAGAATGTGGAGTTCTGATCCTAATGTCCAGCTGTTAAGATATGAAATGGGTTTAGTCAGAATGAAGGAGGAATTGGAATGGCAACGTAAAACAACAAAAAGCCAGATCTGTGAAAGGGCTGTGTACTTAAAATAATTTAAAAACCACCCCCACAGCAGTAAAACTGTTCAATAAGTACCCATCTGGAGAAGGCCCTGTCATCTGGGATCTGTCAGGAGCAGACCTGCCCTCTGATAGCAGGAGGTGGGCACCAAGGCTACAGCCTGTCTCATTGCCAGCTCTGTTATCCCAACAGGGTGGCCATAAAGCTGCTCAAAACAGCAAACAGAAATGTCAGCAGCTTCACTAGAGGTTTACAGAGGGTGAGATAAGCAAGAGAGAGTTGAAAGATCACAATAATTGTACATGCTTACTGAGTTAAAGGCATGACCAAAACCCAGTTTGTTGCTTCTTCTCTGTGAGATGAAGACTAGGAAGTGAGTGCCCCTTTCCTTTTCCAGTCCATGTAGGCCTGCACAGGTCTGCACACATTTTGGTGCTTGAGGGTGTAAGAGATGAGAAGAACCTGTGAGAAAATGACCAAATGACTGCAGTCAGTTTTGTGTCAAATCTGGCTCTTCCAAAATGCAGGGAGTTTTTGTACACTGGCTTTCTACAAAGGAATCTTTGCCCAGTTTGTATGCCACTCATTGAGTTTGTTAAATTTGGTTGAACATTCCATTCTGGTTCAGCATGTGTGTATAAGGGCAGTACTCTCTTCAAGGTATGGCTGTTTGAAAGTCAGTCATACCCTGTTCCTGGTGAAGAAATTACCAAAGTACTGCCCTTGTCTTTTGCAGGTTATAATCTCCACAGATTTGTTGACACAACAGTTCTGTTGTTTCTTTGTTCCCCACTGTGAAAGTGCTAGACTTTGACAAAGCAGATTTTTTTTTCTTTTAATTTGTGTAGTGTTTTAAAGTATGTTTTACTGGCAGACTGAAGGAACGTGGTGGTAAGCAAGGAGAATACTAATTGTTCCCAGTAGCGAGCAAATAGTAGAAACTGTTCTTGGTTGGTATTACCCTTCAGTGATTACCAGAAATCTGTTCAGCCCTCACCCCTGGCGGCAGGCATCAATAATTACCAGTAATTGAGAACTTTAACTCCTATCATGCAGTAAAATGGCAAAACGAAGAGAAAACTGGGATCAGTGCAGGCCATTCATAAACCTGAGAATTTGGAGGTTGGATGTAAAAAACAGTTTGGCTGTTTCCTGCTTAGAAATGCTGACTGGTTGTGTGTGCCATGAAGACATGGCAAGTAGGAAGCTCTCAAGAAAGAGGACACTTTGGAATTCTCTGACTTGAACTGGGGTTCAGAGTAAGAAAAACACAACAGCACCGCAACATCATGGGTTTTCACACTTTCCCTCACCTCTCTGGGTCTCCTATTTTGTTTTTGTTTTGGTTGGTTTTTGTTTTTGTTTCTTGGCCGGTGCAAGGGGACAGTATGTTTTCTTGATGTAGCTAATTAGTGGATTCTCCGTTGTCATGGTTTAAGCCCAGATAAGTGCCATGCAGCCACTTGCTCTCTCCCACCCTGGTGGGATGGGGAGGAGAATTGGAAAAGAGGTAAAACTTGTGGGTTGAGATAAGGATACTAAAATAATTGAAATAAACTAATAAATAATAACTGTAATGAGAAGGAGAGAAATCAATAAAACCCAAGAGAAACAAGTAATTCCCAGTACAGTTGCTCCCACCCACTGACTGATGCCCAACCCATCATCCCTGAGCAGTTGGTGGCTCCTGGGAAGAGGGATTTGGAGACCTGTGAGTGTCCCAGTGTGACATTAGGGCTCTCTGCCACATCTATGTGTCCTCCTCAAAGAAGCTTTCTTATTACAGGCTGCTCTGGGAGCAAAACTGTTACTGTGGTGCTTAGTGGGCAATGTGAAGGAGTTTTTGGTCTGTAATTTGATCCCTCATGATTCTCTGTGTACCTCTTTTTTAGTGAATAGAGGAATAAAGAGTGCATTGCTTTTTCCATATGTACTCTAATCTCAAAGCAGTTTTCTTACAATTTTGTAAGCTCAAATCTTCAATGCAGGATAAGCTTTACAAATAAGTGCAAATTCAGTTTCAGCTCCATGAAATGATAACTCATTTGACACAGTGAACATGTTTTTATGGAGATATTTGTTCTTTGTTGTTCATTATGCTATAGGGGTTTTTAAAGTAGAATAACTGTAAACCAGTCTTTTATGCAACTGTCTTGCATCCATTTTATGCAACTGTCTTGCATCCATTTTTGTACTCCTAAGCTTGTTGGATTAGCTTTTCTTGGAAACAAAACATGTACAACTTCAAAGCTGAAAATGCATGAGTCAGCTAAAAATACCTGCTCCTCTGTGCAAGAAATCTGTCTGGATTAAAGAAGTCACTGTAAACACATGACTTTTAATCACCATTTTTCTGCTGCATGCCTGTAGGACAAACAAAAATTCTAATTTTGCTTTTCCATTTCTTATTGTATCCTCTCCACTTTTAGACCTGCCAGTTATACAACAAAAAAGGTTATCACTGCAAACAGCAAAGCAACTGCGACAAGCTTCATGTTTGTTACTATTTTCTCAAGGGGAAGTGTAAATTTCCTCAGTGCCTAATGTCCCATAACCTCTTGGATGACCATGCATTGAGAGTGTTGGAAACTGTAGGCATTGATGGGAAGATAGCTTCAAACTTCCAGGCCATATATAATTACAAGCATATGGAATTCAACAGGGAACCGAAGAAGGTGTATGGTAAGTTGCAAGAAACAGTGGTCTTAATAATGATTTTGAGTTTGATAGAGGTAGAAACTGTTCTTGCCTTACCTAGCTAAACCCTACCATCTTTTTGATGCTTTCAGTACACAACAACAGAAATAATAATTTGAAAAAGCCTGTAGTTGGAAGGACTAAAGAAGTGAAGACAACTTTGGAAACAGTGCAGTGCATGCTGGATGTGCCACCTTCAAAAGGTAAATACCTAGATAATAGTATCAACTGTTTCCTTGTGGAATCATCTTTTGTATTTCTCTTCTTGCAATATATACACTTTTTTTCCTCTCTGCTATTATGCACTTGCAAGAATGGAGGAAGTCATGGCAGAGTCATATGGGAGGGAGAGCTGCACTTTTATTGCCTGAAGTACTGCATTGAAAACAGCAGTTGAGTGTCTGGCAATAATGGTGACTAGCTGGGCTTTATAACTGTAATTGCACCTCTGTGGTATCAGCAGTGGAGTGCTAATGGAAAATCACATGTGTGATGGACATAATTCCTCACAGAGATTGGGATATCAGCTGGCTGAGCAGCCCAGCAGTGCTGCTCATTCAATCTTCTCACACAGGTCCCAGTAGCTCTGCACCTGCCCAGAGCCGAGACCAGTTGCCAACAGGAGCAGGCGGTAAAGATAAAGGTATGGATTGTTTCTCACCCTCCAGTCTTGAGACCAGTGGTTTTTACTGGGCCTTGATTTCACACAGCCTGACAGCTCCCACTGGTAGTTGAGTGCAGCAGCTTATGTGTGTGCCTTGCTGTGTGCTGAAATCCATGGCACCAGATGGCCAGCAGAGCCGTGTTGGAATTTCTGCCCAAGCATTGTGCAGTGCTCTGTAACTGTCCTGGACACCTTTTTTCCTAGCTAGGAAGGTGACAGAATTGTATCAGTGTATGCAGGATCTTGCCTTGCCTACTGTTTCTAGGCAATGAATATGGCTTTGTCCGTAGAGGTGTTATCTCGATACACCTTCCAGTGAGTGAATAGCAACTTGTAAATCTCTTGTTCTTCTGGGCAGAAGCACTTGGCTTTAAAGCTTGTCAGAGTCCAGTACTTTCTGGAGTACTGGAGGTTCTTTAGATATTCCACACATGGATGGTGTAATGTTTCATATCAAGTCACACATGTGATGGATACAATTCTCCACAGAGACTGGGATATCAGCTTGCTGAGCTTGTGGCCCAGCAGTGCTGCTCATTCAGTCTTCTAACACAAGTCCCAGTTGTCACTGACATATTTTATGAAAAATCCTTTCATTAGGACCTTTTCTGTGGAGAAGCTTCAGCTTCTCCATGTTTTGCTGCTTTGGAATGTGATTTGGAGAACTGTTTACCCAGCATGTGAAATTGTTTTTACTTGATGACCAATGACAGCCACCTGTGTCGAGGCCGTGAGCCGTCACAAGATTTTATTATCATTCCCTTCTATTCCTTTCAAGCCTTCTGATTAAATCCTTTCTTCTATTCTTTTAGTACAGTTTTACAATATCGTTTTCTTTTAATATAATAAATATCATCAAATAATAAATCAGCCCTCTGTAACATGGAGTCAAGATTCTCGTCTCTTCCCGTGTCAGGGTTGTCTGCAAATTCAACACCCAGTAGCACTGCACCTGCCCAGAGCCAAGACCAGCTGCCAGCAGGAGTGGGAGGTAAAGATAAAGGTATGGAAAGATAAAGGTATGGATTGTTTACAACTTTCCAGTCTTGAGACCAGTGGTTTTCACTGGGCCTTGATTTCACACAGCCTGACAGCTCCCAGTGGTAGTTGAGTGCAGCAGCTTATGTGTGTGCCTTGCTGTGTGCTGAAATCCATGGCACCAGATGGCCAGCAGAGCCGTGTTGGAATTTCTGCCCAAGCATTGTGCAGTGCTCTGTAACTGTCCTGGACACCTTTTTTCCTAGCTAGGAAGGTGACAGAATTGTATCAGTGCATGCAGGATCTTGCCTTGCCTACTGTCCATAGGGAATTACTACAGCTTTGTCATTAGAGCTGTTGTCTCGATACACCTTCCAGTGAGTGAATAGCAACTTGTAAATCTCTTGTTCTTCTGGGCAGAAGGACCTTGGCTTTAAAGCTTGTCAGAGTCCAGTATTTTCTGGAGTACTGGAGGTTCTTTTAGTTATTCCACACATGGATGGTGTAATGTTTCATATCAAATCACACGTGTGACTTTCCACACATGTGATATCCCAATTCTCCACAGAGATTGGGATATCAGCTAGCTGAGCTTGTGGCCCAGCAGTGCTGCTCATTCAGTCTTCTCACACAGGTCCCAGTTGTCACAGATATATTTTATGAAAAATCCTTCATTAGGATATTTTCTGCTGAGAAGCTTCAGCTTCTCCATGTTTTGCTGCTTTGGAATGTGATTTGGAGAACTGTTTACCCAGCATGTGGAATTGTTTTTACTTGATGACCAATGACAGCCACCTGTGTCGAGGCCATGAGCTGTCACAAGATTTTATTATCATTCCTTTCTACTCCTTTCAAGCCTTCTGATTAAATCCTTTCTTCTATTTTTTTAGTATAGTTTTAATATATCATTTTCTTTTAATATAATAAATATCATAAAGTAATAAATCATCCTTCTGAAACATGGAGTCAAGATTCTTGTCTCTTCCCATGTCAGGGTTATCTGCAAATTCAACACCCAGTAGCACTGCACCTGCCCAGAGCCGAGACCAGTTGCCAACTGGAGCAGGAGATAAAGGTATGGATTATTTACAAGTCTCCATTCTTGAGACCAGTGGTTTTCACTGGGCCTTGATTTCACACAGCCTGACAGCTCCCAGTGGTAGTTGAGAGCAGCAGCTTATGTGTGTGCCTTGCTGTGTGCTGAAATCCATGGCACCAGATGGCCAGCAGAGCCGTGTTGGAATTTCTGCCCAAGCATTGTGCAGTGCTCTGTAACTGTCCTGGACACCTTTTTTCCTAGCTAGGAAGGTGACAGAATTGTATCAGTGCATGCAGGATCTTGCCTTGCCTGCTGTCTCTAGACAATGAATATGGCTTTGTCAGGTCTCTCACTGAGTCTCCTTCCAGTGTCAGGGCTTACTGTTCAGTCACAAAGCCCTGACTTCTCTGTTGGGTTGTATGAGAGATGGTCAGACCCTTAAAGTGCTTGACTTTGCTACTGCAAGGATTTGACATCCGTGTTATTTCTGGGATGAAGTACCAAATGCAGAATCTTTCTCCTAAAGCAAATATGGATTGTGATGTTCTTTGCTGCAGGGAAAAAGAACAGTTCCTCTGATGAAGCTTCAAAGGACAACAAAAAAGATAACTGTGATGAGATCTGTTTGTTCTATGTCTGGAAGTACTGCAAAAACAAGGGTAAGCTTTATGAAAAGTTGTTGAAGACTTGTCTGCAGAGGCACTCCTGCTCAGTGGCTTGGGCTAGTGGTGACAGTTGTGCCTCCTCAGTGGTTTCTTTTCTTTCCAAGTCATTAATAAACACTGTCAGAATTACAAACATAATCAGAATATCAAGCAAAAACCTCCATACTGAAGTAAACAGGTATTAAAGTAGCTACAATCCTATAAGAAGTTTAAACAGAAAAAGATAGATGAGTGATAAAGATCCTGTATCCCAAAGAAAGAAAAGATCTCTAGTCCTGGAGATAGATAATTTCAGATATAGATATTAAGAATCTCTGCTTTTAAACAACTCATATTTAAACCAATACCCCATAAGATGACATGGCCCATAAACACAACTGTGATAAAATTTATAGAAAATGAGAAAGATTTAATGATTACAAATTTCCCCAAACAGATGCTATTTGTAGAAATTAAGTGCCACAAGAGAACTATTTTCTTGTAGAGAAGGCTCCATAAAATTAACAAGACTTCTCTCCATAAGTAAACTAAAGAAAGACTATTCTAGAAGTAGTAAACTAACTAAAAATTTTAGGTTTTGTCTCTCTACATTATCAATGAGAAAAAAAAGTTGTAAAGGGAAGTGTCCTAAAAATTGTGTTCTGATTCTTATTGCTCTTTCTTTTAGTTACTATTAATAAATTTCTATTTATTTTCTATTTATACCCTTTTTAAGTTTTCAGCCTATTTTACTTTTCTCCTAATTCTACCTCACAACAAAAAATAAATCAAGACATTCTAGTAAGTGCACTAGTAGTTAACCAACACTAAACCAACCACACTAATTAGTAGATTAACCAAAAAATCTCAAATTAGCGAACCAAAACCACTACAGGTCTTTCAAATAAATTTGGCAGTGTGTATATATGTATATATATATATATATATAAATATATGTATTATATATATATATATAATACATATATGTTGCTTTTCTTGATAAGACTGCAGAAACACACTCCCCTTCTGTTTTCAGCACTCTGTCTTCATTACTTATACCAAAGCCCAGGAGAGAAAGCCTCAGAGTATAAAAGATGCTGGTTCTATTTTGGTTTTTTCTTGTCTTGCTCTCTGTGTTAATGACTGCAGAATTCTTGACTATGTCTGATTTCATTACAGATAGATGCCAATCTGTTCATTACCATTTGCCATATAAATGGGAGGTACATGATGGGTTGACCTGGAAAGAACTTTCCATGATGGAGGAAATTGAAAAGGCCTACTGTGACCCAAAGAACAGCAGGTGTAGTAATGCTGGACTCCTTGCTTGGAGTTTTGTGATTGAACCTGTGTAGGAAAACTTGTGTTTCCTTCCTAAAGATGTCTGACTTCTCAGCTTCTGGTTACTGAGCCTCTCAGAAGGGAGGATGTAAAAATAAGAATTTTTCCTTTTAGAAAAGCAAAGAAAGAATGATTGCATGAAAATCCCACTTTAGTTTTGTCTTCTAAAAGTAATAAAACTATATCTTGCATGTAAAACTCTGTACAAGGTAAAAAGCCAGTGTTTAAAATACTAGAATTTCAGGTCATTAATAAGTTTATTTACAGTAATGAAGTTGGGCCTTTTGACAACATTTCAGAGCTGGTCCTTCTCTACAGCTATTTCTTTCCTACTACAGCTAGTATCTGTAGTACCAAAAATAGTAATCTATTATGTACCTAGAGACATTTTATGAAATGTCCTTTGTGTAAGCAGCCCATTTATTTTTTCTTCTTCTTTAATTCTGTTTTAAGAGTGTGTTTTCCTTTTAGCTCCTTTCTGAAAAGTCCCACTCAAAGTGACCTGGATTCATAGGGCACCCCAAGTTTGGCTTCACAAAATAGTATTCTAGTTTTGGTCCATGCCTCTTGGGGCACCAGGTGATTTTGATTGGCAGTTTTCTGGAGATCACAAGCAATATTCCCAAGAAGAGGCTGCCATCAAAGTCTTCCTGCCTGGGAATTTAACTTTTCAAGCCTTGCAGGAGTAAGAGCCCAGGTGGCTCCAGTGATGAATACAGTTTGCAGAACTCACAGCTGTGGTTGCTGTGATTTCATCCTTTGTAACCACAGAAAAAGAACAAAGTTGATAGGCTGCAGTTGTTTGCTGGCAAATTCAGTCACATACTTTGCACATTCTGCTTTTGTACTAAGACTGTAACCACACCTAGTTACCACAGAAGTTCCTTTTGCCTCACTGTACTTGGAGCCTGACATTATCTGTAAAGCTGGCAGTGCCACATGTGATTGAGGTGGCATTTGGTGTCTCACAGGCCAGAGTTCACTTCTGAAGCTTGGAAATGGCTTTCAGAGCTGCCACGTGCTGTGGGAAATAAATACCCCTATTTCAGATCTAATTAGGTGTGGTTACTTTATGTTAGAGAAAAGGCACCAGCTTAAACTGGGGATGAGAGGATAAAATATGCATTCCTAACTAGAATAAACCTGAATTTGTCCTTACAGCTTTCCAAGTAAGAACATTAATTTCCAGACAATGACCTGCTCTTCTTCTTTGGTTCGACGCCTCTCTACACCATCATCAGTCACCAAACCCACATTCCTGCTGACCACACAGTGGATTTGGTACTGGAAGAACAACCAAGACAAGTGGATTGAATATGGAGAACCGGTGAGTTCACATCCTGTGCTTTGAGTCACTTCTGCAGGAATATGTGGGGCCTCTGCATCCTTTCCCCTTTTCTCAACAGCATTAATTAAGGGAGTCCTTGTGCTTGAATTTGACAGTGTTGGGTAAGGCAGTGAAGCTTCATCTGTTCATAACAGATGTGATTTACAGTATAGCAGCACAAATGGTAGAACACAAAGGTGATCCAGGGCTTGGAAAAGTACACAGAGAAAGGTGCTGGATAGAGCAGAGTTTAAAAGACTCAGAGTAACCTCACAGAGTACTCAACCTCAAGGAGTGACCCAGGTCCAGGAGAGATCACAGCTGTCCAACTGCTCTTTAGCAGGGAGAGCTTGCAAGGAGCTCACTCAGGCTTTCCCATCTGTGGAATGAAGTGGTTGGCTCATAGTGAAATCACAAGGAAAGTAAAAGGTAAGAGTGAGACTCCTTACACCTGCAATTTTTTTGTTCCTTGACAAATTAGTCTTGGAAGAACCACCTGCTATTCATGCATTAATCACATCATCAGTGTTTGTTTCCAAGCTCATATGCATCAATGCTCACCATGTCACCCTGTTCCTTTGTGGGTTTTTAGACTAGAAAAGTGTTTAGACTAGAAAAGTTCTTGGCCTAGGCCTTTGCTTCCTTTGGAGCCTGAACCAAACTTTGGTTTGATAAGGAGTTGAATGTACCCATCACAGCCGGTTGCAGCTCAGCCTCGCCCCCTTCCCTGGCATGGAACTGGGCAGAGTTCCATGTGAGAAAACTCATGGCATGAGATAAAGACTGGGAGTTGCTGCCAGAGCAGGGATTCTTTCTCTGCCTTGGGAACTCTGCTCCCTGATAACAGGGTGGCAAATGCTCACACTCAGTGGGATTTCCTTTTCAGGCCTGAAGGTGAAAAATGCTAAAGCAAAAATGTGTGCACAAGCAAGGCAAAGCAAGGCATTCATTCCCCTCTTCCCTTGGACAGGCAGGTGCTCAGCCATCCCAGGGAAGCTGGGCTCCATCCCAGCTCACAGGCTCTTGGGAACACAAACACCATCACTGCAAATGTCTCTCCCTCCCTCCTTCCCCAGCTTTGTATACAGGAGTGATGCTGTATGGGCTGGGGTGTCCCTGTGGCCAGCTGGGCTCAGCTCTCCTGGATGTGCATCCTCCCAAGGCCTTGTGCCCCCCAGTCCTGTCCCTGGTGGGGTGGGAGAGGAGCAGGAAAGGCCTTGGCTCTGTGCATGCCTAAACTAAATAATAACTAAAACATCCCTGTGTTATCAGCACTGTCCCAGCACAAATCCAAAACACAGCCACTACCAGCTACTGCGATGAAATTTAACTCTACCCCAGCCAAATCCAGCACAAGTTGTTACAGGAATTTAAAGTCATTAATTATTTATTTGTGTTTATGTTACAAATATTCAGTAATCAGCCCAGGTCACCATAATTCCGGGTAGATTCCTTGTCATCCTACACTTGGCCTCTTCTTTCCCTCTACCTCAGCTAGTTATCCAGGGTTTAGTCCTGACTGTGATACTTCTCATTCTCTTCATTTTTTTCTCTTCTCCCCACAAAGGAAGAAGGGACCAGCACGACTTCACCATCTTCTGCTATTATTGAGAATTTGTATCAAGCAGATCCATGTGCCATTGTACCTTTCCAGGCTGGCCAACATCAGTATGAGCTCAATTTTAAAGGTAGTAATTTTAAAGGTTCTCATCTACAGCTATGCAGTGCTTCATAGACTCTTGCAAAGTTTTCCAGCTTTTAGAAGGTATGACTTCCTCTCCTGACACCACCAGTTTCACTTACTGGAAGTGAGGTAGTGGTGGCCCAGAGCAAATTCCTCACGAAAGGAACCTTCCCCCCTTACTCATTGACACTCTCCAGACTCACATCTGATCAGAAATGTAAAGGTCCATAGTCTTCACATAAAGCCATAAAGTAAACTTTAAGGAAAGTAAGTTAACACTGTAGATGGTAAAAAATACAAGTTAGGCATCTTCCTGCTGCTGTAGCAATGTTTAAAGAGCACTGAGTGGCTTGAGGGAGCAAGCAGGATAGGCAGAGGTTCAGTCACAGAGATACAGGAGAGACAGGAACCTTATACAGCCTGTGTGCAACTAGTCCTCAGCAGGTAGAATTGACAGTGAATATGTAGTTTTCATTAAAGGATGACTGATGAGGACAAGATGTCCCTGTCTTGTAGACTTATTCATAACCTTTTTTTTCCTTCTCTTTTTTCTCCTCAAGAAATGATTCAGACAAATATTCATTTTAAAACTCGAAGACAGGTTTGCAGGCGACCAAAATATGTGTCTTCTGAAGATGTGCAGAAGATAAAGACAGGGTAAGTGCTCTTTAGGTTGTTGTTTCATATTTTAGAAGTAATCATAAGGCAAAATGGGTCCCAGTGCTGGCAGTAATTGTATACAAAGACACAGGTGCTGCTGCTGAAGCCTGTCCATGGGACTGAAGAGCAGAAGCTGTGTCACAAACTGCAGTTGTGGTGCCCCACCTGCTGCCTGGGGTACAGTACCTGCAGGTACTCCAGCCACAGCTGTTACTTATAAAAGCAAGTGCAAGAGGCCTGTGGTGGTTGAGTGGCAGCATGCAGAGCCCAGCCTACAGACTGAGGCTATTTCCCAGTTTCTTTGTGGTCTATTTTGTTAATTATTAAATACAGGAATTGGCTAAAGAGGATGCTCCAACTGGAGCAGTGCTAGAATCACTAACACTTCATTTCTCTCTGTTTGCAAGCAGCCAGAGGGATTCTTCTATTCCAAATCAGAGCTGTCCTAGTCACTGGGATGCATCTGCACTGCCTGACTTCGGATATAAGGTATCTTTTTTTTCTCCCCTTCTTGTAATTCTGATGGAAAAGCACAGTTCAGAGTTTAACTGAATCAGCTGTAACTGTGTGGATGCCAAAAAGTGACAGGAGTAATTTCTTGGGTGGGTGTGCTAAAGATCTAGGTGATCTCCCAGGGGCTCATGAAACAGGTGCCAAATTGTCTTGAACTTCAACTGCATTTTAGGCATTTATCTACAAACCAAAAACTCAAAACTCCACACAACAACAAGACCAAAACTCACTGAGTTTGAGGCAGGAGGAGGTAAATTTGGATTGGAGATTCAGGAAAGGAAATCTCTGTATCCTCCAGTACTGTCACATACATCATGGATATGAGTGCAGACCTTGGCCTCAGGAGGTCCCAGAAATCAAGATCTACAACCATAAAATAAAAAAAAACATTGCAGTGATGTCTTCCACAAAACAAACCCAACCCCTATCAGCCCAAAGTCTGTGTTCTTATTTAGTCTACCAAGACCAAAATGTGTGGGTGTTTTTTTAGATTTCTAGGTCCTGCAGTCCTTCTGGAAGAGCAGCAGTTTTGGAAGTACTGCAGAACTCTAAAAAAAAAAGGGCTTTTTTGTGTTACACGGGCCTTTTGTGTAGTGCTTTGAGAGGTTTTCCTTGTTAACTGTGTCACAGGATCCTGTGTGAAGCTGACCAGGTTGTGTTGGCACAGATGCCCTGGGGGCTGAGGAGCACCAGTGTGTGGCTGTGTGTCAGTGTCAGGGTGTAGTAAAGCATTTCACTTAGAAAAGAGGAGGAGTGCTATGTTGATATAAAATCACCATTTAACAAAATTTGATAGTGAAGGAGGCAGTGGTTTAACAAGATTTGATAGCAAAGTACTCTTGATTATTTACTGCATAGACAGGGTCAGACAAAACTGCTAGAGAGACCCTGCTGTTGAGTCATGACTTTCATAAAGAAAAGATGAAATAATAATGAGAGTGTGTGGGAATCTGGCAGGCAGCCCATTTGAAGATTTGCCTGTGAAACTTGGAGCCCAGTGGAAGTAAGAAAGGAATATGCTCTTCCCTTGGCTTATCAGCATCTTAACTAAAAAGCATAAATTTTTCCAAGAGTGCCAGAAAGGCAGGTACCTCTGCTCTGTTCAGGTCTCTTGAGCTGTGTGTACTTAATTGCTTCCCATACTTGCTCTGAAAACTTGTCTGAATTTTAGTTGAGTACATGTGTTGGGGTGTTTCTGGAGTCACTGGGGTGAATGTGGAAAGCTTTGGAATGCAGTGCACAGATCCATAGTATCTTTTGGTTGTACCTGTGGGGATGTGTGAGTAGAATGAGCTCAGTTTGGCACCTAAGAACAATCTCTTGAACTTGTGAGTGCCTTTCACAGGAAAGGAAAAGTGACAATGCCTGTTGGCACTAAAAGTGAAAGCCTGAGCTAGATGAAATCTTTCTGTGGGACCCTAAGCTTGTGTTTTTGCAGTAGGTAATATTGGGAGTGGCTGGGATTCTGCATGCTTGTGGTGACCATGTAAGACCTGACAGCTCCAACTCGATGAACTGCCTTCTCTTCAGACATTGACAAATAATCCTGGCAGAATCTGCTGCGCTGGAAGTGATCCATTTTAAAAAGGAACCTGTGAGATAGGCAGAAAGTCATCTTGGCTTAAAATGGGAATCTGTGCTTTGGTAACATTGCTTATTTTTTGAGTATTGCTATGTCTTAATCTGTAAGTCATTGAGAATGGTTCTGTAGAAAGAAGTGTATAAAATGCACAGTGGGAATTGGTAACACTGTTTGGGAAGTTGGTGTGACTTTCTCCTGTCTTTGTTTTCACAAAGTGGAATTAATAGTTTTTAAATGTTTTAAAGGAAAAAAAAAGATTTTATTATATCCTGAAACTTCTTGCTGGGTTTAAAATTGTGTCTTTAATGTACAACTGAGAAAATTGTGCACTGGATGTGTGGTTTCCTGTCAGTCTTTGTGTGGCTGATGTGCTGCTGAATCCTGGCTGTGCAGGCCAAGGATTGCTGCACTGCACCAGGCACAGGATGCAATGTGGAGAGTGAATGTCCATTTTATAGATGTCACTTCTGGTGGGGTCACTGCCACCAACCCTGTTCCTTCCAACAAACACCCCAGTGAAGCAGAGCTCAGGGTGTGAGGCACACAGTACTGCTCTTGTGCAGTCATACACTGGTGGGAATTGCTGCCAGAGCAGGGATTCCTTCTCTGCTTTGGGAACTCTGCTCCTTGATAACAGGGTAGCAAATGCTCACACTCGGTGGGATTTCCTTTTCAGGCCTGAAGGTGAAAAATGCTGAAGTTGTGTAGTTATGCCACATCAGCCTTCAACAGCAGTGTGATGCTGTGATCCTTTATCAGCACTAGAAGCATCCTTGGGGAAATAAGGACAAGCCCACAAAGATTTCATGGAAAGGAGAACAGCTTTGTTGTCATATAAAATAAATAGAAGTACTTTTCTTACAGGATCAGGCCTTGTGTAAGAGAGCTGACCCTCTCTTTTACCTAGAAAGGTTTCAGTTCCTCAGGAAGAGATCAGAGAATAGAAGAATCATAGAACAGGCTGAGTTGGAAGGGACCCATTGGGATCATCGAGTCCAACACCTGGCCCTGCACAGGACACCCCAAGCATCACACCATGAGCCTGAAGGATGCAGCAGAGCAAAAGTACATTTGTAGTTGAAGTGGGAATTGTTCATGTATAAATAAATTTGCAGATGACACCAAGCTGAACACTGTAGGTTACACACCTGAAGGACAGGGCTATCCAAGGGGATGTGTAGGAAGTGATCCATGGGAATCCAATGAGGTTCAACAAGTACTGGTGCTGCACCTGGGCCAGGACAACCCAGGCTGGGGATGAACAGATGGAGCAGCCCTGGGAGAAGGACTTGGGGGTGCTGGTGGTGAGATCTGGACATGTCCTGCTCCTGAACGCCCCTTGTGCTGAGCTCATCATTTACAAGGGCCTGGAGTGACAAGACAAGGGGGGGTGGCTTCAAACTGACAGAGAGTAGGTTTAGAGTGGGTATTAGGAATAAATTCTTCCTTGTGAGGGTGCTGAGGCCCTGGCACAGGGTGTCCAGAGAAGCTGTGGCTGCCCCATCCTTGGAAGTGCCCAAGGCCAGGCTGGATGGGGCTTGGAGCAGCCTGGCATAGTGGAAGGTGTCCGTGCCCTCCCTGGATGGGCTCTAAGATCCCTTCCAACCTAAACCATTCTGTGATCCTAAATAAAACATGTAGTAGTAAAATACAGAGACATGATCTTCATCCTGTAGGTGATGGTAGCAGTTCGGGCTGTGGTGCCACAGACTGTGCAGTCAGTACTTGCATATCCTGGTTGTTTTATGTTCTGTGCTGTAAAGCTTTGGAAAATGCTCCTGTATTGAGACATGGGAAATTTCACTCAAATTTTTAAAGGCTTTTAAATAAATTCAAAGAAATAGTTATTTCTTGTGCAGCTGATCTTTAGAACACTTCCCTGTGGGTGATCTCCTCATCAGTAAGTATTTAAATGTATCTGTGAATCACAAATTTTATCCTACCTTATTTTCTCTCTAAACTCAGCCTTCTAAAACAGGGAATTTTTGCCTGGTAGGGTAAGATGTTAGTTTCCTTGTTACCTTTTAGGATGGCCACAGCTTTCTTGCTTAAAACACTTTGGAATGTGGGATGTTGGGATCTCACTTTGTAATCTTGAGTTCTCACTTGGTTTGAGTTGTGGTAAAGTGGGAAGTATTACACCTGATATCTCCAGGTGACATCAGCCTGCCAGCATCACACTTTTGCAGTTTATGGAGATAAATGTTGATTCTAGAAGATAAAATACATGAGTTACTTTGGAGAAAAAATGGAAAATTCATGCATGACATAAACAAGCAGAAGAGCTCAAGTAATGTTTTAATTATGTTTTGCGTTAAATTCTCTTTGGGAAAAATGAGCATTTCTTAATGGATTTTTAAACACAAATGTATGGATAAATAAATAAAAAATGGCTAAATAGACTTTGTTTCCTTTGGGAAAGGAGAGGTATTTGTTTAAGCAGGTATTGGAAGTCACATTTGTTTAGAAATGTAGGGTTTTTTTCTGAAGTCCATATTAAAGTGAAGCTAAGTTCTAACTTTGAAAAGGTAAGACACTACAATGACAGGAAGGCATTTATGTTTTGTTTGTTTAATCTTCAATAGCTGAAGCTCCCACAAATGTCTAGTTACAAATGATGCTGTTATCTAAGATCTTTTGTTCTTAATCAGCTTTAGGTATAAAACTGACACTCTCTGGAATAATCTGTCAAATTTTCTTTTTGCAATTTCTGTTCCATTGAGATTTAAAGTTGCAGGTGTCAACTCCTGGAGATGATAAACCTTTCAACACCCTTCCTGAAGAGAGGTGAGGTGTCCTTGCAAAGCAGGAGTGACAGACTGATTTTCTTGGTATTTGGTTATTCATGTAGTCATGACCTAAAGCATTTAATAACTCTTCATAAACAGAGTTTGGGGCCCTTCTGAAAGTGTATCTGCTGGAGTTAGGCTTCTACATGTTCCAGACTCACTGCAGCCTCATGCTTTTTTTGCTTTTATAGGCTGTGGTGATCAGCAACACAACCTCTGAATACAATGAAATAAAGCAGCTGTTTCATCAGACTATGAAAAATTACAGCATCCTTAAAATACAGAGGATTCAGAACCCATCCCTCTGGAAGGTGTTTCAGTGGTTAGTACTTGTTTCCCTATCCTTATGAGGAAGCAGTCTCCAAGAACAGGTTGTCCTCTATGTGCTTTCTAGGAAAGAAAGGAGGTTGCCACCTGTGCCTTGACACGACTGGTATTTTGTTATTAGAATTTCAGGAGTGAGATTGGTGTCTGAGGCCTTCCACAGAATGCCATGCTCTGTGGGGAGGTTCCCTTTGCCTGGCTCCTTGGAAAAGGGGGAGAGGAGCATGGAGAGAAAGACATGCATGATGCAGAACTGGGATGAGGATACCTACAGGGATGTGGAATAGTGCTTGTCTTGGGGATGGAGCAATAACTGCTTGCTGCACAAGTGCTCTGTGTTACAAATCTTTATCCATTAGAGTACATGAAATACTTACAATAAAGGCTGCTTGGGCCTTTTTGTTCCAGTCAGATTTATTTCAGTGGTTTTGCTGAACAAAGTCAGTATTCACTGAGAAAGAATCCTTGTGTTTTAGCTTGATGATCTCTGAGTTCCAGAGCTCCTTTCTGGTTTTCAACATCTGCATCAGTGATACTGAACACTAAGTACATAGGCCAAGCTGGATACCAGCAGATTAGAGCTGGAGTTCAAACATGTTCAAGTTAGTTTGATGTAGGATGAAGCTGTTGCTTAGAACAGTTGTCGAGTTTAAAACAAGAGTTAAGTATTCAAGGACTGTATGGAATGGTAATGGAGTAGAAAAATACTGCTCAAATAAATGCTTTCACCTGCAAAATTATGGAATCCAGAAAGTTACCAGCTACTGATTCATAAAACCTTTTTATCTGGCAAAACATAAGAGACTTCAAAGCATGTAATAGTGCATATTTCTTCTCCTCCTCCAATGAGGTAATCAAGCTAAGCAGGCAGAGTTTAACATTACCAAGTCCAGAGGATGATGGAGTAATTTGGGTTGAAGAGACCTTAAAGCTCATCCAATCTGCACAGGACAGGGACACCTTCCACTATCCCAGGTTGCTCCAATCCCTGTCCAGCCTGGCCTGGAACACTTTGAGGGATGGGGCAGCCACATGTTCTTTGGGCACCAGAGTATGTTCATAGTATGTTCTCAATGAACTCAGTCCATTGCTCTAACTTTCCCTTTTCTTCCATGGTTCACATTCTCCTCCCCTTTATTTTTATCAGGCAAAAAGAAAAGATGAAAAAGGAAAATGGAGGAAAGGAAGTGCAGGAAAAACGCCTCTTCCACGGAGCTGACGTCGCCTTCAAGGAAACGATCTGCAGTCAGAACTTTGACTGGAGAATTTGTGGAAGCAATGGAACTAACTATGGGAAGGGTATGTAGAAAGTGAGATGTCTGCTGAGACTCCCCTGATAGTGCAGCAGTCAAAGGTTCTGAAGTCTTTAACTGTAGGAGAAAAAAACCCCCAAGAATTGGTATTATGATCCTTCTGAAGAGGGCCAGGATTTGCTTTGAGTTGGGGGTAAGTCGTCTCACAATGGTTAAGAGCATTAGTGATTTGGGATTTGCTGTAGGTGGCATTTTTTGATGTCTGAGATCATAATTTGAACTTACAAATTGGTGTGTATGGCAGGGAGCAGAGGGGTGTGTATGCCCTCAGTGTGATCTTGGAAGGTCCTCATGTTTTCTTGTCTGTCCCTCTCATCACAACACACAGACCTGTACTGTGCTTATTTGTACAGCTTTTAAAAATGGCTCCTGAAATAGCAAATAGTGAATGAAAATTACATAATGCAATCCCCTCTTGCAAAAATTTTGGTGGCATTCGGTAAACGAGTAAGAGAAGTCCTGAAAGTTGAGTCAGATACCTCCTGAAAACCCATGGGATGCTCAGATTTTGCTGTCACTGTACAGATACTCCTCACACCCACGTTTCCATCTCATTTTCTAGGAAGTTACTTTGCTAGAGATGCTTGCTATTCTCACACCTACTGTCAGACCACGCTGCAGGGACACTCCATGTTCGTGGCTCGTGTTCTGGTTGGAGACTACGTGAAAGGCAACGCCGCCTACGTCCGGCCCCCAATGAAGTGTGCTGCCAAGCTGTGGCTGTATGACAGCTGTGTGGATAATGAGTTCAATCCTGCTGTTTTTGTTGTCTTTGAAAAACACCAGATTTACCCAGAGTACATCATAGAGTATAAAGAGGAGAGAATAAGTGAGCAGAAAGACACAGGAACAAGTGCGCAAAAAGAGACAGGAACAAGAGCCTCTAGAGAGGAGGGAAGAAAATGTGTCATATCTTAGAGGAACGTGGCAGTTTGTGTCCATCATCTTGTTTTTCATATTGCAGGTGTTCTACTTAGTGACTTTTTTCTTTTTAATACAGTTCTTCAGAATGTTAATCCAATTTCTGCATTGAGGAGGGCTGGCAAAGCAGATGTTACATTTGTTGTGACTGCCTTCTTCCTCTCTTAAACGAAACACAGACATTGTGATAACCATAGAAAAATCAGAATTGTGGGATGGGAAATTGAATGTTATGACTGCTGTGAGCAAGTAATTGTAAATGCATCGTCTAAAAAAATAGAGAGGACTTCTCTTTGCAAACAGTTAAAAGAAAAATTAACACTACAGTAGTTTTAAAGGAAGCTGTCAGGTTTTTAGTAGCCAGAAATTCTTTTCAGTGCAGAACTCACCTGTTCTTGATCCTCTCATCTATCATTATTATAAACAACTCAGTGTAGGTAATAATGACTTGAGTTTGTTTTCAAAGCACTGCTTGTTAATGCTGGTACATGTTTTGAGTTAAAATGATAAACAAAAAAAGGAAAAGCATATTGTAAATCCATGTTGTTAGTTCTCGAGAATTTTCATCTGTACAATGGCAGATGGATCAGAAAGCTGTTGGATCAGATTCTTTGTGGAAATGAGCAGTAACTTGCTGTAACCTACACAAAGGCAGAGCTCAGCTGAAACTGTGAAAGCCACCACATGTGAGTAAGCAGCTACCAAAATGTGGTGGTTTGGCTGCAACTAATGGCACAAGGACATAAAGGCTGTGTCCCAAGGAGCCAGGCTTTCCAGTGGGTGTGTCCACGTAGCACAGTAGGACAGGAGAAATTCCTTAAGGATCATGGAGATGTTCTGTCCTGTTTGTGCAGTAATTTTCGTTTTTCAGATTAGAATGGGACCAAGAGAGACCACTTAGGTTCTCCTGAGGCCAGTGGTAGAACTGCTGTCCCAAGGTACTGTCTGCATGTTCTGCTGCCCATTTGCATGGGGCAGGGTGCTGACAAGTGAGGGTCCTCTTTCTGATTTGGGGGTGATCCTGGGTCAGAAACCTCTGCAATTTCTACTGGATGTTAGCAGGGAGTCTGTAAGTGGATCAAACTGAAGGCCCTCTGTACAAAATGCCATATTTAGGCAGTTTTAGCTGTTCAGAGGGAAGCTGGGACTGAGGACAGAGGAGCAATAATTTTTACCTTCAGATAAGTTTTACAGAAAGCCAATAGCCTCTAAGGTTTTTGCATCTGTGATAGAAATCTGTCAATCGCTCAAAGATAGCAAGTTCTTCCCAAGTAGAACGGAAAAGATAAATCCAGAAAATCTTACTGAAATTACTTAAAACTAAATGAAAACACGTGGAGAAGATTTTATCACTTTTAAAGATCTTTCTTTCTCTTGTTTGCCTGTAGAATTCCTGAATTACTGAGCTTGCTGTATTTGCAAATAAACCCTGTGTTCAGGCACTTTCAGTGTGCAGTTTGTCTTTACATAAACACGGCAAGACTAAATATGCTGAGTGAACAAGCCCCTGCCTGCATTCCCTGTGTTCCTTTGGTGTTTCTAAATCAGAGAACTACACATGTGAACTGCCATGGTAGGGTAGGTGTTCAGCTAATTGCTAAGGAGAGAATATTTCTGTACATTAACTTCCTAACTAGGAGATGTTTAATATTAAAGTGGTGGGGTAGTTTGGTTAGATTTCATGTAATTAAACAGCTGCTCTGAGAAGTTAATGAAGTACTAAGAGAAGGTGAAAGAATTAAGTGAGGTAGTGGCAGAACTGTTGGTTTTAAATCTCAAAATAGTGAGGTACTGAGAGGTTCTAAGGATGTACTTCTTTAATATGCAGATGAGTAACTTTTAAAGACTCTAAATCAGGCAGAAAGCCCCATGCCCGGATGGGGAGGGTGCCAGTGAGATGCTGACTGCTTAGGATCAGTCCAGAGCACCACACACAGAGTGAGGACACAGCAGTACAGGAACTGCAGAGCTGTTCATGGTCCAACCCACCCTGCAGCAGGGATGGACGCAGCTCTCTGGTGCTCAAGGCTTTGGCTTTTCCATCAGAGGGCTGGACTGGGGGGGAGAGCTGCAGTCTGGGTAACTGAGCTGAAGGGGGAGGAAAGCTGGAAAATGAGAAACAAAAGAGAAACAATGGTTCACCCACCTTGTGGCACCTCAGCCTCCTCCTAACGCTTGTTAGATGCTGCTGCTCTCCACTGCTGCGTGCTTCTGGCCACTGTGATGGAAACAAAGTGGGTGCACACTGCTACACATCTATGAAATTAGGCTGAAGAACACATTTAAAAGCTTCACACATGCAAAGAAGTCATGTACTTGCTTGCTTAACAAAGATCATCTTTGACTTTATTAAAGCAAAGCAGACAAAATTCTCAATCATGTTCTATTGAAAGTAGAGCTGTCATTGATTACACTGATCACACTCTGCATAGCCAGCCAGAGCTTTCTCAGGCTTTTGTTCCTTTTAAAATTTGTTACATTCCTCTAGTAAAAAGTTACCTGTCTAAAGTCGTTGTCTGAAGTGCACTTATTAAAAATAATAATTAAAATCCACTGTAAGGTGTCCCAAGTGAGTCATCCCCACCATGGCTGAGCAGACAAGCTGTCTGCTGAACAGCACGCTCATCAACCTGAACACCTGAAGGCAAGGAATGCAATCCCTTACATGGTTTTATTAATCTTCCTTTAAAAATAAGCTATTTCTGCATCAGGGGAGGATTGGGTAAAGCAAAATGTCAGCAAAGCACTTCCAGCTCTTGTTCCACGACGCAGGAACTCCAGGGGCAGGGCAGGGCCAGCTATGGAAGTGCCTTCTTAGGTCAAAAGGAAACTGTAGGACAAGGCTATGGGACATGGGGAAGAGCCTGAGCTGGACAGGAAGGAGGGGCAGGCCTGTGAGGCCAGGAGAGCTGGGAGAAAAATTTAACATTTTATGAGACAGTTCAAAAATGTACATGTGGAAAGAGATCCTGAATGCAGAGAGATCTGTGACTCCTGCCTGCATGGGCTGGAAGCTCAATATGGAATTCAGTTCATGCCTGTACTGGTTCTGACCCTGCATCTTCCTATTAGCTTTATTTCAAAGCTCCCTTTGAATTACCTGAGCAGCTAAAATTCACATGTAGGCCAAGTTAACAAACTGGGCCAAAGAAGGACTGGAACCCAGGCACTGTTACTGCACTGTGTATAATCAGAGTCAGAGGGAATGTTCAGGAACACATACCAGAGCAGCAGTGCCTTTGGGATGCTCCAGAAAGCTTTGTCAGCAAGTTTTGCCTGCATTATCAGCAAGTTTTCTTCTTTCCTTGCAGAATCATCTAAGGCACAACCTCCAGAAATGCAACAGCTGTCTTTTTTTTAAGGAAATAATTCTCAAATCTTTTAAGCTTGAGTACCTCCCTGAATTCCTTCACAGCACCCCTGCACTCCCTGCTCCCAGGCTTTGTGGGAAGCTCCTGGCTCTTGCAGCTGAAGCTGGAGGAAAGCCCTATGCCATGGAATGCACAGCTGCTGCCTTCCTGATCAGTCGCTCGGTCATTGGTGACTTGGGTCTCAGCAGGTCACGTTCATGCAGGAGACACCTGGGAAAGGAGAGGCAGGAGGGTGAGCAGTGGGTGATAAATGTGTGTTCTGCCAAACAGGCTGTGCTCTGTGCTGAGGGGCAAGCACACGTGGCAGAGCACACCTCTGACCCCTGCAAAGCAGATGTCAGCAGTGGCACTGACTGCAGTTGCAGTTTACACAAGGTCAACAGGCTATAGTTGAAGACAGAACCATTGGAAAATCCAGAACCATTGAAAATCAACTACCCTTGAACATACACAGATCACCCATCCAGGCTGAAAGACTGGACTTTTGGAATTGGAAGCTATTGTACTTTTTATCCTGGTTAAATGTTGCTACATTTAACACAAAATTTTAGCCTGAAATTTAGTGGTTTGAATATATTCATTACTTCTTACTTTTTCAGTATATTCATTACTCCTTACTTTCAGCAACAGTGCTACTTCCACAAATATTATCAGGGGAAATACTCACCTTGCAAGGTTTTGTTTGGCCTTTGATTTAGAATTTAAAGCAGCATGAATCAATAACAGGCTGAAAACATCTCTCTGGAAAAAAAAACAGCAAAATACAAACTAGTAACTAATTTATAATGTATGGCTCGTTACAGTGTCTTGGTTACCAAACTATTAAATTCACAGGAAGGAATCAAATCAACATTAAAAATAAATATTTGCTAGTAAGTGTTTGCAAACAGGATTCAGTCACAAGCAGAGTTCAGCTTTTCAGTGTTTGACTGAATGAGGTAAGTGCTTCATGGTGGCTGCTGAGAGGGGATTGAGTCACATCAAAAAGTCTTTTCTGGATCTGCTTTACCTGAGCATCACTGCCTCCCACTTGGACGAGTTCGTAACGGATTGGGTAGAGCAGATCTACAGCTTTGTCACAATTCCCATTTTCAAACTCAACAAAAGCCTGGCACAGTGGCAGCCCCAAATGAGGAGCCAGGGAAAGCTGCTGGTCTTCATGAGGTGCTCTGTAGAATGAAACAGTGGTTAACTTCCATATGCCAAAGCATAAATAGCTATATTTCAATGCCAGTCTGCCCCTGCCTGCAGACAGGTTTTTATTTTTTTTGTTACTGTACAAAGCCTGATGTTTTAGGTACATGACTTAGATCATATCTTTCTGTGTGGTTATGCTACTTTCACCTTTTAGTTACTCATCCAGCAATCAGTTTTTATCCTCCTGAATACACCCACAAAAGGCACAAGCCCAACCCATCCTAGCTCTGCAATAAACAGTTTGGGCTAGGACAGTAAGAAAACTGCAGTTTCTCTTGTGCTGACCCCACCAGAACATCCTACTGCAAGTCCTTTGTCTGGCCACATGTGGCCACCAGTCCTTGCACACAGCTCCCAGTCATGACCTTGCAAACCAGCTCCTTCTCACATCAGGGTTACAAAACTTCCTTTTCTTTCACTGGGCCAGCCTTCATTTTCCAGGAGGCAACACTGCCCTATGTGCTTATCATTCCTTAAACAAACTGTGGCATCCTAGAAAGATAAAAGTGCACAAGAGATTTGAAGCAGCTTGAGACAGCCAGTGATGAAAATGATGGAACAACTCCTCATTTCCACGTTTTGTCCAGCATTTCCATGGAAAGGAACCTGTGACACCAACCACCAGAGAGCGCCATGGGACACTCGACAAATTCCCAGCAACTTTCCAAGGCTAAGGCCAGGCAAAAATCCGGGTGCAATGCCAGATGTTTGTGCCCAGGGTGTAACGCTGCTTTCTTAACACATACAAAACGCCTCCGGGCTATCATTTATATATTACATATTTTTGATAGATGTAAATTAATCCAATTATTAATACAGTCCCTTCAGCTCACAGCCTGCTTTCTCAAATAATGAAATTAAGCTTTATAATTTTTCAAATTGCAGCTAAAAATATACACATGTATTATTAAGGCTGAAAGTAGGTGAAAGGAAGCACTGGGTGAAAGAATAAGCACATATGGACACATGTTATTAAAGTCTCTGGTGGACAGTTTTCTATACTTTATATATCCTGACATACTTATATAAATAATAGAATAAATAACAAAAAATATTTGCTGTTTTCTACTTTAGTTAAATGAGACATACTTAGGCTTGCTTTGAAATTATTTGTTTTTATAAGTATTCCTAAAAGTTATAGTATTCCTCAAAACTACAAATAGTCAGGAACAAATAGAGACCATTTCAGGTTCTCCTTCCTTCCTTCTTTTTAAAGGCAAAGGAAGCAACAGATGCTTAAACAGAGGAAAAAGGGTCTAGTAGGGGGAAGAAATTTAAAGCATCTATTTATCAACCCCTTAAACAGATAAACAAGGCAATTCACAGTCATTTAATACCTAAGGGAACACAAAACCTTCATTGTTTGGATGCAGTACTTGAATATGTAACTTTTTCAAATAACTTAATTTGAAAGTGAAATATTCTAGATTATTACTTTAGTAGTACTTGAAACCTAATATTCTGCAGATGGACTTGACAACACATCAAAGAGTAGCCATTAGAATATCACTACCAACTAATGTTCTCTTATTAATCTTTTTAACTAGAGCAGAAAAGATCCACCACAGCCAGCTGACATATCTTGTAGAATGTTCTTATCAATACACTTTACTCCTTGTCTGTAACACAGCTTAGTGTCACCCCACTAAAAGGAAACAGACAGCAACTGCTCAGGTGATGTCCATGACCTCAAACACAAAAGACTTCTGCTCAACAACATGAGGAACCCCTCTAGACATTAACTCAATAAATAGATAATAATTTGGATCTCCTAACTGGAGACATGCTAAGGCAGGGAGGAGCATGTTGAAGCTTCAGCAAGCCAAGAGACATCACAGCCCTGAAGTTCAGAGGGCTTTTCACTGAGCCCAGTGCAGGAATTCCATTGCTTACCTGGCAAGTTCCTGCAGAGTTGTTAAAAGCTCCTCAGTAGTTTTGTGGTCTTTGGCTCCAAGGAAAGACATCAAGTAGTGCACATCATTGAACAGAAGAATGTGATCCTTGGTGTGCTTCTTTGTAACCCCAAGCAGATCATTCCACCTGTCCCCAAGCTTTACACCTAAGAGTAAAAAATACTTCTCTCAATAACATTGCCACATGAGAAGGTACAACTTTGCAATTACTGTCAGCCACTCAGCATAAAATGCATTCCCACTGAACTCAACATTTCCTGATGTAGCAAAATGTATGCAGCAATAATGCTCAGCAGCAGTCTGCCTTATGTGGGCCAAGAGTTTCTTGACTGTCAGGAGTTTAAAGACATTATTTTAGTCTGCATTGTGTGAGCTTCTGGCTTTATTATGAGATTGCTCATAATGTTTTGGAGGTGCTGTTCACCATGAGCCATCTGTAGGAATCACAAGGCAGAGTGAGAAGATGGATTTAATAAAAACCCCAATACATCATTAGTGTTTTAGCAGAACAGTGTGAAATACTGTCTGCCCATCATGTCCCTGTCATGAGCCTTAGTGTATAAACACTGACTTAAAAGGGGAAATGCCACTGAGTGAGGGGAGTACAAAAGCCAGAGGCTGATAGGTCCATACTAACTATTTCAATGAGGATCAAAAGGGAAAAAAAAGAATGTGACTGGAAATTTATATCCAGAAAGTGCTATGGGTTTTTAGAGGCTTATGCACTGGAGCTGTTATGCCACACTGGCATAGAAAATTGAAACTTTTGGTAAGAATAAAGCTTATGGACATTAGGAACTTCACACTGATGCTTTTCTCAAGTTTCTTCTGAAACACTGATCGAACTTGCTGTGTAATTTTATTGAAATACTTCCCCAGCATGAATGGCAGGGGGAGGGAAAAAGAAAAAGTTATAAAAAAGAATGGCCAGAGGATATCCTACCTTCCAGATGAAGCCTGTACAGCATTGAACAGTTATCAACTATATCCAGGATGCTTCCACTTGCCAGGCACACAGGGGCAATCTGTAATCACAAGTACTCATAGGATGGCCAAATGATGCACTAGTAGAATCTTCCTCAGATTATCAAACTTATTTTCACAGTTCTAAATTAATTTTATCCTTCTATTAATTCAAAATTACTTGTTTTGTAATAGTCCTAATTCCATTTTTCTTGAATAAAGGAATTTGCAATGACAGAAACTTACATGGTTTACATGTGTTGTTTTTCTCAGTAAATATGGAGAGTCACCACAGTATTTTATTTTTCCAAAATTCTGCCACAAATATTACTTCACTGGATCAATGTTAGCAGATAGAAATCTGCCCAGCAGCTTTCCTAATGCTTGTAGTATTTTTACAATCCTTAAAAAGATGTGCTATGTTATCTAAATTGATACTGCTGATTTACAAAGGTTGTTTTGAAATCCAGTTGACTTTGTACCTAACATGCAAAACCAGTTCTTTGTAGAGGTGACTCGACTAATTTACCTTTGAAAGGTATGAATAAGAAACATGGACAGAATGGAAATCAGTACCACTGTAGCTCTTTCAAGCACTCAAACTATGTAACACTCAATCCTTGGGGCATTTTCCCCAGAAGTGTTGAGAAGCTGTTTCCCTAAAGGCCTGTGGTAACAGATGTGAACAGTATTTATACACAGATCATGCACTGTGATAGGTTTCAATGTCACACAGCAGGAAGAAAGCACACATCATCATCACATCATGATCTTGCATGATCTCAGTAAAGATAAAAAGGCCCCTACTCACATGCTTGTCATAAATTGTCAAAGCAGCTTCATATTCCCCCTGGAAAAGCAAAGGAGGACTGTGGGTTAATGTGCAGACACAGCAACCAGACACAAACACATTAACAGGCACCATAACAGCTCCTCAGGATTGCCTGATCAAAACAAACCAAGCCAAAGAAACCCTGAGGTATTCAAAGCAGAAAAACCTGGATTTAGTAGGCAAAATGATCAGTGTGTTGAAGTTCCATCTAAGAATAAGAACCAATACTGGCACAAGTTGAGCAAGAAGGAAACACATGGAGATATTGCCTCTCATTCTAATGTTCCTCTCACAGATGTTTGCAAAAATCAGTGCATCCCATGGTGTATGCAAAGAGATGGGGAAAAATGGTTTTAAGCAGCCTTCAAGAAAGTTAGGTAGATAGGAAGTGACAAAATAAAATAAACTGTTGGACTCCTGTGGAGAATTATGTTCCTCCTGTGTTACTCTGCCTTCTGGCCAAAGGATGCTGCCTTCAAGGATGCCACATTTATCTCCCTATTAAGCTGAGCCCCATGAGTGCTAAGCATTAAATCCAAGGAAATTCTGACAGGCTGGGTAAAATTTCAACCATTTCTAAAGGCTTTCAATAGTAAGAATTAGTAACAATAATTGACAATAACAGCATTGGCAACCCAATTTAGAGATTATGGCCTCTTTTTTATAGTCAGCAAATTTTTGGGCCAGAAAATGAGTACTGAATTTGCTAAGAATTTTGTTAATTTTTGTCTCAAAATTAGAGATCCATGTTCATCTTGGTATCAAATAACTGTGCTAAATGTAATTAGTGAGACTACTGGATCTTCAAACATGCAATAATCTCAAAGCAATATTTCAACATTCTTAGAAAGATCCTAAAAATGCTGACCAATGCAATTAAAATTCTCAAAATAACAGTAATAAAGGACTATGCCACTTTGTAAATATAGAATTGTGCTATTTTATAAAACCAGCCCTTCAAATAGCTGACCCCCCCAAGAAAATGTTAGTTCTGCCTTTTAAAGAGCTTTAGATGACTTATCTAGACCATAAAGCACATTTATGAAAATATCTCATACCTTTTCAATGTAGTATAAAGCCCAGTGCCAGTAATTATGGCAAGCAAGCATATCACTGCTCTGGAGAGAAAAAAAATAATTACAAAATAACTCCCCTTTCCAAGTTACCTAGTCAGATTTCCGTTTCCTCCTTCAGGAAGACTGAGTACTTCAGGAGACACAAAAGAGACAAGAAATTTAAATCAGCTGCCAGGACACTTTCTCATTTGGTACACTTGTAGCTACTCAAGGCAACATCTCAAACCCAAGGTTCCCCCACATCATTTAAGAGTTTCACTTGGATGCCTCAGAATTCACCTTTCTTCAGCACCCTTTTAAAAAAAGAAATTTAATCCACATCTCTAAGAAGAGTAAGATTTGTCTCATCTAAAATTTAGGCATCTTGTCTGAAATAACCTGGCCAGATAGAGGAGAGAGAAGGATTTGGAGGCTTTATTCATCCCAGCCATTTAGAACCTACCTCAGACAAAGAGGAATCACTTTTTAAACAAGTTTTACTACAGGCTACAGAAGCTGCAAGAGATACCAAACACACTGGCAGCTCATCAGGTGAGATGAATTTTTGCTGAACTGCCCCAATTTCACACTGTCCTTTCCAGCTGGCACCAGAACTTCAAATCCCCTTCCCCAGCCTGCAGCTCAAGGCAATTGCAGCTCATTTTTGTGAATGCATTAAAAACAGACAAATGTAATTCCATAATCCTTTGGTGAAAATTAAAATACCAGAAAGGTTCACCCCTCTCCTCCTACTCTCTCCTGGTTCTGTAGTTAAACTTAATGGTCTCACAAGTGGAAAAATCATCTTTATTGTCATACTGACAACTGTAACAAGCACTTTCAGGAAGCACAAAGGTAAAGGTTCCCAATAAATGTCAGGGCTTCTAAGATAAACATTCTGGTAATCTTTGCTTGTTTAATATTAAATCATAAACCAAACCCAAGCAGCAGAAGCAGTTATGTGCTTGGCATAAACACTGATAATATCAAGTTGAATATCATACTGCCATTCCAAATGTCATACAAACAAGATCATGGAATTACCTGAATAAATAAAGCAAAACCTTTTCCCTGCTGCTAAATCTGAGTTCTAAAAAAGATTCAACTGCTAGAGACAAGTGGGCTTGCACTTGATTTTATTTGGATAAAGAGTAAGAATCACAGAAACATGCAACTATTTTAAGAACCAAGAGTTTAAAAAAAAATTGATCCAAAAATCACTGACTGGGGTTTTTAAGGTACCACCCAAACTGTCAATCACTGTTTCATTAAAACTAACATATTAAAAGAAAAAATGCTTTCTGGGATGTGACAGGTGTGAACGTCAAGCAAGAGTTTTCTGTCTGCACTTCCAAGCCCAGTATCTGAATGCTAAACTTAAAAAATGAAACAAGCACAAACCCAGCCTTTCTAGTCTCACTATCCAGTCCTGCTCTTGGTGTGAGGTGGGACAGTCAGCTCAGATGACTCTAAAATAGACTCTTGTGGGTTCTAGCAAAGGCAAACCTCCCAGCTCCCAGCTCTCAATATAACAGACTTAATCACTGGGTAAATGCTATCAAACACAAAATAAAACCTAATTTACAGCAAAGGACCACATAACAGACTAATTAACCTGTTCAGTACTCTGAAAGATGGTATCAAACATGTTGGATATATAAAGGTAACTGACACACAAGAAAGTAATTAGTACATTAGAAAATATATAAGAGCATGATTTCTCTTTTCTTTGTTCTTAAAATCCCCTCCCCCTCCAGAAGCAAACAAGTATTTTAGTGTTTTGAAACAGTTGATTTAACTGTGTCATTTTTCATCTCATCTTAGGTCCCATGAGGAGATTTAGCCAGGTCCTTCAAATGACTGACCATGCATACATCAGCCTTAGTAGAAAGCCTTTGAAAGGATCAGTGGTCACTTTACTTTTATAACCACAAACAGATCACAAATGGGGACAGTCACATCCCTCATAACATGCCACTTCTTCCTGCCTCTTGCTTAAAAGCTGCATGGAGAGTAGCAGCACCTCAAAGGAGGATTTCCTCTAACGTGCAAACTCTGCATTGATTGTAACAGGTCTGCAGGCCTGACTCAAGAACTTGGCTGCAGCAATTAAAGAAAAACTAAAAATAGCTTCCTCAGAGATGCCACAAAAACATTTACCTTCCAGTTCTTTTCTGTCTCCTTCATGAATTTTAAGCCTTTCTCCACCTCAGCTTTCATTTCATTTACATGAGCTATGGTATGGACAGACCATGCATCTGTCTGATTTATAGCCAAAGCCTGTGAGAGAAAAACAGGAAAACACAATGAGCCTTACAAACTTGCAAATGCAGACATTTATCACTGCTTATCTAGAAACAAGAGACTACTTTTTACTTGCTGCATGTTAAGTACATCCTTGTACCACTCCAACTAACCACAGCCCACAAGTCTGATTTGGACAGAAAAGGAAGAGAATGTTTCTTGGCTGACTTCACTTCCCAGTTTCTGCTGCAGGGAGATCAACACCTGCAAAACTTTAAAACACAGGCTGTGATGATGACTGTGAAATGACATCTATTGCACAGACATGCATCAAAGAAAGAACTGCAGGCACAATATATTCCATTATATAGTGCCTTGCAGATAACTATTTCTTTTCCAAAAATGGCCAATTCCTCTTCCTTGGCCCAAAACTCCCACTAGGCTTTTTGCATGTTGCAAAGTTTGTCAGGAACCTAGTAAAGGTCAAATTTTAGGGTTTAGTCTCTGTTTTCACTTTCAGCAATTTGATGTAACAGAAGTTTTGCCAAGAACACCCATTAGAGATGAATTGTGTCTGAGACTCCTGGAGGACAGGGATAACCCTGAGCACTGGAGAAAGTGTAATTACTATCTTCATAGAAAGGAAACAGGCTGGCTGACACTGATCCCCAGGAACAAGCATCTAGGAAAACAAAAGGGAGCAGGAAGCCAAGCAGGAGTGATTGTTAAGAGCAGACTATGTCAAAACAATCCAACATTCCTTAATAGGAGCAAACAGGTAATTATACATGTGGGAAGCAGCAGGTGGCTGATATGTGGATTTTATAGGGGTGTTCTGACCCCATGTGACAGGGCATGCTCATAAGCAAGTGAGGAGAATACAGCCCAGTGAAACTGCCTTGGTGGGGCAGAGATGTGAGAAGAGTCATCACAACAAGTTTCACAAAGGTCTGTGAGCATTTCCATGTGAGCTGTATCTCTTTGCTGCTTTGACTGACAACTGGCAGGAACCAACACCCTGTGTGAGAATCCTCAAGCCTTTCAGCACCAACAGCAGGCAGTTTACCTCATGGGCAACCTTCTCAGCACGGTCATAAAGGTTTGTTTCCACAAGTCCAAAAGAGTAGTAGCCCTTCACATAGCTAACAGAAGGGGGAAAAAGAACACATAATCCATTTATAACAAGGTTTAGTCCGGGACTGAAAAAACACACTAGAAAGAGCATTTAACTCAAAAAAGTCCTTGCAGAGCAATTTACAACAAGGTTCGAGCTGACAGGATACAGAACTGCCAAGCTAATTCCCAGGGGAAATGAGTGACCCTGAGACACCAGTATGGCAAACAGAGACAAGATGCACATCAGAATGGACATTTCCATCTCTGGATGAGATGGAATCACAGCTACACAGAACCAGCTGCTGATCTCCATAACAGCTGCAAGATGCAGAATTAAAAGCCTAGAAGTGAGACACTGCTGTCACCAAAGCTATCTGAGCATCTCCAAGGTAATCTACATTTTCCCCAGTGCCCACAAAACACCAGGAGGATACTTTTACATGAAGTGCCCCCTTAAAACTAGTTGTAAATCATCCAATTAAGCCATAAAAATAAAGAAAAACTAGGGATGTTATGTGTACCTTATTGATTTAATGGATCAAGATGAATAGTATTTTTATTGGAAAAAATGAAGAAATTTTACCACTGCTCTGGGTAAGGACATGATTTTATCCTATGTATTACACACCATGTGCTATATTTGACAGCAGTGAGACACAGCTCACTTAGGAAAAATCCCTCACCAACAGTGTCAAGAGGGATACATGTTCTATCCATGGTCAAGTCTGATTAATTTCTAGACTCCTGATTTTTGTCTACAGGTCTTGTTTCCAAAAGATCTGAACTTGTAAATCTGAACTTAAAAACCACATAGTCCTTGCACACCAGGTAAAGAGGAATTTCCAAGTGAAGCTTGACTCACCTGCTCAGAGGAACATCACGAGTCCAGAAAGGATAAACACGAGCAACAGAATCTCGCATTTGGCGCTGGTACCCCAGGTAGAAATAAGTGTCATGGGAAAACTTGAGGGCTAGCAGGTCAGTGGGGTGGCTCTGCAGAATCTGCTCCCATAGCTCACAAGCTTTTGGAAGTTGGCTAGAAATAAAAATTTATTTTTTTTTAGGCACACACGCCTGCCCCTACTGTTAGTCCTGAACTCAAACTATGCTGAAAAATAGAAAATTCAGCACCAAATGACTTATTCTCTTCCTTGAAGGAATTCTTTAGTCCTTTTTAAGATAATAATAGGATTATCTTCATTTGGCACCTTCTGAGAAATCTTATGAAAGAAATCGTGTTGGGTTACACCAAATCACTATAACACACAAGGAAAATGAAACAAGCTTAAACCATAAATCTAAAACTTTTCCTCCAGGGCTGAATAGTTCCTAGAGGGACCCATCATAATTAATGGAACTTTGTATGTATAAAGACACCTTCCCTCTCCTTTTGTAGGAATCAAACCCAGTGGCAGGGCCTCAGTAGCTTACTCATTTCCTTTGCTGAGCTGGGAGGCAAACCCATGCTTGCCCAATTGTTTGGCAAACAAATGAGAGTGAATCATTAGCCCATATGTTCTGCAGTTCATACAGATTTATCATATGGAATGAAGCAGTGTGCCTCTACAGCACACAGTGTGACACTCTTATCTCCCTGTTTTACAGGGGAAATAGGTTTTGACATAGGGAGACAAGAGAGAGAAGTCTGTAATTTTGTGTCTGTGCATCTGAGTCTGGACCCTACTGTAGCCAAATACTTCATTTCCTAATTCTAAACTGATGGATCTGTTGCACATTTTAAACTTGGAGTGCTTAATGCTAGGAAGTGGTGGCAATAGAGCACAGTGCTGCTCCCCAGCTAGACATGGCACTTGGGGTGGAGAGAGAAATTCAGGGACAATCTGTGACACCCCACCCTGCTCCTTTGCTAGATGTCAGCTACCATGACACACCACCACTGCCAACCTTCAGTTCTGCCTGCAGCAGACAGAGGAACTGTTGCCAGTCCCCTGAGCAGGGTGGCACAGGACTCACCCCCTGGCAAACACGTCCAACGCTGACACATGGAGCCTCTCCCTCTCTGTCAGTGGCTGTGCCTCGGAAAGCGCCACCATGGCTGTCACGGCGCTGCCCAGCTCCCCGTCGAGCCTCACGCTCCTTCCAGTGCCAATCAGCTCTAAGCCATTGGCAAGGACGTGTCCCATGGCTGCAGGAAACAGCACAGCACCAGCTGAGCCCACAGCACAGCCTTCAGCTCCACAAAGCACCAGAGGAGCTGAGCATTTCCAATAAAACTCACTTGTGGACACAGGGGTCCAGGAAGCCTCCCAAGCCTAAAGGTCTCAGAAGGTTTTCATGACAGCCACTCAAATATCATGTGAAATTAAAAGAAAAAAACACCACACAAAAGCCTTCTGCCTGCTCTACAGTTTGAGGAAGTTTTACAGAATTCTATAAATTATCACCTTGCCCTTGCATCAGCCAAGGCAGTTAAATACCAAGACAACAAGCATTAATTAACCCAGCACTTTCCATGCTCAGAATCAAAGGTTATACTCACTAAAGTTTGGATCTGCTGCTTTTAGCTTGGAGAGACATCCTTCAATACCTCCAAGGCTCTCATTATTGGTCCAAGTTGCATACTGTAAGAGAGACAGAGAAAGACAGGGTGGAGAAATCCTCTATGGTAAGGAGGATTTTTTCCTTTTGTTCTCACAGACACTTAAAATTCAACAGCAAGGCAAATGACTAAAAGACAAATGTTGCATTTGGGAAGGTTTAGTGTAGTAGAAAACCAGAAAAACTGGGGTTTAATTTAATTCAGTCACCAGCAGAAACATTTACCCTGGAGTTCTACAGGGCTTTTGGCTGATTTGTTGGTCCAGGTGGAATGAGCTCACTGGCTGAGGTTTTCACCACAGCTGCAGCATCTGGTACAGCCCTCTGCTAAAAGGGTTTCCTGCAGCCAGCTAAAGGCTGAACTCCTGTGGTGGCCTCATTTTGAGGCTCTCCCAGCTGATAAGGAATTTAAATATCAGCTGCAGTAAGGAGTGTTCCATGCATGAATCCCTTCAAATCCCATTTTCAGTCATACCTGTGTGAGCACAGCATCAAAGAGCTTACAGGCTTCATTGCTGGTCGTGGACAGGACAAGTCCAGCATCCTGCCAGGCCTGCACAACAAACAAACACAAACGTGCTCCTGTTACACCCTCATCTTCCTGACACTGACAGATGCTCACATTGATGGGTTCTGGTATTTTCATCAGCTGTGCACTTCTAAAAAGAAAAGCTGGAAGTACAGTGTGAGGCAGAAACAAACCTTTTGTTCAGTTGCAGTTACATTAACACTCAATTAGTTGGAGCTAAAGAAACCAACAATTACCAAGAAAATAAAATAGGTTGCCCAGCACCATTCTAAACTCATGAGAGCTGCTGGTGAGTCCCTCTGCTACAGGCACACCTTGTGTGAAGTAGAGACATGGTAAAATAAAACCCTGTTCTCCTATAATCTATAAATCTGTAAATCCTATAATCTATAAAATCTTCTTCAAACAATAATGTTCTTCTGAATCAACCTGCAGACCAAACAGCCTGGCAGAGCAAATCCACTCAGTCTCTGGAGTTAACCAACTGAAAATTTGGATCATTTATACACAAGCCTAACAACAACATGAACATGGGAAATGGATAAAGCTAAAAAGCAAAACAGAATTGGGCTGCCATAGTTTCTAGCAAGATAACATGACTGAGGCACAACATCTCCTGGCTGGCTGCTGGCAAGTGAGCAGAGTTCATTTGAGAAGCTGCCCCAATCACTCCAGCATTACTTTAATGCAGTACACAGAATATGGAGGATAGATAACTACTATAAAAAGAGACCTGGGGCAAGCTAATTCAGACTTCTCCTAACGGGGCTTAGTCCTTCCTGATGCTGCAAGAATTCAGCTCTTCTCATTTTACACTTTAAAGCATTTCCTAGCTATAATAATCTGTCAAAATTTTTAAGTAACCAGGCAAAGACAACTTTGTTAATATATCCTAAAGCTTTCCCACTGTGATTGGATTAAAGGCTCATATTCCAACAGCTAAAGCAATTGAGTCTTCAAATTACATGCCTGAAAGACTAGACCTGAATCTAAAATTACCCATTTTCTTTACAATTCATACTATATCCATGACACTGAAACTGGCTGCAATAAACTTCCTAACACAATCTGAAGCACTAGGAAGCAAGCATTTGTTATCTGCACAGGACACACTCTGTTCTGTGGGTCTGGTGAGACTTTGCAACAAGGTCTTTCTTTATCCATCATAATCATACATATTTATTAATACATGCTTCTTATCTAATACACAGAACTAATTCCTAGAATGAATTTGCATGCATCTTCCTCCTATGGGAAGTTCTTTTCTGGCCCTGGAGAGTCATAAAAAGGGGTCTCTGGTGGACATATTTATAGAATGCTTTGATATTAAAAGTGACCTGTCCTTGAACTTTTTCTTTGGACATGTGCTGCTGTTTCTGTGTTACATAACTTGCCAAAAAAACACTGCAGTCCTTCTTATCTGTTTCTCCATTGGTTCCAGCCATGTTTATAATTCTGTGTGCATACCTTTAAGCCTTTATCTTGTATATATATCTATTTATAAATATACCTTTATAGGTTTATATATACCTATATAAAGCTTTACCTTATATATATACACATATATATACCCCCCTTTATCTTTTTTTGTCAGTTAGTCTTTAAGCTCTATTCAGCAACCTCAAGGGAGCTGAAAATTTTTACTCTCTATGTCATTTATCATCCAGAAAAGGAATAAAGAGAAAATCCAAGCAGGTAGCAAGGTTAGGCTTGCTGCTTACTGGCTGTCTTCCATGGTGCCCTGCAAAGTAGGCCAGGAGCCACCCTGAGCATCAGTCATCAAAAACAAGCTTCCTCTGGAGCAGGACTCTACATCACTGCCTGTTTCACTGTTTTACACAACAGCCTGAGGTGCTTGCCAAGCAGAAAATGATGTCCCATTCTGAGGGGACTTGATGCAGATTCACAAAAATGGAGAAGTCTGTGTGTGAGCACCAGAACAAACCAGCAGAACAAGGGTTAGTGGAAAATGTGTCTGCCTCTATCTCTAAGGACAGTGCTGATCTAGCTGAGGTATGTGCTATTTCCAGCCCCTCTGGAAAGCCTCTGTCCTGCTATGGATGCAGCCCACCTGACTCACTCCTCACTGGAAAACTCCCACTCTGGCAACAGGAGAATGGCAGCAAGACTGTGTCACATCAGGGATGCCACTACTGCGTGCCACTACCAGCACATCAGGACAATGGGCTACAGGGCAGAACCACGCCACAGCAGCTTCTGGTTCCCAAGAGATGTAAAAGATGTACTCCAAGCCTAATCCGTCATTGCCAACTGAGAGCTGAAGAATTACTGGAACCACAGAAAAGGCAGCACCCCTTGTCCCCTAGGATATACATAAGGGGTCCGACCCAGACTACTCGGGACACTCAGGTCCTGGGGCTTCTCTCTAGTGAGATTTCAGACTGTTACTGAAGAAATCCAGGAGGGAGTGTGAGTGGGCAAAAATCAGCCTCAACAATCTGTAAGGCTCATCAGCTCCCCTTCCCACAGAGGCTGCCTTTGGGTTCTCTTATATTGATCTCCCACAGCCCTCTCTCTAACTCCGAGAGAGAGTCTTCCCTCTTGTATTAGACAGTCATGGCCTCTGCTCTCCTCACTGCTTCTTGGTGAGACCAAAGCCCTGTCCTTTCCCCTGCTCTAAGATTAGAGCTCAGTCATGAGATCTGGCGACTGTTTATTTGTATTTTCTCCCCTGCTAGAATCTTAGCTGGCTCTCAGAACTGTGCTCTCCGTGGGCTGCAGTCGGCACCTGCTGAACTCCTTGCGTGACAGATCCCCAAAGCTCTGTCAGTCACGCACCTGTCTCACGCAATCTTCGAGACTTTGTTTTAACCTGCCACTGCCCTAGTTAACCAAAATACAACCATAAAAGGAGTTTATCAGAAAGAGAGCATTCAAATTACTTAATCAGTAAGCAGCTCCCGCAGGTTGCACCCTTTGACCCGCGGCTGATTTAGAGTTAATCGAAGGCCTGACTCACTTCTGAGGCCCACGGAGGGGGCAGGTGGGTGCCGTGGGAACAAGACCCAGAAATGCTCACACATGGCTCTGCTTCCCCGGTAGAAGAGATGAGCGCAGCGACCCTTCTTCCCCTTTCCCAGATCTCAACAGCAGCTTCCCTCCTCCGAAACCCACCGGAGTGTATGAGGCTGAGCTCTAGCCACAGTGAGCCCGCCCGCCGGCAGCCTCCGGGACCCCACGGAGGCCCCCGCCACCCGTGGGCGCAGGGCACGGGCAGGACCGAGCCGCCCTGGCTCGGCGCCTCAGCGGTGCCGTTCCCCCGCAGCCCCTCAGCGCTGCCCTGACCTTGCAGCCCCTCAGCCCTGCCCTCACCTTGCAGTCCCTCAGCGCAGCCATGGTCCCCCCGCAGTCCCCAGCCCAGCTCTCACCTTGCAGTCCCTCAGCGCAGCCATGGTCCCCCCGCAGCCCCCCAGCCCAGCCCTCACCTTGCAGTCCCTCAGCGCAGCCATGGTTCCCCTGCAGTCCCCAGCCCAGCCCTCACCTTGCAGTCCCTCAGCGCAGCCATGGTCCCTGGGCAATCTCGCCGCTCCGACGCGGCGGGGGCGGGGCCGCCAGCGGCGCGAGCGGCGGGCGGTGCGTGCCGGGTGCGCGCGGAGCCCCCGCGCCGTCGCTGAGGGACGCAGGCCGCAGCTCGGTGGCGATTATTGACCCCCAAATCTTTGTTCCTTCTTCCGGCCCGGCCCGGTGTCCGAGGTTAAATAGCGTTCTCACCAGCTGCCCTGCGGAGGAGGCTGTGGTGCCCTCGGGCTGCTGTCACAGCCGTTGGGCCACCCCAACGAGCAGCCCCGGCAGGCCGCGCGTCCTCCGCCCCGTCCCCTCTGGCCGCGATGGCCGCGCTCCTCCTCCTCCTCATGCAGCTGCTCGCCTGCTGCCGCCGGGGCTCGGTGGCGTCCCCTGTCCGTCTCCAGCCGTCACCCCTGCGGGTCAGCTGCCCGGGCCCTCACGGCCAAGTCTTCCAGCGGCAGGACAACGAGCACAGGGTGTCGTGCCTGTGGAACAGCACCGTGACCCTGCATTACCAGCCCGCCCCAGGAGCAGGGCTGGAGGTAGAGGAGGAGGAGGAGGGACAGCCGCCATCCCCACCTTGCTGCCTCTGGTACCTGAACGCGGCCTTTCTGAGGAACATCTCACGCTGGTCAGGCCGGGTGGTACTGCAGACAGAAGCTCCCTCGCCCGGGGCCTCCAGCCTTGTAACAGTGCAGTGCTCCTCTGCCTCCTGCGCTGCACCCGTGTGCTTTCACCGCAACGTGAGCGTCGAGATGGCGGAGCAGGATGTGCGGCTGTTCGTGCTTTGGCCGCAGACACGCGTTATCCAAGCGTGGCAGCCCGTGGAGCTGGGCTGGTGTGCACGCCTCAAGAGCGCTGCCTGGCAGTACCGCTTCAGCAGCCGGGGTGGTGTCCCCTCGAGCCTTCTCCTTCCCAGCAGTGAGCACCAGGACACAACATCACCTGCTGTCTATCCAACAGTTGAGTTGGAACAGACCTGTGCCACCTACTACAGCTACCGCTTGACTGTGCGCTACAGGCACCCCGGGATCCACGTTGCTTTGGTCAGTATTGAGCAGATGCCCCACATAAGCCTCAACCTCTCTCTCAAGGTGGAGCCTGACTTGGTGCATGTCCTCAGTGTCAGCTCCAAGCTCCTCAGTGTTCCTCAGCAGCCCCTCAGCTTGTCCTGGTGGCTTCAGCCCCTTACCCTGAGTACACTTGCCTACAGACTGGTGGACACACAGGCTATAGGAGGGTGGCTGTGCTCCTACAGTTCATTTACACTGCCAAGCAACTTCTGTGCCATTTCTACACCTCAGAGCCTGGATGAGATGGTGGTGGCCAGCGTTTACTTCCATGTTGAGGGAAAGAGGTTTGAGGAATTGATGGGGGAACTGCACCTGCTCAATGGTACCCTGAGCTTAACTGCTGGCAAAGAAACTCCCATACATGTCAACCTTTGTCCAGGGAAGACCAACAGCAGCACTTACATTTTCAGGTACAACCAGGGAACATTTTACACATCTAAAGACAACAACAGCACTTTTTCCACAGATCGTCCTAACACACACACTGTGTTCTACCAATACAAGGAGCTCTCCTACTTACTCACCATAGAGTTTCTGGCCTTACAGTGGTACAAGTTCAAAATGTACCTTTATATGAATCAGAAGAGGGCTTTGATTAGGTCACTGGCAGAAAGAGACCTTGACGTCCACGTTTTCAGCAGTGCCCGTCCTTCTGTTCTGCAGAACTTTAGTTACTTAGTGTGGTTTATCCCTACACAACATCCGATGCTACAGTGTGAATGGACCTTCTATCTGCAGCTTTTTGGCACAAAAAAAGACCATATTGTCCAGAGTAGCACGTACACATACAATGACCACGTAAAAAATGCCACGCGTTTTGTCCGTCGCTCTGCTTTACCCTTTGATGCAGAGAAATACACGGGGTTTGTGGCAAAAGTGAACTGCACCAGCAGTGCACCTATCCCGGCTCTTTTAAGTGTCAGGCTCAACAACCGTACTGCAAAAACCATAGAAGCACCAGTGGTTTGTGCGCAAAAAAATTGTAGGATAGTCAGGTGTTGGATTCAGAGACCTACTCCCAATGCCAATATCTTGTACAAGAAAAGGGCATTAGAATTTTTCCTCTTTGTCAGGTTGGACGTAGAGTGCGACACTGGCATATCTATCAAGCCTCAATGGCAAGTCTATCCTGCTACGGACACAAAATCTGACCCGGACTGGTCAAACCCAGTAGACACTTCTAGCATGTTTGGCGTGAGAATGATACATTTAACTGTTGCCGCTAATAGTTTAGATTATGGGTTGTATCTGTTTTATTTCACTGCTGAGGTAATCCTAATTAGGACCTCAACAGTCCTCAAGGCCCATGATATGGTTTATGTTCAGGTTGAGAGAGCCGATCTAGTGGCAAATATCTCAGGAGGCTCGGTCCGCACAGTGAAATTTTCTGACAGATGGACTCTTGATGGTTCTGGATCCTCTGATCCTGATGCAGCGGAAGGAACAATGATATTTACTTGGTACTGCACTAAAGACTTTGCAGACTATAAAACCATGAGATTCAAATGGAAAAACAGATGCCATCCTTTGCAGAATGATTTGAGATGGGTAACATCCTCAGGTCCCATTCAAACAATACCACCAGAATACCTCCCAGGAAGCACCTTATACTACTTTCGCCTGGTGATTAAAAAGGGCAGAAGGATGGCTTATGCTGATCAAGTTATAGAAATAGATCCTGGCCCTCCACTCATTTTGGATATTAAATGCATTGAAAACTGTGGTGCCAGTTTAATTCCAACAGAGAGATTTGCCCTATCTGGAAAATGCTCAAACTGTAAACCGAGCAACAAGCCACTATATTACTGGTCCCTTTTTTCAGACACCTCTAAAGAAATTGATTTTGACTGGGCTTCCAAAACATCAACGGGGAGGTCTGGGGCTTACCTGTCTATACATGCTCTGACTTTCATGAAGCCTGAATATCCAACCTACATACTTCACTTAAGTGTAACTACCTGGGATGGTAGGTCCGCATCCTTCAGAAAACCCTTTGCAGTAAATACTCCACCTAAGGCTGGCAGGTGTAACATCAGACCCCGCTACGGGTTTGCCTTTCAGACAAAATTTGTTGTTAAGTGTAGAGGATTTTCTGACAGCCATTTACCGCTGACATATAAAGTGATAGTAGCTTCCAACGTACCCCAAACTACCACAGTAAGTTCTGTGGTGGAAAACACATTTGGCACAATTCTGTACTTTGGTTCTGAGCCTAAAACTCCTCCATCTTTTCTCCCACTTGGAATGCCCTCTCGTTGGTACCGTGTGATACTTCATGTTCAAGTCCGTGATGCGTTCAGGTCATTTACCCAGGTGAGTTTACGTGCCTATGTGAGGAAGCCACAAAACACTCAATCCCTTGTACGTATGTTTCATGACCTGCTGGATTCAGCAAGCCATTTAAGCGTGTCCACATCTGCTCAGCAGCTCAGCGATCGTCTTAGAGGTGGTTATTTGATTTATCTTGCGGCCTCACTCTTAAACTATGTTAAAACCACACCAATTGTCCAGCTCCCCCAGGCTCACCTTCGGGAAACTGTGGTTAAAGCAGCCTTGAATATTTCAGTAAATAGCATCATGGAAATCAACCAAGTAGTGGCTGTTATTTCTGAAATCACAGAGTCAATTGAGAAAATGAATGTTAGGTCACAAGACCTTGCCATTGGGAAACTGACAGAAGTAACGGGAATTCTGAAGAGACAGAGGAGTCAGATCAATTGGTCTGAGGGAGCAGAAATTCAGACCAGTGGAATACTAAGATGCTTGGCCAATGTCCTAAGAGCTGATCTTCTGCATCTCAAGAATGTCAGTGCAAATGGAATTCAACATGTTTTCTCCATCATGGAAGGTGTAACAGAGATAGTTTTCTGGGGAAAAGTCCCTCAAGAAATAGAAACTCTAATAGAAACAGGACACTGGAATATCACTGTGAAGAAAAATGAAGCCTGGAACATTACAAATTGTTTGCCTGAAATAGACACCTGCCGCAATTGTTTTTATCCAATAATAAGAAAAGGAAACGTTTCAGGAGTGGCGCCGGACACTGTGTTTTCCACTGCTGTTTTTGATTTTGATGAGAGCCCCTTCCCATGGTTAGCTTACACATCAGATATTATATCAATGGTCATGGGGTTTAAAATGGCAGAGACTAAGACTGATGGGGATCTAATTCCATTCATGCCTGAAAGAGCAGACATTTTTCTTGCCAGGAAAGGTGGAGTTGCAACTTTTAATTTACTAATGGGACCCGATAAAACACAGACGTACACAACTGGAGGATTTCTTTTTGAGATCAATGAAACTGCCACGAGTGTGTACTTCCAGATCAAGACAAAATTAAAAGTTACTTTCAAGATGCTGATATTTACAGGTAGCAATCTTACTGACGCTCAGCCCGTGGCCTCATTTATTGCTTTTCACAACAGGAAAACAATTGCAAGTGAAAATGAGACAATCATTGATGACTGCAGCGTTAAAGGTCCCTATATAGTCTGTCTCCCAAAGTCCCTGCTGGAAAACATAGTGCAGGAAAGTGGTGCAGGTGCTCAGAACATCACTGTTATCTTGGAGACACACTATATCTTAAGGTACCCAAACCAGAAAATGGTGAGCATATACATTTTTAATGACCAGTGCCTATTTCTGAATGGGATTGAAAGTGAGTGGAGCCAAGAGACATGCGTGATTGGTCCCCTGACCAACTGGGAGCAGGTGCACTGTATCTGTGTCTCCACGCGATACCGCAGGAGTGTGTCAGCCCTTGCAGCACCCAGCATCAGGTTCCTGGCAGCCAAAGTAATAGTTCTTCCCAACACAATAGATCTGGGGAGAAACCTGATAGCAGACATACCTAAAAACCCACTGACCCTCATAACACTGCTCTGTATTTTTATCATCTTCTTGCTTTTGTGCTGCTGGGCTATAAGAAAAGACAGGGCTGAGAGGCAGATCAAGTACATTATCGTTCTGCCAGACAATGAGGCCTCTGATGATGGGAGCTTTTTGGTCACTCTGTACACAGGCAGTCGCTGTAATGCTGGGACCAAAGCAGAGGTTTTCCTGCAGCTCATCGGCCAGTACGGCAGGAGTAAATTCCGTTGTTTGTGGCACCGGCCTTCTCCAGCTTTCCAACGGGGAAACATTGATTGCTTTCTGATAACTACTAAAAAAAAATTGGGAGATATTAGTTCCTTCAAGATCAGGCTCAATAATGAGGGCAAATCTTCAACCTGGTTCTTAAGCAGAGCTGAAGTTGAGGACATGTCCACCAGGAAGGTCTGGTTCTTCCTGTGCAGAAAATGGCTTTTCCTTGACAAGAACCATCCCTCACGAGCCTTGAAATTTTCTGTCACAGACCCCCAGACACCTCTACCCAAAGCTGACTATTTCCTTATTCATTTTAACAGGAGACTGACAGAGTACCATCTGTGGATCTCAATTTTTGCTCCTGTTAATGCTGGGGCTTTCACCAGGTTCCAAAGGTTGTGTACATTTTTAGCAGTGCTGTTATTCACCATGCTTGTTAACATTATGTTCTTTAATGCTGAAAAGGATGACGAAGCTCCGATATACCTGAGGTATGTGAGATCAATAGCAGTAGGAATTGAATGTGCTTTGCTTACCCTCCCTGTGGAAATGTTAATAATTGTCTTGTTTAAGTATTCCCAGAAGGATCCTCCTCCTGTTGTGACTAAGATGTACCCAAAGGTAGATTCTAGGTACTGGAATAATTGCATAATATCTGAAAAAGATGCAAATGTAATTGACACACAGGAGGAGACGACACCTGAGAGTTCCTCTGAGATGGATAATAAGTCCCAGAAGCCAGGTTCCAATATCCTAGAAGGGAGCATCTTGTCCAAAGTAAGGAGACTAAGCACGACCATCAGGCGGCTCCGCAAGATCCCGGAGAGTGAGCCGTTGCTGTGTTGGTGGTGTGTCCCTGTGGCCTGGCTCCTGGTTCTGACCATAACCGTGCTCTCATCCTTCTTCATCGTGCTCTATGGTTTGTCCTATGGCTACCAGACTTCCCGGGAGTGGCTCATAGCGTCTGGAACCTCCTTTCTTCAGAACGTGTTTTTCAATTCAATTCTGAAAACCTTATTTTTCACAGCTATAAGCACAATTCGCCCAAGATACTGTGAAGATATCAGATGGGTAACTCGGGAAAAGCATGTGGAGTTTAACTCACCTGAAGAAACTCAGAGCACAGGTCGCCAAAAAAACTCGGAAGATACCGGACAGGCAACTCAGGAAAACCCTGTGGAAACTAACTCAGCTGAAGAAACTCAGAGCACAGTTCATCCAAGATACTCTGAAGATACCACAATGGAAACTCAGGAAAAGCCTGTAGAGATTAACACAGCTGAAGAAACTGAGAAAGATACCTGAAACTTGCTGATGTCAGAGGCACCAAGCAATATCAGCATTTGGAAGCTGATGAACGAAAACTTGCTGAGAAGGGCAAAAATTAAAATAAATGCACTTATTTTCATGAAAGTTTTCATCTGTCACCTTGTCTTTTTATCACTGCTATTGAATTTCCCACTGCATATTCCACTGAGAATGCCAACAGTTTCCACTGCAGCCAGTCCTTGAATAGAAGCTGCTTTCAAAATACTTCTCCCACCCAAGTTCTGTGGCTAAGCATGACCTCGCTTCTCGTGCACTATCAACTCTGCCCAGCTCGCAGAGGTGATGCCCGTGCTGAGCATGGCTCTCACCTCTGGCTGGAAACACCGGCGTGTCCGTCCCGGGACCGGGAACGCCTGGGTGTCCATCCCGAGAGCTGGGGACACGCTGGGAACGCCTGGGTGTCCATCCTGAGGGCTGGGGACGAGGGGAACGGCTGGGTGTCCGTCCTGAGGGCTGGGGACACGCGGGAACGCCGGGGTGTCCATCCCGAGGGCTGGGGACAGACGGGAACGCCTGGGTGTCCATCCCCAGGGCTGGGGACAGACGGGAACGCCTGGGTCTCCATCCCGAGAGCTGGGGACAGACGGGAACGCCTGGGTGTCCGTCCTGAGGGCTGGGGACACGCTGGGAACGCCAGGATGTCCCCAAAGCCGGAGCAGGGCATGAGGGAAGGCGGGAGGCGTTCGCGGGCGCACAGCGCCCCCTGCCGGCCGCCTGGCGCCCCCTGTGAGGGAACGGGGAAAGGAAACCGGGAACCGGAACCGGGAACCGGACACGAGAACGGGAACGGGGAAAAGGGGTAGCCCCGGTAACTGGGTGGAAAGTGAGCGCTGGAGGGAACTGGAGCCAGCGGGAAACAAGAATCGAGAGGCAAACAGGAGCTCGGGATGGAGCGGGAAATGGGGGCTTGAGGAACCGGGAATGGGGAGCAAAGGGAGCTGAGGAGGGACCGAGGAATGGGAGACGGGGCGAAAGGAACTGGGAGCTCCGCGTAGGGGTGGAAATGGGGACCTAGGGACAGCCTGAGGGAGCTGGGAACCGGGAATTGTGGGGCAAAGGGGAACCGGGCGGAGAACGGGATCCGGGCGGGGGAACCGGGAGTGGGGGACTGCTGACGGGGAGACACTCACAGTTCCCGAGCTAGAAGTCGCTGTCTTCCAGCTCCAGGCACCTTTGAGCCTAAGAAGTGGATCTGTGCATTAGCAGGTAGTAAGGATATAGAACTATATTCTTACAACTGAAGTGGCATGCTTTATGTAAACAAAATTTAAGACTTTCATGCTTCTGGGTGCCATACCAGAAATATTTTCCACGTGCCTTAACATCCCGTGTTACAATAAAAGCATTAGTGATACCTCGTCTCCCTTTGTGTCCTGCCTCAAACACAGTCTGTTATCTCTACGAATATGACAAGGTTTTGTCAAGAGCCACATGAAGGCTCCCTTGAAAGTTTTATTCTGCCCAGATGCAGCAGTCTGAGGTTGTTCAGACCAAAGATGGTTTTTGTTTGAGGAGAGTTGTAGGAAACTACTTGGATTCTGCTGATAAAGGCATTTGTAACAGAGATGTGCTCCCCAGGCTGGTTGAGATACCAAGCTCTCTAGCCTGTGCATCACCTTTGCACTGATCTGTTGACTAAATCAGTGTTTTTACTACTACAAAAATCACTACACCAAAAAAGTTGTTACAAGCCCCAAAATTCCCAATAGACAGGCAAAACCTGAGATTTGGATTAAGAAAGGAACATATTATCTATGTGGTTGCAATGGTTTGGGCTTGTTTATTCTTCAGTCCAGGCCTGGAAAAATCAAGGAGTGGCAAGTGGTTTTTGCTCCTTTTGTCAGAGCCTGGTGAAGACGTCCTCACCTGCTCTGTTTTCTTTTTTGCTGCCCATCTAACACCTGAACCATGCTGCCTCCCTTGAAGTCTGCTTTTAACTGCAGGCCATAATAACTTTGCACTACATCTTCTCCCCCAGCTGTTTGTTCATTTTGTCATAATTTTCCCAACATGAGTGAAGTAATTACTCATTAACCATGGTTGGAGTCATGTGTATGTGCAGAAGAGAAGCACAAATTTAAATGTGGCATGAAACATCAGAGTGTTTTTAAGCCTTCTCTTCCTAGACCTTTGAAAAACTTTGAAAAACATGGTCAACATACAATTTCTGTCAAGACCCCATCAGCTTTGCTGCTTAATTAGCTCTACTCTGAGCCCACACTTTCTTTTTGGACCTCAGTGAAATCCTGGTCAGACCTGTCTGTGTGTACTGGACAGATGGAGATCTAAAGCCAAAGAAAAGTTTATTAAATATCTGTGACATGAGGATGCTGCCAATTCTTGGTGGATTTTGAGGTCCTTGGGTAAAAAGTCAGAACTGTGAAAATGTTATGTGTCTGCCTTCATAACATGGGACCCAGGAGGAGCAGTCCACTCTGGTTTTAGTGAATTCTAGGATCCACACATCTCCAGCCATGATTACATTTGTCATATGAGAAAAAAGCCATTTTTCTTCTGTTTTACCTGTGATGAACAGAGAAGTAAATTTGTCCAAAAGAACTTCTGGAAGGAAAGAGCATAAGTATAGACCCTCTGGAGAACAGACTGTGCAGGGTACAGAGCATGCACAAAAGGAATGGCCTGGCACTCAGTGATAAAACAGGTCTTCAGCTGTCTAAGAACACATATTTCTCTGTGTCCTACAGAGAACTGTGGAAGTAGTTCTTGTATATGTGCCTTGATACCTGTTTGATGTATCAGGTATTGAAAGAAGTGCAGCTTCAGTACCTGCATGGTTTTTGGGCAAAGTAATCCAAGTACTAGTTGGGAAGCCAAGTCTTTCTGACAGGGGCAAACAGAGTAACCTGAAAACATTGCTAAAAATTCAGGAAGTCTTGTGCCTGCCTGGATTCACCTTGTTCCATATTGCTGCTTGGCTAGAAGACAGGAATTTGACACAGGTGTATGTCAGGAGGTTTGGAAGCTGCTAACTCCTGACTAAAAGTCTTCATAACCTCCACTGTAAACTGAAACCAATGAAGGTTTGGTTGGTGTGAAGGTGTGAAACAAGGAACTCTGCAAATGTTTGTGACAATTCCCAGCAAGTGTCTGGGAAAAGAACTTTTGAAGGGTTGGGTGATGGTGGGCTTTGCTCCATCAGATGTGCTGCCAGAGGACCTCTCTGCTGTTTTTCTGTGCTCACTGTTCACACCAGATGGGATAACAAACCTTGAGGAGCATGTCCCAGAGGAAATGAGCATGGCTGCAGAAGGTGTGCTGGGCCATGTACATGCAGAAGTTTTAGGCAGGGACATGCCTGTCTTTATTCCCAGGTTTTCTTTCACTCCTCTGGTAGTTTTGTTTGCTTTTCCTTCTGGATAGTTTTGTTGGTGGTTTCTTTTGGGTTTTTTTTTTGCTTCATTCTGCAGTTCCCAACTCGAGCTCAGTCCTAACAAACTGAGAGCTGCAGTCACACTTCATTGGAAGAAATTCCCTTTCCCAGGTATGTTAATGCTGAACATCTTCCTGGTCACAGGAGAAATTCGGCACCAGCTCCACAGCATGGACATTGTCACATGCAACACCATGTCGTGGGGCTGAGTCTTTCCTTATAGTCCCAACTTTGCTTTCTGTAGGGAGATGAATCACTGGAGCTCTATTTCTTCCTTTTAGGATTATGTCCAATGACAGTGACTTATTTCCTGAAATACTGTGTTAGCCTCTCCTGTATTTCCACAAAATCTTGGTGTTCCTATTTTTAGACTCTGTTGGAAAGTATTGCACTAAGTTTAGGTTGTGCTTAACCAAGCTGATACTTTCAGTGGTACCTGTGTGGCCATGCACTTAACTTTTTTTAAGGACAACTTAAAAAGTAATGGTGATCACTTATATATTAATAGAGCAACTTTCTCTTCCCCACTATGGCTGTTAATGTAACAAATTTCTAATAGGGAGCTGCAGTGTGGAAGGGAGACAAAATGAGTTCAGAACAGAGGGTTACTATTGCTGTAGGTTGATTTTTTATCACGGTTGAACCAGAAGGAGATTTAATGAAATCTGACCTCAGATCTGTTTTTTCCATTTTGGCAAAGAATAACTGTTCTGTGATCCAGAACTGATGATCACTTCAGCAACACTTCATGTTTGGATCTCTTGTGTTATGGATAGATGATGCCTTGTGCAGCCTTCCTGTGTGAACCTTTACCTTCCCACCTAATTTAAGATTCTTACTAAATGTTGCCTAATTTAGAGTAGGCATCTCTGAGTAAGGGGCACTTGGGCTTAGTTTTTGTTGAGTGTTGGTTTCTCAGCTTTGTGAAATCCTGGATCTTAGGTATAGATGACTTTTTGAGATTCACTGTGTGTTCAGAAGGCCTTTATACCTAAGGAAGGGGTTTGATTTGCCTGTCTGTGTTACTCCTCTGTCCCTACAACTGTTCAGAAGACACGCTGGCTTTCACATCTAGACTGTTTATCCTGCTGCTCTGTGTCCCATGGCTAGAAGGAAGCCTGCAGGCATCTCTGTTCCTTCCAAGCAGAGAATGCCAGCACAACTCCCCAGCCTGGGAGAAAAGGGTGCTGCAACAAATCAAGGTTTAATTCAATCAAGTGATCTTTGGGAGAGTGAGTAAGGATGAAAGTTCTGATCACACCTTGTGAAATTGCAGTTCTGGGCTAATTCATGCTGAACCCAAGGTAAGTCACCTCAAAGGAAGAGCAGGGAGGCAGCCACAGGTGACCTGAACATGCCTTCAGGGCTGTAGCATGAAGGAACAGGAGGAAGAAAGTTGTTCACCTGGGGATTAACTAGCAAGTCAGAAGGTTCTGCTGTTTTATCTCCTGCCTGATCAATTAGGCAGCAGATTTTCTGAAGAAGGCAAAGTTGCTGGTGCTGAAGTGTGTTTAAAAATCTGTCACACCAAACACTGACACATGCCAGGGTATGGACTGCCCTTCTACTAGAGAGCATTCCTACATGTAGAAAATCGAGTTGTGGATATTTTAATAGATTATTGTCATCAACAGTGAATTCTGCAGGAAAATCCTGGCAGGTAAAAGAAACAAGGGTTTCTTAGAAGAGGATTAAGGGTGTGTCAATGTTGGTTTTATCTGACAGCCTCTCAAATCAAAGTCTGCATCTGTTTATAGGTACTTTGTTTCTTCTATGGTTTCTCTTGTCTATCAGTGACTCAGAAATACAGCAGTCTCCTGTGGAGTATTAAGAGGGGCTTAACCTATGCATTGTAAATACTTGTGCTAATGAGGTTTGAAGCAAAGAAAATCAGATTACTTATCTGTGCTACTGCCACTGACCCTGACAATTTAAGGGTGATTTATGATTTCTGGCATGCCTTCCAGGCCTCTGAGCAGTGTGTTCCAACCCGAATTGCCCTTAAATCTTTAGGAGTCTCCAGAGAACTGGACTGAGAGCCGTTTCCCCATGTCTTTATCAGGTATCAGTTGCAGAGAAACACTCCTTCAGCACTACCCAACCTGTGCCTTTCTTTTACTGCAGTTATTTCCTTACTATGGCACTGAAATCTGTGTGCTTCACCTTTTGCCAGGATATGTGAGCCAACCTCACACACATCCTGCAGCACTCTAGGCTTGACCTAGCATGTGGAGCATGTTAGTTCAGTAGCTTCTGTAGAGCTTGTTGCTTCAGTGGTTACCCAAGCATGTGGATATCTGTGTTCTTTCCAGAAGAGCTGGGCATGTGTGTCAGGTATAGATGTGTTAAAATACCTTGTGGCTTCCAGTCAGAGTGGAAAGTGCTCAGGCAGAATTCAGTTCTAGACAAGCTGTTGTCAAAGACCTGTCAGCCAGACAGACTTGTGATGTGATACTGTGCTGCTTCAGAACATTCCAAGGTGAAAAAACCCCGTAGTGGTAGCACCTGGTGATGGTTTGGGCTGCTTGTGACCACAAATTTATCTGTCATTACTAAGAAGGGACATTTTCCTCAAGAGGTCCTTTATCCTGCTGCTGGTTTGCTAGAGAGAAATGAGTTCTCACTCTGCTTCACATGTCTGGAGGGCAGACAAACACCTGGCACACTGTCACATCCTGCTAGGATGGCATGTAGTGCCAAACCAATGAGCTGACCATTGTGATAAACCTTTGTCTGGCTCAGCTGGGTTTATGGCATAAAGCCATGGTTATTCAAAGCAAATGAACTTTTTGGAAGCCACTCTTTGTGAGAAAGTGCATCTCAGGACTTGTCTGCTTGGCAATTTAGACTAAAGGTGTGAAGCACATGCATGAACTTGACATTAAATATCTTTCTTCAGAAGGAAATGTCTTTACTTTGTTGTACAGCAAACTTTACTTCTGAATGGGAGCATTTAACTCTGAAATCTGTGCATTCGTTGACCTCAGCTTTGATTAGGAACCTTAACTTTCCCAAATGCTGATGTGTAGACATGCTCTCAGGACAAATGATGTTCCCAGTGAAATAAAACTTGGTACAGCTGCTACCAGTGACTTGTAAGCTGGGAGTAAGATGGAAAGCATCATAAATTCATCTGTGCCTTGCAGGCAGGATCATATGCTTTTCAACTGGCATAGCCAAAAATGTGTTTGGACATAGATATCATTCCTTCCCAGTGGTAGGCATTGAACAGATTCTGTTCTACATGCCATGGTCTGTGAGAGAGCAGGTGTTTCTATATCTAATGTGCTTCAGCTCTCAACCCAGGGCTGTTATTTTAACTTGGGATCAGGACACATTCATTCCAAAGTCTATGACCCTCACTGCCATAAATACTTCTTTTTTTGTTGTTGTGGTTCTTGGTGTTTTGCACCATTTTAAAGAAAAAGTCAGCATTATAGTCTTCTCAATTTGATTCAAATGACTTTCCATACTCTACTTCTTTGAGGTTAATGATTTCTCCTTTTTAAGGAAGACTGATTACAGAAATGCAGGATTCAAAAAGCAGACTTCTTAACTGAGTTAGCTCATAGTGTGAAGAATCTGAATTACAATATACAGGGAGAAGAAATGGGTAGCATGTACATGTCATACAACTAACTGACAAATCTGAAAGCACTTGAGTTAATTAAATGCTCTCCATCATCCCTGTGAGGTAGGGAAAGCACATCATATCCAAGGGTCATATAATTAGTGAAAAAATAGCTTCCTAAGGTGTTCTCAAGGTGAATTTATTTATAAATCCAGTGTCCAGCCCCATTTGTGTTACATCTGAAGAACTCTGTGCTACTGAAATGCCAGGAATGGCTGTGGAAAGGCTGGTGGTAAAGGAGTGATGAGCTAAGGGAGATTATTTCCAAAAATAGGTTTCAGGGTTTAACAGGCTAGGACTTTCTGAATTGGATGCCTGTCATGAAGCCTCTGAGGATCTCCCTGTTCTTCTGGAACATTAGATGACAAGTAGTCCCAGCTCTGCTTCACCTTGCCCCTAGTTCACCTTGTCAGCAGATGGCTCTGAGGATTCAGTTTCACTCTCTTGGGCAAGCAGAAATAGCAGCCCACTGTCACCAAAAGAGGGATGTGCAGGTCCCTCATCTCAGCCCTGCCTTTCTGCTGGTGCTGCAGTTCTGCCTCTCACCTTGTGCTACTGTTAGCAGCTGTTGGATTCCTCTGCAAGCCAATTGAGTTCATTAAAAGCAATAAGGGGAAAAACATTGGAAGAAGAAAATGAAAAAGTTTGTTTGTTTTTTTTTTTTTCTTACTGCATTAGTAACTAGTGTGATTTAGTAAGACAGAAACCATGGACCAAGGTGTTGGATACCAGAAATATATGGGTCTTCTCTAGGAGGATGAAGCAGTCTTCTCCTTCTGCCTGTTTTCATCAAAGTTATAGTATCTAAACTCTTTTAAAGGTGACTGCTCCTTTGTCCCATGTGGCTGGAATGGGCCAACACCTTATCAAAGTATAGGATGATTCCATTGGCCTCATTTCCTTAGAAAGCCAGATGGGAACAGGGAGGCAGGGGTAAGCTTCCAAAACTCTATTCCAAGGTGAACCAGAAGCAAAGAAAAAGACACAGTCTTTTCTTTGCAAACACCTTCCTGGTACCTCCTCCTGAGTGAGGTCCCAAACCCTTTCCTGGCCTCAGTTTGAGGGAGGAGGTGGGCATTGCAGAACTGGGTTGGAATTCTGCATGGCAGCAGGTAGGGAGCAGTGTCCTGGGAAGCACTTAGAGCGTGCAGACCTCAGCTGAGCAGAGGGTTTTTGGGATCACAGCCATGTGCTTTGTCACCAGAGTTATTTCATGGATCTTCCAAATTAATAGGTGAACTTTATAGTTAGGCTCCCAGTCTGCAGTTTATAGACCTGTCTAAGGAATTTGAAAATTTAACTGGAACATAGGAAATGAACTTAATTTGGGAGAAAATACTTACTAATCAAGGTCTGCAGTTGTCAGTTTTCCTTTGGGTTTTAATTTGCAAAGCCAGATGTCGCAGGTCACTTTAATCTTCTTGCAGATATGTTCCCAGCATTGCATTTTGAGGCTAAAGGATTTTTTTGTGTGTGTGTTTCTTGCAGGTAGCTTAAAAATGGATGCTCCTAAAGAAGTTCAGACAGCAGGAGAGTTCAGATATGAGCTGTGTGAGTTATCAGCGTTGTACACAAATTATGGGCAGATGTCACCAAACTCTCACTCAATTGTGTAAGTGCCCTCTGAGATCACAGACTTCATTTCTGCCAGGAGCATTAGAATCCTTGCAGTGTGCACTACATGAGTTCAATAGTGTGCTCTACTGACCCTGAACATGAGGCTTGGTGGTTAAAGTGATCTCCTTTTTCCCAAGGGGAAGGAATGTTAAAAATTGTCAGTGCTGGTAGGAAAAACAACAATAAGTTTTTGTGGCCTGCTTCAATACCATGCAGAAATCTGTATTTAACCTATTTCCTAGCCTCCCTGCCTACTCTACCAATGTTTTCTTGCTAGAACACTGCTGATTGCCAGCCTGGTATTTCTGGGAATAGCCCTTCCCTCACTGAGCCTCCCTGAGCTGAGCAATATATACACACAGCATGAATGCAATATATATGGCAAAAACACTTCTTAGAGCTCTCTGGCATGATGTGGAGTTCTGACCAGCAGTGCTTTTTGTGCGGATTGGACAATCCTTTGTCTGACCATGCAGCATCAGGGTGTGTGAGTGCTCACAATGTATTTATATTTTCAGGGACCAAAGCCTTTTCTCTCTCTGCTAAATAGGGATAGTTTGACCAGGAATTATGCAGTTACAGCTTTGCCTGCAGACATTAAACTCCCCATAAAATAAAGCACCTTGCTTTAAATGCAAGAATAGCTTGGTGGAGGCCATAATGGTCAACAATGACTTGTTCAGGAACTCTCTGGAGCTGGAAGTCAGGCATGTACTCAGCATTTCACCTCAATAAGACTGTTCAGTTTCTTAAAGAATGGAAACAGCTGTTAATCACCACCTGCTGGGGCTGTTGTCCTTGGGCAGCTGTCTTTTTATCATTCCAAACCCCACAGTGCTACTTGTTTTCCCTCTCCCACTCAGCAGAGCAATGTCTCACCTTTGATCAGGTCCATTCCTGAAGGGTCTGAATGTGAATCTTAATTTAGGTTATCCAAAATCAGAGTTAACACCCAGCTTTATTTGGATTGCTCAGGTGCCAAAAGCAAAAGAATAATGCTGAAGCATCACACTTCTCTAGATGGCTTTAAGAAACAGCTTCACACCCCATCTTTCTTGGCTTGCTCACATCCCAAACGCAGTGCTGCAGGAAATGTGCTGGACAGGGGCCTTTGTCAAATGGCCCTGCACTGATGAGGGCTGGGAATCCTGCAAGAGGAACTTTGCAAACACAATCCTGCCTTTGTATCCCAGGGGCTTGTTGACAGGGTGATCTGCCATGATGAAATGCCTGATCTTTCCTAACAGTGGAAGGCTCTGGGCAAATCATTTTCTGTTTGAGTGGACAGAAAAAGGAGAGAGGAACACAGTGCTGGACACACTCCTGCACACACTTCTCTGTGTGTGGAGACAAGGAGAAGGCAGTACTAGTTGACAGATTACCTTTTATCCATATTATTCCCATAATCCAATTTTTACTTAAGCCCAGGAGGAAGCCTTGCTGTGTGTCCTGTGCAGACAGATGCTCAACTGGCTTCTGTATTATTTTGCCTGGAGCTCCCAGAAAAAATAAAGCTTTAGTTTTTCCCAAGCAGGTTGCTAAATTATTATTAAATGCACTCCCTCAACACCCTGGAGCAAGTAGTTCAGTCTGTGACATAAAGAAAGCACATTGGAGGTGTCTGTAAGGCTCTGTGCTGGTAGCTTCTGCTCTCAGGAGCTGGGGACCTCAGCTTTACAGCAGCAACATAACCAAGAGAAAAAACCTTTGTGTTTCATACTCACATGCACACAGCTTTGGAAGAGAACCTCTGATTAAAAGCTGTGCAATTGAAATGGTAACTTGACAAGGTACTGAAGATACTGAAGTTGGCCATGCTAAGGAATACCTGTTACAAAAAATGGAAGATAGTTAAGGTAGAGCATTGAGAAAAGCTTAGTAAGACGACACTGACAGGCTCACCAGTTGCTCTGCTTTTGGAAGAAAGAAAGGAAGTACAGTGTAGGACTGAAGGCAGCTGCAGAGTTGAAGGTTTTGAAGAGAAAAGGAGCTGCAGAGCTGCTGCATTGCCTCATGCACAACAGCAAGAGGAGCAAATCAATTACAAGTGTGAAGCATACACTTAAAAGGCCGAAATTATTCTTTTGCAGGCTTTTGGAAGAAGCCTGTGTCATGAGGGATCCTTTCACCCCTGGCAAGGACAAGTTCCTCATCATTAGGTCTCAATGCAGTTTGTGTAGCAGAGCAGTGTGTGTTGGTACAGTAAGTAACAAGCAAAACAAGCTGCTTTAATAATTGCTTGTTGTTCCAGTCCTGGTGACTTGTCAGAGAAAGATCAAATGGCAAAATCCCAAACAATCAATTTTTAAGGCAAACCATTCCTCCTTGTCCTACTAGTATTTGCATGTTAATTGTACACAATTGTATGTTCTTGTGGATTCCACCAGATGAAGCTCTCAGTATTAAATTCAAATGATCAGCATTGTGAGTGTTCTACTTACAGATAAGCACAGTCCAGCCTCTCAAGCACAAGGAGTGCTCTTTTCTACTTTCTTAGCACCAGGAAATGTAATAGTATAGATCACACACAGTAGTAGATTGGGGTTTTTTTTCCATAAAGGGAATATAAATGTCTGGGGTTTATTAGGTTTAGATTCACAGCACAGGGCTTCATCCTATTTGCAAAAGTTAATGTTTAAAGTGAGCAGGGAAGAGAGTTGTACCATGCCATGCTTGCTCTCTGAGGAAGAATGAATTTAAGTAGCAGCTGGAAGGAAACCTTAAACTGTGAAATGAGTGCAGTCCAGAAAGGTGGTGTAAAATTACTTGTCTTAATTCCTTGTTCTCAGTGCAGAACTGGCCCCTTTGTTTGCTGTGAGTCTCAGATTTTGGGAGTTGGGCAGGCACAGCCAGAAGGATCCTGGCACACTTGGCTCAGTTTAGTTGCTATTCTGACTTGTGGCAGCCAGCACCAAGGATGGGCTGAGAGGAGCATGCAGTAACACCTTTCTCCTGATTGGGTTTATTTCCTTGTTAAAGAAACTTCTTACCCAGGTTTGTCAGGTCCAATTTCAGGAAAAAAAGGTTTAATACTTGAATTGTGCAGTAGCAGGAGCAGCTCAGGCTGCTTCCTCTGGGAGGGGCCCCAAACCCCTGGGCTTTTATACCCCTACAGTCTGTGCACCTGATCCCATGGGGAAATTTGGGTCTGGGGTCTTCCTGCTGTTCACTGGCTCCTGCAGAGTCTCAGGGTGACCAGTCCTCTCCCAGACTGTGATGCAGGGCCCTGGGCCCTTTGTTAGGGCAGGGATCTGTGCCCATTCCTGGCACGGGGGCTCCAGTTGTTTCCTGCCATCCATGGCACAGTGTGCAGCTGGCATGGGAGCTTGCACACCCAGCTACCTGCACTGGGAGTACTTCTCAGCATCCTATCTCTGAAGTCTCTTCTGACATTTAAGTGACTGAAAATCACCAAAAGTGATTGCAGCTCAGAAGGTTTGGTTTGGATTTTTCTATTCTGGAGCTACCAGTAGGCTGTGACTAGGTGAAGTGCCAGCACTTTCTGGTTGTGGCCGTGGTGGCTGGGCTCAAGTTTCCAGAGCCAGGTTCTCTGGAAAGAGCCAGGGCAGTTGTGTGGAGGCAAAGCTGACATGAGCAGGACCTTCCCTGCTGTCCCTGCTGTGGCAGGGGCTGACTCCCTCCCACACAGCCCAACGAGGAGCCAAGAGCAGCTACTCAGAGAATTTGGGCTTAGGGGCTTGATTCCTGCCCTGACATGCCAGGTTTATCCTTCCTTTTTAACAGCAGAGGAATTGGAACACAGACACATCTGGGACAAACTTGAGCATATTTAACTATTCTCATTCCCAAATCAAGTGTCTTGAATTTAGGAAGGATTCAGCAGATATTTCCAACTGTCAGAAACAGAGCATTTCAGCCTCTCAGGGTTTGCACACACTGTGATTTTCTGAATGAAGGTGGGGCTTTTTCTTTGAAAAGGTGTGTTTGTTTCAGTTAACCTTGGTTTTGGCAATGAATGGAAGATACTTGCAGTGAGCTAATAGAAGCTTCTAATCTTTTTGAAAGTCCTGCTTATTTTGCCTGTTGTGGAAATCTGTCAGTCATTTACTGCTTGTTATCTGAGTTTTCAAGATTCCCCTGATGGTATCATTCAAAGTAAAACATTGATTGTAAATAATTGAGAATGAATTTCTTACCAAACTGGCCAGGCCAGATAGTGAATCACACATATGACTATGGTTTCAAAATGAATTTAGCAATACTGCTTAGGTAACATTGAAAGAGATCTGCAGAAATGATAATTAGTGCTTTAAACACCCACACCACAAAGTAAGCAAACACATACTATTCCTCTTCATGTAAGAAAAATAAAGTTCAGAGAAGGAAAAACTTATCCAAGGCAATAGAGAGAGACAAAGGTAGAATAATATCTTTGTATTGGCTGTGGTTCCTGCTTGTGCTTGACCCAAGTACATCAATTCACTCCTGAACTGAGTTAAATGTTAAAACACAGGAATTGAAGCTGAAGAAAATTATACTTTCTTGGGCCTCTTTGCAAAGAAGCTGGACCAATTGGAAAGGTTTTAGTGACAGGTTGCTTTTTAAATTGTGGTAATTCAGAATAGAATTAACCTAACATGTGGCAAAATTAAGACTTTTCTGACCTTGAGAGACAGATCAGATTTTAGGGTTTTCATGAGACAACCCATGCCAGCTGAAGTGTATTTCCTTTTATTGTGCCAGTAAAAGTCATGACTTAGAGCTGTTCTGTATAGTGTTCATAAACTTAAATATCTCCAAATATCCTCTGAAGCTTTACTCAATTTACTTCAATCATTTTGTAGCCTGTATCACCCTGCTTAAGTCCTTTATCAGAGTGCCTTGGTAAGTGCCATTAGTTCTGATCCAGCTGGGAATAATTCCAATGATTATTTGTAATGTCTTAAAACATGCCAAAACCACACAAAAAGGAAGATAATAAAAATGCTTTTAAAAGTCTTTGGGCAGGTTGAGTGCCCGTCTTCCTATTACTCCTTCAGAAAAAGGGAGAGGAAATTATATAATCTGACCATATTAGTAATTTAAAATAGTTCTGTTTTATTGCAACACTTTCTAAAGACATGGAAAAAAGGTGGCTTTTGGAGAAGAAAGGAGGAAAGGGAGCAAGTTTCATCCCTTATTGCTCACCTCAGCAGAAGGTGACTGAGCACATGATTGTAGGCATTAAGTGATAAATGTAATACTACAGCTGCTTCCCACTCAACTTCCAGTCATGTGGGGTCAGCCCTGGACAGGGACAGGCAGAGCCTTTCCTTTACGTATTGTGGTAGATACCATCCCTATATATATATTACTTTCAGCCATGATTCATGTCAAAACAGAAATAAACTATGGCAGCATGATTTGGCAGCAGTTTTGCCTGAATTGGACTATTAAATTTGGAATTGAAATGGCCCCCTCCTGCCTTGGTCATGGAAGGGAGAAAACACGTTAAAGAATCATCTGATTAAACACAGAACTGCATAAGGATAAGGGTTTAAAAGAAGGGCTCAATTCTACATGGTAAGTTTAATTTGTAGGGCATTGAAAGAAAAATTAGGCTGAAAATCCCAGGACAGAGAGAGCAGGACTATGGTTACATGCTCAGGGGTTCATAGTCATGATTTCTCCAGTTCCTAGTGGCCAAAATCTGCACTAGCAACTCGTTTCAGCCAAAAGAATGCAAGCTGAGCACCTGTTTTACCTGTGAGGAGCTACATTTTGACAGTGGGGATCCCACCTGCCTCTCCCCCCCTTTGCCATGGCCCAGTGGCCACCTTTGGGACATTGGGGCCTGTGTGCCATTTGGCAATGCAAGCAACAATAGCCAGGCCAGCTGAAACTCTAATCTCCCCCTTTAAACTGGCAGCTTAATGTATTAAGGATACCAAGAGACAAAAAACAATAGGCTTGGAGGTTGTGCAACTGAAATCCACTTTCAGGGCTTTTCAGAGACTGAGGCCTCACACTCATTCCTGAGGATGAAGGGCCTGGCAGTCAATGCAGAAAAGGACAATAGATGAAGACAAGTTGTTCCCCAAGCTTCCAAGTCACATGGAAGCAGGCTGATTGTGATTTTGATATAATTATCATCTGAGTCTGCTGCTAAAACCCAGATAGTGACATAAGAAACAAAAACAAGGAGAGGAACACAGGGATAGCCAAGCCTAGCTCCCAGAGAAAGGCCAGCTGCAAATGACAATGGCAAGGGGAAAACTCTACTATTTAGGTAAGACCCAGGGAATCCATTTGTCCAGTTCTATCTAAACTGATGTCTTTATTCATTCTTAAATCCCCAAGAATAATCCATCAGCAACACCAATTCCAGCTTACCCATGAAATCCTATTTGGAATTTGGTGATCAGCACATCAAGAGAACCAGGGATGTCAAGTCTTGCTGCAGAGCAAAGGAATAATACATTAATTAGTTTCTCTTCCAGTTGTCCAAACTCTGTATTGCAAATACATTTAAATGTTCTGTCAGTTTTGCTTCTTTCTATTCAATTACTAACATCTGGTTACAGCTCCAGGGAAAAAAAAATATTGGGTCTGTATGAGCTGTGAACAGAACAGGGATAGTAAAAAAATATTTGTGCACAGCAGCTTTTATATTTTACCACCAAGAGTTCAGAGGAGAGCCACTAGCTCAAGCTTTAGTACCAGGTGTGGTTCTAGGTTTTAACCAGTGAGTACATTTATTGAGGGTAAGGGATGAAATCTCACTTGAATTGTCTCAGATGAATGGAGTTCATTTAACTACTCTGGTTATTGGACACCTCTGTGATATTGATACAATAGTGATATTGATACTTTTTAGTAGTCTCCTAGGACAGTACAAGTGCATGGGTTAATGGAAATAAGAATAGGTTTTTGGGAGTTATAGAAACGATGGTCTGTTGTGAGAGCCTCCAGCACTTGGTACTTGTGTGGGTCTTTAGGCCATTTTTGTGGAGATTGGTGAGGAAGAGTGTGCTGAGGCTCCAAGTCTCACACTCCATTGCAGGAATTTGGAAGATCTTCCCAAGAGGTAGAAATCTTCATCAAGCAAGACTTAGAGGAAAACTCTGCTGTTTCAGTAAAACCCATGGAATCTCTTACACCTTTATTCACTCTCCAGGTATAATCCATCAGCAACACCAGCTGCAGCTTAGCCATGAAATCCTATTTGGAATCCAGTGAGCAGGCCAGGAAACCCATGCATGGAGCTGGAAGGAGAAGGCAGCTGAAGGAGGGGTGTTGCTATTCCCTGTAGCAGGGAGCTGGTGAAGGTCACTTTAATAGGAGCAGTGGGACAGTTGCTTTGGGGGTTTTATTTTTCACCCAGTTGGCTCTAACCACATGTTAGAATTATTGAGTAAGAAAAGTTGAAAGAAAAAGTAAGAAAAGAAGAAAGAATTGCTGGAATATTTCAGCCTAGAAGAAGAATAATTCATTTTAGTAGAATTATAAATATAAATGCAGTTTAATGAGACTGGAATGTAAGCATTTCCATTTTGTGTAGTAATGCTAGTTATTTCCTTACAGAACTGTTATTTTCTTCACAGAACTGTAGTCTGTTCTACTCCAAAAGTTTCTGCCTCCCCTGTGTGAAAGAAAACCTGAAGGCCTTCCCTTTGGAAATACAAGAAGACATGGATAAAAGGAAGCCCCAGCAGAAATCCTGCAAAAAAACGGATACGAAGCATAAATCTTGAAGGTCCAAGAGTGACAGTTCTTTGGCTGGGGTTTCTCCTCTCTGCTTGGAGACTATCATGTTGCTCCTTTTAAAGAAGTGACCTTCATCAGCTCACTACTACCAGAGAGAGCAGCACATTTCCTTGCCCTTGGCCTGGGTTCAGACATCCCCGTGCAGCGCCCGCCGCGCCACGGAGCTGATGAGGAGCCAGAAAAGAGGCAGATGAGCCTCCTGTCACCACGTGGAATGCTTGCAGCAAGAAATCAAACAGCACAGACACAGGAATCGTGTCCAGGTTTCCACATTTGCTATTTTAGTGCCTTGTGTTGCTCTTGACACTCCCTACAGGGTTACGAAATTCCAAAACAGATTGGTCTGGCTTAATTCAGAATATACCCAAGCAAGTCAGTGTACACCAATTGTTAATCTGGCAGTGCTGGCCTGTAAGATTACATAAGGCAGGGAATTCAAGTCCAAAATAAAAGTGCTGTGAGAAAATGTCCTAAATATAATACCTACATTTCTCAATATGGTAATCCTAGTGCTATCACAGCATTGAGACTTGAGACTTTGAAGGTTGGTGCTTCTGCAATCAATAAAAGTATTTAGAAGTCCCTTGCACTTGCAGTCACTTTTCACTTAACCTTTCAGTCCATGTCAGCACAGCAGCTGGAGAGGAACCTGAATACATTTGGCTTATGCTTTACAATAAAGGTGACTTCTTTTTCACTTTCAAAGGAGTTAATCTGGAAATAGAAAAGTTCCATTAATATGCCCAATTCTTTCCTGAACCAGACAAATAAACTGCAGCTGTAATAGGGATGTCAAAAACACAGTTTCAGGTAAAAAGGTAAAAAGTTCAATGGAAACAGCAATTTGTTTAGCTCAAAAATTAGTTTCTTCAGTTATCTCTTTTGACTGTTCTTAAGATTTTATGGTGGCTTTTATGTAAAACCCAATTCACATGCCTTGAGGATACATCTAGAATGCTCCCTAATCACAAAATCACCTTTTTTACTCAAGTAAATGCTGGTCATTGCTTCAGAACTTGTTAGTGCTTTGGTGAACATCTCTTTTTTCCAACACTTCCATCCATATAATTCATCAAAAATCCATCATTTTAGTAGAATGAACCTGTGTTTGTTAAAAGAAATCAACATTATTTCAAGGAGTTGTATTGAAGTATCCTAAAATCTTTCTTTTTTCTGAACTTACTATATTGGTGCTCTCTGATCAGGACTGAAATTTCTTGCAGTGATTGGAGGAGCAATACTGGACCTATTAGTGGCCTTTTCAAGCCCTAAGTGCTTTAATAAATAAAATATATGTATGTCTCTAAATGCAGAAAAAAAGATCCACGTTATGAGGCAACATTTCAGCTTCCTTTTTGCAGTTACAAAAGACTACACTTTCAGGGAAAGTGATACTAAACTTATGTAAGATGGGTGGTGTTATATTTCAGTTTCACGTTAGGAACACTGTTTAAAAGCTGTGGTGTATCTGTATCTGTTCTGTATAAACACCAGAGCATGTCCTCTGCTAAACCCACAACTGAAGAGAGCACTTTCCCACCTTGGAATTGAAGTGTTATAATCAAGCTCCCAAAGCAACATGGTTACGTGAGACCACAGGATATGTTTACACCAGCAAACCTTGAAATATGTTTTTTCCTGGATTTCCCATTGTTCATGACAGATTGTACTCCTAAAAGCAGGTTTTGAAAGCCTGCCTAGTGAAGTTCCAATGTCAGTGAGCTTGGGATCTCATCTCTCTGACCTGTTTTCCCTCCTGCTCAGCTTCCTCTGTGCCCTTTTAAGGCACAAGCAGTTATCTCATTTATTCACAACCATTATATTTGCATTTACAATATGACTAAGGAGTCATTTAAAGCCCTCAGAAATTTCCATGCCTTTAAGAACTTGTTATGTTGAACTGAAGGGTGAAAGGACTCAGGGTTAAAAGGGAGCAGAACCGCAGAGCAAAATTATATAATATTTAATTTGGCTCAGTGCAGCTCAGTTATTTATTGTGCAGCAGGGAAAACCAAATCAGAGATGCCTCTCCTTCACAGCTACCTGGCAGTGAAGACCTGGTAGGTGCAGAAAAGCCAGCAGGTACCACAGAGGGACAGCAGATATGTTCTGGCATCTCTGGTTTATGCTTTAGGGAAAGGAGACTGCCCTACATTCCACATGGTATTTCCTGGAATGACAATGGATTATGATCTGTGCCCAGCTGTTAGAACTTAGTTATCCCACATTCTTGTATTCCCACTGAACATGAGCATTATGGTCTCAGTATCATCATATTTTGGTATATATGTGATTTCACAGCCTGAATGATACCATGGCCAGCCTTTTCTGCTCTTCATGGATGCACAGCCTTTACAGGTTGTTTTCATTGGGGTCTTCAAGTACTTTCTGCTGCTCAGCATCAGGTCTTCCATGCTCCTGAGCACAGCTATGAAGAAACCGGAGTCTTTTTCCTCTGCTGTAATTTTCACTTCAGCACTCTGTTACCAGCTGAAAATATCCCCAGATTCTGGAAGGAAAACAACTACCTGTGACATACTTGCCTGATTTAATTGAAGATGTGGTCATTGAATTAGTCAGTGCTGCATTTCACACAGAAGTGCTCTTGTTGAATTCCATGGATGTCTCAAACCAGCCATACAACCCATGAGAATATGAAAGATCACAGCTGGATGATGGATGAACACCAAACTTATGAAACATATATAAATAAATGTATATGCAACGTCTCTGGGTCTGTTACACAACCACTCCTGCTTCAAAAGGCATCTAACAGAACACAGGGAAGCATCAGTACATGAAGATGCTTCAAATAGGCTGCCTTCTGAATGTCTCATTGCAGTGAGTTCCTTTCCTGGAGATAAAAGATCATCACATGTCATTAAATTCACTTTTAAAAATATTTTATTTTTTTAAAACCATTAAGGCAAAACCGTGTTTCAAATTAAGTTGGTTTACATTCAGTCTGAAAGGATTAAAGCACATAGGTTCCTACAGTCTCTATACAAACACTGTGAATTCAATCTCTTGTTTTTAAAGAAGGCAGAAAAAATCAGAATGTAAAAAAAGAAAAAAAAAAGTTTAGTTCAAGTTTTTTCATCCTAGATCAGTAGGCTGGTAACGTTTGAGAATGCATCATCGTGTGTAGCTAGATGTGACTTTAACATTCACAAGTGCAAGATATGTTGTCCTTCCTAAAAATCCCTGTGAGACCAGGGCATCCATTCATCCTTGGAAGTGTCATTTGCATTGTTCTAACAGAGAGAAACTTGGGAACTTGGCTTGAATTAGTGGTTTTTACTGGGAAACAAGCATTCCATGAGAATTAGGTTTGACTACTCCTTGCAAGAAATGTGCTCCTTCTACGTTCTGTATTTACTGAAGTCCAATGTCCCCAAAACAGCTGACTGGAAACAATAACTATTTTGTTTTCTCTTTAATATTGATATCTTGATTTAATGAAACACTTGTTGGCTCTATTGATTAGGGCTTCTTTTGTGTCCTAAGAGACACAGATAACAGACCATTTAAAAGGCAAGGAAGAGTTTCAACATCCCGAGGCACTTAACCTGTGGTGCTGCATTCCTAGAGAAAATTCTGAGCAACTGTTTTAGGAGCTGTGGAACAGCAGGAGCTGCTCAGGAGGCAGGTCCCCTGAGAATCTGCTAAGCCAGACTTTGCCAAACCACTCTGAGGTTTCTGGAGCACACTGATAGCACTGAAGCATTGGTTAGGTTCATTACTACTAAAGCAGTAACTGAACCATGCAGGTTTCTGCTCTGCCCAAGGGCCAGGGCACTGTGATTCCATGGAGAGAGCTGCTGTGTGTGTGGGGATGAGCCATGGGAGCCCTGCAGGTGAGCAGGGGTGGCTCAGGTGAGTCACCTGCAGGAGGGTGGTGACCTGCTCCCAGCTCTGCAGCACGTCCCACACAGGCTGCTGGGTGACACTGCACTCCTACACACACAGGACTGCTGTGTCTCTGAGATTGCAGTGGCTCAGGACTTCCCCATCCTGCCAATCTTTTTTCTTTCTAGTAGAAAGAATGCCATGAAACTCCTGGCATTGAACACAAGGCTGGTGTCTTTACCACAACAGGGATCACCTGCATACCCAACGTGAGAAAATACACCAAAATATTACTGCTACTTCAAGTACCTCATGCTTGATCTTGCAGTCCTTATTTAAGGTCCAGCCTGTAATCAGATCAGTCTCTTGTGCACGCTGCCTATCCCCTGGCAGAAGCAGCTCATCTGCAATTGAGGTCCTTGCAACAGGAATTCTGTTTCGAAACATCCGCAGCAATGGAATCTGGCGAGATTGACGCAATAAAGGAGCTCAAGAAAAAAACACAGCCCAGCTTCAGAAACAGAAAAAGATTTAAAAAAACCTGTGAGCACAATAGGAAAAAGAAAGGAGGAAACAGCCTTCCTTAGGGTGGGCTCAGTTACACAGTGGGTTTGTGTCACATGAGGTGACAGCGTAAAGGAAGTGGCTGCAGGTCAGCACAGGGAAGTCCAGCAGAGCTTTTGCAAACATGACACAAACACCTCAGGGGACAACATACCTGTGTGGTGACACTGATGAAGTGAAAATGCCAAGTTGCAGCAATTTGAGGAAATAAAGTGTTACATGTTACAAATAAAAAGCAAGTAAGTACAAATGATTGCTAGAACATTTATAATAGATTGTGCTTGTGGTACCTACTGTGTTTGGTGATTCACACAGCAAAATTTAAGGTAGATACCTTTGAAATGTACCTTATTTCCTATATCAGATTTCCTTAGAAGGATGCTGTAGGCACAGACTGTCACACCTGCATGTACCAGACACAGAATCCCTATAAGCAGACTCTGAATTCTATTTCAAATCCCTCCTACAGGGAAGCCAATAATGCCATCTCAACGTTTTGTTTTGTGCTGCCAAATCATGTTTGAAATACATCTATAAAAGCAGCAGGTTGCCCTCAGGGCAGATGGCAGGGAATAATCCTGAGTACACGTTGTTATTCCCAGTGAGCCACAAGTCAGCTCCACAGAAAACACCAGCATCGGTGCACAAACCAAATGCAGCTTCTTTTTAGCTCTTTTCAAAGGAAAATGAGCTACCATGCTGCAAAACAAAGATGAACTCAGTTCTACACAAGATTTTTCCTATTGGTGAACTTGAGTCAAAAACTCAATTTTGGGATTGCAGCTATTCCTCAACTAGACTTGCTTTTATTAAAATTAAATAAAAGGAAGTCTGTGTTCTACGTGAAAATATATTTTAAAGTTTTGTTATAATGGTCAACACCAAACACTAATAACTCTGAAGAATTTGTGATAGTTCTTCACACATGATACAGCAATAAAGACCAGACAGGAATAAATAACAAATTGTCTTTGACATCAGCCCCTTCATTCTTAGCCCATAAAAGGAAATACTTCCTCACTGTACAAAGGGTTCACACGATAAAGTATGTAACAAATATTTAAATTAAATAATTTACACATTTTTCTTTAAGCACCTCTGTAATTAATTTAGTGAAAGTTTGCATTTATATTCTTGTATTTTAAAAATTGAAACATGAAGAAATGGTATTACATTAAATTAAAAAAATCCCACAACACATAACAATATCAATAATCTTAGATCAAACCCACATATTATTTAAATCTCCAGTAAAAGAAGGAAAATAAAGCTGATTAAACCTAAATACAAAAATTATATGCAACTGATTATCAGGAAAGCACTTGGGACAGAAGCAAGCACAGATACCACGCTCCACCTTACATTCCAACACTTCCTAAAGGACGAGGGGTTTCTGAGAGGGACCATTATTTGCAGACCTTATGCTTAAGCAGTACCATGACAGCTGCAAATGCATTTGTCAAATGCAGTTGCAGATTTTCAGTGAAGTCCCAGGGAGCTTTTAGGAGAGACTGAAACTGTTCCTCTGCAGCCACAGCAGGATATCCCCCAGCTGCTCTGCCTCAGATGGGGCCCAACTTTGTCCAGGCTTTCCGTCAGCAATGAGGAAATTCAAACTCAGTCGTATGTGACCCAGCTCTCGTGATGAATAAATCTCCACAGGTTTCAGCAGTTTGAATAAACAAACAAATGTTTGGATGCTTATTATAAGCTCTTTGATGTGCAGCCCTGTGCCAGCTCTCTCATGAGAACAGGCTTAGTGCAACTGCTGGTATTTCCGAGATCTGCACGGGGCAGGAATAACGCAAAACTCTGCTGGCTGGCAGCACTTCAGCTCTGCAGCAGCTGCTGGAACCAGAGCACAAAGGCACATGGAAATGGCAGCTAACACAAAATGTGCTTTCTTTAAATGCAATGCAAGGTGTCGTTGCTGTAAATGGAAACTTTCCTATCAGGTGACAGTTTGTGTTTAAAGCAAAAGTGGGATCGGAAATTTTGAAAGGTACAAAGTAACTAATTTTTTTAAACAGCAGCTTTAAAGGAAATATTTAAGGAGGAGAGAAGAATGAACCTCAGATTTTCCCTAATACTTGGCACAAAACCTTCCTTTTCTTCCCCCCTTCACCTTTGACAAAAAGTACCTAGGGCACCAGAATAAATAAATAAATAAATAAATATTTTCCCTCCAAACAATGCTCAAAAGTGAGTAATCTGTAGGTTTGCTGAAAACTTAAGCCATACCATTGTTTCCCAGGGTATTTCTCTATCCATCTGCTGTCTCTTGCCTTGAGCTGTTTGTGGGGTCTGGTTGCTAACCAGAGTTCTTCCATGCTATGACAGTAAAATGAGTTATGTTGGCAAGAATCAGATCCAAACTGTACCTGATGAGCCAGCAAATCTTTAATCCATTTTAATCCTAAAATCTGATCAATTTGCTTTCCTCCATAGATGGGGTATTTAAAATATTAGTTTATCTGCACATAGAGGAGCTGCTGAAATAATTGGTCAGAAATACATCTGAGACTAGTTTGCATTCCAAATTTTAAAAAAAGTGGACATAAACTGAGTAACTTTAAAATCTCCTTGGCCAAAACCTGCTGTAGTCATCTCCTGAAGGAGCAAATGTAATTCCTTAAAAGCACAATGTAGAAATGAGAAATTCTTTTGCCCATTAATTCTTGGGAAGGGAATTGTGTGCCCTGTGCCACTCTTTGAAGTGACTGTGGGAATGTGCACGGGACAGCAGTGTGGGCAGTGGAATCCATCCAGAATTTTAGGCTGTGTTAACATCTTGTACATATTTCTGTAATTCAGAGATGTGTTCTCTTTTTTTCTTTTTTTTTTCTTTTTTTTTTTTTTTCATTCAGGGTCTGAAATTTAATTTAAAACAGAAATCAAACCTTTAATGTCCAAGGAAGTAGTCAAAAATTTCTTGCTGGTTATCAAATAACAAAAAAATTATTCACTTTTCTCATACTAATAACAGGACTTTGTTACAAGCAGCTGCTAAAACTGCTAAATATTATATTTTTCACTGAGTTACTCTATTTGCCATTCTGTATAGCTTTGCTGAGAATTTAAGTATTTATTATTAATTTTCCATGTTTTAAAGTGTCACTAAAGTGTTTTAGCCACTTTTGAGAGCAAGAGCTGGAAAAACAGTTATGCACACTGACTGTGTCTGATTTTTCCTGAGAACCTACAGTACACTTAGACTATGGGATACAACTTTGAAATTTGCCCTTTGCAAAAAATCTGACCTTTGGGGGGAAAATATTTCAAGCAATCCTTTTTTTTAGAGGATAAACTAACAGTTGGCTCCTACAGTTTCAGAACAGCATCCCAGAATGGCTGATATTTTGACAGCTTCTTGCATCAGCAATATCTCAGATCAATTATTTCCATGGCCCAAACCCCCTCAGTGAAACAGGGTTGGCTGGAAGAATAAAGCAGCAGCATTCCTAAAATCCTCTATTTCTGAGGGCACACTGTGTGCTGCTCTGGGACACAAAAGGCAGCCCATTTCTCATCTGAGGGTTCCTGGCAAGACCAACATTCCTCTCTGAGTGTTTGAGTGTTCTTCCTGCTGGCAACAGGGAAGGGGAGGAAGTTTTGTGCACATGCAGTTACTATTTCTATCCTGCCCTAGATGCTCACCCAATTTGAGGCCTGTGCTTCAATATTTTACACTAAATATATCTGTAATTATCTATAACTTCTGCCACAATCATTGCCCAGATAAACCCCAAAAAGTTGCCTTTAAACCTGCAATTTTTCCAGTGTCCAGTTGTGCCTGGACAGAAACAAGCATTGCCACTGAAATAGGAATGACAAGGTGATGTTCTCACTTCATCACTCAATCCTTGCAGTGAAGATTCTGGCGCCTTCAAATGTGCTACAATTAAACAAATACAAAGTGTCCTCCTGTGCCACTGAAAGCTTTACTGTAGTGAAAATGCTGGCATTGCTCCTGAGACCTCGTTGTTGTGAAACAGAAAGTAAAATTATGTGGTAATAATGTGAGGTTACTGTATCAAAGAAATGAAAGAGAAACAGCAGAGTGCCTGGCATGCAGCTCTGGGCACTTCTGGGCAGCTCTCTGAAAAGAGCCCATGAAGGGGCAAAGTCAGGAAGCCATTTCCTTGTGGCTGCTTTTGCAGCAGGAGTACAGCAAAAAAATCAGTTTACTCCTAGGAACACAATAAACTTACTCTCAGCTGTGCTGCCTTCCACCCTATGACACAGTCTGACACCTACAAACACTGCTCTTGGTGTTACCGTCACCTTATCCACAAGGACAAAATCTGGTGAAAACAACTACCAAATACTTCTATCCATGAGGCCAAAGAAGGAATAGAAATATATCCAAGTGGGTAAAAAATGAAGCAGTGCATTCATCAGAAAAGCAAACAGCTCCAAACAATTATACTGCCAAGACACTTAGAGGAAGCCAGTGCCTTTCCTATCCAATCATTCCTTTGGAGTCATTATCACTGCAGCAGAGTGCAGTATCCTTGATGAAAAGTTAAAATTCTTTTTTTTCCTAGGGTAGGATCAGATTTCTCAGTCTCTCCAAAACTCTTGCTAATTCAAAATAGTATTTTTATGTCAAAACTGTATCCTGAGCTATTACAAGTTGTACAAAAATACAGGGTATACAATCTCTTTTTCATCAGTGATATTTTCACATTTCCTTAACAGACTTTTGAAACAAAAAGGTCCCATCAGTTTATCTTGTTTACTCTTCAAGACACACCTGTTGGAGCATCTCTGCTGTCTTTTAGATGACTCTTTGGATTTTGTTTATTTCATAAGAGAACTCTTTTAAACCTGCTCACCCTAAGTATGCCAACATAACAGTAGATGAAGCTGTACATCATTTCATGGAATTAAAGCAACAATGGATGAAAGATCTTTCCAAATTTTTAGAAGTGTATGGACAGTAATATCTAGCCATTTGCTACACCTAGACTGAATGCTTTAAGAAAAAGTGTTAGCTGGTTCTCAGTAGTTACCATTAGGCAAAAGTGCATTGTCTTTCTGATTGTGCAGATACCTGGAAGGAAGGTGCTGAATTTGTTACATTAATACTAAAATGACTAAGCCAAGAGGAAATACAATTTTGTTCATTTCTGTTACTTAACATTCTGATTTATTATACAAATATGTATTCCTTACCAATCTTCAAATTTCCAAATAAAAGAACCATTGTAAGACACTTCATTGAGCACTCTGACCAGTATTTTTCTGCAGCACTTTTTCAAAAGAAGACAAAAGATCCCAAACCAAAAGAAGTGTAACACTCCAGTTCCCCAGTTTTAGATTTTTCCTGCTCTGGGCTGAGTGAACAGCCCATAACTGTACAAGTAGTTTTGCTCCCATCTGTATTTCTCTGTCTTTAAATATTGTGGAAAAAAATACTAAAAGTCCTTAATACATATCCCTGTAGATTTCCTGTAGTAAAGGGTGTAAATGTGCATCAGATTCAGTCTTCTTGATTATCTGAACAAGCTGAGCATGCTCTGTGACCAGCTGTCGGAGGTCAGCCATTTTTTGGAGAAGTTTTGGGAAGAGGAAGGTGTCATCAGGATGGTTGTTTTGCAAGTGAAGTTTCAGTACATGCACAATGCTCTCCTGCATTTTTTCAATGTGTCCTACATTTACAAGACCAGGACGATCTGTTCTCAAAACAAGCAAAAGAATACATGTCATAATTTTATAATGATTCCTCAAAGTGTAGTTAGTGGTAGAACTGAATCTTCCAGAGGACAGAAGCTTTTCCATTAAAATTTTTAATTCACGAGAGGGAAGTATTAAAATTTACTACCTTAGAGAACAAATGGGTCATGCTTACCTCCACAGCAAATAATGGCAGCAACAAAAAGGGAAATATCGCTATCATCCAAATCCAGTGCATTGAATTTCATTGCAAAATCAAATTTTGGCTCCATTATATCACAGAATGGCTTTCTCAGGCTTTTCAGGAACTCCCGGGTTATAAATCCATTCCCATAAGCCACCAGCATCCCGTCCTTGTTCATCACAGAGGCCAACATGGCAAATATGGCTTCATACACCCCATACTTCAGCAGTGTCACCTGATCATTCAGGTCCAGGCTGGAGAAGCCAGGGATGGATTTGGCAAATTCTGTGAGCTCTGTGACAGTCTCCACAGACGTGCACTGGCAGCAGTGGAAGATTCGAACCTCTGCTTCCTTGTTCTGAATCCCATTGGCCACCAGCTTTGCCACCAGGGTCTTCTCTGCCATACATAAGGTATCCATATCATGTATAACAAATGGCTACAGAGAAAAAACCACTAGTTCAGTCACTAAATAATGGTTATTAATCATTCTCTAGCTAAAAAATAAGAATTTTGCTAAACTTTAACTTCCATGCTATTCAGTCCTCAACTATCACTTTGTCATCAAGACAGTGTATGACAAACTGCAATACCTAACAAGTCAGCCCTGCAAGCAGCAATGCAAATAGTCAGATGTAAAGATGTATGGCATATGTTTAATTTAGTTTCATGTAATAGTTACAGTGAAGCTCCAGCACTCCTGTGCTTGGGATGCACAAATCCATCTCAGAGCCAGTCCCAGAGGGTTCACAAAAGACTTGGATTACCTTCTCCAGAAGTCCAGGTTATTCTGCCTACACTCCTATTGATTCCTAAACTAACTACACTTGATGCACATCATGATGCTTTCCTGAAGTCCCCTAGGGGGAAATTACAGGCAGTAATTTCAATACAGGGCAGCATATTTGCTTAAGAATGTAAACCCTGCACTTCTCTTGTGTTTTATTATCAGATTCTCATAGACAATGTCTCAATTGTCCCAACTTTCTAGCTGCAGTTGGTGCTGAATCATCTCCAAACAGAGAATCCTACTAGAATGCAAAGCACAAAATCCCATAATCCCATTTGTTTTGAAAGGTTCGTGCTTTACAAACAGATGAGCCACTCTCTTAAAACATCATTATCAAAAGCAGCATTCAGACTTTCTTATGAACAATCAGAACTCAAAAAGATTTTGATATATATCTGCAGGGCAACAACCAAAATGAAGTGCAATCCACTAAAGAAAAACAACAAACCCCAGTTGCTTCCCAGCCTAGCAAACTCACAGCAACTGACCTTGAACAGAAACTCAGTTCCACACACACCAAGCACCTTCCTTGTGCTGCTTTGCTCAGCTCAGATTAAACAGCATGGGGAACACATGGGTTCTGTCAGGAACTCAGAGGATTCACTTGTTTCCTTCAGAAAACTGTCCAACAGGTCAGGTTCCTATGGTTTTCCATTTTAAAATGTTTATGGCTACTGGACATTCCATCTCACTCCAGCACAGTTACACAGAGCAGAACTTTCCATGGGAAGGTGGATACGAGTGGAAAGTGGCAAAGCAAGAAACACAACACATCTCTAAACCTTTAAAATATGTACGCTATCTTATACACTTAAAAAAAAAATTATCATTTCAAGATGCAGAAAAGAGGCATGGCTAAGGACTTGGGAGCTAAATTAAAAAATGACACCTTGTCATCATGAAAAATGCTCATTCATTCTGAAATTAATTGTAGTGGTGCCAAAAATTAGGATTCGCTGAAATTAGCTGTTAATACACAGTTCTGAAACAGGTGGGTTGCTAACAACAAAAAAACCCACCTTATTTTAACATTTGCTTTTCTGCTGAAAAATCAAAAGAAAAAGAATTTTTTTTTTTCTTAAGAGAGTATGAAATAGTCTAAAACCCCTTTGCTCTTCCCTGCATATGGAAAAAATTGACAGCAGCCTGTTTGCAACATCCTAGGGCTGATTCTTCATTGATTTTTCTGTGCATATTCAGCCAGGCATACACGTGCTGGTTACTTTTGGCTGGTCAGTCCCTTGGCTGTGGGACACATTCAAATACAAGAACCTGGATTAGGTGCTCTAGGATCCATCCCTGCATGTGTGACACAAGCTGTGGCTTATGGTTCTGATACAGGGTAAGAAGCACAAAACTAATTTTCTGCAGAAGCCCACTCACTGAGAAGCTAAAGGTGGTATTTACTGTAGGCTCATGTCAGCCTGTACCCCTAAAATGTTTAAGCCTGTGCCTCATTTTACACACCTCTCAGTGCAATGAAAAAGGCTGGGATAATTCATGTGTCTCTCTGCTAATGCAGAAAGCTGTAGGCTAGACTAGACGAGACTATTATATGCCAAATTCCATAATGCAGAAGACAGCTTGCTTACCATTTTGATAACACTCATCCCCACACTTACATGGTTTTCATTATGGCATATGTAAAGTTTCTTCCCTGCACATTTTTACTGAAACTGAAGTTACTGATAATATAAGATAATTACCTTTTACATAAAAGTAACATAGATCACAGCAGAGCTTTAATAAATATGCATAAAGTGAAACAAGCAAGTCCTTACATTGATTATACTCTCCCATGCGCTACTAAAAAAAAGCAGTTGATCAAATTAGGTAGACCTTGGCTAAATTACCCTGAAAGAAAAATAACTTCTACAGCAAATGTGTCTTCACAACCTTGCTTGCTTCTGCCTTTCAAAGGACCCCTACAGAAAAGACCAGGAAGGCTGGGTGAGGAAATGGCCAGCACTGTGAACAAAAAATTACAAACTCAAGTTTTCTTTCCCCTCCTGCTATAAATATTATTCTGATTAAAGGAAAAGTCATGCAGAGCACCTGTACACGCTACAAGCTAATAGTACTTATCCTGGCATTTGTGACAGAAAAATGCATTTTTTTCACTGTCATAATAGGAAAATAATTTTGAACCTCTTGAACATATCAAGAGGTATTCACATTCAGATATTCATTTTTTATTAAGAACAATAATTTAGGGTTATGAGTTTCATTTACAAGGAAATCACCTGATTTTCCTATAGTTTCTTATTATTCTGATAGTGGTTAAAAGCAACCATATTTACTACAGATATTTCCTTTGAATATTTCATTCTGTATTACCATGATATTTATTTTCTAAAAGATTTGCTAAAGTGTCTAGCAATTTATTACAATCACTTTATACACCTGTCAGTTTTATTTTAAAGTAACAGAAAAAGTACTTACTGGATTGTTATTGGTTTTCCCTGCAAGGATGATCCTAGCTTTAACCTTGTTCATATTGAAGTTTTTCAGGTAGGCATCATGAATTCTTTTGGCAAGTGATTTGAGATCTGCCATTTCTGAATCTTCTACATAATTTTCACCTGTCAGAATTTCTGCTTTGAGCTTGGCCTTCTCAGACCTCGGCATTCGTCCAAAACGTATTGCTGATGGGAAGATATAATTGTAAAACAAGCACAAATTATACAAGAACTTAAGCCTTTTACCATTGCTGATCAGAGCAGTAAGATTTTTCTGTCTAGAAAAACAGGTAGAGGTGAAGAGGTGAAGACATCACTCCCTTCCCAACACAGTCAGTGACTAATATGCTAAACTGAAGGAAATCAGGTGTTTCAGAACACAAAGTGCTATCTGCAGTGGGCTAGAACACATTCCTTTTCCCTTCTGCATTACCTAAATATACTTGTATTTTGTTTTCTCCTTACTGAGTTCTACAACTCCCAGTGTGAAACTCAAAGTCCACCTTGGGAGCTCTTAAAACACTACATAAACTCGTGACAGGAGCTTGGCAGAAAGCACACACATGAGCTGGAGAGCTGCAATGGAGCCTGAATCCCACTGCTGGCTCAGAACCTGCAGGGGCATCCAGTTCTTCACTCAACACATCTGTACTGCCAGTGGGAACCCCAAAGACCTGCATTTACAGCTCAAAGGCAACAAAGTCTCCTCTGCCTTCCACACCCCATACTGCTTTCCCAACAGACTAACCCTTCAGGACTGGAGAGGAGAACAATCTGAATATCCAATCCAGTCATTGGGATATTCTTCTCAGAGGCAGAAGATGCAAGGCTGAAACACCTCTGGGTATGGAGGTCTCCTGGTTTTTGGGCAAGTGGTCTTGCCATTTATGGGCACTTCTTCAGTTTCAGTTTCAAGCTAAGGCAGCCCCATTTGACCCTTGGGAGGTGTGCAAGGGTTTGAGATGGCTCATACAGTGAGTTGCTTGTACTGCATTTCAGCCTCCAAGCAGTGAGGACAGGACGTCACTGCTTACACTGACCAATTCAAGGCATGAACACCATCAGCCCTTCAAGGTGCCCAGGGATCTTCTCATGACATAAGGAGGTGACTCTAGGCATGATCTGAAATACAGCTGTGGATTCAATGGAAGCCCAACAAGGAAAGCCTGTTTGGAATCTGGCTTAGGTGCTTCCTTCCCCTTAAGGTGGTCACACCAACATGTTGAAAAAGTGGAACAATACCTGCTCTAAACTAAAACTTACAGTTTTAAGACCTTACACATGGGTGTAAATTCAGTTGTAGTGCTTTTCCTGAGAAGTATTGCCAGCAAGTCAGCAGTCATTCCCTTTCCCACATGTTTGCTGCAATAAAACTGTGGCTATTCCCTTCAAACGGAGCACAAGGTGGCCACAGTGTTTTTAGTAGGATGAAACAGCTTCACATGGATGTCAGTTCCTGCCAACCAGCACTGCTCCCTGCTCAGCTCCCAGCCTGAGACGTCACTTTGTTGCCCAGTACACTTTTTGAGGATGGTTATGCCCAGTCTTGCAGACACTACCAACCCTCTTCCAATGCACCTCAATCTCAGTCAAGGCTCACTACAAGAGAGCTAGGCTTCAGCAGAACCAGAGGGTAAACTCTGCCAATGCCTCCTGCTGGGACTCTAGACTACAATGTCACAAGCAGCTTCCCCAGTCATGTTCCCATCCCAACTGCATAGTTTCCTTAGGAAATTTGTGTCCTAACCCACAGCTTTTCACCTATCCCAGTGTTTTTACCTACTTTCACCTTGCACCTTCCCCCAGGTTCAGCCTGGACAATATCAGAGCCAAGCAGGGAAAACCACTGTCATCTGGCCAGGTGAGATGTGCTTTCTCATGGCTAGGCCTCTCCCTCTTCACTGGTGCTGCTCAGCAAGCTCTGTCCTGCACAGAGAACTGCCTTGTGGGCTGAAATTGGTCTGTAAGCCACAAGCTTGCCACTCTTATCTTAAATCACTAGCACAAACAACAATATAACTTTTAAACTGGATATCTAAATGCTCTGAATTTTAAACCATTCTGTTTAACAAACAACCTACCAGATTCCTTTTGCACAGTCAGCATAGACCTTTGCCCTCCCTCCCCACTTTCTGAACCATCTGCCCAAGAGTTGTTGCACTGTAACCTGAAAAATAATGAAGGCTGCTTTCCTACAGATTTCTATCCTACATCACTCCCCCTCACAATGAAAGCAGTTGTTCTCCTCCTACTCTTCTACAAAACTCTTAATCAGAATTATTCCAGGATTGAAATTTGTTTCAATGGCAGTACTGGTGCCAAAGTCCTGGGGTGAGGAAAGCAAATAAATGAACATTCATATGGACAAAATGAGATGTAGTACAACTGTGTAAAGCTCATAACAGCACATTTGGCAGCTCTGTATCAACCACATGAAACTGGCACCCCCACAGCGACCTATCCCGTAAAAAATCCGAGGTTCAATTCATGTGTGTGAGGAAAAATGCTATCCAAGTGCCTGCCTCCAGCAGCAGACTCTGGGTAGGAACAAACAAATGAAGGGCACTCTTACCTACCATTATGTGACATTCCAACTGAAAGGCACTTTTGAAAACGACAATATTGGCACTTGTTACGATTTTTTTTCTGAATTTTGCAGTTGCGATCACATTTATCATAGATGAGTTTTAAACGAATCGTTCTTCTAAAAAAGCCCTATAAAAAGTTTGAAAAAAACAATATGTAATATTAATGAGTGCTGATTACTAAGCTTCAATCATACAGGTAAAGTTCTTTTTTTTTCTTTTACCATTTATTGTAGAACAGCCTCTACCTCCACTGCTCTTTCCAGGATGTCTCCAGTCTGCAATGCAAGGTTGCTCACACACAAGGACAGCAAATCCAGAGCCATCTCAACATTTTGTGTCACATCACACAGCAACATGTCATTTAGGCTGTGGGACACACCTGGCTAGGATCTGGTTGCCCATCTCTAATAGATATTCTGCATTATTCCATAAGATTTACATTCAAATTATCATACTGACATGATGCATGAAAGAAAGCTGTACACAAATACTGTTATTTCTCTCATGTTACCTTCTAATTTAGGAAAAAGATGGAAATCTAAAACATTAAAGGAAAAAGAAAAGAATCTTATAATTCATGGGTCATATCATCTCAAGAATTATGCATTAATGATAAGAGTAATTTGTGCTAGAGACATGCCCTGGCCCCAAAACTACAAGAAGTACAAGACTCAGGGATTCAGGCAGCATGTGGTGGAGGTGAGAAACTCGGGATTTGTTGGTTTTATAACAGGAATGTGTTGTACTCCTCCTAGCCATACTCCCAACACAAAATGGTAGTGGAGCAAGAAGGTTTTGATTTTTTTTTTGTCACAGTTTAGTGTTTTGTTTTAGTATTTCACTAACTAAACACAGAAAAGCAGTATTAAAATTAGCACTGTGAATTGCTCCTGCCTGATGAAGGTCTGAGTTATGGTATCTGCATGACTTAATTCAGAAAAAAAGACCACAGACAGGAATTGTAATGGCTAGAGATATAGTAATGAAACATTTATATATCAAATGTTTATCTTCATATAAACATAAATAAAGTAACATGATTTAGGTTCTTAAGAAGAAAATGATGACTGTACCTTACAACCTTCACAAGCATGTACTCCATAATGGTAGCCTGAGGCTTTATCCCCACAAATTCTACATTCAATGTTTAGTGCTCCACTGGATGATTCATCTATGCTACCTGGAGCTGTGGCAAAATTAATGGATGAAGGACTGGATGCTGGTGAAAGGGTGTCTAAAAAAAAGGAACACTTCATAAGCAAGATTGATACAATTTCTATACCAACAATCACACAAAAAATGAGCTTATTCTAAAAATAATCTTGTGTTAATAGTTATTAAGTGAACCAACAGTTTAATCATAATTCTTTGAAAAATAATTCATATTTCCAGTGCAAACACAGACAGAATACAGGGTGTACCTTGCTAATTTTGATGTGACATGGGATGTCAAAAAGGAAAAGGCCTTACTGAAGTGACTCTGGCAACAAGAACTATTTGGGTGATAATGGATCCAATAAATACACACCACACCACACCACTGCTCTTGGCAGAAAGGTTGTGCACAGCTCATCTTGGCTTTGCATCTTCCATCTCTTGTGCTGCAGGGATGAGCAGGGCATCTCTTGTGGCAGCACCACAAGAGACACATTCTTACCTCACTCAGATACACTTCAGATACATGTAAGGACTCCTGACATTTGAAAAGCTGCTCATAATTTTAAATGACAATCTAAACTGAGGGCTGAAAAGCAGATGGAAGAGCGCTGCACATCAGCAGAAAGGCTGAACAGATGTTAAAAGGAAGATAACACAAATGCCTGATTCTAAAATAACCTGGCTCAGATATTTTGTGTTTTTCTGCTAATGAATTCTACAATGAAATAAACTCACCAGACGTGCCACCAGTGGATGAACACATTACAAAACGAACACGTTCCAACCTTAATTATTTCAATTAATATTTCCACCTTGTTTGAGGAAAATATTTTCTGAGGCCAGAATTTCTTTTATCTTCCATCTTGCAACTTGCACCACAAGACTTCAGCAAATTAATGGGTGTGTTATTTTAACAGACAGATTAAGAAACACTCATGAATGTAGGTCAGCAAGTATTATGTTGGAAAAAAAAACCTTGGCACGGAACTCAGAGTCTCCATTGCCAGTGCTGCCAAGCCCACAGGCATCAGAGTCATCAAGAACAGCCTAAACCCCAGGATTTTTTAAAAGTGCTATTTCATTTTACTTGCCTTATGGAATTTGAGCCTTGCAAGCTTACATTCTGCATATTCTCTGACCACAAAACCAGCACATTTTGCAGTGAGCACGGAATACTCCATGAGAAGGTGACAGCAGAAGGTGATCTGAATTATTGTAGGCCTTGTACACACCTACACTCAAATAATTGTAAAGCCCCTGAAGGACCATGTTATAACCAAATACACACATAAAGCACATTATAACTTTTCCTGTACAAGGCATCTCTCTCATGAGAATGTCTGCAACCAAAAGGGAACAAAATCATAGTTCTAGAAACATTCCTTCAGTCCATAGTACCAGAAGGCAGCTCTCCCCATTCCCTTCAAACCCACACTGTTCAATTGCCTCAGTTCTACTATTCCAAGGTGAAATAGGGATCACAAGCTGGGAATTGATCTAAAGTAAGAACCCCCCAAAACAAAGCATAATGCAAACTAACCAAAAGGTTAACAGTAAACTGCTTCACATGGTCCTCCTGCTAAAAGACTTGCAAACACCCAGATTCAACAGGAAAACCTTACTGAGAGCTCCAGTGTCCTACAGCACTGCAGTGATTCCCACTTTGATCTCCCAAAGCCTCTGACTAAAGGCTATGTAACTTTATATTAAATCATTCCTCAGTGATATTTGTCTAATATATTAACTTTAGCCTTAAGTATTTTAAGATTGTGCCATAATCAGCTTATATATTTCTAGTGTCACTCTATCATAAACAATAATTACAGCATTAAAGTAGTTATTAATTTCTACCATTCTATTTATAAAAGAAAGTTTTATGTTAAACCAAACTCTTACCTGTTATAACAGATCCATCAGATCCTGGACCATTTCCCAGTGACTGGAATTCTGTTAAACTTAAAGCTCCAGAACTATCATCACCTAGAGACTGGGACAGGTCTTGAATGCTCTCCATATCTTGTAGGAACTCTCCAGATAAAGGGCTGTCTATATCCTCCTCCTCCAAGGGAGTGAGGGGATAGAGCTGGTTTTCAGTGTCCACCATTTTGATCAAGTAGAGCAGTCACTTAAACCTCTTTATACTGGTGAAAGAATAATTAAAAAAAAAACCAAAACAGATATTTAAAAAAAAATATTTGAATCAGTTACAGCACACTGAATACAGGATTTCTAATCCAAAAGTGAAATATTATTCAACATTCTATTGCTCTGGAAGCTTTATGCAACATGAATCATCAAGATCACAGGGTGGGGAAAATTCCCCAAAAGACTTCAAGATGAATGAAAGTTATGACAAGGTCAATCTGTAAATGGTTGTTTTCTCTCCATTGTTGAGAAAAGTGTTTCTACAGAAGGCATTATGCACTTCCCACCAAAACTTATAACAAACATCAATATTCTACTCACTCTTCTTGAGCAGGAGAAATAAAGGCAATGCTGTCACTATTACTAAGCTGCCATCTCATTCTACCAGAAACATTAGTACAGATCTATTTGCCCAATTTCTCTGAAACAGGATAGTTTTATCCAGAAAAGGAAAATCATTTCTATGTCACATAGTGCAGCAAGCAGGAATATGTAGGAGAGTTAGTATGTGAATTTATCCATGATTTCCAGTTACAGACAACAGGGATGTTACTGTGCCCACTGTGCTGGTGGGTGAGAGCTGGACACACAGCAGGGAACAGCCCAGAAACACCTGGAGCTAACTGTGCTGTTTGCTCTTAGTTATCTACTCACATCCCTGACATAACCAGAACATACTCAGAAAAGAGAAATCCCTTGTATCTAATTTGTGGAAAAAAAGTTAAATTCCTATCTGTATGATATATCTATTTGGTGATGGGGGGAAAGTATAGAGAAACCTCCAGCAACCCAAATTTGTCTCCCAAAGGAACCATTAGCAAAAAGAAGAGAGGAATGGCAGAGCATATGATTGGCACTGCTCCTGCAGTGTGCTCTCCATGAAGCTCTGCTGGGCCAAAGCAGTTGTTCACAGCACAGAAGGATTTTATTCCTCTGCAGACACTCAGCCCCAGGATAGCTGGGGAGGTTCCAGTAGGCACTGGGCTTCTTGCACCCAGTGTTCCCTGCTGAATCACATACACATCTCTCCAAGTACCACTTCTTCATCCAGCACACATATTTTGAAAAGATTAAGAGAAAACTGAAGTCTACCCTCAACCAAAATAGGCATTATCTGTCAGGAAAGCAAAGGAAAGGCTTGAGAGCTGACCTCTGGACATGGCAACAGCTGCCTGGTATCCCCCAAACCACACCATACCTTTCCAGGTTTACAATCAATATGTAAAATTCAGCAGCCTTTTTAGCTAAATTTCTGTAAAAACAACCTAATAGCTAGTGAAACATAAATGGAGTGCTTCTTGTTTTAACTATTAAATTACATACCCTTTTGTACTTTCAAACACTACAATTAAATTACAGCTGCTTAATCATTAGCACACTTGTCAATGATTAACTGGTACTTAAGCAAGCATGGCAACAACATAACAATTTCTGAAGACTCAAAATATACTAATATTCACAATACTGACAATTAATTGTTTTATAAGCACAGAAAATCTGTAAGTAATATGCCTAGTATTTATGCAGTAAAGTGCCTTCTGGCTTCTCTTGTGTTCAGTGCATGTTTGCACATGCATATGCTTTCACTGGCAGGTTTCACATAAGATGCATTGATCCTTGCTTGAATGAAAAAAAAAACTCCTAAAATAAAAAAGGGTAATGAGTATGAAGCTCATTTAATATTCACAGAAAGAATTTAGCTTTACAAAAAGCCCTGTACATGTTGCAACAGTAGATGTAGTAGATGCAGCATGATGATTCCACTCAAAGATCTGTGTCTTCTAAGTATTGAGAAAAATTCTGTGCCACAAAGACATTGGCAGAGGATTTTCTCAGTTTCCCCATACAATAATTCAGTCTCCATAACCCCTTTCTTATCCCCAAGTCACACAAACCGAAAACAAGATAATGGAACATAGAAGAATAAGGACCCCATTTCATGTAATTATGGTTTTAAGGTCAAACAGGTTTTACTCTCTCACATCCTGTTATCTCTGAAATATGTCTATTTTCACAAGAAGTCCTTTCCCACCACCTCACTGTGAATACCCACTGAGTAACTTACCTATCAACTTGAAATCAGTCCCAAAGAAATCAGTCAGATTATTAAAGAAAAACACCTCAACATGCAGCTATCAGTTACTTGCTTCATTTTTGGCAAGGGATGGAGGGATACCAAACCTCCAGCCCTTCCACATTTAATACTTGCCTCACCAGGGATAATCTCTGTAAGGAAACAGGTCTCTGAGATGCAAAGGTCTCTGGGAACAGTAACAAAGTCTGATCTTTCTGCATAAACAAATTGATCGTGTAAAGGGCTTGCTTGCAAATACCAGGGTTAAAGTTGAAACAGCCATTACCTCTAGGTCATTTGGAGAATGCTGGGGTTGAAAACAGCACATGTAAACTCGTGATTGCAATAGATATTTTTAGAAAACTTCACTGGATAGGAAGAGCCTTGAATATGTAAGAATGTACATATGTAAGAGCCTTGAATATGTAGAATATTTCCAATATCCTGATTCAACAAGAAAAATAGAAAACAGGATTTGGTACCTACAGTGTGACACCCAGACTTCCACCTGGCAAAGGATGCATATTTTCTAATTTATCATGTGATAATTTATTCAATTTTCATAGTTGGTAACTTTACATACTTGTATTATTTTTATTTTTAAAAGTATTAACAACATAAGTCAGAGAACATTTTCTATGCATGTGATGAAAAATTTTTGTAAGCTACTCCTTCATCAAGACTGCCAGTTGCACACCCCATCTTCAAAAACACTCACCCAGAAAAATGTCATCATTCTTCCCTTTACTCAGCTGTACTCCAAGATACCATATGCAACTTATAGGTATCCTTGCCTTCAAAAGAAATCAAAATTCACATACCCTAATTTTGAAAATTGACAGCAAAGTTGTAAAGTCAGGATCTTAAAAGTCACATAAGGAAAAATTCTATGCAAGTTTGATTTGAATTCTCTCCCCAGCCCCATGGCAGGTGAGTGAGCAAGTGGGGCTTGGTTGCCTCCTGGGGCTAAGCCCAGCCAAAATGACAAAAACAACACGGAAATTTTTTTTTTATTTTGTTTATTTTGCTCAGCCAAACTTAAGGAGAACTTACTGAGCTAGGAAGCTTTGTTTCTTTGGACCCAGGATTTTCTGTGCCAGTGGAGTTTAAATTACATTGGCTAGTGTATGTTACAGATCAGTGTCTCTGAACAGGACCACTCAAACCCTCCTTTACAATGTTACTAAACATTTCAGCTGATTTCTAGACCTTCAAGACTATATATTCACTATTTCCCTTTTTCACTTATGTAACACATTTATTATACACTAAATAGTTTTAGATATTTGTTTTGCCAAGATTACTGTTTAAGAACTAACTAATAACAGGGCAGCAACAAAATTATTCAGGAGATAATGAAACTATTTCTTTCAAATATCATACCCTCTCACTTTCACACAACAGATGCAGTCACTAATGGAGAAAAAACTACAAAGAGGAAATTAATTTTCAGCAAACAGAAATAAGAGAGGTAATTCATCTCACCTAATGTCAAACAGCTCACTTAACATGTTTGGGTTGAGTGGAGCTCAATGGAATTTCCAGAGCCATGACTGATCTTGGAGGCCATGATTACACACTAAAAACGAGGTACTTTTCAACCCAACCACTTCCCTGATCCAGTTCACTGCAAAGCCTTACAAATATTAGTGCTGGCTCAATGGAGAGAGTAGAAATAAGCAGCTGGGAAGAGGGACACACGTGCTGCATGGCCAAAATATAACTGCATGTGCAGCCTGAACCCCCTCTGCAGAATCCAGTGTGGACAGGCTGGGTCTGCAGAGCAGGCACTTGCACTGCCTGAGGTGAAGAAGCCAATGCCTCTTTGGTCTCCTGTGGGAGGTGAAAACTGCTCTACAGATCAGACAGCACCTCTATTACATTAAGGGGTATTACCATCTTTTGGCAGGGCTGTGGAACTGTCATGCAGGCTGCTATGTGCACATCCCATAGATATTCACCTTCCAGTTGTAAAATTACCACTGAAATCCAGTAATGCCTGAAGATCCAGGCACTTACTCTGAGGTGACACAACACGATCCAAAAAATAAATAACAAAAATGAAATTAAAGTTCCAATGCTGGAAACTCAAGCTGAGAGTAGAATCTAGCTCAAAGAAAGACTTCAGCTGCTGGCAAAGAATAGAGCAACATCCCAGCATCAAGTGGCTTTCTAAAGGAGAATTTTGAATTCAACAAGCCCCTCAAGACCCTGGTAACTAGGAACTATGTTCAGAACACTTTATGTTTACACTGGCTTCATATTAGACAAGAAAACAGATTGCACCATATCTCATGCACACCATTAGACAGCCAGCCTGTACCAGACAGCTGAGCTGCAGACCACAGCTCCTGGGTATGGTGCAGTAGGATCTGAAGCCTGTGTTTAAAGGAGCCCCTGCAATCCCTCTGGCAGCAGGAGCCTCACTTGGTTTCATCAGCAGCAGGACAGGAAGGTTTTGCAACCTTTGCCTCCAGGCTCCAAAGACAAGACTTACAGGTCTGTCACCTCAAGTTTACACCTATCAGCAGTCATGCTTGCTTTCTTCCACACAAATGGATGTATCAAACATGGCATTAATCAAATTTGCATCAAGGCCCTTCTGATAAAGGAAAATCCCATATTGTAAAGAGGGCAGATTGAGGTGTTGTTTAAACTGCCTTCAAGCTCAAATAGGTTCAAGTCTGCAGAGAATGCCAGCATGACTGAGATGTTTTGGTTGTTTGGTTTGGTTTTTTCTCCTCTAAATGTGAGTTTTCATATCCAAAAAATAAATGCTTTGGAGGTTTCTGTAACTGGGAATAGGAAGACTTGACTTTTCTGTCTAGTGAATGCTGAACTGAAACTAGACTCAGAAATAGCTGCATGTCAAAGTAAAGCTTTCAAATCTCTTTTAAATCTATGTCTGCTGAATCCTTTAAAGAGCTCTCTACTCAGAACTTCAGCATAATTCAAGAGTAATATAAATTAACAAACCATATAATACCATACTCAGGGTTATTGAAAAACCTGTAAAACCTGTAATGTTTTCCTTCAATTTACTGTTTTCTTCAAGAAGTGTTTTTGGAGGGACCTTTGTTGCTTTGGGATTTTGTTTGTTTGTGGGGCTTCGGGGATTTTTTTTTGTTGTTGTTGTTTGCTTTGTGTATTTTGAGTTCCTAGGTTTTTGTATTTTTTAACTACATTATAATTCAATCTGAATTTTAGACAGTACCAACCCCAAGCAAGCACTGCCAAAGACTCAAGTGAAAAACTTTGTGTTAAAAAAGTCTTTTGTCTTGCTTCAACTTTTATAGTCCAGATACATGGAAGGCCTAAAAATCTCTCAATTTGTAATGGTGTCTGTTTCCATTTTTATAATCAAACTGACTATCAGCCTAATCTATAGAATCAATACACTACTGTTAATATGATTTAAAGAGAATCAGCCTGTAAAGCAGTATGAAAGAAGATTATTCAGTTTACATTAGTTGTTAATGCACTTAAAGCAAATATTCATATTGCAGTTCATAATATCCAGTATTTTTGAGGCATAACCACTGAAGAAAGTATATTTTATTAACAAGAGACTCAAAAGGACAAGAAGAATTTATTTTCTGCAAGAAGCTAAGCCATGGCATCATCTCAGTAACCTCTATGTTATAGAGCAGTCTGTGTTCTCTGCCATGTGCTGCCTCTCAGGCTCACTACAGTTCCACCAATGCTGCTCACAGCTCACCAGAACTTCTACTGAAAACCCCACTCCACTGTTACATTTACCACTTTGCACTTGCAACACACTCCCCCTTTTCCTTTCCTCTCCCTAATGAATCCCCAGCTTTTGCTCTTTATCCAATCCAGTTCAATGTCAGCTTCTCTTCAAGTCTATATTCCAACAGACTTGAAGAGAATATATTCCAATATTCCAGTCAAATGATTCCATGCTTGAGGAAGATTCCAAAGTTTACATGTGCTAATCACAACAGTTTGTGCTTCTAAGTTCTACAGATTCTAAAGCCTCTGTGACAACACCTGGCAGGCCATGGAGCTGAGAGAACACACTGCCACACATGCTGGGTGTGTGTGCTGAGCACTGACATGTGGAGACCACAACTGCTGAGAAAGGCAGATCTGGTGCATCATCTAAGAGGCTGCTCCTGCTGCATGCACATCAAAAGCTGGGCTCTGATTTATGATTGATATTTGAACCAAGGAGAGGTCACATTCAGACAAACACGACATACATGTATTTGCTATTTGATCCAAGAGCCAAGGTCACGTTCACACAAATGTGTCATCTGAGTGTTTGCTTTATTTTTATTACCCCCTTGATGAACTTCAAGTTATTTTGCTTTCCTCACATGTCCCAAAAACTCCTCGCCCATTTATTTGGTGTGTCCCAAAAACTCCTTGCCCATTGACTTGGAAGTTGCCAGGTTTTTCCAAGTTTTGCAATACTGTATAAATGTCTGATGAGCTAATTACATAAGCCAAGCTTTTGAATTGATTAACAGTTAGGGACACCTTCATTTCAGAGATCAGAGCTCAGATTGAGGCTAAATCTGGTTGCATGGTATGGCTGGAATTAAGGGAATTAAGAAAAAGGAACAAACCAAAAATCCCACAAAAACTGCATCTTATGAACTGCAGGCATAGATGAGATGCCCTAAGCCATAGTCAGGTGTTTTTTTCCTAAAATTAATACATAACAATAAGTTTGAGTGGTGAAGTCAAAGCTGATTACAACATGTCCAGCATTTACAAACAGCCCACGCATTTGCCCCAACATGCTGCTCACTGGGAACCAGATCCTTCAGACTAAATTGGAATGCTGCAATTGTTTCCTTACACATGTGATTACTGCATCTCAGGTTATGAAAAGTGTGTGCTCAACAATTTTCTAACTATGCCCTGATATTCCACTGAGACCTCATTTGTTGAAGGACACAGACATCAGAGGGTAACAGGCAAATAGAAATTGCATTTTAGAGTGGTGCCTAAATGATTATCTCCAATATAATCAATTCTTGTAGTAAATAAAATGTAAGTCCCTTGCTAAGTCTCTTACAGAATACATTTTCACTACATATGGTAAAAATAAACTTCATAAGGTAACAAATTAAAGACATCTGTGCAACTGAAATTGTCAATTAAAATTATAATCTAATATAGACAGATGCAGTGCAAGGCAAAATTTTTGGCTTATTGATGGTGCTGCTACATAAACCTCTCACTCAGAAGATTTACTTGCTCACATGCTTGATAAAAACACCCAAAACCAAATAAACCCACAAAACCATAACATACATGAATGTTTTGTCAATGAAAACATCATACCTTTTACAAGCATAACTGTCTAGTAACTCCTCCTTACAAATGTGCAAATTCAGACATACTATATTTAGGAAAAGAAAAAGCCAATTGCCACTAACTTAAGGTCAAAAAACCACTTGGATGCACTTTCTGAAACTGATGGTATTTCAACAATATTTAGGGTTCATGTGTAAGTACAGATAACTTCAAATGTTCTTACAAAACAGGATCTAGAAATCCCTTTTGGCTTTTATCTGCAGACCTTTATGTGTGATAGCAAGTGGTATGTATTCTTGATATTAACATATTCTTTAGTATGTTATCATAACATATATATATAATATAGATATTATAACATAACATATAGCAGTAACATACTCTTTTGAAATTAGAATGCTTGCTGTGTTGTAAATAAAAATACTTGTCTTTAGCTGAAATGTTATAAAAGAAGCATAAGAAATAATGACATAATCTTTTGTTTTCTGAGCATATTTAACCTTCCTGTATTATTTCAACCTTGCTTATTCTTCAAAAGAAGAGCAATGGATTGCTCCTATGACATAAATACTTCAACTCATTCATAAATACAACAACCTCATTCAAGGCCATGCATTATAGATGACAGATGCCAATTAATTTTGAGTTTATTGACTGGCAATGAAATTTTTGCAGCTGCATATGGTTTTGTGAGTTTAAATAGCACCATAAAATTTTGGGAGCACTGAGGCAGTGCCCAGATTTGAGAGCCACCATTCATACAGGTGTTTACTACTGCCCACATGGCACCCCCAAAGCATCACAAACACACTGAGGCTGCTTCAGCCTGAGCTTGCTTGTTCCACTGTGCTGGCTGGAAACTGAGAGCCAAACAGAACAGACAATTGCTGAATTCACATTGCATCACTTCCTCAGCAGGGTCAACAATGTGTTTTCCTTTCCTCTTCCCAGCCACAACTTCCATGAAAATGACAGAACTTTAGTGCCTTTGCAGCCATTACTGCTCTCTCTAATTTGAGAAGGTTTGTAGGTTCAGAATTATTGGGCTGGGGGCACAGGACAGCAGACATACTGCATAACCTGACAGGTAACTAGACCAGAAGAGTAAGAAAACAATCCTGAAAATTGCTCTCAGTTTTGGAGGAAAACTCTCTTCCAAGATTGATCTGGACATTTGCCTGCACCACCCCCTAATTCCTGCAGACATCTTAATGGCAACATTCTTCCTGAATAAAGAGCTATTGTTTTGGAACAAAACTTTCAATCTGCAAGGAGAGGAAAATAAGAAAAAGATAAATTGAAATTACTTAATGCAAAAATTTGAAAGGTGTGTTTAGCATATTGATTTAAGATTGTGAAGAGTTCCATTTGAGTCTTACCTGCCATTTAATGATTAGGCCTTGCAACCTCCCATTTTTTGTGGGACTAAATTTTGACTGGATTTTGACTTAGACAGATATAACTTCTCCATCTGACAAACTCCCAAATTTTGCCTCACTGATCTCACTACACATGTCCTGCTCAGAAAAATAGAAATAAAAAATCCCAAAACTTTGCATCTGTACATTTTCCTCCAAAAGGTCTCCTACTTAAGGAAAGTAGAAGAGACATGAAATTTCTTAGTTTTCTCTTTTCATTTATAGATTAAACTTCTGGCTTGGGCTCCTTATCATTTTGGCTCAGGACAAAAGCCAAGTTGCTTTAGTATGTGATACTGCAATTACTGCTTCCAAGACCAATAACAACAAAAAATGTTGTTCCAAAAAATGTATGTTTCTTCCTCAAGAACACGTCCTTTCAGTCACCAGCTCACTCCCCATGCCAAATCTCAGGTGACAGTCCTTTTCAATATTCTTTCAGCTGTCTTTCCCTCTCCTCTCTCACCCATATGAACCCATCCCAAATCACCTCCTTCACCCCCTTGGTGCTCCAGTCTCCCATCTCAGCTCCTCCAGCATCTGCACAGCTGCACCCCCCTCACCATCTGCAGCTCCTTGCATGATTCATCACCAACCATAACAGACCAGGATTATTCACTGGCTGAAAAGCTACAGTGGAATTTACATCTGTTTCTGGAAGACATTCAAGAAGCCTGAATTCGCCTTCTTAGCAGAGAACACCACCACTGTGTATTTTCAGTGGTTTTATTTCCCTGATAAACTTTATTCCCTTGTGCAGACATAATAACATGACTTATTTGATAAATTAAATTCAGCTTAGCAGAGGGATTTATATCCTTTTAAAAATAATGACCCTCACAAAATGTTACAAATTTAGGCCTCTTCTGCTTGCAAGTGTCTTTCTGAAAATTGAGTCATTCCAATGGGCCAACTTTTACACTCTTCTACCTGCACATAAAAATGTCATCTGTAACTAGCACCTGAAGTTTTTAGTTCACTTATTCTTTATTGTGCTAAAATTTTACTCATTCATTAGAAATACTTTTCCTCTTGTTGCTCAGCTATTACGTTTAAGTAAATAAACAAATGAAACCTGCTAAAAATAAACTAACTTCAATTTAATGTCATGCCACAACTAGAATGGAATGCAAAACAAAATTCTTTCACTTTTTCTTGCTGGGCTTTTTGTTGCTTTTGGTTTGTGGTTTTGCTTTTTTTTGCTAAGAGAAAGGCCTTCAGTTTTATTCTGACAATTCAGACATCCCTACCTTTAAAAGTTTTCCTTTGTGATAAATGTATCACACAAAACCAAAGTTTACACTGAGCTAGTATTACTGACAGGAGCCTTGGCAACAGGCATGAATGCAATTAATCTACATTTTTTGGCAAATGGACATCAAGTGCTTGTACTTGCAAGCTCCTGACGTGTCAGATAGAGGATATACTTGGGACACATGACTTCACAGCTCTAAATCAGGTCACTCACTACAGTGTACAGATCACAAGCCTCACACTCCTGCGTGATCAGAAAGTGCCAAACTATACCCAATTGTTTTCCTGCGTGATCAGAAAGTGCCAAACTATATCCAATTGTTTTCCTGCGTGATCAGAAAGTGCCAAACTATACCCAATTGTTTTCCTGCGTGATCAGAAAGTGCCAAACTATACCCAATTGTTTTCCTGCCATGTTTTCCCTGCTCATCCTCTATGATGTGATGGGTATCTGGTGCCCAGTTTAACAGCAATACCAGCACTACTGTACATCTGCCACCCCACTACTTCTAACCAAGCAAGCATCTGAACTGCAGAAAGGCGGAGGAAGAATATGAGTCCAGTGGAAGAGCCAGGAAAATAAAATCTCTTTTTAAAACAATGTATGTATTTTCATATTCCAGTTTTACTTCACTTTGTAAGGCATTTCAGCTGCCTTGAATCAGACATTGCAAGAGCAGTTATGGGGGACACAGCACACAGTCCCTCTCCCAAGCAGAGTTACTGGCTGCAAAATAAGGTTACTTTAAGGGTACCTAGCCAAGTCAGCTTAAGTAACACACATCAAAAGGATGTCCCTTCAGTAGCTCCCTGGCACTGCCGTGTCCCTCTGTCCTTCCAGCCACGCTGCTCCCCGCCGCCTGCGCTGGCTCTGGCGCTGCCGGGTCCCGCTGGCACCGTGAATGGCCCGGGCCGGAGCTGCCCCGGAGCCTGCCCGACAGCGCTGTGGCCCGGAGCGGCCTGAGAGGCTCCCAGGAGAGCGCCCGGCCCGGGGCACTGCCCACTGCTCTGCATCCCGACACTCCGGGCCAGCTCCGGGAACAGTCCCTGGCCAGTTTAATTCCCCAGCGCAGACGCAGCTCCATTCACTGAATCGGTAACACAGGAAAACCACGGACAGCTCAGAGAGCTGAGCAGACCCACCGAGGGGCAGCAAACGGGACGGACAGAGGAGCACGGATGGGAGAGGGAAAGGAGCACAGATCAGATCCAGCCATGCTGTGCAGCCACACTTCTTGCTGTAGCCTGTCTTTGCAGGGCTGTCAGGAACCACCGACAGAGGACATTCCATTCTTTTTTGCATTTCTGTGTTCATTCATACATGCTGAAAATCAGGTGCCCAGAGCATATATTTATCCTGAAAATATTGGCCTGTTTATGCACAGTTTCATCTGTACATCCCCAGCACAGAACCACAGATACAGCTGCTGCTTTGTTCAGAGGCAGTAACCCTGTGCTGCTTGTCTCTCACTTACCTAGGTACTAAAGCTTGTCTCTTACTTACAAAGCTGCTACCTGATTTGATCACACTGGCCTGCTTAACTGCACACAGCATGTGTGCACTTAATATATATATATATAAATATATGTAGCTATTTATATATTTATATATATATTTACATATTTTATGTATATATGTGTGTATATATATATATACGGCTATTTGGTAATCTTCCATTGAAAACTGCCAATGAGCCAACAGTCCCGTGGGCTGCAATTAATTGTATTTTAATATCAGAGTGTAGGAATTAATTGACAGCTGTACTGGAGGATTCCTCTGCTCTGTTGGACAAAAAGCCACCAGGCACTAATTAACAAGAGCCTCCAAAGCAGCCTCCTGACACAGCACCCACCTTCTCCCTTCTCCTCCCCTGCACATCCAATTGGTTGCACATTATGTTCTTCAGCCTTACTACTCCAGGGAATGTTTTCCATACCTGTTGACTAAAGATGCCAGAGAGTTTGGCTTGGTTTTTTTGGTTTTGTTTGGTTTTGTTTAATGGGAACCTGCCCCATGACTGCAGTGTCAGGTACTTTGTACAACTCTTCCTGAAGCAGTAACACTGACAGCAGGCTAGCAAACATCATCAGTAATTCAAGCCTTCACTTTCAAGTAAGATTTTGCAAATAAAACATGAGCTATTCTTACCTTCTGAACATTCATGTTCAGTGGTTTGCTCGGTGATTTGTTATATCAATCATTTCCTGTAAATAATTTTTAAAACAAAGCAGGCATGTAGCATTTCTTTGTGTAACAAAACAAAACAAAGAATGGCAATACAAGCCTGTATTCAGGTAATAGAACTTACTCAGCATAAGAGTGCTGGATGCATGGATATACACAACAAAACAGTAAGATCTGCCTCCAGATCTTAACCACAGGCTGTAGAATAGTTTCAAATGATCCACTTTTATGATTTCTTTTGTTGTTGTTGTTAAATGTAGATAATATTAAGTCATTGCAGAATTATTTTTCCATTTAAAATACATCAAACTCTAAACCATTCACCATGATAAATTCTCTCAGCTGCAGGATGTTATACACTCAAAAATGAGCAAGGATTTGCACAACCAGCACTCCAAACAGCAGCTCTGGTTTCCTTCCACATACTTCTCAACAAAATGAAAACAAACTCATGAGATACAAAAATATGAAATATGAAAATATTGGACTAACTTGCTTTCACATGTATTTCATCTGCCTGGAAACACGCCAAAGAGCTGCACTACCTCAGTACAACTCCAGCTCTCTGCTCTGAGTTCCTCAAGGCAGACACATTTTGGAACAAGTTTCTTTTATTATTTGGAAAGATTTAGGGAATCATTTCTCAGTTTATTAATCTTTTAAAACCCATGACAGTGTATCAGCATTTTTAGAAAGGGATAGGTAATTTGCCAAATGCTTGTCAATCTCTCCTACCCTTAGTGTTTCCACAGGCATGAAACAACTTGAACTTAAACCAAGAAATTTAGATGAACACAGCACCACAGGACAAACTAGGCCTCTTTGGTAGTTTGCATCTTTCCAAAGTATGAAATATTTTAACACCTTACACACATTTTAAGACTTAGCAAAGCCTTCAACACAAACCAGTCATGTAACAGCTCCAGCCTCAGTCAGGATTAGAGTGCCAGGGAGCTGTGGTTTATAATTTATAGTAATCTGTGCACGAGAAGATTCACTGGACACAGAAATTACACTTCTTAGATATTTAAAGACACATGCAATGCACTTATAAATAAATATTGTTTCATAAGCAGAAACTATGAGAAGTGGTATGAGGAAGTGGAGTCAGATTTGGCAACATCTCAATGCCACATGCAATCTGGTCACACAACAGTCTCACATTACTTGAGTATCTTTACAACACGTCAAATATCACACTCTTGGAGAGATTTTAGCTTTGAGCATTGTGATGATGAAGAGCCTAACCTTACCAGGCTTTCTACCTCAGTGAAGGATTCAGCCTTCTACTTCATAAAATGTCATTCAATGTTTAATTTAACAGACCTGGTCCTTTGAAATGCTGAGCACTATACTTCTAAAATATTAAGAATTCAGAATTCTACTGACTAGCACCTAAGACAGCAGCAGATATCAGACTATAAGGAAGATATCAGACTACAAGGAAGTTTGACTTTGCTCTCCTGACTGTACTACTATTTTCTGTTTATCAACTATTTACTGCCACTACATGCTCAGATTTCTTTCCTTGTCATTTGACTATACATTAATCACTTTTTACAGAGATTCTGTGCCCAGTCCATGTATGTACTCACCCCTTCAAGCAGCATCTTGCAAGGCTGAAACAGTTGTTTTCCAGAATCTTTTCCCCTTCCATTTCATGTGTAGATTGGTGATAACAAGCAGTTCTTCATCAATAAAAAGCTGCTGACATTCTTAAGAGAAAAAAAAAAAAAAGTGTCAATAAAATTCCCCAGGGCTTACAATACTGATTTTGCATAGCTATGATGTAATATCACTTAAGAAAAATATTTCTTTATGCTTCTTCTGAAAAAAAAGCTTTCATTTCTCTTGGGCTAAGATAATTTTTAAATGATTGAGTTTTTTTAATATGTCCTTAGTTTTACAGCTGGGCCACACTGACATCTAGCTAACTAGGGAACATAACTGGTATATCCCAATATAATTCAGATTTTTTTCTTTCATACTAAAAGAATTCAAAACCACTCAACTGAGAACACTATAGTGACAGCCCTGTGCTATTTTAATTATCTGTTATAGAGTAAAATACTTTTACTCCTAAAGAGCATTCTCACAAAGTCTTTCTGTGGACACCTTTAGAGCAGTTACATTTTCCAAGGTGCACACACAGCCCCATGAGATGTCTTTGCAATTGACCTTTATTTTGAGGATTTACATCTCAAAGGTAGAGATTTTGGTTTTATATACTTTATAAGGTCTATATATTTTTTAAAAAGCATATATAGCTAAAAATATCAAACAAATTAGAGATGCAGAGAGGTTTTGAAAGAGTGGATTTAAAAAATGTTTAAAATCCAAAATTATGTAAGAAAATATGGTTGTACATTTAAGAAATATTAATTCAACTTCATTTGTTTTCCAAGGTAAGTATGGTGTTCTCTGCTTTCCCCCTTGCAAAAATATGACATGTGCAACAGAAGCAGAAGTCAGAACCCAAATCTCATCAGGAAAGCTATAGAAAAGTAAGGACAAGAATAGAGCTGTTTGTAATTTTGAAGTTCAAGCTGCTTCTGAAAAAATAATAAGAAAAGTTATGTTTCCTTGGGACAACAGTGAGCATTAGAATCCATTTTTTAGAACAAGATTAGCATCTTAGGCCATATATCCTACTCTCCTGTAGGACATTATTGTCCCTTATATTTTTATAATACTCTGCACACGAAATATTAAAAGCATAACAGCACAAAATCACAGCTGAAGTGTAACCCTCTCTCCATTGTTTAAAATTCATTACACCCTTTATGAGGACTACAGTATTAACAGAAAATGAGGACACTAAAGAACTACTTGGAAAGCAAGTGACAAACCCACAAGGTGTTTCCAGCAGGTAGCCAAAACTCCCCATGCACCTGACTGTAGAGGATGACAGTCAATATAAAGCACCAACATGCTTGATAAGAATTTTTTTTGGACCATGCTAAGAGTTCCTTCCAAACATGGGAAAAGACAGGAGGCATGCAGTCTGGGGAGTTCCACAAACCTCTGGTAAGGTCTGCATGCCCTCATCCTTCCCATACACTACATTGTATTACTTGAAATTCCCAAAGTTGCCACTCAAAGTCACTGGGAGCCGATGGCTGCTCATGCCAGCCAACAGAAGTTACGGCGCTGCTTTGGGTTCAGCAGACGTGTGACCACATCACATGAACCACAAGTGCCTCAGTTCAGCACGAGACCAGGTAGCAGCCTCAGTGCTAAGTCAGTGGTTCAGGATTTACAAAGGAAATCGTTTTTACAGCTGATCCGTTTTGCTGCCTGCAAAGCAAATTTTAATAGGTGAGCAGTGCCAGATGCCAATGAGAAAAGTCCGTGCATGTTCTGTAACACAAGGAGTTTGACCACGATTTTCCTTCACAACAAAACTTATGCAACACCTTTATTAGTGCAGTACTACTAAGACACCCAATGCCAAAAGCGCCAAACATTATCATTCCAGATAATCCTGTGTGACGAATCCTGTGCTCATACTTCCATCAGAGAGCTTAGGAACAGCTTCCCGTGTCATTGAGTGAGACTGGGCCAATCTTAATATGAATACAAGGCAACACCTTTTCGCACTCCTTTCCTTTGTTACTCCTGGAATGCTTTTTGAAAAGCAAGTATCCAGCCCCACGGGGACAACCAAGAAGGCGGCAAACCGCAGAAGCAAGTCCCGGAGGCGTTCCCAGTGACCTGTTCCTCGCCCTCGGGACAGAGGACCCTCCTCTGCCCAGCCGGCCGGGAACAGCACAGCCCGCCGGACCGAGCCAAGCCAGCAGCGGGCACCTCCAAGCACGCACTTTCTGCCTCGTGCCCGAGTTCATTCCAGGTTAAGGGCAATCCAGATGTTCCATTTGGGACACATGACAGTTGCCAACCAGCCCCTCGCATTACCCCCTTCTCCGTTCCCACCTCCAGCGCCCTGAAACCCCGCTCCCCGTGGGCTTCCCGGGAGTCTCTTTACCTGCGCCGGGCCGGCTCTGCCCGTCCCGCAGCCCCTCGGCCCCGTTCTCGCAGCCGGGCCAGGGCTCCGCTCCGAGCGAGCAGCGGGAGCCGCTACAGCATCTCCCCGGGCCGGCTACCTCCTGCTGCTGCTGTCCGCCGCCGCTCGGCCGAGGGCTTCACACCGCGGCGCCGGAGAGATAAGTAATAGCGAATGGCAAGGGAGGGGAGGAGAGGAAAGGACAGGTCATTAGCAAAGCCGCCGCCGCGTTAGCGAGCCGGGGGCGTCACCCAACCCCGGGCGGGCGCTCCCGCCTCCTGCCGGCGCCCCGGCCGGGACACGGGCACCGCGCGGGCAGAGGCCGCCCCTAAGGCAGTACCGTGCATCGCTGCCACGGGCCGCGCAGGGCGGGGCCGGGCCGAGCCGTGTCCCCGGCTGCCGGCGGGGAAGGAGCGGTAGCGGGGAAGGAGCGGGGAGGGAACGGGAGCGGGGCGGGAGCGGCCGGTGACAGGTCCCGGAAGTGAGGTCGGCACACACCTCCCGCCGCGGCCGTGCGCCATTGGCGGGGCGGGGGCGGCCCCGCTCCCCTCACACCCCTCACTGCCCGCACACCCCCCACACTCCTCATTTCCTTCGCTCTCTTCATTGCCTTCACTCCTTTCGCTGCCCTCACACCCCTCATTGACCTCACACCCCTCACTGCCCTCACACCCCTCATTGCCCTCACACCCCTCATTGCCTTCACTCCGTTCACTGCCCTCACACCCCTCATTGCCTTCACTCCGTTCACTGCCCTCACACCCCTCGCTGCCCTCAGTCCCTTCACATCCCTCCCACCCCTCACTGCCTACATTGCCCTCACATCCCTCTACTGCCCCTGAACTCCTCAGTGCCCTCACATCTCTCGCTCCCCTCGCTCCACTCACAACCTCCCGGCTCCCGTTCCCTCCGTGCCCCCGCATTTTTACCGGCACACGGGGCTGAGCGAGTCGAGCCTGAGGCCCCGGGACGTTCGGTGAGGGGCGCATAAAGCCCCGCCGGCCGGAGGGGCGGCCCGGCTGCCTGAGGGCCGGCGAGGAGGGGCCGTGGCTGTGCCCAACCATCTGTGCCCTACGAAACACTTCTCAAAATCATATAAATGCGTGCTTGCTTTCACGTTTGCATTCCATGTGGGGAAGAAAAAAAAAACAACCAGCCAACCAAACCCAAAATTTAATCAGGAATCTCACTTAATTAGTGAGCTGAGTAGTCAATGGCACAGTACTGGGATGATAAAATAAGACTCACTTCAGATGTTTCCAATGGGAAGTTAAATGAGGCCTAGAAAGGGAAGAGAGCACTGTTTTGGTGGTTTGGTCCATACTACTGCAGCAAGCACGACACTTAATTCCATACATTTCTCATAAATTTGGGTTTAGCACATGGCCCTGAATACCAGAGCACTTGGTGCAGAAACAACAGTAACAACAGAGGCTGAAAAGCCCCCAGAGGCAGCAAAAGGCAATATTGACCATGCAAAAAAGAAGCTAAATAAAAGCCTTATATTGATTTAAAGCATTTCAGACAGTTTCAAACTGGTTCTGGTCACAGTTCGACTTCTCAACCACTACAGCTGCTCACAGTCTGTCCCAAGCTGGCCAACACCCAATGCCACAAGGATCAGTTGATTTAGCAGGCTAATTCCCAGTTTAACACCTACATATTTCACCACAGGTGAGGTGACATGATGCAAGTGCTGCAGAAGAATTTTCTAGAGCAAGGTGTTGGAATGGATGCAGGCTTTTGCCTGGGGAATATGCACGTTTTGAGGCACTTGCCACAGCTGCCAGTGAGAGGCATGCCAGGTTGACTCAGCTTTTTATCAACACCTCATCTTGCCCTGACTCATGCACAAGCGCTGTCCCAAAGGCAGTAAAACACAAAATATTTATTGGAATTCAAAATGAGTTGTGGGTTGTTTCCTGTTTATGAGCTGTGGCCTCCTCAGCCCACACCAAATGTAGCAAGCTCCGTCTGCAGCAGGGAGGGCTGTGTTACTCCAGGCATGGAGGAGAGCTCTCTTAACCCCTGTTCTGGAAGTGATTCTTCTGAAGAACTTGGAAACATTTTGTCCATGAAAATGACTGGTGATGCAGAAAGCGGTAAAGGAGGAGAATCTATTCCATGTTTAAAATATTTGCACAAGGGACTGTAGTAATTCCTTTTGTACTGAAAGAGCTTTTAAAGTGTACATTACTGATTTGATTGTGTAAATATCACAGTTCAAATCTTAATCCCATACTAAATATAAAAATCCATTAGCTATTTAAATATGCAAGCTTTTGGAAATCAGAAGTTAGATTATTTACTAGTTTTTTTAGCTGGAATAACCTTGAATTAGTGTTATATTCTATTAATATGCAATAACCTTATTACAACTGCCTAAGAGCTCGACAGTTATGGAAGAAGCAGCCAGATTTGTGCAGTTGTTGATTTTCCATCTTTCCAGCAGCCAGTTGGCTTTGTCAGAGGTCTGCACAGCCGTGCACAGCATTTCTATCACAAAACATTTTCATTTACAAAATAGAAATGCCTTTTCATTTATTTAAAGGCCAGATATGGAGTCTCTCGTAACAATTCTCTGGGAGCAGATGAGCAGCTCCAAGGCAGCACAGACACATTCACAAGTCTGGAGGACAGACCATACCAGGGAAAATTGGCAGCGCCTTCGCCACCTCCTCCAGCCACGGGTAGAATGCAGGAAGTGGCTGACCCTGCACTCAAATATTTGCTGTGGTTTCTCTTGCTGGTTTGATGGTAGAGATTTTGACAGACAATGGGCCCTGTTTTTGCTGGGTCATGGTGAAATACTTCCACTACAAAGTCGGTAGAGCCATAGAGCCTTCCCATTTGAGTATTTATTGGAAGTGGGAGCTGCAGAGACTCGGTATCGTAGCCAGCACTCTATCAGTGAAATAGCATACATAGGGTTCTGCTTCTCTGTGAGTGCCTACTGAAGCCTTACAGAACTAACATGTACTAATGGAAAATTAATTACATTAATATTTGGATCATTTTTATTAAAAGAATAGAAGAGCCTGGACAATCACAAAGCAACAAGTTTTATGAGCAGAGGTCACTAGCAGAAGTCTAGAAAACTGCCAGAGTGTAATTTGATTCTTTTTCTGTATAACTTTGTGCATGCTGGATCCTGCCCCTTTATGCCTGGTCAAAATATGTCAAAGCCAAAAGTTCCATGTGATAATGAACAGGAGAGGATTAAATCTGATTTATTTAATATACACATTATGCAAATCATTGTTAGAAGCACAATTCTCTCTCATTAAATCAAGCCCCTTTAAAAGCCCCAAACAACAGCCAAGAAAACTGGTGAAGCAGAGGAGACAGTGAGATGTATCCACCCTGAGCTTTCCTTATGAAGCTCTTTCTGAGCACAGCAGTCTGGGTACAGAAATATCTGTGCTGCCTTGTTTTGCTGTTGGTTTTAAGTCAAGCTGGATTTGAGGGCTGGTTGTTTTTAGATGCATCTCTCTCTCCTGTATTAGAACAAAGCTCTAAGGCTAAAGGTGATAAATGAAAACATTTAGATAAGTCACATGAGACTCATCTGCCTCATTTTACTATGACAGGTTTGGGATGGAAGCAGGATGCAACTTACAGGTTTACACAAGCCTACTCTTCCACAAAACTATTTAGACATTCAATTAAAAAAAAATCTAAAATGAGATTATATTTCCCAACAAAATAAGCAATGAAGCTGTTACTTACATTTAATTTCTGTTAGAGATGCTCACTATGCCATCCCATCTATATAAGGTATAGCTTTGGTCATCCAGATAATTTCTTTTCATGTTTGAAAGTTACTTCGCTCATTACTCTTCACTTACTGAAACAATTCATAACTTGTCAGAGTGTCAAGATCAAACATTGCAGGTGTCCATTCATCTCTTCCCGTGTCAAAAAGATTTCAGAGCAGTTGCATGTAAAATCATGGTGCTTTAAACTTATTAACCCTTCTTAAGCCAAAATGTTTAGAATTTTTCTCATTACTTTTATGCTGCTGCTGTCATTGTCACTATGGGTTTTCATGACACGATTGCCAGCCAGGTTGAGAACTGGTGAATTAATTTTTTTTAGTGTTTACCCCCTCATCATTATTACAGCCAGTGTGATTAATTTCTGTGTTTTAATTAAAAAATTCTTTAAAGAAAACTATTAGCAGAGCAAGCACCTTTCTTACAGGAAAGCAGGATGTCCCAAATCTTTTTTCTGAGGGGGAGCCCATGCTGGATGGGGAGGAAGCAGAGAGAGAATTACTGACTTGAAAACACCTTATGGAAATAAGCAATTACTCTTAAAACTCAGCTGTGGCTATTCTTTTCCAAATTTTCCCTACCTTCTCATCTGAATAATTTGTCTCTCCAGTGAAATATTCCTTTTTTATACATTTCTTTTTGTGCTGGACACTGCATTACCAGATTCAGCAGGATTTAGCAGATTTATTTGTCCTTTTGTTTTTGGTCTCCAAGAACTGCAAAAAATCAGTTAAGGTTAATATAATAAATGTATACATTTTTAGAAAACAAATCACTGCTTGGTATCTTGAACTGGGGAGAAGTTTTGTTATTCTCTTTCTGGGGGGGATCACTCCTTCCTTTCTTTGATGAAAGTGGTACTTGCCATAGTGTGACTGAGGGAAGAAGTTTCCTCCTTTTTTGGCAGATTTTTCCCTATTATCCTTGGAAATAAATGTACTCTTAATTTAATTGTTTAAAGCATTTTAATTTATTTATCCCTGTATTTCCAGTCCTTTGAACTGAATACTATTTGAATGTTTTCTGTTTTCAAAGAAAGAGCTTCTTTCTGATCCAGGTTTCCCACTTTTGTTTTGTTGGCTCAGTGAAGCCTTTTTTGCCCCCTTTCCCCAGTCTCAGTTTCCCAGCTGGTGTTTTATCCATGTCACTGAGATTCTCTTCTTGGGTGATGTACTTAAAACTGTCCCTGTTGTCCCCCCATAACGGTGATTCAGACCTTACTCACAAGTGCCTATTGCAACACATCTTTTGTCCCTCGTTCTCCCCTGTCTCCAGCTAACGCTAACAACTTTCACTGTCCCCTCTCAAGTCTCTTTTCCATTTACGTCAACTCTGTACCCCCTTTGATGTCTGCTTCCAATTCCCAACTCTCCTTTCCTGTAACCTCCAGTGCACTCTCTACTGTCCCTTACCAATGCTGCAGGAAACTGCTCCTTCCCTGCACAGCCTGTCCATGAGCATGACACAGCACAAAAAGAAGCAAGACAGAATGTTTGGTGGATTGTGTTTCCTTATACAATTATTAGCAATTTCTAGTTGGTTTTCTTTTTAATGTGTCCTCCTATGCACCTCCGCAGTGTGTATTTATTCCCTTGCATGCCTCGATCAGCTTATGCTGGCACTGGTCAATTTTCCCAGCATCAGTGCTTATCTATCCTTGTCTAGCTTTAGTTGTAGTCTTAATGTAAGTTGCAGAAGTTCCTGGGCCTTCACTCGTGTTTTATGCAGATTTCAAGAAGGAATTGCTGTGAAAATATCAGCTTGTCCTAAATAATTTTGCTTTGTTAATAATTCAGTCCAAGTGCAGAAATGAAAACTGAAGTTGCAGCTTCTGTTTGCCTCCATACCCTGGACACCTCACGCACCAGAGGTGTAAGCACACCTTTAGCAAGGTGTGCAGTGGTTGCACAGGCTGTACCGCTGCCAGAGCACCCAAGGAGCTGCAGTGGTTGTGCACACATTGTACGACCTCCAGAGCAGCTGAGGAGAGGCAGTGCCAATCGTGCATGTGTGCTTGTTTTGGTGCAAAGTCCGGCGGCTCCTGAAGGGGAGCTCAAAGCTAAGCCGATTTGGGTTTGTTGGTTTTAGCTGAGGCAATCAAAGGGAAAGTACAGGCTGCTGCCGTTTCCGGAGCTGGCAGCATGTGGCACACAGTAGGATATTCCCGACTGGTAGTGGTGCTGTGTGTCCACACCAGTGCATTTCCCAGAGCTCATCTAATCACAGATTTGCAGTTCTCCAGGGTCCTTAATGCAAGCGTTTCCTTTCCCTTGTACTGCTTGTATGTATCTCCCCCGGAGGAAGGGGAGGTATTTCTACTGTCAAGTAAAAATGTTGAGTTTGGGTGCTTTGGGTGTGTAAATGTGAGACTTAGTCAAAGCAATTAGCTGAGTAACCATTGAGCTTAGATTGTTTTCCTAGCCGGTTTCCAGGCTGTGATTAACACCTTGCTGTGATACACACCCAGCCCTTTCCAGCGCTCACAACTGATACACCGGGCCTCAGCCACAGCTGCCTTGGGATGAACAATCACACAGCTCATTTCGGAACTCTCTGCTCAATCATTGCACATCTAAAAGTCACACTTCAAAACAAAAGCACAGATAATGGGGTTGCTGCTTTGTAGGTACCAGTTTTCTTTTAAACTTTGACTGTGCACGTTCTTGTTCAAGTACCTCTCACTGCTCTTCACACTGAGCAGCTTTGCTGTGTGAATAGGAGCTGCTCATAACCAAGTCCTGGACAGGTTTTTTTAAAGCAAGACTATACTTCTAAAATTGTTTAAAGTGTTTGATAAAATAATTTGTACACAAAATGTTAAAAAACATAGAAGAGGGAGGTCAGACGAAAGTTGAAAACACTTTGTTGTAAGTTTAACAACAAGCTCATTATTGGCTAGAAATTGGCTTACCCCAGGCCAGCAAAAGAAAGGTCACAATTTTCTGATCCTGTGGCCTCAGAAACATCCCAGCATTGAATACTACCTTATTTGTCCTCATGCCATGCTGCATCACTCCTCAATGTTCCCAATTCCAGCTTTGTGCAGGGCTGTGCTGTGAACCAGATCAGGGAACCTATTCCACAGAAAAATAGTAGAAGATAGCAGCAGAATGTAAGAATAACTTCATTATCTAATTCATGGCATGTGCCTCACATCCAGGAGGAGCACTGGCTGAATTTTGGTCCTTTACACTACCCTGGAAATCAGCCTGGCACCAAACCCTGGTCCAGCCTCACCAAGGACATGGAAAAGGTGACTGTGGCAAGGAACCTGAGGGATAAGGAAATAAAAGGAAGAGCTTCTTTCAGTGACTACAGGGAATCCTGGGAAAGGAGGTGATTTTCAGCTGGATCACGAGGAGCCAAACCAGAGGATATCTGTTGGAGTGTGGGCAAGTCTGGCTTGTTTGGACATAAGGAATGTAAACAGCAGCAGGAGCTTCGTGGGGAAGGACGTCATTGCAGCAACACGAAAGCATCAACTGCTAACACTGTATTTATCCAAACCGTAAAGAACAATTTTAAATAAGAAGAGGTTTCAAAGCTGTGTTTAGCTGGAAGATCTGTGTGGGAGAGGGGTGGATACCTTTGGACTTTGTTAATAATTAAGTGGAGGAGTGTGTTAAAGCCTATGGAATGGACAGCATGGCTGTAAAAATACCGTGACTCATTGAAGCTGGAGGTTAGCAAACAGTCCCAAGTAAACAAAATTGCACATGACAGATCCTTGTGTAGCAAGACCCATCTCTCCTTAGTGAAACCAAGACTGAAATGCTCCATTTGCTCCTGAAAACCTCACGACCTTGTCAAAACGATTTGATGCTGAACGTGCAAATAGAAATTGTGTTCAGAACTCGATGAAAATCAAGCATGTTTTCTAAGCTATACATCTGCAATATTCAGCATATTTTCCAAACAGTTTTTCTCTCATAATAATCCCTGAGTGAATGTCTTTCCAGTTAAAAAACCCAAAAAATGTGAAGAAACTGTCTTTCTCATATCAGTTTGTTCACTCCAAATGCAGCAAGAGCCAGAATAAAAAATTGGATATGTAGTTTAAAAGAGGCAAGAACAAGAATTTGTCTAAGGAGCAGCCTGTGAAGTCTTCTTTTCTGTGTACTGTTGTTATCAGATATTTTGTTTTTAACTGAATTATTTCACAGGTTTTCCCCCATTTAAAAAAAAAAATTATTGCTATCTTTTGCATGTCTTAATATAATTCTCTCCCTTTCTCCCTTTTTACCTCCTGTTTATGTCTTGAGGTACATTTTGCTCTAGAAACTGGCAGACAAAATCCATAAGGTTTGAATGTAGAGCAGCAAATACACCAAAGCTGGTCTCCTGCCAGCTGCCTGCCTCTCAGGGTGCACACACACACTGGTTATCTGGCTTCACCCTTTCTACAGCCATAGCTGGAGACCCCAGAAATTCCCAGATGCTGACAACAGGACAGGCAGATCACTGATGCCGCTCTGGGAGCCTCCAAGAACAAGAACAAGAGTGGTTAATTAGAGCTGTGTCATATAGTTTTGCACCCATTTTGAGTTGCTCTCTGACAGCAGTTGCCCTGATTACCTAATTCATCTGTGTACAACTCTGCAAATATTTGTTAGAGAACACAAAATATTTGCTGTTTATCCTGAGCTTCAGCATTACAAATGTTTGTTTAGTGTCAGGCTTGCATTTTCAAATGTTTCCAATATCTCAGTATTCCTCCAATTTATTTCTATTTAATCTGCAAAGAAAAAAGATCTTGTCAATAAGCCTGCCCTGTACATCTCATTCACATTTACACTCTGGGAGTTTGCCTCTCGGAGCAGTGCAGCAGGTGAGCGCCCTGTCACCGTGCCACACGTCACCAGCTGTGCCAGGGCACGCGCAGGAGGCGCCAGAGGCCGCGCAGAGCGCGAGGGACGCGTGGCACCGCGCGGGGAAGGCAGGGCACTGCTCTGGGAGCTCAGGGGGACTGAGGTTACGCCAGCCAGCCTGGGGTGTGCTGACATCACCTGATTGCTTGGCCCTGCAATTACAGGAGCTGTGCCTCCTCAGATTTTACAGTTAGATTAGCCATTACCTGTGACTGTGCTCCAGCACCAGCCGTAAGTAAAAACAAACACAAGCCTCTTGTTTTTTTCTTTTTGACCCAGTAAAACTAATTACAACACAAAGTGAAAAAGTGAATTTTTTTTCTTATTAAGGGCAATGCCATAGGCTAGTATTCAGAGTGGAAACTGAGTCAGGAAGAAAGCCTCAAAGCCAGGTGTCACACAACTGCATTTCACGGTGTTCTGGCAGCAGAGGAGCCTTCTGGGGTAATATCAAAGTAGCACTGCTGAAAATGGAAAACCACATTCCCTACTCCTACTCCTTCTTTCAGGCACAGGCTCCACAATTTATCCTCTTTGGGCTTTAGTATTCATGTCCTTTTTCAACCCCCCCAAAAGACTGGCTAGTTATCTGCAGGTCAGGGATTTGCCTTGCCTCAGCTGGGAGCCATGGAACAGCAGAGCAGGGACAAGGGTGAGGAGAGGACACTGGGACAGGAGAGAAGGGAGATATTCCCCCTTTCAGCTGTAAGGTGTTGCATCAGTTCACTTGTTTGTTAAACCATACTTTGGAAGAAGGTGGTAAAGGCCATATCCTCTTTCTCCAGATATTAAAAAACAGATCAAAGAGTGGTTGAAATCTCTGGTGGGTTGTTTGGTTTCCCATTGCATGAGTATTAGTTTTATTCCTTTTATCTTTCCCCCATCTTCAAACCCCTTGATTGGATCAATGTCCCTCTTCACAAGCACACACTGTCCTCGCCTGCTCTCTTTGTATCCTTCAAGAGAGGATACAAAGGATAGCCCTTCAAGCCCTATTTCTTTTGCAAACTTTGTTTTTCCAACTGGCCAACTCTTCATTGACTACTTCTAAAGTAATTATACCAAATTCTTGCTCCTGTTTACCTGACTATTCAGTTCTTTGGGGCTAAATCTTACCATTTCTCTCAATTCTGTTAAGTGCTGTTTGCCTGTACATAGCTAAAGATCCTATGACATTTTAGTAACTTTGATTTGCTCTTAGAGGAAAGACTCAAGTCAGTCATTACCCCACTATCAATCCCATGAACTGTATGCAGAAAAATATGATTTATTACCCAAATAAAGGTAAACTAGACATTCAAAAATCAGAGTGGAATGCTGGTATCAAAATGTACTTAATCCAGACCCAGCGAATCTCTGATTAAAAATAAAATACAATGATGATTTTTTTTCTCCTAAACTCTGAATCCTTGGAGAGTCCAAGTGGAACAACATTTTTTGTTGTTTTTTCTGTCTCTAGTTCTTATATTGGTTTTTCACTCCAGAAATAAAAGCTTTACAGCTGGTATGTATATTACGCTAATGATGCTTTGATTTAGAAATACAGCTAACAGATGTTAAATTAATCTAGTCAGATTTGAGTTACCTTTGAGACCTGGCTGCAGTGTTTGCTTCTGGAAGGTACGCACATTTAGTTTGTTCCCATGGCTCACGAAAGTCAGGCTGTCTTTGGATAAATGATGATTTCATGTTTTTCTCAGCTATCCACTCATGTCCATAAATTTGAAAGATGTGTATTGTGCTATCGGAGAATGTACTTTGAAGGCAGTTTTAGATTTGGTTGCTAATCTGGCAGCCCTGCTTTTCTCTTCTGTAAACAGTGATAAATAGTTTCCAGTGGGCCTGAATCCAGCAAGGCTCTTCACTAAATAGCCTCTAGGCTGAGTTACTTTGGAGTGAAGAGACAAACCCTACATTAAAGGAAAAGTTGATAATACAAATGTATGAAAATACCTAATGCTTCCTGCAGTATGTGCAGTTTTCTGAATTTGCAGAGCTGATCTGCCTTCATCTGCTCCAACAGAACAGCAGGTTGTACCCAGTGCAGTCTGTACCTGACACAAGGTTTCTGATAAGCTCCTGGATATCAAAAAGATTATTGAACGAATATGTTTGATACAGTAGGCTACTATTTTATACTGTTTTTCCATTCCTTATCACAAGTCATGATAGCACTAGTAGAAATTAGGCTATTCAATTCTAAGGCTTTGCTGCTCCAAGAGAATAAAACTGTACTTTTAAACAATATTCATGTGCCTCAGGAAAAAAGCCCACCTTTATTCCCTGGATTAATCACTTGGAGCAATGTGCTAAGTATACTGAGCTGTTCTTTTTGTGGAACACGAGGATCAAGCCTTTGTTCTTGGCAGCCGCATCTCTCATGCCAGGCATACTGGAACCCACCGCTGGTATTTTTCGTTCCTCATGGAGAGCAGAGAGCTCTGCTGCAAAAAAAGGGGCAGCTCCTCCCACAGTGGTTCTCCTCCCACAGTGGTTCGTGCTACAGCAGCAGCAAACTGCCAGGGAGAGCCTGAGGACACAGGGTCACAACAGAGGTCACAATGAAAGCCTGATGTGGCAGCTCTGCTCTGCAAACGCCACGCTGGACTTGGCACCTACATCAATTTTCATGGGTGGTATTCAGATTGAGGCTCAGCAGTGGCAAGCTGGTATTAAAAAAGGAAAATAGTGAACTGCTGAGATATACCAAATGCAGAAACATTGAGGAGGAAAGAAACAGAGGCCTTCAAATTGTACTTTTTTGGCAGTGGAGAACTCTGAGAGGTGAACTCTAAGAGGAGCTGGGAGGCAGGATGGCTAATGATGTTTCCACCCTATTGTCTCTATCAGTACCCTGCACCCTGTCTACCCCACACCTTGGGAGCATGTTTTTACCTATTTTTGGGGGTGCTGTGAGAGAATAATATGGTTATTTTTGCCTTGCCAAATTCACTGGTGTAGAAGAGAGACATAGCCAGAAAGTTACTTTATAAAACCCTAACAAACAGTAAAATTGCATGCTTGCTTTCCTCTTGTATCACTACAAAAAGTATAAGTGGTCAACACAGCAAGAGTGCAACTGATAGGAGGTCAGTTCTCCTGCACTCCACATGTACCAGTCACTTTATCCCTTTGTCGGGAATAGATGGATGCACATATTCCTTGTATATATTCACCTTTGGCTGATGTGTCTCCAAACACCTTGGCCAGAACTTACAGAGAGATGAAGTCAGCATCTTGAAGAGAACACCTTGCTGCATTTAATTTAACTCTTCCAGCATTAAATGGATTTTAAGCACTGCTTTTCAAAAAAGAAAGGACTCATAACAACCTGCAGTGGCTTAGCTTTACAAAGTGAAGTCACTCAGTGTTAACAAAGTTATTCTTCCTATTTGTCAGCAGGCACAGAAACCTCACAGGGCTGCACCCAGAACTGTGCAGGCCCTGTAGAATCATCAGATTTGGTGAGAATTCAGCCCTGCAGATAACAGCTGCAACTGTGAGTGCAGACCTTTTGCCCTCAAGTTAGTGAAAATTTGATATAACAGGTGATCTTTTAGAAGGATCTTTTAACACTCAAGGTATATACATGGCTTCTCTGCTAAATGAGGATGAATGCCTACTTATTGAATTTATTTTCACATTTGCTTGATAGAACCATTCCTCTCTCATGTAAAAACATTTCTCCTTGCAGTTGTCTTATGGCATTACAAGAACACAAATAGGTCATTTCCTATAAAGTATTTTTTAAAAATCCTTATAAAACTTTCTACAAATAACAAATAATATCCCCCTGGAAATTACTTAAGCCTAAAAATTAAATATTTGCTGTTTAAATTTCTCTCTGGTTGAAAAGAAAGCTGTAGTCCCTCTTCTGAGCAGACGAAGCACAAGGCACAGCAGGATCTGAGCAATGTGGTCATCAAAGCCACGAAACAAACCCTAAATGCAGTTTTAGCAAACTATACAGTAGCAGTTTCAAGTACTCTGGGAGTAGTTTCATATTACCAGCAGCTGGTTTAAAATAGTAACAAGGCCATTGTGCCATCCTCTAAAATAATGTTTCTATCACAACAAAAATATTTGCATGCAGTAAATGGACATTGAGTAACTGTGGACTTCTGTACCGGTGATTGCACGGTGTAAAAACAAGGTGGAGAGAATAGAAAACACCTGAGACAAAACTGCTTGTTCCCTTTCCATACTGCTGCTTAGAACAGCAGCCACTCACCCTTTGAACAAAGATAAAAAGACTTACTTCTACCAAAAAACCCAAAGCCTACCCTCCCAAACCTAAATAAACATAGTTCTTCCTTATTCCTAATGTGTATGACTGGTAATTCAAGTTTTTACTCTTAGATTATTTTGTTTTTCCAGTTGTTGATAAAGTTACATCTCTCAAAAATTTGGAATTGATGTGCTTTGAGTTTTTTGATGATGAAATTTTATACCACCTCTCACTCTGTTCCCAATTCCAGCTTTTTGCAGGGCTGTGCTGTGAACCAGATCAGGGAACCTATTCCACTGAAAAACGTAGAAAAACTCTCACTCTGTCACAGTTCTAAGACATTGCACTGAAGATCCCCTGCAATTTTGCATGAAGGGACAGATTAAATAGAAAATTCAAATTATTTATTTCAAACACACCTGGAAAATATTTTGAAAACATAGTGATGCTAATGAATAAAAGACATATTTAATGATTTTTGTTACCATCAGAAATCTCTGTAAGAGAATTTGCTGCACTCTGAAAGAGGCAGTGAAGGAAAGAACAGGCTTTGAAGAGCATCTCAGTGTGGTTTACACAAGATGTTCTGTATGTCAGGTGAAATACATTTTAAAATGAGGTTGGATACTCTCCAGGTTTTTCTGTGGAGATGTCTCAAGAGAAAAGCTTACAAAACCAGAAGTTTCAAGTGTTGGAATGGCAGAGATGCTTGGGGCTGATCAGGGCTGCATCCACATAGCCTAGAGCTCTTTCTTTGCTACTGAATGGTTTCTGACAGAAGACTGAACCCAACTCTTTTATTGAACAAAGGAAGGACAGCAGATGATTTTTTATCTCTCCTACAGAAAGCAAAATCCCTGCTCTTGCTTGGATCTGTGGAACAGGGGCATGCCATGGGAACACCTTTGTGAAAGAGAAGGATAAGGGGGAAGCTTCCTTCCTCGTGCTGGGTTGGGTTTGGGCCTTTCAGAAGCACCATGAATGAGCTGGAGTTTCTGGAGCTGTGTTATCAGGAGACTGCAACTGCTGCTTGCTAAATACCCTTGCACATGCCTTTGGCCTGTGGCTCTATCCCCATAAATTCATTTAATACATCTCCCTATGGAGATGTGCAGTTGGGAGGCAATAACTTAAGTGGGGTTCTCTGATGTCACCACCCTGTGCTGGCTTAGTTAACTTAAATAACATCTCATTTTAAGCAATTAAATTCTTGGTTTTTTCTTAGGCTCTTGTTTCTTAGGCTCTTGCTCAGAAAATCATGATCCTCCATAAAATACATAAGTATTGATGAAATGAGCCTACATTTGGATATGGAATGATTGCTCTACTTGTGTTAGCTTCTATGACTTTTCACTGCATTCACTGGGAAAGACCCAACCCAATTAAATTTTACATTTGTATTTTTGCACAAGGCAGCAATATTGACCGTGTAGTTACTAAAGAGCTTGAGAGCAAGTTGGAAAAATTAATAGAACTGTTCCTAGCCATAGGAATTGCATGTGTGCCAGGAAACAAGCAAAACCTGATTTCCCAAGCATTTTTGTGGTAGGAACTTCAGCTGGCTACATCCTCTCCCCCAGTTCCTCTAGCCTCATGTCCTCAGCTCATGCTGCCTGTCCAGCTAGCACTCACTTTTGCAGAGACAAAAAATTGGTCAGGCAAACACTAATTGTGTGAGAAGCATAATCATTACAGGTAAAAATCACAGCAGAACCTGCCCTATACCATTCCAAATATATGTGTACTGTACCTAATCATTATTTTCATCACCATTACTGATAGCTTCTCCATTGGTTTTGGTGCAGCACCTGAATCAATGAATGTTTTCTCTGCCTTTGTTGGGAAATCCCATCTTTGTACTGCAGATTTCTCACACGAAATCATAACTAGATTTTAAATGTTGTGATTTGTGAAGAACACATAACCGGGGTGTAAATTCACAGTTCCTCCTTGCTCTGATTTCTAGTTTGTTTTCGGGCAGACTCGTTTCTAACCGAGCAGCACGAGAGGTGATTGATGGCAGTGAGGAGAGCGATAAACACCTGACCTCTAGTGGCAGCTCTCCGGGCTCGGTGGGAAGGGAGAGAGCTGGAAATGTGAGGGAAAAGGGATTATGGAGTAAACTGGAACTATGAAGTAGAGTCTGAACTTCCATTAGTTGCTTTGTCAGTTTTTGTTTAATTATCTTTTCTACTGAAATCTTGGTTCAGAATCCAAGGCATTTCTCTTTCTGAAACTTTTCTTCACGTTTATCACTATGTTTAAGAAGTGTGTGCATAGTCTTCCAAAACAATTACAGCAATATCCTAACAGATTTTATATCTTCATATAGAAAGGTTTTGGTAAGTTTGTCACTTTGGTTGTTCCCCCGCCCCCCATGATGCACACACAATTATTCAAGAAGCCCCTTTGAGTCCTCATTAGACTTCATTCCTGCTCCTCACTGACACAGAACATTTCCCCAGTGAAAATACACACTTCACTATCAGCACTCTGGACATCAAAGCTTTTCTTCTCATTGGGCTAGAAATACAGCAGCTATTCCATAAACAAAGGTCACAACCTTGCTAATCAAGTGGTTAACCCAAATATTAAATCCCCTCATGGAGAATAAACAGCCTTGTTTTTAACCCCTGTAGGATTAAATTTCAAAGTGCTGGCTTACACAAAATTTCTCCTAAGCAAAAATCCATTGTCTGGAAGCTGTGGTTAAACCTACTTTTCATGGCAGCTGTGTGAGGCCTTCAGACCACCAGTACAGTCTGTTAATGTGACAGTGGCAAAGCTGCAGCAGGACTGGAGCAATGGCATCATTATTTTCCAGCTGGAGTTAGAGTAACTCGCTCTTATTTCCTGAAACCATGGTGAAAACGAATCTACATATCACTCAAAGAATTCTGTACATTAGAAACAAGTTGATATGGCCATATGAAGAGATGATTTCAGGAAAAAAACCAAAACAACAAGCTGTGCAAATACTTTGGCCCATTTAAATGATCACATTAATTGGGGCATGGTGGGGTAAATTTGGGGTTTCCTTATGGCCTACAAGTGCTGACTTGAGAAGGGCATAGAAACAGTGCTATGCTGTTTAATGTTTCTCACAAAAACCATTAAATTATCATAATTATGTGCAAAAATCTTATTATGTTTGAGCCATTTATATGTTTTCTATTTAATAAAAAAAAATCTGATCTATTTTTCATCTTTGAGAATTTGATTTTTCTGCCCTCTGTTGAGACTAGTTCAAAACCACCTTCCTTATCTTCAAAGTGCTCTGGCACAAGCCCAAGATACCCAATGGCTTGTCCTGCATAAATTGTCAATGTGAATTAACAAAAAAAAGATGTAAATTTAAAGTGAGTATAACTCAAGCATATATAATTTCTCTATGGACACTCATTTAGGAGTCAGCTGGCCATAATTACCTTAACTTAATTCACGCTCAAAATGAATTAAACTGAAGTGAACGAATGGTTTATCAACATGGGAGAGACACTGTACAATGAGCTTGGTGTGAATTCACAATTTATCAGCTGCTGTGCTCTGACTTCCCTTGTGGAAATGCAATGTGCCCTCAAGGTGCCTTTGTATGAGGTAACTTAATTTTTTTAGGGGGAAAAAAAGTCTATATATGGAAGTGTGGGCTGATTGATGGCAGGTGCAGAAGTGATTGGATTTCAATGGTGCTAGGCTAGAGAAAAGGTCAGCATACATCATCTGTGCAGTTGAAGTTTCTCTGCCATTTTGGGACCACAATAGCACCTCCTATGCTATGGGGTGTGTTCTGAACTGCAGAAAGCCAAACAGCATTTTTGATGTTTCTGTAGCAGGGGAACAGCCAATTAGTACCAAGTACCTGGTGTACCATTGCCTCATATTTTTATTCACTATTCAGAAAATCACCATGGAGGAGTGCAGAGAAGCCCAGGCCATTTCTGAATGAAAACAGCCAAAAGCAGCTACATACTAACATTTACACTGTTACCCGGCTTGGTTTAACTTTACTGACTATCTCAGTATTAATTTCCCCCTAAATGACTTCCCATCTTTCTTTATTCATTAGATTTAACAGCATTTTCTGTTAGCATAAGCAAAACAGTGAGAAATATGAAGAAATATCCCTCCTTGCAGTACTCCTTTAAGTAACCAGCATGGTCAGGCAGTCTGTGACATTATTATCCAGTTAGGAAAACATCCCTGGCCCCATTCATTCAGCCATTCCTGCTCATTTTTCCAGGCACAGAACGTTTGTGCCGTAGCAGGCCTTGTCAGATTTGGAGCCCTTCCAGTACCTGATGAGCATATTAACAGTGCTCCCATTCATGGCCCAGAGCCTGCCAGTTCCATCTAATTTTAGGGAAGTTGCTATTTATAGTTGGATGGCTGTGCTGGCTCTGGTGAGAGCCTCGCTGCTGCTGGGCGCGGGGGGAATTTTATTTTTTTGTGCTGTTTTAGTTGGCACAGGGAAAGTTCATGGTTGTAATTTACCCCAGCCCAAAATACTCTGCCATCCTCCCCAGGGAGCAGCGATGCCCTGCCTGAGGATTTACACCAGGAACACTGTGGCACTGTTGGCTGCCTGGTTCTCATCCAGTTCTCTGTGCTGTGTCCAGGCACAGGTGACCCAGAAGTCAGACAACAGCACAGAATCACAACCTTTGCTAAATTACTACATGCAGAAAGGTTTCAAGGTCCAAAGGATGGGGGAGAGGGGGAGAATATGGGCCCAAATCTCTCTGTGCTCTAACTCCTGTAGTACAGGTGAATTCCTTTTGCCTTGTTCCAAAAAGTGCATTAATAGCAGCAGTAACAATACCTGCCTCTGTAGCACAGGATTTTGTCAGAATTTATTCACTAACTGTGCAGGTAGTGTTAAATGCCAAGACAAGTTACAGGGAAGAGATCCTCCAATGTAGACTTGCTGGTCAAAATTACTAAAATAGGCTGCTACAACTTAGGCATTTCATTTACATACCAAGAACTAACACTACACTGTGTATATATGTACAGGTGTGTGTGTGTATGGAAAACTGAGAGAGCTGAGAGGAAATCAGCATTACAGTTCATTTTCTCTTGCAGAAAAACAGCCACATAAATTGTGAGAACTCCAGAACTATTTCATTTAGAAATACAGTGTTCAAATCATACATAGTCTGGTGCCATAAAGTTGTATAATGACCCTTGGGAAAACATAAGTTGACCTCTTCCTGTTCAAAAGATACTTCATTATGTGTTTTAGTAATTGCTAATTTGTCCCCAGTTTTATTGGTGTGACAGGATGGTGGTTGAAAAACTAAACTCACTTTTTGTAAATTGAAATTGGGGTTCAGCTCATGCTAGATTTTCAAAACAAATCCTGACTTTGGTAGAGGAAGATTTGAGTCACAGAGCTTCAGTCAGATTGTAGTGTCTTTGCTTCAAAAACACCCAAAGGTGACAGTGTCTGCTCTTGTTTGTCTGTGGTAAGGGTAATATCCATTTCCTACATTTGTAGGAGGTGCTTGCAGGGGCTGTTTACTCTCTTTCTGATGTTGTAACTTGCTGAATAGAATATAGGTTCTGCTCATCCCTCATTCTTGTTGCTATAGACAGGAAGACTTAGAAGCTGGAACAGATATGGCTGTGAGAGTAAAAAAAATAATCCTTGTACTCATCAATCTTAATTGCATTCTGGTTCCTAGTTAATTTGTGTATCATAACATGAAAGGAACATTGAACCAGCAGAGATTCTGGTTCAGCTGAAATTCATATTCAGCCTGGCTGAGATTCTGCTGAGGCAGAGCTGAACTGGAACTGAACCAGAAAAGCAGCTGAAGAAAGAAATAATGGCATAATTCTGCGGCTAATGTGGTTCACAGGACAAAAAGTATTATTTTCCCTATTAATTTGCAGCTGACTGCAGCATGTGATAAAGCGCATGCCCCACAGCCCAGAGGCCATGGGCTGGCAGAGGACTGTCCTTTCCCTGGCACCGAGAGCCAGAAATGTGTTTTAGATGCACAGTAATGCCAGTAAGTGTTCTTCTCCCACCCTCCTGTCCAGCTGAAAACAGATGTTCCAGGAAAATGAGGGGTTCAGATGTTCCTGCAGATCCAAACTGCAGTTCTGCCCAATGAGAATCACAGGTAAAGCTGTAACAGCTCTGAAAGGGCCCTGGATGAACAAATATTTGTACTGGTTGGAGCACAAGTTTAAGTCAATGAGGATGAGCCGTGTGTGTTACTGGCAAGGTAACACTGAGCAGTCCTTGCAGCTGCAGGAGTATTTGGGGTTTTTTAGGGGAGTACAGAGAGGTGGTGTTAGTCTAGAGGGGTCTGATCTTCCTGTCAGCAGCAGCCCCAGAGCCTGCAGGGTGGGTAGAACACACACACACGTGTGCCACTGAAAGACACAGCAATGACGGCATCTCACCCACATCTCAAAACACAACGTGGGACCAGGGGAGTGCCCACACCACAGGTTTTCCCTTGTGCACTCAGGCCAAAGGGACATCCCCCCACAGACAAATTTCCAAATGCTTTGATTCAGCCACTTCTGAGAACCTCCTCCATGCACAGCTTTTCACAAAAAATCCCACCACAGTTTGAGAGACTCCTTCTTCCTGCACAGGCTGTCAAATCTCCCTCCTTGCATTAAATCAGCCTCTCTGGGTTGCCTGTCTCGTGTGGCTTTATGTTGTCAGTTAAGCAAATTAATTACACTGTCCAATTGTTTGCATTTTACATATCTTTGCAGCCGACATGTTACTGCACTTCAACAAATTGTATTTTCCTCCATGTGCCCATTGTTTTATTCAGGCCCAGTGAAGTTTCTCTCCATAAATGCCTCCAGAGAAACATAAAACATCATCACCTGTTGCTCTGCACTGTATAAGGGAGAGTAAAAATCCCTGTATGTGGTGACCAACCCCAGAAGCTTCTCCTGCCATCATCTGGTGGGCTGGGGCTGGGTTTACAAGCACAGAAACTCAATGTCTCCATGCATCTCCCTGGGTTTTATCTGGCACTGGCACTCCTACTCATCCCAGCCATTTCAGAGCATTGATGGGTTAAATTACAGTGACTTTGTGGCATTATGTTAATTTAATCAGCCAGTATAAAACTAGTGGCTTTTCATATACCTGTGGTACTTGAAGAGTTAGTGAATTTTCCTTTATGGAGAACATCTGGCTGGTAGCAAGGCAGGGATTATAACTTCAGCGCAGGCTTTTGCTTATATGCTGAAATAAGACATTTTCCTCTACAGCTAATATTTGCCTTTTTTAGCTATTTTGAGGTAAAGCAATTGCTTCCATCGTTCCTATCCCCACTCCAACTCTTTATGTTTGAGGTGTACTGTAGTTTATTGTTCCCAAAGCAAGAGCAGCAAGATCATTCTTCAGTCTCAACTGATACTGTGCTTCTAGAAAATTTAGACTTTTATAGTAAAATGGCCTTCCACTCTTTCTTATGGCAGTAATTTTGGGGTATATAAACACTGACATCTGTATCCAAAGTAAAAGAAAATCTGAAATACTGGATGGATCCTGTCAAGTAATCTTGACAGTTTTTAATTTCCTTTTGCAAGTTCCTTGCTGCTGCAGTTTCTCTCTGTTGGTATGAGCCAAAGCAGTTGAGTTTTTTTGTACTTCCTTGCTGCTTAGGACATTTCTATCAGTGGCAGCCAGCTGGCCAGTGCCTGTACCTATCCATCTCATATTTCTGAACACTGTATCTGGGCTTCCTAATTTACCCAGACACTGTAGCTGCCCCAGAGATTTTATCTCCTCAAGTCTCTATAACCTGTAATTACTTCTTGGGAAGCCAAATGATGTTGATTTTTCTAGTTTTAGACAGCATACAGCTCGTAATTAAGACTATTTTGGTATTTTTGATTTTTGTGTGACTGTAAGAGTTCAGCTTCTTTAGCTGCAGCAGTTAATCAGCTTTTAAAATCTTGCCTGTTATTTCCACTGGGGAGACTGACAAAGATACCACCTGTACTTTCCTTTTTCAGACAAGGAGAACATCAGTTCTGTAACATTTTTCCCCAACCAGACCTGTTATTCATTTTTACCATGAGCATCTCACTGTGCCTTTTAAGATCTCGTGTTGTGTAATTATTTTTGAATAAACCTTTAAAGGGTTAAAATTAAACCTGAAAGGACAAAACTAAACCAAGCAGCTAAACTACTCACATCAAAGCCAATACAAACAAACCTCCACTGGGGACTGAAGGAAGAAGTTTTGTAACTCAGATTTTGGGGGGAAAGGAGCACAAAGTTGAAACAGAACTATTTAGAAGTGCTGAAAGGGAAAGTAACTTCTATCAAAGAGCATCTTTATAGTAAGTCAGTAACACTTGCTGCAAAAGAATTGAAACTTTGTATAAAGACACTATTGTACATGGAAAACTTGCTAAATAAGTAGGAAGGGAGGAAGGAAGATGTTATGGCAGAATCATACTTGGGGTTTGTAAGTCACAGCTAATGCTGCTCTTTATAATTTATACTGTTTCTTTAGAGACTTAAACAGAATTTTCTCATATTTAAGATGCCTCAATTTCTACCTTTTGCCAGGGGGCTTCACGTGCATATCCCACATTCTCAGGCAAGTCTGGCAGCTGAAGCTCTACCCTAGATTCCCCATGTCTGGACACTGAAGTGTTTGTTTTGTAGTTGGGATGCATCTGTAGATATAACACTTCCACATCCATCCATCCATCCATCCATCCCTGCTGCAGTTCCTGGTCATTCTCCAGCTTCTCTTCAGAGCCAGACCAAGTTTATTTCAACTTGATGGGTTATATTAATCTAGTATTTAATTTTTCATTCTTGCCATCTTTAACAGACACACTGACAGTCCTGAAACATGATTTTCTGAGCAGCTTCCCCTTGTTTCTGCCAAGCCCTCCCTGCCAGTTCCCCTGTAGCTCCAGCTCCTGTGGATGTTGACACCTGCAATTTCAGTAACTGTTTCTGAAACCTCTTTTCCCCTGACTGGTTTCCATGACTGCCTCTTTCACATGAGGAACTGAAAAGCTCTGACAGCTGCTGAATGTTGAATTGCAGGAGAATCCTTCTGCTTGGTTTGCAGAATCTCACACTCTCAAGAGTTCAGATACTGCAAAGTGAGACAAACTCTCACTTTGGAGACCAATTCAAGTGGAGTTATTTTAAGCCAATGTATACTCTGTTAACTAGAAGATGTCCCCCTGAGGAGGAATTTGTATTTTGAAAAAAATCAAATCAGATTGATCAGGCTCACCTTCAGACTCTGTCTAGCATGAGATTTTTATCTGCTGACTAAGCCAACTTCTTCCACTAGAGGTTCACTTTGCTCCCAGCTCAACTAATTATTTTTCCAACATGATCATGTTGCACATATGCAATCTCAGTTGAATTTCCATCACCTGTTGAATCATTCCCTGTGTCGTTCCTTCCTTCTGCTTCTAATTTTCTATTCTCAGGATATTCTCTTCTCTTTTAAGAGAGAATGGATAAGTATCATCATAAGGGTTTCATTCTTAGCTGGGCTGACAGCACCTTTAGTCCATTAAAAATCTGCTTTACAATCAGGCTGGACACAGCTCAGCATTCAAAGCATTAATTACAAACACCAACTCATTAGAGCACATCCAGGCCTCACTCTGCCTCCAAGATCTCCTGTGCGTTAGGCAATGCAAACTTAAAACAGATAAATAAATAAATACTTTGGTACACTGACTCTATCATTCAACCAGAAGGAATGTAGAAGAAGAGATAGGTAGAATTTTCTCCTCATAATGTCCATTAAATTTTGTCTTTTACAGAATTTTACTATGCTTTGAATATGGGGATTTCACTTAAACATGTGCAGTAGTGTCAGTGTTTCCCAGAGATATTGGTTTTGATGTCATGATAAACAGCACATACTGTGAGGATAAAGCATGAGAAATTCAGTAATCAGTTCAAAATAGAGAGCTGGGGAACATCTCCCCTTCTGGCAAATGACATCACTCACCTTTTGTGGGATGCCCCTTTGGAGGAAACCTGGAATCTGAGGAGAACACCCATAGCTGAGAGCTTCTCAGGCTCTGGGGAACTGCACATGGGAAAGAAATGGCAAAAGCAACAAACCTCTTAGCAAATTACTTCCAGCAATTAGCTTACTTGTTTTAACCTTATTCTGTGTTGAAAACTAAAGGGGTGCTGCTTGCTTTATAAATGTGATTCACCTGTGAAATTGGTTAAGAGGAGGCACTTTTGTGGTAGCTGTCAGTGCTGATGTCTGCCTTACATCTCACAAGAGTCCAGGCTTTAAAAAAAAGGTGCTTCAGATGTGGACTCCTGGCCTGTGAAATTCCCAAAGAACATCTGGGGACCAGCCTGGTTCAAGTCCCACTGCTCTAGAAAGGGATTACAGTGTGAGCAGCAACAAGCAGCTGGAGAAATGGAGAGGATGTTGCTCTGGAAGAGCAGGTGAACTATTATGCAAACTGTTGTGTGCCTTCCAAACAGAAACAGACCACCAGCATCTCACCTGAATAAACCCAACAGAACCCCCATACCATGGAACCTTGCTACAGCTCTAGGCTACAAGAGATAAATTCCTTTCCTCACATGGAGAAATAATGGTAATAGATCTGAATGAAAGGGAGCACACCAAACTTTGTTTTACTAATGGAGAGACTGATCCTGTAGCTGGAGGGGATTACTGCCCTCACCCCAGAGAGAGGAGGCTCCTGTTCTTTGCTTTTGGTTCAAGACCAGGCTCTCAGCAGTAGCCACTGGCTCAGGAGTTGTTGGCTATATTTATAGCCTCCCTTCCCCTTGGCAGCTGTTTCACTTTGCAGTTTGAGGCAGTGTTTGAGGCAGGCCATGGTCCTGCAGGTGACTCCCTGCAGCTCCACCCTTGTGCTCAAGACACCTTGCACCTGCTGCAGGTCTCACATTGCCCATCTGCAGGCTAAGGGCAAGGCCTTTTTTTCTTATGTGCTACAGTTTAGGAATAATTGATGAATATCTGTAAATAAAGCTATAAAGTAGAGCTGCTTACAGCATTATTTTCTTTGTCCCACAGTCTCAGCATGGGATTTGGCACACCTCTTACTCCATGTCTCCATGAAGGACTCTCCCAAATGATTCTCCTCCAGCACTGAAAACAGAGATCTGCAGGACACCACTGACCTGGCAAACCCTCAGCTGCTGCCACAGCAAGAAATGCCAGGAGACAGAAAGCCTGCCCACATGAACATGGGGCTCCTACCTACCCTGATGCTGTGTGTCTTTCTTGCACTCTGTGCCTAAAACTCATTTAATTGACCAGGAGCATTTTGGGATTTCCTACATTTCCTAAATCATAAGGAAGACATCCGCTGATGGCAAAGTCTCTGGGCTCAGAGGATTATGTGGGGTAGGGCTGCCTGAGACAGCCCAAATCCACTTGAGACTGAAAAGGTGTGAGCAGTAAATAAAAGGAAATCCTGGATCACCATGCAGTGTTCAGCTCCCACACTTTGACCTCCTTTGGTCCCTTCTATATTTTGTTAAGATCATATTTCTTTACGTGCTGCCTGGCTTAAAAGCCATCATAAATCTGTGCCGTGCAGCAAGAATAACAGGGAAGGCACCATGTAATCCAAGGCGCCCTAATTCCATCCCAGGCACTCACAGGGAGCCATAAATCACTTTGGAGAGGCCTCAGATGGGAGAACTGGGGGGGAGGGAGGCTGGGAAGGCAGCCACAGCCTGGCCCCTGCCACTGCAGCCCATCTGCCCTCGGGCTGAGGTGAGCACAACTGCCTCCAAAATAAAGAGTTCTGATGTCTCCAGATTGAACAGCGATCAAATCCCTCAAATACTCCTTGGGGAGAAGTGCATCCACCTGCCCTTGGTGGGAATGCCCCATGGGGTGTGCCACACACTGCAGGTGGGAGCAGGGCCCGGCTGCTGCCTCCCCCTGGCATCACCTGGGGGAACCAAACACCTCCCCTGGCTGGGCTCACCTGGGGCCAAGCCACTCTCCTGTCCCAGCTGCAGACACAGCTCTGGGCAGGGAAAGCTCCACCAACATCCTGGGCCTTTCACAGGTGTCTGTGAGCGATGGATGGTTCAGGGTGTGTGCCCACACCTGTCACTGTCACATTTTCTGAAAAATTTCTTTACCCAGGATTCTTCTCTTGGGAAGCTGAGAAGCCTCAGAGAAAAATAAAAACAATAATTATCTGATTTGCTTCTCCTGTGTTTTGCTGCTTTGAAATGTGGTTTGGACATTGTTTACCAACAGGTGATTGTTTCATTGGTTTCATGTGAATTGTTTTGACTTAATGACCAATCATGGTCCAGCTGTGTCAGAATCTGGAGTATCTTTTTTTTCCTTTAGTATCTTTTAGCCTTCTGTCTGTATCCTTTCTCTATTCTTTAGTATAGTTTTAGTATTCTTTTATATAATATAGTTCATAAAATAATAAATTAGCCTTCTAAGAACATGGAGTCAGATTCATTCATTCCTCCCTTTGACAGGGGATGCAAAAAATACCACACATACCCTCACCCAAACCAACGGAGATGGAGCTCCTCCACTGGAAATTTGGGAGTAGCTGAAGCTAGGGATATGCTACCATATTCTAGACAGGAAAATCTCTTTTTCTTTGCTCTAGTGGGAAACAACTTTGAAGTGTGGAAGTCTTCCAAAGGAGACTTTCATAATAATAATAATTTTGCTCAAGTTTTTTAAAAAATTGTGAATACACTTTTGGTTTTTTTCTGCCAGCTAGTATAGTATGATAGATGTAATATTTTTATAAAGTTTCTTTGTGCTATGGTCAAAACTTATTACATCTTGGAAAAGATGAATTGCAAAGGGGAATGAAATGAGAACATACTTGTCCATTTGAACTTCCAAAGTCAGACTCTAAGTTTTGCTAAGATGCAGGAATAAAAGGTAAATCACTGGATCCTGGAATATCAAGAATTTTATTCTACCCATTTTTTTTCAAAAAGGAAAAAAGAGGGGAGAAAAAGAAAATACAACCAAAGTTGTAGCCATGTTGCAACTCTGGAGGAAAAAGTTGAATAAAAAGGAGGAAAAAAGTATGTTGCAACCATGAGTATCCCATGCCAAACCTCAGCAGAGGTCACTGGAATGAGCCAGCAAGCCAAGCCTAAATAAAAATAGGACCTGTGGGATTCCCCATCTGATTTTCAGTCACTGCTATACTACCATTTGTCAAGTTTGCAGGGTAGTTTTTTACCAGATGTGAGAAACACAGCACCAAGTCGGGGCTGAAGCCAGAGAGAAGAGGGTATCCTTGCACACAAGAAATAATCTGCTTAGGAAGGACTGGAAAGACTGGACCGAAACCTCCCAGATCCTGAGTGCTGTGAAATGTGTTTTCATAATTTCACCACAAGTGAGACCTTTCTGTCACCAAAAGCAAGGTGTTCAAAGGACCTGTCTTACTGTGTAAAGGAAGGGTTAAACTGCCTTTTTTTCACAAAAGGGAAATGGCAATTTATTGTATCAGGAACAATTTTATTTTCAGTTTAGATGTTTGCATTAAGAACCATCTAAGAGTGGTACTTTTATTTGTGTTATTCAAAGTGCATCAACTGTTTCTCACTCTCTTCCAAGTGTTAATTAACACCAGATATTAATGTGTAACTGCTGCTCACTTTCAGCTGATTGAGAAACCTTCTTAATACACTTTGTTTGCTTTATAAAATCTCAGTTGGGCTCCTTGAGGATGGAAATATTATTGTTTACATTTGTATGAGCAAGCTGGACAGGGAAAACTCAGAGCAAAAACCTCTGGAACATGAACATAAGACACATCAGGGAACTCATTGGCAACTTTGTTTCTTGACCTGGTTCCTTGTTGGGTTTTGATTTGTGTTGGAGACTGGGCATGAACACTATCCCACAACCGAACAAGTCTTTATACCATCAAGTGCCTAGCATGACTGGTGCTCATTACTTATAATTGTAGAACAATTGAAAGTGTCCATTTGACTTAGGAACACAGAGTTATTTGAAAACCAGTGGATATTTTGGCCTAGGTTTTTGATACAAGTTTTTGATACACAGGTGGGGCTGGCACCACATGTCCTTAGGGTAGTTATTGGTGTCATCTGCAGATGTCTACCTTTGCTTTAGTGTTTTGCCAAATGTAGTAAAAATTTTTACACTGGGTGTTTTCAGGAATAAGGAGGTTTGTTCATGTTTAAAAACCCAACAAAACTGTAAGAGCCTTGAAAAGTAGAAGAGGCAGAACATTTCACACATCCACACAGTGGAGATTCAAAGTTCCATGGTGGCTTCAATGTCAGAGAGCAGCTTAATGTCTTCTCTGTGCCTTCTCTCAAAACACAAAGCACTTTCTCCAGGGCACAGAAGGGAAGCTAATAACTGAAATCTTTGCCTCAGAGAAAATCCCATACCCACCTAATTTTACCTGGCCAGTCATAAGCAAATGTACAAGCTTTGTTACAGCAAGATGTATTAAGCTTCTGCTTGCCAATGAATATTTGCTGGCACACTAAATCAAAGAGAGATGTTTAAGTGGACACAGACTGTATAGAAGTGCATGGCATGATACACATTTCTCATGTGATGTTATGTGCACTCATGATTAGCTCTTTCCTCACACCTGAGGTGTGCAACAAGCAGCATGACATCTCAAGAAGTGGTAATGCTGACTGGTGTTTTAAAAAAAACCCAGCTGTTCTTCCCTTGTGATTCCAGCAGGCCAAGCTGCTGCTTACATTTGGACACAAACATTTTCAGTCTGCAGTTCTGGGAAATACTCAGAGCCCCTGAGTTGTGCTTTCACGTTTCTGGTGGAGAGTCATTAGCTGTAATGCCAGCCACTAAGGACAGCCCTGATTATCTGCAGGCTCACAAGCTGCCAAGAACAGGCACATGGTTTTGCATTTACAGCTGATCCTAGAGAGGTGAACACTATGGATATTTTTGGCCCTTTATTTTAATGGCATTGCCAGAACAACTTGAATCTGAAAACTCACAGCTCATTACCAAGAGCAAAATGCTGACCCAGGCAGAGCCAGAAGATTTGAAAACTGCTTCAGAGTTGGGATCTAACAGGCTGCTGTAGCACGTGGACAGCATTTTCCCTCTGTTAATCCCACTGTCCCAGAGAGAACATTCCCTCTGTATTTACAGAATGCAAGACTGTGCTCTCCAGCCTGTTCTGCACCCTGGAGAGCAGCAGGATGCTTTAGGCTTCACACAAAGCAATCACTGCCCCAGCTTGTCTCACGTTCAAGCTGCAGCCCTGAGGCTGCAAGAAGGAGCTCAGGACCTGCAGGGCTGCATTAAGAGATGCACAGCCAGAGAAATGGAGAAGATTAAAACCAGCAACAGTATTGCCTGTTCTCCTGTAGGTGTTCCAGACATGCACCAGCTTTTCCTCCTGTACCAACAGCTTTATCTGTCTCTTTGAGTCCAAGTCAAAAAGCCTTCCAAACCTTTGGTAAAGGTATGAACAAAAGGCCCTGTTTTGAGGTGTTGGATGATTCAAATACCACCTGACTCCAGATAACGTGTGGTATTTTTGGACCAGAGAGGCAAAATAAAATACCCACTTTAGCTTCTGACTGTACCATGAGTTATTCCATTTGCCTTCACTGTGCATGTCACAGCTCTCCCAGTTACAGAGATGAGGGAGAAGCTTCTCAGGGAAGGCAGGCTTGCCTTTGTGTAGCTGGCAAACAGAAACACAGGATTACACCTACCTTCAATTTTGACTCCAGTCTACAGTAACAGGCTGCTGTATAAACAAAATATATACTGATGGTTATACAAAACCAGTCTGATACCTCTGGTCTCAAGATAACTTTAAGGTTTACAGGACTCCTATTTTTGGGTGTATTTTGCACATAGGAGAATGATTTCTATGTCTATGACCAAACTCAGCACCTTGTTGTTATATTCCCCTTCTTCCACCGATTTTTCTTGTAAGACTACTGAGTTCATATTCTTTATGAAATATCTTTAACTGACAAACATTTTTTGTCCATAGTTTTTCAGATGCAATTTGAACTTTTTAGATAGCAGAGAATTCTTTTGGGGCACTAAACACTTAAATGAGCCTGTTATGAGAAACTGAGGGAAATAAGATGTCTGGTTTTGGTTTTTTAATTCTCACTCTTGATTTTCATTGTTACAGTTTTTCCCTTGCAATGTAAACCTTACCTGCTGAAGAATGTTGTGTGATTTAACCCAGAACTCTTTGTAAAACACTGCAAGATTCCTGAGGGAGAGGTAAGGTTGAACTAAACCAGGGTATTGTGAGTAAAATTTGTTGCACTCAAACTTAGATGTCAAGCAAATACAAACTTCCTCAATGCAAGTTTGCAGCATTTTTGGAATGATTTCCCCCAGTAACTTCATCCCACTCAAATGAACCAAAAATGAAACAGATCAAGAGCAGGCAAACTTTGAAATAAATAAAACTTCTTTAATTCAATTTTTCATGATAAAGACTTTAAAAAGGGTAATTATTTTGCAGGCAGTTTTGAAAAATCTACACTTAAAATTTAAATTTAGAGCTATTAGGGACAGGATAGCAACAACTATATCTAGACTTACTTTGCTGGTCTCAGAAGTATATCTCAGGAGTGTATTTTAGCTCTTGTTTCTCTGTGAATTAAGACACTGAGGTCGTTATGCTGCCTATCAGGGAAGGCAGTAGGTTGTATAGTTATCTCCTGATTGGGGCAAAATCACTACCCTGAAACCACACAACCTACTACCTCATCCTGTTAGAGCATCACGTGCATCTTCTGAAGGAAACATCTCACCATTTGTAAGTAAATTACCTGATCACTCTCCAGCCCACACATTTCTTAGCCTTAGAGAGGCTCTGTGTGACCTCAGCCCTTCCCCACAGCTCCACCTGGGAGTCAGACAGAACTGGTGGAGGGACTGCAGAGACAGGAGAACAGCAGTGGCAAACACTGTGCCTCCCAAAGTAGCAATATGTAATAAAAAGTGAGTTAAATCAGTGCCCAAAACTGACTGAAGAGACCTCTTACTCAGGGTTCAAATATTTACCATTTCCAGGGCAGAACACGATTGACTGGGAAGACATCCTCTCAGGGTTTTGTCAAGCTCATCCCTTTGGAGTTTCTCAAACAGCCTACACCAAGTGGATTTAAACAGCTGCTGAATCAAAAGTACCATTTATGTTTAATATGAACACAGATGGCAGAGAACAAGGGAGAGATGGATCAGCTGTTTCCAAGTGGCCACTCCCATGGCAGTCCCACACAGCTGGGTGTGAGCAAATCCACTGCAGGCTGGGCTGTACCTCTGTGTCCTGCACTCACACCCCACCTGCTCTCCAAAAATGCCACAAGGAAATGGCTTTTGAGCCCGAATGGGAAATACAGGAATCTAAACACTCTGAGGAGTGTTACAGTACATTTGTGTACAAGAACCAAACATGCAGACAGAGCCAGAGAATGGTACAGTTGAAAAATATCTGTGTTGGCTTTTGGAGCCATCCAGCGCTGACATCACAGCCACTTCAGGAAAGACAGTAGATTGTATAGTTATCTGACAGGCAGGGCATAGCCCTAAAACTATACAACCTACTACCTCACCCCAAAGGACAGTCACATTCTGATCACAGGAAGCACAGGCTGCATTCCCAGACAGCTGGATTGCTTAGTGACAACCTAGAAGACAAAAAACTCTGGAGACAAATGTTAACAGTCTTGAATTTGAAACGGTTTGCTATATACCAGTCAACATTCTGCTTAATGAGCTCCAGTTCCATGTTTGAAATGTTTAATAGATTTGCAACTTGTGAAGTCATGTCAGTGACAAGATACACAAGGGAAACAGGATACAGCATTCATTTTTAATAACTGCACTTGTGTACTTCCAGCTCCTACATGACTGTACCTTATCAAACAGTTTGTCGCTTTGGGAAAGGCACCACAATGACTCAGAATGGATGCTGAATAAAGGGACTGTTTAACATGCTTCCAGATACTTCTCCATTATCCTAATGGGGAAGAGCTGAGGTTCTCTAAGTGAATTTGCCAAGTTCTGCATAGGTAAGCCCCAAATACTGAGCAATGAATTTGTCAAGACTGTGAGGAACTGTGGCCTAGTCAGCAACACTCCTAACTGAGCAGGAACCCAGCTCTGAATTGATTCTGTAGCTTCAAACTTCTGCTTGAGTTTGAGGGGGTTGCTATTCCCTGCCACCTGGTTTGATAGACAACAACACTTCTTATTCAGGGTGGATTTAAAGAAGTGGGAATAACTGAGATATCAGTCTGTATTCTAATATAAACACTGCTTGAATATGTAAGCAAACTTTTAAACAAACAGCCTACCTTAATCAGTGAACTAACCTTTTGCTAGTTAATTAAAGAGCACAATGAATGCTGCATCCATCAGCCCCACATGGATCAAGGAGAGCTGGTTCACTCAGCAAGTCTCACCCTGAGGTCACTTGGTCACACTGCAGGGGGACAGAAGCCATCTGCCCTGGCTTTCAGCATCACTGCTGTGGGGATCTGAAAAGAGAGGAGCAAGACAAAAAACATAAATCTCAATTGCATTTCACTGCACACTAAAACAATTACAAGGTGGGTGACAGCATGTGCAAAGCAGAGAGCAGCTTCTTTCTCCAGGAGCTTTCCCATTCACCTGGTACTACCACAAATACACCATGGCTCATAGAGACCCCAGCTCAAAGAGACAGGCAAGAGAAAAGTATAGTGAAAAGAAAACAATTTTTTATTATATTGACTTGAATACTAGGAACATTGCAGAGACAGGCAGAGAGAGGTATCAGGTACTTCACCCTCAAGGAACAAACACTTTTAAGCAAAGCAGAGAAGGAAGGAGAATGCAGATACCTGATCAAACTGGATATCAAATTGTTAATCTATAAAGAACAATGTTATGCCATCAATGTCAAAGATCATTTCACTGTAGTGGAGACCATGGAGAAAGAGGTCACTGGCTGCTGTTAGCTGCACATGGTGCCATTTGTTGGACAAAACAGGATGGGTGCAACTCTGACCATGCTGAGATCACTGCAGGGAAGGAAACACTGTCCAGCCCTGCATCTCACCTCTTGGAACATCAGAGCCCTTGCAGGCCAAAAAGGGCAATGTTCTTTCAATACCATACTGAAGGAATACCTTGAGAGACTTCAATGTTTCATCAATGCAAAATCCCCCCCAAACTGGTACCTTAACTTCCATCAAGAACCCCTTTGGAAAGCTCTCCAGCATAAAGCCTGATAGTTTTCTCTATGTACTTAAGGGTTTTAAATCTCAGAATTTTCTGAGTACCAGCTTTTGGCATGGTCAATTACTCTCCCAATAATCCTCTGAAAACAAACCCTACCCTGTACTTCTATTTTTTAGATAAGACATTTAATAAGAAACAAGTTCTTTATGTGTGCAATCAGAGATCTCAGTATTTTTCCTCAGAGCTGAGAATGTGAAGTGGAGCTAAACTTCTGTGCAGTTTCAGCAAGGCTGGATGTGTTGCACAGTCAGCTCTCAGAAAGTGTTTTCTGTGTAAAATAAACCCTTTGCTTATATCAACAGAACAGAGTTACATAATATAATTGGAGGAAAGCTGAGTATTGTGTGACTTCAAAGTGTGCCTTTTTGTAAGCATCTATTTCATAGTGGAAGGACAAAAACAACACAGCCTTTCAGAATAGTAGCTCTTTATGCTGGATGGTCCAGTGAAGCCAGTTCAAAGAACCAGTCTGGCTCTAAAAGGATACATTCACAGTAGTGAAAAGCCCAAACTACCCCACAGACCCATCCAACTCCAATGACAGGGAATTTTGGATGAAGAACCTTTACTTACAGCTGATCTCAGTGACTCTAAGAGATAGAAATATAGACTGAAAGAAAAGCAGCATTCTGGATTATGTTCTAGGGATTTACACTGCCTGTCTTTAATATATTTAGACTTCACTTACACTTTTGGGGGCAATATTAGGTGGGATCCTAGAAAATGTTCATCCCTGTTGAAAAAAGGGTGAACTTGAATTAATCATTTCTAAAGGATGCTCTTATTTTCTATGATAATGATATTAGAGATTCTTTTCTCTAGGTGCTGATATAATGCTGTCTTAATGTATATTTCCCCACAAAACTAGTAGTTTTTAAATTCATAATGATATTGAGATAATTACTTGTAAAGTACCATAAACTCTGTGTAACACTGTTTTCTATAAGATCTGTTATTATGGGTATTAGTAATACTCATTAGCAAACAAAAATGGAAAAGAATGTGCTTTATCCAACACCTAAAATTAATTAGTCTTCTGCGCTCACAAGCTGCCCATAAACTTAATTTAATTGACTAGATCACCAAACAAGGATGAACTTTAAAATACTTAATGAAAGAAAAATCCATTTTCCTTCTACGAAGACGACAGGCACAAGAAAGAGCTCTCTGGCAAGAGTTATGTTTCTAGTTTAACAATTGTTTAATAGTAGGAAAAATATGACATTTCCATATTCCAACTCTCACTGAAAAACATCTTGGAACTGATGTTAATAAGTACCTCAGCAGTCACTTTTCAAAAGACAGGGGGCCAAGTCTGCTATTTCTGTGATGTTACAGGAAAGCAGACAGTTTTAAAGCAGGCTTGTTATATCACTAAAAGCCTTACTAATGAACAGACTGGGACAGCACAGAACAAGCATTCTGTGATTTCAAGGTACCTTGCCCCCAAAACCTTGTGAGGATTTACAAAGGCCAAGCCTCTCTGGCTCCCTGGCTGCGTGCTCTTGGAGTGCACTGTGATTATCAGGGAAGAAGAGTTCTTGGAGGCCTTCTGAGGCAGGGACTTTTCCCTGGATGCAGGCCAGACCAGCAGCTCCCAATCTCTCTGCATGCAGTGATGATGTTCTGGCTTCCCAAGTGAAGCACAGTCCTCACTGTGCTCCTACAGGCTGTTGGTCCATGATTAGAAATGTCACCTGTCAGACTGATCTGGGGGCTGTTTGGGTCCAACCCAGCCAGCTCTGGCCCTACAATCCTGCATAGGACAAAAGTAAAACACTGGAGGTGCTCTCCTCTGGAGGGAAAGGGGAGAATGAGAACAAACAGGTGATCACTGCAAATTACCAAACACCCAGTGCAAAACCAACAACTAAATAAACTATTTAGTGCAATACAACAGTCACCAATGTGTTATGGAAGAGCATTGTGGGGAAAATGGTTGAGGATATGCCAAGATGGACACTCCTGACCAAAATCAGCAGGGCTTGGAAGAGCCAGAACTGCCAAACCCTCCTCCTGGGGCAGGACTGTGGCAAAGCAGTATTGTGGCAGGTAACCTTCCTAGAGATTTTAGTAGAGATTACTTAGAGGATGGAAGGATTCAGTTTCCTTGGATTTACGTATGATAAACTCCACACAGTGTATTTTAAAATATATTTTTAACTAAATATAACAAAAATGAGACACTGCCTTCATAAAGCATGCAAACTTCAAGAAGAAAAAAACACCCTACAGACACAGATGTTGTGACTCCTGTGAAATATAACATGTACTGCAATCTCACACATTACTTAAATACAGTTGCTTCTAAAATGGCAAACAAGTGCTCTTTCCCCAGTTATGAAACTTTCCTGGTATTGCAGAGAATGATGAAACACTTGATGTCTCAAAGCCTCCACAAATACAGAAATTAAACCAGGGCTAAGCACTGGCAGCTCAGTATGTTGCACTTGTGATCTTACACAAGTAAACATTTAAGGAGATCTATTTTCTGAAAAATAAGCTGTGAGAGAGACAACAGAACTACTCAGTGCATTACAAGCTATTAGTTTTGCAGAATTTAAAGATCAATCTCCTGTTTTCCTGGCATAATCTTTTCATCTCCTGGCTTCCCAGCTGAGCTGCTGTGCTTGCCCCCAGTGTCTCCCTGAGCTCTCCATGGCAGAGATGAGGACCCCCAGATCACAAAACCCAGAAATTGGGGCAAGTCCAGAGTCCAGGGGAGGTGAAACCTGTGTGGAAATGGCAAATCCATCAGCTAAGTGAGATACACCTTATGAAAAACAAATTTTACAGGTACTCTTGCTATCTTACCATGTGTAAAAGCAAAAGTGCAAGGGCTGAATTATCTGGGAAATGAACCCAGCAAGAGGAGATGAAGCTGTGACAAATTAGGGATTGTTTTTTACTAGGAAAAGAACAAAGAGAATGTGCCAGGTTTATTTTCTCTTGGCAGATAGAGATAGCAAGAGTAAAAGGGGCACAGAATACCCCTCTTACAGTATTTCCTAAACATTCCTCAGTTATCTCCATGCTCCTGGGAGGATTGTATTCATGTAGATCACACAAAAATGAAATGTTAATGACAACCCCCACAAATATTCACTAACTTTAGGATGTTGAGCAATGGACCTTATATTTGAAAGAGCTGAGCTCACCTAACTCAGCTGACATCATCTGGATTTGCCTTAACATCTCTGAACACAAAACTGGACACTTAAACCAGTAACCCTCATCTTTGACTTGATACGTAATGTCCAGCTCTCCAAAACTGCACCTTTCCCACTCCCCTAAAGGCCTGTGAAAATAAAATCTGGGCACAGTCAATGATGCAGACAAGAGTCAGAACCAGAGTCTTCTGTCTCTCCAGCTAAATACTCAGCCACCTCACCAGCAATTATTTGAGTGATATTTTTAATTATTTTTGGATGGAAAACACCTTTACTGCACAGAAAATCTTAAATAAGCCATCTGAATTTTAAGTCAAGTGGATTTGGCTTTTTAGTACGTGCAATTCATACAGTTTCACACCTAACCTATGTCACACCACTGAGAAACAGCTATTTTTTTCAGTTCCTTATAGAAGCTAGGAAAAATGGAATAGAGTCACATCTTCTTAAAAAAATGCCATTGCCAATCTCAATCCACTAATTCCTTTTTGGGAAAACTGAATTTTCACTCTGAAATTGATTCACGTCCTTGAAAATTGTTTTTCTTTAAAAAGACATGCAATAAACTAGTATATACAAATCCTAACTTAATTAAACACCAAGAGGTGCTTAATTCGTCTGTCAGGTTAAGCCTCAACAAGAAACTAAATTCATTTTGCAGAATACAGCCATGCCAATAATTACAGTTGGTAGAAAAATGGCTTCTGGCCTTCCTCCCATAAGGCTTTCATTTTAAATTTTAGTCCTTAGTGAGATCAAGCAGCTGACAAGTAGGAGTGAATGAATTAGTGGTCTGGGAGCCAGGAGAAGGTCAAAGCTCCAAATAAGCCAGTGGTAGTGGATTTAGACTAAAATTCTGTATTTACATCAATGCACCCTTACATTTACCATCACCACAAACAAGATAAAGTTACATGAGTGCTCTTGAAGAAGGAGCTTTATATGATGGCAGACAAGTAAATCCATCCTTTACAGACTGTTCCATTTGTGATGATCACTTCAGAGCCTGCAGCATTTGAAATTGAGGATAACATCTTATGGAAAGTTGGCATGAAATCACTGTTCTGTATAGCGTGTTTGTTTTACAATATTGTTAAAAGCCTAAAATTCATTTCTATTGCAGAACAATGTTCTGGAGTCTGGACTGCATTTGGGGCTGAGCCAGTGGGCTTGGTTCAGCCTGACAGTAAGCCAGCAGAGGCCTGCAAGTCCACATGCACTAACATGGAGAAAACATTTGTACAGGCATTGCAAACCCAAGCTGCAGTTTGTTTCTGGTTACTTTTGGGGCTTGGGGAGGGTGTGAGGCTGTAGACATGATCAGACAAGCCTGTTTGCAAGAGGTAAGTGTTGTCCCTAACCCTGTTAAACATTTTTGTGTCCCTGTCAGGGGACCTCCAGGACTCTGCCACTAGTGAAACCAGCACTTATTGAGCTCCCTGTCTTCTTTTAGTGACTATTTTAGTTTGGTCACCAGCACAGATCCCTGTGCACTTTGTTATCACCCTGGGATGGGGTGCTGCCTCAAGCTGTGTTATGGTTTCAGAAGCACACACCTGTGCTCTGTTAGGATGACTTTGTCTCTGCTCTGAGCAGTTATTTTCCATTTGGAGCATTCCAAGGACACTGCCAAGAGCCTCACACACACACTCGCCCTGCCCAGCTTTACATGAGTCTTCCACAAGCAAGGGGGAAGCACTGAAAGCTGCCACTGGCACACAAGGGCCCTTCTGTCCACCTGAGCCTGCATGCTGAGGGGGTGAAGGCTTTTGGGGGGCTGAGGTGAATGGGCAGTGCTGCTGGCATGGCACTCACAGGCACAAGAGAATTCCACGTGAATTCCAGGCTTGGGGCTCACACAGCACTGCCTGTGCTCAGCTCCACACAGCCTTCTCCTTTCTCAGGTGACTGTCCATAGATGGACACCAGTGTAAGTTTGTGTAGCTGAGACTAATTTCACTGGTTAAACATTCATGAGTGGGCTGCAGGGTAGAGAGTGAGCAGATCTTTGCCAGAGCTCCTCGGTGTGCTTGGCTCTCCGTGTCCATTATTCATGATGCTGCTGCCACAGGCCCTGATCTTACACAAACAGAAGTCACAAGAGAACTGTTACAAGGAGCAATCAGGAAAAGCACAGGGACAGTGCCTTGTCAGCTGGCATTAAAAACACAGTTCAGTATTACATTTTCTGGTTGTAAAGCCTCTTGGGAGTCAAAATATGCAACACATTTTCTCTGAAGAATAAAAAGCTGAAACCTAAAATCCTGTACGTGATGTTTAGAACCAATTTCTTAATGTCCTGTGCACAACTCCATTCCAATTCCCCACATATGAAAAATACATAACCTCTTAGCTCCAAATTCATCTGCCTTACAGTTCCTTTCAGGTCCTGTTTAAAACCTACTAAATTCTATCTTGGCTATCATGTAAGTTATTGTTCTGTGGCTGCTCAGGGATGACAGACTCCAGAATTCAGGATCTGTGGTGCCAGGAGCAGATTAAACCTTCTCTGAAGACAGAAACATGCTCATTATTAGTATCAACTGAGAAATACAGCAAGCAGACTTGGTACAACTGAAATAATTGATTCCCTTCCCCTTATCAACACAGAAGATAAGAGCCATATAAAAGTACCTGTTTTTCTATCTCACAGCATTTGTAGCAAACACAGTGGACAGTATTTCAGTATTTTCCTGTTGCAGAAATAAGCTTTAGGCACAGAATCCATGACATGTAAATTAAGATATACTTCACAAGACATATCTTAGTTGTGAAAGTAGGTCATGCATTTAAGGCATTTCTAGACTCTTGATGTAAATATTCTGAAAATATTTTTGTGTGTATAGAATAATATTTTAATTATTTATCAGAATTGATTCTCTAAGAACACTAAAGGAACAGATATTTCTAGATTTCTCATAGGGAAATAAGTACTTCTTGCAACCTTTTACAACTTTATGTCGTGCACATTTTGTTCTTAATGGAACTGCATGCTTGAAGCACACCTCAAAAAAAGTTAATACAGTAGAAAAATTTATTGTATGAAGATTCCAGACTGCACAGGGAGCCTGACTAAACAATAGTCAGGCATGATATTTTCAAGTGTTTACTACCTTGTATTATTTTGGAACTCCTGGAATTTCCTCAAGACTGGTGTTGGGTATTTGTTCACCTGCCTATGAGCAAGTTATTCCATGAGCAAAGTTAAAGAGGGGAAAAAAAAGAGAAGGAAAGTAGAAAACAAGAGAGTCTATGTGTTTGTGATGTGAATTGAGTTTCCAGGCCAGAACTATCAGGAGAACAAAAAAAACCAGAGGCAATTTAAATCAGCACCACTATCAATTTATCCACTAGGTGTCACAAAATAATCATGCAAGCAGACGAAAAGCAATTATATGGAAAATGTGTCAGTGTACTACATCAATGAAGTGCTGCTTTGAAACGAAATCTGTGATAAGAGCAGATGCAGGAAAATGTCACGGATCTCATGAATATGCATAAACTGTCAGGAGTGTATGGGAACCTGAGCCATGACACACAAAAGCTGTTGCTAACCATGGTGTATGTCATGTAATGGACTCACATACAAGCACGTAAGTGTTCCATTAAAAAAAAACTCTTCCCAAATCCTAAAAGCAGGATTTCCACTCCTCAGAACTGCAAGATTTATGTTCCTTGCTTTTTAATGCTCCAACTACTGGACAAATATATTGTATCAGATTCTCTACATATATGTAAAAATCCCTCATAGACTACAGGGAAAAAATGCCAAGAAAACAAGTTCTGAAGGCTAAAACATATGAAGATGAAAAACATAAATATTTTATCAATATTAGTATAAAATCACCACAACTGCCAAACACTGGAACTGTCAATAACATGTGACAGACCCTCCTTAGATCCAGACTGTTCTTTTGGAAGGGCAGGGTAGAAAATTACCAAATGGTTCTGTAGCCCTTATTTTCTATAAATCAACCTCTACTGCATAGGCAGTATTTTTTGTTCTTAAATATTCGTGGACCATTTTAAATTCGTAATTACACAAAGACCTGCACTCATCCAAAACTCTGAGTCCATGAAAGGATTAAGGCTGGGCTGTTGATACAGGCAGCTTGGTGTTGCACTAAAAAATGGTTCTTTAATAACAGTAACTTTTCCTCAGAGTTGCATAAAATTTTTATGGGCCAAGTAGACTCCAGTGAGCATTTATCATTATCTGTACTCACACATAATCCAGACAATTAAAAATGCTGTAGTCACTAGCATATACAACATTATGAAGTAGAACAGGCTGTTAGATAAGAAGAGGAAACGTATCCTGGACATTTTTTATCATCCAAACATAACAGTACCAGGGTTCTCTAAGCTCTGCTGCCAAGTGCCATTGCACAAAGCCAGCCTAAGCCATGTCAGAACCCCTTCCCCCCTGTGAGAAATGCAGTAAAGGAACATATGCCCTAGCAGGGCACTGTATTTTTATACTGCAGTTTGTATGTTTTATCCTGGCTGTAAAAATCAGGCTTTTTCAGTGTTCAAGCAAGCTCATATGATAAAGTTCAGATTTTTTACACAGTCTTTCTCTGTAAGATGAGCTGTCTAAATGTCAGAGCTGGCCAACATTTCCCAAAGCTTGGAAACACTTTCTTACTTGGTGACCATAGGGAAGCTTTTCTTCTGTGCAATTTTCCCTCTTTTATTTCAGGCAATCAGTTAAATACTTGTGCTGCCAGGAACACAGGTACAAAGCTGAGAGAAACATCTTTTGTTTGTTTGTTTGTGTCCAAAACTAGCATAAGTTAATGTGTATATGCTGAAGGAGTCTGATGATGTGAAATACACTTTCAGAAAAATTCAGAACTATTCTCTGAGGTTCTCCCCACATTAAAATCATTATCTGCATTTAAAGAATCCTCCAGTCATGCCCATTCAAGCTGGCAGAATTCAGAGCCTCCTGAAATCAGTAAGAATTTTGTTATAATGTATCAAAACTGTGGTTTCCCTTTAGGCAGAGCCATACAGAAAAATGCTGAGGTTACTATTCATTACATAAACCCCTGACTCTTTGATCTCAGAAGGTGAATGGGCAGATGAACAGTATTATTAATTCCACCTAAGGAACTTCAGTTGCTCCTTTTTGGTCCTTCAGTGGTCCAAGTCTGCAATATATTTTTTAGTCCTTGTTGTGAAAGAATCAAAGAATGACAGAATTATCCAGGTTGGAAGGGGCCCCTGAAAGCATCTAGTCCAACCTCCTGATCAAAGCAGGTCCAATTAATCAGGCTGCTGAGGCACACACCCAATTGAATCTTGGACACCTCTAACGATGGAGAACCCACAGCCTCTCTGGGCACCCCTTCCAGCCTTTGACCACTCTGGTTACAAGATTTTCCTTGTATCTGACTGGAATTTCCTTTGTTCCAACTTGTGGCTTTCAGCATCAGGACCCCCAGCTCCTTTTCTGCAGAGCTGCCCCAGCCTGTTTCATTAGGATCTCACTGATGACAGTATTTACACCATTTCTCAAATTATTGCTATTAAAAGGTTTTATCTCTTTTTTCTTTAAAAATTTTGTCTATCCTAGGCTGCACTTGGCCTTGAAGTGCTATGAGCAGAACAGCTTAGGAATGTGAATGTACAGAAAATGTGCTTCCCATTAGCGCTTAATTCCATAAATCTAAAATCCTTGATACTACTGTTAGAGCAGTGCTTCCACTCAAATCTTAAAAGGAGCTTTAGACAGGATAGTAAGACTAAGCAGCCACACAAGACACTTAGTGCTGCCTAGGACAGGCTTGCAAATGCACAAGGACCAGAGGTCCTGCCCCTGTGCATCACTATTCACTTACAATGGAATAATTTTAAATTACATTAAGAACTATAATCATATTCTAGTATCACTTACTTTTTCATACCCTCTGCCACCAGAAATATGCTTAAAGATATCCTTCCAGCCCCAAGTGCACTATTCTGGGAAAGTTTCCACTTAGATGAGAACATTTACTCTCATAAATACATGATATTTTTTAAGCTTAATTCAGTATGAATAACTGGTTCAACTTGGTGCCTGCTCATGAGTGAGCAGTTGGAAGGAACTGGTTAATCATTGTTTGCCATCTGCTTTGGAGAATCAGCACTGTACAGAACCTTTTCTGCAGCAAATAAAACCACAATGCACAAAGAGCACTAAAGGAAAATCCTGTTTTCAGATATGGGGTGGTTCCATCAGATTTCTTGGCCAAAAATGAAGGCAGCTCCTTTCAGTTATTTGTTGTTCTCTCAGAAAGGCTCTGAATTTTCTAATCTCTCCAGTCTGTTTTATTAAAACCAACTCTAAGTTCTTCTGAACAGACAAGCCAGGACTTAAAACACTGTACTGAGTCAAAAAGCACATTTGCCTCCTCACAGAAAAACATCAACATGAAAAAATAAAATTGGTTGACTATCTATGCTGCTTTCTTGGCTCATCTTCCCCATCTGGTGTGACTGACAAATGCTGTGTCATACTTGGAGAGGGAACAAAATTTCCATTTTTAGATTTTGGAATCCAGGAGTTCCTAAAAAAAAAATTTGCTCCAAAATGAGGAAAAAAAAAAATATGTGAATGATGTAAAAAGGTTCCACTTAAACACAGAAAAAATTGCTGGGAAAAGGCAATTCTTCCTAAACTGAGGTTTTCTTAAAATACACATTCCTAACAAGTGGCAAAAAATATCAGAAGAAATGCTGAGCATGAGAAAACCAGTACTGCTAGGCTCACTCTGATATTGAAGATCTAGCATTGGGGGCCATAATTCAGGTTAATAAAGTCCTTTTTCAACACTGATTAAAGTTCAATTTAGAAACATCAACAGGAAACCCGGCTCCAATGTTCTTAATATTGAGAGGGCCAAAGACTGCAGTCTTCCATCAGAAAATCAAAATGTGTTCCTCCAGGCCTTGCAAATACTGAGCTCTGAGTGTATTCAGTCATTCAAAAAACCTGCCACTGAAAAATATTTTACCTTTGAAAACTTCTTAAACAATTGGAAATGGTCCCACTGACTTCTTGCTCCAGTCAAAAATTTCAGTTATCTTTCTTTTCTTTGCAGATTTCCTGGGGTACTGAATCATGGAATCACAGAATGATTTGGGTTGGAAGGGGCCTCAAAGATCACCCAGTTCCAGCCCTGCCATTGACAGGAACACCTTCCACTATGCCAGGTTGGTGCAAGTCCTGTCCAGCCTGGCCTTGGGCATTTCCAGGGATGGGGCAGCCACAGCTGCTCTGGGCACCCTGTGCCAGGGCCTCACCACCTTCAGGTGAAGAATTTCTTCCTAATGTCCAATCTAAAGCTACTCTCTGTCAGTGGGAAGCCATTTCCCATTGTCCTGTCACTCCAGGCCCTTTTCCCAAGTCCCTCTCCACCTCTCTTGGAGGCCCTTTGGCACTGGAAGGGGTCCCAGAACCTTCTCTTTAAGTTGTTTTATCCAATGACTGGGGATCTCTGCTGTTGCAGATTCCTGAGACCTGACAGTGGTTTACTATTTGAAGTAACTGGTACCAACAGAGGTCTTAAAAAAGAGATTATCCAGTGAGCCTTTGGAGACTTTAGGGTTCCAGACTCAGTATGCTCTAATGAGCACAACAGGGCTCTCTGACAGTCCTATTGGGATTTTCCCTCTGTTACAGCTGGCAGTAAGAGAAAGAAAGATTTAATTAGCATAGAAGAGCTGCATTGCCTTCCAAGTACTCAGCAAAAAAATCTTTGGAAGAGGGAAGTGAGCAAGGTGGGAGACAGGAAAGTCCTTTGGGTAGGCAGAAATTTAAATGAGCTGGATTAATTTACCAACTGGATCACATATTTCTTTCATGATCATGAGCAAATACTTGGGTCAAGTTTTTAGAAAAATAAGCTCAGTTCTTCTGGCTTCTTTAGATGCTAAAATAACTCATTAGACTTTTCAAAGGCAAACTGCAACTTGGCTGTCAGTCTCCCTGGAAATGTTACAAGCTGACCTATGCGAACACTTCTAAAGATCCATCCCTATCTGTTGAGGTTATGCATCTTAAAGTATTCACAGCTGGGCTTCACTTCCTCACCTGTAAAATATTGTGTTCCTCCTCTGTGTTCTGAGGAGAACAAGTTTGTAATGCCCATGAACCAGCTCTGAGAAGCTTCAGTGCTAAGATCATTTAACTGACTCAGGGCACGTGTGTCACAGGGACCTCCTCCTTTGACAGGAAGGGAACTGGGATTCTACAAACCCCAAAGCCATGATCACAAGGTGCCACAGATGCCAGGGTTGCTCAAAACTCAGTGAGGAGTCTGGCTGTTAATTATGGGAATGAGGAGGGCACTTTTCACTCCTCTTAACAGGGAATAGTGTCCCTTCTAGCACATGTCTGTATTGAGTTCAATTGTTTGCTGTGAAGCCTGTTAGATAGTATCTCTCTATAAAGAAGAGATGTTTAGATCAAGACCTGACTTTGCTTTCTAGATTCAGCACTATTCTTTGACAGCCACAGCATACTTAACCAAACAATTCAGATGCTGGTTTTGAGAGATGAAAACTATGTCAGTACAGACATAGTGCATCTTCAAAGTCCTATATGTGTCTTAAATACCCTGCATTTACCATCAAGGTCTCTAGCTTGCTTAAAATTTAACTAAAACATAGGACTTGGATGCAGTAGGACAAATGGGCCCACTCAAGACCAAGCTCCTGGCATTCCAGATCACCCTTGTAGCATTCCCCCAGAAGGAACACAAGTGTTTCTTGAACTTATTATTCTAAAATAATTTGCTTCTCATTAAGGTGAGAATAGTACAGGTGAAGACATGAAATACCTGCAAAAGTTCTCTCTTTGATCACTCAGCTGGATCTAGCAGAAGTTGAGGGTCTAAGGTCTTGCCAATAGGAATTCCACACAATTGATTCATTCATCCACATTCTGCAGCTATTTCTTCTGAGAAAGACCAGTCAGGAATGTATCAACAGTTTTTTTTCTGCAGGCATGAAAGAGTAGGGAAAGCAGATTAATAATGCTAGAGAATCACCCTTAAGCTAGGCAGGAATCAGTATCACCCCTAAGTTGGGCACAGTAAAATATCTCATGTGGGCAAGTACTTTCAGCGTGTATCTGTGCCAAGACACAGCTATACAGGGCTGTGTTCTTGTAGACACAAGCCAAGGCAGACAGAAGAAGTCTATTCTCTGATTCTTTCCTATGGATATCTCCACAAGAACATCTCTGGTTGAGGATCATGTATTTTTTATAGATATATTTTCCATAAAAATCAACATCCTTTCTCTAGTAATCAACTCATTATCAACACTCCCCATTTCGCCACATCAACATTTTATTTGAAGTATCAGTCATAGCATCCCATCAAAATTTAATAGCCACTTTCTATAATTAAAGCATATTAACTCTTGGTTTCACCTATGCTAAGGTTTATCTTTCTCCTTCTTTTAAAATTCTAATGATATTAAAAATACAGCACCTTTCTACAGCATGACTCAGAGTTGCATAATATTTCTTTCTTCAGCTCATGGGTAAGGAAAAGAGATACAAACAAAGGCAGAAGAATTCTCTTTCCAAGTCTATAGCTTTATACTGAATCCTGAGTGTCAAACCAATAGGGCTTTTAAGAAAAATGTCAACAACTGTAACAGTTACATAAGACATAGTTAGAAAAATACTTTGCAAGGAAAAATGACAGTTTCTGTCACTTGAGAAGATGATTTATACTTCAGCTTTAGAATGCAAGCATGTGACCTGACATTTACTAAAGAAATCAAAGAAATGTTGAGCAAGATTACAAAAGGCAAAGCACTGATTGCCCTCTACCAGCAACTCCTCTCTGTACTATGCAGAGGAAGCTCTGCAGAGTCTTCCTCTCAACATTAGGCAAAAAAATAGAGAGGGAGGTCACAACAACAGCTCTCCCTGTTGTCACTTTGTGCTGACTTGCTCCAGTTCTGAAGGCCATCTGGTGCTGTTTGTGCTGCCTTTGTGCCTTGTGTCTCATGATGTTCTTTATGTACAAGAAGGATTCACAGGTCACATCAGCTGTGTTTTAAGTTTCTTTGCAGCAGAATTTGATGGTTGAAACTGTGCATAAAGAGTGTACAGCTGCTGCTAACAGAACATGGTGAAAAGGACACCAGGGGCAGGGGTGCCCAAGTAGAAGGACAGCAGGTCAGGTGAGCTGGGCTTCCTTGCTAGTTCTATTACACACATCCTGTAGGATTTGACGTGGTTACCCTTGGGGCTCAGTTTTATCACTTGTTAAATGGAGATCATAATTCCCTATCTCACAGTGATACTGTGAGGCTTATTCATTAATGGGTTCAACTCAGGGCTGGGCAGATGGTCAATACAAATTTTATGCATCACTGAAGTAACATTTAACCTCAGGACTTAAGTGGCAGATAGCCTTGTGCTGGTCACTGAGCAGTCACTGGATAAATATTAAGCATTCACTTTACATAAAATATTTGAGAGGCATGAGTTGTTAGTAGTGCTGATTTTGCATCCCTGAAGTTACAAATTTTCAGGATGACAAATGTAAAAGGATATATTCTTCAAATGCAGTGCAAAACAGGTTCTAAGTGCATCTCCTTGCGATGGTAATAAATGAGGAAGAGAAAACAGTAGCACTGCTGAACCAAGCACACAGTGATTAAATGAGTCCATGAAACAAGCACTTTAAGTCTCAAGAATGACCATTGATAGTATCTGGAGGGATTTCTATTTTACTGTTGGAGAAGAGTTGTTTTTACTGGCCTCAGCCAAAAAACCAATTCATTGAATGTGATTGCCATTTACCTGCAGAAACACAGCTAAAATTCAGCATAGTAATGAGTTTAAAGGTGCTTCTCAAAGATATTTATAACCAAATAAATATTTGCTTTGCTTAGTGTGGGAAGCACACAGAAGAAAAAAGTACTTTTCTGAACATCTTTTCAATGTTTCTGAGGACTATTTTTAAACTTTATTGCCACAAGTAATGTACCATGAAGACCTAAGCACCAGCAAGAAATGCATCTCCAGTGTGATTACTATGCATACCTTGTAATTTCCTCTGCAGAGATGACCAATCTTCACTTCTTTAGTTTTTAACTTGCTTCTCCAGTAATTCTCTGTTTCTAAAAAGAGAGAAAGAAAAAAAAAATTGTGTCATCCTTATGATGGAAAAAGAGAGCAACAGACATACAGATATTAAATACAACCTTCCAAAGTCTTTTCTACAGGTGAGGATTCTGTTTCAGAAGAAGGCCAGAGTCCCAAAACTTATTTTGGAAGCCTTAATTGAGGGTAAGTAGGGCATGAATGGCACTTTGTGGAGGGATGACTTTACCCTCAGGGAAGCACTATGACAAGTTCCTGAGACCAGTCAATTTAACAGCTGCAAACCTTGAAAGCTTTGAGTAAAGAAAGTTTCCTCTGCTTTCATAGCCAAGTGAGTTTAAAGAAAAGTTACCAGATAAAAATATTTCAACCTTTACCCCAAAATATCATCCTTATTTTCAGACCTTTAAAATTACTATACCAATCACCAGTAGAATGATTAATTGTGGTCAGATTAATTGACCAGTCATGGACATCAATACATCAGGTATAAATCACTCCTAAAATGTAGCATTCAGCAGTTTAGTCTCAGCAGCCAGGGACACTAACAGTTTTGATAATGCATTTGTGTCAGTAATATCTTCACGTATGCTTTGTAATCATAGTCAAGTACAGAAATGACTATCTCACATAAAAATACATACAGTATAGTGAAAAAAAAAAAATCCTAGTTTCTTGCATTGTGATGGTGATAGAACTATGGGGAACCTAAAAAAACCACTCCCTCATGTCCCCACTATGAGAAGGGGAGAGGAGCTGAGATTCACAGAGCCCCCCAGTGTGGAATAGGGTGAGACAACACTCAAAGTCCATAATAAAACTCAAAGGCCATAATGACACTCAAAGGCCACAATAAGCAACTCTAATGGCACAAATACTATGAAATGGTGACCCTGTCACAACTGTATCCACAAAAGCTATGCAGAAACACCAAATTTAGTGGAACAAGTATTCAGTAAACATTAGCCCTCTCAACAATTATATCCACTTAAACTGTGCAGGAACACCACCTGTAATGGAACAAATATTCAGGAAATGTTAACCCTCTCATAATTGAGACTGACCCTGGAATGGGCTTGAGGGCACGGTACTGATAACACCAAGATTGTGGGTTCCACCCCTGTCCCACCTCTGGAACTCTTCCTCAGGGTGCTGGCTGAACTCACAGTGCAGTTACCTGGGCCTCATCCCTTGCACACTGCACATAAATTACTCTGGGTCATCCCAAAGAAGTGATGCTGTGATTGTTCTCTCTCATCACATCAAATACTAAATCTATTCACTTCTTACTGCTTCTACTTTTTTCCCCAGCTAATTCTGCTGCTGTTTCATTAAGAAAGGTTACTTTTCTCCACAAAAGCCTCAAAATTTGTATACATGTAACAGTCCATTCCAAGTCAATCTTCTTGGAATAATGCTTTCTTTCCTCCAACAAAAGACACCTCCCATTTTGGCATTCCTCACTCTTTGACCACCATAATATCCACGCGCTTCAGAACTCCTTTTGAATGTTATCCCCCAACCTCACAGGAGAAAAACACCTTTGTAATGCCTTTGTTTACAGAACAGAAAGGCAGAGACAGAGAGAGGATACAGCTCACTTTTACTGTCCCAGTAAAGGTGACAGGATCATATAGTGTCCAGATACAGAGAGGGTCCTTCAGAAAGAAATCTGCAGTACATCTCCAACATACATACCCTGAACCAACCCCTTAGGAGCCTCTTTTTTCTCTCTCTATAGCAGCAGCTTAGGAATAACAATTACCTACACATGCACCTAAATTAGATGTAAATGCAAGTGAATATTCTGTTCACTGCCAAGCCTGAGAGCAAAGTCCCATAAAGACTTAAGTATCCTAAAAATTAGGGTTGGGTTACCCACTGTGAGATGATACCTGGCTTTGAAATGAAAGGCAGTGAGGCATCAGAGTTCCCCACATCATCTAGAAGGAGAGGTAACAGTCTGATTTATCTTTCTCAAAGCCACCACCTTGGCACTGCTCTGTTTTGCTTTAGTGTTCAGAGACCACCTCCTCTTCCTCAGCTCTGTAGGTGATGTAATGCTGTGCTCTCTATTTAACTCACTCTAAAATGTGCCAGTACATCTGTGTACCATTCTGAACAGCTGAAAGAATTTATTTTAAATTGTCACTCAGTTTATTAATAGAGAAGAAAAATGCATGTGTATATTTTTCCTTAAAAGAGAATATAGGTACTGTACAAAAATGTACACAAAAGTAATCTTTAGTCTTAGTCAGTCATCTGGCCAATGGGAACCTACAGGCAGAAAAAAGTCCAGACACAAGATGGGATAGAAATGGTACAGATAAAGAAACTCTTCAAACTTGACAGCCTTAAGACTGTATGAAGAGCATGTGCTGGTACAGTGCCACACTGAGATTTTATAGACATGGTTTTCAGACTATTCCATTATTACAGTAGGCAACAATCCTGCAGATGTTTAGACGTGAAGGACTTTATTCAGTCATGTCAGTGTTTTCATGACTGGGTCTTATTAAATTTCTTCTCCAGAGAGGTTAATAAGAAAGCCCTCTCTCTTAGACTGGCTAGAGAAGAGCAACAGTTGCCAGATACATTTCTGTTGAAACATGAGAATGCACAACAAGAAACATCATATTAAACTTTCATCCTGGAATGCACAATGCCTGTGCTCCAGGGCCTTCAAGGGCTTGCTGAAATATGGAATTCAAATTAAAGATATGTTTATGGATTACTCTGAAAGGGGGCATTACTGAACATCAGGGATATTGTTCCCAAACAACAAACATGATCTTCTTTAGCAAGAACTGTATTTGAATGTTGTGAGTAAAAGCAGAAAGAGGTGAATAGCAGGAACGTGTTAACTACAGTCTTTGAGGCAGCCAAGTGACCCAGTCAGAGAACTAATGATAATGCTGGTCTAGAAAAGAGTGTGGAATTTCCTTTGTACTTAATACTTACACACCAAGACAGTTAAGCTCAAGTCTACATCTAGTTTTGGCCCAGAACCACCAGAGCTGGTGGTTCCTCACTAATGCAGTGCACCCAGAAAGGGCACTAGTGATAACCTCAGCCATTAAAGACTGACAATGGAAATCAAATGTGGGTTCAGCTTAACCTGGTATGAACTTTTGAAGGCCAATGGCATAAGCCACCCTTCACCATTACAGGTGGCAATAGAACAGGATTGCTGCTTTAACTCATGATTATTGACACAATACTCTCACACATCATGATGGTAGTACAGTATTGAGCACCACATGTAGAACTGACACTTGGTGTCTACTAAAATGGAAAACCCCAGTTCAGTGTTGAGCAATGCAAGATGTTTCCTTTGTGGGAAGAAAGGAGAAATTATCCTTCTGATTGATTAATCCCCCATCCAACAACATGACTGACTGGAATCCCACTGAAATAGGATCTCCATGAAATAGCACCACTGGTCGCATTTTAGGAAAGTGTTGGCTATTAACCTTTTCTGGAATACTTAATCTTTGCAAAAGATTAGTATTTGAGGTGTAATAACTACAGTTATTTCCTGTCCCCATAAGCTCTACAGCTTGACTGCAATTTTACTAAAACACTTCTGTGCAAAATGCAAATTTTTGTGACATGATGCCACTTCAACTAACAACAGAAAATAACTTCTACAGTCCAAGTCCTCAAACACAGAATCACATAATATGCTGAGTTGGCAGGGATGCACAAGGATCATCGAGTCCAACACCTACAAAGGCTAAAGAAATGGGGTTTATGTTGAAATAATACAAAAAGAACCCAGACAAATAAAATCCATTATTGAAAGAAGAAGGTTACTAAAGTTATTTATAATAAGTTAGTAATTAATTGCATTTGAACATTCTTGTACTTACTGTCACTGAAGATGAATGCCCTCACAAATAGATTATTTGCAAATGGCTGGAACCCCTGGGCTTAGTCCCAGACTTGCCAGGTGTTTGTGCTGTGGCTGGTCCCTATGCCCAATATGTGACTGTGGATCAAACCATACAAATCCAGGATTTTGCCTAAGAATTCTTTGACGTGATGCACCTGCAGTCCAGGGGGATTTTCCACATGAGTTCATCAACCACAACACTTCTGCCTATTTATTCCATATACTTAGCACTTGTATTTTTTCCAAAGCACAGACTACTCATCACTGCTAGAAACAATATAGTAGGTCCCTCCTCTGTTCCAGAATTCTTATGTTCTTATGATTTTTAACTGAGGAGACTGTTTCTCTCAAATTTTGTTTAACATACATGCCTATTGAAACTGCCACATGCTTCTCAGGCTACAATTCACAATCAAATGCTGGTATGGTATGGGCAGGAAGCACATCACTGCAGACAGAGGAGAGTTGAAGCTGAAGCAGAGCTAATGAAGCTCCTTCAGTCTCTGATTCACTGCAACTCACTGCCACTGGAACTGCAGCCTCCTCTTAGCCATCAATACCTGGGACTAGGATTCATACCTTACCAGAAATTTCCATGGAGAACTTTAAGAAACAAAACCAAAATGCAGGCATTACCAATGAGGTGTGCCTGCTTGCAGATATTTCAGTCCACTTATAGTGCAACAGGAGCAACACAACCAAGGGGAGGGTGCTCCCTGGAAACCACCTGTGTGCAGGCAGGAGCACCTGAGGCTCCTCAGGACCAGCTTGGGGGAACAGTATACTTTCCTCAAGAGCTTACTGCTCCTTTACACAAAATTAAAAGTACTCACATGCAGTTCCTAATGTGTTTGTCAGGAAAACCAAGTGAGGTGGCCAGAAAATATATGGCTTACTCGATATGTGAAGTTTTTGTGCCTCTGCTGAATCAGCAGTGGTGTCTGATAATGGTTTTGATTCTTTGTTTCTTGTCTTTAACAAGGAAGACGTGTAACTCTTGACATAAACCATACTGCAGAATGTGCTGAACAAATATTTCATCAAAGGGGAGAAGTTTATCTTAGAGTCATTTTGCTGCCAAATGATTTATTAGAACTCAGAGCCAAAACAGGTAAAAGCCCTAAGGAAGTGCTGTATCTTTCCAATAATTAAACTCTAAGAAGAGTTAAACTCTGCATACTGGAGGGCTGGGGTTTGCTAGGAAGCAAAACAAATAAAGATTTCCTACACATGTGTCAATGCAATTCTCTGCATCAATACCTGAAAAAGGAGCAGGCATTAAAGAAATGCACACTTAAAGCCATGACTAATGAGGATACTTCTGTATCACAAAGTCTGGATTAGTCAGTGAATCTTTCAGACAATCTAAGTTGAAAGCTAGCATTTGGCAAGGTCCACTGACATCTGCCACCACTTTCTTTAGGCTCCTGCATTCCCTGAAGGTACCGCCTGGGAGCTGCCCTGCAGCTCCACAGCAACTGCAGACAGCAGGGAATGCAGACAGCCACGCAAAGGGTTTAAAATAGGAAACACAGCCTCTGTGCTGGGGCTGCTACAACAGGTGGATACATATATTGGGAGCTCATATTAATGGGGATTCTGTTCCACGTGCTGGGGGTGGCCGGCAGCCTCTTCAGAAGTAGATGGGTATTTTGGTTCAAGTCAGACAGAGTAACCTCGTAGTAACCTCCAGGCTGGCTCACAGCCACAGGGAGGACTCTGAAGGACTGTCCCTTGGTGCTGCATTGATTAGATTTCTTCCCATAATACACCCAGTGTTTTTGCTCAGTAAACCTTACTAACAACTGAATCAAGAATAAAGACTGAGAGGGGAAATAAAAGCCGATCTCCATGTGAAAACGGGCCATAAAATTAACAAGGTTCTCAGCATCAAGTAATTCTGTCTGCTCTGGCCAGAAAGTCAGAGCCTGTACAATACATATGCAAGCAAGTAAAAGAAGAAAAAAACCCCAACCAACCAAACCAAAGCAAAACCAAAATAAACCCCTACAAAGAACCCGCCAAAACCTGAATCAAACAAAATCAACCTAAACAATTCCAAATAAACACCCCCCCCAATTTATACAGCAAGTCAAATATTGAAAGATATAAACACTTAAGAAATCTAAAAGCTTAACTCCCCCCCTCCCATTTAACTATTACCTTGTATTTTGAATATTTTCCTTGTATTTCCATGTTTTACATGCATAAATGTTGGATACCAGTTCTGCTAGCAAACACACATTTTCCCTAATCTTTTATTGTGCTGTGGAAGTGCTAATATACAAGTCTCCTAATTTCTATGTCTTGCAGCATCAACAGTGCACAGAAAGCACCTTTACAAAAGCAAACAAAAAAGTCACACACTCTTAAACAAAATGTGAGTGTTAAGCTGAGACATAACCAAGTCTACAGGGTAGTAATTTATCCTCTAAGAACATATGGGGGTATGATAATCCTAGAACACTTTGTAATCTAGATATTTGATATGGAGAGTGCCCTGTTGTGGATCACCAATATTTTTTGCCAGAATGATCCTTAGTTGCTGAAAAGGAAACCAAACCCCAAATCATTTTAATCAGAAAGACAACTGTAACACTGAACATTCCAAATGAACAGCCCTTTCTATCAATAATGAATCATCTAGGCTCTGAATAACAATTACAACATTCATGTACTTGGTAATTCATGTGAGAAAAACTATGATCTTTCTAACATAAACATAACCTACTACCAAGTATTAGAACTGAAAGGATGAACAGGATTGTCATGAGTTCAGCTCTCCACACTGCATGGTAACTGATGAAGTAAGCAGACTAAGTACTGTGCAATATCTAGAGTAAGACAGGAACATAATACTTAGGGCTGCTTTAATCAGGCAAGTGGGAATACACAAATAACTCATTTCTATCTTCTCTCATAACACATGCTCTCAGGAAGGGCTGTCCCCCCAAAACCATCAATCTAGGTATGAAGTGTGGTGTGCAACATAACTTTTTAAAGGCCTGTAGCTATAGCAGGATACCAGACTAAATCTTAAGTAAATCTATTCATGTTATTACAAGTGCAACCTAATAAATTAGAAGCTAAAAACCCTTCTTGCTAGGTGAAAACAGGTGTCTAATATCAAAGGGAAACTATGGTAAGGACCTGAAAATACTGTCATTTTCTTGAGGTTTTCTCCCTGAGATCTTTTAAATGAATGACTCTGGTAAAGTAATGTCAAGAAGCCATAATCAGACACAAAATGGACAAGTGAAAATTCAGCACCACAAGAAGCCTAACAGAGCTGATGCTGAATGCTAGCAAGCCCTTTTGCTTCTGGAAACATGGGCACTGCAAGTTTACAATTCTGTTTAGAAAGCTGGTATGACAACTTCTGAACCTTTGCTGTTAACTATGGTAAAGGAATGAGAGCTGTCACTCATCTGGCACAAGCTTGTATTCCTACTGCCTTGGGGGTATCCAAACACTGGGCAAAATAAGAGCTTGTGAACTACTTCATGTTCAGAGGAGAAAGGCCTTACTTCAAAATAAAAAAAAATCAATAAGAAAAAAGAATCTCAAGAACTTACTGAAAGAATATGATATTTTTCACAGAGGTTATTAATGTGTTTTGGAGCTTAAAACAACTCTGTTGTGAATATATTTATATATATAGAATATTTTGCACAAATGGTGCTTCAAATATTGGAATACCACTGAAGTTTTTTTCAGTGCCATGCCCTTCCTATAACCAACATCTCCTATTCAGAAAAGGGTGAGAAGAGAATTAGACATTTGATAATTCCCTGCTGTGGCACTCTGTCCTCAACCACTCAAGCAATGCATGGAACAGCAGGATGAATTCAAGATGCACTAAGCATAAACCTTGTAAGAGGATCTTTGATTTGTGCCATATAAGCACAGTGAACTAAACCCATATAAACTTACAAATATATCTGACATAAAAATGTGCAATAATTTACAAAAACATGTGTATCAACATCAAAATGAAACACATAAGGGGAGGAGACCTATTGGGTCAGACACAAAATAAAAACCCTCTCTACTGCTAATTCAAAAAAAATCCTTTTAGATACTGCCTACGATATCAAGGTAAATGATTTAAAGAAGTTTTGGCTCAAATATTTTGGCTCAAAAATTTCTGGGACAGTTGTCCCTAGGAAGGATGCACTCACATCTGCAAATCACAAATTACAGTATTGCTGCTATAAATGCATAAAGTTAGGAAGGACTATCAAAAACTGCCTTGTATTTTCAAGGCAATTATTTTGAATTATTGGAAAAACACTTATTAATCCCCTAAGGAAGCCAGATTTCAGACACCACATTAAAAAACTCTTCTGGAAGAAGAAAGCAAACCTTATTAACTCCTAGTTACACCTTCAGAGGATTGAATAGAAATCTAGATGTCTTAACTCTGTAACCTATGATTTGTGTCCAGATCATCTGTGCTTTTGGCTCCAATTTTACCTCAACTAAACTTGCTTCCATTGAGTTATTTTTTGTTATACAAACACCTATTTATGCAGGCTACTGTTCAACTGAAACCAAAAATCTCTTTCAAAATTTCCCCCTTTATTTATCTTGGGGCAACAAGAATGGTTGAAATTAATTTTTAACTTCTTGGTCCAATGTAGTGGTCCTACCAGTTTCAGGACTGAAAACACTGTTTCTTGCTGATTCTATATAAAAAAGCAAAGCCTTTGATCAATACAAGACTAAGGGTCAGTCTCAGAAAATAAGCAACCCACAGAAAAATTCAGCCTTGAGAAAACCCATGTGGAAGTGAAAACAGAGGTGATGTACAGGTATGTTCTCACTGTAGCTGGTTATTTGCTGGAATATGGTGCTGATACTTTTATATTCTAGTTGTGTTAAAAATCCTCTCAGTTAATAGGCTGTTAACATGACTGAGTTATGTATTTCACATTTTCATAACCAACAACAGTAACAGATATATTTGAAGCACACCGGAGGAACTTCAAAGTCATTTATAAGCACTAATGATAAGGAAGCATTAATCCTTATTTTGCAGATGAGGAACAGATGTACAAGACTCTCTTGTGCTTTTGTGTGAATCCCTGCAGCAGAGGCAGAAACTGAACTTGAATTACCTACAGCCTCAATCACCTCTACATGAACAGTTTTTTGTAAAAGCATGGTAGACATGGGACACCTTCCTGAGAAGTAAACAGAAAGGAGCAATTTTCATTGTAACCCTCTTAAAAGGCAGTACACAACTCTCACCTCAGAAGTCAAAACCAAACCCCAAACAAAACAGCACATGCCTTATTTTTAGAGAGAACTTTTGTCAGGTGGGGCAGTTTCTCTGTCCCTCCTTGCTCAGTTCATGATGGCAATCCCTGCCTGCTAATCAGTCTTGTTTGGAGGATTTACTCCTTGTTATGCAATTCCAGATATTTTTTGCAGCATTGAGCTTTCACTGTACTTAGGTAAGAAAAAAGGGAAGAATGACTCTGCAGAAGGGTTTCAGATGCTTTATTTTTACTGCCATAGACATCATTTTCTGAGATGTTTGGCACTAAGGTTGCAATGTATTAAAATGATTGATTGATTGCATTTTAAAAATAGAAGTACTGTTCTGATACTGGGTTCAACTATTATCATTAAGATATTGCAGAATTCTAAACAGCTTTGAATTTGCACCCTCCTATGAATGTGAAGTGCCCTTACTCATGTTACACACACAATCCAGAGCATTTCATAGAGAAACAGAGTAAATGCCACTAACTTTGCTCCTCACACAGCTGGTACTGCATCCCTAGGGTGACAGGAACAACTCCACAGTGTCCCTTTAATTCCTATCACACATTTTTAGTTTGATTTTATCATGTTTGTAATCTACCCTGGTGTCTTTTTTTTCCTGAACAATGTTATGTGCTGCTCTATGGGAGAAGCTTAATTACAGCTATTTTAAATGTTCTTCTTTTTAAATATCCTATATTTTCTCAGTCAAATCTTGATTATTGAAGGGGCTGCAAATAATATTTGGAATAAATGGCTGCGCTGGATTTGGCTGGGCTAAAGTTAAATTTCTTCCCAGTAGCTGGTAGTGGCTGTGTTTTGGATTTGTGCTGGAACAGTGCTGATAACACAGGGATGTTTCAGTTATTATTATTTAGTTTAGGCATGCACAGAGCCAAGGCCTTTCCTGCTCCTCTCCCACCCCACCAGGGACAGGACTGGGGGGCACAAGGCCTTGGGAGGATGCACATCCAGGAGAGCTGAGCCCAGCTGGCCACAGGGACACCCCAGCCCATACAGCATCACTCCTGTATACAAAGCTGGGGAAGGAGGACGAGAAAGGAGGGGACATTTGGAGAGATGGAGTTTGTGCTCCCAAGAGCCTGTGAGCTGGGATGGAGCCCAGCTTCCCTGGGATGGCTGAGCACCTGCCTGTCCAAGGGAAGAGGGGAATGAATGCCTTGCTTTGCCTTGCTTGTGCACACATTTTTGGTTTATCTTTTAGTCTTTATATCATCCTATGAGTTTCCTCACTTTTACCCTTCCCAAACCCATGGCAGGGGAGGGAGCAGGGCTGAGCTGCCACCTGGGGTTAAACCACAACAGTGCCATAATTTGGTGGCCCAGTACAGAGTGAGCAGGTTCTGACTCAGGGCTGGGTGAGAGGCTGCAGCTCCAGGGAGACCCTGCCAGCAGCACATTTGTGCCAATAGAAAAAAACAGTTGATGGCACCTACCCAAGGTCAGCTCCTCAAATTTGGGAGCCTGTTTTCTTCCAGACACTGTAAAGTCACTTGTTTAAATGCAGCCAGTCGGCAACAATTAAACATCTAAACAAAACATGCAGATTTGGTGCTCCTTTTGAAATCTCCCCCACGCCATGCTGTTTATTTTCCACTTCTCACAGTCTTAATTATCCAACAATCAGGCTACAAAATGGCGCTGGGAGCGAGGCAGACATTTTGTACCTCTCACTGAACAGGACAATGGGACTGTGCTGAGGGAAAGGCAGTGACCCAAGGGGACAAAAGGAGCATGCAGCTCTATGATGGTCCAGCTTTTAAGCAAACCCTTTATCTGATTTTATAGCAAAGCACTGAGGAGCCACCTGACAGCATTTGGCCACTGAGCAGACAAAAACATAGTCCAGGACAGCTCTTTCTCAGCTGTTTGACTGTGGTGAGTGCAGCTCATCACCCATCTGAGCAGACACTGTTTTCTGGGAGCCACATGGACTCAGGACCACCCATTGACACTGCCTCAGTCACTGTAATCTTAACCACATTCTTCCCTTGAAAATCAAGGCACCAATGTTTTCTATTACAGCCCCAGGAACTTCACAGTCTTCTGCACTGCTCTGAAAGCACTTGCAACATAAACAGCAAATGAGCACTCAAAGAATGGAGCCTGCACCTCCATCTCTGCAAGTGACTTCTGATTCAGATTTCACTGTCTTGTGTGTAATAAGCCAGGGACAGCTAGAACTGAACAAAGTAACAGCAGAGCTGATAAAAGCAAAAAGCATCAAGAATTAATAAGCACATATTTTGTTCAAGTATGTGTCCACCAGCCTCCTTGTAAAAGTATTAGCACCTGATAGATCCTAAGAAACAAATATGCAAATCTTCAGGAAAAACTGCAAAGCACATGCTACTCATTAAAAATTTAGGTACCTGCCTAATTACCAGTTTAGAGATTTAGAGATTTCACACTGTTTCCTGAGAGGAGAAGAAAACACAAGCCACCTAAAAAACAAAACCAAAAACCTACAACTTTCTAACACAGAAAAACTATGGTATAAATAAAAAAAATGGCTGAGGGGATTTTGTTTAGTTTTTTATAATGTAACAGAATAAAAAAAGCAGCTGAGCTAGTGGTGTACTTGGAAAGGCTGATAGGTGTAAAAAAACCCCAACACCCTGGAATTATACAATGCAAAAAAAATCATCATTATTAATTTTTATGCAGCTCTGGTTTTGAGGGACTCGTAATGTAGAAATGAAACCAACAAAAAAAGGTAAGAGAGGTACATTCCTATACAAAGGCACACTGAATACACAGGATCACCCTGAAGCTAGAAGAGTTTAGGCCAAAGTATTTCTATTCCCTTTATTCCACTTGTTCTCCAGTATGATGCTGCTACTTGATATTCAAAGGACCATGAAAAGGTGACTGAAGGGGCAGGGCTGGCCCTCAAAAGCCAAGGATGGGTGACCCCTCCTGAGTGCAGGTGGCAGAGTGAACCAGCTACCTGGAAAAGCAGTCAGAAGAAGAATATTTTGAAACTTTATTCCTTGGAAGAAATGGCAGAAAGTCTGACCATGTTAAAAGAAAAATACTCTGAGCCCCCAGGGACAGCAGGGTAAAATGTTCTCAGAAAAGGGAAGAATTTAGCCTAGAGTTGACATACATTTTCCAGTAACCCATCTCTAAAGCCATGGCTTTAAAATCAGCCTGGATTACAGCTGTCCTTTGCTTTTGTTACAAACCCCAAAAATTGTGGAAACAACTCTGAGTTTTGTTACAAACTTGAAAGCAGGTCAGAGGTTAGGAAGAATTTCCCTATAGGTTGTGATCCTTCAGAGTTAAGATATCTCTAATCTGAGCTGGGAGAAAGGAGCTCTGAATTAACACAAGGCTTTACACTGAAGTGTGGGAAACTTGTGGCTTGACAAAACTTCCCTGCAAACCCAGGTAAAGTTCAGTGGGTTCTGTGATATTTCACAAAGACTGTCTGGATGCCTTTGAACTTGAAACTCAAAGTGGAATCCAGCAGCTGCAAACTTAAACACAGCAAGACAAAGATTAGGAAAAAAATGTTTGCATGTGCTCCTGGGAAGAATATACTAAGTTTCACCTGCTGACATTGGAAAAGCAGAAGTCTACACAGCCTCCAGTTCCACTTCAATTTAAATAAAGACAGTAGGGAGGGGTGGCAGAGGCACATTTATGTTTTTGACTTACCTAAGAGAGTGGCATGAAGGAAGCAAAAGAAAAGGACTGTAAGCAGAAAAATAGAAAGGTAAAGTGAGATGATTACAGACAGATGAGAATAAGGATTAAAAACCAACTCACAAATATTGGGAAAAAGGTTTAGAAACCATACTGAAAATCAGGAAATAGGAATAAAAAGACTAAGTGTGTTACTTATGGCACATTTCTTTGCCATGCTTTTTTTCTTAAGTGTAGGAAATTTTTTGAGCAGTAAAGAATTTTGTTTCTACTATTAAATCCCTAGAGAAAGAGAAAAAAATCCTAAATTTTGTCAGCACACTTTTTTTCTTCGGGGTTCCACTTCTTTGGTGCTTAGCCACTTGGAAATACTGGAAATCACATATGCTGATTCTAGAATAATAACCACTGCCTCCCCAAGTCTCCAATTACCCTTTAACTGAGCAAAGCTGTAAGAAAAGTAGCCATTTGTATAAAACAGTCAGGCAGATCACCTCGGGGGCACAGCACCATTCCCACTATGCTGCCATTTCTGCCCATCTGACTGAGGGAAGTTTGGGAAAGCAGGAGCAGAAAAATATTTTGGGAAGAATCATAAAGTACCACATCTGGGTTTTTTATTATTTTCATAATATTTCAATATATTGTCAATATATTTCATAATATTTTTATATTTTTTACATCTGGTATTTTTATTATTTTCTCTGTCTGTTTTTGACTAATAGATATCCTAATGGAAGAACTTAATAGTTACACAGACAAGAGAAACTGGGATTGATACAGCTGTGAACATACAAGGGCTGCAGTTTTTGATTGCAAACCTGGAGAATACTGAAGTAAAAAATCACCTGGAAAAAATGAACTACAGCAACAATGCTGTAGTTAGTTTAAGAAAATGCTTCCTTGTTAGTTTAAGCAAAACTGTATTCACCATTATTACCTAATGTATCTCTTTACATACATTCCTCCTTTCTTCATCATTTATGGAAAAACAATTGCTGTGACAACTGAAAGAATTGCTTTAATAAAGCAATGTCCCCCTATATTTTAAATACTGCTGGTTCCTGAGACAAAGAAATCTACCCCACAACTCCAAAGACACAAAATACTACAACAAAAGAAGGGAAAGGGAAAAAAAGAGAATCCTGCCCACCAAAGGAATTTTGTGGGGAAGGTGGTATTTCTGGTTCACAACTCCAAGCAGAAGCTTGCTGCCCTTTATAAGCTTTGTTACCAATACCTCCTACACCTCTAACTTAATTCTGGGTCCCCATGGCAAACCAATCCCAACCTGTGTCTCCTGATTGGGCTCCAATAAAAGCACAATGATGCAGAATACAAATGTTGCAAGGATACAGCATTAAGTGCTGAGAGCTCTGCACTCACTGAGACACCTGAGATCAGGTGAAATGTGTGTGAGAGAGGCTCACAAAGGACCCCCTGCACATCTGAGCAAACAGCCTCCAAGGAGGGATGTCTCTGCAGGATCAGGTGAGTAACAATCCTAAAGTTCTCTCTTGGTTACAGAGACATGGAGATGTACTGGCTGCAGATATAACCAGAGCCTGGTGGGAAATTCTGGGAAGGAAACTGTGAACATTTCATTTCACTGCAGTGGAATCTAACTCTGCTGTCCCTGCACACTGCCATTCTTCAGACAGGGACTTCTTCACTACTGGGTACTCTGTGCTGGCCTGGAGGGACTTCTGCCTATACCAAAACATCACCCAGACCTCTAAGAGTTAACAGAAGATGTACAAAAGAGAACAATTGCACATTGTCATGGGAGATGAAATTAAATATCCCAGCAGACATTCCTGTTCATATGACATTCTGGCCAACAGCCTCCTCAGATACTCCAGTGATAACAATGCAACCACTTTCATTACTAATGCTAATTCAACGGGAATTTAACGGAGTAAGTCATTTAAATTAGCATTTTCTTTTAGGAATTCTGGGCTGGCAGTAGTAACATCTGTCTCTCTGAAGTGATAACAGAGAGCTTAAGCCTCAGGTCTGGCTGCTCTGCAACATGACGCATTGCATTACTAACCCAGAGCTAGGTAATCACTCTCCTGCCAGCATTAATGAGTTTCCAGCTACCTAAGAGTCCTTGGAACTAATGAGCACAGGTAGGAGGAGTGGCAGGGCAGAGGCTGGGCCCAGACCTGATCTCTTGTGCTGCCACCTCAGGCAGGGCCCTGGGCCCCACTCTGGGTACGTCCTGAGGTGCAGTTCTGGCACAGACCCCAACCCAGTTGTAACTCCTGTGACAGTGCCTACCCCCAAAGCCAGCCCTGGGCTCCCAGGGAGATTGATAGTGGCACAGCCTGGCTGGATCAGCAGCTGCTGTGCTGCACCAACTCCAGTTTCTTTATTGCTTTGCCCATTTTGGGAGCACTTGTCCTTCAAACCAGGCTCCCAGAGGGCTCTCAGACTGCCAGGGAAAGCACGCTCCACAAACAGAGAGCTTCTGAGAGAGGATGAAGCCAAGGTCCCAGGAACCCTTGGGCTGGCTCTGTAGTTAACACTTCAGGCTCTCTTTTTTTTTTTTTTTTCCCCATAAAGTATTTATTTTCTGAAATCCTTTAAGAACTGTGTCATTAACACTCTATTTCTGATTTTACACAGAAGATATTTTGCAGGATAAATTCTGCACAGCTTATTCCATACATGTTTTTAATTTTAAAAGCGTCTCTCTCAGCCACACTTTGTATTTTTGAGTAGGAATTACCTACTTTAGAATAGATTACAGTTTGACGTAATTGTCAAACTTTTTATTCCTTTGCAACTGTGAAAGAGTTAATCTCACATCTTAATAGGAGTTTGCCCTTAATAAGAAAGCATTAAAATAAGCCAAGAATAATAAGCTAAATGAAGGCCATTCTTTTACTTTTTGTCAATATTTTCATAGTGACAAATAGATCAAACACAAGATATTTTTTAAGGCTTCCCCCCGACCCCCCCTTGTAAATCATAAATGCTTTGGCATATTTAATTTCAAAATGAGTTCCCTGTGGATCAGGATAACACAACAGATTAAGAAAAACCTTCCTAAACCCTGCTGCATCTTAGATGGAAAAGTAAAAATAAAATGTTCTTTTGAGGTTTCCCCCTGCTCCTTTTTCAACTGTTCCTCTTTCCCCTATGCCAAAGGAACCAAGCTGTCAATGCTAATCAAAAGTTTCTTAGTCCTCTTCTCAGGCTTCAAAACACTGTAATGCATATTTTTTCTAAATAAATGAAGACTTTTAGACTATATTCAGAGGAAAATATTTAAGTGACTACATTTGCTACACCACACAGATATATCTGGTATATTTAGAGATAGAAAGATCTCCTCTGCAAGATAGATGAAAAGTAAAGGCAATACCTGTGTTTTGAGACAGTCTGTACAAGCAGACTGTGAGAGAACTAATAGACTGTTACTCTTGCATCTGTACCAGTTTTAAACCCTCCTAAGCAAGGTAAGGAGACAATTCTGCCCAGGGAGAGGTGATTGTAAGACCTGACCAATTTTTCCACGCAAGGGCATTGGCCAGACACTGAAAATACTCCTTTGCAATACTTGCTTGTCATAAGGGATTTAATTTGCAGACCTGAATGTCCTTTCTCCTGTCCTTCTGTCCTTACTGGTTACACAATACCAAGGGCAATACCAAGTGAAATGCAGAGCACAGCTGTTCACAGCTGCTTTAACACATGGACACCAGCCTTGTTACTGAGCAGGTCAGGACTTGGTTCACTAAATCTGTCTGATGGCAAGGGCTGTTCCTGGAAAACATTTCTGTAGGGACTGCAAGCTCTGGTCCAGCTGTGGGCAGATGTGAGGGCAGCAGAGCCCTATGGATGTGCTCCAGTGCAGAAGGGTCCTGCCTTCCTCCTCCTGCAGCTGGACCAAAGGATAGATCCTACAGCTAGAAGCAAAAGTGACAAAACAAGCTCTCTGCTCAATAAATCACCAACTCTTCCAGCTGTGATGTCCCACCCATCAGAATGCCATGGAAGCAGCCTGGGATCATCACTTCCATAGGTGATGGGTGCCACACTTGGCCCTCATCCAAACAGAAAGTGTCTCCTCTAAACATTTTGCAAGAGTGGTAAAGGCAGGGACAATTTACTTAGAAATGGCATTGCAAGATTTACCAATGCCTTTGTAAACAGAGGCCAGCCTGCAGCCTGAACACAAAGGCTAAAAAGCTCTAAATGCAGCTCTAAAGACTCTGAATTTCAGCTTGGACATGGTTTTGGTTACTTACCACATATTTGAAACAATTGAAGTAGGTTTTTTCTGTGTTTACTTTGGAGCAAGATATTTTTAAGGTCACAGTCCCTGCTAAAGGAGGAAACTGTGCCTCTGAGGTATTGGGAATTAAAGAGAGGAAAGAAAAAGGCACAGAGAAAGTAGCTGCCTTACAGAGAGAACTCAAATATTTTGTTTCCTTCCTTATGCAGTCTGTAGTCAAAAAATAACTTTACAGTAAACACTAACTCTTTTTTTTTTTTTTTAATGAATATAATTCGAATCAACAGGAATTATTTTTAAACTCCTGGAATCCCTTTCTGATAAACTGTAACACAAAGGGACATTCCCACCTGCAGATTTCCACTTGGCTTTTAGAGTCTCAGAGCACATGCTGACCACTCCCCTGTCAGTGGTGACACATGATGGCACCTATACCCAGTCAAGTGTTTTGTGCAGGCAGTTTTCAGACCTGAAGATACAAATAAGGAGGTGGAGAGGAGGCAGAAAATGTATTGAGAACCTTGGAAAAGCCAACCAAGACAGAAATCAAACATTGCAGAGGGCACATTGCTGTGACCACAGACTTTTGTGGCAAGAATCAGAGGCAATCAGAGGAATCCCACAAAGGGATTGTGCAGGAAAGGACAGGAGTGAGCAGACAGAAGCTGCAAAGACAAGCAAGGAATTCCAGCCCAGGGAAGAGCAGTGCCTGCTGTTATAGACTGTGCTGTTATCAGCCTGCAGCCTGCCCTGCCCCTGGTCCAGGGGTCACACAACACTCTGCACAGCAGAGCTACACTCTGTGTCTGACACCAGGAATTAACTCTGGAGCCTTAGGTCTTAAATAATGCAGAGAAGGATCAAAGCCAGCAGCTATATGAAAAGAGGCTTCTTTCATAACTTAATTGCTCATTTGCAAAATACCAATGTTATTTATTTAAGTAATTATGACCTTTTTGGATGCACTTCTAATGTAAATGCTCATGTGTGGTTGTGTGGTTGTGAGAAGAAAATCATGATAATAAATACTAATACCTTAGACCAGGAGTGGCCCAATTAACTTTGCTGGGATGGCATTCCTAAAGAAAAGGATCTGCACTGCACCTCTTTGAGGCAGGGGTTACAGCTGTTTTCTATTCTGTCCCAGGCTCTGCACTTGCAGAAGACAAATCCATTTGGAGCCATTTTGCAGAAGCTTTTTTCTCATGCAAGTACCATGAGAAATACATCAAGATTTTGGGAATCCCTCCTTCAGCTGCCTCTGCTGTTTTTGTCGTATCCCAGATTATGGTGGATGCCTGTTCCTCCAGTTGTAGTGCCAAGAAGTATTTTTTGGGGTGCAGAAGATATCTTCCATGCTCTAATCAAACATGTACAGGGCAGGGAACAGCATGTGCATCGAGTCCAGAGGACATATAATGTCAGCTGGAATTGGAACAACATCAGGAAGGCCAGAAAGTGAAGGAAGACTCTTCCATGCCTTGACAGTGGTGCACCACTGGACATCATCTGTTCCTTATGTAGATGTCAGCAGCAAGATACGATGATTAAGGGAAAATCATTAGTATTTACTTATTGCTTGGGCCAAACTGGGATACAGAGCAGCAGTTCTTGAATAGAAGATGATAAACTCTGGGGAGAAAAATGGGGATGGGGAGGGGAAAAATGGGGAGGTATATACAAGAGTTCTGGTGGTAAAATAAGAATTTATATGAGTTACTCCTTCAAAAAGGGCATGCTCTGTCTCACACCCAGGCATTAAAGTAAGGATACAGCTTCTGTTTCAGTTGTTTCTCAAATCTCAGACATTAATAGAAATGGGACAGGAGCCCACAACAATAAGATAATTTTCTCTTCAGAAATTGTCTTTAGATGCATCTACATGTTCATATAGAGCCTCACCTGAGTAGGGTACACACCTGTATTTACTTTCCAGTGATACCAAGGGCTATGCAGCTTTTTTATTTTTTTTAATCACCTGCACAGATATTCTGTAACACATGTGTGTTAATGTAAGAAAGCAAAAATACTCATCAGAGCTGACTGCTGCTGGTGGGAAGGGAAAATATGTGACTTAACCCCAAGTAAACACATTAGTAGGCTTTAATAAAGTCAAGCACTATTGTCAGATGTATTAGCAGCACTAAAGAGTCCTCTAGGTATAAAAGAACCATGCATGCAGAATCATAGCACCAGTACATTTAAGAACTTACAGTACTACAGCTATATCGTTACCATCCTAAAAACCAAGCGTTCAAGGGTTCAAGAAAGAGATTAAAACCCTGTAAATCATATTTACATAGTGAATACACAAGAGTTATATTTTGGTTGGGGACTTATTTAAATTCTGCTGCAATCAATATGTATTTTGGAAAGCAATGCAAAACTCAAGCAGATGATATTCTGCAATGTTGTCTGAACTTGAGAATATTCCTCTTGATGTGCTGAGGTAATGCAGGCTTCCCATGAAAAATGTTCTAACTGAAACAGGTGAATTAATAACTCTGAAAGAAGGTGGAAGTTGCACAAATAGGAAGAGCACTGTGCTACACTTGACCAAAACCAGTATGCCATGCTGGAGCTCTGTGGAGTTTTCCACAAGGTTAGGCTGTGGCAGGATGTTCTAAGCCTTCCTTGTATGGAGGTTTTGTTTTCTAGGCCTCTGAAGGGAGAAACACTTTCCAAAATGTGAACAGTCTACTATGCTTTTTAGCAATGCTTCTTGAAAGTACATTTTAGGTACAAAGAGCAGAAAAAAATATGTGTTATCATGAATGATCACTTTCTCAACTACTTAATGCATGTTATGTGACTTACCAAAATACTTCTGCTTTTGAGCCACACTACATCAAGTTTCCTGTGCTGACTTTGACATCATATCTGGAACAGCCAATGGTTAACAGATTCTGATTTTGCATGTCATCAGGGAAACTGAAATAAAGAGCAGAATTTTGTTCAGAATTACTTTTATTCTCCATGCCTCAAGGAACACAAGCACTTGTCAAACTTCAGCCACCACTTTTGTTTAGCAAATACATCAAACTGATGTATTTGAAAATCCCAGTGAGTTGTTAAAGACAACATCCCACTCATCAGAAGCCAGTACCAAAGGATTCCACACATGATGGATCTAAGTGAAGGCAATTTTAAAATAAGGTCTCATCTATGAAATCTTCTGCCTGGTAACACTTACTGTTTAGCTGATGTCCAAGACTAAGTCTGGAGCTTGTTTTTAGAAGCATGCTGTTCAAAATATGATCACTGCCTAAAAATCTAGAAAATTTTCTATTTATGATTCCCGAGATTTTCACTGTGACCACTTAAAAACTTATCAAATAATGACACACTAGTATTTATGAACAGCATGGCTCATGCACCTTCATACTGGCTGCAATATGTTATTAAAAGCAAAAACCTTCAGCTTGTAGCTGAACCTTGTCAGAATGCAATGTAGCAACCCAAAGTACACATCTCATTCAGCTTCATGGCCTTGATTTACACATTAATAATCTGATCACTATTTTTTCTGAAATCCAAACAGAGTCCATATGAGCTGATATTGGAATAATGGACCTCAGCCACTGCATGGCAGTGTCAGAGATAGAGAACACAATATTCTGGTGGGCTCTGCAACAGTTGTGTACCTTACACCTTGTGGCCTTCAACACTGACTGTAACCTCCATCATGCAAAAAAATCCTTTTGCATTGAGTGCAAGAGACTTAACTGGTGGGAGAAAATCATCTCCCTGTTACACTATGCTTTGTCACCTGGGAACAATCCCAAATTGCTCAGGACTCATCAAAGGTTGCACCAGTTTTTCAGAGCATTTGAGATTACATAATTTAGCTGTAAAATCCCATTTTGGATGCAATAATGTTTGCTATATCTGGAATTACTGCAAGCATCCTGGTAACAAAGTAAGAACACACCATCTTCCTGTGCTAGGAAGTTGCTGGGAAGGTAGTTTTACCTTCAAGAAACTGTGACCACTCTTATTAAGCAGGACACATTATAATCATGGTCTTTTCTGTCATCAGGTCTTGCAGCACAAGTATCCAACCTGAAAATTGTCACTGGCAAAGTATCTTTTAGTTCAGAAGGAAAGCACACCCATAATGGAATCTGAATTCTGCTTCTAAAACTTCACAATGCACTGGTTCCAAGAAGAGATGGGCCTCCATTTTGGTAAGCCTTCAGACGTGGGTCATAACATTTCCCAAAATTATTTTTATTGTCATCAGTATAAATTAGGCTCCCAAGTCTTCTTACACACATAATGTCAAATTGGACTGATCTAAATCTATTTTCTTTGCTTCACAGTTTTTTCTTCCACAATGATTTGTGTAAATCCATATTCTAAACCTTACTCTATTATTTTAAATAATAACTAGTAGTTTTAAAGAGAAGGTAAAATAAAATATAATAAACTATAACAACTTCTTAAATTATAAATAATAAATTAAAAAGAAAACCAATATTCAGCTTCCACTGTCAAACCTATCACTTCAAACTGCTCTGCTTCTATAAGGAAATTAAAGTTTTATGCCTCCAGTACTGCGAATCCAATAGGAGCCTGATCCTTTGCACATGAAATGCCTTCCTTGCCTCAAATCTCAAAGCCAGCTCTGCTCTGGTTCTCTCGTTCCCATTCCATCTGAGCACTAAGGATTCCTTTCCACTTTCCTTGGTCCATTATAACAGATATACATTTAACTATGCACACACATATCCATAAAATAAATAACCTGTTCTTCGTTTTTATCCTCTGAAATTTGAATTAAAGAATTGTCTTTGGTGACAGTCTGCTCTTTTGTCTGTGCATTACCAGCAAAAGAATAACAACACTCAATGGATTTCAATCAAGAATTAACAGGAGGAATGAAAAATATTTTATGCAGTTCTTTTTCTTCATATGCAGAACTAAACCAAGCATGTCTTCTCATATTCATGCAGACAGACACAGTTTTCATACAACTACAAATAATCACTGAGAGTATCAGCACACTATAAGTTAGTGGGGAACAAAAACAAAAAACCTTTCTGGTTTTCTTTATTTATCACTATGTCACAGCACTTTTTCCTATAGCAAGTCAACCATTTTGATATTGCTGAAAGAGCCCTTGTCCAACAACAGCAGGATGAAAAAAAGAAGCCTTGGAATAATTTAATTTTTTTTATCATTTATGATTTTTCAATAAACTAAAAGCAAACCAAAATAGGGCTCAATATTCACATAACACTTAAAATTTTACTTCCCAGATTTTACTGAGGGAAAAAAAGGATAAGCTAAGCACCCCCCTTTGGCTCTCCCATTCTGGTAATTCCTCACTAGTGTATCTGCCTACAAAAAGACTTCATCTGAATTCCAGTTTAATCTCTCCCTTGACTATCCTGGAGAGATTCTGTTTAAACAAGTTCTCATTTTCTCCAAGTCATGTTATGTGTTTCTTCCCTGAAGTGCAGTGTGTTGTCCTGAGAGGGTAATACAGGTAACATTTAGTACCTAATTGTACACTAATAGTAGCATTTATCAACCCTGTGTTCCACTGGCACTACTAATTCTCACAACATATACCCACATAACTGAGGCCACAAGCTCTGGCACTTTAAAATCCACTTTTATGTCCAGCAGCAGGGAAGGATGGAAAGAGAAGTCCATTTGCATGGAGACCAGTAACAAAACCAAATCTCTGTCCTTGTTCTGACAGTTGCCCTTAGGATTTTCTCTCACTCTCCCTAAAATACAGTGTCTGTGCAACCACAAGGAAGCAAGAAAAACAAAGGATCCATGAAACACACCTGAGTTTCCCTTTTAATGGCAGCTCATTTTCCATTTGTAGTTTTGCAGTGAACATTCATTAATTCAACAACAAAACAGTGGATGATCCACAAAGTCTATGGGGAAGTCTTTAATTTCAGTTTCCTTTGTGTAATTGTTGATAAAAATATCCTCAGAGCAGACACTAGACACAAACAGCTCTGCACCTGGCTACAAGGATGTAGGTGGAATATGTAAACTAAACAATATACAAACTAATACACACCACTAATGCAGGTGTAACCTTAAAAATCACAACTTCTGTCTAAAATACATAGAATTTCGTTTTACAAAAAGATCAGCACCTTTGCTGGTGGAATACATACACTGCTTTCACCTGAAATATTGTTGCATTTTTCAGACACCTGGAATCAAGTGGCTGCTTTGCCACATGCACTCCAACAAACAGTGTTTCAGCAAGTGTCACTGGAGAAGCCCTCATGTTAAACAGCTTACTGGAGGTCTGACACCCCAAAAAAACACCTAAGAAAGCTTTCCTGTAGTTGAGGACATATTTGCTTCAAATACTAATATGAAGCACCACAACAGTGCAACATTTATGACCATCTGAAAACATTCTGGCTGTGTGGAAACACTATGCCTGCATTCTACACTTTTAAATTTTATTTTGCTCTTGATTTTAATTATCAAAGCAGACAGAAGTTTAAATATTGAAGGATCTAAGCATAAATTCATTAAACTTTTAAGTTGATTTATGTAAGCAGAGAAAAACAGGAAAGTAAAAACAACTGCAAAATTTTTTCAGTAATTGAAATAAAGTAACTGACATTAAATAGGGAAGAGAAATCTGTATTTTGTTTTAATATGCAATTTTAATATAACACCTACTTAGGGTGGCATTTGAGAGCTAACATAAATATTTTAACATTCTAAATTGCATCTTTACTGAACTGAACATAATCGCATTTATTATTGCAATTTTCACTGAAACAGAAACCTGGTAAACACAGATTTAATCTCACTACCTTAAAGCAGTAACAGAGCTGTACCTTTGCCTGCACTCTGTGTCCATCTTCACTGTGCCCAGGACTATTTCCAAGTGGAAATGACTCCTTAAGCTATAAATGCACAGTAAGATCCACAACTGCCTGCATGACTGAAATGGCTTCCGGAAGGAGGAGGCAAAATCTAAACTGTCACCTCCAACTCTGCTTCTTAGTGACACGGAGGCAGACTCCCACAAATAGCTGAAAGTTATATTAAGAGGTTCTGTGATGTCCTGCCAGGGTCTTTACCAGGCTTCTAGAGTACAAAGGTCAGATATTGTTTATTTATAGATAAGCAGGATACTGCACAAACCACGAGGCTTAGGGAAGCTTGTGATTCTAAGCTAAATAATTCTGTGAAATAATGCAATATGGACATTTTGAGTAATTAATTAAAAGGTGTCCCCATTAACTAATATACCGTTTTGATTTCAGAAGAAAAGACACATGTCTAAATATTGCTCAGCTAGGGCAGAGCTTAGCTAACTTACTATTAAAAACAAATTTACAGGAGATTCCTCCTTGTTTAGATAGACTGAGCAGTGTTGTGATGAGGACTCCTCTTACTATGTATTTGTAGAGCAGTTAGCATAGCTGTATATTTTATCTCTACACACAAAACCACTTTGTCCTCTGCATTTGATGGTTGGACTTGACAAGACCTCTAGGATTTACAACATTTACAACATAAACAATTCCATGATGTTTGTAGCAACTGTAGATGTTGTAAGGACAATGCCATGTGCTCACCCTCGGCTGCAGGGCTTGGTTAAGGTTTGATTCTCACCCCAGTCCTGCCAATCACTTGGTCAAATCACTCCTGCCTTGCCTCTGCTCCCCTGGGACCAGGTAGTAGAGTGCTAATGTTTGCCAGACAGCTGCTGGGTGCCTTAATTACCTCCACAAAGGGAAACACAATTACTGCAAATTCTCATCCAAGGACGTTAAATGCACGAAGTGTCTGTCAGTAACATCAGCAAATCAGTCAGTATTTTGAGTGCATACAAACACAGGCTGTTCTCTAGCAAATAAACATTTTTTTTTTCCCTCTTTCCAGTTAAAGAAAGGACTAAAGTAGCCCCCAGTCCTGTAGTGAATCCTGCTTTACCTCCCACTCCTCCCTTTATTAACAGGCTGGGAAAAGAAAGCAAATTGTGCCTCTCTCTCCAGACATCGCTTTTATTTGAAAATTTCAGATTTTCAAACCTGACAGAGCCTAAGATGTAATAGGCAAGCTGAATGTCAGTCCCAAGAGTCAGAAAAACACTCCATTTTAATCTGTCTGAAATGCAGCAAACAGCTTCAAGAAAGAAAACGAACAGACAGAACTAGTTCAATATTCTGTATTAAGACACCTCTACTGTATCAGTCCGAAAAATGGGTGTACACTTGACATATATTGCCTCTGGAAAATGCATAAAGTCACTGATTTTAGAAGTCTATACTCAGGCTTTTTGCTTAGGCTGCATTCAGTTTTATTTAAAACAGTATTTTCCCAATTCAATTCAAATATTAACTGATGTCCTGGGGTGACTTTATGATGCTTATATCCCCATTGATCTGAAATCAGTTTTGCACCTTTAAGATGGTTCTGAGAGTGAAGGGCAGAGAGAAGAAGTGCAGAGTTTGTTATCAGGAACTGCACTCACTCCTTCCTGCCCCTGGACTGTGCTCTCTGCACATGGACAGTCAGCAGGACAGAGCTCTCCTTTGCTTTAGTTAGTTTTTGGCTAGCTGAGGCAGAGAAGTTCCCTGGACTGTGGTTTTTCTTTTCCTTGGGCCTGTTTAACCCTGCTCTGCACAGAACACCCAGCAGAGCACCGGCAGCTCCAGCTGTGGGCACCGGGCCGGGCCTGGGCATTTCCAGCCCTGGAGGGACTGACAGAGACTGAGTGAGCTGAGCTGCAGCCCATGGAGGGGCTTCCTGAGTTTGGCATCTCTTTGGAGCAGCAAGAGCTTTTATTGTTTAATATTGTTCTCTCTCCTTTTTTCCACTTTTTTTCTTCAAGGAAATATTTTCCTGAACCAGCTGGGGGAGTGGCCACTTGAACCTGCTTTCTGGAAGTTTTCTCCCATATTTTCCCCAAACCAGGACAGCTGATTTCTTATCTTATTTGAGAAGTACAGCTAATGCTCCTAAGGCAGCAGAGCTGGTCACTGCAGGTCACTCCTGTCCCAGAGTGGAGAGGTTCATGGTTTCCTATGATGATGGGCAGGACCATTTTCTCAATCTGTTGACCCTCACAGTTTCCTTCCAATTTCTGCTCAACAACAACACCTATGGGAAAAAAAAATCCCATTTTTTACTGCTTCCAGCACCTCAAGCTACTTTTGACATGGCTTTTGTTGGGTTGCATCTTTTACTGTCATCAATGTACTGTCCATGGCATCTTCTTCTGACACCTGCTATCCTGCTGCCCTCATTCCTCTCCATCCTAATGAAGACTTTTCAGTCATTCTGTTTCCTTCCCCTTTACTCTCTATCAAGAATACTTACAAAACCCCAGAAAGATGTTTTGCTTGGACACTGGGTTAAATGTCAGCGTCCACATTTATCTCCTGCAGTGAAACAGATTTTCAAAACAGCTTCTCTATTTTCCACTGCTAGTGACACCACTGGTGACAGGTTTTCAAGTGAGCACAGCATCAACCTGTTTCTGCTCCAATTCTTATGATGGGATATTTGGAATAGCTCAGGGCCAATACAGCTAAGCATTTTTCAAAGTCCAATCTTCTCTCCTGCAGTCTAAATAGGACTTCAGAATTTTTGACATTGTGACCCTAACCTTTCAGTGCCCCATTATGTCATATAAAAAATAAGGTATTTTGTCTTCTCACAAGCTTAATCTTTTCCTAAGGAATTTAGGATATAAATAGATCAAATATTTTATTATACACAGCTTGTCTTGAATTTTAACCTGGAACTCTACTCATTTAGAGATTTAGAAATACCACTGTTATGTTATGTAATGTCCTGTCATGTCACGTCATGCATTATATTTATTTTATTTTCCCAAAAGAGAAGATTTGACTTTTAATACAGTTCAGCTTCAGCAGACTAAGATTTGCAAAGTCCATCTGCCTTAAGAAATCTTCTCAAAATGAAATCTAGTAAGGAAAAGTTCCCACAGACAGCAAGACCCTACTGCAATTTAGATAAAATCAGTCTCTCCATTATTATGACTTTGTTAATTTGTTTGGCTGGTCATTTGGTTTTGCAGGAATAATTTTATTAGTCTACAAAACCTGGTCAACAAATTGTAATTTTAATAATTTTCTCTTTCCAGTGTTTTCCATTTGAAGCTCTTCCTGTGTTCTTATTTCACAGAAGGTGCTATGAAGGGGAAGCATATCTGTAGACACAGTGGCTCAGGCAGCTGAAGTTACTGAAGTATTTATTAGCCCGCCCCAAGGAGATTTTGTGTCTCAGTATGTAATAGACTCATGATCCATGTTCTTCCTATCTTTAGATTTCAGAGCTCCTCATGTACCTCTACCTCTCTCTTCCCATTACTTCTCTGTCCCATTCATCCCTCCTATCACTGGCAAGCAGAAACATCCCAGAATATGCTGATCTCAATTAGCTCCCAATTAGAATCAGGGCTCTACACAAAATGAACACTATCCAACACAGGACAGCAAAGTCAAAAGCACATGGTGTTAATCCAGCAAACAAAAAACCCCACCATAAGTGTTATAACAGGATTAAATTTTACGAACAGAGAGATACCTCCAGAGTAACACCCAGATTCAGTACCCCAGCACAACTCAGTCTGAAATGTGCAGAGGAGTTAAAAGCATACTCAAATGATTCCTTAACTGGAACCCATCAGGAGTTGTCCTGCTATTGCCAAATATGCCCATGCTTAAAACTGATATGGCTGCTAAGACTGAACTTCTCTTGAAGCACAGACCCTCTAGGTTATACTTATTTCACTCACAAGGCAACCTGGTGCTAGATTACTTAACTGTGCTATATCCACCACTCTAACCTAATGCCTAAACACAAATTACATTTGAAAAATACCATCTTAAAATCCATTTCTAGTTTCACTACCAGATTCATCTCCAACTAGCACGAGGTAGTTTGAAAACAAACAAAAACAAAGTGGCTCTTCACAACAGGTGTGTTATGCTGCAGGACTCCTTGCAAGGGAGGCACAAGGCTCAGAGGGAGGTCGGGCAAGTTTACAGAACAGAAATCACTTCAGTTGCTAATGAGAAATAAACTATGCCTGACTGCATGTTTCTCTGGGGTGGGGGAGCACCAAGAGATCACTTAGCTGAAATGTGATCTACCATTTCCTTGTCCTTACACACTTCCTTAGGCATTTGGGATCAGACAGGGCTGAGGACAGGTGCCAGTCTGAGCAGCTGGACAGTCCTCCTGCTGCAGGATGAGTCTCAGCACTAAGCTCAGATGTTCCAGCCCTTCCTGAAGGGAACTCTGACTCCATGCACACTGCTGTGGAGTGAATGATCAGCAATAATTAAAATAATGCACAGTATTACACACTGAAACTTAACCAAATCCTGTTTCAGCCCACTGGCTCAAATTGAGCAAAAAAGTTTCACAATTTTAAAATTTTAAGGAGAAAGCCATTTTTTTCAGTTCCACCCAAAATTAAATAGCTCCAGACAAAGTTAAAGTATAACAGAGGTTTTGTGAATTTTTAATGCAGTTCACTTTTATATTCCAAATGAAATTTCATTCCAGCCAAATCAGAACTGCTCTACTGATCACCTCAAGTTCTACTGATCCATTACCAAGTTTAGTAACTTTTAATTCAACCTGTCCACATGCACAGATGAGTCCTTAGTAAATCATGGAGCAAAAATGACTGAATCTGTGACAAACACACATTTGCCTCTTCCCCACTCCTATCAGAATCAGATGTAAGAAGAAATTTCACTAGAAAAGTTTTTTTCAAGAGGCTGCCAACTGATTCTACAGATTCAGCTAAAGGGCAGAATTCAATGCATTTCTCCAAACAGATTCTCCTCATCTCTCTGCAGAGGATACAAGAACAAAATTAGAAAAGGGGCGGGGTCATGGCTATGGTAACACAGCAGCTCCACAGATTTGTACAGGCCTTTGTGAGCAGCCAAGGTCTTATTTCCATGTTTTAGGTGAGAACTTTAAGATACTGAATCTTTAAATGGATTATAATTCGGCCAACTGAAATTTCAACCAAACACACTTGGCAATCAATTCCACCAATTATAACCCATACACAGAGCATTGGCTGCAGCCTAGCATGAAGGATGTAGTTACTTAAGAAACATGCTTTCAGTTTCAGGGATGAAAAGCAAATCTGAATTAAGAAAACTGTTGAATTGTTTAGATTGAAGGTGAACATTCTGTCTCTTGTCTTTATTTCAAGGAATTGAGCTGTTTTATTCCTAAACTGCTGAAAAGAGCACTGGTAACACTTAAAGGAGGCCAATGTGATTTAACCAGGTGAGACTACCTTAGAGTGTGCGCTCTGCATGTACTGCTGCAGGCTCAGAGTCATCCTAACTGTTGTGTCTTTGTTTTTTAAAGTGCAAGGAGAGAAAAATCTCCCCCTCTGAGGTTTGGGATGTAACCCATCTTTGTATCATTTCCAACACTGATTTTCCTGTGGCTTAAATCAATCCTCTCACTGTGCACAGGAGGCTACTGGGATGCATCCTGTGAACCCCCTCCTTTTTCCCTAGCAGACTTCTGCCTGATGATCTCATTCTGCACTCATATCTTCTCATCCCATCTGTAGGCCAATAACTCATAAATCTCTCCCTTCTTTCATGGCTTGTCTCATTTAATCTCATCCTGTCTCACGTCTCTTCTTGGGTGTTTTGTTGTCAGTTATGAGTCACTATAACTCAGACTTCATTCATATCTGAAACTCTCTTCCCTCTCTCCCCACATTACTGTTCAATAAATGCTTCTTAGGTTCAATGAATGCCCAGCCTTCAGGAAAAAAAAAAGTAAAAAGGGAAAAAACCCCTAAACTAATTCATGTTTTGAACATTAACAAGGAAACCAAACTGACAGACCACAATTTCGGGAACTTAAAAAATTTGAGAGTTTTGTGAAGTTTTATAATTAGGAAAGGTTACTTTTCAAGCAACATCATCTAGAAATATTGATTGTGGCAAAATACTGATTGCAAGCTTCTCAGGACCCAAAATTACACAAAATTTGTGAAATGGAAGCACTCCTTCTGTGAAAGCAGCACCAAATTAAAAGCCGCATCTCTCAAACACAGCAACACTTGTAAGTAGCTTTGTTATACCTGTAACTTGTTTAGAAAATAGTGTATCAGGGTAGTGTTAGAAACATGAAGGGTTTGCAAAAAGCATTAAGCACATTTTCTCCCCAAAGAAGGAAAAAATATTCCTTTCTAAAATAGCTTGTTACTCATAGTTACCCAAATCATAAACAGTCTGAAATTTCTTAGAAAAAATTTGACTTTTAGAGTTTTCTTATTTAGAGGAACGATCAGTCTGAAATTCAAAGTCTATTTTCCCCGTAACGATGAGTTTTCAGAACATTAAGGAAGGTTAGTAATTCTCATCTAAAATAGTGGATGTTTGATTTGACCACCACCTTTGGGTACAGAATGAGTCCATAATTTCAGCTTATAGAATGTTCTCAGGTATTATTCTTCCCATCTATTGTCAGTAAAATTGGTGTAAGGCTTGTTTCTCCTGCCTGTTAGTGATAACTCTTTGGAATGAACTGCTTAACTGAGCAGTAAAACATTTTTTAATCTCAAGTGTACTTATTTTTAAAAGGGTTAAAAATTTAAATTATTTAGATACAATTAATTTTCTCACAAGAAAACAGTATCACTCTTCAAAGCTGAACAGAAACTTTTCCTAAGTCTGCATTAGGAGATTCTGACAAGAGTTTCCTGTTCTTACAAAGAAAACTGTGGTTCTAAAGTGAGACTGAGGATGTTTCTGAAGGCTAATGTGCTGGCTCAAGGTTCTAAAACACTTGGTAGAAAACCAAGAATTTTCACCATTGACTTTACTTTTTTGGGACACCATGGCAAGCAACTACTTGCATTGGAGGTCCAATGCTGAAAAGGTAAAAAAAAAAAAAGTAAAAAAAAAAACAAAAGTAAAAATGTTAAAAAAAACCCAAACCAAAATAACCATAAAAAAAGTAAAAAAAAAAAGACTAAATACTGAAAGGAAAAGTACTAATAATACTAAATACTTAAACACTATACCATCATTCACTGATCCCATGTGTTATATCTGCATTATGTGCAGCAAAATCTGGTACTCTGGGATTTACTATCAATTTTCCATATAACTTATCTGAGGTTCTCTCAAATGAAGCAAACTGCATGAAGTCCCAGAAACAGTTTGGTAGCAGAATCTGAAAGAGTACAGCAGTGTCTATGAACACACTGCTGAGACCATGGGAATGGACACAAAAAATACCAATGTGAATCAATATCTGGAAGCTGATACAGTGTGTATTTCAGGAATTAAAATAATACCCACAGTAACTTTGCTGTTTACTTGCATCTGCTTTTCAGACAGTCACATATGATATAACATTCAACAAGAGTGATTTTTCACATATCAGTGATGTTATGGCTACATCAGTGATGTAACCATTAAATACATACCCTTAGGAAATACCTCTGCTTTTGTGGGTTTGTTTAAAATACTTCATTATGAACAACAGTTAATTATAACAGCTTAATCATTGCAATGAGATAACATAAGACTGCAAAGACTGTACAAATGAAATGTTTTCTCTGAATGCACCTTGGTATTGGTGCACTTGGCAAGCACAACTCTTACCTTTACTCCCATTACCTTTACTCCCATTAGCAGCTCATTTGCTTCCCCAATTAATCAGCTACAAAGCTGTGTACAGCCAAGCTCTGCACTCACACCATCATACAAACACATGTGTAATTACTTGCTGACATTAAGTTGTCACTTTGCACATCCATGCCATCACCTGCTCACACAGAGCATGGAGAAGGAATCACACAAGAATTCTCCCTGCTTCAGAGACATGGAACATAGACTCAACAGAGCTGTGCTCCTTTCTGCTGTATGCATTCATAAAACAAAATCTATTTTCCTATTATCTAGAAAATTACAAAATTTCTCTGGATTGTTCTTGCTTTCCATCTGGAAAGTCTAATTTCTGCACTGAGAAGAACTGTAAAAGCCTTATTTTCTGTCAGCTGTATACAAGACATATACACAACTCAAGCTCACAAAACTCCTTGAGGCCTGGCAAGTGACACAGGACCTCTGGCATCTCTGGGATTCCAAAATTAATTTCTCCCTCACTGTAGGCCTAGCCCAGGACCTAATTCCTGAGGTCACTGGGAGTGTCACAGTGCCTTAGCCCATCAGCACAGGAGGGGCTGCTCACTCTGCTCCAGTGGAAGGCAGAGAAGGATCCTCTTTCTCCACCACTTCTCAGATGGCCATCAGTGCACTGGGCAGTGACAGATGGCAAAATCTGACCTGGCTAACAGATGTGATGGCAGCAGCATCAATGTGTGCTGAACTTGGAGCTGCAACTCTACCTTTACAAACCTGGCTCCATCTTTAAGTTGAATGGGGCTATTCTGACTAAACAACTTTCATCTTTCACATGACTTTTTGTTTATTTAGATAATAAAGGCACCCACTTTGAGAGACTTAACAAGCACAAGAACTGCAGAGCATATCATGTGTGTGCACCAATTACTGGTGTAGGACATGAAAGTGCAAATACCTGAATACCTTGCAGATCAGTCTCCAGTGGCTCCTCTCTGTGTGTTCTGAGTTCATTGTGCCAGATTACTTCCTGTTCTTTTTAGGGGCAGCCTGAGACAGATATGCTGGAAGAGCAGAAGAAAAAGCCATCTGAGTATGAATTTAGTCAGAAAACAAAGAATAAACACAGCAAAAATCAAAACATCGTTATTAAAGTACTGTTACCCCCTACAGTCTGACTGATAAATGCAACATACATGCAGAACAGGTAAACAAGCAACAGCAAACAAACCATGTCATTTCACAGGAAAGGATGGAAAATATTTTCACTGTTCCTTTAGCAATTGTTTTGAACCTCCTGTACTGAACCACCCTCAAGACTACTGGCAGTGCTTGAAGCTTTGCTGGATTTAGTGGCTACTTTGCCAACCCTTCTCCTGCTCCCCTTCTTTAGTTGAGCCAGAAACCTGTTTTAGCTGGGGTACATCTGCATACACAGACACCTCACTGGCTGAGGCCAACTCACCTGGAGTGAGCACATTACAGGAAAGCTGCAATCCAAACCTAACAAAAACTTTCCATCTCTTGGTTACTCAGGAGCTGGTGACAAATGATTTGTCATCAAGACCATATCACCTGCCACAAAAACTGGCATAAGCTTGCATTGAGTAAAGTGATGCTGCACCATTTCATACAAGCAGAGAATTTGGGAAAATGCCCTGTGGAATTGCTCTAAATTCATCAGAATGAACACCAGAGAACTGTTTTCTCTTGAGGCCAGTAAGAAAATGTGTGTTCCACCTTTGTGGAAGAGTGGTTAACTGACTTTAACATGAAGATAAATCAACATAAGTACATACACATATATTGTAACTTCACATAGAGCTGGGTGAGAACAGAAATGTTACAGAATGCCCAGAGTACACTTAATTTCTCCTTCTTTGGTATTTGCCTTGATTCTGCTCATCTTTCAGAACTCCAGGCAGCCCCACCAACCAGACACTGTCATGGGCCATATCACAAGTCCAAGTCTCTCTAAGCCCTGCCTCTCCTTACCATTCTGTCCTGATGACTGCATGGCAGATTGATGTGCCACCTCATCACAGGGCAGAGGTCTGATTAAAATCCAGATCCAGTAGCAAATTACCCACATGCTTGTTCCCAGTTTCAAACACTTCTGTTTGCTAAGTTTATGCCTTTCTCTGAACATAAAGCTCTACACATCCATTTCAAACATGTTCAAAAATGCATTTACTTTCCATAAAGGTATTCTTTCATTAAATATCACTGAGCTTATGAATATTGATGGAAGTCTGAGATTTTTGAAACTCAGGGCAATGTGATTTTAGAAGATATAATCTTCCCTAACAGCAATTTCTAAAGATTTTGGGTCCCTCTGAAGACAGCTGAACCTGATCACCCAACATCACCCATTGTTTTAAAACATTAAGGCAAGGTATTTTGTGAAAAAGGATGGAGTGGCCACAATTTGGATGAGATTAAATGATTTACACATCAGTAACATCCCATGGAGCTCAAAACCATGTCTTTTCCTGGTAGGCAAATTCTGCCAGTAGCTGCAAGTATATAATCTCCCTATAGAAAACTGTAAGGCTAGAGTGGAAAATTATAGATAAAGTAAACTGTGCACTGAGTAACTGCAGGGAGTCTAAAGTTGAAGATCTAATAATTAAGTCTTACTTCTATCAAGGTGCAACAAGAATAAGCTGAGAAATGCAAGAATGCCAGACAAGGCCCCAGGCTCTCCACAGCTGCAGAGACACCTCATTGTTCTGGAGAATTTTAAGGCTGATCTCATGTGGAGGGAACATGAGCCATTTCTTTTTGCTGCCATGCTGCTGAGGCAGGTGTCTGGAAGGGGCATTTACCCACACACTCCCCTTCACACACAGCCCAGTGCTGCCTTCCCCTTTGCAGGGCTGCTCAGGCACAGGGAGCAGCAGTGCATAGGGAACAGATCTGGGGCAGCCCAACTTCTGCTGGCTTGTGGCAGGGAAAACCCAGAAGAAAACTCTCTTTACAAAGAGAGATGTCTTCCTTGGAGTTCTTCCACTTCAAACTCTGCTTTGCACAAGCAACTATTCTATATTTATGATTTACTGGTGATTATCACACACTCAAACAGCAGCTGACACTTCACCCTGCAGATTGAAGGGAACACCCAGGACAAGAAGGGGCTCACTCCTTCCCCGTGCTCTAACACACACTCAGACAAAACACCACCAGGCTGGAGGGCAGTTGCACACTTCTTGCTCTGGACTCGTCCTCTGGATTTCTCTGAATGTGAGAATGCCTGAGTAACAAGTTTATGGTACTCTTCCTCTAAACCCAAATACCCAAATGTGCAAATGGTATGGCACCAAGTTCTTTCATTTTACATTTACATGGTACTATGGACACTCAGCTTTCTCCTGCTCTGACAGAAACTGAATCATGGGTTGCTTACAAATTTCCACTGAAAGCAAGTTGAATGTTCTAACTGGCTTCAAGGAGAGCCAGACTGGCCTTTGTGTTATTTTAAAGTACAGCAAATGATATCCATGTCCTTGGGCAGCATAGAATACAGTACTTGGTACATAAAAACTGTTTGACTAAGAAAAATGACCCAAAATTTCTCTTTTTAGTGCTTCAAGCCTTTTCAATGGCTATGGCCCTTCAGGCAGCTGTAGTACTTTAACAGAGCAGTGGAGGTAGAAAAACTGGAAGAAACGTAACTGAAATATGAGTAAACGACCTAATCTGCCACACAGATCTGTAGCAAGCCTGCTTTCACTGCCACTGAAGTCCAAGATAAGTTTCATCTTCACAGCAAGCAGCAGAACATTTTTACTCAGTAAAAATTTTCTTTACTCATTTTTACTCATGAAAAAGCATGAGCACTTTACAAGTTCATATATTTAAAACATGTTGCCCGTAACTGGGTCAAGTGAACGTTTACACCACATGATTTTTCCTCCCAAGTTTCCTTAAGCTCTCACAAAGTCCAGAGCCCTCTTTTGCATTTTCTGAGACAGATAAAACGGTATGAGAAGTCTGGGTTGCCCTGCACCTTCCTTTCTCAAGCAGAAGAAAATGTGTCATTCTTACTTCAAGATTAAGTTTTATTACCTGGGATATTGTTGTGGCTTTCAAGTCTAATTTAATTCACCCCAACATCAACTGACAAAGCAAAATCTGACCTTTACTTACACAGCCTGTAAAAAAAGTATCCCTGGCAGGCTGAAGCACACAGACAGGAACAAATACCTTTATCTGTTCCAGGGTTTGCACACACACACTCTTTGCAGCCTGCAGTGCCCACCTGGCAATTCTGAAAATCTAAGCCCTGCACGGTACCAATGCTATTTGTACCACAGTATCTGCTGTTTGACTGGGGGATGAGATCCACAAAGAATATCACTTAAAAAGAAATTCTGACCCATAAAGTCACTATCCTACTCCATAGGTGTTTTCTCTGCCAAATGCAACTGGTCCAAGTCTGTCATCATGTGTCCCATCTGCCTCTCCAGTGACCCCGTACTGGTAAATCCTACGCAGGTAAATCCCCGAGGAGCTTGTTCCAGGAAGGGCCTCTAATGCTGCATGTGGAGAGGGCAGATGGGATTTGCAGCAAGCCACAGCTTGATCATCCTGAGAGAATGCCACCCCTTAGCCAGGCCCTCTCCTTTAACACATGTATGGGGGACACAAAAAGCCCCTAAAGCAAAGGAACAGCCCTGCTTGGCCTCACAGGGGCTTTAAAGGCTGTGAAAAAAATCAAAGGCTACATGAACAACATATCCAAGGGTTACAGGCACAGCCTTTGGTACTGCTGAATGCAATGATGATGATGATTTGAAAAAGCCAAACTTTACATCAAGAAGAGATTTGGACCTGACTAGAGGGTTTAAGCCGCCAAGAGATATTCTTACCAGTAACCCAATCTAGCTCAATGAGACTGTCTATATCAAATCCATATTTTTATTTTTATATCCACAGTGGAACTGCACGACCAAACATATTGACTTGAGCTGGCCATAAAGGAAAGTGCTGGCAAAAATGATTCTGAAATAATTTTAGTTACATAAAATGCCTGTGCTGCTCCGGCATGTTCCATCCAGAAACAGTTCACAAGGCTCTGCCTTGAAGCTTACACTTATTACTTACATGTACAGAAACCAGCACTTAGGATGAGCCATCTGTGTTTTAAATACAGGGCACTGAGGCATGGAAAAAGAATAATGTCCATCGTCTCCTAAGAAACAGTGAAAAATACTATCCAAAGTAAATAGATTATTTGTGAGCTATTACACTTTTATTTTCAGTTAGATGTTTATTTCCTAATCCTTTCAGGACCAGAATATCACTAGTGTAATTGAAGACTATGTGCCTTTATTTCCTCCTTCCCCTCGGAGCAAGGCCACACCAATCAGCGTGTGCTCATCCTGAATGAAATCAGCCTCTGGGAGCAGTGTGCCTTCCTCAGCAGCTGGATGCTGCCTTCATCACTGAGCTCCACTCAGCTGCTCTGCTCCTCGCCACTGAAATGCAGCAAGTCAATCAATGGCACTGCTCATGAGAATTAGCACAACACAAGTCTAATTAGAAACTAAACACTGGGTTATCTGCAGCCATTTGGAGATGGAGTAAGCTGATCTGTGTTTTAGGAACCTTTCTTGCCACACAGTAGTTCATGATAACACCTACCTCACAGCCCATTAGTGAATCCAAATATTATACTGTATAAATACTACTTTGCTCTTTTCCTTTTTACAGAAGCCCCAGGTCTCAGAAGCCTCCATTACTGAGCACATGTGCCTTGGTTATATTGGAACATTGTAGGAAATGGAAAGCAGCCCTGACTGTCCAAAAACAGCAAAATGAAAGCCAGTATACTGTATACTTTGGTCCTGTCTCTAGAGAAGCAGCCCCAACTGGCCTCCAGACATTTTACACTGCAATACCTATTGGCAGAACCAAAGAAACTCTACCCTGCATGACACTGCACGGACTGTGAGTCTGTCTGCACTGGGCTGATCCCTTTGCTCGTTCTTTCCTGGAGAAAACAATGTAACCCACTATAAATCCAGACAACACTACTTCAAGCTTCAACCTGGAATCCAAACATGAGCAGAGGGAAACCTGGCAAAGAGCTGGAGCCAGAGATGTGCATGTTTAACACAAGAGAAGGACACGAAGGGATATGCAGCTGTTTCACTGCACAGGGTTTCTCCAAGGGGAATTGCAGAGCACAGATGCAGCCCACGTTCTCACTTCTAGCTGAGATAAACATTTACAAGCCATTCATTTTAAACAGGAAGGCATAACATTAGGACACGACCTTTCCTTCAGTGTGAAGGCAAGGCACCCCAGCTCACTGCACTGCAGACATCCAGGAGAGATCCATACTGTTCCACTGCTCTGTTATTACAGGTGGGCTGGATTTGAGATTCAATGAGGAAGGTGCAATTTTATGGCTCTGTGGAAAAATCTCTGAAATGCTGGCGGCTGGATGTCTCATGATGCCAGACTGGTGCTGCAAAACATCACACGCAGATAAAGCGCTGAGGAAAACGTCTGTGTGCCAATGAACGAGCATGTAGGCAAATAATCCTAAACTGTACGTGCAGATTTGGTGTCATTACACTGCTATTACAGATGCCTACCCTGCTTTTCTTCTTTAAAAGGGTGCAATTCTGATGCTTTGTCATTAGCTTTCTAGCTGGAAGCTGATAGAACTTGAAAGACAGCAACAAAAGACACTGGAAGATTAATTGACAGAGAAAATCTGCAGATTTTGAAAAGTCACAATCTAATTATAGCTTGAAAGATGAAACACAATTCTTGTTTGTATCACATCCATTCTTCCTATATGGATATATATGTGTAGACAATTTTTACTGTGGGAAACTACCAGATACTGCTTTGTATTAATTGGCAAGTAGATATTTACAGCAATTTCTTATAAAAACTGAAGTAGGTCAAAGACTGAAAGGTGGTAAGTTTGGGCTTTTGTATCCCAGGCTGAGACACTTTAATAGGTGGGTCTCCTGCACAAAGCTGAATGCTTTGAAACCTTTGAAAGGGCTATCAGCCAGTTTGCTAGATTAGCTCCTCAACACTGTAATTTCCAGGATGACCAGTGATTTTTGAACCTTGACTCAAAATCTTTAAAAAAATCATAATATCCATACAAGCCATGCTAGAATCTGCTAATTCTGCAGGGAAAAAAAAAACCAAATCAAACAAAACTGTACAAATATATTAAATGTAAAATTCCTCCATGCTGCGAAACTGGCTTCTCATCACTAAAGGCCTTACGTGGACCCTCAGCCTTAGCTTACAATTCCTTTCAATCAGGAGGAGACAGAGGAACCCCTCAAGAGGTTTAGTTCAGGCTTAGAAAACAATAAATTCCAACACCATCTGCAGAGAAGCAAAGCTCTGAAAGGTGCAATTCTGAAAGCTTGAGAATACTTTTTTGAAGAAGCACCAGACACAATCTTGACTTGGAAATACAAACTGTACCCAACTGGAAAAGGTCTTTTGAGTTATTTAATAACCTGGAAAAATGCTAATGCTGTATTTAATTTCTGAAAACTGCAAACACTCTTTAGTGAAAAGCAAGTATACTGCTTCTGGTGAGACAGATATGCTGTGCTTTGTGAGGTTCCAGCATTTTCAGATAGGCCACTCACACAAATGTGATTTTTACTAGGAAGTTTTTTTCCATTCTGGAATACTTTTATTGCCATTGGGTTTTCCTCAATAATAACATGTGTAAAACAAATATTTCCTGACTCTAGGAACTGCTTCAGACACTCTGAGACTGGAACTGTTATCCATATCCATAATACACTCCACTGATATCGTGGATCTAAAAGCATAGATGAACTTGAAAATCAAAACTAGTGCTACTCTCTCATCAGATCAAAAGCAAAAAATTAGGAACATGTTTTAGAGCACCTGGCTGGCATCTCATTTAAAAATGGGGTACAGATTTTTAACTTCAAACAAAAGCCAGTTTTGAACAATTCTAAGCAGGTGCAGGAATTGCGTGGGAGCTTCTGCTGATTTTCAGCTGACTTCCAACTGAGAACAGGCAAGAAGTGAAATGACCAGGCCTGCCATGTCCTACCCATGAACTTTTGAAGAGAGCATATTTTTATACACAGTTCTAGTAAAGGAAAAACAAAGGACAAAAATCCAAATTTAAAGCAATGCAAAGAATGGGAATCTATTTGTAAGCATTATGTCAGCAATTACATCAGCATTAATTAAGATTAAAAATTCAGGAAAAAGAAAGATGAAAAGAAGGACAGAAAGACTTCGGGAAACACATAAAACTCACAAAGTTTTCCTTACTTAATTAAAGAATGGTGCTGGTTGGCATTGTCAAGCTCTGCAGTGGCTCTGGCATATCTCATTTTGCTGGAAAATTCTGATTTTAATTTTCTTTTGTGAAATTTACTGTTCCTGTTTAAAGGGGTTTTCTTCCTATGAGATTCCTTTTCTGTTTATATGCAGATGAAAATTATCTAACTTGAGATGGCTGGAATAATGAATAGAAAAAGGAAAAGGGGGTGCCTCTTTAGTGCAGAAAACTAGTACAATCCATTTGCAGTTTAACAAATCAGTAGGATCTTAGTACAAGGTGTATAAAGCTGGATGTTCTTTTTGTTCTAGGCTGGCTTTCAGATTATAAAAATCATGAACCCTTTTTTTCTGAGAATTAATTGCCATAAATCCAGGCCAGTCTGGTCAGATGAAAAGCACAACAGGGCAAAACTCAGAAATGAGAATTTCAGTTAGAGTCAAAATACATTAATAAAGGTATGACCTTTATAAAAAAATAAATGTTCATACCTACACAATGTATATCTGTATGTTTTAGATTGTCCAGTATTTCTGGTAATAACTGTGGTTATTGCACAGAGAACAATAATTTGTCCAAACCAAACCATAAATAATTAAGGCCAGGATTTTGACGTCGGATCTGTGTGGGTGGATTTTTGCACCCCCGCGGATTCAATGGCAGGATCAAAGCTTAGGAAAGCCAGAAATACACTCAGAATGTGAATATTGCTCAAGTCCATCACCTGGCATTTCCAGTGCAGGGAAGGCTCTGCTTTCACTGCCACCCTCCCATCTGAGGGCCTGGGACAGATATTTGCACAGTAGCAAACGATGGCATTCTTGTCCCACCCTGCCCATAGCAGCCAATTCCCACCCCATCCGCCTCTTCCAGTTATGACTTAGAGCTAGGAAAATGAGCTGGTGCTTGGAGTTTCACTTCTCCTGATTATTCTCATAAAATAAATTTAGCCTAACCTCTCCTCTCAAGCTATATATCAAACTTATGTTATAGGCTTTATTTTTACTTCCTAAAAAATAGTGTTTATTTTTATTTCAGCTGTTCTGAAAATAACCAGAGAAAAGCAACGTGGATTGCTGGTGTTGATGGTGGAGGGCAGGGGCAGATCTGCTGCTCCTGCTGAGGAAGTTGTGGATGGCTGTCACACGAAAACTCACTCGATGTTATCAAATACCCTCGTTTCCCTTGATAAAAGAGAACGTGTTGCAGTAACATTTGGGAATCCTGACTTAAATCATCATCAAAATACAGCCCCCATTCACATGGAATAAAAGGGAAAATATTACAGCTGACATTAAGGACAGAATCAGCCCAAATGATGTTCCCCAGTTGCCTTAATTTGTGGGAGAAATTCAAAGCTTATCAAAAATTCAGCTAATTTCCATGGAAACAGAATTTTAACTTGTGAATCAAAACTGCACAAGGGCCAAAATGCCAAACACAAATTATAGAAATATTTTTCCACACTGGGATTCTCAAATAAGAGGCAAATAGTTAAACAGAATAGAAATAATGAATTCACAAGGGGCTAATTTTTCATCATCCACACTATCTTTTGCTGTATAGTGCGTATCTACCTATATATGCCTATGTTTGGAATATTTCAATAAATGTCCTAATATTAAAATACTGACATATTTTTTATGGTTTTAATATCTCTAATAACTTAAAAGCAGAAAGTATGTGGAGAAGACACATCAGTATTTAGCTCAGCATCTCACCACTGACCAGTCACAATCTGGATTTAAACTTTGCTTATACTCTGTTTATGGAAACAGCTAAATACATTTTTAGTGAGTAACCCAGTGGAAACATTATCAATAGCATATTCTGCTTCAGAATTATCACTTCACCTGAACACTCACAAAAATGGATGATTATTCCCCTCAAACACATTGGGAGTATATGGTTTCTCTAAGCAAACAAGGCTCACTGTTGCACTTTTGTCTTTGCAGTAACTCAGGTTCTTGCAATAAACACCTGCAGTAACTTTTAACACTGGCAATGACAAAGCTGTGTAAGAACGAGATTATTTTATATTTTTCAGTTTTTCAGCATAGGAGCTTTTACAGTCCTCTTTCAGTTTACACAATTTTTCATAATCTACAAAACAAACACAAAAGTGCAAATATCCAGTTCAGCCCAAGGATACAGAGCAGCATGTGGTGTTCTGCATTATACCAAAACTGCTGAATTTTTTAACAACTGACTGTCTAGGAAAAGCTTTTTCAGATCACATAACTTGGAGAAATTTAAAATTCTCTATAAAGATTGTGCAGTGTTAAGGCTCTGACACAGCTCCGATTTTAAATTTATGAAAATAAGGAAAAAGTTTAGCAACATTGTTTTTCAGCTCTTAAAATAGTGAACAGATTCCATTCCAAACTGAAGAGTAGTAAAAAAAAAAAAAAAAAAAATTAATTAAAATTACTAGGAGTCCTTCCATTCCATCCTATGACAATTTTATCCCACACATACGTGGTGGTTTGTTAATTTGTTTTTTTCTTTGGAATATCTTTACTATTTGATCAGATCTTTAAGATGGTTCAGTATTTATCCACTAATTTTTCAGTTTTATATCCAATTTTCTTTTTTAATAAATAGCATGCACGGCAGATATATATTGAAATACAGAAGAAACTTCAGAATTGTGTATTTGTTATACTGTGGTTTATTTATTTTTTCTACATAACTCTGTGTTTAAAAAACCTTCAAAGTACTCCCAAAATAAAACAGTGATGTTACATGTAACTTTTTAAGTCAAGGAACCATGGTTTCCTAAAGATAGCTTCTAATGAAAGCCAGGGGTTTTTTTACACCACCTTTACTGATGCAATTATATTTAATCACTGTTAAGAGTCAAGATTTTTAGCATCTAGATGAAGTATACTGGATTAGCTTAATAGCCACATCTTTCTCAGACTTTTTAAAACCTGTTTTTCTTTCCATTGAAGCAGAGAGCGAGGGGATTGGAAACTTCCAGTGATTCTTTTGTAGACTAAAGTGGTTTAACTCTGTCTGCTCATATAAGAAGACAACTCTAATTCTCACGGGTCAAGAAAGAGAACAAACAAAATCTACATTCCCTCTCTACATTAGCCAGAAGCACATATTGTCAGAAAAGAAACAGGACAGAAAACATTACCTGCTGTACCAAAATATACAGGCATAAAATAAAATCCTTCAGGAAATACGAGACCCAAATCTTTTCCAAGTTTTATGAAAAAGAGAGCCCATGCATTTAGAGCTAAACTGGATGAATCCATCACTTGCCTCAATACCCCAAGGAAAATGTGGCACGTAGTATATTAAGTTAATAAAAAACAAACAAATGTACAGCTAATAAGTCTGAAAATTCAAACCTTAAGTTCCTCATTATAAAAGCCACAAGTGACTTTCTAAGCAGGACTACCCAAACCACTATGCTGCATCCCTGGGGACAATCAGTTTTCCTTCTCATCTTCTTTGCTGCTTTTGTACTGATGTATAAAAGTTTAGTTGTCTGGGGCTCAACCACTTTCAGGCAGCTTTGAGCAGTCACCAGCCTGGTGATGAGATGACCATACGTGATGAAAGGACAAGGTTAACTCACAGTTTCAGAGTTAGTGTTGGTGTTTCATGTGCCACATGATGAATAACAACATGAGAGGCCCCTATTCTTCTGAAATATAATTGGCTTTTCTTTAGAGAACGGCGTAGAGAAACACAAAAAAACGGGGTAACATTCAGGTCACGCTCAGACAGATTGACTTCCTGGTGCCTCTTTCAAACCTTATCTCCCTCCTTCTCCTCTCTCGGAAATGCAAATGGATCCCCCAACTTTCCTTCTGACAGTTGTACTTTCCATGCAAACATTTGTGGCTAACTAGAGATTGCTCACCCAGAGACCCCCAAAGGCTGGCTCTCTGATTCCATTTTCCTTCAGACATCCTGAGCTCCAGAACAGCCTGTTGCTCTGTCCACCTCACTGCCCTGTGGTTTCCTTCCTCCCTGCTGAGGAGGGGAGAGTCTGTTCAGCCAGACACAGCACCACTGCCCACTGCTGAACTAAATAAATCCTTGTGGCTCCCTTCCACCAGTCCCAAAACTTCACTTTTGTGCATTGCTCACAGGTTCCTCCCCCTCTTCCCTCTCTCCTGGACTCTGCTGTGTCCTGCAAAAGTGGATGTTGTTTTGTTGCTTTTCCTGGATATTCAGCTGCTCTTATTCTTTGATTCATTCCTTTAGGGTTAGATGGTTTTTTTCTCAGCAATTCTCCTGTAAACTGGAATCACATGTCCCACAAATGATCCTGTCTCTAATTAGGGGATCTTTTATGTCTCTAATGTACATGTGCATGCCAGAATTTTCCACCACACAATGCAAGCATCTATCCTCTTCTCTGCTTCTTGCTTTTGGGATTTAGAGAAAAGCATCCTTCTGCTATCTCCTGTACATTTTGCTCAAATATTTTTCCCAGCTGTTCTGGGGTTTGTGTATTCAATTCCTGGCAATTTTATTTCCCTCTTTCATTTTTTCTGGTGAAAGTGTAAGAAAGCTCTACCTTCATCTTGTCATTTTTATCCCCTTTGTCAGGCTCATACACAGACACTGCTCTTCCACATGGGCCTGAAATCTTGGTCCAGCAGTTTCACATTCTGAGGGGTCTGGTTCCTTGCAGGGGGTTACTCTGCCCTCTCTAGGTGCCATTAATCAGATTTTTTTCTCTCTGTGGATCTCTCAGCCTGCCTGATGCTAGCCACGCTCCCATGCACACCATGCTAGGTAAATAACATGAGGGCTGCATGTTTTGCAGCAAACTCCATTATTCAGAGAACTTTACTACCCATAACATGTGGATATCTCAGTGTGGTACAACGATGGTAAAACATCCAGTGTTTCAGACTATGCTCCTCTTTCTAAGTTACAGTTGGGTTCCCACAGTCACTGTGACAGGAGTTTGCTCTCACATGTTTGACGGACACTTCCAAATCTCTTCACCTCTGTCCTGCCCAAGCAGCAAATTTCTTTTCCTAGACTTCTAACAGACATCTTTAGGAAAACTACAACATTCTCTAATGGCAAGTGATGGTGTCACTCAGTCCCAACTGCAGATAAACATTCTTGCTTGAAAATTCTGCAGGTAAGGCTTGTCCCTAACAAATCACCTGGCAGGACAACTTCTCTCTTCTGCAGCACAGCTCCTTGACTCCACAGCAGACACAAACTGTCTCTCCATTAATTCATGCCTCTAAAGCTTCTAAGCTCCATAAGCTGAAGGGAAGTTACATTTTAATCAGGTGCATAAGCTCTGGTAAACAGTCAGAGGCTGTGCTCTGGGAAGATGCTCAACCCCACAGGAGCAGAGCACCCCGTGTCCCTGATGCTGGGAGGGGCCTTGGAAGGTGGGAGCTCCCCAATGTCCCAGGCTGAGAAGCTCCAGTGAGTCTCCAGCACAGATGCACCTGCCTGGGGCATCCTGGTGCTCCCTGACCCTGCACCCTCAGCTCGGGGCTGGAGGAGGCCAGAAGGGATTCCCAGTACAGGTGACACATCCAGGAGGGTCCAGTGGGCTGCCACACCCACAGAGGCACAGGTCATGGACACCAGCACAATCAAAGCAGTAAAAACTCCTCTAAAGTGCTTTATCAGAGCAAGTGGAAATTCTGAAAATGAGGATGTCAGAATTTAAATTGATCTGCAGGGTCACCGCACGCTTCATTTGGCCACAAGCACCACCAAGCCACACCACCAAGTGACACACCCAGGAGAGCAAAGTGCTGACATTCATTTTTTAAGAGCTGAGTTCTAAGATTGGGGACTGGCACAGGCCTTTCTTTTTGCAAATTCAATTTTAAGGCTCGATTTAATTGTTGCTAAAAATAAGGTAATAGAAGGGTTCCGGTCTTGCACTATAATGAACTGCAGGCTCAATTGTTTGAAGAAGGAAAATTGCATTGATGAGACTGGATCAAAGACAAACAAAAAAATCAGTTATTTCCTCTTGAGGGTAAAAAATTTGGGAGGCTCACGCTTTTTCAAGCAGCCCTTACTGTGGTTTAGAGGCAGAGAGATATTGTAGTCAGATTTGATTTATTAACAAAACAAAAAGAAAAAAAAAGAGAAGTGGGCACATGAAGACTCCAGTGTCAGAGAAGACTCAAAGAAAACCAAATGTAGCAGTTCCTATTACAAAGTGGAACATGTTCCCAAGCTTGCTTTGTTTCAGAAATGAGCTGCAATGCAGACAAGGGAATGGCATTTGTAACAGCTACAACTGCCTGCCATCCCCAAGCAGGAAACCTCCTGCTAAACTTCAGAGGCACCACCATTTTTAATTCCTTGCCAACATACACACTTGTCACGACTGTTGGGATGCCAACCATTTCATGACAGAATACAAACAGCAAGAATTTTTAATTCAGGGAATGCTCAGAGCAAGTTCTGTCAGTCCCTGTGCCTCATTCCACAGTCTGAAAATAATACATGGCACAGTCATTACAATTAAATCTACACACACTCAAAATTTTTTAGTCCTTCATGTCTTTTTTAAATGATTGTTTGTTGTAGCCAGTTTACTAAATCTGAATTTTGTGGACACACTATTTCCTTGTCCAATAATACTGCAATTTAAAAAAATAAAAAGAGCAGAGGCCTGGTAATTGCTTGAATCCAGGCTGTATGAAATCAGTTTTATAGATGCATGTCCTGATTACATCAACCAGCTCAGGAGCCCTAAACTTGCCTGTGATTTGTGAAGCTCTTCCAAACACAGCTGAGTGGTCTCGTGGTATTGACTGATCATATCAGGCTGCTGAAACATATCTGGAAATGGGAGAAAGATGCTTTCTTTAAAATACTATCCTATGTAAGGAGTATTTGTAGTAGTGCTGCATGAACTTGTGAATTTCAGGCAGTCTGTGTGCCTGTGACCAGCAGCTCCACATTCACACTGAAAACAACATGTTCTTAAAACTTACTTTTCAACAACAATGTGGAGTTTTCATAGAGAAGCAGCTCCCTCTCATAAAAAACAAAAAAAAAAATTTTTAAAAACCTTCAACAAAATATAAGAATTATATCTGGAGTATCACAAGCCTAGGTTTAATCACAGAATACCAGATATACCTGAAGAAGGGCTCCTTTAGCATTCCTTCCTTTAGCATTCCATCTTTTCCTATTCTGCTACCTGTCTCAAGAATTGCTACAATCCCCTGACAGACACCAGGCTGGAAGTGCCTGAAGTCTTTGAAAATGTGAGACAGGGGAGACAATGACCTCAGAACTGCTGGGGTTTTACTCAGCATCTGAACTGGGTTTCTTAAAAGCCAGTATCTCCCATCTCAGGATGGGAAGACAGAGAAGTGACAGGAAAAGGGGAATGGCTTCACACTGATAAAGGGCAGGGTGAGATGGGATACTGGGAAGAAATTGTTCCCTGTGAGGTTGGTGAGACCCTGGCACAGGGTGCCCTGAGAAGCTGTGGCTGCCCCAGCCCTGGCAGTGCCCAAGGCCAGGCTGGACAGGGCTTGGAGCAACCTGGGACAGTGGAAGGTGTCCCTGCCCATGGCAGGGAGTGGAACTGGATGGGCTTTAAGGTCCCTTCCAACCCAACCCATTCCATGGTTCTGTGATCCTGTGATTCAATGTAAAGGAAAAACTGAAGACCAGAGGTGTCCTGAAATTGTGCTGTTAAAAGCAGCACCTTTTCCAGCCAGTTTAACAGGCACAGGTTCCAGTTCCAAGCAATGTGGGTGTGGGGATTATCTCCTGGCACTTCAACCTGCTGGCCCATGGGATGCCCTGCAGTGGGCACTCACCACACCTGATGAGGATAAAGCATTTCCAGAAACCCCCCTTCCCTCCAGAGCAGGTCTGTAAAGTAAGTGGGGAAACTCACCCATCTCATTTCACCTACAGAGAAATGATGCTTCTGGGTGCTTTAAATACAGGAATATCAACTTATTTGATGCATATCTATCTCACATTTTGCTTTTGTTGGCTATGGAGCTTCCAGGGATAAGAATTCACATATGCTAATCATTGTTTATTTAAAATTTTGCTTTAACTGATTACTAATACAAGCAAGTTATTGGAAATAGTTGAAATTGGAAAATAATTGAAAAATAATATTATAAGACTATGAAAGTACATGGTAACCTGTTTGGTAATTAAAAAAATATAATATTTAAGAAAAATTAAGAATGTGACTTATACCAAAATCTTTGAGAAAGATCATTACTTGCCCAAAATACTTTACATTAACATTAATTTTGTTCTACCTTTCTCCTGGTTACCCAGAGAATTTAAGCATCCTCTTATGCTATTTCTTGCGAGATCTTTTTGTTCCTTAAAATCTTAAAATAAAACTTCTTTTCTTTCCAATGGCTGATGGAGCTTTTTCTCACAGGACCTCCTGCACAGGAATCCTGTACAGAGACAAAGAGGCACATACTGAAAACCACTGCTGTGTTTAACTCAAGCTGTCGGCGCTTTTTAAAACCCATCAGGAACAGGACTGAACACACACTCATCTCGTGATCATTTTTCAGCTGCACATTGAATCAGCCAGCTGACTGCACAAATGAAGATTTTCTTTAGAGAAGAAAAAGGTTATAGTTAAAGCACAAAGTTCTCAAAATGTAAAAGATGCCAAAGGAAAGGTTGCCCTCTGCTCAGGAGAAGTGAACTGTTATGACTGAACTTGCCTATGGCAGCACATCTGAATAATACACTCAGCACTGCAAGTTCACCCCAAATATTTTAAGTTTTAAGGAACTTTGTTATCTACTCTAAGGAACAGATAACAATGACAGTAAGAGGCAACTAGGCTCTCCCACAATTAACTTCCCTTGTTTCACTACCCTCATTTCAGTTGGAGAAAGTCAACACCTTTGCAATTATCTAACTTAAGGACATGTATTAATCTTTATGTTGCACACTGTATTTCTACTGTAGCACATTCCTTCTCTGGAAAAAAAAAAAGAAAAAAGGATTATCAGTCATTTCCTGTGGGTTGGAAAGAAATCCAGCTTGAAAGGCTCACAAGAGCAATTTAATATTGGAGCAACTGCACTGTCCATTCTCTGTATTCATTGCTCACCAGCTGAGTGAAGATCAGTTGTGTACAAGGGCATCTGCTCTTCACAAGTGAGTCTGACAAGCTCAAATTATTCCATTTCTTGTGGAATTACAAAGAAAACTGCAGCTAAGGGAAAAAAATCCCACACAACTAAACCTCTTTATTCATCTGAACACATCCAAATTAACTTTCAAGCAATTTAACAAGCATGGGGTCAGCCTTTCCTCTCAGCTATTATTTATTGTATACACTGATGATGTTCTGAATACAAATTTATTTTAATTATTTGTGACAATATAATTTGGCATTACCTGATTTTATTGTTAACTGTGTTTCTTCCTCGCAAAATGAACTTCAGCCTCCAGAGACTTTAATCTTAACAAGAGTTCATACATTAGAGTGCTTGGAATAGACCACTTCCTTAAAAATACATGAGGATCAAGTTCTAGAAGATTTTTAATTTAGTTTCTGATGTTGTAATTTATTCTGAGGTCTAGTTCTAAGGAGATACGTGTATTACTAGACTTAGATACATCAGAGGTAGCAGTAAGAACTCACTGTTTTCTTAATAAGAACAACTACCTCTTACCCAGACAGATAGTTTTTCTTTTTCTCCATTTTTAAAAAGAAGATTCTTATGATGAGATATTTGTGTTTTAAATTCAGTGTAAAATATATGGACACACAAATCTCAGCTTTTTAACACTGCTGGCACTAACTAAAGACATAAACCACGACAAAAATCATCAAACTGGTAACATTTCCTCAATAGAAGTAATCTCTCTAGATAATTATTAAAAGCCTCAAATCTCCTGACCCCCAAGTACTTTTTCATCAGATACACAGCCCCCAAGTGCTGTCCCCAGGTGATGCAGACATACATGGGCTTCACAGCCAATAAACACAACCTGGTTTGGACCAAGCTGGGAGAGGAATCAAATCACAGATTCTCTAAGGGCTCTTACAGAAACTGTGTGGTGGCAACTCTCACACACCAGTGAGCCCCCAAGACTGATATTTCAGCTCATCTCAACTGCCTCAGAGCTGACATGAAACATGGACAACCCCTGAAGTTCAAAGATCTGCCCCATACAGAGCTCTGCCCTCAGACACAGGCAATCCAAACCACTTTACATATTTATTGTTTACATGTATGCATGAACACACAGGTTTTCTATGCAAAACAAAATAATCTCATTCTGTGCCAGGATTCCTGGGCAGCTTTTTCATGTGCTTGATGTAATCCACAGTTGGGCCATGCAGGCTCCAGATCAGCACGATGGATTCCTCAGCCAAATGGTAATTTACAGAGTCATTTCCAGAAATAGGACACTGATGTAATGGTTACACAAGTCTTTGCCTGTGTTCATTAATACCTCTGGTGTTCTGGGGTGCACAGTGTGGTACTTGTGTCCAGCTATCATTCTTATCTACAGCATTTGGAGTGATAGCAATGAGAGAAAATAGGAATGCTTTGCTTTATTGCAGAGGCACAGATGATGGGAGGATAGGGGATACCAGATTCAATAAATAAACAAATGGATCTGCATGCTGTTGATTCCCCCACACTTATTACTGTGTGTTCTACCACAAATATTCTTGATGCTTACAAGAAAGATGAGCTACAAAGACTGCAAGAATCCTTATGCCCATTACTGCCTTAATTATAAACTTGTCTGTCTATAAACAAATGGAAAATCATGTCTGTTTGTAGGCCCAAGCCAAACTCCTAGGGCTATGAAGTGAGCATTCCATTATTTTTCATTTGTCATAAGCAGCATTTTATATTGCCCTGAATGTGAACACCTGCAACATTAACAACTGCGCCCAACACATATTTAGAAAACAAAGCTCCTGGAATGTGTTTTAGTTATATATATGATCTAAAACAAAACAGAGAAAAAAAGTCATTTATAAGAGAACATAATGATAGCCTCTGGAAAATGCTCTTTATATAAAATCCTATGGCTACAGTCATGGAGAAGGGATCCCGATGACACCCCAGCTGCCTGTACTACACTGACAGAGAAATAAGGAAATACACTGGAGGAGTTTGATTCACAGAATGTAATGGACACCACTACAGAACACAAACCAAGAGCACTAAGGACAAACAATGGCATAACCTGTACACAGGTTATGCAGCTATTTCTATATTGCAGCTATTGCTCAGGAGCTAAGCAAAACAAAATACATTGTCCTACCCAGTGGTTCCTACTTTCCCTTCGTATGCTAACACTTATTTTTCATAACTGAAGACTTCTGTGCTTTGACACATATTTTCAAAAGAATAAAGAAAACATAATACATCCTTTATTTTTGAATGCTAAGCAATTTCTTTATATATACATATATATATTTATATATATGCAATTCTGGTAGTAAACTTGTGCTTCTTGTTCTTTCTGCTTTGATTATTTAAACAAATATTACACAGAAGTTTTCTATCAAAGCCATTGCTCCTACAGACAGGGGTCAAGGCACAAAAGGATCCTCTCTGCCTTAGAATTATACCTCCATGCTTTGCACCAGCTTCTACTTTGCAACTAAGTAGTTTGCTCTTTATTTTTAATCTTACCTTAAGCATCAGAAGACCTGCAGGAGTCCTGCAGACAGTGGGATGGAAAACTTCTGCTTGGCGGCTTCCACTGTGCATTTTGAATGATGGTTCAGATGAGTAAGAGCTTTTCCAGCATTAAAATAATTTCTGCTGTAAATTTTACACTCCTGACAGGGTGACTACCTCCAGGCTGATATGCTGCAAAAAATAATAAAAATAACAACTTTCACCACCCAGAAACAGGCAAATATGTATGAACTGAAGCAGTAAATGTCCATAAGGGTTTTCTTTTCTCTGCATTTGTAACTGTGGGGCAGGATATCAATATTAGCTGTGAGAGAAAGGCTGCCTGCACGCTGCATTTAGTTCTTGAACACACAAAGAGGTCCGTAGACCAGTGAGAGTACACAAGTCAGAGTTTTGCAAAAACAACCATTTTTTGAACTGGGTCATATGTTGGAGTTGTAAGCAGGGAAGACCAAGACACATTTTGTGCACACAGTTTAAGTTTGCAAGGGCGGTGATTCTCAAACAACGCCCCAGACAAGGATTCTGCTCTTTCTGCGTCCTCAGCCCGCTGCTCGCAGCTTCCCTCTCTCAATCCATGAGCTCCACAATGGCACAGCACAGAGCAGTGCCCTTTGCTGGGACACTGCACTGTGCCACCAGGAACAGCAGCAGCTCTCCAGCTGCTCCCTGCACAGGCTGGGGAGGCAGAGCAGCTCCCAGCACTGATGCAGTGAGCAGTGCTCTGAGTGCTCACCACGTGCATTTCAGCGCTGCGGGAAGGAGCCGCGCCTGCTCCTGCACTTGCACCTCACAAAGTAACAGAGCAAACCTGACCCAGTGAATCACGGCCTCTCAAGCATCTTGTGGAAAATTTACCAAGATTTTCTGGCAGGCAGAGTAACCATGGTACAGGCTGAGGTGGCACTTCACTTGATAATTGCACAGGCTGTAAACTCACACTGGAGACTTCTCCAGCTTCCTGTCCTATGCGCAGGAAGCTGGAGATGGAATTAACATTGCAAGCTTAAATCTAAGATAAAACTCATCAGATACAGAATTATCACTCTCTCTCAGCAGCCAAGGGCCTCCCCCACACAGCTCATCTCAGCACACTGGTGCTCCATGAGGGACCCACTGTGGATGTGCCAGGCTGGCCCTGGGTGAGCCCCACCTCACAGAGGCAGGAATTCCTGCTGCCCTGCTCACACAATGCTTGACACCTCAAAGACTCCTTGAGCAGTATTTGAGCTGCTTGGCAATTCTATCTTTAGGGGTTATTATGGTGCAAGTTTTACCTGCAAAAATTCCTCTCCCACACTGGAAAAATATGTAAATAGCTCTGCTCGATAGCTTTAATAAAACTGAATGTATTTGTGTATTTATATTTAATAAAACATATGAAATACTAAATGTAACTGTACCCATGTACAATACACTAACTCACAGCTTTCTATGGCAACACATATGCTGTTGGACTCATCAAGCAATTTCTATAGGGGCAGGGTGATTAATTTCAATCCATACTTCTAAACACGTGTCTCACAGCATTAATGTATACTTTAATTACTGTGCCCAGCAGATGAGCACATAATAGCAGCTATCATTTCAGAACTTTACAGACATGGTTCACTATTTGAAAAAACCCCTCTTAGATGAACATTTGCTTTACAAAAGCAGCAGATTCTTGATCTTATCGATGTTGCTTTATTTCAAAATCAAATCACAATTTCATGATACTCAGTATTGTTCTTAAAGCCTTGGGTGCTGCAGTTATGCAATTACATGACACCTAACAATTTTTAAGACTAAGTATATCTCTAACTGTTGTGTTCTATGCTTAAAACCTGTACTCAGCAGCTCAAAAACCACTCTGCAAAGAAACTCTACAGTGCTCTAACATCTTCTAGCATTTAAACCATGACATGATTTTCGAATCCAAGCTAATATTTTTCTATATTAATACCTGAAATTAGTAATGCCACACTATTAGCCCAGGAATCTGCTGTGAAGGCCAAGGCCAGCCAACAGCATCAGCTCCTGGCACTGCTTCCAGCAGATGGTCAGCAAAAACACTAACACCCCTTAAAGGGGCTGGACAGGAGTGATGCAGCTCACAGGGAGCCACTGTGCCTGTCCTGGTGCCAGCATCCCATGGACAGCATGGGTCAGCCCCAGCACTGTCCTGAGAGGCTCCTGTGCCACCCCTCAGAGTGACAGGGACCCCCACAGTGACCACCAGCCCTGTGAGAAGGGGCTAAGGGACCCAAGCAGGCCCTGGTGACAGCCCCTCTACACCCAACAGGAGGCCAGGAGAAGCCAGAGCCAGGTTATTCACAGTGGGGTGTGGTGGGAGAACAAGGGACAACAGCCAGGATCTGAAATATGAAAGGTTCAGGTTAGAAACAATGGAAAACCTTTCTGCCATGAAGGCAGGCAAGCAGGAAGGGGCTGCCCAGAGGCTGTACAGAATCCATACTCAGAGGCTTTGATGACCCAACTGAACAAAGCCTTGAACCACCTGGTCTCAGCTGGCCCAGCTTTGAGCAGGAGGCTGGACCAGATGCCTCCCAAGGTCCTTCCACTCTGAAGGATGAGCCTGTGACTCCCCTGTGCTGCTGACCATTGCTGCCTAACTGGAATGTTCTCTGGAGCTCATCTCTTCTCAAAAGATTTTATTTGCTCTGCTCACTTCTCAGAGACCCTTACCCTTGACACCCTTCAGGCCCTGGGAAAGTGTCTGATCTGACACCCATTGGACTTTTCCCCTCTAAAAGCCAAGAGCTTCAGACAGCTGAACCCCAAAGTATTTCAGCAAATACTCTACAGCTCACAGGTTGGTTTTGAACTTTACTGTTCTATACAGTGAGTAACAACACACACACAAACACACAGAGCATTTAACATGCACAAAGAGGAGTGAAATACCTGTTAATTTTTTCCTCAACACAAACAAAATCCAATTTAGTTTAGGACATTTTCCCCTTATCTTTTAAACATACAATTCCATATCTCACCTTGACATACCTTTTCTCACTGAGGTCAAAGCCACTGCTGAAACTGCTGGTATAAATGTACTTCCATTACTTTCCTCCTGCATATGTTCTGCATTTTCAGCTCCCAAAGCATAGTGCAGAGCTCAGGAAGAGCCCTATGACAGCCTCCATGCAGAACAGAAACCCAGAAACCACTGGCAGCCTGGCCCGTGAGGCAGATTTCCACACATGGACCTGTTTTTATGGCCACTGGAATGCTGAGCATTACACCACCAATACAACCATACACAAAGGAACTAACAAGCAGCACGTTAAGCTACCTAGAACCCAAATTATGTGACATTTGAAAATGCTCCTTAGGCTCTTACATGAGGTTCTGAGGACATTTTGGTACACAGACTTTACTGCTCAAGTCAGAAAATAGGACAGAATTCACTGAAACAAGTCTTACAAGCAGTAAGAAATACACAGCTATAACAGGTGACCCCAAGCACTCACACACACAGTGAGCACAAACCTACCATACTCTTATTAGAAGACCACCTGCCTAAAGCAACTGCTTTAGCTCCTGGAATACTTCTGCTTAATTTCTTTGTCTTGTCCAGCTGGGCCCTAACTCCATTTTGCCAATGTGTATAACTTCCCCTTAGAAAATATCAAATGGACAAATCAGGTTCCAGCCTCTGGAACCAAGATATTACTGAGCTCCATAAGGTATTAAGGGGTTTCAAATTATGGCAAACAAATCCCTCAAGGCTCACTTAGAAAAAAAAAAAATAAAAACACAGGTCTAAGCTTGCCAGACTGTCTGCCTCTCACATTCACACAAACCCGCCTCAGAAGAAAAAAAAAAATCTTTATTATGTATGAGGTACAGACCATCTGCGATGGGCTTTGAGAGCCAACTTAAAAGTGGGGGGGAGGAGAGTGTTCCCAACTGCATTCACAGTCAGTGAAGAGCTTGAGACTCAGCAGCTGTCTGTGAGCAGGGAAGAGGTGCTGGGTCAGGATGAATGAGGCTGCACAAGACCTGCCAGGGTCAAGGATGGAAAGGCACATTGTTACACACAAACTTGTGGAGAAGCATATGGAGAACAGCAGCAGGAACCAAGAAAACCTCGTGGAGACAGTAAGATCATCCTATAAACAAGGTATTCTAGGAGTGCTGCTTCTCTGTCACTGCAGAAATGTAAGGGATGATAACATTATTATGTGGTTGTAATACAGACCACTGAACACCTCATGCCATGGGAAGTAAGAAGAGCAACAGCAGTAAACTAGTAGCAGCAAAGAGTATGGGAAGGCTTTCTTTTTTACCCTTTCTTTTAGACAATTATACACATCTTTCCATATCAGTCTTCAAAATTTTCATCATTCTTTTGACTCCTGTTTTCACTACTCCACTACACATATCTGTATTAGCCATCTACTGTTATGCACACTATACAGCTCAATAATGTTTCATTTCTGAAAAGGAAAAAAACTACATCTTTTAAAATTTAAACCACCAAAACTAGTTAGAACTAACCCTCCCTGCCCAAAAAAACCCAAATCCCATGAGAACATTTTCTAACTAAACCCATGAGAACATTTTCTAACATCTAGCAGATTGCTGCACTTTTGCGTGTTTGCAGCTCAACAAACAGGATAGTTCCTCTGGCTGCAAATGAACAGTGACCAGGTTAATATGAGTAAAATCTTACAAGTTGCTGATTCTGTCAGGAAGCAAATCTATTTACATCTCCATTCAAGCCAAAATCATCACAAGTATTTGTCATGTTTCATAAACTTTACAGGCTTTTTAAACACTACAAATGAAACCCTGCATTCACTGATATTGCTGGCTAAAACTCCCTCATGCCTGTGGGGCCAGGCTGTCACCTGGACTGTGTCTGTATGGGCTGATCCTGTGAATACTTACCAGCTGTGGAAGAGGCACTGGTGAATCTTGCTGTCACGCACCAAATTCCCTTTTCTCAGTGTTCTGCTCCACCTGGCTGCTGGAGATGAGGGCTCCATGCTGAATCCACGGGCCTCAGTGGCTGCTGGAGATGAGGACTCCATGCTGAATCCACAGGCTCAGACCTTGGGCGTGCTGCAGCAGCTCCGCAGCCAGCGATGCCTTTCCAAGGGCCAGAGCAGGACCTGCGGGTTTGCAATGAGGCAGCTCAGGTGCAGGTTCTGCTGAGGAAGCACTAATCCCCAGGCAAAGGGTGGGGTGGGGAGTTTGGGACAGTAACAACTCCAAGCAGCCTCCAGGAGCCTTGCCAGAGGTTGTCTGCCAGCCCTGCTCTGAGCCCGAGCACGCCAAGGCCTTCGGCAACGCCCGCGCCTGCACAGGAGGCTGAGGCCTGGTGAGAACAGGCACCTTCCAAACGGGCACCAGGACATTGCTTTCACTTGGCTCGAGCACTACAAAAACCAGGAGAAACAGTGCAGGAGTGCTGGGCTTAAATTTGCTCATTTGTTTAAAATAAGGTCAATTTTGCCAATATGTGTAGAAAATTTACTGGCTGCGCCTCTGCAACTCCACACTGCATCAATTCAGATGAGCCCTTGCTACGAGAATGCCTTTTTACCCACCTATCTAGGAATATGGTTATGCCTAAGCAGGGAATTTTAAGTTGTTTCCCAGACTGTTCCTGAATCCAACTGCAACCTGTTTATTTTGACCTCAGTTCTTAGAAACTGTTGATGCCACGGTAGAAATATGCTGTGTGTTCCAACAGGCAACAAACAGTCCTAATGAGAGCACACTCCATCTGTGCTGCCAGTGCACACAGCCTCAGCCTATAGCTCGGATGCGCTGGAGCTGAGCGTGCAGGGACGAGCTCATGCTGCAAGGGACGTCCTGGCACAGCACAGCTCCCCGAAACAGGCCTCTGGGAGAGTCCTGAGGCAGCCAGGGTAGGCACCAGCAGCACTTGAGCTCTCCCCTCCCTGCTCTGACTTTGCAGAGTACAAGCGCTTACGTTTTTTAAAATGTTCCAAAACTACAAAGTAAAGAAAGCTGATTTAAAAACTGCCCAGTGCTCTCAAAAGGTAGGAGTTACAGCGTGCAGAACATATGGCACTATTTACAGCTGGCTTGCACACTGGATTCAAGAGAATTTTCCATCAGCCTTGTACTTTGCAAAAGGTACATTACAGAAAAATGCATGTGGGGATCCTTTAATTTCTCTTGCATCTTCTCTTATAAGATGCAGCTGGGGAGCAACACCCACTGGTATTGGTAGCATGAGACGGCGATCCTTTCCTGTTACCGAGGTCTGGTACAAATTACCGTGGATTTAGAGGCGCTGTATAAAAGACAGTGCTGATTTGTTTCTAAATTTGTATCTTGATTAAACTGTCAGGTTACAGCACAAATGCAGAGCTCACCTGACTTTAAAATCCTACAACAATAAATTATCCAAAAGTGCAGTACAATTTGGAAATCCTTATAAATGGATCAATACTATGCTTTATGTTTAGATTTTACATCTCGGTCATGCCAAATCAAATGGAATAGAAGCAGCACTTTACATTCAAACTGTAAACTCAGTGTGCTCCAAATAAAACTGTGAGGGGAGACTGTGAAGCAGGATTTTAAAAACCACCAAGCTGGCCAACAGGATAACAACTGCATTATTATTTTCAGAATTATTTTTAACTGTGTTGTGGTAAACAAAAAAACAAATATAAAGGGCCCAAACTCCTGTTCTCAGGAACTCACATGCAAACTTGCATGGGTCAGATCAGTGCTTTTCAGCATTTATCCCTGTAAATAGAGCAGAATTTGGTCTCATCCATTAGAGCAAAGTCATTTACTCCAGAATAGCTTCAATGATACTGAATATATTTTAACTATCCAGAATCTCAACATCCAGGATTAGTGCTGCAAACACACACAGGCATTGCAGTCTAATGAAAGAAAAAGTCAACACAAATATAGTGCAGCAAAAGTGAGATCAGCCATGCAGAACTTCCAAAAAGTGGCTTAGGAATTAAACTACTATTATTAAAGCTACTGTTATTGAACTATGTTAGAGCTTTCACAGTTTATAGAACCATTCTGCATAATGCAAACATTATAAAACAGAATAGATCAGTTTTCCATCATAATTACAAGCCACTGCTGTTCCTAAAGCTTTTGCTTTTTTAACTGATGTTCTTGCATGTTTGAACACAATTTTTCTACTTGCTTTTACAGGGTATCCATGTAAGAAAAGAGCTATTCTAAATTAATTAATCAACACACACCCTTCCAAAGAGGGAGTATATGATAAAAGTATTACATAGTGAAGTTCAGGCATATTTTTATACTCACAAAAGAGGGTAATTGATCCTCCCCTCTCCCCAGTTTCAAATGTGGAACTTGGCTGCTATGGATTCTTTCCCACACAAATCAAGCTCTAGCTCTTTTGAATTGAAACAATATGGGATGATTATTGTGGGAAATTTTTTACTGTTACTGTAATTTAAAACTTTCTGTACCTAATTTTGCATTTTCTATAAATCAAAAACCCATTTCACTTAGGGCTACAATTAAACAGAGGAAATCAAAGACTAACTTCTAAGCAAGTCTTGCTATTAATCATAGGACAAACTAGTAGTACAACTACTTTTACTGCAGTTCCTTTCTGCCTGGGAACTGCATTTTCATCTGAAGCTCAAGTTCTTTAGAGGAGGCTGTGCCACAGATGAGACAAATTAAATAGAGGTACAGCAAATGGGAGAGCACCATGTGCTGTGGAGGATGAGCCTGCCCAGCACAGGGCTACTGCAGAGAAAACTACTCAGGGTCTGATGCTGCCATTCCAGAAGCTACCATGCTTCTTCCTTCCCCAGGAGCAGCCATGGAGTCACGGCTGTTGCTTTACATATCTGAACTGAAATCAGCATCTTTCTCCTTTTAAAAGAAAAATTTACAAAAGCAGTGGATTTCAACACTGATGTTTGCATTGAAAACAGGACACACAAACTCAAAATTAGGAGTGCAAAATGAAACCGTGTGGAATATGGAAACATAGGTCTTCTGTTTTTTTCAAATTGGAAATCAAATTATGTATTTTTATTTTCCAAAAATAAAAAAATGCATATTGATTGCTAGACAAAATAAAACATGAATTCTCAAATCAACAGAAACATGTTTCACCCAGCTGTCTTTATTTTTTTTTCTCTGTCTCTGTTTCTCAAAGAAAAATTTTTATGTAATTTCTTTTTTTTCAAGTATTTTAGGGAGAGGTTTAATGCCTCATGGTGTTAGCCAATGCAAAACTCCCACAGAGGTACAAGTCATACAAGTCATCACATTAGTTACAGCAGTATATCTACAATAAGAATAGGTGATACTAATAACTTATTCATAAAATACATGCTCAAAAATAAATTGGCTTCCAGATAAATAGTTCTCAATGTGTATATTCCATGCTAAAGAGGAGCCTTTTACTGATTGCAAAATAAAATTCAAATGTTTCTTGTAAAAAATGCCACTTTTAAAAATCAGACACAAAGACAACAGCTGTGAGGAGTTTGAGGAGTTTTTGGAAGGGCTTCTTACACAAACAAAACAAAACCTTCCCAACACTGACTTACGACTCTAATACTGTGATTCAACAAAACCTGAATGGAAATGGTTTCACCTCTGAGCACAACTAGATTTCAAAAGTAAATTACGTACTCAGGCTATAGATTGAAACATTGTTTTACCACTGATTTTCTTCCTAACTAAGATCTCTCACATACTCGCAACTCTCATTATCTCTGACAATGAACTCCTGCAGCAATTGACACACCTGTTTGTCAAAAAGTGCACTGAAATCGTGTCAGTGGCTGTGGCACCAGGAGCTCCTAGGCCTTTGCTCATCCCTTGGAGCACACCTTTCACTGAGGACAACAGGAGCTTCTTCTGCCTTCCTCTGATCTCCCTATCAGTCCAAGGCAGTCACCCACCACACAGGAGGTGCATGAGCAAAACAATGCCTGCAAACACAGCTTTGCCTGCCAGGAATGATGGAAAGACTGGATATCAAGTGACCTAAAGGGTGAACAAAGAAAGAGTAGGGAAAACCCAAAAAATCAAACACAGAAGTTTGGAAGTCTCGTGCAAAGAGCATAAAAAAAGCCCGGAACACACACTTGATGAAGATAGCTACAAACCCTGCCCAACTCCACAGTCCAGACTGGGACATCTACACCTTCTCTTTTTCTATTTATCACATTCATTTCTCCCATTTGATCTCAACTGATACTGCAAACAAGGGAGGGGAGCTGCCTGCCCTCACCAGCTTGCACACCCCCGGTGCTCAGGACATCCATATGCAGCTGGGCCTGGGAGTGGGAACGAGAGTCCAGGACCACTAGCTAACAAAAGCTCTCCTGAGCCAGCTGGAGACACCAAAATAAACACCAGCACCTCAACTCAGGGGCCCAGCAGCACTCACCCAAAGATTTTCAGAGCCATTAATAATCAGACTGTAAAGCTGCCAAACTGGGCAGAGAAATACTAGGAAACATTTCAGAGAAGTCTGGCTGCAGGACTCCTGTACTCCTGCCTTTGGTTCAAAGCACTGCTTTGCCAGTCAGCACCAAGCAGCTGGGGATGAGGGCAGAGGGGACATGGAAAGAGGACACAGAGAGTCTCGCTCCAGGACAACATGTGGGTGCACAGGTCAGTCTTATGCATAAGCACCTGCAGGACTTGGTTTTCACAGCACATTTATTAAAAATGCAGGGAAAAACTAAACCCGAGCAGCTTCTCCAGTGTTTCTGAAACACCCTGGCCTGCTGGAGCTGTCCACATGGTGGAACCAGCGTGGCTCTGTGCACTCAGCTGCTCCTCACTGAGCACCCCGTGTGTGTCTGGGGCACTCCAGGGTGGCCAGGCTCTTGGGGAAGGGACACTGGCACAGAGTGACCCAGACATCTGCTGCTCCAGCCACGGCAGTGCCACTGTGGACTAACCTGCCTCCCAGATGCCAAGCTCCTCCTGCAAACAGAGGAGAGGCTGCTGCAAAAAGAAAGGAATCCTAAACTCAATTACATTTAGGCACGCAGGAGAATAAAAAGAATAGAATTGTCACAGAGAGAAAAAAAAAAATCCAGCAAACAAAACACGTAAAATGTGCTTATGTCTTTATTTTTAAAAGTTGCCTCCCAGCTTTCTGTTCTGCAGGGAGCACATAAAATGTTATGATTTGTAAGTTCTAGTTTACATGGTTGTTGTTTAGTATTCTGTAAAGGTTCTGGGGATTGTCTTTTTTTAATTTTTATTTTTTTTTATGCAATGATCTACCTAACCTCCCCATATAACCTTAAAATGCTATCAACACACCAGTTTTTAATTACTTGCACAGCAGAATCCTAAACTGGAAGGATAAGAGACCAGGCAATTTCCCAGCATCCTTCTCCCAAGCTGTTCAGATCCGACCTGGACTCTGACTTCAGGTATACTGATGCAGATGCTGAGTGTGTTAGTCTCTCCTATTACTTATCAATGCATAAAACAGAGTGACTGATTTACATGACAGTGGTGATGAAAGAAACCTCATGGCAAGCAATGCATAACCTTTTCACTTTAGTCAGGAATACTAGTGAATTTTGGGAGGCAAGGCCTCCAAAAGCTATGAGAAAAAGCCTCCATTCAAAGGCAGTCAAGCTAGAACAGCAGCTACACCCCAGATGAAAACTGGTGCAAGGGCAGCACTGGACCCCTCAAATTCTGCAGGCTCTGCATTCTGAGCAACTCTCCCTACCCAGAGCAGGGTTCTGTGCTGTGTGCTGGCTGTACATGGTTTACTCAGACATCAGCTGTTTCTCACACCAGAAATCTCATGGGCAGCACCAGATTTATCTCCAAGGGGATATTTACAAGGGGAGGTGCTGAGGCACAGAAAGAGGAGGAAACATGAAGAGGTTCTTATACCCAAGGCTGAGTGAAAAAAAATCTCTCAACTTCTCACTCGCTTTTCCAAACAATGGCATCACAATTCTTAATTCATCAAGGCCTAATTTCTGGACAATAGCATGTCTAGATGCATATTTTAAAAATTAAAGGATGTTATAAAAAAAGATAGAAGAATGACTAAATAAAGTCTGTGATCAAAATAATCTGCAGTCCCAGACGTGTTAACTGTTCTTTGTGCCCATTATTTCTTCCAGTGGCTTCTACAGTGGGAGCTCGTGGTACACAACAGACATAAAAAAGCAAGGGGCTATCTGAAGTGATTTGAGTGGGGCTTAAACTTTATGTAGGCCTTGAAATAGCCATCAGCACGAAGCTGAAATTCACTCTCTGAAGAGTGGCTTTATTTTTTTTGTTTAATTGCCATTAGAACCAGACCCACCAAACAGCTACTGGTCACTCGTGGAAACTTTTTTGTCCTGAGCACTCTACAGAAATGCTCATACAGAGTCAAAACTGAGGCTGCAAGGGCACTGGCAAAGTGGTTTTGCAGTTTGATCTCCTGGTGTTAATTGAATTGTAAGATTTTTCTATTTGCTCTTCCACTACTTGCAACCTTAACACTAATAGACGCAGTTAAGGCGCAGGCCTAGTTTTTCACAGATTAATGTTCAGGAGAGCTTGTTAGCTCTTCCTGCTGAACCTTCAATTGCTCTTCCATTTAATGCTTTAGGTTAGATTGTATCTCAGAAGGAACATACAGAACAAGAAAAGTTACAAAAGTCAGGGACTGGATACAGGTGCACTCACACCCCTTTTCCAGGTGAAATCCAACCCACCACCAGGCCTGTGAGAACTCTTTGGCATATTCAGCTCAGCAGGCATCAAAAGTTAAAAAGCTTGCAGCAATTATTTCAACAATAACAGAATTTCAGTGCTTCTGTGTCCAGCCCAGAACCTTATATGGGTGCAAACCAGCCATATCCAGCTGACACTGTAAAAAACCTATTTTGGGAAGAGAATTATGCTCATACTTTAAGTTCCTTCCAACTTGATAAAACTGATTGCAAGACCTGGCCTGCAGTGTCCTGGAGCAAAGGGACCTGCAGAGCAAGGACGCACACACATGTGTGGCCCCTCCACAAACACTGAAAGTCTCCTTAGAAAACTGCACTTATTCTGTGTTCAGGGACTTCCACTGTGGCCTGCTCCTTACAACAGTCACAACCACCATCCAGTTGGCATTCTTGGTCCAAATCAGCCACTCCTCGAGACTCCAGGCCACCTTGTTCCCAGCTGGCTGCACCTGCAGCCATGCGCTAGTCCTTAATAGATTTTAATCAATTAATTAGATAGAAATCCTTTTTCTTCTCTTAAGCAACACTGCTGAGCTTTGATTCTGGAAAGCATTTTGAGGAAAACAAAATGAAAGCACCAGACAGATACCGTTTTTATGCTGTTAAATGCCACCCCCAAATATCTTTTGTGTTATAGAGAAGTAATCATTACTCTAAGTAAAGTGCTAAATAGCATCTTAAATGTGTACATGTGAATACTGTACATGCAACTTCACTTTTATTTACACCAAATAGGAGCACACACATGCAAAAAAATACTCAGATCTCATACATGAGACATATAAATAGTAATGTAGGTTATACTTTAAATGAAATAATTTTATAGACATTCAAAGGTACCAATAAGACAGTAGAAATAATTGTTTTAGTATAATTTAAAATGTAAATGTCATGTAATATGTAATTTAAATGTAAATCTGCACCTTAAACCTTCAATCCATCAATGTAAATCTCCATTTAAGAAACAAAATTTCCATGTGATCATGTTAATTCCTCCTTCTATAATAATTATAGAATATGAGAAACGTATAACCTTCAATTAAAAACTGGTAACCAGCTATCTTCATAACAGATCGAGTTGAAAAACTGTTTTTATAAAATGCTTACTAATAAAAATAAATTTTAAAATGCTAATTATTTATTCACATAATAACTAAGTAATCAAAAAACCCCTGTATGTCACACTGCTTTAAAACCAAAACTAAACCTCACGATGAACTCCTGCAGCAAAATTGTATCTGTCCTTTGGGCCAGTAACAGAGTTTCCATCCATTTTGGGATGTGATCAATTCCTCCTGTGCACCCTGCAATTCACAATGCGTGCCGGATTAGGAAGAACACTGATGCCGTGTCCCTTAAAGGTGACAGCAGGATTCTGACACTCCCTGGGTTAAACTGGGTAAAGCAAGGAGGTACAAAAGCTCACTGCTCAAGTCTGAAGGCTGCAGAATGTAGCATTCTTTAAATGCACTTTAAGAGTCATTCGAGTTCAGGCTTCCTGCATCAGGTTTTTAAATTAGTGTTAGTTGGGTTTGCGAGTACAATCCAAAACCCTCTGATATCTGTGGGAGACTTTCCACTGACTCAGGACTGGATATACTATTTTGTTTCCTATAGACAAATCAGACAATACATCTTATCTGCCAAAGGTAACAAAATGATCATGAGAATTCTCCTTTCTTAAAAAAAAAAAATCTGCAACCAGAGAGAAAAATAAATATATACATAAAAAAAAAGAAAATAAAGAATGATTTATCAAAGAGGAAAATCTTTTGAAAATGATACTTGCTGTATATACAAATGTAGAAGTAAATATACCAGAGCTCTTTGTGTTTGGGTAGCAAAACAAATACAGCGATCAAAATCTTCTGGATGCAACAAAACAGCCTTCCCAGCCTTTTGCAGACTGCATTCCAAAAAAAAAAAAAACAAGAGCAGCTCTGAAAAGATTGCCAATGCATTCAGAAGTCCATGTCAAAGCTTCGTGCTCACCAACACAGAACTGCCTGAACTGAAACAACTGTCCATCTGAGACACTGTCAATATTTGTAGCTGCTTTATGGTTATTACACCCTGCAGATGAAAATGCAAATGAACTCTCGCACAGAACAGCCCCTCCTCGATCACCTATGCCACTGCCATTCCCTGAGACCAGTCACTGTGAGCAGTGCTTCAGAAATAATAACCTAACTTGTGTGCAAAAACCAGCATTTGGTGATCACTTTTACAGGCCCCTTAAACTGACTCCTCTCTCTGAGGAATTAACTTCAGTGTAAAACACCTTGGCCTAGCAGGGCTGTGAAAAACAAAAACGCTCTGCTCTCACATTTCTCTAAGCTACTCAGCTCAGTGGCCTGTCCCCCCAGCATTAAAATAAATAGACTTGATGGCGCTGCTCCTTGTCCTCCAGCTCCTGTTTGCAGGATATTTTTCTACTTTTGAAACTATGTAAAATGAGGAAAAAAAATCCGAGAAAAATAAAGAAAACAACACCAGTCTAAACAGTACCATTTCTTCTAATTTGGCACTCCAAAAATATTTGCCTCTCTAGTTATAAAACCATGTGAACGCTTTTATTATTGAAATTGTAGCTGGCCTCTCCTCTGGAAATGTCTGCTTACATTGACAAAAGAACTTCAGGAGCTGAATGAATGCCACAGCAAACATATCTGTGTGAAGGTATCTGAATAAATGGGCAACACGCTAAGTGTCCTTCAGATTTAAAGTATGGCAAAATATCAGTCAGCAATTCAAATGCAATCAATCAAGGGCTGTAGAAAATGATGACTTAATTAATATTTGATAAAGGTATATTGGTTATTATAATAGTAAATTCGTTTTTCCTTAGCTCTTCTTCCCTCCCCTTTGCAAAATGTTCCATCGGTATGCAAAGCAATTTACTTTTCTATTTGCGCTTTAACAAGTTTGAAAAGAGCAAATCACTTTGAAACTCCACACAGATTGGACAGGAGCTAAATGTTTTCCTTGGCAGATAACAGGATACGACAGTTGAGGTTAATTTAAATTTACGTGTGTAAAAATAAATAGGCAGTACATTGCCATCTCAGATCTATAGACTGCTTCCAAAAAGGCTGCCCTAATTTAAATAAAGAATGCATAAGGTAATGCATCAGCTCCATACCAAATATTGACCCAGCATTCCCTCTTTTTTATTCATAGAACACTCATTTGGAGCACCAGTGAGATAAAGCTCTTTGGAGCACCACCTCCCCCCCCTCCCTTTTTTTTTAAAGCAAAACAACAAAACAGGATTCATGCTTAGATTGCTTAGATGTGTATTTTGGAGCATCACGCCTAGACAATTTTTATGAGAGTTTTGAAAAGTTATATGAATAACTTTAGCTGTAGCAGTCAGATCTTTATTTGAAACTATTATGTATATAGTCTTAATTCAAATCCCATTTGAAGTCAGTGAAAAAACCCTGTCGCCTTCAGAGGCCTTTGGATCAGATCCTTTGTTTCCAGAGGTACAGAACAGCAAATTTCAAACGTATGCAAGAACGAGGAGTATACAACTACTAAATAAATGGTAACACTAATCTGTGAAAAAAGACAGTTTATATAAAGGGCAACTCAAAATTATGAGATCTCATATTTGATTGTGTATTTTTTTAAAAAGACAGGCTGCAAAAGGCCTGATCTGGAGCATTTTATTTCTACATATCCCTCTACAAATGAAGGTGTCTTGAAGAGAATTACATTCTATTTTGGAGATCTTAAATTTAAATAAAACCCTTCTAGAACTGGAGATTTAAAATATCCTCTGTGAGTGCAGAGGAATACCTGTGGACAGATTTCTGCACCATTGCTAAGAGAATCACAGGCTGGTTTGTTCTCTAGTGAGAAGTTACAGGCCAGAATCATTACTGATTCCACAAATGTGCACACAGACTATGCAAGTGAATATTTGGTGGAGGGGGATTGCTCCAAAGCCCATCAAACTCAGCTCAACAGAATTCAATGTATTGTGGCTCAGGTATGGAGCCAGATGAATAAACAAGCACAGATCTGCACAGCCCAGTACAGTTTACAGCAGATAAACTCAGGACTTGCAGAAGTGCGTGTGCACTTCCAAACACCTACCCGTCCATTTGCTATCTGCTGGGATCACTGCTGGGGAACGCCCATTGTGCTGGCTACACAGGGGTTCCAACTTTTTGTCTTCTGGCTGCAAACGTGAGTCTAGCTGCACACACACTGAATAAATGAACACTTATCTCTGCGACAATCAAACACGCTGGGCGAGCACACGCTGCACGAACACGCATGCAGCTACGAAGGGACACGCTCCATACTGTGTCTTGTTTGAGAAACAAAACATATGCAATCATATTTTTAAATTATTTTTCCCCCCTTCTCAGACAGGTACATGCACCATAAAGCAGCATTAGAACTGTGGCAAGCGTGGCTTTGTTGTGCATGTCAGACCTGCACAAGCACCACCACTGCAGGGGGAGGAGGGAGGGCTGATTACCGGCACCTGCTTCAAGCTGCGAGAGACTGATGCAGTTAGCAGGAAAAATGCCTAATTAGAGCACATTTCCATTTTCCTGAGGGAAGGTGTCACCATCACGCCTGCCCCTGCCCTGAGCACCCATGTGCATGGCAGACTCTGAGCACCAAGGCCTTGCCAAGCTTTAAGGAACATGTGGCACACGGATGGAGGCCGAGTGCAGCACAGAACCCATTCTGCTCGCAGGGGAGCTGATGAAGCACTGAGTGGATGTGAATTACATCCCCCCCCCCCCAAAAAAAAAAAAACAAACAAAAAACAAAAAACCAACAAACCTTTTTTTTTTTTCCCCAAAGAATACTGGATGAGAAAAGGCATTCCTTCCACTCCTTTTACTCCTCCTTAGCTGCCACCGAAGGTTTATGAATACTTGGCATGCACTCTGAGAAGACAGTGCTGTACCCACAGAGCCACACAAAATACAATCCAGCCTCACAGTCCTACTCATCTCACACATTCAACAAAGGCAAGAACCTCGGACTGCACTCACATCTAGAAGAGCTAACTCCCGCTCCATTCTCTTTCCCTTTCCCCTTCTCCCTTTTCCCTCTCCTTTACCCACAATAAAATCTCTCTTAACCTGATCCAAACCTGGCAACGTTCATTGGGACAAAATCACAATTAATTTGAAAAAGTTTAGCCAGATAGCCCAGTTGCTATCTCTGGCAGTGAGGATCCCATGGTAGCCTGCCTGCCTGCAGATCCTGCTCCTGTGGGATCACTGCTGTGCCACGCACGGAGCTCGGCTCTGCCCAGCACTCCGCACCCTCTCAGGCCTAGAGCACATGGACCTTACCCTTGTGTTCCCCTCGCTCTCCACACCAGCAGGTAAAAGCCAGATTTTCAGCCAAGATAGGTGGGAGGTTAAAAAGAGACAGTTCATTTATCAGCAACTCCTTAAATTTCCTTTCAGAGGACAAAATTGCATTTTGAGGATTGAGATGAGGGAGAAACGCTCATTTTGCCTTCAACTTGCTCTATCATAGATTATTTTAATTTTGTTTCACTCAATTATTACCTGAAAATACGCAAAACTTCGTAATTATTATCTGAAAATATGCCAAACTTCATCCTAGCCAGCTATAAAATAAATCTTTTAATTAAGCAAAGTATTGTCTATGCTTTTCATTTTTCATTACATGCACCAAACATTTTGTACGAGAATCTTGGCACTCCAACACAAAACACTTTCAAAATGTAAATGCTCCAGCTCACATGCATAATTTCTGCACACATTCATCTGAGGGGCTGAATAGTTCTATCAGCAGTTATATTTCAAGTTACAGACTAAAAATAATTTTAAATTTAAACCCTGGAAATTGCCATCTAATGAACAGATTTTAATCCCTCTTCAATTAACATGCACGTGGTCTTTATACACTGCTATGATCAGCACACTTATAGAAACCCTCCCTGTGAAATAAACCAGGCAATTCTGCTTCTCTTACTTGCAGAGTTAATTTCTAGCAAGCCTCCGCAAAATAATGAACTAATATGTGAGAAACAATTTTATATTCCTTTAAGCTAGTCCTCATCAACAAAGCAGCCCCCGAGTATTACAACCTAAGGATAAAAAAAACCTTCTTTAGATAAATAGCATCATTAGCAGCAATACTGCCGAGTACTCTGAAATTTCTCAGTGAGGAGTGTTCAGCAGTTTGTGAACCCTCAACTAACATTTTATTTGCATTGTACCATGTAGCTGCTACAGGCCTCTAAAAACTCCTTTGAAGAAATTAATTTTAGCTATCACCAAGCCATATGCTCCTAAATTCCTTTCTTAATCTACACAGTTCACTAAAATATTCTCTACTTACTTTAAGCATGATCAGCCAATAAAAACTGCTTTACTACTTAAAGTTATGAGTTGTATTTCAGTTTATGTTGCCATAAAACACTTCTAACGCAATGCCAATACGGAGATGGTTTTGATACAATGCTGTCAATGGCCTGAATTTAAAATTATTTTTATATAAGTCACAAGGTATTTTCAAATTATTTGGGGTTTTTTTTTTGGGGGGGGGCTTTATTTAGTTGGGGGTTTTTTTGTTTTTTTTTTGCAGAGAAAGACTCTGAAATCATTTGTATTTGGTCTGTTACTTACTTTAAATACTAGACATAAATAAAATTAACAGGAAAAGATTACAGTATTTTACACAAGCCTCCCATTTTTTCCAGTGTGCAAAAAAGCATTTTGGTTTAGAAATACATAAGAAAGGACTATTTTCCTCATAAAGTGCCCTAAAATATATTTATTTTCAGATACTTTAATTTCCACAAAGATTACTCTATATAAAGAATTGAAAATACCTATTATTGTAAGTCTGGCAATTTCACAGTGGTAATAAATCCTAAGTGTTTAACTATCTGTCAAATTGCACCTAACTCACTACATCTCTATCCACATGCTACTTTGGTCTATAAATGGCATTACTCTAATATTTAAGTATTCTACTTAAAATAAATTCCTTCATTAACACCCGAAGAGAAAGAGAGTGGGAGTGTGCATGAGCATGTGCCAGGTCGCATACGTGAAAAGATAAAAAGAAAATACACTTTTGGCACTTATGGACTTTTAAAGGCCTTGAAAAACATCATTTTTAAAATATATGATAAAAATTGTAATTAGAAACTAATCATGAACAATTCCAAGTATCAAAAAATTTAAACATGAATTATGAAAATATTTACGTTGAAATTCACGTCGCTAAGAAAATCAGGAAATGTAACTGTGATGAGATACAATCATTGAAGAGCATCGGATAGTTACCTGCAAAGCCAGGAGTTGAGCAATGCCACCAGGTCCCTTCTCTCGTATGTGTCCCTACAAATAAACCCCATGCACTGGCTGGTGGCTACGTTACAGCTGCTCTGCACAGGGATGCTTAATAACGCTTCACACAGACTGAAATATTAAATAAATGTAAAAAACTTGCACCGCCCAACTTTGTTTCTTCTCTTAAGCTCCCCTTCTATTTTTATTTTTTAGAAGGGAAGGGGGAAGCGCCATTCAGGAAAGCAGTTATATTGTGCTCAATGAAGGCAGGACTGGCACAAGTCCTAGAACATTTGCATTCAGAAATAAAAGCTGTGATCGACCTTTGTCTGCTAAGAAAATGAAGCTTGCTGGTTTTAAACAGGCTAGCGAAGGGAGGGGCAGACTCGATAGAGAGGGAGAAGAGAACCTAAAAAACAGCAACAATAGCAAATATTAGTCTATCACATCCTTAATAGGCAGCAAAGCGATCCTCCCGAACGAGCCTGGACCTCGCCGGGCTGATAACGCACTCCTGGTTAATCATAAATGATCAGGCAGACGCGAGCCAATGTGCCGATCCCCACGTAGTTCCCGAAACTTGATTTTCCCACTTGACATCCCCTGCGCTCCGGCGGGAGCAGCTTACCCTGGCAGGGCGGGACGGCGAGCCGCCGATGGATGCGGCGCTGGGTGTTCCCCTGGCGGCTCCGCAGTCCCCGGCAAGGCGGGCGGGAGGCTCCGGGCGAGGCGGCGCATCTGCGCGGCCGGGCAGGCCCGGGAGGCGGCCTCGCCCCGCGCCCGCACCGGGCCCGCCGGCAACAATGGGCGGCTGCGAGCGAGGGGTGGCAGGGACGGCGGCGGAGGGAAGGGAGCGGAGCAGGCAGAAGGCAAGGGAGAAGAGGGGAGGGAGGGAGCGAGGGAGGGAGGGAGCGAGGGGGGAGAGACGGAGGGAAAGAGGAGAGGAGGGGAAAAAAGAGAAGCGTGTTAAGCTTGTCTGGTAGTTAACAAGTCTTGAATGAAGAATGTTAGCAAACAGACAAACAGCATGTCTGATGCATGCTAATAGTCCTGGCTTCACCACTGACAATATGAATAATTCAGCAGAAAGGAGGGAAAAGAAGAAGCGAGGGGGGGTGGGGGGGGGAAAGATTAAAAAAAAAAAAAAAAAAAGGCATCCTCCCTTCACGCTCCCAAACGTCTGCAGAGGAGACGGGAATAAAAAGTGTGCCGCAACTTTCTCCTTCCCACCCATCGCACAGAAAATATTCAGCAAAAAGGCCGCTCGGGCACCAGCCCTTTCGCCAGACCAGCCTCTCGGAGATTTTCGATTCCTATTTTTGTTGCCTATTAATTTCCCCCCCCTCCCCAACCCCCTCCCTCTTTACCGCCTATTTTACTTCTTTTGTCTGGGAGCTGGCACCTGTCCCAGAGACGGCATTTTACTGCACATCCCCTTTTCCCTCCTCAGCAGAGAAAAGGGGAGGGGGTGGTGGGGGGAAGGTCTGCAAGGACGAAACCGCCTGTGCACCCCCTGCCCCCCCAGACATCCCCCCCATATTTCCTTTTCAGCCACGGTCTAATTACAGGGGGTTTGGAGGGATATCACACGCCCTATTTCACATGGTACAGATACCTACAGCCATTAAAAATATATTTCTACGAAAGAAAGGCAGAGAAAGCAAGAGGCTCGTTCCCTGAGCAGCACTGTGCACTGGGACTCCGGGGAGGAAAATCACCAGCAAAAGCCTCATCCTCAGAGCACACAAACCTGCAAAGCCCGAGTCATTGCTCAGGCAAAGGAATCCATTTCCTTAACAGAGGGAAAAGGGAGTGAGGGACAGGGATGAGCAGAGGGGCGAGCCCTTGGCGCTTTGCCCTCTGCATTGGGATGTACGGCGCAGGAGAGGCGAGAACCAGCCCCGCTCGGGAACGCTGGGAGAGGAGAGGAGGGCTCAGCCAAGCAGAAGAAAAAGAAGATCCTATTTGCAGCATTTTTAAAAGTTCTGCTCTGGCAAAGGCCGTCTGAAGGGGAGGCCCTTGCAGCAAGAATGCGAGCAGCAGCCGCCTTTCCAGAGTCCAGCCTCCTTCTTGTGAGCGACTGGAGCAGTCTGGCGGAGGAGGAGGAGGACGACGTGAGCCAGCGAAACGCAGCGGGCTGGAGCTGATGATGAAAGCGGCACGGCCCTGCGCGGACAGGCTCCTTTCCATCCCCCGCAGCCACGGGCACAGGGACACGCAGCGAGCCCGGCCCTGCTGCCACCCCCGCCGGGGACCCCCGCGGGCCGGGGGCTGCGATGGGGACGGCGCCGCCGGGAGGGGACCCGGCAGAGAGGCAGCGATGGGAGGAAAGGCGCTGCGCTGGAATGTAAATGCACCCACGCTATGGCAATATGCTTGACAGGGCAGTGCGGCTAATGAAGCTTTTAATTGGGGGAGGTGGGGGTGTGTGTGGGGGGGTGGTTTCTACGGAAATATCTCCCGGGATTAAACGGAGAGAAGAGGCTCCTCTCTGCAGTCACACACCTACACCGCTCTGCGTAACACAGCAGTCCGCAAGGACCACGAACTACAGCACACACACACACTAAACCAACCCCAACGTACCGAGCTGAAAATGGCTATTTGAAAAAGTAAATACCGTATGTGACAGAAAAACTTTGCGATTTTGTTTTCTCACATGCCCTTACTTCCAAACCAGCTGCACAGCCAAGCTCAGGCTGCTTGGCCCTTATAACTCTCTTGGCACCGAGTCAAAAGCTGATAAGCATTTGGGCGAGACAGCTCAACTGCTGTGCTGGAAGAAAAACAGCTGCCATGATTGCTGTTTGATTGAGAGCGCTCGCACACACTCACAAAAAACATACCAGGCTGCAAGGACGGGCCACAAATGCCTGAGGATTCAGCTTCAGAAGATCAACATACATTTCCTTAAAAAAAAAAAAAGAAAAAAATTATATAGTTTTGCCTCCAAACACCCTCCCCTTCTTTAAAGAAAACGTGCTGCGTCGACTTGCTTTTCTTCTTCCCATCCCCCTCCATTAACCTCAAGCAAACTCAAGGAATTGTGCCAAAAGTCCCGTTGCTAGTTACCAAGTGCATTTTTTTAAACGTCCCTTTGATACTTCTTTCCCTCCTACTTGCCATGGAATATGCAAGTAAGATAATCTTTCAATTACTTACAAGAAGTAATTAAAAAAGAACTTCTAGCTCAGCGTTCCTTTCCCTCTTTCTCTCTTAAGGGGCAAGAGGAGGGAAGCGAGGGGGAGAAGGATGTTTTTTCTCTTTGCCGAGTCCAACATTTGGCTTTTTCCATTTGTGGCAGATCACTGTAACGCTATTGTAAAACAACTTCCTGCCCCTTTTGGCTCACGTTCCAGAAGCTGCTAGGCTAAGTTCATAGCACAAACTTTTTTCCCCCTTGCCGAAGAAGATAGACAAAAAAAAATTCCTGCAAATTATTCTCCCCCTTTTCTGGCTCATGGACTCACAAGGTGAATTTATTGCAGCTCTTTAAGAATATCACACAAGAGACGTCGGTATCCCAGCTGGATAATTCATAAGATGAAAAGGTGGGGTCATTATAAATATATGTCTGTGTGTGTCTGTGTGTGCCTGCATTTTAATTCTGTCATTTTGAATTGTTAAGTCTCAGTACCATCAGGTGGATAATGAGCTAAGCTGCTTCATCTGCCGTACTAATTTGTATATCTATCATAGCACAGATCATTGGCTCAGTACATACAGCCTCCTACTTTCCAATTGCTTTTGTGCTCTAAGGTGACCTGCATCTGTCTCATCTCCCTCCTCTCCTCTAAATGCTCAGCCTCATGAAAATACCCACTGGAAGCTCCTGAACCCTCCCTGCTAGAAACGGGAGACGTTGCAGTCTCTCTGCTATAAGCCAAAAAGGAAAACTAAGGCCTCCACAAGTTGCTCTCTCACGGTCTCTCCCTCCCTCCCTCCCTCTCCCTCTGTTTCTCTCATAGCAACAGCATTTCTTGGTGCGCCTGCTTTGGCATACATCAGCATTTCCACCGTCCAAGTGTCCTTTTGCGTCACATCTCGCCATTTCATTCAGCCAATGAAATCTCCTTCTTGCAATAAAAATATATAGACTTTTTCTGTTATTGGTATATTCAAAATTTTTTTTCATGTGCTTTCCTAACAAAAAACGTTGTCAAGCATTTGATTTGCCCTGCACTGGGGGGGGTGGAGGGGGGGAGGGTGGAGAGGGGGAGGAGACTGTACAAGATTCAACCTTGAAGAATCGTCTTTGTGGAAAATATGTTACCGTAAGAAAAAAGGGATCAGATAGTTACTTAAAGAAAGTAATAGTTGACCCTCTCACTTACTATTCACATTGCTTATGCCATACATTGCTTTCCTGATGTACTTTTAAAGCAGCTAGGCAGCTTCAGCTGATTGGAAAAGTCAATACCATGTGTATTGAAGTTTGTAAAATATTCTTCAGGAAAAACAATATATTAATTGATATTTAATTCCACTAAGTATTGATCATGAGGTGATAGAAAAAACTGCAATGTGAAAAGAAAACCCATAGACATACATCTGTCTATCCCATCCAAAGCGGCCGCTCTCCAACGCACTATCCTGCAAAATGGAGCGGAGGGTTTCGCACTCGGAGGCTCTTTCCAAAGAGCATTTCCTCCTTCCAGAACCTCCCGTGCCCAGCTGTGGTGGAGATGGTGACAAAGGCTCTGTCCCAGGCCCAGGTACCCGGCTGGCAGCAGCGGCAGAGCCGCGGGCGCTGTGCCTGGCACGGCCAGCCCTGCCCGGGTGCAGCAGCAGCAGCAGCAGCCTGGCCCGGGAGCCCAGTGCCAGCCCTGCTCTCCAAGTGCTCAGTCCCAGCCACAGGGCACGGGGTGCCACACGTGCCTTTCTCCGAGCCCCACCGACTCCTGCCGTGGTGAATTTAGGGAACCTCTGTTACCCACTTCCATCCAGCCTCACATCTCCAGAAAATGCTCAACCACCTCAGCATTCTGAGGAGAATACACATTTCTTCTGTAAGCAAAATATATGTTTTATGGTTTTCCCTTACCAACTTTTTCTTTTAATGGTGCGAAACCACAAAATGTTTCTAATATTTATTTTTAGGGAATTATAGTAAAAGCATACTAGAGATTATCAGGACACAGTTGACAAGATATTTAAACAGTAACTTTCCCACAAATATTTATTTCGGTAAAATGACACCTAGTAATTCTGACCTCTTCTAATAACTGGTCTCTATTGCACATAGACTGGATGCAGAGGATGTGCATAAATTCTGGGTGGTTAAAAAGTGAAAGCAAGCAAAATTTCTGGGTAACAGCCTTAGCAGCAGATAGTCATCACATCCAGCTAAAACTCATACAATTTTTGTTTTAAAATGATGGCATGACATTCCTGATAGTATTTATTTTAACAGAACATCCACAAATGAGAATGTTAACCCTGCACAGTAAAAAAGAGATTACATGTAATAGTGCAGTGAAAAACTTTTAATGCCCATGAAATATAAAAGACAGACCTATATTTTAGGGAAGGATCAGACTTACATAGACAAATTGCTTAGTTCAGAGTGTTTTACTTGTATTTAATCAGCTTTCTGAATGACTTTCCCCCTTGTTTCTCAGACATGATTTTTAGCTCCCTATTTATTTTTCTACTTTCTGTATAAAACATAGGTCCTCTTGTTTTTCACTCTCCATACCTGTCCCTTCCTTTCTCATTTTTTGTTAATGTGAAAACAGCTGAGGTTCATCCCTTCTTTTGCCTGCCCCTAATGGGGATAATTCTGGTGCATTTGGAGGGTTAAAAGTGCCTCGCCTTTACACAACTATGGCTCGTATTCATCCACCCAAAGCTACCCTTCCTCAAGGAGACACAAAAATGCATTCTGTCTGTCACCACAGCTGTGAAGTAAGGTTGAAAGTTGTCTAACTTTAGGTTACCACAGAACTGAAAAATTAGGGATTCAGGAAACAGGAAAACAATCACCTCAAGTCCAACTTGTAAGCTTCACTTAAAAGAAATGGAATTCCAAAAAGGGAGGTGGAAGAATTATTTTAAGATTCATTATGCCTGAATAAATTCAAATTATGCAAATAGTAGTAAGCCACTATTTTCGTACCACAGATTATACTATTGCTGAATTTTATATCTCCTTTCTTTTCCTTTATCTAAAGTTCTGTCGATTGGAAACTCATTATAAATACTCCTGCTGAACACTAATTAATTTCCTTGTATTTTAACTCAGAGTGGCATCTCTTGTTCTTTGCTCTCAGTTTGGTATGACAGAGACATCCACACTGAGGTCACCTCTAAATAGATCATGATTTTTTGCTCTCCAGATAATACAGCTCATTTGCAATATGGGGTGGTTTGTAATCTAACAGCCTTCAGAAATATTTAATATAAGATGATCAGGTGCATTCTTAGGTTGCTTTTTTTTTAAATAATCCAATAAACACATTTCCTTTTTTTTTAAGATTAAGTTATCCAGAAAAGTGTAAATCCCTCCTTTTTTATTTTATTGTATCACTAAAATAATTCCAGTGTAGATTATAAAAAAATCACCAAGAATAATTTTACTTAACATTTAGACAGATTTTGTTTTTAGAGCTACTCTCTAGGAATTAAAAATAAAAATATTTAAAATCTATCTAGAAAAGCAAAGCAGCCTTGTGCACCACTCCCTGAAAGGACCAGAGTGGGGATTACAGGGGTGCACACTTTAGAGAAAGGACAGCAATTACACACAGTGCCATTGTGCAGGTCACTTAGGAAAGTTCTATTTACTGCTGGATAACTTGCATTAATTCCAGTGGATCAGTGGCCTACTAAATTATAGGGGGAAAACACTGAAATACCAAATAGGCAATTCTGAAATGATCTAAACTGTAAAAGCAAGCTGAATGAGGATGTCTTTCTACACCCTTCCCTTCAAAACATAATGAAGCATTTTGCAAAAACACTTCCTCCAGTACACTGTACTTTTAACAATACTGCTGTACTGTATAAACTTTAACAATAGTGTTGCACAGAAAACTTGGCATTAAACCGGTATCAACATAAGTGAAGGTCTGGCACTAGCACGAGTGATTTATTTTTTAATTTTTTTTCTCCCTCTAAGAAAGGAGTAATTAGAAGGGGTGGTTGCACGTGCAGGTTTTTAAGGGTGCTGCCGACATAATGTTTATCTTGCAGCTTTTTTCCCCCGGTGTTTTTTTACTCTACTCTTGCCTCGGGACGGGCGGGCGCTCGCCGGGCGCAGGTGAGCGGCGGAGCCTTGGCAGCCCCGCACGGGGAGCCCGCTCTGTCCGTCCGTCCGTCCGTCCGTCCGTCCCGGGCGGCGCTCCCGGCAGCCCGGCTGAAGCGCCGGGACTGCGAGCGGGCACCCAGCTCCGCTCAAACCCTCCGCTCCCTCTGCTCACGGGAGCCTCTGCTCACAACCGGGTGAGACAGACAGAGCTGCTGGAGATTCCAACAAAAAAGGATCTCGGAAAAAAAGAAGGGAAGAAAAAGAAAGGAAAACTAACACACTGGGAGAAAAAAAAAGTTTGGTTTTAGAAAATGGTAAGCTGCAAAAAGTAAGCAAATACACATGATGAAATCTTCATTGAAAATTTATAATTTCTCGCATCCAATAAAAGGGCTTAAAATTCCTTTATCTCATAAATTACTTACAGGTTTTTTAACTACTCAAGAGCAGTCCAGTGACCAAGTTCTCTTGTATTAAGTATCTATGTTTTAATTACACCAGAGTGCAATAATCCTGTACAAAGTGAATTGCAATGCACGTGAAATTTACATACAGCACAAATTCCTTTGTGTTTTTTTTGGTAGTGAAATGTTAGCAAAGCTGAAAAATTTGCATGAACTGTAAGAAAATAAAAAGGGACTTCCATTACAGGATCACTTTCCTAGCATAACTGCAATTACTTACTACAGACAGAGACAATCCAAAATGGTTGTAGATAGAGAATTCTGTTTGTGAGTTAAGTGTTAGTATCAGATGTATTTATGTGGCCAAATTCAGGTGTACAGTTCAAGTTACCATTTCTTTTGAGCCCATTAAAGGTAAAATACAGGGTATATAAGGTACACCTTAAGTTGGCTATCTAAAGGATAACTGGAACCTGAACACAGTAACAATATATTGGCACTGGTAAATTGAAATTCCTCTCCTTGAAAAAAAAAAACAACCTCTCCTAACATGAACGATATTGACACATTATTATTATTATTATTAAATATAATGTCAAGAGAATAATGAAGCTACTGGAAGTATTCATGTATTTATCCAGCCAGATAAATACAGGCTTTTACACTCCTGGTATCAGCTGCAGGTATAATACATAGTTGTGAAAAAAGGACAGTATTTTATAAGTTTTGTGTTCCATGAATGGTGTCATTTGATTCTTTTGTCTTTCTGTCTGTCGTGTCTCACTTACTGGAATTGTCACACATGCACTACTAAGTTTCATGAACTTCAAAGGGATGCCTGAAGTTATAAAATAATCTTTAACATGATTCTGCTACGTTTCGGTTGCAGTGAATAAAATGTCCTGCACAGAGGCACAGGTGGTAAAACAGGGCCAGTTCCAAGGCTTGGGATGAGGCCGTGCTCCTCCTGAGCTGTCAGTTCACACTGGTGTGTAAAATGGGTTTTAGAAAGGAGGGTCATTTTGGTGTTGTCAGCAAAGCAGAAATTCCGTGCAAAAAGTATCTTTTTTTTTTTCCCTTAATTTCTCGTTTTGCTGTTTCAAAGACGAATCAGCGTCCATGCAATTAAATGTGTGCCATAATTTAATAAAGGTGATTTTACTGAAGTTTATTACCAACACAAAAGCCTTTATAAGGAAAAGGCCAAATTAAGTTTTTGCTATGTTGTCTACACTAATAAAGTGCAGCATGAATACTAAAACTGGCACTGCAAAAAAAAAAAGGGGGGGGAGCAAAATTGTGAAACCCTGCTTCCAAACTTATTCAACAAATTCTGTTTTCAGTTCATCCCAGGGGATATCTGTGACTAATCCATGGAAATTTTAAGTTTCAAATTTAGAAATTTTTTTCTTTGGGCCTTAAAGCATTTTACTGAATATTTTAGATGGCTGATCAAAGTGCTGAAATATTAAAAGGTCAACTCATAAATGTATATTCCTAGGAAAAGTTACCAACAGAAATATAATGCAATGACTTTTTTTGACACACCAAAAATTTCAAGAAAACTGTACAGTATTTTTTCTAATGCAAACAAGGTACTTAGTAAGAAAACTGTATAGGGAGAAAAACCCAGACCTTTTGTCTCTTGGAAACAGGAGAATGTGACTGGGTTTGACATGGAGAAGTCACTCTGACTCAATTAGAAATACAGCTGCTTTTCAAAAAATTCTGAGGTCAAAAGCAAAATTAAAGTTGATGTCTGAAGCTCATATTACTTCTGTCATTTATCTGTAATAAAATTAAACAATTTCACCTCATCCCAGTAATAATTTCAATAAAATCACACAGTCTGTCCCTTCTGTACGTGGATGCAGTATGGGATACCAGGATATATGTGTATGTATGCAGTTACAGTCTCATGCTAGCACAGCCCAGTAAGTGTGAATACTACTAGAATAAGACTCTAAATCAACGTTGTTTATGTAATTCTGCACAACAGAAATTATAACATTTTTATAATGCAGTCTAAAGATTACTAATGAAGGATTACATTTGAATTACAACAGGGAAATCAATGGAAGGCACGGTTCAGGACCATTGTTTTTCTAGTTACACAAACAAATGCAACATTTTAAAAACCTTAACTTAAATACAGAGTAAGAACTATATAAAAGAAGTTGATGGTAGCAGCGCTACAGCAGCAGGAATTTTATCCTCGGTGTTAGCGGAACAACTCATCCCCACCAGAGAAGGAAGGAGGCTCCCTGCTCTGGGACTGCCTGGATGCTGGACCTCGCTCCCACACCTGGGAGCCAGAGGGAGACTGACATAAACATGAGGGGTTTCACTGAATAAAGCACTGCATGTGCAGACCAGAATGTTCCAGCCTTCAGCTGGCATGCCCTGAGTGTTCAGCTCAGAGAGGAAAGCAAAACAGGTACTTCAGACTCATTGTGGGGACTGGAAAAAACAGTTTTGCTTTAAAACTGCACTTACGCGACTGTTTGGGCAGCAAATAGGGATCCCACGCTCATGGGGACACATTTCTATAGGAGTAACACGTTCACTAAGAAAATTATTGGCAATCTATTAGAAAAGGCCCTTTTGTGACTGAACCACTGCACAGTTCCAGCTCATCTTTGCCTTTCCCTAACAGAGAGCACCATTTTGAGGCTGTCATGCATTTTTCCTTCCAAAGGGGTTAACGTCAGTGGAAAAGGCAAGGATCCTCTTACCACAGAAAAACTGAGCCATGCAGTTTCCCAGAGAAGCTGCCTTTTTATTTTTACAGGTGCAACTGACGTCTGTCTCGTATTTTCTGCTCACCCAAGTATTAATTTAAAAACCACACACACATGAACGTATGATATGCAGCTATCTGCACCCAGGTAGCTTTTTTACACTTTTACATGCTTCTTTTTCCTCAAGTATTTAATGGAAGGAGGCACAAGAACAGATTTTGACATAAGACAAATAAGGAAAATAAGCATTCATATCAAATTAATTTGGCTGAATTACACTAGGCCTAAATATACATCCTAGTGTTTAGAAAAATGTTCATCTTCAAAAAGCAAAGAACAGGCTTCGTAATTTCCATAGCACACCTAAAGCCTGACCAAACCGCATGTTCTACAGGACTACTTTTAAAATTTTTCATTATATATTTCAATGGTCCAGAGAATCAAAGAAATCAACAGGGAAACAGAAATGGTTTCATATTAAAAGCAGTACAGACAAGTGTACACCAGTTGCTAAAGAGAGAAGGCTATTAAATATGAACGGTTCCTACGTGGTTTTCACCGCAGGGGTCACATTTGGAAACAATTTTGATACCAAAATTAGAAGCTCATGTTTTAATTTCAGCAACATCTTTGTCTAGGAAATGAGAGAAATCTTACCCACCATTAAGCTTTACCAGGTACACTAGCTGGAAAAATCAGTGCCAGAAATAGTAATGCTGAGGAACCACGTTCACACAGTAAAATAGACAATTCTCTGCTCATTCTATTAATCTAAACCTTGCCACAGATAAAGCTCTTTTTTAAACAGTAAAATAAACCTAAACAAAAAAAAATCCTGAGAGGTTTGAGTCAGGAACGTTCAAAGCAAAAGCATTCCAAAAGATTCCCTTCACTAAGGAACTTTCAGAAGACGCACTTCTACAATGGCATCCTAAATTATCATATTGCATGCTGAAATGTTTAATACACTCTGAAAAAAATTAGTTTTCTCTTTCTTCAGCCATTTTATAGCTACTGTAAGGTTCCAATATCTTTCTCAAGAAAAAGAAGTTTTTTAAAATCTGAATACTGGCTGAGTATTTTCTTAACTTTTTTTCTTTTAAACTCCAAGCTGCTATCCACATTTTAAAATTCTACTACAGCTCATTAACTCCAAAGAAAGCACAACCATATCAGTGCTTCAAGGCAAGAAAAAACCCCCAAAATAATGCAAATAGCATTGCCTTGAGACTCTTTTTAGTCTCTAAAATATCACAGATAACAGAAAAGCAATACCAGTACTGAAAAAATGATAAAAGGGGATGGACTTATTTGTTAGTAAACATATTAATTTTAACTAAGCAACACGAGTGAGAAATAGACTTATGTCAACATGACAATGTTAATTTTAGTGGAAAACAGGTAAATATACGTTTCCACTCTATCTTGCAATAAAAAAAAATTCTAAAAGTAGTGGACTTTGGGAATTTCCAACAACAAATAAGGGACACAGAAGGGCTGGTTTCAGTATTGCTGCAGTCAGCATCACTTGCTGCTCCCATTTGGTTCAGCTCTGAATGCAAGTTTTCCCTCAAAGGGTGCGACAGCTCAGCTGCTCAGCCACTGCTTTTGTTAAAAGAGCTCATTCTGCTGTATTACAGAATGTACTTTTAAGTCTAAGGGTAGATTATTACAAGTGTTTGTTTAAATAATTCAGCTGCAAGAAAACTTAAAGAGGGATGTAATGTTTTACTTGAAATGTCTGGAATGCAAAGATACATTTTTACCTTAATCCTATTCATGTTGACAGCCACAGAAGTTCCAAAATTTACTATTGTAGTGTTACTGTTTTTTTGTGATGGCAACATTATAAGCTCCCCCCAATACACTCAGATTCCTCGTGCTCAGTTCTAACCCTGCTGTGTTTTACACAACTTGGCTGTCATCAGCAATTAGGGGTTTTTTGGTTAGGGTTTTTTTTTTTTTTTTTGATAGAATGATAAATGTGGAAAAGCCATATGCTGGCTGAAGTTAGGTGTTTATAGCTTAATTATTTTATGATCAAAAATTGTATTTCACAGATTTTACTGCTGAGCAAAAAGAGCATACAGATGAAAAAGAACCAACTTCCAGTAAAAGGTGGTGGTTTTCTGTATGCAAGTCTTCCAGACAATTTATCTCAGCTTCCATGTTTATATACGTTTCCTAGTCACAGCACCTAAAAATGAGATGCATCACATTCTGCCACCAGTTAATTTCAAAGCCAAGAAAAAAAAAAAAAGAAAAAAAAAGAAAAAAAAAATCCCAGCCTTTTTGCATAAAATCAGTGATAAAAACGAGGAAGTTCTAGTTCTCTCTGGCTCAATACCCCGGGCCTGCCATGCTTGGCCTCACAGGGCCCTGTGTGTGCGTGCACTGCTGCACCACACAGAAAATGTTATGGAAAAGGTGCTGAATCCAATCTTCTGGGACACAGCACCACATCTCCTTACAGGCTGAGAAACAAGGCTCATTTGAGACCTCAGAGGCCCAGGTTTGATGCTGCAATTGCAATGTGCTTTCTCACTTTCTTTTAAGGGAAGAATCGCTATTTTTCACTAGTCTGTGCTTCCTCCTTTGGAAGAATCCAGTCAGGGGTAAAAAAAAAAATAAATTAAAGGCTGAAAAGTGAGCAATTGAATTACAGGGGGAAGACCCAAGCAATATATTTAGTTCAACGAGGGATTAAGTGCCACGGCCACTGGTAATTAAGGGGCTAATACGTCCTCTTTGAAATAGTTTGACTTTTCCTCTGGCTGCGAGCTGGGCGCCCTCGGAGGTTGGGCTGAGGCAAACCTGATACTCTGCCATTCTCCGGCAGCACGTGCCGAAATTAGTTCTCCGTTTTGTGGTGGCCCTCGGAGAGCAATTCCCATTGAGAAGTGAACAAAGGCCGTGACCCCGGGGTCAGAGTGTAATGCAGGAAGCATGACCTCCCCTTTGTTCAGAACAGCACTGTTTACTCTGCCTAAGTAAAGATCACCAATACATTAACTAAAGAGGATTAAAAAGGTCATATCCCTAGGGATGGAGCTCACGCAAGTGGCAACTCTCTTCAGTCACTAAATCACTGGACTTCCCCATCCACCCCCCTTCAAAAAAGAGACACCTCAAGCTGTCATGGCTCAGTGCCACATTATTTTCAGAGCAAAATTCTGTACAAATTCACGTTTCAGAACCAGGTTAATTTCTGCAGAGCTAGTCAGCTGCTTGAAAGTTATTTTTAAGGTTATCAAAATATTTTAAGTGAAAACTTATCATCGTGTTACAATTTTTTATTTGTATCGCCTTTTGAAAAATTCTGAGTTGATTTATAAAATTGATGGAGTCTTAAAGTGGTTATTAAAAAGTGCAAGTAACTATTGTAAATGAAATTCTTAAAATATCCTGTAGTCTGTGGATGAGAAGCTGCCTTTTGCTGTAGACAATTGCTAACTCCATGATGGCTCACTTGCAAGGAGGAGAACAAGGAAAATAAATTGAAAATATATAATTTCATGAATGCTGATTGCTAAACTTTATCAGGCTAAATAAGCACTTATTTTGGCTGTTAAGATTTCTCTTACCAACTTCTCATAATATCTTAAAACATCATTACTAATATGGGTATTAAAACAAACATCTCCTGGAACAGCTAAATTTAATGCTGCATTGGTAACATACAGCTAGGCAGCGTGTTGGAGTGTCTCCTTTCCATTCTCACTCTAATCCACTGGCCTGCTGAATGATCCCAAATCTGCTTCTGCCTTGGTTTCCTCATCTGTGAGGATATGGCTCACTGGGATGCAGATGTTACCACCAGTTAGATGGCCACAATAGGAGGAAAAGTGCACACAGAAGAGAGTGGTCCAGACTAAGATATTTTCCCTTTTTTATCCTTAGGCAGAGGCACCTCTGATTAAGCTGAACGTTATGTTAGAGCTTCCAGAAGAAAATAACAGGAATCAGGCCAGGCAAGGGGGCCAAGCTTTAGATCAAAGTCTTTAGTGCAGGGAGCTCAGCACCACAGACAAACCCCACGCAGGGTAAATGAATTGGAATCAGCATGAGATCACCCAACACCAGTAACACTGAGAAGAGGACCAAGAGTTGCCAAAACTCCAAAAATCAAGGTCCTAGAGTCCCACAAAACAGCATGAACCATACAGGGGGAGGGCTGAGACGGTGTCCTTTGATTCTCAGACACTTTGTGCAAAATAGCTATTTTTGGATCCACAACAAAATATTCACCTTTTTAGTTTCTAGCAGCATGAATTAATGCAAGAGGTGTGGCAAGCTGGGATCTCCTTACACCCAGCCTGCTCTGGCCCTTCTTCACCCACCACTGCAGCTCCTGCTCCTCTGGTTTCTGATTTTTCTCACCCCAGTAGAAGGAATCACAAACTTACTGTAGATTCCAACACAGGCAAGAGTAAAGAAGAAACCAGCAAACCACGTGTCTGCACTGTGGTGGGCATCAGTCCACTGCAGGGGGGCGAATGAGTCGCACTCAGAGTAACTCTCACCTGCCCAGTTCTGTGCCTGAAACAACCAAATCTAGTAACACACCTTCCTGTGGCTGCTGTTCCCTGAGATGGGACAGTTATTACACACCAGGAGTCAAGGACAGAAAGTGGAGTCAGAAAGCCTTGACAACGGGTTTAGAAAAGGCTGTGTCCAGGGCAAAGCAAAAATGTACAGCCGGTGTTTAAAATAATGTTGTATGTTCATCAGATCTTCCCATCAATTTCAAGGGTAACCCTCTGCTTTTTGGCACAAAAGATTATGCAGGCATAGTATATCCATCAGGAAAAAAGGGTAACAAAATCTCCAGACACAGAAGGAGCAGGTGGGCAAGAGCAATGTGAGTACTGAGCAAAGCTTTGCATCAGGTTGAGGCAAAGGGGTACCTTTTCCAAAAAGCACTGGACTGAAACAACCAGAACAAAGAATATACTTACACATTAAGATTTAAAAATGGAGACTGGGAGCATAAGGACTGAACCAGTGGCAGAAGGACAATTTATTGACATACATTAGAAGCAGGAAGACTGCACAACAATTGTCTGGCAAGTCTGAAATAGTCCTGGGAAACAAAGGGAGTGAAGAAAGAGGACAAAAAACACCACAGAAAAAATAATGGCTGATTATGACCTTGAGCTACTTAGTTATGCACAAGAGGAACCTTGCCTTTTCTCACCCTGTATCACCATACTAACATTTCTTGTTAGCTGGGTTCCTAATTTGGGATATTCATAAAAAATACCCGCTACTTCTTCCAGTGGAAATTCCTAGTCTTTTCTTTTTCAGTTCTCTTTCACACCAGCCAAGAGCACTCTCCCTCCAAGATGGGAAGCAAAAACAACACTCAGGAAAGTGAGGGAATAAGAATTCCCCTCTCTTACACAGGAAAACAGAGGAAATATAATTCTGTGACACAAAATCTTTGCACTGTCTATTTTTTTGGGGCATGGAGCAATCTTGACCCTACCTCATATTCTACGATATTCTACCTCTCTATCTCCTGATGCCCAGAAATCCAGACAGACCAAAAGGTACCTTTTAGGCTAAAAAAAAAAAAAATTTTAAGCTTAATACAGGTTGAAAAAGCTATGATATTCAAGTCACAAAATTGTCTCCTCTGGCCCTTTCAAATAGCAAATCCCATTAATCAATTTTTTTGCAAGTAAAGGGTGAAAGAACTGCAGATAGCAAAACAGAAAGTGCTGAAATAAAGGGATAAATTAAAGGCAAGCCATTCTGAGGACACACAGCATTTCAGAAGCAGCCCAAGGTTGGAAGCAGGGCTTCCAACAAAAACCTACAGTTTTCTATCAGGAAGGAAAGGACAGCAGTCCTCAAAAATAGCCACAAATGATGATCCAGATTACATGCCAATGAATTCTGTGATTCAGTAAACCGTCTGGAAGGCTACTTTAAAAGATTATAACTTTAATGCCTGAGCAGGGATTACATAATGGGGAGAAAAACAACATTGATAATGTAGCAAAAAATGTCTTTTTAAACTTTAGGTGCATCCACAGAATTCATTATTATTTCTCTGGCCTTTCAAAAGGGCCTTGACAATGTGACTCATGAAGACTATAAAGAAAACAAAATAGTCATGACTGGAAGTTGGAGTATTGATTAAAAACAAGCTAAGGAGCCAAAAGTAAAATATACAAATGAAAAGACACTTTGACAAGATAAATGTTAAGAGCTGTTGAATGCAGAGGCCATGCTGGTATCAGTTTTTAACTTTAGTTCATGTCTAGAAAGATCAACTGTAAAATTAAGAGTGGCAAAAATGACAAAGAAAGGGAGAGTACTGGAGTTACTGAAGGGTTTAATCAAGCTGAGTGAATGCCAAACACAATAAATATCTTTTTTTATAATTGCTAAGGAGATCATATTGCAACATTCTCCACGGGGAGGAACTGGTTGCCACCATAACAAATCAAGGGAAACTTTCAGGGATTTGCAATAATGTCAGGTAAGTCAAGCAGCAAGAGAGTTCTGTGCTGAAAACATTATCCTTCTAATATCTGCCTGCCAGGGAAAGAGCTTCCTGGAGAATGCTAATGAGCCTTTCCTCATTAAAGCTACAGAAGTAACAGGAGTGCAAGGGCAGGTGTCTACCACAATGTCACTTATAAGAGACTGCCATATATGAAATCCTATAGTGATCAAACTGTTTATGTTAGTGAGCACATGAGCACCAGGGAACACAACAGAGATGCACAGTCTCAAAGTCAGGATCCGACTTTCTCACCTCCCTCCAGTCTTGAAAGGGAAATCATTCAGTTGAATTAAACAAGCAGTAAATTCAAACTAGAGGAATTCATTATTTTTCAATGTGCAGCCTGAGCATACGAAAATCAATGCCTTGTTAAGGGACATCAGCAGGAATAGGCAAGAATGATTCTATCCATAGACTAGAAAAATAGAAAAATATAGGGTGGGATGGGATTGTTTGCTGGAAAGACCACACAGACCTTTGTGCAAAGCCAAGCAACCTGCCTGCTGCACTTTCTGACAAGGACGGGGTATTCCAAAAGGATCTGATGCTGGTCAACTTCACTCTCTTACCAATCAAAGAATTTTGTAAAAAATGTCAGGGTAGACTTGGCATTTATTACACCATGGCCTATTCCAGTGCAGTAATTCCTACTTTTGTTCTCTGTGGCCAAAAGAAATTGCAAGGAAATTGATGAGTTCACTTTAAAGCAAAATGCCTCATCCTCGAAGCTGGCTATGGTGCCTGACACAACGCTGTCAGTGCATCATTTACACATCACAAAAACATGGAAAAACATGTATGTTCACTTTGCCACCTGCTCTCCCCTGCCACCACAAATAATCAGCAAGAACCTCAATAGTAAGATTTTGTTTTACTACACAAAGGTTGCACATAGCACTCTGCTTTGTAACATATAAGTACATTTCCTTTTTTTATCTTACTATCTTTTTTCCCATGCATGCATCATTATTTGCAAAACCCATTTAATAATTATAAGCCAGTCCAAGTTGTGTGTCAGATCCTGGGATATTGCCACTCACACAGTGGTTTGCTACACTCACTCTTTGGTCTTGTGGCTAACAATTTACCCAAGCTGTGAGAATACCTCACCACAACCCACACACTGCTGCTCTTCAAAGGAAGACAAGGATACATAATTAAGAGATGATGAGCTCAAATATAAGACATGAGATGTGGGAGCAGATTTTTAACCACACCGGTGAGTGGTTTTACTACTGAAGTTTCATCAGCTGTCTTTACTTATGGTGTCAGTGGAACTCACATGCTCTCAAACTGTATTTGCAGCAGCAAAGTGAAAAAAAAAGGAATGCTAAAACTGTACCACTGCATAAAAAATAGTTTTAACATCAACTGGTCAAAACTGAAATTGTAAATCAGAATTATTAAAAAATGACCTCTGTAACAAGTGGGGCCTATGTCTTGAAAAAAAATCAAACCAGCATCCAGTTTTGCTAAAAATACTGTTAAAATTTCATCCCACGAGAATTGTAACCTGAAAATATTCTCAATTCTTATTTCAAGACTTTATGATGCTGTAATTGTGGCCATAATATAAAGAACTATAGCCGGAAGTATCTGTGTGTGCATGTGCCAGCTCAGGAACTAAAGGCACAATGCAGAGTGGAAATGAAAATTCACATGTGGGCACAGATCCACTCCAGCACATACAGGACCAGTCCCTCGCTGGCTATTCAGAATAAACAAAACATCAAACTACTTTTCTTATTACTCTGCAGAGCTTGAACTAGTATTTGTTGATCTTGTCATGACTGATTAGGGAAAGAACTGATAAGTCTGGAGCAGAACAAGATGTGAATAAAGCTACCAAACTCGAGTGAGGGCCACTGACCAGCCTTCAGAAATAGACATAAGAAATAGCAGGATTACATGCTCGCTTGTTTTCTGATTACTAACAACAACAAAAAAAAGAATAATTCAGTTTTACCTAAAAGAAGTCTTCGTTTTGTGCTGATGCAGGACCACATCCCTACAAGCCAGAGACCCTTTGCAGGGCCAGAGCCTCCCAGCAGCAGCCACACCCTCCTCTCCCTCATTTTTTTCCACTGACCATTAAATACTTTCCAAGTCAGGCACTGAAAAAAAAATAACCCAAAACAAAACCCACAATTTTAATGGACATCAGATACCATATTGCTGATTTAATTAGGCAGATTAGAAACAAATAAATGTATTTGCACACACACCCATATTTGTATTTTCTGTTTCATTTCAAACAAATTTGGTAGGCCTGATTTGAATCTCTATTCAAACCACAGGAAAAAAATAATGAAAACGTGTTCTGTGCTGACAGCAGAACTGAGCCTCTGGCTATCTCTTTTTAGAGTTTTATATGACACATTGTCCATTGGTTCTGGAAAAATTCACAGAACAGGAGCTTTTCAGAGAATCTTCAGATGAACCTCTATGTTTTGCAGCAGTAATAGATGCCAGCACACCACAAGCTGAGAGAGACATCCCAGAACTTGTCTCTTCAGGGATTCTATGGATTTGACACTCAGGCAGATCTACGACTTCATATTAAAAAAAAAAAGGAAAAAAAAAAAAAAAAAGAATACTTTCCTGGCTTCCTGGCTCATGTATCACTCAAACAATCCCAGGTAATAATGATGCTGCATAGCAAGTATCAGACAATGTGTCCTTACTCTTATAATATTTCATACAATTTCTTTATCCATAATTTGGCAGTAGACAGAACTATCTGGAAACTGATTGCTGCTATAAACTGTTTTGCACATTGTGTCATCAGCTGGCTTTAATTCATTATTTAAACAACACTGTAATTATACCACATTTTGTATTCTAGTTAACCAGGAAAGAGTCAGTACAAATTCAAAGTGAGAAAGCAAACTTCTCCCATATCTCAAAAAAAACCTACTTATTTTCAACTAACCAGCTCCAGCATTCAATAACAATGCAGAAATACAATATTTAGGGTTCAGCAACTTGAGCTCAGTTTTTTTTTGCAAATAACTGCACCAAGATACTTTTGGTTTTCCTTTGGTTTTGATCATTAGGACTGTAAAATTAATATTAAAATAAGCTGCATGTCTATTTAAATTTAGAACTAAATTTATACCCTAAATCCACAGATTCATGCTATTATGCTTGCTGCAAGAACAATTAGTATAAGACAAGAACAGAGAGTACGTTGAGAGGTCTGTTAGGGGATGACAACATACCTTACAGGCAATATATTAAATAATGCCAAATGCAAAATTAATTTTTAAGGCCAGCATCTTCTACATATTTATTCTTGTACAATTGTACACCCAGAGAACAACACTGCTAGAAGCAAATGATGCACTTCACTACCAGTCGAGGTGTTTGCAGCTCCATACAGTCCTGCATCCTAACAGGTTTCCAATATACAACTCTGAATTCTCAAAACCTGTATAATGCTATATTTGCACATACAGAAAAACATGTATAATTGACTTGAAAAATACATCAATACTGAAGTCTTTCAGACATGGTTATTCCCAAAGCAATCTTTGTTCTCTAACCTGCAGAATATTCGCTAAGACTGCCATTTATACCAAGTGCTCCACTACACCACTGACTTTCAAATCCAAACACACAATAAGGGAAAATGCTAGCACATTTATATTTTACTGGCCCACAAAACAAAGATTCCCCATTCCAAGCCCTCCCATCCACGTATTCCATATCAGAAAAGCACACTCACTCCAGACTGTCTGCATTCCTATTTACGGAGATGCTCTGCAATAAAGGGAGCCAACAGAGATCCAAGGGTTAACAGAAAAAACAAACCCAAACCCTAAACCAAAGCAACAAACCCCACCACCAAAATGCCCAGCCATGCTGCAGTCCTTGCAAGAAAAGGAAAATGTTCAGCAGACAAGAGCCTAACAAAAAGCAAACGGAGAATTTAGTGTCGCTATTGCCTGGATACCAGTTTGGGATTTAGGCAGCCTTGGATTACAAGGACTATACCCTTGAAAATCCAGCCCACAGTTCCTGCACTGTTTTCTACAAATACCACATCCAAACTGTGACTAAACACCTCATTATGCTTCTCTGGCACTGTTAGGAGCACACATATTGTACGATTTTCTGGGGCACATAAAAGCAGAGGGAAAAAAGTGGCTGCTTTTTACCAATAGGTAATGAAATAATGAACAAGTTCCCTGCAAAAGCTTGCATGATCAGTAAATCTTCTTCCCCTCTGCCCTTTTTGACCTGTGTAGGCAACAGGTGACAAAATACAGCCCCAATCTTCAGCTTTACAAATAAGAAAATGTATGTAGACTATGAGACATCTGCACTACAATACAGCCTTCTAAAATAAATTTAAATTGAATTAGGAAACTTAGCCAGGCCTCTACATTGGCTTCAGAAAGTAAATGCTTTTCTTAATATTTTTTTGTAGAGGTTTCATTTAAAGAAAATACTGCCCTCCCAGTTACAAAAAATAACTAGTGACTTGAGGTAACAATCTGGCGTTGACAGATCATAAGAGAAAACCCAAACTGCATTTTCAAAGGAACTGCGTGCCTCAAATATTTCACGATGATCTCTTTTTTCTATAACTTGCTAATTGATCTTAAATATGTACATGAATTATGAGTCAATAACATCCAATTTTCTTAGCTCTTACTCCAGATAAACATTATATTGTGATTTATGAACATCTGAAATATTTAATTTGCTGTTCATGGCATTTAAACAGTTAATCTAATTTATGGCAAGTAAGGATTCCACTTTAAAGACTCCTTCTACTTTGTCCTTTAAGCTTCACCACTTCAAAAGCCTTTTCCCCATCCCCTATTATTTAGCAATAGTCTCCCTTTGTGCACTGGACATACTATGGCAGTTCAAGAGGCTGTGCCAGTTACATGGCTCCTTTGCCAGTCCCCATATTGCTCATTAAATAATTTTACTCCCATATATACACACACAGCTGGTAAAGGGCTGGCTTTGCTGCATTCAGCTACATCTACACTTCCAGAGCGAGCCTCGAAATAAAAAATCAAAGCATTACAAAAACGCTCAGCTCTCATCACCGTGCACTTCCCGAGTCTCCGACAGCTCACGCTACGTTGGCAAAGCTGTGATGGAGCAGTACACCTGTGTCCCTTCTAGAAAAAACCCACAGTAGGCTAAAAACGTTTCAGTTCTGTTAATACTCACTTCTCAGTCTGCAATTAAACAGAACCTTTCTTTAAAGAAAGGATTCCCTAAAATATTTTACACGCTTACAAACAGTTGTCTATTTCAGAAAGCTTTACAAATTCTTCCCTTTGCAAACATTCAGCTGCGCAGCACCAGCGAAGAGCTCCGGGTACAGCAGATGGTTAAAATTCTGCATCATTTTTAAGAGCCTAAGAGAAAGCACTGCCTTTTTTCGGGGGAGGGCGGGGGTGGAGGAGAGGAGAGAAAAAAGCTGAGAACAGCAATTTGCAGCCCCCTTTTTTTTTTTTTTTTTTTTCCTTGACAGCAGCAAGCTCCGCCTCAGTCTGGCCCTTCCTCCAACCTCTGCTAACCTAAAAACCAGCGCCAGCCTGGCAGCGGGCCAGGGATTCAAAAGTAAACATTATCCTCCTGCCATTTTTCAGTGCTGTTTATCATATCCTGATCCCCTTTTTTTCTTACCCCCCTCCTCCCGCCGCCCCACCTCGCCATTGCTGAATTCCCCATCTCTGCTCGCGGTCTGTCCAGCCCTGGGAGTCCCGCTCCGCTGCGCCAAGGCGAGCCTGCACTGCAGGGCGCGGTGCGAGCGCGGCTGCGGCCGTGCCCGCCGGGCGCACCTTCCCTCCCGCGGCACGGCACGGCACGGCACGGGATGGCATGGGGTGGAATGGGCTGGGACCCACCCGCTCCCCGCACAATGCACTCGCCTCTCTCTCTCCGCGCTGCAGCTGCCGGCACAAACGCGGCTTTTGCCTCCGCGGCTTTCCCGTTTTCTTATTTAATTGTGAGGGGAGTGCTTAAAGACCAGAGCCATCCAGGAGCGGCCGTGAGGGCGCCGCACGGCGCTGCACCTGACTCTTTGTTATCCCTCATCGCTCATCCCCGGTCCCTTCCGCTCCGCGCTTCCTCCTCCCACCTTGCGCTGCTCCTCGTTCATCAAGGCTCCGTAAGAAAACCAACCCGACTAATTGAAGTACTGCGCGTTAGGGGTTTTTACCTAGTCGTGCACTGCATGGTGTGGATAGCGGGCATACCGGCAGGAGGAGGAAAGGAGATAAAAAAAAAAAAAAAAAAAAAAAAGAAAAAAAAGAAAAAAAAGAGGGGTGGGGGGTGGGTGGAGTAAAAATAAATTAAAAATAAATACATAAGGAGAGCGAGCGGGATGGTGCCGCTGGAGCTCCCGAGCCGCCCCTCCGGCTGGGGAGGAGCGGGAGCGGGGCCGGGCGAACACGGCCATGTTGTGCGCGGGGTCAGCGCGGGGCACTGCGCTGTGCGGCGGAGCGCTGCATCTGTGGGCGACTCCGGTTATTTCCCTGCTAAATCCTCCGCCCCCACCCCCCTGCACATTCCTGCCCGGCAGAGCTGGATCTGGGGGTTATTTGTATTATTTCCCACTAAATCCATCCCCCCCCTCCTCCGCCCCCTGCCAGGGAACGCCGGCTCGGAGGCTTCGCCCGCACCCCCTGCTTTCCCCTCTCCGGGCAAGCGCAGGGGCACGGCGGCTCAGCAGCAAGGTCATGTGCCATCGGCCCGACGAACAAAAGCCCTTCCCTCGTTATTTATTTATGGATTTGGGGCGTGTTCCCGGTGAGGAGGAGCCTTTGTGCGCGCAGGTTTCACACCCACAGGGGCGCAGCGGCCGCGGCTCGTCCAGAGGCGCCCCGGGACAGCCCGCGGGCTCATTAATAATTGCTCGCCATCTCCATATTGAAATTGCGGAGCAGCGCATGATTAATTAAGGAGAGAAAAAAGAAAGGGGCGAGTGAGGGAGGCCCGCGCGGACCCGGCCGCGTTAACCCCTTCGCGCCCGCCGCCCGGGAACTCGCCGGGAATATTAATTAATGCTGCTGTTTGCGTGTCGGTAGGCGACCACGTGAGGCCTCTGGCACAGGCTCTCCAGAGCCGACGACTAATGAACAGAATTTCCTGCAATCCGCTCATCATCAGCTTTTCATTTGGAAAAAAAACCCTACCGAAAAAAAATAATCCTAAATCTCATGCAATGAGGCTGAAAGAGTATTTACAAGGCTATTTATATAAAGAGATATTACAATTAAAATCCTACAAAATGTGTAATTTAAACTCATCCGAGTGCTCCAAAAACATTTCCCACTGCATTACTGTGATTAACTCGCACGCGGAATCGCAGCTCCTCAGACAGAAATGGGAGTAATAAATACGCTCTCTACCGTAATCAAAATACAGAACAACCATTTTCCAGAGCGCTCCAACTTCACACGGTTCTGCCTCCCCCGAGGACTCGGTCACCCGGCTCCCCCTGTCACAGGGCCGGGGTTTGTCTCGGGATTGCCTGAGCGCTTCCGGAGGCGCTCGCCGGGAAGTGAAGCCGCGAAGCGCTCGCACGGCACCGCCAGCGCCGCTCGGCGGGGCCGCGCCCGGGGCCAAGGGGGCCCTGCCTTGGGGCACGCGCGCAAAGACACGCACGCGCGCGGCGGGAACGCGCGGGCCGGACCCGCGCTCTGGCGGCGCTGCCGCCGCACCCGGGAAACCCCCACGGCCCCAACGCTCCCTTCCCTTCCCTTCCCTTCCCTTCCCTTCCCTTCCCTTCCCTTCCCTTCCCTTCCCTTCCCTTCCCTTCCCTTCCCTTCCCTTCCCTTCCCTTCCCTTCCCTTCCCTTCCCTTCCCTTCCCTGTTCCTTTTGTAATCCTTCTCTTGTTTTACATCCAGTTGCTCCAGAATTCCACCTGTGACTCTCTGGCCATTTATTCCCATTTAATCTTTATTTCCCTTGGTTATTACTAAGCATCACTTACAGCCCTCTGCAGACGGGCCCTTCATTTGGCTGGGGGCTGTGTGGAATAGATGGACTGTGCACTAAACTAAAGCACCTTCTTTTGTGAAGGCAGGCACACATTCATTTGATTTCTTGACTCCCCTTCTTTTTGCAAAGTATGAATTCTGGCTGTCACCTGCTTGGTGGGCTGGCATAACTGCCAGATAGCTCCTATTTGAAGACTGCACTTTCAGTTGGTTAAAGAGTCTGCCAAACTCCAACTGTTTGGCTGCAAACAGCCCTCACCAGGTGTGTGCCTCGGGGATGACTTGTTTGAAAATCTTCAACCAAACATCTCAGGCCTTTCTGAGAAGGAGCCTATCAATGACTGCTTGGTCATGCTGCCTAATTAGGGAAAGCTTTTCTTGGAGAAGCTCCTGCTTGCCCCTGTTTGGAGCAGGGGTTAGGATGGGAGTGGCCTGGTAAGGAGGTGGAATTTGCTGCTTCACCCTGGCAAGGCTGCCAAGGTGAGGAAGCCTCAGCTTGTGTTCACTGGCCAGGAGCTTCCTGAGGTTTGACAAAGAAAATCACAAAGCCCTCACTTTCATAGACCATGCTGCTGGTGAGATGGAGACAAACCTGCCTGATACCAGACTCTGTGTCATTCCAAGGGATGGTGGAGCTGTCTGCCATGAAACCACCATCCTCTGCTCTTAATGCCTCTCCTGTGGCATTCAGACAGCCCAGGGCAAGCTGCTCGATTTCAGAATGGAAGAACTAAAACCATTAAACCAGAATACAAGGAAAAGAAGGGAGAAGGGCATCAGTAAAGTGACAGAGACTGGCAGAGCAAGGGAGGCAGGCTGGCTGCACAAGGTGGGAACAGACTCTGTCTGAGCAGGGAAGTTAAACAATTTGCAAAAAGAAACTGGGCAGCTTGGCTGGGGAAGCACATGGGGGCAGGTAGAGAACAGACAGTGCTGACAAGGCAGGGCACTGTCAGGGGAAAAGAGGGAATCACCAACAACTGTGCTGTTTGTGGAGATGCTTGAAATAGAGAATTATCTTCTCATTGCCATCAGATGGCTCAAGTAGCACTGTGGGATGGTCCAGAATATTCCACTCCTCCTGAAGACTCATTTGGATCTGAGTAGACTGCTACAGGATAAAATCTCTGCTCATGCCATTTGCTATTAACCCCCTCACCTAACCTGCAAAAAACTACTTGCTCAAGCATGTGCACTGACACACAGACACATGCATACACATGCCAAAGCTATATTGAAACAATGGTTAATCTTGTTCAAAGAGGATTAAAGTGTATAGAATCCAGCAGAGAAAAACAGGAATAAAATCTGCTGTGCAGCAAGCAGCATTTCTTGTACACAATTCTCACTTGCAGGCCTTCCATCTTTTCTGCTGGGGCCCAGCTTCAGGAACTGGGTGAAACAAAACAATGCCATTATTGGTGGCTACCCTATTTTGTATTCTCCTCACTAACAAGGTGCAGTTCTATGTCTTATTTGCTGGATGCTTCTCAAACTACCCATCAGAGCCTGAATTACAAGGTTTTCCTGTGGCACTATTTACCACTGTGGTCCTTGGATGCTTCTCAGAGATGCTCTAATTGATATTCACAGAAATCCCATGAGCTAAAGGAGAGACACTACCCACATTTTAAGGGTAAGACTTTGGCACAATCATCCTGTCCATCCTGTGAGCCCAAACTCCTGGTAAAGCACCACACATACTGGCACTGTGTGCTGAAAGCACCTTTCCCCTGGACCCTCTTGGCAGGGCCAAAGCCTTGCCAGAGTTCACAAGGAGTTCCATATGAGGAGCCAATATTAACTGACTTATAATTTGAGTGTGTTAAAAACAAAAAAGTAAAATACCGGCCCTCGTTGATTTCTGCCAAATACATGCCCTTTGTTCTATACAAAGCACAGTTCTGAAGCAAGCACTACCAGGCACTAGGAGGTTAGGGAGCATTTCCCATTATCCCAGCTTAATAAAACTGGTTTTCTCAGCGTTATACAATATAAAATAAAATCAGTTTTAAAAACTATTTTCTATCCTTTAGTATCTTTTTTTTAAGTACGTATTAGGATTGGGGAAGGTTTGTCCTGGGGGTGACTTTATGACGCTTGTATCCCCATTCATCTGTTTAGCCCAGAAATAAGTTTTGCACCTTTAAGATGGTTCTGAGACTGAAGTGGGGACAGAGAAGAAACGCAGAGTTTGTTATCAGGAACTGCACTCACTCCTTCCTGCCCCTGGATTGTGCTGTCTGCAGCACGCACAGTCAGCAGGACAGGGCTCTCCTTTGCCTTTAGTTAGTTTTTAGCTAGCTGAGGCAGAGAAGTTCCCTGGACTGTGGTTTTTCTTTTCCTTGGGCCTGTTTAACCCTGCTCTGCACAGAACACCCAGCAGAGCACCGGCAGCTCCAGCTGTGGGCACCGGGCCGGGCCTGGGCCGGGGCATTTCCAGCCCTGGAGGGACTGACAGAGACTGAGTGAGCTGAGCTACAGCCCATGGAGGGGCTTCCTGAGTTTGGCATCTCTACAGATTGGCAAGAGTTTATTGTTTAATATTGTTCATTTTTTTTTGTGCTGGGAAGGCTTTGCCTGTTAAATAAACAGTTTTTTTCCCCTTTTCTCCAAGGAAATATTTTCCTGAACCATCTGGGGAAAGGGCTGCTTGAATCTGTTTTCTAGAGGAATCCCTTTAGAGGTTTTCTCCCAAATTTGCCCTAAACCAGGACAAACTCAAATTTTGTACATTTGGCAATTCCAGTAATGCTTTGGGGAGTGTCATGGGCTGCTGGTCATTGCTGGTTTGTGTCCAAGCAGACACAGTGGGCACTAGCTGAGATCCACAGCTCCTGTAACTGGGATCCAATGGGCTCACTTGTGTGTGCTGAACTGAGGGCAAGGACTTCCAAGCGACCACCAAAAGCACCTGCCAGGCCAAAGTCAGCTTTCCTTTTCCTCTGGCACAAAAGGGAGACTGGGAGGCTGCAAGGAATGCACATTCCTTTCACACTGCCCCAGCCAGGAGGATCCAGGTCAGGGCAGCAGGGAAGGCCACAGTGCACTTACTGGCTGGCTGAGTTTGTGGTTATTTTGGATTATTGTTTCAGTAACACTTTTTTCACTTTTTTCTGAATTTTCATCCTTCTTGAGTACTCCTCAGTGTTTTGAATGCACCTAGAGCTGAAAGTTCTAACTCAAAGAAACCTGTAATAACATGAATGCTTATGCTAACTTTTACAGGATCCTTCAGACACCCCTGGAAGCAAACCTCTGAACGGGATAAATCCAGAAATCACAGGCAATATGCCTTCTGCAGTTAAATGGGAGAGTATTTAGAGAGAAAATAGTTTTTCAAGGTGAATGAGTTTGGCAAGAAAACTCCCTAAGAGATGGAACCCTAAATTCCTTTTTGCACAGCACAGGGACCTTGAGCCCCAAAAGGCAGCTGAGTCTTAGGCAGAATAAGCTTCTACATTGCAGCATAATGATGCCAACAGCAAGGACCCTGCACTAAGTGTGGGCAGGTGGCACCTTCCAGGAGGACACATGGTATGTTCTGGTGAAGAGCAAACAGTTGCCTGAATATATGCTAGGCACAAATGAAACTCTGAAACTGATGATATGGGCAAGATGTTGCTATTTCAAACACTAAGAACAGCATCTTCTCAATGGAATGGTGGTGGCCTTTTGGGTGGAATGTTCTTGGCACAGTTATAACCTGAAACCAGCCCTGATCAGGGCAAGCTTGACAAACAAAATTATTCCAGGAGAAAAACAGTTCAAGTAGTCCAAACAAAATCTGTAAAGGACTTGAGTATTATTTTGAAGGCATTCTTCTGATATGGAAAAATGAAAATTCAAGTTCCTCCCAACAAAGTATTTTTCTCATCCTTGCATCAGCTCAGCACTTATATTTCACCAGAAATATACTTACAAAAATCTGCTAAAATCACATTCTGGAATCCTAAATTACCTATGTGGAAGAAATGTCCTAAATAATCTGCAACTGTTGGCTAATGTGTGAGATGAGCATTTTCAATGAAAAAAAACCCAACAAAAACAGAAGAACATGAATGGGAAAGCAGCTCTTTCATTTTCCTACAGAATGCTGGATTACTTCTCATAAAATTCGTAATTTATAAAAATTTGTTTCTTTGGAGAAGGTACAAGTCATGCCATGTACTCTCATAATTAAGAAAAAAAATGAACCTGGTAAGTGATTTATTGATGAAAAAGTAGGGAAATTAGGAGTTAAACTTCCTGTGTTCTCAATGGACACTGTTAACTTTGAAAGGTGAAAAGGCAAGTGGGAAAAAAGGAGCTTAGGAGATGAGAAAGTACTGGAGCTTCCTTCTTAATGTCATTTCCAACACTCAGATGCAGGTAAACCTCTGTATAAGTCATGTTCTTCTTATCTAAACCTTGTAACAGCAGTATTCATATCTTCCAGAACAAGACATACACTCTTAGAAAGTAAGGGGTATTGGCTGATACCCAAGTAGAAAAATAAAGGAAGAAGTGGGATAAATCCCCAGACATTCCTCTTTCAATGGATTAAAAAAGTCAAAATCAACCACCCCTAAATTTAAACCAACCTATGCAAATGTTATTTCCTAGCTTTGGTTTCTTTTTGTCACAACATTGTTACTGAAATGTGGATGTTGGTTGATGAATTTACTTGTAGCACAGGAGTGTATGACAAGCAATGTTTCTGCATTTTGTCGTATGTCATTAGTTTCCTCCCCATAAACCATTCAGGCTGTCACTCAAAGATACCTTCCATGTGGTTTTTTTAGTCTCAATAGATTAAATTTTGAATGATTTAAAAATAAAGAGTGAAAAATGAGATGGTGTAGTGAAATCTGGGTTTATTCAATTGCACTTTTAAGGGTATCTTGATATTTGCAAAAGTGGCCAAGCAGATTGTGCCTGCTTGTTTTGATACAGGTACGTCTGTCAGGAATTCGTGCACAAGCTTGCAGGGGACTCCCAGGATTGTGTGTGTTGTAAAAGAAATCTGTATTGGTTGCTCCCAATCTAAATACACTTGTGACTAAAGCTCTCACATGCAGATAGAGATCTAGCAAATCAAAGTCTTTTTCCAGGAGCTGTAACTTATTGAATTTACATACAAAATCTAACAGGTGATTGAAAAAAAAAGTACATCAAAGAGTACTTGAACTCTACTGTAGTACACTCCTACCATTAGATCTTATTTTATTGAATGATTCATGCCTTATTGGCTTTTCTAGATTTGCTTTTATATTTCTGCCTTGCTATTTTAAGATGCATTATCTTGAATCCAAAAACTGCCATCCTACCTAAACCTATTTAGAATTTTCTATGATTAAATTTCATTGAATGACGATTAGTGAGAATTCTGGCTCTTTCACAGCACAGTCTGAGGGAACACACCAACCACAGCTTGGCACAACCCAAAAATGCCTTGCCCACCTTTACATTTTATAACATCAGGATGTGAAGGTATAAAATTGGAAGGATTTTTTTCTTAACTGAGAAAAACCAGTGGGAGACACACAGATTTGTGTTCAGCTTGCTCCTGACAGCAGAAAGCCTTGCAGTTTCCATACATTCATGTGTTATTTGTGCCACATGCAGGACACAGGACATGTCACCTCTGTAGAGATGGAACCCAGATCTCAGGGTGGGAGGGAGCTCAAACCAGGACATGCTTCAACCACAGACCAGTTCCTCTGGAACTTGACTGCTTTGCAGGAAATTCTCTAATTTGGAGCCACCACAGATGGCACAAAATCTGTCTGCACATGTAATTAGCAGAAAATGAACAGAAAATTGCCATTATTTGGGAAAGACCGGGGCAATAACTGAAAATAAAGCTTTAATGGACTAAAGTCCATTAAAGCTTTTACATTCCTTGCTTTCTTCACTTCAGATAAAATCCACTCCCTATTTAAAAACTCCTAGAAATCATTTCCTTGGTCATTTAAGGAAGCTGGAGCACACTGTGTGGTTTGAAGTTACCTGAATTCCTGAACTTTGAGGTGGCAGCAGTGGAGAGGGACTCTGACTTTGGGCCTGACCGTGTTGAATGCTTAGCAAAAACAAGGGGTTTGATTCCAATGCCTTTTGAGCAACAGCTCTTTTTACAAAATAAGTAAAAATCTTACATATTTGTAATATACAATCTCAAATTTTAGTTGAAGAAATAGCATTAAAAGTTATTCCTCTGCTGAGCAGTTAACAAGTATTAATTTAAAAAACCCATCACCTTATTGATTAACATAAAGGAAACATTTTCCTTTAAATAAATGCATATAGTAGTTTAATCTGTTTTTTTCACCAAAGTTCTGAGTCAGTGCAAGATTATTTCTAATGGAAAATCTCAGTATGCCTTTTCTTCAATAAAAATGTTTAAAAGATAAAATTCTTTAAAAATATGTTTTCTTACATTGCTAATTCCTGATAATTAAAAAAAAATCTTATGCTCACCATATTGAGCTCAGCATTTTGTAAATAGAAAAGTTTAAGATTAAAAAATCCATGTGTGTGAGGTTTGTTGAATAAAAATACTCCAGTTATTGGTCAGTTATTCAGTTACATCAGAGCACATGGTAAGCAAGTCCACATTCCTTTGGAACAACAGCTTCTGGTTTTGAGGTGTATTTTAGTGGCAGAAGAATATTAGTTGCAGTATGGGTTGTTGATTTATTGAACTGTAGAGGATAAAGCCTCAGACACTACCTAAACTGTGCAGGTGCTGCTTTGCCAATATTTCAGAGTATGTTCAGCAGAACATGAGCATATTTTCAACATCACAACAGGGTGCAGTCACCTCTTTCCTTGAGCAGCACTTCATGGGAGCTTTGGTACCAAAAGGCCCAAAGTTATACATGGGGAAAACAGGCATAAATAAATGTAAAATAAAAAAGTCTAAAAAATTTTCCACCCTCCAGCACCCACCCTAATGAAGGGCACAAGAGAACCTGATGGCATGAGGAGTCCCTTGGGAGTCTCAGGTCCCTTCCTCCTTCTCTTTCCCCTTCCCTCACTGAGCTCTCACACCACTCCATAGGCTGTGAGACATTTGGGATGTTTTCCTTCACCTGAAGTGGACTCAGTGGCTCAAGCAGCCCCTGAGGAAGGGCTCTGTCCCCTCTGCCACCCACTCCAGTGCCAGCAGCAGGAGATGAGAGAGGGGCTGGCCCCAGCTCTACCCAGGAGCCCCTGCCAGAGCAGCCAAGAGGATACAAGGAAAACGTGCGTCAGTATGTGAATGGCACAGGGCCACAGATCTGATCTTCTCAGTCACACACCTCACTCTTCTGGACTTGGAAGAGTTCAGGATTTGTGCTGGATTTGGCTGGGGTAGAGTTAAATTTCATCCCAGAACCTGGTAGTGGCTGTGTTTTGGATTTGTGCTGGGACAGTGCTGATAACACAGGGATGTTTCAGTTATTATTTAGTTTAGGCATGCACGGAGCCAAGGCCTTTCCTGCTCCTCTCCCACCCCACCAGGGACAGGACTGGGGGGCACAAGGCCTTGGGAGGATGCACATCCAGGAGAGCTGAGCCCAGCTGGCCACAGGGACACCCCAGCCCATACAGCATCAGTATACAAAGCAGTGGGGAGGAGGAGGAGGGAGGGGACATTTGGAGTGATGGTGTTTGTGTTCCCAAGAGCCTGTGAGCTGGGATGGAGCCCAGCTTCCCTGGGATGGCTGAGCACCTGCCTGTCCAAGGGAAGTGGGGAATGAATCCCTGGTTTTACTTTGTTTGTGTGCACACTTTTGCTTTCCCTATTAAACTCTGTTCATCTCGCCCCCTGAGTTTTCTCATTTTTCTCACTTTTTTCCCAATCCTCTCCCGAGTCCCACAAGCATGAGGGAGTGAGTGGCTGCATGGGGCTGAGTTTCCATCTGGGGTTAAATCATGGCAGAGTTTCTCACACAATGAAACCCTTGTTCAGCTGCAGAGGCAAAGGCTACTAAAATGACAAAGCAGCATCCCTATGAAGCAAACTACAGAAGCTCCCCCACCTTTCTCTTTCCAGATTTCAGAGAAGATCCTTTGCTGGGCTGGTAGAACACTGATAACTCAACGAGGGTCAGGCTGTTTCCCATCAGCCAGGGACACGCCCTGGGCTGTGCAGGGACAAGGCTGGAGGCAAACACCCCCCTGAGGGCAGCTCTGACACAGTCTGCTTACCTTGCTGGAGGGGAGACTGTCTGGGCCTGAGCTGTCATTCAGTTCAACCATCTGGCATGGAAAAGCAGAGCATGCGGCTCAGGACTGCAAGCTCACACTTGTTTCTAAGTCATCATTGGCCAATACCTATTCCAAGCTCCGTGGTGAACAGCTGAACACTTACACAGACATTGTGAAAAAGAAACTTTTTTCATGCATAAATGACTGTGTGTATCAATTGTGGGGCAAACATCTTCCACTTCAACAAAAACCTGGCCAAGGCAGTGGTCAGGGTATGAAAGACTGCAAAGTACAGTGCATTATTTTCAACTTCTAGTCACTTTTTTTGGGATGGTTTTAGTTGTTATTAGTTATTTGTTACCTGCTCTCCAGAATTTAATACGGATATTCATTAGTGTTACAGGAATACTTGAGAGTTCTTCTGAATTTTAGGGCACTGCTGTGGTACTGTGCACTCTGGAAAATGTACAGGGTTAATAGAGATATTAATGAGGAGAAATACAATACAGGACAAGAGCAGTGGTTTGGGGGATGGGTTGCATCTTTGGGGAAGAAGGAGAGGCTAAGAAATAAATTAAAATGCTGTCTTTAAAACAAGCTTAGTAACACAATGTGAAACTAAAGTAGTATCTCAGACTTTAGAGGTCCCTTTAATTCAAGAGCTGTGTGATTTAGTGTTACCTGCTGTTATTTCAACCTCAAGGTAACCAAATATTGGCAAATATAAATAAAAATGGGGGAAGAAAGAAAACAGAGCTACAACAACCATGGAGCTAATCAAAGAGTGCTTCCTGAGAATAAAAAGATTTTCTTTCTAAAATGTAAGTCAAAACTAATCATAAGAGCATGATGTGTGGTACTTTCACCACAGCTGAGCAAATAATGCCCTTTTACGTTGATTGTGTGAGGCTGATATTTGGAGCCATCACCCTAACAGTTGCATTTGCTTGGGATGGTCAGGAACAATTAAAATGTTTCATTTGAAAGAAAATTCATGTAACTCTTTATTTATTATTTAACTAATGGGAGGGGCTCTCATCTATAAATGTTCATCTATTATTTAGAAAAGAAAATGCAGTACTGTGTTTTGTTTTATATTTCAGATGATTTTCTTATCTGCAAGGGCAGAATGTAACAGTTTACAAATGAACAAAAATAGCTTTTGAAAGGTACTACAGTATTTTCCAAATGACAATGTCTCTGAAAAAAATACATTATGCCTGAAACATTCCCTCACCAAAACAGAAGATTGCAAATAAATGGCATTATTTCACACAAGGAAGTTATGATGTAAAACCTGCAAAGATCTCTGTTTTCTGCCATTAAGCATGTTATGCAGAAGGTCTGTCATGCACCTTTCCCCACCTGCCATGAAAGCTCTTGAGGCCTTGACCAGAGCATCCTCAGCCAGAAGGATGAGACTGTCAGTGTAGAATGCATTATAATGGGATATGATGCTCTGGAAAAGTCTGATTTTCCCCTGAACTACCTGGCTACTAACTAATCTTTCTCCCACTTACTTTTTGTCAGCTTAGGCTCACTCTCCTTGCTCTCTGATGCACCCAAAACTAGGGAACTAAAGTCAATTTTTATGCAGGTCATTCTGTCTACATCCTGCCACCCATTACCTTATCATGTGTTATGTCTTTCTGGGGTTGTAACTTACTTACAGCATTTATTTGCACAATTTTACATCAGAAGAGTTCCTGCTGAGATGCCCTGAACTCCACAGAACAGAGTTCCCCAAGCCTCTGGTTTCTGTAGCTTCTTTGGAGGCTGTAGAGGTGATGCCTCTACAGCTGAGCCATTCCAAACTCCTTTTCCACCTGCCCCCTGCTAAGCAGGACTCAGATGCACTGAGGGATGGAGGCCTGCATGCCCAATTCACATGGAATTTTTGCAGAGCAGCCTGCAAGTGTCAGATCCATCAAGAATTGCTTTCGAAGAGCAGCTCCCAGTCTTCCCTGCCAATTACTAGTTGGAAGGCAGAAATTAACCAAGATAGAGAAGCTTTAAGGCACATCAGGAGGCTAAAAGCACGGTGCATATTTGTAACTTTTCATTCAGGATGTAGATTTACCAAATTTGAAGTGCCACAGGATGTTTATTGTGTGTATTGTCTATAAAATGGTATTACTAAAGCATCTTCTGCTTTCAGAAAGCTGCAAAGGCCAGCACACTTTCTTTATACATTCATAAGGTTTCCTATACACATGTTGGTGAACTTGCTTGCACTCCATTATTATATCCAAAGACAGCAGCCAGCAGCTATTCACAAGTGCTCAGAAATGTGTTAGCAGTCAGCAAGTGAATTAATTTTTCTGTTTGAAAATTCTTTCAAGAACTAATACACTACAATAACAATAGAACCTTTGGCACTCTTACCCAGACCAGTGTTTGGACACCTGACCTGCTCCAGTGAAGTGTGACAGCATCTGTCACCAGCCCATGTCACACAGCATCTCCCTGCAGCTGGGAACTACTTGAGGGACACAATTTCTGTAAAGGCAGGTGGAGAACTTCCCTGCAGGAATGGGAGCACACACTCCACAGCTTTTCCCTGCCAATACCAGAACTCCAGGTGTGCAGCAGGCCCTCACTCACTGGCAGTGGGAATTATACCTGGGAAATAATCTTCCAGATACTTAAACCTACAGTACATTTAATACAAGACACTGGTGGCATAACCAGATTTATGAGTCCCTTTGAGTTATGGAATGATGACAGAAATGCTGATATAATCTACTTTAGTCTCAACATTTTAACACCAGTTACTTTGGTTACCAAAGGTTTTGCTGTGCAAAGATCAGAGTGCTAATAAGTGTTAAACTCCCTAAAACTATTTTACATGTTTCTTATGCAATGAAATGCTACAATTTTCCAAAGTCTGGTATCTCAACACTTTCATAGACTTGAACCTGTAACTTGCACTCGAGTGAAGGCCACCTGAGGAATAGAACTGTTATTCTGCCAAATTACCTGATCCTCACACTCTGCCACTGATTCTGGACTGAATACTGCAACTACTGTAATTCTTTACTTAGAAAAAACCTTATTTTGTGGTATATAATACTTTTCTGTTAGATTCCTGCCCCTCTGAGGAAACAGAAAATTTTGCAGGTTAGAGAAAATAATGAAAGAGCTAGATTAATGCAAAAAAATGCATGAAAGTAATTTCTCTAGCTGATATCACCATGCTGCAAAACAGGACAGCAACAATAAATCCATAGCATGTACACAGCACCAATATGTACACCTGGAAGCTTATATAAAGAAAGCATGTTCATCAGAAAAGAGCCAACTACATTTGGTCCTTGGTTTTGGTTCATTTTTGCATTGTTTAGAAGTACCTACTTTGAGGTGAAGCATTATAAAATGCATTTCAGAGCAAATTATTCCCCTGTATTTCTCGGGTAACTTAAAATCTTCTAGCAGGAGATGCACACAGAGAAGGAGTGGCTGCAGAACCAGAATCATCACCATTAAAAGCAATTAAAATGCATTATTTATCTTTCCAATTATTCTTTGAGTGACCCCTCTACACTGTAAGAAGTGCCTAGCTGGAGCTTTCCCTCCATCAGCAGCACTCTGCCCTCACCCAGGGAAGAGAACACTCCCCACAAGCCACAAGGAGCCCCAGCCAAGCATGGCATCTCCCCCTTCAGACACCCAAAATTTACACAGGGTGGTCAGACCTGGCCACATTCCAGGCTAACATTCTCTGCAAAGTAAAAATCCTTTGGTTATGTCAGAAAAATCCCAGAGGGACTATATACAACACCTAACTCAGTTGCACTTCAGGCAAATACAAATCCAGTAAACGCAACAAGTGCAAATCTCCCTTGCAAGGAAAAACAGTTTATATGAAATGTATATGGCTGGAAATCCCCTCACTGCCTTTCCCACATATTTCTATGCCACACTTCTGTTTACTCATTCTCAGCCTGTGGCTGCACCGTCCCACAGGTCACCTCTAAGTGTCAAAGCTGGTGCTCATGTGGTGACAGCAGGAAGGGCACGGAGGGGTCAGGCTGATCTACATCTTGATACAAGGAAAGAAACCATTTTTCTCCTGTGTCTCACCAGTTTCCTACCCTGGGTTCATCTCCAGGCTCCCATATGCCATTGCACCCTTCCAGCTTCCACTCCTGCACACAATCCAGCTGGGAGTGCCACAGTGCACTGGGACAGGAGAACCATGGTCACAACTAAACCCACTTCTGTTTAGGTTTGGTGTTATTAAGTGTAAAAAACATCCTGTTTTTACAGGGGGCAATTGGTGAGAAACACAGCTCAATAACAATACTGGCAAGGGAGATATTTCTTATATGGGACAGGCCTGGGGCTCCTGTGCTCCTTTCCACTGCCTCTGGCAGGGCCAAGGAATTCAAAATGCCTTTGACAGGTGCAGCTGCCCTGTGTGTGCCTTTGACTTGAACTTCAGCAAAGGCACAAACAAATACAGCAATCAAAAGGAGACTGTCCTCCACCCAATTCCTCAAAGAACTCTTGCTCAAGGAACTACTTGTATTCATACCAGAAATATCCTTAAACTCATGTATATAGCAGAAATGAAAAAGGATCAAGCAGTGCCATGATTTCTGCATTAATATAATTAAATTCATTTCAAATAGTGTTGGTAGAGGCCACATTTCATGGTGCAGTTAGTCCACATGGATGTGCACCAAGCAGTGAAGTACTACACAAAATTCTACACAAGTTTAGGTTTTAGATTGTCCTCCCTTCTCATCCAAGCTCCTTGGGATAAAGGCCTCTCCTGGCACAGGGATAACCTCCCTGGAAGGTGAGGCTCAGTGGGCTGTAAGCAGTGTCAGGGCATGTAAATACTTGTAAATCCCTGGCTTTTCTGGATGTCTACAAAGTGCATAATAACACAATGAGGAAAAGGGCCATTTGTTCTAATACTGAAATATGCCATGCATCTTACCTCTTCAGAGTTTGCTGCTGGGGTCTGAACACAGCCATCAGCCCTGGGGCAGACCTAGCAGGTGCTGAAAAACACAAGGGGAGAGATTCACTGACCATAAGATCAGTATTGGGGAAAAAAAAAAAAAAAAGGGAACAAGTAGAAGAAAACTAAAGCACTAGGTAAGAAAACCCCGTGTCTTTTTTCCACCTTAAAATAAAGCAATTCTCCAAGGCTGATTTATTATTTTTTCTCTCTAGAAAACTGCAAATTCTAAAAAACCTTATCCATAGGGTCACTCACACTGCACACCTAATTAAAGGATTTGTCACCACCCAAAATTACTGTGATACGTCAGTGCTCTGCTTGCTCCTTTTCTGTGGCACTGAAATCTCAATATGCAATTTCTGTATTTTCCCTCAACTATTCGAAACCAATTCCACAAAACAAAACCAAATCCAAAAATCCACCTATTGATCATGGCTTCAACTGCAGTCCAGGACATCCAAGGGTATCCCAGCTGTGCCTGTAACTTTGGCTTTCACTTAGGAGCAATCCAAGGGGTTTAGGAGCTGGTGGAAACCACACCAATAAAAGCACAAAGTATCGTAACAGCTGCGTTTCTGACATTAGCGTTTATATAAATACAGCATCTTTCACACTAGGTCAGAAAACAGTGGGTATTTTTATAAAAATAAATCTGTTTTCTACAGCAAGCAAACCATTAGAGACTCTTCAGTTTGTGTGCTTCTCACCTCCTTAAAATTCCAGAAACAAGGGAAGAGCACATGCGGATGCATACACACACACACGTCAATTAGAAGAAAAATGCCAAGAAATGATTAATGTGGTATATCTGATACACTATGAAAGAATTAGTCACTTTAAAGAATAAAAAAAAATTACCAAAAAGAAGGCTCTTTTGAGTGCATCCTGTACCAAAACACTCAGCAGGGTCTGAGAGAAAAAGAGAAATTTTTATTATTCTAAAATAAGAATATAGTTACATGTTTACAATGTAGCTGAGATGCTTTGTTGCTCTTCATCTTTTTTCAGAGCTAGCTACAAAGAAGCTTCCAATACATCACATCCATGATTATGAAGATACTTAAAATCCCAGAAAGGGACTTATCAAATTACCCTCTGATTACACTGAATGTTTTACAGTCAGATCACTGCTCACCTGCATCCAGAACTTCATGCTAAAGGAAATAATTTGTGAATGAAAGAGCTATTTTGTCACATGCAAAGTGCTTTATGCTTTGCAAATTCTTGGGAAAAGTAGGTAAATCCTCCACCTCCCAACCATGTTGTAACTCTAACAGGATTGAATGCAGGTGCTAAAATCATACTGGTTTTGTATCCAAGAGTCATAACTGAGATGCTTGTAAGTATGAAGGGCATGAGAAAGTTAGAAAAAAAAATTTGATTCAGATAAAAGGCTGCAGCTAAAACCTTGGAAATTGGATTTCTCTGCATCTCTGTCTGTACCCAAACCTTAGCAGTTCCTGGAGAGTGTGGGATTCAGCCTCTGGTTTCACTGGGTGATGGCCCTCACCCAATCACTGTATTAAATATTTATTTGTCTATTCTGAAGCTAAGATTCACATTAGATTTCAGAGCATGACTACATTTGCAGTCAGTTATCATTGTTCCTTTACTAGATACTAAAGCCATGGAGCAGTGAATGAGCTTTAGGATGTCTCTAATTGTGGAAAACATTCTTAATAAATCAATCATGATTGCATTTTAAAAATTATTTTACAAGTGGTAAAGTATTTTGCTTAATAAAATAGTCAGAACTGACTGAAATATTTATTTAGTAAAACAAACTGTTTTACTAAATAAAAACAAAAAAAAACCAAACTGTTTTTTTAAAAAGTCAAAAAACCCTCCAACCAAATGATGGCATGTTCTTAGACTAATTTCCAGCAATTTTATGCTGTTTGCCCCACATTAGTAGTTGTGTAAGCTGAAAAAGATGGTTCTTGACTATTTTTTTTGGTGCTTACTAGGATTCTAACTGTGGAGTCTTTTTCAATTATTCCAGACTATCCTCCCCTCACTATTTTATGTGATTTTTGAAAATGTTTATTTTAGGAGCTGCTTTTCCCCCAAAAGGTTTGATATTTTGTAAACATTTCCATGTAAAACATGCTTTTGCTCTCTGCATGTGTCTTACCCAAGCTGGCATTTAAAATAACGTTCCCAACTGGATTTCCAAGGGTCAGATGCAAGTTGGCAAGGCAGAGACAATGAGCTGATTATACCTTTGCGTTTGCTTTGGGGCGATTGTTTGCAGGCAGTGCAGCTGAAGAGTTAAAGCCATGTGCTGAATTTAAATCTATAAACATGAACGATGGTGCCAAGTTGGCAGCCAATCCTGCATTCAAAAGGAACGGGGCTCCCTGGCTGCCCCGAGGAGGCAGCAGGAGGAGGGGGAGCTGCTGCCTCCCCAGGCTGCACATGCCATGCCCCCAAACAGCCCCTGCTCTGCAGAAAGACTCTTTGCAACAGAACAAGAAAGGTCACAGCTTGCATTTCAATGAGCATATTAAAAGGAGATCTGGCATTATTTTATTCCTTCATAAGAAAATTCTCAGATCTCAAGCTACAGCTATAAAGATAAGTGGTTTTTGTAACTGAGTTAAAATCAGTCCAGCTCAAGCGGGGCTTACGGGTTTCAGGGAAATGGGCTGCAGTGAGGCAGCCTGGAAATGAGATGTCAGCTCCCAGCAAAACTGCAACAGTATCCTGCACAATGCGTTCAGACACACCATTTAAAATTCAAAATGCAGCTTGGAAGGAATCGAATTACACTGGATAAATCTATATTTCATTTCAAGAACTGTAAAAGGCCATACCTTCTCTAAAATTAGAGGATGAAAAACAAAGCTAAGGAAATGCTTTCTTTGGGAAAGACAGTCTTTTCTAGTATGTATTTTAAGCTTTGATTGCAAGCTCTCAAAAGATCAGGCTGTTGGTGATATACCAAAGTTTTCAGGAGATATCTTTATGAGTGTACATTAAAGCTACATGAACAGTTTTCAGTTTTTTGAATCCTAAAAGATGCCAACTCTTTGTCAGGCTGTACACAAATGAAGGTCTCCATACCATCTCTGGATCTAGCTAAGCAGGAAACATTTCAGGATGTAACCCAAACATACCTAAATAGAAACAGGAAGAAAAAAGAGCACCCAAACCCAAACCAGAAGGGAGATTAAGCTAATGCAATGTTTTCTGTTAAAGGACAAATGTCATCTTTTATTCAGCTGGACTCTTTTTCACAGAGGAGAAAACGCCAGCAGCACCCCAGTGCAGTGGTGAGCAGTGCCCTCTCACTGCCTCCAGACGCACGGACATTTGATTTGCTGCTGATTAGTGTGGGCAAAAGAGGGGGGGAAGCTGGCATCAAGTCACATCCTCCATCTTAGTCCCAGCTGGTACCAAGCTCCGAAGGAACAAAGCGACTTCAGACAGTGCGATCATATATTCATGACCAAGGAGAAATATAAAAACCAGCACGTTTGAATTCCTGACAACCATAGAAGAATAGTGCATTGGCATGTTGAATTTTTCCAGCCAGCCTTTGCTGACCTATAAACCTTTGTGACTGGAACAAATGCAAATAGAGCTGACTTGCCTCCCAAACTACTGAAGGGTATTCAAGCCCAGTTGTGTCTAACAGGCTAACAATAACCCACTGTCCCACCCATGCAAAACACACAGTCTGGGAAAAACAGCTTTAGAAAAGCACTTGACGGAGACATAAAGTGCAGACTATGCCAGAAAAAAAAAGCGCCATCTTTCTTTTTTTATACTTCACCTAAAATTCCACAATATAAAGTAATATAGAGTAAAGTTATCTAACTATTAAAAGAAGAGTGCACAGTTTTAAAAATAGGCCGGAAATTGGCAGCTGAAAAAAAAACCAGGAACTGCACTGTCTGAAGTCCCATCGGCTTCAGCCGCCAAATTTCATGCCCTAAAAGCAAAGTTACAGTAAATTACAAACTTAAAAAATGGTTGTATGCTTGTAGCAGTGGGGAACAAAGCAACACAGACCCCCTTACGGATCTCTTTATTGTAAAAAATCAGCCCCTTTTTATACCTTTAATTTTAACCTAAATGAAACCAAACCGAGACTTAACTGAACAGAAAGAAGGCACCCGTTGGCTGGCTCAGCTGCCATGCTGCACGCCACGCATCCCCCCAGCCAATCAGCTTCCTGCTTGTACACGGTCCATGTGTTCCTCCAGCCAATCCCAATCTCACTTCCAGCTGACTCTCTCCTCACCCATAATGGCCTCTCGCCTCCCAACCCACTCCCATCCCTCCAGCTCTGCCTTTCCCATGGGACCTTCTCCCGATCACAAGCCTTAACCACTGCAATCATTCTGACCCCGTATCCTACACAGGCTAACCAACTGCATGCCAGCACTGAACTACACTACACTTCAGCAAAAGTGTATCCAGAGTAAAAGGTCTGCTTGACTACAAATATTCCAGGATATTTAAGTGATCACTATTCCTGTGGTTTTACTCAGTGAGTGGAAATAACTGAGATGGTATTGAGTACTCCAGCTTCCATGCAGGCCCAAAAAAAACTTCAGGCGAGGAAGATCCAACTCTCCAAGACACAGTAACCCAACAAAATCTTTTTGAATCAGAGAAAGCAAATAAGGCACCACTGCAAGGCATTTACTCAGTGAAACAAGTAATTTTTCTTCATGAGGGAGCTAAAACAGGGAAGTGGGTGGCTCTTTTCCAAAGTATTTGCATGCCCTTGCTATCCTTGTATTTGGCTGAGTACAGGTCTGTGACTCAATGGGACCAAGCAGCCTTCCCTTGGTCCACCTTCAGCCCAAGTCCCTGTGCAGATGGAAAGGCCTGAACAAGAGCACAGGAATGCAGGGGAAACATGGTGCTACCTCAGTGCTCCTGCTGCATTAGGCAGAACCACTAGGGATGGAGTCTGGCCCCAGACTTCCACCTGAGCACTTTCCCCTTATCATACAAATTTGTGTGTCTAATTTATCCTCCCTTAATTCATCCATCTAATTCCCTGAAGCTGTGGATGTAAGCAATGAAGGAAAAGGAGCACCCTATGATGAGCACTCAGATCACCAGCTCACTGCTGAGCTGAGCAAACTCCTGGTCTGGAACTGAGCTTTAGTCCCCAGCTCTCACCTTCCTAAAGCAGGAAGGATCCAGCTCAGAGCACCAGCCCTCTGAGCAGATGCCATGAGTCTTTTTGCATTCAGCAAACTACTTGCGTCTCTAAAATTGATTGTGTGCAAATGCTTGGATTCTGAGCATGACAGATACATTTTTGAAACTTTTTTAACATCTGGCTTTTAAGAACAGAGCGTTAAGGAAAGCTGAGAAGATTTGTCTCAAGTTTCCATTAAAGCGCGTATGACATACAACCATTTCATAAACATTCCCCCATTCCCTCGCGAAAAAAAACCCAGAGACAACTGGCAGCTAGAATAGCTTAAAAGATACCACAAAAAGAGAAGCTCACATTTCCATCACCTGGGAGAAAAAGGTAAGGCAGAAGCCTTGTAAGAGGCTACTGAATTTGCACAGGAAGAGGGAAGTCTCTCCTGGACCAAACATCAATGTCTGTGCACACTGGGAGGTCTAAAGCAGAGTGTGGCTGCATGTGGAACCACTTCAGAATCCCTGCCTTACATGCAGGGACAGATGCTAAAGATGTCCAAAATAAGTAACATATCTGTGGGGAATTCCCAGCAATGAACTTAAAAACCTGCCATTCTGGCATGTTCCTTATGAAAGGAGATCCATATCCCCAACTCTCTTGGACACTCAGGAGATTTGGGCTTGGAGCAGCCCACAGGGTGTTTAGGCTGGAATCCATCCCATGAGTAGCAGCTGCCTCTGTTTGGAACCAAGAGTGACTTTTGAGCTGCTTGTGCAGCCAGAAGAACAAGAAACAACAACAGGAGTTGTCTTCTTAAGGGACAGAAGGCATTCTCCACCTCTAGAGCCATTACAAGAGGATCCTAGATGTCCTCAAGATGTAACATGCAGAGGCTGAAGCTTTCAATCCTTAAGTTTTCATTATAAAGCAAAAACACATCCCAAAAATAAATTACATTCCACCACACTGAAATTGAAAATTGTGAAACAAAAGCAGGTATTTAATTGAAAGCCACTGACAGTTGTCTCTTCCTTGTGTTTCTGCATAACTGTATTTTGTTTTTAAATACTTTTTCAGTGGTATTGGTATTGATCCTAATTTGTCTGGATTTGCAGCATTTATAGGCATTATGCAGCTGAAGCCTGTAGAAAGACAAAGAGGAGAACATGAAAGGCACATCTTCCTTTGGTTTTTTCATTCCATGTTTGCTAAAGGTGTTAGTGTTGCAGAGTGTCAGCAATATTCTGCCCTGTGATGAAATCAAGAATGAAGCCAAATTACCATTACTCTAGCTTAGAAACAACTAACAGATAGCTCTGCAAAAACATAAATATGTGAAAAAGGGTGTTTTACATTTAATGTGATGCAGCAAATTTATTCTGTGGATTAAAGTTTACCTCTGAAGCATACCTTAAAACGCACAGCTTTTACGGATGTGCTACAATGTGAAAAACAACTATACTTCTTTTTTTAAAATTTTCCTGCTACAATTCCAAGGACTTGAAGGGTCACATGAGCTTCAAAAGCATTAACTTATCTAAAACTTTCATCTTATCCTTGCTAACTTTTGAAATATGGAAGCAGGCGAAGCACAGTTGAAAGGTGAGCTCCCAGCTGTGGCGCTGCTCCGGCACGGGGCTGCAGGATGTCTCACACATTTGTTAGAAACCTTTCGGAAATGCACGGGCTCTGTTTACTCAAACCAATCAAATCTGACACAGAAAAGCCTCCTCAGTCTCTCCTGGGTCAGGGCACTGCTCCATGCACCCCCTGGCTCTCAGTTCACATCAGCTCCTCCATGCAGTCATTCCCAGCACTGTTTGCTGTGGGGTGGAACACATCTCCCAAAGGTCTGCTCCCCTGGACAGCTCCGTGACTGATTACAAGTAAAGCCAATAAAGTAGCGGTAAACACCACGGTTCCCTTCATTGTATTTTTTGTGTCCTTGCTCTTTTTTGAAAGCACTGAAAATTCTTATTAATGCCAAAACCAGACATGACAAAGCCATTTAGTCTTTCCTACCTGTGGACCCACAGGGGATACTATGAACACCTAGCCAGAAGAGCTTGAATTTACATGACACTTCACATACGTGTCATGTCTTACATGAAGCTGAAAGGTGGGGAAAAAAAGGCCTTCATAGAATTTTTTTTGAAACAGAAGAATTTATCCGTGATCCCTTTTGCCCTTCTGAAAGAAGAATACCTGAGTAGGTGCTTTGGTCAACTGAACTTTAAATTCAGCTAAATGGCCTCTTCAGTCCAAGGGTCTCCTGATTAAATTTCTTCATATAAGATGGGGAGACCATCAACAGTAGAGATTAGATGTACTACAAAAAGGTACTAATCAGAATGCTATGAGTGCTGTGAAAACATCAGCAAGCTAGGAAGGCCACAGATGAGACAAATGCAGACCCAGCACTAGGAGAATGGTAAGCTCAAGAATGAACTCAGAAAACCAACCACCTTTTAGGTGCACTGTCCTGAAATTCTTGGCCAGTGGTTTTCTATTCCTAGCAGGCTGTTGCTTTTTTTTGAATCCCAAAGGCAGCAGAGATTTTCCACCCATCACTGTATGAAGATGGCCCAGGGTCTCCTTCTGCCACTCCCTACTGCAGCATTCTCAAGGGTGAAACTGGGCCCATAATCACAGGACCAGCAGAGGCAGAAATGCTGAAGGACAGACACTTGAGAAAGAACATTTATGGAGAATTACATTTGTTGTTGGCAAGGCAAGCCAGAGTTGATTTGGGTTAATGAACCAAACAATTATCAGAGGAACAAATCAAAACCACATACCTTTGGACACTTCTTTTACTAACTCACAGCTACAACACTACCACCATGTCTTGGTTATACACAACAGAACAGCCCTGAGACCTTAACTCAGTGCCTGCCCTTGACTCAAATCAAGCACATGAGAGAACTGTCCCAAAGACCCAAAGTGGGGATGCCTCTGTTCCCATTTTCCTGCAGACAGTAACTCCAGCCTGGAATGGACTCAATCATTCCAGAGCTACTGACCCACAAAGTGCCTGCCAAGTGGGAGAGCTTCTCCAGCTTTACTGACACATGAGGAGTACCTGTGCAGCCTAACATCCCCTGGGGCTTCCAGCCCATACATCTTTATGCTCCTTTTAGAATTTTCTGCGCTGTGGATTTGGTAGTCTCCTTTCTTTACTAAGAAAATTATCTCTGACAGACAGTTTAAGCACGTCTGACTAGTAAATGTGAGGAATCATCCCTGTTCCTGTGCTCCTGCGAGCTGGCAAATTTTCTCATTCACTCACTGCTCAGCTTTAGTTTAACTCATCCCTATTTGAACAGAAGAGCATTATCCCACTGTTGAGGGGTTAGGATTTTTCCTTTAGTTTCTTTCTCTCATGGAATTTTGTCCCATCTGCTGCTTAGAAATAAAAACAACCGGTACTTAACAGAGACACAAAACTTGGCCAAAGTGGGAGAAGGGTGCAGCTGGCTGCTCTCTTGACTGGGGGCTTTTCTCTTGAGAAGGGCAGAGTTACTGTGAGATTTTGGCCTGGTGGTGAGGGGTTGGGTTGAGCTGAGCTTGGCTGAGCTCCTCTCACTCTCTTGCCATCTGCATTGGGGGAGAAAGGTTGAGCTCTTGATTACTACAGGGAGAATTCACTGCCATGACCAGAGCCCAGCCCTGTATTGCTTCTTCCTTACTGTGGGCGAGCCTTTGCTCGTACAAGTGGCCATTGGACCGGGACCTTCTGAACTACCTCACTAGGAAGGACCCTCACCATCTACACCATTGGACTGGGACCTTATTAACACCTTACCTCACTAGGAAGGACCCTCACCATCTACACCATTGGACTGGGACCTTATTAACACGTTACCCCACTAGAAAGGACTCTCACCGTCTACTCGGGTGCCTCAGCGGAAAACCCGGGACCAGGAACGCCTCTGAGGGGGCCATGTTTGTGAGCCCGGCTGCCGCTCCCCAGCCGCTTCTCTGCCACTGCCCTGGGTTTCTCACTAAGCTGTGACCCCACATTCCCTGCCTGCCAGGACACCCACGGCTCCTGCTACAGCTGTGGAGCTTCTCTTACATTTTGTTTGCTGCTCCAGGCCCTGCCCATCCCTGCCGTTCCAGCCGCCGCTCCGAGGCTCCCGCTATGGTTGAGGCCATGAGGGCACCGGGACCGCTGCCCCTGCGGGTTTGCCGAGGAAACCCCGTTTCCATCCCGCCGGCCATGGCCCACGTGCAGAGAGGCGCTCGCGCCACAGCGCCCCCTGCAGCCGCGGGGGAACCATTGCAGCCACCCTGCATTGCATTGTGGGGCACCCTGTGGCAGGAAGGAATGGCAGATCTGACTCCATGTTCTCAGAAGGCTAATTTATTATTTTATGATACTATAATATATGAAAGAATACTAAACTAAACTATACTAAAGAATACAGAAAAGATATTACAGAATGCTAAAATGATAATAATGAAAACTCGTGACTCTTTCCGATGCAGTTTGGCACTGATCAGTCAAGGAGTGAAAACACTCACACCAGAAACCAATGAAACAATCACCTGTGGTAAACAATCTCCACACATATTCCGCATGTGAGCACAACACAGGAGAATCAAATGAGATAAGAATTTGTTTCCTTTTTCTCTGAAGCTTCTCAGCTTCCCAGGAGAAAAATCCTGGGCGAAGGGATTTTTCCAGAGAACGTGAATGCCGCAGCCCTGCCCGGCCGGGAGCCAGCAGCGCCCCTGCTGGCTGTGCCCAGAACTGCACCACAGGGGAAGTGCCACAGCCAGGAGAGGCTCGGACTGAGTTTATCTGACACTCCTTTTCCCATATTTTGCCTGGTTGCCCCTTAATTTCAAAGTAATAATAATTCCAAAGGAAGGAAGTAATATTTTACCATTCTAAGAGAGGTTCCTGCCTTCTCTGGCAAACATCTGTCTTTGAAATCAAGACACCCACGTTGGGACAAAGAGAGTAAATCTGGTCCTCAACACAGTATTCTGTTCTGAAATAAAAAGTTCAAATTATAAATAATTCAAGATTTGAATTCTGCATCTAATTCTATGCAGACAGGCTTGTTTAGAGGAAGTGCAAAGAACAAGTAAAATAGATAAACAAGGACTGTATATAGGATTTCATCCACAGTCAGCCTCAGAAATTGCTTAGCATTTGGAGAGCACTTTGGATTGAAGTGTTAACTCTGAGGTAGTTGGGTTTCCTTCCTCAGTCTAAAAACTGAAGGTTATTTGTACCAATCCATTCTGGAGAGCGGCCAGCTGTCATATAAACATGCACACCTGGTAAACCTCTTGTGTAAAAGCGACAATTCATACTGACACTGCATTTCTCAGAATATTATAAGCAAGAACCTGACAGAAGTATAAGCAAGTAGTAAATTTTACAAGGGACAGTGAGAGAAGGTATTCTTTCAGGAGGAGTGCCATGGAAGGGTTTTGCCACAGGATTTGGGGTGTGAAGGCATTTTGGAGCAAGAGGTATTGATGAAGTTCTGTCAGATCGAGTCACACATGGTTAAAGATATAAAAGCATAGATCTCTGTATAAAAAAATACATGTTTAACAGGTGCAGCCAACTTAAAAGCAGTGATTTCCCATAAATTTAAACAGCAAAACTTAGGGGGAAAAAAAAAATTTTTACACTTCTGATCAGATCATCAACATTTATACCTTTGAAAACTCTAACATGTTGTAGTAAACATCCTGGGTTTGACTTCTTTTTGTTTTGCACTTGACGCAACCCCTGCAGCTTGCAGCAGACACTCTGTGTCACAGACAGTGTTTTCTTTGGAAAAAAAGTTAAATTGGTTAATTTTTTTAGTTTACTTTAGTGCACTAGTTTCCAGGAAAGTATTTTCTTGGTTACATTTGGTAATATTTTTCTAAGAACATATTTATTCTTGATAGTATTATACATAGCGTTTCCCTTGGGCCATTCGTTCTTATTTTGTAAGGCAAAGAGGACAATATAATTCTTTGGAAAAATGATTTGCTGCATCTCCCCAGGACAGCAGTACATCTCATTCTTATCTCCAGCCTAACAGCATGGGCAGCAGCACAGAAATCCTGCACTGCTTCCATCAATCACAGGTGATCCCAAGCATCTTCCTCCAGGCTGCACTTTCTTCTGTGCCAACTATAACATAAGCACCCTTCATTAGTCAGCCCAAAGGTCAATTTTGGGAAAGATGCTGGCATGCAGAATTGTGAGTGCTGGAGCCCAGGATTCTCATGAGCCCCAGACCCGTTACAGTAGGGTAAAAAACTGTGTTTACCTAGTCATACTACACTGGTGCCACCAGTTCCTACTTGAATCACATGACAGTGGACAGCAGATGCTAAAACGGTTTATACTGAGAAAGCTAAGGGATCTGGAGGAATAGTGTGTTGTCCTCTTACAGGGGCAGTGGTTCAAGTTTTGCTGTTGGCTTCAATGAAAGTAGGATCCAATCTTTTAAATTCTAGTCTTTAGGAACTTGAAATAAATGTTAAGATATCTGCACAATTATTATGAGACTACTTGTGTGCGACAAGGGAGACAAGTCTTTTGATTATTCAGTCAATTAATTAAAGATGTTGCTTGTGTTCTGATGCTTTCTCCAATATTCCCAAAAGTAAGTTCATGACTGAGGTGAAAGACTCTTATTTTTAGAAACACGGTCAAACCCCATGTAAGCAGCAGCACTGTCACAGCATAGAGTGAGAAGCACACAAGGTTATATCTGAGTTGTACAAAAGGGTTGCCTGGCCAAACCATTTGGAACGGATCATTAGGAATCTCCAAACGCTGCACTGAACAGCCAAGCAACACAATCTCCCTGATTGTTCTGCAAGGGGCAGTGTGAGCCTGCCTGAGAGGCGGGGGCAGTTCCCACGCCTGCCCTGGGCTGCGCTAAATCACCTCCCTTGCTCCATGTCCCCGAGCTCAGGACACCCCTCTAGTAGGGGGGATGCATTTTGTATGCCTCATTGCCCTGGCAGAGGGGGCTGTTAATAAAATCTTCTGTAAACTAGCCTCACATTTAAGAGAAGCTTTTTAAATTCCAGGCTGTTCACTCACAGATGACAATATAGAATAAATTTAAATTACTTTTTCTGAGATTGTGACAGATCACACTAGAAACAACTGAAATCAAGAGCAATATAAAAGAATTCACACACTGACCCAAATTAATTCCCCAAATAAATACATGAGTTATGTCCCTCCTTATTCCAAGAATCAATTTATTTAGTTACTGCCAATGCTGGGAAGAGCACAAAAAAAAATACATATGTACTCCACATAACCTTCTTGATTGTTTTATATTCAGACTTCCAGACATACTTCATACTTTTATTTAGTTCCAAAATGAATCTACCTACATAGCTGGTTTTTTTTTGAGGAAACCAAAATATTGGTATGCTATTATCTTCTGGATGGTTTCAACTGCTGACTTAAGTGCCTTTTAACTTAACATTTCTGTACACTTCACTAAGATCCTTATCAGTATGTCAAGTACAGAAATAGCTCTAAAATCCCTTCTGGACTAAGATGGAAAGTTCTGCTTCTGCACATTAAATGTGGGAGTAGCAAAACCAGAGTACATGGAACAAGAAGAATGGCTTTCCTTCTGATTTTTATTTAGAAATGTTTAAATTAGAAAAACGTAAGTGGAAATGGAAGTGATAGTTTTTAAAATAATTTTTAATTATAACTTCCTAAATATCCATGAAGTTCTATTATTCTGACACCTTATATTCAAAGGCAATCTAACAAGTGGTGCCACAGGTGATATAATTAAATTAATCATCAGTACCATCAGGGATGGTAGTTTTCTGTGAGATGGGCATATCTTATTGTACCAATGCCCACTGTAAGTGGGTCTCTAAAAACACATTTTTGGCTCCAAACACTCTGTGAGGCTGATCAAAATCTTGTATTATTTTGATTTTTCAATAGTTACACCCTTTGACTCCACTGTGAGATTGGAAATGTTTACATACTAAAACAGAGAGTGAGAAAAAGCTGCCCTAATGTAGATTCCTGTCCATGGAGCAGTGTGGCTATCACAAGAGCCTGTCCCTAGCACTTAGGCTCTCAGAACAGTGGGAAACAGCCTTAAGAGGGGCCTGAAAAGTCTGGAGACACATCTGGGATATTGTCCCAGTTGAAAATGCAGTCCTTTGATATTGAAATGCAAGAAAACAGCTATGTTCTACTCAAAACAGTGGGCGAGAGAGAAAGAATTGACAAAATACTCAAACTGAGTAAAACAACAAACATATTTGCTGTGTTCTCTCTGCTCCACATACCCTTAGAACCACTGAAAAAGAATAGACCTTTCTGTCATGGAAGAAAAGAAAGAGCCAGAAAGGACCAATAAAATCAATTACAGAAAGAATCACAAAAGATTTCAGGTGAAATAAAAAAAACCCCAGAGCTACCTAATTTGAATCTACCTTCTCATAAAGTTTCTTACTTCCAGTGAGGAAGAACAACAATCCCATCTGTGCCTTCCTGCATCATGTGTGTAATCCACATAGCTTGCTTTACTTATGGGAGATACCAAACCACGTGAAAAGCAAATGCTAGGATTCCCTGACTTGCCTGATACTGTGGTAAATTGTTCTCCAGTCCTAATCAAATTTAAAAATGTTTCCTAATACTGAAAAAAAAAAAAAAAATGAGTCTTCTTGATTATAATCACAACAAAAGTCGTGTTCTGGAAAGAGTATGTGCCAAAAAAAAATACCTGTACAATAGCTGTATATAAAGTTGGGGAAAAGGACCTCTCCTAATCCATTCTTTAGTTTAAAAATATTACTAAAAACATATTCAATACTTTCAAAATGGCAATAAAAAATACTTGGCCTTAGGTGAAAGCTCTTACATGGTTACTGTTCATTAACTTCACAAGAACCCACAAGAAAGGCTCTGCTGGGCTGGATCTGCCCAACTTTGGCACAAAATGCCGTACTAAAGAATTTAAAGATGGCAAGTGTAGAAACACCAAATAAAAAGTTTGTATTTGGGACTGTGGCTGAATAATAAATAATAAAATAATAAATACCATTTCTGTGAGGGAGGAGCACCCTTTGAGAGCACAATTTTGTCCAACATCTTTTGATAATATATGGTGGGAGGGGCTAAGAAAAGGGAAGATAGAGACTGGGAGGCGAGGGAACAGGAGGGAGGAAATGTTCAAGTCTGTCTGTACTGGCAGCTATTACATAAGGGCAGCAAGCAGGCAGGTATGTCTGGAGAGCTCAGTGTTTCAGGGCACAAGTGAAAGGGCAGTTGTGTCCTGCACTGCTGTCACTTCTGACTTGGTGGTCCAATACCTGACACTTGCTTCAAAAGCAGCTGAATCTCCTACAGAGTATAGAAAGATTTTTTCAAATAGATGCTAAAGCTGATTGTAACATCTCAACCTCAAATATAAGGCATTCAAATTAAAAGGGCATGAGCTCCTCTTCATATCACTTTTCCAGAACAGAAGAGAAATGAAATGGCCTCAGGCTTTGGCCAGAAAGGAGCAACAGAAGGGGGAAAGAAATTTATTTGTTCGAATACACCGTTTATCATGCTTTAATTAAATACAGCTCAGGAATTTCCCCAGAGTTGTACAGGGAGGACCAGAGTGCTTGTGATGGACATTTAAGATTCACATTTAAGATTCAGTACTGTATCGTTTTATCAGCACAGCATTCTCTAAACAGGGCACTAAATTAACTTCCAGGGGCTGACTACGATTGTTGCTTCACCCCAGTTCGCCCCAGCCTGCTCTGTCCCACCTAATGGTCTCAGTCTGTAACATTATCTGGATTTCTCTGTCATTTAAGTCATCCTCAAGCTGTTTATTGCCTAAATTTTGATCTTTATGAAACATGGAGAAAATACTGTCTGTCACAAAGATGTGTGAATGCAGTAAGGACCAGTCTGTATCCCCTCCGTGCTCAGGTCATGGCCAGCGGCAAAGATTCACAGTTGGACTGAACCCAGCAGCTCACCAGCTCTGCTCACAGCAAAGAAGGGAGGCAGCAGGAACTGGCAAGTCAAAGTCTCTGAGACTATTCCCTTCTTTCCAGTTTGTAGGAAAGGCAGAGAGGGACTGGCTTCTGACAGTCACGGAGACTTTTTCATGAAGAGACAGATGAATCATATCATCCAGTAAATGCCACCAGGGAAGTTGGGAGCTGTGGTTCCTGCAAACTCCATGTATTTTCTCAGACTCTTCTCCTCAAGCTCTCCACACTTAATTCCATTGGTTTACGTGTGCCTGGACCTTTTTCCTGTGCCAGCAGGTATCTACTCCCACTGTGACACACTGTAGACTATGCCCTCTCCTCACTTTCACACAGATTACAGACACTTATTACAAATAAACAAAACCATGCTATGCAATTGATGATCCTCTTTAAGCACTGCATTTCTATGGAAGAGGACTGTAATAAAAATTATAAATAAATTAAACCACAGACGGGTATTAAAAATTATTTCTTGTTGCTATATTTATTCAATACTCTAATAAGCTTTTTTATATACTGCACTGTGATGTAATTTTTGTCTCCATAACATTGTGTTTCCATGGCTCAGGTTAAATTTCTCTTCAGCTTAATTGGAGTTTTTGCTTAGCAAGAACATGGGGATTGGCCAAAGTCCTGAGTGATAGGAATTGTAGTATGCAGTGACCTCCAGTTGTGCTGCAGCACCTCATTCTTACTGCCCTGTGCAATCTTCTCCTCCCTTTAGCAGGAATGTTTTTAAACTTAAGCTCTTCATTTCCAGTTCCAGTGTCAAGGGACTAAATTTGAAAGAGCTTTGGCCTTCATTAGCACATCATCAGTACTAACAAAACCACAAGCAACAAAAAAAGCACATCAGCATGCTTTTCAGCACCGGCACTGGCTGACGTCTCCTCCTTCCCTGAGCTTTTTGTGTGTTGTGGGATTTTTTTGTTGTTGGTTCTTTAATCAGTGAAACTAGACTATTGAGCTTTGGGAAGAAAAAGAGAGCCAGTCCTTTCATTTTATAATTAGTGGAAATTCAGTAGGAGCATTAACAGCTGTCTCTTTCAAAGACGCGCTCAGCATCATCTATGCAGGAGTTAGAGCACAGACCGGGGAGAAATAGCAGCAGCAACACGTCTCACATCCACACTGGTGACACCCTGGCCATCGGTTCTGGCTAAGGGACAGCCCCAGCCTGTCCTTTGGCCAGGCTAATGGCTTTGTTTGGCTCTTTGCAAGAACATAACTTTTCATTTTTTACTTTCTGCTTAACAATGTGGAGGAGAGAACGCATGAGAGAAGCAGACAGAAAGACAGACAGAGTGTCCCACATGATGAGATCAATTAGGCAATCATTTTGGACATGTTCAGACAAAGAAGGTGGTCTCCTTGGAAACTGCAATCACATGCACACACACTCAGAATAACTTCTCCCACATTCTATTCTCTGCCTGGTACAACAAACTTGGATGTAAGCTCCGGGGGACAATCGCACACCCCGTGTTGACAGACCCGTCAGCCTTGCCAATGCCACAGAGCCGGCCCCCTGCTCGCCTCGCCGACAGACTCACCAGGGACCGAAGGATTAAAACCCTTATCAGGAGGGTGACAAGGAGGGGCCAGGCAGAGCTACCGGTGTTTAAAGACAAAAATTACAATTTCATACCATTCTGGAAAGCAAAACGGTATAAAAATACCTCTTCAAATCTTGAAAGGCTTCAGGGAACTCTTCAGAAAACTCTCAAACATCAAATCTAGCAGTTGGACAAAGTTACATGCCTGGAATGAAATACTAAGCTTACAACTGGGACAAAGAAAAAAATCCAGCTAATTAGTAATTTTTTTTTCAACTTGAAAATAAAGGATAAAGTTTATATACACATATGCAAAAAAATTTCTTCAGACAACACTGTTCTTATTTACCAAAGTATTTTACTACTGAGACAAAGAAAACCTCATCCCCTTCTGCAAGACTGAGATATAATCTTTTACGTTTTGAGCAGTAAAGTCAGACATTACAAAAACTGGCCTTAACTGTGTTAACTTTTGTACTGACAAAAGGTGGGTGTTTGAAAGAGAGAAGAGCAAGGTTAAAGTATTTTTTCAAGAAAGTACAACTATATAAGGTTAGACTCCTCCCAAACACAATGTTTCTGAGTCTTCTGTAACATTAGAAGACATCCTGGAGTTTTTACCATATTAAACAACCTTGACTGTACTCATTTCTTTGTATTAAAGCTCTCTCTCACTAGAGTGTAATACAGTTCAATTAATATAAGAGGGATATGGCACAGGGTACTGAGACCAAAGTCTGGAACACAGTTTAAAGTAACAATAGGTGAAATATCTGCCATTGTAATACAGCTTCAATTAACCTCAAAATGAACTTCACTTTTTCAGGCAAAAAGACAAAATTTTGTAATTGGAAGCTTTAAAACCAAGCAGTGCCAACACAAGCAGTGAGAGAGCCAACTAACCCTGGAAGAGAAGAGATCAGTTACCGGAGCTCCCGTTTCACCCTGTGCAAAAGTTCCACCTTGGAACTCCTATGAGAAAAATTTGGAAATTAATGCAAAATAAGAAGGTCTGACACACATATAGGACTGCAGCTACCAGTGGAGCCCAAACCTGCCTGAGCAGCTCTGAACTCATCAGCTCATTGTTAACACTGGCACTAACAATGAAGGAAGATGAATTGGTCCCACACTCTGCACCAGTAATTACCCTGGTAAGGACATTGCTTTTTCAAATGGACCTCCAGATGCCACACTACGTTTTTCCTATCTGAAAGCAGATGCAAATTACAGCAGAATAAATTATCACAAATGTTTAAAAACCTACAAAATACAGAGAAAACTGATCCAAATTGAAAATTCGAGCTAAAGCTGTGCTTTACAATCAGTAGGTCTAACGGAAAGGTTTACAGAGGATTCTCTCCCCATTCTGCTTCCCAAGGGAAGCATTAAAAAGGAGGGAGCACACTTATCCTCTCCTTCTGCAGAACAGCTTTTTGCAAAAGGTATGTGTATCAATTTCTTTCTGAACCTAAGCCCAGGACTCCTTGTGAGCATATTTTTCTTGCAAATCAAACTGCAAAAGCTCTATTTCTCTAGAGATTCAGCTTCATGACTTCACCTGCTGAGTTTTGCAACTACAACACATCCTGCCTCTACACTCCAAGGGAACAGGATTAAGAGCACAAATTCCTAAGTTCATAGAACTACAAAGAAAGAATTTTCATCCAAGTAAAAAAGGCCAAAGGTCCAAGGTTCCTACTGGCTTCAACAGGAGCCTTTTGGGCTTCTGAGATGCCCCAGTCCCTGAGCCAACCTTTGCTTATGATGTCACAGTGCATGTCATTTGTCACCTCAAAACTAGTACAGGGCATTGCTGTGTAGGGATTCACCGAAGGGGATTCTTGGTCCAGTTTTACAGAGCCAGATCTGCCTACAGAAGATAAAACTGCTTGTTGGATCTGGCAAATTAGAGCTCTGTGTGCTTTTAACAATGAAAATCTCAGAAGGTGAACTATAAATTCAAATTATTGTTTTCAAAATTTGTAATTTTAGGTATTTTACTCTTTTACCCTGATTTCATGGAAACCTTTTTCATATAGAATGGTGGAAATAAAATCTAAAAACTATAGCACTCTCTTTAATCTCCCCAGTGCAGTTAGTCATGTGAAGGATTTGAGTTGTGCACAAGGGTGACCCACCCATTTCAGAGATGCTTTGATTCAATCTGCTGCTCACAGATGAGTCACCTGGGCAGATGCATCAAAGGCATTTTCAGTGTTCTGCTTGGCAATCTGCTGCCTTACATTAATACAGGAGGGAAACACTCTGAGTCCAACCTTTGGGCAGGGATGATGCCACAGCTAAAGCAAAGGTCTCCATCTCAGGGGCTGATGCAGCCCTGTGGAAGCTCTGTCTCACATCATCTCTTAGATGGAAATCTGGGCTGCCAGGCTTCTTTATGCTCCCCATTCTCCTCTCAATGGCTCACTCACAGAGATGGAAACGTGACATTGACACTGTGGTGGGATCACTGCTTTTCCTTAATCACAGACACGTGGAGAAACGTGAAATGGGCTCAGCAGGCTGTTGGTGTTGCCAAAGAGCCAGTCAGATGCTTTCTTGGACAGCCCTCCTAGAGCTTGTGATGAGTCTGTGATGAGTCACCTGGACATGGTTCACTCCTATCCTCTAGTACAAGCTTGCTAAAAGTTCTGCAGCCCTGGCCCAGGTAACCTGATCAGGTTGCCTTCTGCTGCTTTCATTTTCTTAGACAGAAGAAAATCAAGGATATTCTGATTTACGTCCAAACAGAATTTTGTGTTGCTTCCCAGATAAGGAAAATTGAAGGTGCCTAATTCTGGATTGCTGAGATTGTGTTTACTGAAGGCAATGGGAAAAAACCCCAAACTCCATGTTTCAGTAAGCACTGGATCAGGCAAAGAGACCTTCTAAAGTGGCATATCAAACCAGAAATATATGAGGGCCAATTTTTCTTTTAAAAAGTTAAGCTGTGAGCTTTTAGTTACAGAAAGCCACTTGACAATGCACTTGAACAGATACAGAGATGGGAGCTGAATTCCAGAAGGGGTGTTCTCCTTTGCTTTTAAAGATAGAGAAGAAAATACACCTAAAACTAAGGAAAGCAAATCTGAACTAAACCAAAATTCTAGACATTTTACTAAATTTTAGAATCATCACAGCAATCTCACATGCAAATCATGCTAGTATTTTCCATTCTACATTGACAAAAGGGCACTTTTTACTACATTTTTCCATTAAAAAGATTAAAATATAGATATGAATTTCTAAATTTAGAAATACTTAAAATTACTAAAAGATGCAGATTTTGAGAAGGAAAAAGCAGCACAAGTTAAAATATACAAATCAGGAGAGCAATTCAGAGAGGGAGGAAGAGAGGAAGGGAAGGATGCTCTTTGTTCTCACCATAAGATGGGACCCATTTTTCTTCCCTCTGGGAAAGTTGCTGAAGCATGGCCCAAGGCACAGATTTGTGTTGAACACAGCCTGTGGTGTAGAAACTGGCTCCAGGTTTAAACCCTCTGCCACATGAACTCCTTTGTTACAGCATTCTTGGTACGTTTATGTATGTTCATGAGTTCAGCAACTCAGGAGGTTTCAGGCAACATCTGCCCAGCACAGAGAAAGAATGATAAAGTAGAATGCCCTTCCAGCTGTGTAGAGATGTGCACATTTCAACCAGTTATTACAGAATCCAAGTAGAACTGAGTTTGGAAGGGACCTCAGGAGGTCTCAGCTCCCATCTCCTGCTTAATGCAAGGACAGCTATTAGTTTAGATGAGGTTGCCCACAGCTTCATTTGGGTGGGTCTTGAAATCCTTCAACAGTGGGGATTCCACAACCAGTCTGGGCAATCTATTCCATTGCCTGCTTGACTGAACTCATGAAAGATTTATTCCTTACATCCAGTCTGAACCTCTTGTTTTAATTTATGATCATTGTGTCTGTATTTTCATTTTTCACTGCTGGGACTCCATCATCTCAATAACCTCCTTTGGAAACTGGAAGGCTGTTATTAAATCTCCCTTTCTTCCAAAGCTTTCTTTTGTATGGGGTTAACAGAACCAGGGCCCTCCTAAAATCCTGTAGCCCCCTGACCATTGTGGTGGCCCTTCACTGGGCATATCAATGCCTTCCTCATGCTGAAGGGCCCTAAACTGCCTGGAGCTTTCTAGATGAGGTCTGAAGAGGAATAATCTCTTCCTTCAGCCTCCTGACTGCTCCTGTCAGGGCAGCCTGTGTCACAGCAGCCCAGGATGCTGCTGGCCATTGTCACTGCCATGGCACGGGGCTGGCTCTTGCTCAGCTCTCTGGGAATACCCCAGGGCTGTCCCTGCACAGCTGCTCCCCAGCCTCCACCACTGCAGGAAGATTCTTCCCTCCCAAGCACATGGTGTTGCATTTTTTCCTGCAGAATTTTGTAGGGTTCCTGCTGGCCCATCCCTCCATCCTGTCTAGGTCCCTCTGAGCACCAGCCTTGTCCTCAGGTCTATCAGTTATCTCTCTAATTTAGTGTCATCTACAAACTTCATGAGCATGCCTCTATCACCTCCTCCAGGGCACTGCTGAAAGTGTCACACAGGACAAAAAAAAAAAATCCTGTGGTGTTTCTCCTGCCATGGGCCTCAGCTAGAATGTGAGCCATTAATCACTACCCTCTAAGCCAGACCAGCCAACCACTAATTGTGCATTTATTTGTCCACCCACCCAAATTCTGAATTGGACACAAGAAAATTTGTAGACCTTGTCCAAAAAATCTTGAAGTTAAGATAAATGACATCTACTGCTCTCCCTCATCCACAGCTTCATCCAGCTGTTTTATCCTAGAAGGCAAGGAGTAAAACCTTGGTAAATCCATACTGATTGTTCCAGCCATCATTTCCACCCTCCAAACTGTGTCATTATTTACTCAGTGGCCCACATCCACAAGCTGGATGTATGCAGAAGGTACCAGCCCAGGCTTTGTCACTGTCACTTTGTCACTGAACCAGCAGAGAGCATAAAATCCTCTCCAGTCTCAAGCAGAGCCTGCTCACCTGCACTGTGCAAAGCTCTGCTGCTCTGCATTTGCCAGGACATTCAGCCCCAGCCACAAGTGGACAGATGTGTACATAAAGATAAACCTGTCAGTTGCTTTTCATCCTCACTTGTCAAAATTCAGTATTCACTCATGAGCCTTTCAGTCAATTCTGCTTAGCTGAGGTATTTTAAAGATACTACTGCACTATGAATCTAATTGGAAAAAAAAGTAAGAAAAACAAACCATTTCCTAACACATCCAAAACACTAAATATTAACAGAGTCTAACATGTATGTACTAAGGACTACAATACACACTGCAACTCTGAGGAAAATATTCCATTATATATGATGGTAACCACCAATTGGAATGTGGTGGTCCTGCTACAGCATTACAGATGGATAATGAAATCTCTCAAAACTAAAATGCATAGCAACAAAATGTACGTGATTTTAGAAATATTTTTATATAAAATCATGCATTTATGTAATCCAAATTAATTTCTGCAGCCCTTTTCCACAGAGGGATGAAAAGTAACACACTCAACCTTCTTTTAGCAAGGCCAATACCTGCATGCTCTTGAGATTGCATTCTTATTTCTGCTGGTAGATGCTGTATGAATTTGTAATAGAGACCATCTGATAAACATTTTCCAAGACTGCTTCTTTCACATGAGCAGAAATAAATTCTCAGCATCTGGATGTCATGGCATGAAGATGGTAATTGAAACTCTTGCTCAATACGGCGAAGTATTTAAAGACAGCACAACATAATGGAAATTGGCAGCAGAAGCACCAAATTCCACAGGCTCCTGCACCACATCTGACCAGAATAAAAGCTGCTGCCACAAAGGACAAACTGACCATACCATGGCAATGCAGTGTAAAGCCAGAGAAAGCTGACCTTACTAAACACAAAGCTTTTCCAAGTGTCTGGCACTATCAGGAGGTTCTGAGTTGCTTTTTCTCCAGTTTAAATTTATAAAATTACTGTTGCACTGACAAATAATTAAAATACTTCATTCTTCTACCTGTATCACCCTTAAATACTGGGGAAGTTAGAAGGACTACTTTTTGGGACATTCACTGTGGTATCTGCTCTCCTGACTTGAAGGAAACCATATCTGAGAGTGAATTGTCTTGAAGTCCATTTTAAATAACAGTCACAGTAATGCAATTATTTATGAATAGGTAAAGGTTAATTAATTTTGATGCTGCAAACCTATTTATAACCTTATTTTATGGATATGGTTATGGTTTCAGCTTGGCAGTGATTTTGTATTGAGACATGGCTTCAGCCTCACAGAAAATATAAGGTGGACAAATCATCTCTGTATAGCCCTAATTCACCACGTTTTACCATAATATTCTTAATACTTAAATTTAGCTTCCCAGTGACTCTCAGTTAAAAGGTTTGTCCCCCCAACTCATCCACACTAAAAAGAGAATCATCCAGGCCATGTTCACTTCAGCTGAGCATGGGCACTGTTCTCACAATCACAGATGTTTATCACAAGCAGTAATTTGCTTTGTGTCTTTATTAATTACCAGTGCTGCTTAAAAATCCAACACCTCACAGCCTGTCTCTACTCTTCCAGCTACAACTGCTGAAGTTAACTTACATGGTTAATTTCTAACATAACAATGACTGTTATAATTTCCCCTCAGGTGCTAATAGATGCTTTAGTACAAAAGATGTGGACAGATTAAAATGACATACAGGATGAAACAGTTTACAAACACAAGGCAAACTGATTTGGAAATCCTGGTAACTGCTGGTGTATGCCTAGAAACACTTGTAAGAGCAAATTTTGTGTGCAGATCTAGTGACAGTCATTTGTGCTCATGGGGAGCCATCATGTAATACTGTAATTTCATCCTGCACTGCCTGGGAACTTCCAGCCATGAGGTTCCAATGGATATAAACTAGTGTTCTGATTTTGCCATGCAAAACCACCACAACTAGTTATTAAAAACCCTCTCCCCTTTTGACACAGCTCAAGTACTGGCTTCACTTAGTGCTTCTCACCTGGCAATGGCTGCCACAAAGAACTGATTGGGTATTTTTGAAAGCTGTGACTGTAAAATTTTCAGTTTGGGAGAAAAAGTGTGTAAGTATACAGAGCTCAACTGGTTTCTCACTGATCTGAATTTAAGCCTCCTCTTACTGTAAACATGTATATGGGAGTGACATACATCATCAGCCTGAATCAAACTGAAGAATTCTCTAATATACACATTTACAACCACAGCCTTTGAGAGCATAAGAAAGTTTGAAATCCCACAGCTCTCAGTTTAACTTATAATTTCCTTGCTGATTTCCTACAGCACATATAAGCTGCACAATAAGGTACTAAACCTGTGTGTTTGCTTGCCAGCTGTTCCATATTCAAACCTTGTCAGGCACAATACATATAAGGAACTCCACCAGTATGTATTTTGAATGCTATCCCACACTGGAAGTAATTTTCTGTCTCAAAAATGCATTCTAATTTTCTCTTAGTATTACAGAATCACACATACCTACACAAATGTGATAGTAGAACTGAATAATTTTTTCTTCCACCCTTTACAATCATATCTTTAGTATGATGCTTCCCTCACATCTCTATGAATAAAGGAAATCAATTCCACAAAGAATATTCACTCAAAGACTTACTGGAGAAAAGGAAATAGGAAACAATTTGGAGATTGCAGAATGCACAGGATGAGCCCTAGAACTCTCTGACAAACACGAACCTTAAGACTACCTTTTCATTTCCTGCACTGAACAGAGTGAAATAACCATGGAATAAATGAAAGACATTTTGTTTTTAAAAAACATAGCCCACTTGATGAGGTATTGCAAAATCACAACTCATTTTTCTCTTATCTGTAAATATGTTATTTAACTGAGTAATTATTTGAGTCACGTAGGCCACATGTGGATGAGCTGGATAGACTTTTGTGTTTTGTAAATTATAAATAATCCTACACAAACACTGCTTTACTAGAGCAATAGAAGTACAGGCTCCACTTCTGAGGGGAGAAAAAAAGAAAAAATGGCAAACTCTTGCTTCCTGTTATGTTTCATGTTATCTTTCAAAAGTTCAGCAGCAAAGAGCTACCATGAAACAAGCCAGAGTATTTAATGAGACAGCAACTGGAAAATAACACATTTCATGGCACAAGTTGTACCTTTTCTTCAAGCTAGTCAATAAATTGTATTTAATGCATGAAAAGTACTGCCTATAGCTCTTTAAATAAGTATTAAATGACAGGTAAAAAGAAGGAATGTATAAATTTGGGAGAAAACCTTGCTGCTTATGCCTCAGAAATTACTTCAAAAGCTAGACTATTTGGAGTCAAAGAAAGTCTCGTCACTTTACATGAAAGGTGAGGGAAATTTGATGAACTAGTACTTATATGAAAAATATCTTACACTAGGTTTCTGTAACTGCAATTGCAGGCTGATTTCAAATACAGTAAAACTATTTAAAACCTGTTCTTAAAATTTAAAAAATTCTAATTTCTGATTGGTGAGATTTTTTATTTAAATGTCCAAAAAGATTGTTCTGCCTGTATTTCTGCAGCAGAATTTCTCTTCTGGTAAAGGGGTCAGATTTCAGTCCTTCCTGTTCCATCTTCTGGCTACACTTGGTGTCGGGTTCAAGCCCAACTGAATAAATTCACCATAGGGTAAAGACCATCTTTAATCAGTGTCTTAATTCTTAAAACTACTACCTTGAATTTTCTGCTTGTCTTTTATTGTAATACCCATGTAAAATGGAAAACAAAACTATACCTCTTTTTTTTCCCCTACCAATGTTCCTGTTCCTATATTCATTTGTAAGGTATCTTCTTTAATGGAATTCCTGCTTGCAGCTGTAACAAACCCATTGCTATCTGCATTTCTACAAGACCATTAAGATTTATAATTCTTATGTACTTTTATTTTTTTAAATAAATGCTGCTTCTCCAAGGTTCTCTTGCTCTTCAAACTGAGCACTGAAAAATTCTACCAAACAAGAATGAACCTGTCCCTGGACAAATTATTTTTGCAGCTTTAGAGGCTGTATTCAGAAACTTTTCCCTTTAGCTGAGTGAGTGATTCTGCCCCTGGGAAGGTGTGGTCATCAGCATTCACATAATATTAGCATTCAACACATCCCTGAGTGATCTCATCTTTCCACAACCCCAGGGTATCACTGTTTCTCCACTTTTGCAGCACTTTCTCTCTGGATTGGCACTGCAGGCATTCCTGTGCTAGCCAAGAGTTTAAACCTTTACAAATCTCATACCTGTACACAGAAATAAAGCTCCACACAGACTCTGTGTCAAGGCATTCACAGAGGTGTTCAGCTTCTGTACATTCTCATGGATACAAAGCAGAGCTCTAGCAGAAGATTTGATGGAGTCTGTACCTGGTTTGATTGGTTTGGAAAATAAGAATAGGCAGTTTTACCTTATCTGAAGAAGTATTTACCATGGACTCCCTGTTACAGATTTGTTTCACCCAAACATCTGCACTGACTATTGAAAACCATCAACAAATGTCCAGCTAAGATCAAAGGAAACCTTTAGATGGGGTCCAAAGTAACAAATGCTCATCTTCAGAAGTCAGTGCATGTGAGCCACACTCACACAGCCATGCCAGCTGCACCAGGATCTGTGCTCTTTCTTAGCACTACCTGTGTATTAAGGAGTGGTGTTTGCATGGGATCTCCTGACTCACAGCTCATGCTGCTCACTTCTGAAGTGAAATGTAATGCATGCTTTGGCATTCAGTCATGTCACAAACCATTCATGTTCAACTGCCAGGAAGAGCAGAAAGCCAGAATATGAGATGCTGATCACTTGCTTTGTGATCAGCCTTACCTACATGGTCTCAAACTACAGAAATATCAAGGAGTTCCACAAACAAGGTGCCCCATCACTGTGCTTATGTGATACAGCACCACTGATAGGGTTAAAGATATGGGGAAATGCCCAACACCCTGAAAACCAAGCTGAGAGAGGCTGATGTAGAACTCCTCTCCTCATTACTGGCCCAATCACAATATGCCATTCTTAGGCTCTGGCATTTTTCTCAACTAAAATCTGGGCCATGGCCACCTGAATTTTAAGTTCACTCATGTTTCCAGAGAGCTTTGACAATGCTGGCTGGAATACAGGTTTGGTTCATTGCATGATAAATATTACATATTTGGTTCAAGTTATGGTTTATTTAGCATATATCCTATTGGGAGTTAGGAGTTTGAAACAAGTTCCTGAAGCACTGTATACACAGCTTAATTTCACACATCTGTCTGGGGATGTGTGCCTTTATAGGAGATTTGTCTGATTTGCACTTACAGTGCAGAACTTTATTGAACCTCTGACGTCCTTCATCAGATTTAATCCAATTTAAATGTGTTTAACATTGAGGGGGGCTCCCTGAACCCAACATGCAGACAACTCTTTCCAAGACTGCTTTTATTGTTTCCAGGGTAGCATATCAGAAAGAGGAAGGAGATGGTAAAGACACAGACATCTGTAAAGCACCTGTTATTGCTATGCTGCTACTTGTATTACCTTTTAAGTCCAGTTGCAGCCCTGGAAAACACAGAGTGAATCTTTATTACTGCAAAGCTGTGAAGGCAGTGGTACAGAAACTGTACTGCCTTTCCAAAACCAACCAGTTCTTCCAAGGTTTCAGCAAATACAGAATAGAATTTACTGTCATAGGGTGACCTGGACTAAATGCAAACTAAAGAAAAACATACAGGAAAACTTGCAATCCTTCAACGAAGAACAAATTTCTGAACTTTAAGAGAGACAAACACCACCAGCAGCACATAGGTGGCCTGGAAGTAAAGATTTAATTAACACTTCTGCAAACTTCTTGTCCCTAAAGGCCCAAGACGAAAAACATGCCTGCAGAGCCAGCTTGACCCTAAATAAGCTGTATGAATGTAGTTCAAAAGCAAAGTTAGGCTCAGTGACTAATCCTGATCCTTAGCCAGACAATTGCAGAAACAACACAAAAACCCACCACATTTAGTAAAGCAACAGTCCTGCAGGATGAAAATGACCAACACTCATTTTCTCCCCTATTCAGTTCATAATATTTGGAAAGTGTCAGGCAGCAGGCAGGTCCCTTGGTTTTGTCAGGTAACACATCTGCTGTGGAATCCTCATGAGGGAGAGGTGGTACTGCTGCTTGCAGATGGGACTGTCCCTGTCAGGACACCTCCCAGGCATGTATCAAAGATTAAGCCACTTTCTAAACCCTTTCTTTTGTTACTCGAAAGATAAGTAGGACTAAATCCAAATATTGAAACAGTACTGGGTTTTTTTTTTAAATGTAAGTTTTGCAATTAGCAACTAGACAGCACTTAGATTGGCATGGGTTACCAGTGGCTTCGGGAGGAAGAACCCCTTCCTGACATCATCTTCCACTGGCTTTAGAATTCACTGAAAAGTAACTCAGGTCTGTGCCAACAGGGGCAGCTGGGTGAGGAAAACAAAGGTGCCCTTCAGATCTGAACTTGGCAAAACAGAGAGCAGAAGAGCTCCAGTAAGTTCCTACATACAGGACAGATGGTCTTATAGCCCACAATCTTGAATTTGGCACGATAAATATCCTCACAAGCTTGGTTTAGCAGAGAGATTGCATGGACTCAAATTGTGCTAGAGTGCACTCTTAAAATTTAAAGCCATGGGATGGAGATCCAGTGTCTGAGTTGTCTGCATCACAGACCCATTTAGTTTACCAGGACAAATGAAAGCATTGTTTTCCAGATGCATTTGGATGTTGGTGTCTGGCTCCTCAGCAGACAAGAGGAGGCTGACGTTGGAGAACCATCACTGAGGGACTTCAATTTCAGCTACCCAGCAGAAAGCAAACATACACCTCAGAAAATCATACACAGTCTTCGCCAAGGTCTAATGGAACTTACAGGCTCTGTGAAGTCTCAGAGAAGTGGAAAAGGAAAAGCAAAGTTGTTTTTTTTTTTAGGGAATCTCAAAGCAATTCAAGGGACAATATGTACATGTACACCCAATTTTAAGAGAAAAACAGAGCTTGTTTTTCTTGTTCAGAAGGGGAAGGTTTTGCCCTGTTATTGCAAAGGTCCCATACCTTCTCAGTGATTTCTCATGGACAGCTCCTTGCAGCACGGACTCCTTCTTCTGCACAGCACAGTGAACAAACTCCAACTCTCCTCTCAACCAACTAACCCACTTTTTTGTGAAGTATCTACCTATGTCTGTTCAGATGTGATGGCTGAGTACCAAAAACCAGGTCATTACATAAAAATAACTAACTTTGTATGTGATATGATCCTAACACATTGCTGAGTCATGCCTGCTTGTTCTAGAACAATAAAAAACCTCCCAAAGTTTAATCACTTCCCAGAATTTCAACAGTAAGGCTGTGAAAGCACTTGAACTGTGTCCTTCTGGGCACATCAGCCACAAGCAGCACACTGAATTCCAACTGGGAATTCTGATGGTGACTGCAGTGGTGGTCACATTGAACACTTCTCCGACCTGTACAGAAGGCAACCCCTAAGTCTTTCAGAGAAAGAAAAGCAGGTAGACACAGAGAAAGGAATGAACTAGACACACAATTCCCAGGGTGCCCCGTGTTTAGCATGAGGCCTGACCAAACAAACCACTCTGATGTCAGTGCAACAATTACTGCAAAAAATTGAAGTTAGAATGATTCAACAAATTAGAAGTTGTTTGGAAGCGAAGACCACAACAATTATCAGCTAACAGCAACACAACACTTACTTATTCCTAGTACAAAGTATTTGATTCTCACACAAGTTCCTGCTGAAGAATGGAAATGAAAGAAAGAATCTTGAAACCTTCACCAGTTTCTGGGAAGGAAAAATCCTTCTCATGGAACAAAGTACAGGATAATGAAGCAATTACATTTTAACAGAAATGTCACTGCTCTGGAAGCAACCTTCAAACCACGACTATCAGACTGTATCTTTAACCATCTAGATCACTGCAGTTGTGACTCTGGTAGAAAAGCCAAGGTGTGAAAGAATCAGAAGTCAATAATGTAGTTACAAAGCTCATCTGACTTACCAGGCAGAATATTCAAAAAGGGGGGGAAATGAAATCTCTGTGCAGAAACACTTTATAGTTTTGTGGCTTTTAATTATCCTGGTACATACACATACATATTTAATCAAGGCATGACACTTCACTCTGTGCTCTTGAAAACCAGGATCAATACCCTGAACAAGCTCTTGCATCGAGTAAGCTAAAGTCAAGATTTAAGAGTCTAAATTATTTGAAATTTTTTTTCAGACTGTATATGTTCAAATCTTATTCATCTTCCTGCTATCCCTTGTTTAATGGTACAAGAGGCAAGCCCACTGAAATGAAATTTTACACCCAAATAAAAACCCTGACATAATAAGCACACATGGTTATTTCTCCTCTAATGCTGGTATAATTTTTATTCTAAGATTTGTAAGCAGATCATTTTGGTATTACTCATCAGTGAAGAAACCCCCCAAACTATTTTCAGGAACATAGACAAAAACTTCTTGCACAATTTCTTCCTCTTGAGTCAAGTTTGTCCTCTACTGACTTCTGCTTCCTACAAAGTAAAACCAAAAGCTCCCAAGCTTACTGAATCACTGTAATTGTTCAGGAGCTGGACATTTTAGCTGTTTAGTGCTCTGGTGATCTGTTTTGCCAGTGGAATCCCTGAATGCCTTTGTTTTCTCCTCTGCTTGCCATATAAATAGGCCTTCTGTCTGCCCAGCAGCGCCCATGCAATGCTGATGTCTCCTTCACTGCAGTCATAACCTCCCTTTCACAGTGACCTCACAGAAATAACAGCTTTTGCTTTCATGTGAGATTAGCTGACAGAAAGTGACTCTAGCAAAGTATTTCTTTGCTGTATTTTTTTCTTTTATGAAAAAAGTTACATGTGGAATGTTTTTAAGGACTTCAGTTACAGAAGGCTTTGAATTAGCTGTTTTCTTTCATTGTTTTAATTTGTGGGGGGAGACAGACATGAGTAAATTAGTTCTGAGAAAACCTTTGATGAATGTTTAATTATATAATACACATGCAGACTTATAATGAGAAGTGTACCAGGATTCTCCAGATGTGATGGCCATTTTATATACTATTACCATGCTCTTATCCAGTCTTAAATCCCCATAATTTTCTGTCCTCATTCTCTGTCTCCTTGACCATTTCCACTGCCAAGGCCAGCATCAGCTAAAAGAGAACAGCTTCTGCTCTTCACCCACAAGCATTTCTAAGGGTAAAATTTGTCTTTATGAGCCACTGGAGGTCACTGCCAATATTCTGTTTCTCATTTCCACTTTCTTTTTCCTCGTGTCTTCTAGGGGTAGTACAAAGGAGGAGAAGCATTTCAGTTTGGCTCATTTGGCAGGTATTTCAGCTTTGGCTCTTATCCTGAAAGACTGAGTAAGTACTATCCCTTTCTCTTTGCTTGGCAGAAAGCAGGGTTCAAGGACAGCAGAGTGATATCAAGGCAAATGTGTGATTGTTCCATCAGGAAAGTGCTCTGGCCTTTGGCACAACACACAAGAAGAGAATATGTACCTAGTCAGATTACAGTTACAAAAAAAAAGAGCTAGCTGGAAAGGCAGAAATATCACCCATTAAAAGCAAAAATTTGCCTTAAAAAGCAAACCAGCTCCAGCAAGTGACTCCATGACCACAGCTTTCTGTTTATGCTATAGTTTGCATACTTCATCACTCATTGATTATTTTCATGCTCATTGGTCTGCATTTCCACAGGCTGATGATTTGGACACTTCCCTAGGAAGCAGGAGACCCAGGTGAAAGTCTCCCTTCAGTCCAGTTCTCCAGAAAGACTTCCAGCTGCCTGAACACCTGACCACCAAGTTCTTTATGGACAGATCCTACCTTCTGTTCTTGTCCTGCTGAAAATCTTCAAAAGTTTCTTTTTACACACTCATATTCAGACAATTCAGGAGCCAAAACCTGAGATTATTTTGAACATAAATGCAGTCCAGTGCCATACTAAACACAGCACAGCAGCACTGCCTTGGAACAGCAACGCCACAATCTCACTTTCAAGGACCTAATTCAAGACAGGACACAAACTATTAACAAGTCTCAAATCTTCAGCACATCATGCATTTTTTCCAACTAATTTTCACAGCTCTATAAACCCACTTGGAACAACAGTGCTTTTCTTTCTCCTTCCTCCTTGTAGATACAACATCCTCTGGCACCTCTTCAAGGTTGAGGCCAGAAATTCCCCTATTATCTTGCTTTTTCCCTATCCATGAAAAGAAAAAAGGAGAGGGATCTTCAGGTTCCTTTGTCCATCAGAGCATGGCTAAATGGGCTAAAACACCTTGCTTCTATTACATGGCCCATGGCTTCACAGCAATCCATCTCTGAGTTCACAACTCTCAGGCCTCTCAGCAGATATGCAGGAGTACTACTGCACATCTAAATATTAGTTTTACCTGGTTTACGTTTTCTAGCTCATCTTTTACAGACAGAATAGCAAACACAACATACAGGTAATTCTAGTGAAAATGGAGAACTATGTATTCACCACCTGAATGCAGACATTGGCTATACAAGTATACACCAATATTATCAGTATTTGCTAATCACAGAATACTTGGGGTTGGAAGGGACCTTAAAACTTATTTCATTCCACCCCCTGCCATGGGCAACAACACCTTCTACTGCTCCAAGCCCCATCCAGTATTTAATTTGGCCTTTGTTATACAGCACGGAGTCAGTGTAAAACAGATTGAAATTTTGCCAGAAAAATAAATTGAAAACTTGGGTATCTAAGGGTCATTGCAATCTGAAGATCAAATACACAATTACGAATTTTAACTTTTTTTTTAACCAGCAGCTTGTGGGGTTTCTGACTAGTTCTGCAAAATTGTGAACATCTAAAGCTCTTTGACAAAATTTATCAACTATTAACATCCAGCTAACACATATATGTGCAGTTGAAACTTTATTTTGTATTTTTATTTATAAACATTTCTGACATTTTCAGAACATTTAGTAAGCTGTCCCTGATGGTGGATTTCCCCATGTCGATTTTAAATTTTTTCCTTACTACTGCATTGGAATAAATTATTTTACTGTATTGTAATAAATATATCTATTATTTACATCTATGAATGAAGTAGAACTGAAAACAAAAAAACCCCACATACTGCATATTTAGATCACCTCCTATGCTAAACAGAGAGGAGAAATGTAAAATCATCTTTCATTAACTCCTTTGAAATAAGAGAGGATGCCTCAAAGATTGACAGATCAGTATCAGTTTTCACACTGCTTGTCATACTTGTCAGTCATTTTTGCCCCAATGAAAGAGCAGCTTCAGGAACTCTACTTTTAGCATTTACAAGTGCACTGCATTCACAAAGAGTTCACTTTCTACAGCCACCATGGACAATAAAAACTGTAACTTAGAGGAAGAAAACTTAGGATTAAGACTTGCAACTGCATGAGATTCTTCTAGAAAAGGCAGTTAATATATGGTGGCAAGCTTTCAGATGGTATAGACAATTCCAGTAGAAGTTTTCAGTATTTAGACTGTCAAGAATCTGTATTTTGAAGGAATTGCACCAAAAGCAAGACCCAAATGGCATAGAAGAGATTGATATTTAAACCTGCCACCTCAAAGAGCAGCCAACCAAATTATTTTCCATTCAGTCAGGGAAGTTCAGCAAGTAACAATTGAACTTAAATCAGATCCTTCTGTCTAGGACATTGTTCTCATATGTGGTTTTAAGAACTCAAATGGCAGCACGTTAACATTAATTATTCCTTGTTTAGCTTGAAGCATTTAAATAACACATCTGTTTTTATAGATACAACATCTTCATACACCCTCCCCCGCCCCCTGCTTGGGAGGAAGAAGGGCATTTGTCTACTAATTTTGCTCTCTAAGTGGGAAATGTTATTCATCACATAGAACATGGATGCAATTAAGTAACCACAGGGAGAGTTGCTGTTCTGTTTCTTAAAGCACCAAGTTAACTGGAGCTGACTTTGCAGGATGGTTCACCAAAGTAGGATGGTTCCTTTGTCCAGAAAGCCAAACCTTGTCACGCTCACAGGGTGGATGGAGTGCAGCAGAGAATCCAGGAGGAGAAAGGAATGATGAGTTCCTCACAAAACAGCTGAGGAAGAGAAGGTCAGGGACTGGGGCACCTTCACACAGTGGAGAGAAGACTGAGGAGGAATTCTTACAACTGCCTGATACAATTCCTGTATCTATTTGAAGATGGGTGCTAAAGGGGCAGCACTCAGGTAATTTTGCCATGTCACTCCAGGCATAGTGGGGCTCTTTCCCTGTGGGGTTAGTGGGATTAATTTATGTGAAGGGAATGTTTGCTTGGCTTGGCCTTGCAGAAGCTTGCTAAGCACAGAGGAGGATATGCAGGTTCCCTAATTAGCCTGTAATTCACATTATGGGGATTTTTGATAAACAGGATAAGAAGCATCTCTCAGGAATAACAGATGTATTGGGCACTCATGTTCTGTCAGAGCAGGAAGAGTCAAGATTATAAGGTATGGCTGTTATTTCTTCTACATGCTTTATTTCCTTTTAAAGGGTTTTCTTCCCTTCTTCTGTGGCTAAAAGAAATTTCCCTCTTAGAACAGGAAGGTCATATGCATATCCCCAGGCCAGCTATTTTTTCCCTCTCAGACATAAATTAATTTGGCTACAAATGAAATGAAATGTAAAACTGGTCCTTGAAGAAATCCAACACTTTTATTCCAAAGACCTTTGGCTGAACAGAGCAGGCTCATTAGACTTATCGTGTCCCACTGCAGTGGATGTAAAGCTGCCCCCTAAACTCAACCAACCTAGAAGAAAATAAGTGCCCAGATAAGGAGGGGATAGGTTGGATTCAAACCCAAGCAAAGACCTCAGCCTGTTGTGGCTCAGATGCAGATACACCACTGGCCAGAGCTGAGGGGAGAGAGGTCTCATCCAAGCAATTATATGAGCCTGGGAAATCCAGAGCCTCCATAAAAGGGGCACCCATATTAAACTCAGGGCTGTTTGCTGAGGACTCTTGGTTTTGTTTTGAGCGTCTGTCTCCAACCCATGACTCCGCATAACATTATAAAAAGTCACCAAAACTAGAACTGCTTCACCCATTTTCAAACACACAGCTGCCATGTCCCACCAGTATTTTGTGGTACTGACAATTACAAATTTTCATGTACATAAGACAGTAAAACTTATGTAAGTCAGGAAGACCAAGAAAATGGCCTAAAAACTACAGTTATTTTTTCTCCTCTGTTCCACTCTGATGTATTTAATAGCATTAGTTTGTAATTAATCCATATTAATAGAGCAGAAAGCAGTTTACTGTCTGAGACAGACAAGGATTGGATTAACTCTATTTAGAAGCAAAATTAAAAATTAAAAAAAAATTAAATTAAAATTGCTATCAATTTCTGAGTTCTAGCTTAGGTGCCTCAGGCCTGGTAGGATGTACACTACTTTCTACCTAATCTAACTCTATTCCAATCCACTCACTGTGCTTATTTAAATGAAAGCATGCCCCATCCTCACTAGAATTTGTAAATTTGCTGACATATGCACATGGACCTAATCTCCACATAGTCCTTTCCCTTCCCCAACCACACCTCTCATGTGCCCTTACACACAGAAGGTGAGTATGGGGGGTGGGGGGAAACCTCTAACAAATATTTTCTGTTTTTGAAAGATGAGGCTGTTTCCCTGTGAATGTGAGGAACTTTTGGCTTGATAAGATTTTCACAGATTGCTGTATTTGGAGGAAAACCATCCACTCTCACCAGGCATTCATCATTTCATGTTATCCAGATGAGTTTTGGTATAGCATTACTTTTCTAGAAATGAGGCATAAGAAGTAAAAGACATTGTGTGGTGCCATGCAAGTTCTCCTGGTAGGAGAACAGGCTTTGTGTATTACCCACAAATAATAAAATGATAGGCAGTCACACAGGTTATTTCAAATCACTGTTGATAAAATCTTTTCAGCTCTTTACATCTTTCAACATCAGGGTCATGCCATAAAGCAGAATGTATGTTCTGTCATGGGAAAGTCCCCATCCCAAAATGATTATTCCTGCCCTTGGCAGCCTTTTCACTCAGTGTCAGCTACAACTATAACTTCTGTTCTTCTATAAAGAGAAGGTACTGGTAATCTTTGCAAAAGCTAACTTTCACCAACTTCCCTCCACAAACAATCCACAACACCGATGCCAACACACAAACCCAAACAGTTTAATATTTTTACAGGCACTTTTAAAATAATTAACTATTGCAGGTGTTAAAAACTGTTTTTCACTAAGGGGGAAGTGGGAGCTACCAATATCAGCATCTCAATACTTTTGTCAAGGGGGTAATTAATGCATTATTTAAATGGAAACTTTCTCTGCACTGTTTCTTCTGACCAGAGAAGTCAGTGTGCCAGTTCTGTAGATCCTTTTTCATTAGAATATTATGGATCAGTCAAGTGAACTGGGAGTTATCTCCCCATATAAGACTGTGACAAGATATTGAGAGAGTGGCTGTTCACTGCTGCTACCTGGGAACAGTAAACCCAGCCCAGAGTTTTACTGAGCCTGTCTTATGGATGCAGGGAATGCAGCACAGCTTCAAAGGGCTCCACACCTGGCTGGTCTTTGCAATCAGCATGAGTCCATGAGAAAGTAAAGAATATTTTGCAATGCTACAATTCCAGGTATTTTATGGTGTAATGTATAGTAAAGAATATTTTGCAATGCTACAATTCCAGGTATTTTATGGTGTAATGTATAAGGTATTATGCTATTATATATTGCATTCAGACACTCCCAAATTTTGCCAGGGTTTCTGGTTCACATTTAGGAGTAAACAGGCATGAGCCACTTAAATAATGGAAGTGTGAACTTAGTATTTATGCCTTTGCCTGTTAATTCTGCCAGCCCACAGCCACTTTTCTGAGATCTACCAAGATCTAGAGATACAGACTGCTGATCCCTTCCAGAATGTTCCTTCCAGTGTCTTTTTACACTGACATTTGTCCGAAACAAACACTCAACAGCCACTGTCTCTCTAACTGTATCACTGCAATTTCTAGTACACTCAGACTGTTCCAGCCTTCACCATTTGCAACCTGAAATGACCATTTCAGGGGCTGAGCAAAGAAGGTCAAGACCACAGGGACATTTCCCCATTCTTGTCCCATGCCTGCCTTCTTGGCCATGCTGTCTGCAGTAACTATCATTCATCTGCTCCCAAGTTGGAAAGTGTTTCTAGAACAGCAAGTTCTAAAACCTTAGAACTTGCTGTTCTAGAAACCTTATCAGAATAGGGCAGGAGAGAGGATGGTACAGTGAGGGACCACCTCTTGTTCTTAATATCTATTAGCTGTCTCACAACACCATCAGATATTTTACCCTGAAATATCTGTGATCTTAAGGTAAATCCTGACCAGGGCAAACAGGGCCCAGATGCATTTTGAGCAGTTCTCTGTCTGAATGATCTCCCACTGCTTAACTCCATAAAAGCATTACACAGTACTATGTTGCACTGTTATGGATCTGCTACAGCATTTCATTCTCCCACCTTCATAGGACTGGACTATGAAGCAGCAGGTGTATTGTTTCTATTGCAGAATTCTGTCTCAAAAATCCATCAGGCTGCTGGCTGATATTAATACTGACTATTCAGGCACTGAAAAGATGTCTCAGAGAAACATATTTGCCTTTCGGGAACTTTGCATTTACTAGTTCCCCAAGTCACTAGTTATAGAAGTTCCTGGTTTCTTCAAGACTCCAATCAAGAGCTACACTCTGGCACATCAAAATCCCTTTGCCAGTAATGTTCAGAGAGATCAGATGGCTCAGGAAATAGAACCATGCCATTACAGGAACTGAAGGGAAACACAGCAGCTCAGTCTCTAAGTGTGACACAGCTGACCTACATGCAATCCACAGGGCTGTTGACAAAATGCAGAACACATTGCAAAACATTTCCAGCAGGGTAGGCCAGCGTGGCAGAGGCAGTGGAGTGTGCTCAGCACTGACACTGCTGCCATGCAAGTCAACCAGTGGGACCAAACTGCACCAGACCAGTAATTCAATTACATCACTGAGGACACAGATGGATGAGGACACAATGCACAATTTATCTCTTCTCTGGAGATTTCAAGTGCAAATGAGATCACTGATTACATCCAGACTGGAGAAACTGAGGCAGAAGTGCAGTGCAAACAATTGCAAACTGAGGAGCTCCAGGCAAAAAATTTCTGTGTTGGACACTGGGGTTCACCACCCAAAATTGTATTTTGTAGGCAAATGAGGCAGGCTGCCAGATGATCAGATGCACATGCTTAAAACAGGGCTTTACAGAGAGCTGCTTTTCTGTGTTTTGAAACATTTTGTTTTCAAGGGTACAAATTCTTTAATGAAGAAATGTTTACCTACAGGTATTTCATTTCCAGGCAGCAGAAAAAGTCATTGTCATTGTGCAACACATTACAGGAGTTTCACACAAGTAAGGGCTTCTCAGTTGTATCCAAGTGTCAATTGCCTGTGTGTGCATCTCTTACTCAGCAATGAGGCATTTTTCTGCAGCACCTCTTAGGAGACTGATGGGGAGAAGAATCCTAGCTAAAAATTAGGTAACACTGAATTCCAAAGACTATGTTACAATAAAGTTTCACGCACATAACTGGCTGCTAGCTTTGGGGATGTATATCTGTCACTGTGAAACAAAGCATTAAAGACAGGTAGGAGATCAATATTTCTTGAGAGGAAAAAGGGAATTGAGGGAGCAAGAAGGAAAATAAACACCTTGAGAAATCTTTAATTTTTCTTTCTAATCTGGTCTTTTGCTCCAAAACATAAAGCTCAGAAATTCAACATAGTCTAAGCTTAATTCAAGGATGCTTTGATTTCTGCAAAATTGTCTTTCCCATATAATTTTAAAAGCCTTTTTTTTTAATAGCCAAAAGCAATTAACAATTGCATAAGTCACAGAGACAAACAGCAAGAAGATACCAACTGCAACCACCTTCCTCTATGTTCTTTTTCCTCTACAACTGCTGGGAAGCAGGAAGTCCAAGTGCAGCAGGAGTGGTACAAAAACCATAACAAAGGAACCAATCCCTCCTCACAGAGTGTCTGAGAGCCATGTGCAGCTCAGAGCAGAGGGTGGGACTCCAACAACCAGCCCAGACACTCCTCCTGTCCATCCCTGCACAGCTGAGGGCTGGGTCACACACCAAGCGCCACACAAGCACTCCAAGGCCATAATTCCTGTTTTAGGAGTGCCCATTTTTACAGAGTTTGGTGCTGCAAGCTCCAAGCTCACATGAATTCACCATTTGGGCCACCAAGCCTCAGCGACTACACTCCACACCAGTGGCTCTGCTGACCAGAGCCATTTGCACAACTGATTTAATCAAACACAGATCAAAAGGGAAGAAACATTTAAATTAAGAACATGTAAAACCAGCTCTACCAGTAGAGACATCCTATGTAAAACTTTAGGCTGAAAAACTCATCATTTAAAACATAATTTGGGCTGAAAAACTCATCATTTAAAAATATAATATAATGGGGTTTGCAACCAAAGGGAACTGAGCAATGCTTCTGCGCTGACACAAAGCTTCTGGTTGTTTCTAGCTATGGAATGGGAGGGGAGGGGAAGGGGGAAGAGAGGTTTTAAAAATCTGTCACAAATATTTATGCAAAATGTGTTAGGGAACTGCACAGGACTTTTGCCTATCCCAGACACCCAGAGAACAATGCAGGAAATTCCATATTCCACTGAGGGAGGATAAAACATTTCAGTAATTTTTTTCCCCTTTCTCCCCTTTCTGCTGTAGAGGCAGCTGTGTGAAACTTCTAGTTGTAATATTGGAGGAAATGTCAGGGAGAAATGCCAATTGAGAGGGAAGGAGATGCTGAACTCTTCTGTTATCAAATTAATGTTACATACATGTATGTGTAGGTAAAACCCATAAAATTAAAATCAAAAAATGCAGACCTTTGCCAAGCCCTGGTCTTGCCAGCACATTCCCAGGACACTGACAGCTGGAGTGAGTGCCACCACTGCACTGGAACACCAGGGTCCTGCTAAAGGAACTGCTCACGAAAAAAAGGATTAAGGGATTAAATTCCATTATTTTTTTCCAAAAATAATGCTCTCACTTTTTATTCTTCAGAGTATAAAGGGAGGCTCTTTTTTCTTATAAAAATATAACAGTTTTTCTATATTTTGCCTTCGCAAATTATTTTACCTCTTGTACAACAAAATGCATTGTACTGGAAATTTAAATGGCATCATAGGATGTGTCTAAGCAATCAGTCCTTTTCCTGTTAGTCAACTTGTCTAAATATTGAAAAGTTGAGCACTGGAAGGCTCTTCTATACCCTGCAAACAAAAAGGTTTGAGATGAATTTCTTCATAAGCTACACCAAAAGAAAGTACTCCCAAAAGCAGTATCTACTGGAATAATTTCAGAAATACACTTCATAACACCTGCAGAATTATAAGCATTTTTTGCATTATTACTGACATTTTTACCACTGATTGCCTTCAAGATAAACACAAAGAAATTAACTTTTTATCTTAATTTTGTTTTGATAAAAATAATGAAAACGTAACTTAAGCACACTTAAGGAACAATGAGGCCATTGAGAACACTCAGTAGATGTATATGGGACATAGGAAGTGTAGTTAAAACTTTTCAAAATGCTTTCATATTTTTAAAAGTGGAACTGCTTGTTGAAATAACAGCAAATTTTGAAAAAAGTTACCAGAGACTATTACATACAAAAAAATCCCCCAGTAATAAAACAGTAGACTGACCCCTTAAAAATGACACAGTTCAATTTGAGGGAAAAAACATCCAATCCTACTAATTTAGATTAAATAACACAAGAATTGTGGTAGCTTTCAAACTCCAAAAAATACACACTCTCTCTGAAGCCGTAAATACTTTGCCAGCTGTATCCTGCTGCCTTCACTCATATGTAATCACAAATTATCTCCACAGGATATTCTAGTGCAGTCAGTGGAATTCTGAGGGGTCACAGGACTCAGGATGGGCATGTGTAAATTACCTGATCCTCTGGAGGTGGGAGAAAAGCCCTTGGAGTGTTAACAGCAGTCTTCATAGGAATTTTTATTGTTAATTTCAGTAAATAATCAGATACACACAATGGAGAAGTATTGCTGAATTGTATCAAGAAATTATAAATGTTAATCAACACAGACATTCAAAGCCCTTGCTGGACAGACTCATTTCAAAAGACATGGTCCTTGCGCCAGAGACCCAGAGAAATTTATTAAATAAACAACAGAATGCAATATAATTTTCAGGAAAGTTTTAAATGAAACAAAAGATCCCTCCAAATTCTGTTCTCACAACTATGAAATTTTCTTAATGGCAATGAGAATTATTTCAAGATCTAAAAAACATCCAAGAAAATCAAGTTAGCGCTTTAGCAAGCACTTAAAAATCCCATATTTTCTATTTCTAATCACATTGTCACCTGTTAAATATACTAAAAATCTGTATTTGTATATTCCTGGGTATTTTACTCAATACATTATTTCACTGCCTCATTTCATTGCACTGATGTTTATGTCTACATATACAAAATGGATATGGATTTAAAAAACCCAAAACCACTCCCAGCTTAAATTTTTTGACTGTATAACTTAACCTATTATCCCTGTCACTATTAATAGCATAATAAAAACATGCCCATTAAAAAAAGAACACTGCTGCAGTTCACTCAGTGATGTTATAAAAAAATCCAAACCTTCAGTTACTTCTTATCTACTCACACTGCCATACAATGTGTTTAGGTTTTTTTCCTCCTGCCTTTTCTGTTGCAAAATTTTCAAAATGAAGGAATAAACACGGATCGAGCCTCCTGCTTGCAATATAAAAGCTGATTACTGGGCAGAACTCAAGAGAAAAGGAATTTATTTGGGTTGGAAGCATTAAAAGCAATTCAGACTTTCTGGATTACATCACTGGAAGCAGTATGTCATTTGTTCCAATTGATGCCATTTGCTCACAGAGAGCCAGTATTTTATAAAGCACCTTAGAATATTTATACTTTCCTTCTTCCTGACACTGTGATCACTCACTTGCAGCTGACACATGGAGCACATGGGAAAGGCAAAGCAGAAGAATTGTCTGACAAATACATTTTACCCCAACCAAACTAATTGTGGCAGATGCAACACTGCATCAAACAGAGTTTTCAGCATCCCCCTGTAACTGAAAACGTCAAAAGAATTCCTCCCACTCTGGTCATACAATGACCTTGGATAACTCAGAGCTGTTCTTGTGGGATTTGGAACTCTTTTCCCAAATGGATGTGAGATGAGGTAATGCCATTCAAATGGGGCTGTGCAGTGAAACGTTACATGCAGAGCTCAAACTTCTTGGCCCCAGTTCTAACCCTGCAATTACAGTTAACTGGGTCAGTGGAATTTCTCAACTTCCACTTCTGGTTTCTTCGCTTCTAGATTTCAGTGGGGCCAGTTCCACAGGGATAACAAACAAATAGATGGCATTTCAAATTAACACCACGAAAGCACTGGCCTGCAAGGAGTGCAGATTAGTGCTGCTCACCCTCACCATGCACTGCAGGATGAGACTGGGCTGTGTCTGCTGTGCGAGTGCAGGCCAAGCCCTGCCTGTGTCACCACAGCAGAACACGGCCACCCAGCTGCAGGGGAGGATTTTAATTACAAGGGATACTCCTTTTTAAAAGTGCTTTAACAATAGGCTCTGTCTGAAGCACAGGATAATCACATTTTTAAATTGACTCAATAAACACATTTTTAAATTGAGGTCAATTAAAATCAAGCAACTTCATTCCGTGTCCTTAGAACTGAATAAAGCTGTGAAAAAAAAATACATTCTGTATGATTTGACCTGTGAAAAAGAATACCATGCATTTTAAAATCTCTGGAATAACAGTGGCACAATCAATGCAAGTGCTAATTAATACATGCAGAAGTTGAGTGTGTGTTAAGTGAAACAGAGGGGGTTTGGTATTAGTCTCAATCTATTTACCCCACAAATACATCGTGCTCAGCTTTTAAAATCTTCTAACACTGAACTCTCAGTATCCACCAGGGCATTAACTTGTGCTGCACCAATCAAATATCCATAAACTACTCATAGAGCTATACAAATATCCATAGCTATATAAATACAATGAGGTTACATTTCCTACCTTTTTTTTTTGCCCAAATCAGTACAGAAAAATCATCCGCTAACTAGCAGAAGGCTAGACATGCAGACTGAAGCTTAAACAAATTGCTGAGTCTTTGGTTCACCTCTGACAGAATTCTTTTAATTTTAAATTATCCACGTCAAAATAAAATAAAAGACAAAGAGAAAACAGACTCATAGAAGCAATGTTTCCCCTTAACTTCTTCATCTTGATGGGTCACTGGTAATTTTTTGTCCATGCCTCAAATCCTGTTCGCAATTTTTAAATGGAACTGTGAAATGGCATGTGTGGCAACAGCATAAATCACCAGTGCAGCATAAATAACTGCATATGCACACCCCATGAAAAGGAACACACTCCTCATGGCTTCAATCCTGTGTCTTCTTTAATAAGAACAAAAGTTCGAGGCAGAGAACACCCTAAAGTATGCAGAACACCACCATAAAGTATGTAGAACAAGGACAGTGCTGCAGATGCTTCCTAAGCTGCAGATGGTACTAAAGCAGATTTTAAGATAAAGATGAAAATTAAACCTCTTAAATTCACTCCTCCTTGTTCCTCTGCTGGGAACACACACACCCACAGCACAAATCACCAAGAAAAGAGCAATACCAAATACATTCACAGCATGTAAGTTATTTGCAATTTCTCGCTCTGGGTGACCAAATGTTAACAAAGATCTGTGCAGAGAGAACCAGCTTTAAGGTTTTACTTCTTTCCTGAACTGGACACAAGCTGACAGCCCCAATTACAATTAATACTTCACAGGACGTAAGAATTCGCAATTCTTCATACCACACAGCCACAGAACACCGCAAGTTTTGCAGACACACACTAGTGTAAACACCCTCAGATACAAGCTTTCTGTAAAGCTCCCACAGAACGCGGTGTTTGCAGCGACACAGTGAAGCCTTCTGAATTCCACCCCTCTGACGCCTGTCTCGCACTGGATGCAGGGCATGGTTCACCCCTGCATCCCAAGCATCCCCCGCATCTCCTGCATCCCCCAGATCCCCCCGCAGCCATCCCGGCGCTCCATCCCGGCCCGCGGGCCTCGTCTCCCCTGTGCCGCCACCTGCCGGCCGCGCTGACCTAAGAGCGTAATAAATAAAATGCAACATGGCTTCGTTCAAAGCAAGCTTAGTATGTGTTATCTTTACACAAACTAGTTTTTAATTAACGTTTTACTTCAATGCTACATGCTACTTCAAGGGCTTCTCCACCCCAAAAACCTGGTGGAATGGACAGCCTGCCTGGAGCTCAGTTACACCAACACATGCACAGCATGAGCAACAACCAGGAGGAGCTGGAAGTCACCGTGCAGCAGGTAAACTGACAGAGCTACCCTCATGGAGACATGGTGGGATGACTGGCACACCAGGACAGTGCAATAGGTGGCTACAAACTCTTCAGGAGGTTCAGGCAAGGAAGGGGAGGCGGTGGGGTGATTGGGAGCTTGGATGGTCTGGAGCTTACTGAGGGCAATGACAAAGGTGAGGGTTTATGGCTTTATCAGCAAATTCCAATAAGGCAGGTATCCTGGTGGGAGTCTGCTACAGAGCACCCAACCAGGCCAAAGAGCTGGATGAAATATTCTATTACATTATAATATTAAAATTAGAACAGGGAGAAGTCTCATGATTGCTACCATTGCTCTCACGGAGACCTTCAACGTAACAGATGCTGGAAATTCAACACAGAGGGAAACAGCCCAGGAGGTTCCAGGGGTTTCCAATTCTCAGAGAAGGAAGGAAAGATATTAGCAGAACTGCCACCTTTGACTGCTGGAGTGCAGATTTTGGCCAGCTTAGGAGATGGACTGACAGACTCCCTGGGCAGGCAGCCCTAAAGGACAAAGGAGTCCAGGAAGGCTGGACAGTTTTCATGAAAGAAATCTTTCAGCAGGCTGTCCCCATGTGCCCAAACAAAAGCCAGCAGTGAAGACCAGCCTGGCTAACAGGAAGCTTTGTCTAGAACTCAGAGTGCAAGAAGAAAATTTATGGCCTTTGGAAGAAGGGACAGGCAGCTCAGGAGAAATGCAAAGATGTTGTGAGGCTGTACAGGGAGAAAAGCCCAGCTTCAACTTAATGTCTTATTTCCACAGACAACAAAAAATTATTTATATTAATGCATTAGCAATAAAAGGATGGCCAAGGAGAATCTTCATTCTTTACTATTCTATAATGAAAAAGAATGAGGAAAATGCCTTTTCTGCCTCAGAATGGTAAGACCAGTTGTTCTCTGGGCACCCAGCCACCTGAGCTGGAAGACAGGGACAGGGAGCAGAATGAAGCTCATATTATCCTGAAGGAAATATTTGGTTTGTGCTGCACAAATCCATGGGGCCAGATGGGATCCACGCAGGGGTACTGAGGGAGCTGGTGGCAGCGCTCATGGAGCCACTTCCCATCATTTCCCAGCAGTGCTGGATCACCAGGGAGGTCCCAGGAGAAGGGAAGTTGGCCAGTGTGACACTCCTGTACGAAGGGCTGGAAGGAGGATCCGGGGAGCTCCGGGCCTGCCAGCCTGACCTCAGTGCTGGAAAGGCCATGGAGCAGATCCTCTGGAGTGCCACCATGGAATACATGCAGGACAGTCAGGGCAAGCCCAGCCAGCCAGAGCTGATGGGTCCTGATCTCCTAGGCAGTGACCCCTCAGAGGATGTGTCTGCCTGGACTTTAGGAAAGCCTCTGACACTTTCTCACAGCATTTTCCTCATGGCTTGGACAGGGACATGCACTGTTCACTGGGTAAAAGTGGATGTCTGGGCCCAGGGAGTGCTGGGGAATGAAGCTACATCCAGCTGGGGCTGGATACACTGACAGAGCTCTTCAAGGAGCATGTATTTATTTAGCTTTCATTTTGCTTTTCCATTGGCAGGGCTGTTCTGTAGCAGTAAGACTGAAACTTTGCAGACATTAACTTAATTTTTTCAAAGCACAGGTGCACATAAATGAACTGCCACACCTTGTGATGCAAAAATACTCTTGCAGTGCTGAGGTGTTAAACTAGTCCCCTCAGAGTCTCATTGCTCTGGCTAAGGACATGAGAAATTGAGTTCTCTAGTACTCCACAGGCCACAGACAGACACCAGAGAAATAATCTGTAATTTTGTCCTTTTTTGAGTTGTGAGGCTGATAGAGATTTTTCTGACAGGCCATCTTGAAATCACTGACTGCCATGAAGAAACAGATAAAGTGGAAATTAAAACCCACCAGAGAGCCCTGTTAGCCTAATTTCTTTATCAGCACCAATGAATGTTTTACTCCTACCTTGCAGTTCATGAAAACTTAGCATGCACCAAATACATATGTTCATGTATCTGTTCATATACCTCTGGCACACTGGAATACTCTTAAGTCATGAAAATTTGTCTTGTAGTAGAAAGTGAGTAGGACTAATGGTAGAGATAGGCAGTCAGTGCTGAAGGAGCAGAAGGAAAAAATCCATAAAATAAAAACTTCAGAATTGCAGTGGAGTTGTGAGGTACTTAGTAAGAGTAAGACTTAATTTTCAAAAGCACTTTAGCAGGAACAAGATTTGAACAATATCCTCTTTGAAATGCTGGAGCAGAACAGCTGGTTCTGATGCACAGGAGCCAGGATAAAGCCAAGCAAAGGATGCAAAGTTCAGACACAGCAGCTCATGAGGAGTCTACATCCCAGCTCACAGCAGAACCATGATTGCATCCTCAGGTATGTGATTTTAGGGAAAAGAACTGAAAGAGGGATCACTGAATGTTTCATCATGTTCAGTGTCTGTGCACTCCTGCAAACTCGTCCTACTGCATTAGTATTCCAGTCCTTCAGCAAATGCTTTACAGAGCAGATGCCTCTAAAGTAAGTCAGGTATGGACTCCAGAACAAACACTTTAAAAGGGGTATGAGTATAATAATAAAATCAAGAAAAGACTTGGGAAACATTTTTTTCATTGCATTTACAGTCTCAGAAGCTAGCTATTTAATACAGTACTATTTAAATTTGCTTTGATGCTTGCCTATTTTTCAGAAATGTAATAATCTATGGGACTAAAAAAAGAAAGCTTCCCCCCCCCCCCTTCAAACACAAATCAAACAATAGATGCAGGAGAAGCTTACGTGACATGCAGCCAGCTGAACACTACAGCAAGTCACTAATTTGTATGATTATCAAGAGAAAACATCATATTGACTTCATGGGTAATTAAGCTCAAGAGTCCTTGACTCTGACATAAGATTTCTTCTTAAAGACTTAACAAAATATGTAATAGTCCAATAGTGTATTTGGATCATGTAAGTTACCCTGACAGCATTCTGAACCACCTTTCAAGAGAAACCACTCTTGTTTTGAAGGAAAACATGGCAAAATACTGAAGGTGTGGCAATATGAAATATACCCATGCAAGCATGAACAAACACAAAGGAATGAACAGGGACACACAACCTTCTCCTACTTCAGGCAGTAAGATTATTGTGAGCTACTCCAGGAGCAAGAGTCCTGTAGGTGCCAACATGTGATTAACACATACACATCCCACTATACTTCAAAATCCCCCATGCCCAGGACTGAGACAAGCAGCTTTTTTAACCGGAGCAGAGTTTATGCAGACCAGATGCAACCATAAAAATACAAACCACTTGAACCTTAATAAAATACACAGTAATGGAAATGTTGTAAAACAGATACTAAAACCATAAAATATTAACAAGCTTAATCAAAACGAACCAGGGTCAAAACCACTAAGTCCAACCATCATTTACAGAAGTACAACAAACACCAGATGTATTCTGATTTGGGGCAAGAGGAGAAGAGAAAACCTCCAAACCTATCTTCAACATTGTAGCAATCTACAAGACAAAATATACAGAGCATTTAATATTTCACTGACTTGAAAAGTTACAGGTCTGTTACTAAAACTTAATCAGTCACAACTCATAATCTATTCTGTAAAAGAGACATCTTGTATGTGTTAATAATATACAAAATGCAGGCAGTTGGCATTTCTCTCCCTTCAATCCCTTTTTCAATGCTATTTTCTGAAGAAATTTGCAAGATTCTTCAAACAAGTAACTCCACTTTAATGCAAATCTGTAAAGTCCTAAATATTTTTAAAATACATAGGTCCTTATAACTTAGTATTTCTTACAGGTTATGGTTTGGTCATAAAAAGTAACATCTATGTGAAAAAGTCTGAAAATGATGTAACAAATTTTTGCACATACATATATAATGTATATAATTATGCAAATGTGACAAACCAAGAAAACGCCTTCAATACTCTTCCTGAAAATGATCTGCCACATCTAAACATTTTATCTCAGTATTTTCCTTTTTGCAGGAACGTAGTTCTGTTTACTAAACTTCCTAAACCACTTCAGTTCCTTCAAGCCAAACACTAAATTCCTTACTATGGTTTGATATCAGTATGATGCTGTGATTGCAATACCATGGTAGTTTATTAACCATTATTCTACAGGGCAATTGTACTAAGCACCTCTATGATGATTTTGAAAGCAGCAGAAAGATATTTTTGCAGTTACAGATTATCAAGTTTAGGATTCACTTCTGAGATGATTGCTGTGCACAGATCCAGGCAAGTAACCAGACCTTTATGCACTTGTGGATCAAATCCTCTAGTTCTTTGCAGTCCAAGCATTTTAAAAGCCTAAAAATTTATAAAGCAAACTTGAAAACATTGGTTGCCAATTTCTTTGTTTCTGTTTAATAAGCCTTTGCAAGCATTTTCCTGGTGGAGAAACACTTGATTTTTATTTTTTTTTTCCTATTCTGCAATAAAAGTGAAGATCTGTGGCTCAGTAACTGTAGCTTCAGGAAAAACACCAAGTATCATGAGACAGATATGAAAATCACAAAGCACTGGCAGGAATTTCCTACTGCAGGATTGAAGCGTGAGACTGCCAAACAAACTGCATTACCTAGCAGCCAAGTGGCTCATGCAGTTTTCTAAAAGCAAATAGAATTGCATTCCAGATCATCTCATAAAATGAATGATGTGGGGAGGTTTTGGCTACTCGGGCAGGGGTGAGAAAAAATTAAGGATTAATAGCGTGAAGCATTGCCATGGATTTTCCCAGGAGACTGTGGGTTCTCACTCATTAGAAGTTTTTATGAATAGGTAAGACAGACATCTGTTGGGAATGAAGTAAGTACAGTTTATCCTCTCTCCAGGCAAAGGAGTGGCCAACATAACATCTGGGGGGCTCTTTGAATCCTACTTTCTGTGATGCTATACTCTGCAAATGGAGAATGGAAAAACGCTTCCCAACCAGTATTCAAGTCTTGCTGCAGAGCTTTGAAAAGGAGAACAGGGCACTGAAAGCCTGGAAGGCTCAAGCTGGATGTTCTTTACCCAATACTGCTGTTCTCTAGCTCAGTGAACATTATTTCATGCATTGCTTGAGAAATCTCCAAATACGACCATTGCTGACAGATTTAAAATTTTCCTACTCTGAATTCCCTGGAAGCTACAGGGTGTTTTTTTTCTTTTCTTTTTCCCTGGAAAGGAAATTCCTTTATTCTTTTTAAGGATACACAGAGGCAAGCACATATTTCAAAATAGGATATGAACCTTGCCCTGATCTGTCCCCCACCAGATATCACCCTGTAAATCTCTCCAAACAAACTTGTTCCAGTCAGGTAATACTCCTGACAAACACTGATCCTTAATGACTGCTCTAAGTAGCTGCATCTTGAACTCACTGGATGTACACTGTCACTTGATATTTAAGGTACCAATCCTAATTTTATTTATGTGAACACATATCTGTGTGTGTATGGGAAAATCCTCTCTGGGGAGAAAGATTATAGCAAATGTGCCTAACATCATAGCAAAGTGAGGGGATCCACCCAGGAGAGGCAATTCCCTGCTGGAATCGATGGAGCTGTATTCATTTACATGAAGGCTGCCCCTGACCTTGATACTGACCTACTTTCCTGGAAATTGTTACTTTTAAGCCTGGTTACCCTCTGTTTAGTGAGAAAAAGACCCAAGACTCAGCGGTGGGGTGGAGCAGGTCAGGTCACAAGGCACAGAGCAGAGAGGAGAGCTGGCTGCCAGGGCTTTCTCTAGGGCCATTGCCAAACTCCAGAGATATTTTAGAGGCCTTGAAGTAGCCAAAGCTGCACTCACTGTGAAACACTGAATGGGAAAACAGAAGGGCCAAACTTCTCCCAGAATCCAGTCCTGGGAAGCACACCTGAATTCAAGGACATCTTCAGGTAATCAGATGTTGCTTTGACCAATGCAGACATTGTTCAAAAAGGAAAAAAATATTTTTTGTAACACTGCACTGCATTGTGAATGTTGCTAAATTTATTCTGAAGAAAGGGGAAAAAACCCTCTCAGTTCCTTCTGTACACCACTAATAATTTATGGGTTTGTTATTATGTCTGTCCTTCTTTATGTCCTACTTCATATAACTAATATCTTTCATTCCTATATGTCTTCATTTAGGAGCTTCTCTGTACTTTCAATGAGCGTGTTCTTTTTCTAAGTAGCTTTTCTAACAAAACTTCTACTGTGACAGAGTACACCACATATTATGTAACTCAAATTAAGGACAGAAAACATACAGTATTTCTTAAATCCTTATTTTAAAAAAGGTTTCTTTTCTTATTTCCACCTTAGCCCCAACTCCATTGCTGTCTTCCATTTCAGTGTTTGGGATTAATATCATAATTTCTCAAGTCCTATTTTACCTGCCTCCCCCCTCTCAAAGCTCTCCAGTTAGGAACCTACTTGGAGAACTTCTACATTGCATTTTTTTACATGCACTTCTAAACTTATTTCCCAGGCTTTGCCAACTCATCAGTTTAACAAAATGATTTGTCATCTCATATTTCAAAGGTAGAGCCTGTCATGCAGGAACCCATCCTACTTTTCATGTCCAGTCTCTGCACGAAATACTTGTCAGATCTGCAAACCTTTGGGAAATGGTTTTCCCCCTGGGTGTATTAGAAAACAACAGGCATCCTGGTCATCTTCTCACAGAGTATTTTTTTTATTAATAATTTCATTTGGACTTTGCAAACTAAAAATTTTTGTATTTCTTTCAACTATATGACTGCTGCTGGAAAGCTTTTAAATTTTACTCCTGCTTTGAACTTTAAAATCAGTTTTTAAAAATCTTGAATATGATTTTTATTAATGGTAATAACCAAACTACCCATGTGCAGAAGTATGTTCTAAAATGCAGATGTGGGCATGTAAATCTGTAAGGGAATGTGCACCACTCCTTTACTGCAACTGACAACACAGCTGCTGTAATTAAAATAATTACTAATTCTTCCATAAAGTTATGGGTCCTTCCAAATATAAAAGAAGGCCAGTTACCTAACAACCACTTTCAAATGGTTTGATTAAATGTAGAAAACTTAAATGCAGTATCATCAAAATAACATTAAAACAAAAAAAAGACCCCCGTGACTAGGAAAGCAAAAGAATTTATTTCCCATAGTGAAAACACAACTGCATTTCAGCTGGGCTATTAAAAATATTCTATTTCCAGATGCATATTAGTTATGTGAGAATTAATCTGAGGCAAATAAAACCTTCAAAACAGTACTTCTAGATCTATAACAGAATAAAAGAAGAATTTAGTTTCATTTCTTCTTAAAATAACCCATTAATTTCATACAGTAAATATAAAAATCTGCAGTCTAAATGTATTTCCTTTATAAAGTCAATGCTCCCATATGAGCCATAGACAGGGACACATTTATAAATCCTTCACGACCTCTTTTTACAACACTTTAACTTTTTGTTCATGTAGGTGACATTATCCATTTAGCTTCACTTTAAGCACTATTTCTTTCATATGGGCTTGTGAGTTGCTGGACAAAAGATCCTTCTGGTTCTGAAGGAGAGTCAGCTGTAAAGCAGATATTCCTCACAGCTTCTCCCTGCCATTAAACACACAGAACCTGTGTTTCTGGACAGAGAAATAGGAATGGGACAGAAAGCGCAGTACTGGCCATAGTCAGGCACAAGGAAATCCCAATGACCATCCATACATCCAGCACAGTACAAACCCACTTCTCTCCACAGCTGGCTTAAGAGCAATAGATAAACTTCAAGTTTTCCCACCTCAGCTCATGTAAAAGTGGTGGCTTATAAGAGAGTAAGAAACACTGACCATTTAAAATATGCAGTGCCAAATGCAGCATGCTCCTTCCATAAGCTTCCCTGGATCTTGGTGCCACCACTTGCTCTATGGATTCCACTCTGGACAAGCTGAAGGGAACAGGCTTTGCCAGGGGCAGAACTCAGCGCAGACACCAGAAAGTCAGCTGCCTTAACCAGGAGCAAAAGAGATTGAGACAGGAAGGATCCTCTCCTTTCTGGCCTCTTTTATACTGCTGTTGAGACACTTCATGGTCTTGTCTTCCTGGGATAATTGCAAAGTAAGGAATGATTATCATTGCTGTGCTACAAATAGAAGAGTGGCTATGGGGCTATATTTTAAAGGTACTTAGGTGCCTAAGGATGCAGATAGGCACTTACTGGTATTTTAGCTCTTAACCTAATTAGCAGATTTAGTTGCAAATTCTAGCCTTGGGCATCAGTGTTTGAAAGCTGTGCTATCTTTTGAATCACCAGCTGTCCTGAGATTCGTGTTTAGTGCTTACATGTAACTTTAGTTAAATGGGAGAAGAAGAATATTCCAAAACTGAGGGAAGTAGACTTCAAATGATCAGGAATGAACAATTTGCAACAAAACATGTAACAGGCATTGGAGTTATGCCAAGACAGGATATTAAACACTGTCATTCAGATACTTTAGTTGCCAGGCCTTATATCTCTTAACCACATACCACTTCTGTTACATTATAGTTACTCATTTCATTCTGAACTTCTAGTTCATAATGCTCCAGCCTAGGACAAGCAAATATCTACATTCATTTCACTCTCAGTTAAGTATCTGTTATTTAATCTTTTTATGTTGTGTCTTTATGTGAAGTTAAAAAGAAATGGTTAACTGCATTAGGCTGCACACCACAAATAGTATGTTTATATAGCTATGAAATTCTCTGTTAACAAATTGGGAGCTATGTAGAATTAAATGGGTTAGAAACATCTGTAGAAACAGCTCCCAGTGCCATTACTGCATGGAGATGTTGTCAACCTGGGTAGGAATTCTCAAATAGGTACCTTAAGTAAACCAAGAAACATTAATATTTCAAAACTCCCAAATCAAAATTGTAAGGCTAATACCTCTTTTTATTTTTACAGGACAGTGCACATTCACAAATTGTATCAGATCTATATTTATGTCACTTCAAAAAAAATTACAGCAAGTGTTTCCCACTTTGGTTTTCTTCACAGCTTCTACAGACTGTTCAGTGTAATTGAAAAAGGATCACTTGGACTAAAAGATAGTTGAGCCTCCTTTATGACATAAGTAGGAACTAACTCTCATTCTGCTACACTGGGTGCTGTGACAAAACCCACTGGCCCCAGTGTGCTGTTCTCCTTGCTAGAGCTGGCATCATTTTCCTTTTGCTGGGCAAGCTAAGAGTACAGGTCTCTGCACCTGAAACTTGTGATCCCTGTGGAGGTTAAGAAGATATCATGCTGGATTTCATTCATCACAGACCAGCCACTGAAATGTACAAGAAAATGCAACAATGTCTTTTAGTATTGAATAAAAGCTAACACTGATTTTAATACTGAATGCAAGGATTTAACAATGCCTATTACTAATGAATAAGGATTGTTCAGTTTAAAATTAGCTTAACCAGTTGCTGGTCAATCAATTTCAACAGCTGTTTAAAATAGGCAGGTGTCTGTCTTCTTTTGAACTTCACAATCACAACCTAATCAATTAAAATAATGCTGGTAAGAAAGAAAAGCAACACTCTCACAGAGGACAGCCATTGTGAGTTCCTGTTGTCAGACTATAATACTTGGGCTTTATTTGATGTGCATGTTTGGATAAGCAAACAACATCATAGAGAGATACTAAGACTTCTTTCCCTTTTAAGTCTTGTGGATATTTAGCTTTTCAAAACAGTTCTGTTATCCAAAAGTTAAGCTCCATGGCTATTCCACCTAAGCCCTGGGGCCTTCGAGCCTGCCACTATGACAGAGTAGATAGGAGAGATAATCTCTCAACAAGTGACAGGACCAACATCACAGCTCATGATCATATTCTATAAACAGCCCAATAAAGCCTTTACCATGTCTTTTTGACTTGCTAAAAACCAAACAAATGAAAACCAGCATCTGCCCTAGAAAGGCAGAACCTACAAAGAGCAGCAGCAGCCCATTAAATTCTATGTGGCTGAGAAAATGACCAGAGATTGGGAAAAACCAGGTCATCTTCAATTTACCAGTTCACTGGTCTCTAGGTGTCAACACTCCTTATATGTTTATTAACCCAACAACCAATCTTGCAATCCATTAGCTACATCTCTGCAAATTTCTTGTACTGAAATGTGTAATTAATTGTGTCTGGTTGATCCATTATTTGTTCTGCAGTCACAAGAGCTAATCCATTTCCATGTTTTAGTTAGCTAGCCTGGGAATGCCCGTGTATGTTGATCACCTAGTGCTAAGTAATTGAATTAGTGACATTTAGAGGCACACGAGACTCTTGTAACTCAAAAAAATCTGTTCCTGTATGTACTTTAAAAGAGCTGACCTCAATGCAAGCAATTGCACGAGTCCAAAAGAAAACAGAGTAAGAGAAGGCTAGCTGGAAATTCCAACCACCTTGTCATTTTATCACAATTCTTTATGTAACTCTTCCAGAAACACACCATGAAAATGAGGCAAGGGTGAACAGGCGTGTGGTGTATTCTAAACCATCATCAATATCCTGGTTACTGACTTGGAATCCCAAACAGCCCAAACCCTGTGACCTCAGAGCTCACAGTGCTCCCTGAATCACTCAATTCAATAGGAACCATGAAATACCAACTTCATTATCCATGGGATCACCTATGCACCAAGACAAAACTCATCCTGCTCTTGGGAACAGCTTTGGTCTTCTCCTGGGGTAAGAACAGCACAATGGAGTCAGTCTGTGACCACCTCCAGAAACCCTTCCTACCAGCCAGTCACACCACCCTATGGATGTCACTCCAAAATCAGTCATGGATGGCGGGACAGTTTGGAATGCAAAAGGGATGTCTACACTTCAAGGCTGAATACATGCCACTGAGCTGGATCTACAACCAATAGGAATTCCATCACCACAGAAACCAGGCACTCTTGAAGCTTGAAACATGTCCAAACATTTACTTGACCTTACAAGTATACATATGTAGATTTCAATTACAAGCAAAATCTGCATTTTGCATTGCTGCTATTCTTTCAGCTGGGGAAAATGACTAAGGATAAAGCAGGACAAATATGAGAATACAGAGGAAAAAATGGGAGAGAACGTTGTTTTGGATGATAAGATGTAAGTACAAGCAATTTTACTGAGATGTCTATCTTATTAAAACAACCAAGTGGAAGCATAACTGAGAGCCTGAACCTAAAAATTATCAAGGTAGGATTCATTATGTGGATCACCCAAAAGCTGGGCACATAAATTCTCATTTATATAAGGCACCTATTTCAAGCCAGTCATTCCACCTCTTTCTGTAGACAACCTCATAAGGCCTGAGTAGAGCTTTAGGTTGTTGGTTTGTTGTTCAGGCACATTATTTTAGAAAGGGATATTCATGAAGAAAAAAAATCAGCTGGGAGAGAAACATGACTATAAAAGTTCTGAGAAAACTGTAGTTTGTGAAAAAGATGTTTTATGTCTTCTTTACAAGGGAAATTAACCACAAGAAAGACAGAAATTTTATATTACAATAAATTCTTTAAGACACTACATACAAAATAGTTCTGTTAAATGAGGCATTGAAAAAATGAAAAAAAGTGATAATACTTCACTGCCACTCCATCAAAAGCTGATGCATAATTAGAGAAAAGGCACAAGACATGAATTTCATGGCAAAAGAAGAAAATAACGCAATGAAAAAGTCTGAAGGCATGTGAGCGAGTGTTAGCCAATTCCTCTAGCTAGCTCAAACCTGTATCTGCTTGAGTTTGCAGAGCCCTTTTTCTCTACAAATAAAACAAGTGTTTGAGGCACCTTTCTTTCCTTTTTATTTCCTGTCTCCGTTGAATTAAATTGTAATGGATTACTTTCAGAAAAAAATGTAGATTCTCATTTAGCTTTCTAAGTAATTAACTCTTTTCAAAGCCAAATAATTGTTGCCATATATTGCAAGAGTTCCTTATTGCTAGAGTTGCATACCTCCTTGATGTTTCTTGTAGACAGCTCCTCCAGGCACTGACTCTTCCTTTCCTCACAGCAGTCACTGACTCCAGTTCCCCTCAACCAACCAATCCACTCTTTTATAACACTCGTCTTATTGGCTACAGGTGTGGCCTGTTAACATCAGGCCTGCTCCTAACCCTTAATAATTGGCTCAGTTGCAACTCTTTAAGGGGTAAGATTACATTCTACACTACTTTTATTTACTTATGGTCTATCTCCCTACAAATAATAACCTTATAGCAAGAATATTCTGCATATAAGTAGGTTTACACATCAGCTCTTGTAAAGGCCATTTAGTCCCAGGTTAGGGACAAGCTCTGGGTGACACTGCTCCAGGACTGCCACATCCAGCAAGGACGATGATTTCTGGCAGAAATGGTGGTGTCACACTGCTGTAAGGGGACAAGAGGCTGTGGGACAGGTGTGTGGGATATGGAACATACCTGCAATCACAGTGAAATCTAGGCATGGCTTCCTGGTGACGGCGTGGCACTGAGCAGTCCTCGTTCAGGGCCTGAGAAACACAAACGGCAAAAGCAGCCATCAGCATCCACATCTGCAGTGTCTGAGCACAGAGAGGCCTCTTCCCTGTCACCCCACAGTGACCTGCCCTGCCCCTAAGGGCTCGGTGTCACAGGCTGTTCCACAGCAGGAAAGGCAGGAGCATGCAGACCTCACCTGGGCCTGCCCAGTGCAGCAGTGAGATCTGTGAACAGGAATGGAGCCTCGTGCGACTGTACCATCCTGCCAAACTCCATCTGACACCCTGGCACTCTGCGCTGCCATGTATTTTTGTGTAATACTCCAGATGGAATTTCTAGCCAATATACCCATCTGTCATGGAACAGAAAATAATCCCATACAAATAAGGCAAGCAAAATATGCTTGCAAAGCAATAATAAATTTGGAGTTCTGTAACTATGATGTTTGAAGTTTTATGAATATTTAAACTAAAAATAACTTCTTGGTATCATCAAGTGAGATTAACTACTAATTGAGCAATTGTTGCACAAAAGTGTAAGTCTCTCTAAAGTTTAGAGCAAATTATACAATTTTAAGATATTTTAAAATGAAGATATGTCGCAATAGGACACAAAATAAAACAACGTGGACACTAGAACTCCAAGGCAGTATTAATTAATAATAATAATAATAATAATAATAATAATAATAATAATAATAATAATAATAGAAGAAGAAGGAAGAGGAGAGGAAGAAGAAGAAGGGAAGTTTATTCTCTGTCTCCAATATTTATAGACTTTCAAAAGTGACAGTGGATTGGAGGATGACAGTGCCACCTCTCCAATGGCACTGGACAAACCAACAGTCCATCAAATTTCTCCTCCTCCAGAAAAGAATGTAAAACAATCATTATTTATATAAAAGTGTGTGAGAAACTCCATTACAAGAATGTAAAACATCAGAAGGCTTAGAAGAACTTAGAAGAACAGGGCAACACAGATACGTTGAAAGTAGTTATTTAAAAGAAAAGCAGTCCTAAATATAAAAACTCAGAACTTGAAAGAGCCTGGTATGGATTATAGTATGTATTATAATTTAATGCTGACCTAGGGGGTGAAAAGCTAATGCCACAAAATTTATCTGTGGTGACAAAGCTTCAGATGAGGAGTCAGAGTTGTTCTTAGACAATGGAGTGAAAGCAAAGGCAACTACATACTGCTCACTGCTTAACCTTGCCTCAAACTCTTGGAAATTTAAACAATGTGCAACCAATATTTAAATAATTTTAAATGAAAATAATGGAAGACTACTCAAATTGAATTTACAGGGTGAGCACTTAAGATTGCTGTATTTGCTCAAAGTTTTTTTATTTTACTGAAATAAAATGCTGAAAGTTTTTTTATTTTTCTAAATATTTTGATTTGTTTTGATTTTAGAAGACACACTTGAATTGGCAAAAAGCACTTGGATCCCACCTGTGAAAAGTACTGTGAGCCCAAATAAAGATGTTACTTTATCTTCCAAGGGACAATGAACTTGTAGTCAATTTAGAGGTGAAAAATATATACTGAAGGAATATTTTTATATTTGGTAAAGCTATGTATCTTGTAAAATTAAATATCTAAATCCAATTCTTAAATATTGATCTTATATAAGAACTTAACAGTTAATACTAAAATGATACTACATCTGAATGAAACCCTCTGTAAATATTTGTACCATTATAAGTCATAAAAAATACATGCCCTGTATTAACTTTGTACAAACTAGTGAGATATTTGCAGGATAATGAGTTCTTTTCAATGTAAACCACTAAAATGCAGCAGACTAATTCCTCTCTTCTGGATGCTATATCATACAGAACAGGAGTTGTGGAATACATTTTTACCCTCCTGAAATTCTCTAAGCATCTCTCATTGCCACTTGCAGTCATTCTCCAGCACAAAGTTAATTAGAAAGTGCTAGCTTACATTTCACTTCATTTAATTGAAGAAAATAAATGTTATTTCCTAGGCAGGCCAACACAATAGAAAATCCTAAAGTTAATAGCTATTATAGTTTAACCTGTCAAGCAAAACCACTTTGTAATGGCAAACACCCCCTTCTGATATCCATGTGATACAAAGACATCTCTGTATCATGAATAAACCATGAGAGTGCTGATGGAACTAGAATGGCTCCAGGTTATCACCAGAAATCCATTCTAGGTTTCTCATGCTGTATAAATCTGAATGAAAAACCTTGAGGGAGTTGACAGCTCATATTCAGATGCAACATCTCATGTTTCAGTTTATATGCCCACTGCCCCTTGTCCTTTCTGGGTACCACTGAAGAGAATCTGGTCCCATCCTCCTGACACCCACCTTTCAGATACTTTATTGCATTCACAAGATCCCCCCCCCATTTCTCTCTTCTCCAGGATAAGAAAGCCCAGCTCATTTCTCTTATTTGTGGTGTTACTAAAACAATAAAGTGCAAAGGAATTGTTGAAACTAATTATAGGAAGAATCCTGACCTGTGCAAAGGGCCTGTGAAAGATATTCAATGCTACCTAAAACCCTTTTGCTAGAATACTCAAAAATCTCCTGAGGGTCTGTGAGAGAAGTGCCTACAGACTGCACACCATTTGGAAGGAAAAGCCTGGACATTTGTCAGGAATAAACTGCACAAAGGCCCCTAAAGAAAGGGAAGGAAGTCCTTTTCACGCATTTTGAGTTTCTACTTGTACAATAAAGAGACACTACGCTGTAAAAAAACACCACTGGCTCACCTTGCTGACATGAAAACTGCACTGGGCAGCTGTGATTATAACACTTGTCACCATTTCCTCACGTTATATTTTCAGTGTGAAAAACACAAAATAAAGGAAGGTACTTCAAACATGATAGAAGGTAAAGTGAAAGGGCAACAGAAAAGGAGAGAATCAATATTATCAAAAACATAGTGTTGAAAGATAGTGTCTAGCTTAATAAAAGACAATTTATGTGGCCTGTTTAATTACTGAGTTGGAGGCACTGCTATTGGTTTTTTATACAGTTAAATCAGTTAATCAGTTGATGAACAGTTAAAGCCATCTGCATATAAGAAAGCAAGTTCAGCAACACAAAATGAATAGATAGTTAAAACACAGAATCCTGGTTGGTCCTTCCTTTGCTTTACAGTATCTCACCATGAATGACCACACCATACTTGCCCAAGGCAGCCAGCAAACACCCATTGTGGCTGGGAATTAATTCCCTGTCATTATTCATTAATATTCATTCCAGAGTAGGAATACTCTGCCCAGTGCCCAGACAGACCTGTTTCACCTTTCACACGTGACACATGACAGAATACAGTTATTCCTACATGCTAACTTGAAAAAACTCCCAAAACCACCCAACCCCAAGCCTCTTTAATCTCCACAAAGTAAAACTGGGAGTTTTCAACAGGATTCACTTTCATTGTGTTAGAAGACAAAACAAAAAAGTACAAACTTAGCTTTGGCATTTTCTTTCATGAGGCTTGGAAGAGCTCAATAGCTCAATATAAATGAAAACTGGTTTTATTGGCAATGGCCACAGAAAGTTTTGCTCCAAAAACTCACAGTTGTGTGTGCGTAGGGTTCTTGCCTCTTTGCCTCTCATATAGTGTAAAAATTGCTCAGAATTCAAATTGCTACAGAGAAATGCAGCCTCTGTAATTGCTATCAAGGTCAATGAGAAAAGGGTAAGTGCTTAAGTGATGGATATATAATTTACATCACCCTGGAGCAATGTCAATATGAATTTTCAACCTGTTTAATGTTTATTCAAATGCTGCAGCTGTGAAAAAATAAAGTTACTGCCTAAGTCTATTCAACAAAATTCCCGTCTTCAAATCTGTATACTTCTTTTTTTCTAACAATCTACAGCAAGATTTAGAAGAACTGGATTTCAAAAAACCAAAATTAAAGTCAAATGGCCTCACCTTCTTTCAAAATATGAACAACACCAACATGTTCCAGGTCAAAACCAACAAAAATGTAAAACCATAAATAGTAACTTTACTTTCTCACAATTTTGGGGTATGTTTTTTGTGCAATTAGTTAACTGTTGTTAACATTTACTGAATTAAGCTGAAACATCTCAATTCCAGCACACAATCTGCAAAGTTCAGTCTCTGGACTACATCTGTTACCAAAATGCTGCTAAGAGAAAGCAGATTTGTTTAGGTTAGCCAGGAATGTGTTCCCAGTGGATTTCAGTTACAAGGATACATAGGTAGTGAAATGATAGATATCTGCGATGAGGAATTCTGACCCAAATGTACTTTATGTACTTTAAATTGCTTTATTTATCATTCCTATTTAACACCTCCTTAAAGCCACTCGGCACAGTTCTGAGATCAAAGTGACCTTTTGCTAAAGAGCAAAATCGATGCATAGTTCATTAACCAAACCACAAAACACTACTCTTGATGATAGGAGAAATGCAAAAATACCAAATTCACCCTCTTTCTTTGTTTTCCTTCACACCTCTAATTAGAAAGCACACAGCAGTGGGACTATGCTAAGTTTATCAGAAGTGCAGGAAAAAAAAGAGAAGTTACTGAATATGCCCTTTTACAGCTCACAGCTTTGACTGGAGGAAACAAATCAGCCTGTTATTCTGAAGGTATTTATTTTACCCTTAGAAATATAGCGTATTCTCCACATACCAAAGAGGACATTACCTTCCTCAGAAAAAGATGTTTTGTCAAGTTTGCCAAAAACATATTTCAACTCATGTACCTGACTATCTTTTAGGAACAAAACTGACTCCTAAGTCACTGAAATACCACAGAATTATGTATTTGGTAAGATCACATTTTATGCAGCTTGTCTGCAATTCTTAAAACTAAAATTTGCACTCAGTCAGTGCCTTGTTTAAAAATACTTGGAAAAACAGTGCAAGTACCAAGGGGCATTAGAAGGTGATGCAAAAATTCTGACCAAGAGTGCTGCAATGCCAGTAGATATGGCAGAGGAAGGCAAAGGCAATCTAAATTGCAGAACAACACTATCAAGCAGATGTCATGTCACACTCTGTCTGTGTGTACTGTAAGAGAAGTGCAAAGCAAGGACAAATTCACAAGTGACTGTTTTCTTTTCCAGGGCATATCACAGAATCTCTGAGTTGGAGGGTCATCCAGGTCAGGCTACCCACAATCATGTCAAGTCTTGTCCTGATTCTCTCCACAACATCTCTGGGCAGCCTGCTTTGGGTTTTGACTACCCTTGCAAGAACAAAGTTCTTTTTCTTGTGATTAGACGGAATTTCATGGTGGTTTTTTTGTTGTTGTTGTTTTGTTTCCCTTTTTTTTTTTTGGCGTTTCTTGCCTGTCACTGGGCTCTACCAAGAAAAAGTACACTACCATGAAGACCCAGGCTTCCTCATCTTCATCTTCTGAATAAACACTTATGGTATTTATACACATTGATAAGACCAGAGCCCCCTGAATTCCAGACCTTCCCTATGCTGAAGAGTCCCAACTCTTAATCTCTCTCCAGAGCAAAGATACTCCAGTGCCTTAGTAATTTTCTTGGCTCCTCGCCGGATTCATGCCAGTATGTCCAAGCTTCTCTTGTACTTGAAACCCCAGGACAGTACCCAGCAGCCTTGATATCATCTCACCAGAGCTCAACCTGCTGTCCACGCTCTTCCTAATGCAGACCAAGTTGCTTTGGTTTGGTGACCATCAGGATCCCAAGGTCCTTCTCTGCAGAGCTGCCTTCAAGCATACACTGGTGCATGGGATGCTCCTCCCCAAGGGCAGGATTTTTTATTTCCCCTCACAGAGAGCCTAGAGGTTCTTCTCTGCCATTTCCCCAGCATGTCCAGGTCCCTCTGGGTGGTGGCACAAACACCTGGCACATCAGCCATTCCTCACAGCTTTGTATCATTTACCAACTTGATGAGGGTGTGCACTGCCCCATCGAGGTCATTAAAGAAGATGTTAATTGTTGCTGGCTATAATACAGACTCCTGAGGCGTCACACTAGTGACTTTTCTCTGGCTGGACTTCTGCCACTCATCACAACTGCCCGGGCCCAGCCATCCCCTGTTCCCCTCAGTGTCCATTTATCCAACCCTTACTTCCTTGGCTGGTTTATTACAGGTAGTGTTGAAAGCCTTACTGGAGCCAAACTAAGCAGAATACACTGCCCTCATCCACCAAACTTGTCACCTCATTATAGAAAGCCATCAGGCTTCATAAGCATGATTTCCTCTTCATAAAACCAGGATGAAAACTTCTAATAATCTTCCTGTCCCTCACACTTCTGGAAATCATTTCTAGGATTAGTTGTTCCAGTAACTCACCTCCTGAGGTGAGGCTGACCAGCCCACAGTTCCTCTTCCTGAAAGCATCTGCTTTATCTCAGCCTTCAGAAACCTCTCCTGAATACAAGAACTTTTCAGAGATAATCAAGATCAGCCTTGCAATGACACCAGCCAGCTCCCACAGAACTCAGGGATGTGATCCCTTGGGCCCCATGGACTTACAGATGTCCAGTTTGTTCCCTAACCTGATCCTCCTCCACCAAGAGTGACCTTTTGTTGCTTCATACTTCTCTTTGTGTCTCAGGGACCTGGGTTTCCTGAAAATGTGTCTTTTTATTAGGGAATCTTAACATATTGACCAAATCCAAAGCACTTCCACATCAAACCCTATTCCCAGCTCCTCCCCACAAAAGACTGCACGCTAACAGCAGTATTTTCTCCTGGTACTTCTCTACATGTAGTTATTTAAAGTTAGGAACTTCCTTTGCATTTCATGACAATAAGATGATGTATAGTGAAAGAAAAATGAATGGAAAATTTACAGAAACACAATTCCATTGACTGAACTATTCAAAAATAAAACCAAACAAAACTCATTCCAGCCAAAAGCATGAGGCAGAGAAACACAATGTTTCCTGTAGAAAACTTACAATCAACGTGGAAAACTTACACTGATTTTAGATAAGCCTTAAAGTAGCCAACTATAATAATTACTTCTAACAGTAATGAAAAGAAAGACTACCCTTTCACATGAGAGGGTTTTGACTGCTCTGTAGGATTCTTCCTTAATATGGAATGAAGGCACAAACAAATACAGGGTAATTTAAAGACTAAAAATGAAAACATATGAAAATTATTACCACTGTGGTGAGTTTCATGTGAAGTCCACCAGAAAATGCAGTCTGCCAAACTGGCACAATAAAACCCGTGCCCTTGAGATCAATCCAGTTCAATCAAGTTCATTAACATAAACATAACAGGAAGTCAAGCCTGTACATAGGTTTATTTCCATGCTGCACTTCTCCCTTCCAAATGTGCTGAAGTTGCACTGTATTTCATTGGTAGAGTCTCTGTGAAAGGGGTTCTGAAATGGAACTGCATTTCTCAAAAATGTGATTGCAAATCTGTGTGAGAGATGACCTGGGTTTGAGATTTTATGTGGCACCTTTGGCCATTCATACCCTGGACAAAAAGGAAAAAATGAATACATCAGTACAGATGTGGACAATACACAGGAATGGAGTGAAAGGCTGAGACTCTACTGATACTGCAAATCAGTGCTTTTCCCGAGGCCAGCTGGAAAATACCATTAAATGTAACACTGATGGAAGCAAAAACATGCTCTACAGACATCCACACCTCCATTCTGTGGTTACTAATACCATTTCTAATGAAGGCTTGAAAAATACCTTCAGGGATATTGCCAGGTAAGACTCTGACAGTGCCTCTGCACGATCATGACAACACACCTAAATAACCTTTGAGAAACCAGAAATCCTGCCATGCCAACTTTGATTAAGGCCAAACTTTGAAATCAGGAATCTTTGTAGTATATGCAAGAAGGCTGCACCAAATTATATACATGCATCTGAAGTACCAGAAGTGTTCTTTCACACACGGAAAAATATTGTTTATTGAAGGACAAAAGAAAAGTACGGATCCAAAATCTGTGTGCCAGACATGCTGGAAAACTGCATAAATATATGGAGAGAGGATGAGGGGGGAAAAAAAATCAAACTCAACCCAAACCCACACAGTGACCAGCTGCAACAAGGCAACAAATACCTCAATGAGAAGCAACAGCTGGAAATAGTCAATTCCAGGACCTACTGCAGACAGAAGCAGAGATCCCAAAAATGTAACTGGCCTAGATGGAAGTGACAAGAAAATATGTTCTACAAAAATCAGCATATGGAATGGGACTGTTTTGCAGTGTGCAGTGAACCACACTACTAAATTATTTTTATTCTTCTTTTTCCATGAGTCTTAAAGTTGTTCCAACCATCTATTCCCCTTCCTTTTTCAGACTCCAACATTATGATGCTGCAGTTAAGGAAACAAAAGTTTCTTCAATATTCTTTGCTACAAGTCTCTGTACTCAAATTTTGTGGCAAGTGTTTGCATCTTATCTAAAAAGTTCAGAATTATGTCATTAATCAACACAGTATCTACAGAAAAAATAAAAACCAACAAACCTTTTTCTATCATAAAATAACTTATCTCACACATTTGCTTTCACTTCATATTAACTACCACGACAAAGAATCAGATATCAGCGTTTGCTTGTTTTCTTTACTTTTCATCTCATGTTTTTATGAGTCCTAAAGACTGCTAAGAAATACCCACTCTGGTAAAAGGGGATGGCCTAAACAAACCCAAATTCCAAACCTAGTTACAGCAGCAATTCCTCATGACAATTTGCACAGACTCCCGCTATTACTCTGGATTTCTCTTGTATCAAAACCCACGTGCAACATATGCACATATTTTTTGTCAATCCTCTTTGGGGAGGGAGAGGAACTCAAAGTTTACTGACACAATGGAAAGATGGTATGGAAGGAAGCCAGAGAGACATGGGCAGAACAGAATCCCCAAGCACAGGACAGTAACATTGGAGAAGAAACACAAGGAATGGCAGATCTTGCTGGTGGCATCAAGCAGGAAAGCCCAAAACAGAAAGGAGCTCAGCTAACCTGCAATTAGCTGTAAAGATGCACACTTGCTCTGCTTGGTCTGTGTGTGGCTAGGAAGACTTGTTAACTCCCTGCAGCATGTTTGGACACGTTAATCACTTTGGGATCAAAATAATAATCCTGGCTTTCCTATACCGTGCTAAAATACAGCATCAATAGGCTTTTCAAATACTATTTACATGGTATGACTCATTAAGTGCTGTTTCAGGGCCATTCTTCCATACACATAAAGGGGGGAATAGTGACTCCATTCCAAACTGAAAGAGTGACAGCTATTCAAAGGGGGGAGGCCCCATACAGACACCAATTTAGTGGTGCTGAACCCTCTGGTGCCCCCTCTGGAACTGAATCTGACCCAAAATACCAAACTGGAAGAGAACAAATATGCTCTTTGCAAATATATGTCTACTAAATACAGTGTATGCATTAAAGTAGAAATAAGAATCACTAGTTCTGATGATAACATTAAGTTAGCTTCACACTTAAAATGTTTTTTAATTGAGGCTTAGAAATCACCACAAAATAAATAAACTGTACATTTCCTCAATCTATGTACATAAACCTCAATATCCAGCACATCTTTGATTTCATCTTTAGCCACAGACAGGTTCAACAAAGTAAAGTGACTTGATTGTGGTTTAACCTCAAACCTCTGGCAAAACCTGGGCTGCTGAACTCCCCAAGAAAAGGCAGGGGGACAGAAGAACAAATTTTGCTTCTTTAAGTCCTTTGGTTTCTGCACATATTCAGATATGGGTGAATACAAAGCCCTGTGCTTTACAGCTGACTTTATAATTTACTTAGTGCAACAGTAAGTGATTACAAGCATTCACTTTGCCTGTTATTTCTGCAATTTTCAAATCTGCCTTTGCCTACAAACTCTTTTCCCTTGTTTCATCTTGGGTTTTTGTGGTTTGAGTTTTGTTAACTATTGGTCTTGATTATGCTGTTATACAGTTATGATTAGTCACCTCCAATACATCATAGTCTCTAATTTTTTTAATTTTATGTCAAATTTCAATTAAGAAATAAAGCAATTTGACACAAAAGAATTTTTAGCGATCTCAAACTCTTTTGTGCAAAATGCAGGCCAACCCAGATACAAGTGAAATTCCTCCTTCAGTTCATCAGTCTTTTCATCATCAGTACAGTGATTTTATAGACATATAAAATCAGAAAACTAATATAAATGGTCACAAACACCAAAGCAAATTCTCAGTTTTTACCTAGGCAAATGCCAGCTGATTCTTCATGTCATGGTCACTAGCTGTAATTAGAAATACCTGTGGCAAAGGCCACATTGAATCCCCCAGTGACTGAGCTTTCTCTGTAGGGGAATACACATAATAACATATTAGCTATAATCTGTGTATATGGTGATACGTGCCTGTTTATAACAAGCAATATAAAAAGGATCAAGTAGGATTTGTGATAAGTATTTATGTGTAATTTGTTCTAGTTTAGCACTTCTTAGACACTATGACATCATTGTTAATTCCAAACCTCTTGATGCAGTTAACCTGATTTATGAGAGTATCACATTCCCACTTGGGCACAAGAGAAACAGAATACTGAACATCACCCCTAAGACCCTTCCCAAAGGCACCATCCAGTGTTTCACTGAAGAACTTAAACTCTAATAACACAAAATCCCAGCCATTAAAAACCTTCACACATGAACATATCCACTTACTGTTTCAACAAAAATCCTCCAACTCAGAGCTGCAGCTCTCCCGAATAAATTGATTCTTTGTTTTACTTTGTCCCCACCTAGGCAATAAGAGATATAGGAACTGAATACAAGGAACATCATTATTAACAGATTGTATTAATTATCTTATTAATGATGTTAAAAATTATGCAAAACAAAGACCACTCAAGACTTTACAATGGACCCAAATGTTCATTGTGTCAATGGCAGCCAACACATACACATTGCTGCCACACTAGGAACCTAAAATGAAATTCCTTCGACATAAATTAACAAAATTTCCTTCCCTCAATTTGTTCCTTAGTGGAACAGCTAACATGGCAAACCTGCTGTCTAACCACAATAAAAATTCCAGTGAATCCCTGCATTACTGTTCTAGTAGGTATGGAGCAGACGAACTGCATCAGCCAAACTTTAAATTAAATCTGAAATACAGGACATTATAGAAAAAAAATAATTTCTGTTTGTACAAAGCATCCAGGATTGAAAGAACATGAAACACTGTATGTCTACTCTCAGCTAAAATGCAGGAAAAAACTGCTTGCTAAATTCATTGCCTGAATTCTCCATGTCCCCACATGGTCACACCACTGCTGCATTCCCTTACAGCCAAGAGATGAAAGCAGGAATAGCTGAGTCTTCAGATGGCTGCAACAGAGAGGTCTGGAATTCCGCTCACTCATTTAGATCTGAGCAAAGCCCATGATCTTATGCAACAATTGTTTCTTGGATTGCATCACACATTTACTTCATGTAAGATTCTGCTTATTTTAAGTACAGAATTAATCTTTTCCGGCGCAGGTCTGAGCTGGCAGTACAAATGAGCAGCTGCTCCACTGGGTGGTTTTAGTAATAGACCTCTTCCATGGAAAGCAGGGAGTTTGCAGTGGTGACACCAACAAGAAATATGATCTCTCTGTTGAAAGGTGTAAGACATAGCTGGAGCCATAAATCATCAGCTGTTTTGAAGGCCAAACTCAGAAATATGCTTTGCTTTCTCTCAGCTTGCCATCAAACATCCATCCTCAGCAGGGACAAAACAGCTTTTCCAACAGGCACTTCTAAAAGACCTTTTCCACAGGACCTGCTGCAGTGATTTAGGGCACTCCCTAGATCCTGTAAAATTTTCTCCTTCATCTTTGGATCACTAATTTATTTTTTTTTAATTTTAAATTCTCTCCAGACTCAACACATCCCAACAGCACTGCAATGCCATGACCTGTGTCTGCAGAACAGGACTCAATCACCCCAGCAGAGGCACCACCAGGACAGTGTAAACCCTCCTGGGGCAGGGCTGTGCTGCCTCTGATGAAGATAAGGCAGTTCTTTCCTTTATTCATTTCCTTTTTGCAAACTCCTTTTAAAAACTTGCTGAGTGTGGACAATCCTCTGACAATTTCATTTAATCAGGGATGGACCAAGCTTCTCCTTCCCCATATAATACTCCACAAATCCTGCCAACAATCCCTGTGCTTCCCACTACCACCCATTGGTTTGTCTGCGGTTCTGCTGCCCCAGGGCTGCACTGGGATGGGATGAGCCCATAGGGAAAGCCTTGTAAGAAATTACAGTATCTAACAGGGCACCCCTGTCAGGCCTGGCAATAGTTGAGAGGTCACAAAGACAGACATGGGACAACTGAGTAATTCTCATCAAATTAGGAAATCCAGTTGAAGCAAAAGTTTGGGATACTATTAAAGCTTTTCTCTGCGAAATCTAAGTCTGAAGTTTAACATAACAGCATAGCAATCTTTTGTCTGAAAGTCTGAGAGAGAACTACCACAAAGCTTCTGTGGTGCATGGAAGGTGAAACATGGTAAAACTCTGGTTTTATGCATTTATGAAAGCAGACAGGAATCATTGGCCAAAAAAGTTTCTAAATATAAAAGACAAGATTTAGACACTGGAATGGCTAAAATGAACATTATAGGTCAAAACAGCTAGACCAACCCTAATGTGGAAAAGTATGCATTTTAGGCAAAATCATAAATACCAACCTGCATGAATGAAATTCAGAATTACTAATTAAAACATAATTCTGAGTTACTAGTGCCATTTTCTTTGTTTCCCGTTGTGTTCCTTGGTTGACTTGCAGTCCCAGATAGGGTCTGATCCAGTAAATGCTTCCAGATGTAAGGCTTCTATTTAATACTCCACCTAGAAGTAAATCTTATTCCCACTAGTTACTGTTTGTATAACCCTTCAGAGTTCAGCCTTAAAGTAAAAAAAAAAAGGGGGGAGGGAAGTAAAAAAATAAGTCCATATCTATTGGAAAGTTAACAACTTCTTACTCCCTGACAAAGAGAAGGGAACACAGACCTAGGCCATCAATCAAGATCTGCAGATCATCCATTTTAGAAGATAAAATTCACACTGACTTGCGTGGACCACAGGACTCCCCCAGTCACTGCCAACCTGAGTCTCAGGCAGACAGGGACAATATCCTGACCCTTCCCACAGCTCTGAGAAACAGCCCAGCTTCCCCAGGGCATCACCTACCACTGGAGAAGCTGTAAGGGACAGAAGGAAGCTGTCACCCAAATGCCCACCCCAAAGCAGAACACAGCCACTCCTTTTGCAAAAGCAGAAATAACTTCTATTTGTATCCAGAAATCCAGTGCCTCTCAGATAATTTACCTTTCCCAGACAAACAGAAATAAATATACACACTACACACTGCCTCTAAGAGATCTTGAGAGAATCTTCTTTGTGCTCTTTTCTATTCCTTTCAATAGCATAACTGACTTTTTTTGAGCTACATCGTTTTGCCTCTTTTGAAAAAAAGAAACCAAGTCTTTTCTCCTACAAATAACTTTAAAGTTGCTTTATAAATGCAAACTTCAGAAATAAGAAAACAAAAAAGGCAGAGTAATAGAACATTCCAGACAGTTTATTAAATAAAATACAGCAGCACCTCTTGGGTGCTGGAAGCGTTCATGCTTCAGCCTAATGCCTTTACAGCAGCCCCGTCATGTGTTAATGATTACATATATTCATTCACTACCAAAAATAGTTTCCTCTAGAATTATGCACAAAGAACATTTGTCCACAGTGAATTTCAAGCTTGGCTAGTCTGCTTGGGTTACAGTTACTCCTAATTTTACAGTGGCAAAAATCCAGAAGTCTACTTTGTGCTTGCAGTTTATCTTCTATGTCAGAATACGTTCTCCAGTAATTCAAAAATTGGTAAAGTAGCAGTGCCTAAAAACCGAGATCTTTACTGGTGGAGTTATCACAACACACAGATCACCATAACAAAATCCCAATTATCTTACCTGAAAAAGCATTTCTGACTCTCCTTCACTGCCCCCCCCTCCCCCTCTACTCTAATTTTGGTCACCTTGGAAAACCACAAGTGGGATCTTCCTGAACACTTTCACATGCCTTAATCAATCAATAAGTGCTATCAAGACTGAAACATTTGCAAGCTTAGTTTACAAGTTACAAAACCAGTAGAAAAGGAAACACCCAACAAAAAGTTATATGTATTTTTATTATGTCCACTCTCTAACAAACTAGGAGTGCTGGAGCGGCAGGGGAAAGCTGCTGCACATTTTTCTAAGTACAGACATATACTGAGGTGTAAAACATTTTACATATATTTTAAAAGTTAGCCACATAGAAGCCTCTCAAAGATTTCTCCTGTGCTGCTTTAAAGCCATCTATTCTCCCCCTCTCCCCTCCTTTTTTTTTTGAATTCAGAGAAAAATTGCTCCATTCCTGCTTGGAATCCAAAGGAGAACAGGAAGTAACGTCTGAGCTCCACAGAGATTCATTTTTATTTGCTTACAGGACGTGGCGGATTCAAAAACTGGCTTCATTTTCCAGTATCCTTAAAGGACCTGACTTTTTATTTTTTTCTTTTTGGCAGGGAGCATGGTTGGAACTTCAAGTTCAGCCAAAATAGACAATAAAACAGTAAGAAGGCATAATGCCAAAAATGCAAAGGCAGCAGCGTCCAGAGCATAATTCCACCCTTTTTTCTCTCCCCCCCCCCACCAATGATTTACAGAGGAAAACGTAAAAAAACAAAAACCCTTCTTTGTCCTAGAATGAACTCATATTTTAACAGCCTACAAACATCTCAGACCCACTGGAGGCAAGCTAAAGAATGATATTGCTCATTTAAGATGACAGATTTTTTTTTTAATCCATATGTTTTATTGTTATGTTCTTTTGAATATTCTACTTTGTTCTCCTTCTTGGGAGAAAACATTTGTATGAAGTAACAACATGTGGAATCTCTCACACAACACAATATGAAATTTGGTTCAAGAGTAGCCTCTTTTTTTCTTTCCTCCTAGCTCATGATACACATTTTTAGACATTATTCTCACTAGAAGCATGCCTGTGTTAGCCTCTAAGCCAAAACAGTCACAATTAATTTAAAAAAAATCTCATTTGCTGTAGCAAAAATGATTTTTTTTTCTTTTCTGGAGGGTCTAAGCTGCAAATAATGCTCTGAAAATGATATTCAATGACCAACAAACAAGGAAAGCTTCTTTGTGAGGATACGTGCAAATGTTTCCTCACATTTCCAACAGGAAGCTAGGCAGGATGAGTCTGGGGGAAGGTCTGGAAACTGTATAGCAAAATTGGAGGGAAAGACAAAAATAGATTTTAAAGAGGATATTGTCTTCCTTACTGCATTAATCCTTGTTTGGAATTAGAAGCTAACTATTCAGTGTTTCCTTTCCACCGTATAAAATTGAACCTATATAATTTGCAGAAAATATCCAGAAGCCACACAATGCCTTCTATTTATTAACAAGAGTCAAAGAACTACCTCTGTGGAAGCTCGTGTCTAACTTGGAAACCAAAAAATGGCAGAGCAGAGGCCAGTCCCTTTAAATAGGAAGTGCAAAGTGCACCTGAAAAATATTAACTTTTTCCTTTTAAAGAGAGGAAAGAAAAAATAACTATGACACGTGCATTAAAAACAATTAAACTGTTAGTTGAAGACAAAAGGTTAGACTTTCTGGCAGGGTGCAGAGTATTTTTGCAAAGCATTTGTGAGGCCAAACACTAGAATGTGTGTGACTGTAAGGAAAAGGACAGAAAAGACCATCAAATCACCAAGAATTTAAACAGATGGTTTTCTGAGGAACTGTGGTATGAGATCACTTTGAAACAGATGAGGCAAAATGGCACAGCAAGCTGAGCTAGGGAAAATACAGCCCTTCCAGCAGGATTAGTACAATCAGCAATGGAGGGTAAAAGGGAAAAAAACCCAGCTTCTGAGTTAAATTATATGGCTGTGGTATTTCAGGTTGCCCCATTCAGAGAAAAAAATGCAGCAGGTACAGTAAATTTAAAATAAAACAGATGGCATCTGCACAAACTTCTGCTGATCCTGGAAACAGAAAAAGGCAAAACAAAACAAAACCCCCCAAAAACTTCACACCCCATGCAGACAATCAGGAAAATTAACCCAGAAAGGATGAAACCATTGGCTGCTACAGATTCTTTACCAAATCCCTGCAATTTTAAAATGATGAATGATAGCCTGCACATTTGAATGCTTCAATAAGCAAGTATTTGCATGAGAGATGTATCTTGCTTACTGTCACATCAAAACCACATGACATTATTAGAGCATAGACCACACGGCATTGTGGACTAATGTGACCTTCTAAAAGGAAAAAAAAGAGGGAAAAAAAAAAAACCACAATGGAAGATAACATTACAGCTAAAAATATACCCACTAGGATACCTATGTTTCTAGAGGAAAAATTAGGTTTTTTATTATGGATGGCCTGAACAGAAAGTGCAACTTCATCTGAATCATTATGTCTCTTGTAAAAATTCAATTTCCAGTCCATTTTGTATCCATCCTACACAGGAAGTCCAGCTTGCTGGCTGGCTGAAGGGACCTGCAGGGGGTCACCAACATGCATTGATTTGAGGCAATTCCCAACTCTTTTGCATCCATTTGTCTCCAACCACAAGGCTGACCCCTTGTACAAAAGAGCACATAAGAGCAGTTTAAATTTTGAAGCATTTTCTATGTGAATTTTTTTTTTTTAATTGTCAACTTAAATCCCAAACCGCACTCAAAACTCAACTCCACTTTACCCCACAGCTAAATGAGAGGTCAGACTGCAGTTCTAGCCTGAAATCTTACACCAGAAATAACAACCATTGGTACAACAAAGTTAGTGTGACTCCTCAGGACACTACAAACCCAGCAGAGCAGAAGCACTGAGGCATTTTAGAGTGGAACAATATTGTGGCAATATGTCCCAGTGATATCAGTATCTTTTGGGTCTGTAAATGCAAAGGATGATTATAACTAAAGAACCTGGAGATGGGTGCCCAAAATCAGGGCTGTTGGTAGTTTGGCTTTGGTGTTGACTGCAGGTGAGGTGGGGGACAGTGTTTGTTGTAGGTTTTATTTTCAGGTTGTTGTTCTTTGTTTTGCTGATTTCTTATGTCTGTACAAACCCGAGTGGGAAGGAGAGCACACTGGAATCTGTCCACTGCCTTTGCAGTGACGTCAGATGAAAGGGCTCATCTGAATGCCAGGAGCAGCAAAGTACAAAGGGAGCTGATTTTAGAGCTGAATAATTTTCACTCTAAGAGGACTCACTCAGCATTAACAGAGACCCTGTGTGTGTTTGTTTAGTGGTACCATGTTCTCTGTTAACAACCCGAGAAGGAGAAAAGCCCGTGCCCACATGCTCTTTATCAGCCTGAGGAACACACTGTTAAACGACAGCAGAATGGTTAAGTGCCCTAGTGGGCCTACAAGCAAGAAAGAGAGCTAAGACCAGAGGAGTGGGAACCAAGCCAATTGTCTAGACAGCAGGCAAAAAAACACGCTGGCTAAATTTAATCAGCTGCCTCCTTTACTTTGTAAAGTGAATGGGTAGATTAGAGACAGGGTGACACATAATTTGTAATTGAAATTGCTTGTTTAATCATAATTTAAAAAGAGATGAACTTATCCCAGTTCCATATCCATCATTCTTATATGTACACATAAAGCAAGAGCCATCCTCACAATAAACAGCAGCTGATGAAAGCCACAGCTTCAGCAGTGCTCTGTGCTCTCTGTATCTTTACAGATTCTTTTGCTCATCCCCTCACTTGCCTTTACAAGAGAAAAAGAAGCCCTTTTTCAAGTTACCATAAGTTTTCTGCTCTTCACAGTGGGTCTTTCAAGATTCAGACTGGCAGCTTCTTTCTTGAGAAGGGGCAAAGTTGGCAAAGGACAAATAACATGATTTATAACATCTACTGACTGGGATCCATTGCCCAGACTGTGGTACAGAACAGCTGGCAGGACAGTGAACAATAGTTCTTATTAGAAGACTGCTATTTAAACCCAGTAACTATATCCAAAATTTGATCCAAAGCCCTTAGAGGAAACATGGTGAAATTCTAAAACATTAGGGGAGGTGGGGAACAGGCACAGAGAGAAATCTTCCTTTGGTGGCATAGATGTCTGTAAGTCTAAAAACTGAATTTAACCTTGCTCTAAAATTTAAGGTGAAATTTGTGATTACAGACCCCATGCAGTACATCACCAGTGGGACAGAAAACAGAAAAAAAGGAACAGAAACATTCACAGCTAGAGCAGAAAACTATCAATCCCAAAATGTTGTTAATGTAATTTCTTAAGTTGCTCTTCTCACGTCCATTTCTGTCTTAAATGACTGAGATTTGAGAAAAAGCAAAATGAGCTGGTAAGATTATTTCTAGTCACTTTTAATCTGCAATACAGCCCCTGAAAATGCCAGTGGAAATTTTAATGAACATCTGAATATGAACCAATACTGTTGTTTAGAGTTTCAGCTCCTCACATACTTTGGTTACACTGCTTATGGCAGCAAAAATAACTCTCAAGCAACTGTATACAGAATTGACAAAGTTTTGCCTAAATCTACTTTAAAAAGCATGCAAATGAAACATTTAATGCTGAAATAGTCAATCTTATTAAATTAATAACTCTCTTTGATTTGGGTTTTGTTTTTTGGAGGTTTTTTTTCAGAAAACATCAAATTACTTTATATTACTTTCTGAGGTTAAAATAAAATAGTGTATTACAACAGTCTTTTGAAAAACAAAGAATGGTTTCAATGAACATCCAGTGTGAGGATACTGTAAAAAGTTAAAATGTTTATGCTTCTTTTAATCTAAAAAAAATCACTAAAATATTTTTAGAATAAATTGAAAATATATTTAGATTAAAAAGAGTACTCCCATGGATATGCTAGGCACTGCTTTCTTAGACACTCCAGTGAGTTACAAGCTTATTCATTCCAACAGCAATAGCTAAAATGCAGAATATACACAGAAAACATATTCAAAGTTCATAACCACAAGCATTGATGTTAAAAATCCTATCTCCTGCACTTAGACTCAGAGAACATATACACACCATAAAATTCACACTGCAGTTCAAATAACCCCTATTTCACATTATGTCAGAAGTGACAGACCAAGTTATTTATAGGCTTTTGATCATGTCTGTAAAAAACCAAACAAACTCAAAAAAATTGCATCTGATTTACAGATAATCATGATCAAAGAGATTACATTTAAGTGAACAGCTATGATCACAGCAGGTCCCCATAATCACCTCGCAGTATAAAACACTGAAAAATAAACACTTTCCAGCTCACCAAAGGAAAGCATGGATATAATTTATTAAATCAACATATTACCTCTTAAAAACGTCTGCTAACACATAACTACAATATGCTGGTAACAAAAAACACATATATCTCTTCTTTATAGATGCACAGAAACACCCACACTTGAATTTTTTTAATAGGTGCAACTATTTCAGGGGGGAAAAAACCCGAGAAGAATCAGCAAGTGAACCTATATGGAATCAATAGACTGCTACTGGGTTCACCTACAAAACACAACACTGCAGATGATTTTCAGTAAATTTGATCTTCCACATCAGGGTTGCTTGGGGTTCCATGCACCCACATAAAAGCACAGCAGCATAAAAGAGAACAGCACTAGAGGCAAGACAGACTTGGTGTAGAAAAAAAAAAATAAATTTAAAAATCTCATAGTTGCACTAGGCAAGATCCTGTTCATCAGTGCCCTGCAGAGCTGCCGTGACTGTGTCACCCCTCAGAAACACACAATGGTGAGTAAACCAAACTACAGAGCACAGACACTCAGGGCTTTACTTCAGTCCATATTCAAAGCATACAGGATCTAAAATACAGCCCTCAAAGAGGACGGATTTCAGCCTTTCTTTATTGTCTTACATATACAGAGGAACAGGCAGAAGGCACATGCTGTGAGCCCAGAAACTGTGAAACAAGATGAAGATGGAAAACAAAATTCGTATACCAATGAGAGAGCAAACACCTCTGTGAGCAACTTTCTGATAGCCATAAATGCATGCAATGGAACAGATGTTTAAAAATGTAAGGAAGAGAATATAAAGCAATACAAGTGACCTGGTATGGCAAACTGGTATGTATTTGATTCCAGGGTTAAAAGTTAAATGAACAGACACATCCTGGCAAAAGGCCAGCTCCTAACAGAACACAAACCTCTTAAGATTTGAGTTCTGGTTTTGATTTCAGACCCATGAACTTTAAGTGGATTTGAAATCACGCAAAACACGCTCACCCACTGCTATCCATAACAGGAAAGACAGACAAACAAGCTCTTACTGGGGCACAGACCACCCTGTGGCTTCCCAAGCTGAAGCTGGCAGAGCAGAGCCCGTGCATCCCTCTTGGAGACAGCACAAAGGAGTGACCTGCAGCTGGCAGTGCCCCTCTGGGACTGCTCCAAAGCTCTCTTTTGTCTGGGCTCTGCTGCTGCTGCTGAGTTTACAAGGAAAGGTTTCTATTCGAGGAAGCAAAGAAGGGGGGACTGGGGAACCTCCTGCAGCATTTCAATGGCCTGGCTGGAGCTGTACCCACGCACACCAGTGATGTTACAATGCTGAAAAAACAGGAGAAAACCCTCCAGAGATCAGTAGAAACTCTTAGAGCTCTACCAGGTGTAACTGGGAAAGGGGAACAGCATTTGAAGCACACTGGCACTTTTCTTTCACACCTGCAGAGAAGCTGCTGTGTCTGCTATCTCATTTGCTTTTTCCAGTCTCAGGCATACAGCACTTTTTTTTTAAAATTTTATTATATGCAAAATTTCATTTATGTTTGGATGTCTAGAAGAGGCTTCAAAATTGAATGGTAAATGAAATAGATATGCACTAGCTCTGATTCTGACACTTGTGCAAAAACTACACCAGTTTTCATGGAGACAGTTTGTAGGGGGATGCAGTATGGGTACATGAAGGTGGTATAGAATGTAATCTTACCCCCTAAAGAGTTGCAGCTGAACCAATTACTAAAGAGTAGGAGCAGGCCTGATGTTAACAGGCCACACCTGTAGCCAATAAAAAGAATGTTATAAAAGAGTGGATTGGTGGGAACTGGAGTCAGTCGGCTGCTGTGAGGACAGGGAAGAGTTGGTGCCCAGAGGAGCTGCCTACAAGAAACACCAAGAAGGTATGAAACTCTGGCAATATGGAACTCTTGCAATGTAACGATAACAATAATTCACCCTTCACCTGAAAGGGCATATCCTAATTCTGTCCTAAGAGTATGTGTTACCACTATGCTTGACTTGGAAGTTAACCATGAAAAGGAGACAAATGAAGATACTGCTGCAGCTGGAACGTGCTACAGCCTGATGTTCTGTGTCATCCATACCTGGTGTTGGTCTCTGGAATACTTGGGAGGTTTTTTCAGGGAAGGATTCTTTCCCCGCAAAGTGTTTGGGCACTGCCCAGGCTCCCCAGGGAATGGTCATGGCCCCAAGGCTGCCAGAGCTCCAGGAGTGCTTGGACAATGCTCTCAGGCACAGGGTGGGATTGAGGGGTGTCTGTGCAGGCCAGGGGTTGGACTGGATGATCCTGGTGGGTCCCTGAGGATTCTCTGAACACTGCACCCCTCTCTGGAATAGCTGATGCTCTGAAGGAGTAAAGCAACCATGCAGACTGGTTACTGCTGTCAGCAGAGAATACCAGAACCGTTAATGACAAAGAGGAGCAAGAAACTCATTCTTCAGCTTTTCTCCTTTCCAGCAAGTTCAGTCAGAGCAAATTCTTTGGCAAAAAAAGGTAACAAAAAGATCCAAGAAATCAAACATAAATCTGGTGATCTGCCGAGAGGGGAAGAGAACTGGCAGGCTTTATGATTAAGCACACTTTGTGTTATCCAACAGATCCAAGAGTAACACACAGCAACTGGACTCTGGACAAGAAATCTATTCTACTGCCTGCTCTCAAGTTCAGTATATTGCTGATTTCAGAAATATCAGAATGCCTAACTCTGGATGCCTCAGGAATAAACAAGAATAAATTGGTATTCTACTATGCTTGAGACAGGCCTAGTCAAAATTTTTCCATGAAAGCTGCTCCTCAGCAATGAACCAGGTTTTCAATAAAGCCTTTTTCTTTTTTTCTTTTTGTGAAAAGTATCCGCTTTTGGATGCTTTCCTGAGATGCAATCCAGCTAGGAAACTGGGACCCTGGAGCAAGTAAGCTTATTTTTATAATGAAAACCTGAAGTTTTCAGTTCTTCCTTTTAAAGATGTAATTCTCTTTGGTGGGAACCTTTTCTGGTGAGACCTCTTTTTTTGGGCACTTCCATGCAGGGAATCCCTTTAGATTCCACAACACTGGTACATATTAGATTTTAGAAGAGTGAAACACTCTTTTTTTGCAATTTTAATTTTCCTTGAAGTAGAACTCCAAAGAAAATACTGATCACAGTCTATTCTGACCTTGATCAGAGCTACTAGGGATCCTTAGGACTTAAGGACCTGCAGCACTAGTCCCTGACCTTCCTGTTTGAATAGATTATATTAATATATTAAAAATAAAGAATAAATGTTAATACAGCTTAATTGTGCCACTTTTAAAGTCAAGAAAATCTTAAATTAAGGCCTTCTAGCCTGAAAGGCTTCTTTGTGTAATTTTTAAAAGCCTACTTTTCACTATTTCATCAGGGAAAAAGCACTCCCAGACAGAAAACACATTGCCAATGTATAATCAGGGCTATGTGTTTATGGAAAAAGTGATAAATCCCTGAAAAAAAAGGTCTCATAACTGAAGCCCTCCACAGACACTTCTATAGAAAAATTAGTAAACTAACTTAGAACCAAGCAAATTGCTTTAGACTTGATTTAAAAAATCAGTGCCTAGGAGAGCTGCATCCAAAAATTTTATTTTCTTTTAAGCCTTTTACATAAATACAGTAAGAGTTAATGCTAAGTATGAGGCAGGCCATGTTAAATTCAACAACAAAGTTTTTAAAGCAATGGTTACCTATTTTTCTCTATTTTTAATGAAATAAGCTGTCCTTAAATGCAAGAGAGTCAGGATGATTACAAATATTTAGATTCATATTCTCCCTTAGAGAATACTTTCAAGGCACTGATCAAGAGATTCCTAAGATTAGGTTAAGAACTATATTAATAATAAGCACTTTCTATCTGTTACTTGTAATTTCTCTTTATACACAGAGAGTATACAGATTTTTATTTTTCTCTCTCCCTTCCCCAAACTCATAAATCAGTCTGGTCACAGTAACAAGTGCGGAACAGCAACTGAACCTGTGCAATGTGCCTGATATTTGGATTAGAGCATTAATACTGCTAGTTAGCTGCAGCAGAGCACTCTTTAATAGATACTTTTCATATTGAGTCAATAGTTTTGTGCTGTTATATATAGTCACAATGCCTTGATTGGATTTCTTTTAAACCTGCAGTCTTGTTCTGTGCATTGATTAATTTCAAAAGAACTTGTACAATCTGCTTGGCTGTGGCACAGAAATCAGAACCTAGAGTGCCAGTGAGTATCACCTATTCAGGGTAATATGCATTATGTATAATTATAAATGGATAACTGCACTGGCTCCACAGTCAGGAAACTTTTCCAAATGCCTTCTCTGTCCCATAAAACCCATCTGTGGGTTTCCAAATTTGCAGCTGAATACTAACAGGATGCATGAGCAACTCACTTCTAGAGGAGGAAAAAGAATTAAGCATCTTTTTGAGTCCATACCTACTAATAAAGGTGAGGATTCCTTAAGGCATCACTTCTGCATCATAAAACATGTATCCAACTAAAACTGTGCAGAAACTGGAGAATTAGGAGATGCAGCAATTTCAGAGAAAATAGAGAAGGTAGCAACTACATTTCATACCTCATAATAGCATCAAATGTTGTAGAAAAACCTACAAAGACCTAATATCGTCCCTTGGGTAAAAAACTTTTTCAGTCTTCTCAAACTCCAGCATTTTACATACAGAATTAATCTTAGGGGAAGAGGAATTTAAGTTTGAACAATACAGAAGTCAAATGAGAAAGCAAAGCATTCAGTTTTATAACTGATGGTCATTCCAGTTGGACAAAGAACCATATTCTTTTCCTCTCATTTATTTTAGGAGAAGTACAATATATTGCAAACATCAATCCTGGAGGAGCAAAAAATTAGGACTGACGTACAAATATTTCATAGGGAAAGAGTTGGATGCAGAGGAATGACCACCACACAGCTCAGAAGGCAAAGCCATTAAACCCAGCTTACAAGAATCATGTGTCTGGAATTAAAAGTATAGCATTTCAGCATGTTTTTTACTAAAGAGAAAAAAAAATCTCTTAACTAACCCTTAATTTTCCAGACATTGAAAAAATATAGCATAGAAGATGTTGAGAAACACTACAGTGCGCTGTTGGAATTGCAGTGTGTGCAGTTTCTGATGAAATCCTGTGCCATGTTCATTAGAGGCCACTCAAAGTGTCTCACATTTTCCTGCCTTTGTCCTTCACACTTCACTATCACAGGGAAGGGGACAAACAAGTTTACGTATAGACTTTATTCCATACAGCCACAGTGCATGTTTTGGTGCAGCATTTGGTGCCCAGCACGTGCTCCTGAAAGATGTTCTTGCCACTTCCAGGAACTTTTTCTATTTCATTAATTATTCTACCAACTTGTGGGTAGAGACCAGTTAAAGAAAATTCAGTTCTAACGTTCCTTAAATGCCAGCAAAATAAGTAACAGTGCTATCTGCTACTTCAGCATCTTAAAGTTTTAACACTTCTGAAAGGTGACAGGATCAGAGCAAAACCAGAGAAGCTGTATTCCAGTATTCACAGTGTATTCCTAAGAAGCCAACACACCCTCAGCCTCCATATCTATTTCAACACTTCAACACTTGTGTGGTTCCAAAGCAAAAAAGGCTCCTGGGAATGGAGTAGCTGTACCTACTTTATCTCTCTTCATATGCTTCTCCCCAGTGTCACCAGAAGGGTATAGATAACTCCATTTGTGTCCAAGCTGTGCAAGCAGAGGGCAACCTTCACTCTTGGCACAGCATTCAAATATGATGTTTTTACAACCTTCATGAGCTGTCTTGCTTCTCCAAAGTGAAAAATGTTATGTAAGTAAGACAACTGAGAGGTGGATTACAGCAGAACTTTATCAGTATAGCAATCATTCATTGTCAGGTATGACATTCCCACTGAAAGGATTTTTTTAATTTAAGGGTATTATAGGAAATGAGAAGGGCCAAAACACTGAAACTGGAGTCAACTTCCACTGAGAAGGATGGGACAAGGACTGATGGAGCCATGATATACAATGAAAACAACTAAACTCAGCAGAGTGACAATTCCAAAAAGTTTAAAAGAATTTTTCATCTCTTAATCCTGAAACATAGAAACATCTTTTTCTAGTGTACTGTGTGGAAAGCAAGCAGTACTTGTTGTTTGTATCTGCATACAGAGGGGCTGAGTAAATAATAATACGACACCATGGCCACATTTAGGCTCCAGATTGCCAACATGTGCAGCCAAGTCTTGCTTGCTGAACTAGCTCCTGAAAAGTGTCAATACATTCCTATCCATGTTTAAACTCCACTTTCAGGATCATTTTGTTGTTGCACAAGATGATAAATGTTGCACAAGTGATAAATTTACACATGATGGGATTCAGGCTTAAATGTACATTAAAATACCATTCACTATCACAGTATTGCAAAATAAGGACACTGTGAGTCTTCATAATGGCAGGACTCAGCAAACTTCATCTGTCTTTTAAAATGTCTTACTGATTTAAGCTCCCCAAGACAATTTTGATTCAACCAGGCTGGAGCAGCCACACAGAAGCTGTGTCTGCAGAGTACAAGGGTGGGGGGTCTTCAGCAAAGTTACTCCCAAACCAAACTAGAACAAAGCTGACAATGAGATCAGTTGGTAAGCATGGAACCCCAAAGAGCTGTGGCCAAGAGCATGTGGACCATACCCTATGTCACAAAGCTCCGTTGGGAGAACCTTCCTTTCCTCCACTGTTAAAACACCAGCAAATTATATTATGGAATAAAAGAAGAAATAAGTATGCGAGCTGTTTGCATTTTGAAATTTCATTTATTAGTTAGAAGTTTTCCTCTTCCCTCGTCACTTTCAAGCACCTTGGAGAAATATTTAAGGTTTATTTTACTAGAAGAATTAGCTGGCTAGAATTAAGAACTGTTTACAAAAAGAATCCTCCAATCTTGCTCAGCTGCACACATCTCCTCCCTACCCTAGCAGAAATAACTTATGCTAGTAGCAATACACTTTATCAAATTTGAGCCAAAGAAATGGACATCAAATTTGAGCCAAGAAATGGAAAGTGAATCAGTTCTTTTATGAAAGGCAAAGTATTATTTGGTAAAATTACAGTAACAAGCCACAATGGAGGTTCTGATAACGCTGGTATCTGACAAGTGACTTTTTCTAAAGAAATACGTTGACATTCAGTTTAAACTCTCATCAGAATCATTGCTGAAAGAGAGAAAGAACAAAGCATCTATAATTCACACTGCTTAGCAATCTACATCTCTGAGGGAAGACAGGAGTCAGCCTTTGGAATAACCTTCTTTGCAGACTATCAGGGGAACCAAGATGATCATATCAGATAAAATTCCCAGCTTTTACAGGATTAAAAGAAATTACTTGAAATTGACACTTTATTCCAAAGCAATCGTAACTGTTGCTGTTTCTTGTCCTAATTCTTCCCATGCCTCTTTATTATTTTCATTCCTAAATCTCTCTCTGCCCTTTTGTTGCCTCTCCTCTTCATCAGCTTTCTCCATTCTCACCACTCAAACAGGTGATTAACAAATGCTGGTTTTTCTTTACAGCAAAATGTCTTCCTTCTCTGACTCTTGAAAAGTTTTCCAACTGCTGTAACAGCTAGTATACTTCTTCCTTGCAATTTTATAACCTAAAATACTTTTTAGAATCTATTTATTACAATTCTGTAATTCTATAATGTCAACTTTTTACTTAGGAAGTGTGCAAAAAGGATGAGTGCTCATATTTGCAAGAAGTCTGAGAAACACTCATCTACCTCATCCACTACTTCATCAGCAAAGATCTGTGTTAATTCTAGAGTTGGATTCACAAATTTAGTCTCACTTTGTAGTTCCTTTTAAATTCTTTTAAAGTACAGTTATCATAAACTGTACTGATTTGCCAGTCATGAATCTGCAGGGGATCAAGTATAATCTAAGGTATAATATTATAAAGTATAATTTCTTTTTAAAATATATATTTTTTATTTATTAAAATGAACATATGAAGTGATGCCAAGTGACTTGGATGTAATCTTTCCAGATATGGGTCTTTGATTTTAGCAGTTACAGAAAATAGAAAGTAATATCAGAAGTTAAATTTTATATTCTTCTGTCAAGGGTAATCTATGATATTTTTCTGAATCATATACCATGAAAAGTAATGAAGTGTAAAATTTACTTGAGACAAATTTCACATCAAGTACATAAAATAAAAGCATCATGAAAGTGTGAGGTTTATTTATTAGTTGAAAGGTAAACATTTAAAAAATATTTTTAATGTTTTTTGCTGAAATCCAGCAAATTTTAGCAGTTTAGTAACTGCTAAAAAATATTTTTAATGTTTTTTGCTGAAATCCAGCAATTCAATAGGCCTGACACCAGGGCCATGCTATTTTTCAAAGTTTGTAACAAAACTTTCCTACCTACACATAACAGAGGCATAAAGTAAGTGAGGGCCAGAAATCACACAGATATTCAAACGCTCGTTACAGAACACTCAGGTTGCAAACTGCTTTACTTTGTCCTACCCTGATCTAGTGAAAACATCATGTCTCTTTCCTCCAGCCATTGCTGTTTGCAAGTAAACATCCAAATCCCAAAGGTGGAATAAAGAGCCACACAGCAGGTTCATGGGGCACTCCTGGAAGATCTCCCTAAGGCACACAGGTCACAGGATTAGAAAAATCATGAAGCATCTGAAAATGTGCTCTCCATCCATACTAAAATCTGGCTTAGTTTATTGAAATGGAAAAAAAGGTTCTGGCTGGCTGTGCCAAGTTTCCCATGCAGGGTGGGACATTTTCAGATGTCTGGTTATGAAATGGGGAGTCCTTCCCATTGGTAAATTATAATATCCCCACCTTGAAAGAGTAAAATTACATGCAGCAGTAAGCTCCTTCTGAGGGAATCACACTCTAGGTCCTTTTTTCATGCTATGAATTTATCAAGGTTTCACTTTAGACAGAGGTAGATTCTTCCTCTCTGCCCATCAGAATATTTAGTAGCATGAAGTTACTTATCTTCCTTAAGACTCACATTAAAAAAATTTAAATATGTATTTCTGGTGCAGAATATGAAGTTAACTATACTCTCTGATTAGCCTGTATTTTATTCCACAGCTGTTCAGCAAGCAATTTTCTCCCAATCCCATCTTTATCCTGCATCCTTGGAAAAACAAAAACAAAACAACAAAAAAAATTAAAACAAACAAACAAAAAAAAACTCCCTAAAAAAACCAAAAAAACCCCAAAAAACAAAAAAAAAAAAATTTACTTTTCTCAGGGGATCTCTTAGCCTGGTAGCAGGCAAAGGCATACAGTATACCATGTATATTGTATATTTGGATTTTGTTTTTTTACATGAACAAGGAAACTCAGCATCAGTCTAATGATTTCCACTTCTTCTGTGAACTTTACTTTACTTACACACTGGAAACTGGAGCATTTAAAAGTAAGCATCAGCCATGATGATGAAAATTCTGAAAGTCCAGTCAAAAGAATAATGACCAGGCGAGTTTATTTTTAAAAACCATTAGTCATTTTCAGGTCATTTAATTTTACAATGTTACCTATTGCTTTTGGAAAAGCAATAATGTATTAATATTATACAAATATATAAAAATTATAACAATATTAATATATTATATAATGTATTTTGAAATACAGATTTCAAAACAGGCAGCCCTGTTCTCCAAGCTGCCATGGGAGAGGGAAGCACTGCATGCAGGTCTCAGTCCCAAGCATCAGTGTCCACCTTCACTGACATGTACTTGATTTTTTAAGAGTCATTTTGCCATAAAATCCTCCATGGAGAACAAGGTTTCATTGCACTACCTCCCCACAAGTAGAGGGTCAGCATTCAGGCTGTCCTGTGCCAGTGTTTTGTTAAAGGAGAGCTGATGTGGGCTTTGCTGAGGCAGCTGTAGCAGGGCCAGTCAACTCAAATTAAAGGCTTTATAGACAGTAACATGCTTATATGTGACCAAGTCAGAGACAATGTACAAAGTAAAATTAACTGAGCTAGCAATGTTTGACCATGAGATTGAGAAAACATGTGCAAAGCAGCCTCAGCTTACTTCTGAGTCACATTTAAGGCCTGTAAATATTTAGCACTACAGCAAAACCATTTTAAAGCTGTATGTACACAGCATATACATCACTGCTACTACTGTGAATATGAACAGAGGTTCACCAGCACTTTACAAAGGAATCAAACATCCAGAAGTTTATGAAGTTTTATGAACTACTAAGTTGTCCTAATTTTACATCCATTTCTCCATTACACATGAGTAAATAAAGACTGGTCAAACAGAGAGGGATAGAAACCATAAAGGCCAATTCAGCAACAGGGGTCAGCAGGAGCTAGGGAGAGATCACTACTGAGTATTTTTTATTGTTGAACCTATTCTATTGAGAAGGAAGAACACATCAAAATCAGCCTTCAAAATGCAAGGTGAAATTCTAGTAAAGAAATTAAAGAAAAAAAAAAAAGAAGACTGAATGACTCAAAAAGTAATCACTCCTACACTGCTGGCAGCTACTTGAGAGAGTTACAAATGCATTCAGATTTATTAATTCAAAGGGCTGCCTGAAGAGGGAGAGATGATGAAAAAAGTGAAGTATCACTGACAATTAACTCATCTCCTTGTTCCCTCTCCTCCCTGCCCGGTTAAAACTCAGATTGAAGGTCCTACTTCTGATCACCTCGCATAACCTTAACTTATTCACACAGCAGGCAACTGGTACACCCAGAAGGAAAGATTGAGTGCTGCCTGTCAACCTTATCACTCCCTAATTTCACAGTAAAGAATGACACACCTCTATCGCATCACCTGGCTCAATCACACACAGCTAGCCCCGGTGAAACCTTCCCCAGCCGCCTTCCCGAGCACCCGATGGCCTCCCGGGAGAGCGGGCACATAGGGACATCCCGCTCGCTGCCGGGTAAGACCCACCTGCTGCTTGGCTTTGCCGGCTCCTGGTTGAGGGGACATTTTGTGTTTGGGGTTCGGAGAGGGCTCCCCGAGATCCCTCCAGCCCCGCTCCGCCGGCATCCCCCGCTTCAGGCGGCTCCAGCCGGACAGGGCGGCCCTTCCACGCCTTGGCGGCCGCCGTCACCCTCGCACGCTGCCGGGACCCCCGGTCCGCCCGCGACCCCCTCAGAGCACAGCGCTTCCCTCACGCCCGGCACCGACCCCCGGAGACCCCCTCACCGAATCCCACTTCGGAGCGCCGGCCGTCCTGGGCAGCGCCGTGGGCTCCGCGCTCCCGGCCCGCGGCGGAGCGGCCCCGCCGGCCGCCCCTGCCCGGCCCCGCGCACCTGCGGAGGGAGGGCGCTTGTGCCCGGGCACGGCTGAGCCCGGCCCCGGCAGGGCGGCAGCGAGCCGGGGGGCACCAGCCCCGGGGGGCGGCCGGGTGAACAGCGCCCGGCAGAGCCGTCCTGAGCGGCGCTTTCCCCCCGCCGAGCCGCGGGCAGCGCGGCCCCCTCAGCGCGGCCTCGGGGGAGCGAGGGGACGAGCGGAGTCACCGCCACACAGCACTCGTTCTTTTTCTTTTTTCTTTTCTTCTTTTCCTTTTCCTTTTCCTTTTCCTTTTCATTTTCCTTCCTTTCCTTTCCTTTCCTTTCCTTTCCTTTCCTTTCCTTTCCTTTCCTTTCCTTTCCTTTCCTTTCCTTTCCTTTCCTTTCCTTTCCTTTCCTTTCCTTTCCTTTCCTTTCCTTTCCTTTCCTTTCCTTTCCTTTCCTTTTTTTTGTTTTGTTCGCGTTTTTTGTTTTGCTTTGTAGGTTGCACGGAAGCCTCTTGAATGTATTTCCTATTAAAGCAATGACACTCATTTTAAATAAAAGAACAGTGTATTTATGCAGCGCCTTTATTCCCAGAGCAGTTCACAGTGCTGACTTCGGGCTCTGTCCTGCGGTGCCGTTCCCGTACTCCAGGGATTTCCAGGATCCATCCAGGTGCTCGCACAGGGTTCAGAGCGTCCCACCTGGGAGCAGCCGTTCCGGGATAAGCGGTGACATCCCGACAATGATACCCACTCCTTACCCAGGTGGAGTGCAGTGGTTTGGCCAGGCAGCCCTGGTCCAATTTGGACAGAAAAAAAAAAAAAGGCTTAAAGAGAAAAAACAAGAAAGTACTTGATACCTCAGTTCTCAGTGCATCATATTAAAGGATTAATGAAATTACTCAAAGCTCTGTAAAGATGTCAAGCAATAATATTTTGTTGTGCATTTCAATCCCCTTTTGCATCCAGTCCCAAGGAGGTGTGAAGTGGTGAAGTGATATGCACCTTGCATCTTCAACCCAACACATCTATCATTACTTTCCCCTAAAACTGTAAAAACTTGAGTCAGGATCTTTGGATTTGGAACGGAGTCCATACAGCAATTCTTAACATTAATTTTTTTTAAAAGTATTTTTCAAAATATCAGTTTGGTAATCTAAGAGAAAAAAAAGTATTAAAACAGCAAATTGGGTTTTTTTAAAGTGATCTTTCACACACACTAAACTTCTAAAAGAACTTACCTGAAAACAGTTAGTTAAAATAAAGGAAAAACAAACTTTAAAAGATTCTGGAGGTTACAGTTCATAAATTGGGGCCCAGTTGCAGCTTGCTGGTATGATATCCTCATAACTCCCTGCAGTATTCCAAACCATGATGGTCTGGGTGAAATGTAGTTTGTGTCTTCAGTAATCAAACTTCACTCTCTGTTTTCAGTTAAATTATGTTATTACCTACTTAATTTATTAAGTAATTAATTCAACTTCTCAGTATCTATATTGGAGTGATCAAATGCTAGGAGTAAAACCCTTCATTGTACTGGGGAAATTTCATTCCTGATTCACAAGGCAAAACTGTTCAAGTGGATTTAGGTATTTGCATGTGGGCAGAACTGTATAAGCAAAGCTTTCACTTCTGACTGGGAAATACTGAAAAAAGAAATATTTTTAAAGCTTAAATTTAATAGAAATTTTATAGACATCATAAATGCTTTGTGCTAAAGATACTAGGGTTTACTTTCAGCTGATTAGATGCTCATGCACATTAGGTGTATAAATAAAAAATAAAAATTAGTCACCACTTGCATATCAATATGAAAACCTAAGATACTCAATTGTTACATTTTAGGACTCTCTTATCTTGCCAAATAAGAAGCTTGAAAGCATTAGTGTCAAATAAGTGTGATTTCCACACTGCCTTTTTTTAACATCAGTAGCAATCATTCTCTGCCATGTGTTGTGGAAAGGCCTCCTATTTTATAGTCACGTTCATCATCACTCTTAAATGTGTCTTCTTTCATATATTCAAAGTTTGTCTCCACTTCTTTTTGCCTGTTGAAAGCAGCATGTATATAAGCCTCTGGAGTGCTTTTGGTGACTGCAAAAATGAGATTTTAGGCATTTGTTTGAAAAAATTAATATGGTAAACAACAAAATTCTGCTAACTCCCTTCCAATAGTGAGATGCAATCTATTTTAGCAAGAATTGGCTTGAGCATTCAAACTTGGCTTAACTGAGTAATTACTTACTTATACACAAAGGGTGTAGTTGGAATTTCATAATAAAATATTAAGCTGTGAGCACACGTTCTTGCTACTTTTTAAATATCAGTTCTAGATGTTTATCCATGCATTACAACAAACAGAAAACTATGTGGTTAAAATGAAATTTCAGTTCTGTTTCTCATTTCATCACTACTTTTTAAGGTTTCTTTAGGCTTGACATTTTCTGTGTTTATATCCCACATAAAGGATTAATTTGTGATTTTTTTTTTCAAATGTAAGAATAAGTTCAGTATAGCTTTAGTTGAATCATGCACATTAGTAGTTTCCATTTTTATATCTCAAAGTTAGATCAATGAACAGGATGTGTTTTCAACCTGCAGTAAGAAAGAAAATACAACCTCAAGTTAGCAAAGAATTTTTTCAGTAAAGTGTAGCTTCCTAACCCATGCTGGAGTGTTAGGTTCCCACCAAGAACTTATGTGACAGCATTGTTTAAAAAATTAATTGGAAAAGTTCATGACACTGACAGAAGCAAATCTTCCAGTCTGAAATCATGTTTTAAAAAAAAACCAAAACCTTAAACCAGCATTGTTTTTCCTTATTTTTAATGAAGTTTCATACATGGCAGATACACTGGGGAAAAAACCCCAAGTTTAGAAAGCTACTGGAATCTTGATTATGATGCCAGTCATACTGGCAGGCTTGAAGCAAATCAATATTGTTTCAGTTGTTTCCTAAGGCTGGAAAACCAGACTGTAACTGTTGTAACCAAGCTAGATAAGCACAAGCTATTGGCACAGCCTTCATTATAAAATAGGAGCCAAGAGCAAAATTTTTGGAGGATCAGCTGGAAATGATGACCATAGTGGAATTTTACAAGGAGAAACATCAGAATTATGCATTGTGTAATGCCAAAACTGCATTGCCATACTTAGAGAAAGCATGCTATTGAAAAACAGTAATTTAGGCATGGACAATTACATAGGTGAATGTAGCTTATAATAATTTTCCAATTTTTTTCCTTCAAATTAAACAGGAAATTCAGATCTAAACAACAGATAGAAAGCTAAAATAGATAATAGCAATAAGATCTGGTGCTCCATGTCATACAGGATTAGCTTCTCGTCACAGACACACAGTTTTTGTTGATTAAAAGCAAATGTGTGAAAGCAGACATCAGCATCTCCTGTTGCAACTGGGAATCATGTATTGCACTTCTGGGCTATTTGCCCCTCATTTGTACTTTTCTGACACCTTGCTACACAAGAGTCTCTGACTGTAGGTGAGCAACTCAGTTTATACACAATTCAGGACTACTTGGAATGGGACAAGAGAACAAGAATTTGTTCACCTGGCTGCTATTAGAAACACTAACTGGAGAGGTGCTATACCCAGGATTTAGACCCCTGACAGCAGGAAAGTCACAAACTGGTTTTGGGCAGTGATGTTCTCCTTCAAAGAAAAAAGAAAGTGCTGTGGACTAAGCTAAGAGTGAAACAGGCTTTACCTTTTTAAACTCCATCATAAGAGAAATTATTTTATCATATATTCATTTAAAATAAAAGCAGCTGCTCTCTGACCACCAACTAGAATACAGAGCTCCCTCTCTGAGCCTTCAACACCATGTTAAGAGGTCATTCTCAGTCTTGGGTTTTCTATCTCTACTCCAGAGAGTCCCTGATTCCCTACATATCTGCCAGCATTTCCAAGGAAACTAAGCAAGCAGAATGCTGCAAATTTCTGAAGCAGCAATCAGGGCAAATTCTGCATTTGTACTGAACTTGACCTGATGTCACCTAAAATAGCTCAGACAATTCTTTGGATTTCTGCCTCTTTTTTCCTGAGTTGCTATCAGTTTCTGGAGGAATAACAGAATCCTCACCTATGATTTTTGGAAAGGATCAGTTCCTAATCCCCAAAATGACCAAGCAGAACAGAATGCAGCCTGTTTATACAATTTCTTAACTTTCCTCAGTGTTCCTCCAGCTCTGTGTACACTTTGCTGTTCCCTTGGGGCCTTTGGCAAGCTGAGCCAAGCAGGTGGATTTCTGTCCCTCTGAAGAAAACCCACGGAATACCAAGGGGCTCCAGCAGGCTGTGAAGGTCTGTGTGACCAGGGATCACGGCTCCAGCCTGACTACCTGCACTTCTCCAGCACTGCTTTCATTCATCCTCACAGGCTTGCATCACTTTGAAATCTACTAATGCAAATAACAGCAAATCTCCATCTGAGATCTTCAGAGGTTTGTAATTAACCCCATTTTTTAATCATTGGTCCAAGTTGGTGGTGTGGATGAACCACACAGTAAAATTTCCCAGTAGAGCCCACAATATATCAAGATTCTTGGAGACAACATCAGAACTGAAATTTATTCTTTTTAAAAACCACCTACCATTGCAAACAAGTAAATAGTAACATTAAAAAGTACTTACCATAAACTAGATTTCCACAAAAATCAGAAGCATCAATGCAATTATCAACTTTTACATATCTGGCTTGACTCCCAACAGTCAGCACTAAAGCAAGGATAATGGGATAGACTTCAATGTTCTACATGTTATGGGAGGGACCAGAATATTGTGACCCACTATTTGGGAGTGCTGAGATTAAAAATATGCCAAAAGCATCGGATTTTTTAAATGCTGCATCAGTTAGAAAGATCTGCATGATTTTCATCTGTGCTGCTATGGAATCAAGGGGAGCCAGACTGAAACCAAGCATGAGTATGACTAAAATCAGACATACAGTCTGTGGGTTTATTTTTAATGCAAGAGGACAGTAATATAGTAACCACTGGCCAGTAGTTGTTCATCACACATGCATATTAAAATGTCTCAGTTATTAATATTATTTCTCACAGGTCCAATTCAAGTACAGGTTTCAGTTTTTGAGGAAATCACCAATGAACAGGAAAATTATGAAATCACTACTTAGAGAATTGAACATCAAAACTTTCAGCTAGATTAAAAAAATTGGACATTGCTGAAATTTTACCTAAAAACCATACATATATAGCTATTAAAATGGCAGTTTTGCTTCTACACCATGGCTTAAACAGTCATCAGAGGAGTTTCAGCAGTATTTTTTATTTGCTAGAACATATTTTATATGATTTATGGCAAATAATGTACTTTCAGGTTTTGAGTTCTTTCCACAAACAGGAACAGTCTAAACACAGCAATATTTATTCAATTATTTAGCACTCTTCTTAGCATTGTGGCATTTTAATGTGCCACAGCAGTGTTACTCACATGCAATAAGCTTTAAAAACCATGGCATTTTTAACCTGGAAGTATTATTTTAATGGCTGAACAAGAAGAACAGGGGCATGGAAAGAAAGGGCTGACTGTACTATAATGATACAGCATCAATCAATAATACTCACCAAATTGTACCATCCTTGGCCTGCTGCACAAGGCTGAATCTGCTGCAAACATAATCCAGGCACCTGTGGGAGAGATTTATAATGAGAATGATAGAAACCACCAATTTAATAGGTTTTATTTAGTGCTATCATATTTCACTACATTAGAAAACACGAGTGCTTTAAACAGGTGACTTTACCAGGTAAGCACATTGTCAAAACTTTTTTCAAGAATATATATTTTTTAATAATACACCAGTCTATAATAACCTACAATAGTAACTCAAACTGATATTGTCTAACAAATATAAGATCCAATATAATTCAATTAAATACCAATATAACAATTTTTATGCAAATTTACTCCATCCTGCACATTTCTTTATCTCTGGAGATCATTCTCAATTTCCTTTTCTGTAGCTTTTCTAGCACTACACTGCATTTTGTTAATATCACCACTGAAGCTAAAGACAATATTTCAAATCTTAAGCCTACCAGAAAATTATAGTTAAGATTTATACTGGCTTTAGTCACACAACTTTGCTTTCCAATGATTTTTCAAAGTACTTTACCATAAAGACTAGAAAGTTCAGACAGGACACCAGCATTATTTTGGTCTATTCTGAATTTCAGACTTGTTCTTGAGTCTATTAATAACCTTTGAACAAGAAAATGTTCATTAGAAGGAAGGCTGTTAGTGCATCCTAAATTGCCAAACTCTTCCCATTTTAAGTCCCAGTTGGTTGTAACTTTGCCAAACACTAAATGCTTGGGCTGAAATTTTCCATGCCATGTCTGTGTCTCAATCTGAGATGTGTTGGAAAATTTAATCTAAAATAAATAGAATGATTTCCAAGAATGAGTGTTGGGGAAAAACATTCTGTGTTACTGGGTGGGGGGCGGGAGGGGAGGGAGGGAGAGAAGGGACAAACAATCAGATATTTTCACTGTAGAGCTGTGAAATTGGCAGGAAGGGATAATTTTGTTTAGAAATAGACTTTTTTACTTTCCCTGTGAAAATCAACTGAGTATGGACTACTTAAAAGCCTTTGAAAAATTGCTGCCTGTGTGAATTTATTGCAACATAATTTTTTTTTTTGTGCTGGTGAATGCTTTGCCTGTTAAATAAACAGGTTTTTTCCACTTTTCTCCAAGGAATTATTTTCCCAAACCAGTTGTGGTAGGGTCTACTTGACTCTGCTTTCTAGAGAAACCCCTTTGGACGTTTTCTCCCACATTTGCCCTGAACCAGGACAAACTTTTTAATCCCTTTTGTGCCTAGCAGCCTCTGATGTCCTCAGAGGGGCAACATACAGTCAGAATCAGTCCAACAGAGTCCAGAGCATGACTGCTCTCCTTCAGAGGCCTCTGGTGCAGATGGAAAGCCTTTGTTGTCTGTGTCATAGATATCTGGCTGCCATCACCAACATTATTCAGAAACTGAAGATGTCTGGAGTACTGTGGTAAAAGAAAACTGTGGATGGAGAGGGGTAGTTTGTAGGCCTTGAGTTCAGGGCAAAGCCACAGAATTTAATTGCTGTGGAGAAGTGATGGAAATTGGAGGATAAAGGACTAAATCTGCTTCTGCTGTAGAGATTCTGTATGGTGGGGGAAAAACATAATGATCTTTTCCACACCTAAGCATGTGTGCTTCTTTTCTGACTGGACATCCAAGATCATCATCTGAGGGATTGCTGAGCTGTCACAGCTGGAGCTGCAGCAACTGGGAATTGTAGCTTAGGCATATAAAGTGCAGTAATAAATTGATGAGCTCTTGAAGCTCAGGAACCTTAACTTCTGAGATTTGTGAATGTTTTTGGCCTCAGGTAATTCCTATGAAAGACAAGCAGGTTGTTTGACAAACTGACCAGTGTAATGGGGTCCATGGAAGGATGAGTGTTGTAAAGGAGGGATACCTGTTGTTATCTATGACTGTCATCCATTGTCTTAGTTGGGTATGAGAATGGGCGTTTGTGTTTATATGAAACTGTTAGACTGTGTGGGTGAATGAAAGGACCTTCAAAAAACTTATCTTCTCAAAGTAACAACACATAGCACAAAAAAACCAAAAAACCCCAACCACAAAACCCACACCAGAATAATAAACTGAAGAAAGGAAGAAAACCATTTTACTACATGTTCCATTAAATGCTGCCTCACAAATAACTTGTCCTCACTTCCTTCAAAACCTACTCTGCATACAAAGGAAAGAATAGAGTTTTTTATAGTTTTTGGCAGCAATAATAGCATTTCATATCAGAGCATCTTTGAAAGGCATCCCAATTTTACTTTGCATTGTGGACAGATACACCTATCTTTTCATCTGGAAGAACTGTCAGTGAATCATACAGGTTATTGCACTTCTGTTATAATCATTAGGAGTAGAATTAGAATTTTTCATCTGAACAAGCACAATTCTCAGTCATGTCAATCTTGATGCTTAAAAGTGTTAAGCATAAACTAGGTAACAATATGTTTAAGTGGTTTTCTTTCCCGCTCAGCGGGCTCAAAATGAAAAATCTAATTTTATTCTTTTTTCTCCTCACATAAGTGCATGAAAGATCTACACAATTTAAGCTTTTCATAGTCTTTGTTTTGCATGTGAACAACTTGAAATAAACATTTTTTATTGACTTAACAAAATACACTGAAGTAGAGGAGAAAGGACTCAGTGCCATTGAGCACTCTGTCCTGACTTAGATCTCTTCCACAAGGGCTTTACTGACCTGTGTAAAAGTTAGTTTTTGCTTAACTCTATAGGATTAGTATATTCATAAGCTAATGAATACTTTAGTAATTCAGGATAAATATATGAACACAATAAAAACAAATCCTAAGTTAAAAAATTAGGGGCTCTATGGTCATGCGCTTCAGTAATTCAATGCACTAGTGATTTATCAATGCAGAAGAATTCTCTCTGGTGGCATAGCCAGAACCACTTGATGAAGATTTCTGTTCCACAAAGGAAATGCTCAATCAGTCATCATGCTGAGCTAACTTGGAGGCTAACTTCATGTCTTGAGTGTCTCAGGTAAGAGCTTGATCTCTCAAATTCATATTGCACAATTCTTTACACTGATTTTTCTCGTTTAGAAATTAAGAAGGAAATTGGCAGCAGCTACAGTGCATATAAACTTTGTTAAATGCTTAAGGAACCTTAACATGGTTAAGTCTTTTTAGTGAGGGAAGAAATCTTAACTATGCCAAGGCACTGTAGATGCTTAAGTCTCCTTAGGAATTCAGAGTAGCCCAGCCATGCTAAGGCACTAAGAGCTTAAAGAAACATTAATTGGTTAATAAGCCGTAAATTCTTAACCAATCTTAAAAGAGTTAAGTGCTCTAATCCCAAATGCTTGATTCTTTTATCCAGTCAAAACAATCAATGAGATCAAAACTCTGAGCCTCTGAAGTTCAGTATAACTTTCCTTTGTATTGCTGGGCTGAAGTCTGAATCCATGCTCAACAAAACCTTCATGGCTAGGGACTTCAGCCTGCTTGGAATTAATATCTCTCTGCCCTGTGGGTGAATTTGTACTAAGAGTTCAGTCCTAAAATGCTATCCAAAGCCTTTTACTCCTTTTTTTTCCCCTGATATTTTAGAATTTAAAGTAATTTGCTGACCCTTCTTTGTTAAATACCATTAGGCCAAAAACTCAGTAAAATATTGTTTTAACAGGGCAGTCACTATAAACAGAAATCTCTCACTGTGGGGTCAGTAAGCCAAAGGGAATGTGAAGATTAGGGCAATGTTCCAAGAAAATTTATAGAATTAAGTTAGGCAGAATAATTTCAAATATTATGTCTCAATTGTGTATATCTATATGTATATATATGTATGTATGAGAAAATAAACATATTTATTAGAAAGCAGTGACTTCCATGCAATTTTAGTAATTATTTCAGGGTGAAGGAAGCTTTTAAAACCAGCTAACAAATTTGGGTAGACTGATCCTATACACTGCTACTTGGCTGGTAGTGACAGATTCCCCTCATACACATCAGCATTTCATTGCAGGCAGTGCTGTTTGTGTGTTTTCTGACTTCTTGTAGAAAATGAGTTTATGACCAGTAAGAGATGGTCATTAATAAATAGTAAATTATGGACACTACTCATGGCTCCTTGATATAGAAGGGTTTTACACAAAAGGCCCTACATTTGTCAGACAATCTCTCAGAACTGTGGCTCTGTGGCCAGTAAAAAGTTAAACTGCATTTTTGCAGATTTGAAGTGAATCAAAGGGCATTACCAGAGAGCAGTTGTGCTTCTTATGAACCTCTAAACTAGGTTTGAGGGATTTTCTCTTTCTCTTTGTGTGCTGTGGAAGCAGCAGCAGTTCATGGCCAGGTATGGTGTGACAATGCAGGGGAGAAATCAGAAATTAATGAAAACACAGGTTTGGTGCCACTAAAAGAAGATGCAGCAGACAGTTTTAAGGTCTTAAAGAAAAAAAGATGTAGAAAATCATGTAACATTAACCCTATTTAATGCAATTCTCAGCTAGAGAGCTGTGAGTGCATGGACAAGGGAATGAGAGTGTGTCCAGATAAAGGAATCTGCTTCTGGGGCTACATGAGGGTTCACAATGAGAGAGAGAGCCAAGGAAGCCAATTACCACACACTGAACTTCCTGGCTGACATGTTATCATAGCCTGCATGTTTCTGACCTCCTGAAGTGGCCCCACATGGCCTCAGAGCTCTCTGGCATCACCAGCTGTAAGTACTCCAAAGTGCCAGTCAGTCTTCAAAACAGGATGACTTTAAAATAGTTGTATTTGCAAAAATGAACATCTCACAGGCTTTTTTGATTATGATCTCTATGTTCAGAAAAAAGTCAAAGTTTGGTTCAACTTTTTTCTCTGCAACCATCTAAACTAGAAATCATAATTAAAAGGACATTGGTTAAAAAGGCAACATTCCCTTCTTTTGTCACTTCAGTGGAAGGGCTGGGACAAACTGCAGCTTACATGAGCTAATCTGTCAAGTTCTGCCCTATTCCAGTCAGTTTTACTGGAACAAACTCCAATTATGCCCTTCATTTAATGTTTGCTCTTTACCTGAGTGTAACTCGGCTTATGAGTGCAATCCCCATGGATTTAACAAACTGCTCCAACAAGACTGGTCTGAGGCCTGCTGGAGGCAGGGCAAGAATCATTCCTGCTCTTTATTATACTTAAAATTAATAGCTGGAATATTATTTTCATCCAGCAATTTATAATTCCTAAAACTTTGAAGTCTAAAAAGGCATTGCAAGTTATACAATACCTGCCCATTACAAGTTTCCTGGATTCTGAACAAAAACATTTAGGTATTTAAAAATTGCAAAGCAAATATCTGTTAAACAGGATAAAAATCTTTGAAAAAAAGGTTGTTTTCCCAAAGGCTTACACTCTCTAAATAGCTTGTAAAAGTACTTATTTTATTTTATCTCTATGTGGATACTTTTGAGGAACCATTTATGCTTTTTGGGTATGAGAGCAGACTAATTTTTCTAGCCTTTATTATCGCTGTAATTAGATTAACTCTTTCCAAAATTCAAGCTATAAACATAAATGTCCCATACACACACAGACATATCTAGATACATTTGCAGATTCTCTTGGCTGGTGTGAGGGAAAAGGTAAAAAGATAAAAAAATGGAGGATAAACTGTCAAGAAGGTTGTCTCTGGTGAGAGATTGTCTGAGCCTGTTTGGTTTGAGCAGAGCTCAGTTTCCTTCATGCTAATCCTTTCTAGCCAGTTATGGTTTATCTGTCTATTCACTTTTCCCAGGCTAAATTGATTCAGGTTGCTCAGGAAATTTTCTGGTTTGGTTTGGCTTGGTTCTTTTGGCTCCTTGTGGCATCAGTTTGAAGTCACATTTCCTCCAACCTTTACATAACTATTGCTACTACAGAGACTTTTGGACAGTGAAACTGCAGCTGTACAGTGATTTTCCTGGAGTTTTGGGGAAAAGATTGAAGAGAAATAGATCCTAGTGTACTGGAATATTTTCCTTTCCTTCTACCTTACTCTACTGAAGGAATAGCATCTCCCAGACATATTCAATACCACACTGTGTACCAAACACTGATGGGTTTGGATATTTGTAGTTAACAACAAATGGTTGAGCCCTGATATTTACTCAGTGTCAAAGCCAAATTATTTGTTTGATGGTAGGAGCTACTCAACAGGTGCCAAGGCTGAAACTGGTAAGAGTCTGTGAATGCTATTTTGTTAAAATGAATTGGTAACTCTGTGTATTTAACAATTTGCAATTAAGCATCTGAGAGTGGCTGATGCTAGAAACCCACCATGCATTTGTTTTCTGTTTGCACTCAGCAGGTCTCATTTAGGTCATTATTGTTGCCTGTATTCAGCAACAAGAGACAAATAAAGAGCTTCTTTCTTTTCAGAAAGGTCGCTGATTGTGCTTCTGCTTCTGATACAAAAATTTGTTCTGTCAATTCTTGATCCATTTCCTTATTTTGACAGCTTTTATACCTCCCTATGGCTGTTAATAAAATAAAGGTGGGGGTTTTTTTCATGGCATGGTGACTTTTCCCAGCCATAAGGAAAATAATGGATATTGTAGAGATCTAATTAATTCCAATGCATACTTACATTCTAATGAAGTCCATAGGATTTAGTGCACAGTTAAGCACTTGGCTGTGTGTAGAAGAAAAAAAATACAATTATAAAAACATGCAAGCTTAAAACAAACAGATTCAAATACACAGTGTCAGATGTAACCTCTGGAAAGATGTACGTATTTAACCAGGGATATTGCTTTTACTTAATAGTTGCATTTAGGTCCTAATTTACCCTCTTGTGACATACTTCTTCCCTTTCTATATATAAGCAGAGAGGGGACAGACAAACATACAAAATGAGGTTTGCAAGACTTTTCTAGTGGGCAGGCATGCTTTTTGTCTTCTGTAACATCAAACAATGCTTGCCTGTTGTATTTTTCCCTAGAAGACTTAGGTGAAAGAAACAAACTTCCATTTGTGCAATTTTCACAAGCAAAAGGCAAATGGAGTTAACTTTACAATCCCATGCTGGTGCTGAAATGAGTGAGCAGTGCTGCCCTGTTCCAAGGATGCCATAACAAATAAATGATAGCACAGAGCAGTACACTGCAGTGTCCAGGGCATGGGCATTTGCATCCTTATTTTTCAATACCATTAACATTTAGAAACTCTTACACAAACTATAATTCAGATTATTATAGCCCAGAGTGGCTCATCTTAGCTCCCCAGTAAACTCATCTATTTAACACCAATATTGAAGGAATTGGAGTAAGAGAAAACTGTGTCTGTAAAGGAAGAAATTGCACATATGAGGACTCCAGGTCTATCATATTACATCAGCTTTAACCTAAGGTAGAATTTTATATAGTAAAAATCCAAACCCCAAAAATAAAACCCTAGCAGCATGTCTTCCTAGCTAAATCAAAATTTTCACTTCTAGAAGTTCAGAATCATTCAACAGCCTTTCAGAGCTGTATATGTTTATCATCTTCCAGTATGAATATGGAGCCAGAGACAAATGGGGGTGTCACCTACAGTCAGGGCTGCAATAAACTATACACAAATAAATAAATAAGACCCACCAAACCAAACCCACCAAAACACCTTTTCAAAAGTGAGTTTGTCCTGAATGTGGCAAGTGAGACCTTTAAAGTCTTTTCAGCCGTGCTGGAGGTGTGGAAAACAATCCCTTTAAGACAATATTCCAGACAAAGACTTTGTGGTGACGCGGGGGTTAATTACAAACAACAGAGGTTCATTATCCATGCCAGAACGTTGTGTTCTCACACAAAAGGGGCTCTCACTTGTTAAATGTCTAGCCTAGACTATCAGAAATTGCATTACACTTGCTGCCCCTCCCCTTATTCCCGGACTTTCTTACTCAGACCTTCCCCCCCGCCCCTTCCTCCCATCTCTATTGAAAGACAGTAATTAAACACTAAAGCCTCTCAGTTTCTGCAGCACTGCGGGGGAACTCCTCCCTGTAATAAGCACCAATTACTGGCTGCGACTGCAGCTGATGAAGGATTATCCTCTCACTGAGCTACGGCAAGCTCTAGAGTATAATCTTCAATTAGTTCAATTCATGGAGCACACTGGCAGGCAGGCCACTATGTTTCCCACGACTTACACAAACAGCCTTTCTTTGACACCCCCCAACTCTGCACAGATGGTCCCAGCACTGTCTGTTGCAAAGTTCAGTGCATCTGGCCCCTAAACCCACCTAATGCAGGCAGCAAAACAAAGCCTGGGACTCAAGTGCCCTACAGTACCTATTTGTTTCAGTAGCAGCAGGCTGGCCTTTTTTTCTTTTTTCTTTTTTTTTTTTTCCTTTTTTTTTTTCCTTTTTTTTTTTTTTAATTAAAGAAAGAGAAATTATTCAAGGAGTCAGAAAACAGGTGGATAAACAAAAAACAACCAACAATCTCCTGGACTGACACTATAAATCACTTCTAGTCATTTTAATTCTGCTTGAATTTTTAATAACCCAGTCGTACAAAAATGTAAATAATAGGGCTGTGACAGCTAAGAGATAGGGAGAGCTAAATTAAAAGTCTGTGTTTAGCTCTTTTTCTTCATGATTAGGTATTGCAGAGATCCTCAAGAAATAGTTGGTTTGGGGCTTTTTACAGTGTGTCTGTTCACTACTTGGAACAAAGGCTTTTGTGAATCCAGATTTACTCTGGGCTTTGACTTCTTGCTTCTGCATGTGGATATTTTATGTGGTCTATGTAGCAACTTTAATTGCTGAACCTAAAAATAAATACAGTGACACTCCAAAGCAGGTAGACTTTAATTAGTTGTCAGTCTGCCTTTATCTTTGTTTTTAATACTGGAAGACTTTGCTGTATAACTGCTAAACACAATAATTAAATAGACTAAAATAGATTAGTTCCACTGACATCATCATCATCATCTTGCACACTGACTAATTCTGTTGCCGCTGCCTTTGCTTCAGAGGAGCTGCCAGGACCAGAAGGCACAATGTAGCTGAAGGCACAAAGCCCAGAGCACCTGCTTTCATGGCCTGGTGTGTTCATCTGAGGGATGCAATTTCCACTGCTGCCTCCACGTGGCTGCCTCAGCAGAAGAGAACAGGATTTTGTCCAAAATCAGGGTATGTCCTCACCTCTAGAGAGGTTATGCAACCTTGCAGGATGACTTACAGGAGATAATTACCCATCTTCATCTGCTTAGGGTATATGGGCTCTTAGAGATCCTCAGATCTGGAAAAGCACTTTATGTCTGAAAATGTTTCTGGTTGGGTTTTTTTCTCAACTATTCTGATTGGGATTTAATAAAAGCTATAATTTTAATGCATAAAATTTGCCTCAGTAACATCCTTATACAATGTGCTGAAATACCTCTATATACACTGCAATCATGAAAAACCCAAGTCAGACAAAACCACCACATTTGTTTTAGCTGAGCTGTTTATTTCTGGCCAAAAAGTAAAGTGTAGGCCCAGTTTGTGAAATGCCTACTTTCAAATAAATGCTCTCTAGCTGTTCTTGCCTGTTCCACTGTTCAAACTGTTCAAATTGTACAGTGCTGTAGATATTTTCAGAGAGAATTAAAAAAAAAATAAATAAAATCAGCCTTTACCCTAAGGAACACAGAAGTTGTACTTGCAGCAATTCAGACTTTTAGACTTCAAATGCCCCAGGCTGGCACTGTGTAAACACAACCTCCAGACTGAAGCAGAGTAATAATAAAGAGGATTTTAGAGAGAACACCCTTCCTATTTCCTATAAACCCAGGAGTAGAAGGAATCAATTTGTAGATTTCTGATATTTGGGGAGTGATTGAGGCACCCTGCCATTATGAAATCAAGCAAATGTACAAGAAAAATACCCCATAAAGCTAACTTCCCTTTCTGCTGGGAATCCAGAGGGGAAAAAACCCCCAAACCCATAGTGAACAATGGGCTGCTCTCCCTTGCCATGTGGAAGGTTTTTAAGTGTGAGGCCTTCCATGCATGTTTATCTCCCACATCTGGTTGTTGAAATGGGCTCTTAGTTTTATTGCAGTCATGAGACTGTCTTCAGTGCTGCTGTAAACACCCAACTGTAGGGTTTGATCAGATTCAAGGATCATTTTTAAAAGTGTATTTACCCAATTTAAAAGCATGGAAGATGGGTTTATTTTATAACTGGGCTGTCAGACAGGGAGCTGAGCCTGAGATCACACTAACCTTACAAACCTGGCCTCTAACCAGCTGAACTTCCCTGACTTTGGTCACCCACTTTTGTCTACTCCTTCCATAATTTCTCTAACATGGAACAACTCATTTGGCTCCCTCTGCAGCCAAACAAAATGGGCTCATGCTTGCCTTTGTCCACTTGACACTTTAATCACAGAGAAGCACACAGAGGCAATTCCAAATAAGAGAAAAGCTTCCCTCAAATAGGTGTGGCCTCTGAACTTTGAGGAAACAGAGAACAAACTGAGGAAGAATCAAGTGACCACCTAACTGTTGATCCTTGTCCCTTTCAGCTGGGGTAGGTCATAATCATCATATGGTCAAGGCAAGTCTTGCCTCTGCTGCACAGTGAAAAGACCATGAGTATTGCAGCTCCATTTTCCACTTGAGGGGGGAAGAAAAAAGTAAAAAAAGAAGTTGAAAAAGTAAAAAAAGAAGTTGAAAATTATCTGTCTCATAGCAATTATTTTTTTAAATTGTAAAGCACTGAACAGAAAAACAGTCTCTATACAGTTAACACCAAAGGCAAAAGGGTGTATCAGAATCTCAAGTTGGAAGAGATACATAAGGATCATCAAGTCCAGCATCCTGAGAACATAACTTCTGGCCTGAAAAAATTGACTATCATGGTATATGTAAAAGGTGACTATAATGGTACATGTAAAAGATGGAAACTGGAGAATATTCATATGAAAACAACATGACACCAGGCCTTGCTGAGGACACTTGGGTTAACTTTGGTTAATTTTTATCTAGAATAAAAGGAGCAGTGCAAATGTAAATAATTGTGGCAGTGCCTTCACTGAGGGATTGTATCTTGGATTCATTTTCCTCAGTGATCGAGTTCAGTTTAAATTTCTAGATTGAGCTCTAGACCCAAATGTCATATTCAGATAGCAGGAACTTTGCATCACTTCATAAACCACCCCATAGATCTTTTTATATGTACAGATACATTTATTTATATGTCTTTAATGTATCTGTGGACCATCTATGGCTGCTGCCTGTGAGCTGCCACGAGCAGCATTGGGAATGAGCCACAGGAATTGGAAATGGTGTGTGCCATTGCAGGGCTATGGTCTGGTTGGGATCACAGAGACTTTTTGGGACAGCTCAAACAGGAGTGGCAATGGCTGGATACAGAATCTGTGGGAAGGACAGGCTGGGAGGATGAGGAGAGGGAGTTGCTTAGTATATGAGAGCAGCAGAAATGTGAGGAGCTGTGCCTGGCACAGACTGGGAGCCACTGGGAGCTTTGGGGTCAAGATTACAGGGCAGATGAGCACAGGAGATGTGGTGGAAATCCATTTTCAGACTGCTTCACATCCACATGCCCTGGTCCTTGTGAGAGGCTCAAATCTCCCCTGGGTGGGAGGAAAGGTGACAGAGCAGGACACAAGAGCACTGGGATGTGATCCCAGTGCCACTGTGACTGATCCTTACAGCAAGGAGGATCATGTCAGGAATGAGAAGGCCTGGGGCGGCAAACAGTGGAGTGTTTGTTTGTTTAGAGCACAAACCAGCAAAGAGCAGCAAGTCTCAGGGATCTGATCACCTACTTAAGGTTAGGTGCATGCTTAAAAGCTTTTCTGGATCAGAGCCATCATTGGCCATTAATATATACGCTGGGAAAAAAAATCATGCCAAATAGGTTATAATGCATCTAGAGAGCAAATTGAGTCTTGAGCACTGCACATGCATTATTGTGCTCTGACCTGATGAAGCACACACAATTATACTGTTAGCTTTAAATAATGTGCCATATTTCATGTAAATGCCATAAACAGGAGGCAAGCTGGACAAAGAATTGTGTCAGACCTTTTAATTGAGAACAGGAGGGTTTAAGATTAAAAATCTCCTTGGATAACACCAGCCATGCCTCTTTATAAATTGCTGAGTTTGTTAAAGGACAGCTTCCTCCTAGGAAATATAAATAAAGCCTGATGTGTTATTACCAAAAATATTTGTAAGACATTAACAAAGTTTGCAACCAGCATTATTAACTGCACAGTAACAGGGGCTTTATTCATCAGGATGTGCATGTAATTTATTCCTTGTAAAATTCGTTATCACAAATATCAAACATGCTGTGGATAATAAATGACCAAGCAGAAATCAAACAAAAAGAGCTTTGTTTCAAGACACAAAAGCAAATTGACCCTTTTGATTTATTTGTTTTTCTAAAGAAAGGAAATGCTCATTTAGCAGATTAAAAATGAAATAGGGAAGTTGAACAACAAAAATCTTGATGAAGACAGTACTTGTTAGAACTGTATGGAAAGATAACAAGTGATTATAAGAGAAAATGTGAACAGTCCAATAAAACACAACTATGATCAAAGCTGTGAAAAAAGCAATTAAGCTGTTTTGACACTTGACTGATGAGTTGAATGTGTGCATGGATTTGAGGCATTTAAACTATGTTCATGAACAATTCTGTTCACAGGGCACCTACTAGCATAGTTTTCTTTCATCTTGCCATATAAAACAAAAAGGAAAATATTTCAAAAAAACTGTGTCACGGGATAAATCAGATTTATTTGCTACACTTTATCAGACCATGGGCACTTGAATTCCTATAGGAATAACACCTTTAAGTTACTGAATAATTGGAAGATTTGTTGTACACAGGGTGGAAAAGCAGTTCCAGAGCTTATACAATTTCCTTTTGGAGAAATGTCTTTATGTAAGTAACTGAGTTGCTCAATATGCAAGCCTATCAACGTAATTGGAAGCTTTGTTCTTTCCAGGCCACAGGGTAAAAAATGGACATAGGGTTTGTTAGTATCTAAATCCAAGACAAAAACTGGATCCTGAAGGCTTTTTAAAGGTCAGTATAATTCAATAACATTTTAAATAAGATTAGCATTAGACTGAAATTTGTTAGACAGTAGTTTGAGATGCCCTCTTGAAAAGAAGAACTGTAAAGTGGCAGAGGACAGTTACTCCTAATTGTTACCACATTTTTGATACAAGAGCCCAACTGTAGGAGGCAAAGGCAGATTTTCCATTGGTTTCAGTGAATTCAGGGTTTCATACCCATCATTTCTACTCTCAAACACTTGTCTTTTTCTTTTTTTTTTTTAAGTTGCTATGTGAGGTGCTTGACAGGAGATAAACAGATTGCAGCAATAAGAGCTAGACATCACTTTTTCAATGCTTTTTGCAAATGTAAGGCAGGGCTTCAGCTGTAGACATTCCATGGGAAACTCTGAACAAAACTTCATGTTCTCTGCCATGGCAGAGGCAGCTCTGCACTGGCTGAGCCCCATTCCATTGAGCACAGAACAGAAATACCTCTAACAGGTATTTCAGTAACAGTCATCCAACTAACAGGCACTACAGAGGTCAGCTTTGAGTACCACACTCCTAAATACACTGTCCTGGAGAGCCAGTGCTTTAAAACACAGAAAGAGGACAGAAGTTCCAAAGAAAAACCCCATCAAACCATCAGCAAATACAATCCAGCTTTCCTGTTTGCTTGTTTTTCCAAAGGACTGAAATAACAATGAAAAAATGAGATTTCATTTGTGGAAAGCAAATGGGAAAAGTCTAGGAAATGGTTGGTATCCTGCATTTTCACCTACATTGGTGCAGACTGCCTTCTGCTCTCACTGCTCCTTCACACTCAGCAGTGCTGGGAAAAGGCCAAGAGACAAAAGCATGGCCCAGGTCAGTCTGCCCTGATACTGTGCTGAAAAGAGACTGCAAAATGGAGCAGATGGAAATGGACAGCCTTGTTCCTGGTGTTCCTAGACACTTTGGTTTTGAGTGAGAGCTTAAGGACAGTGAACTGTGACATGACAAGGTGAGCGTGTTCACACATCCGGCTGAGTTAAAGCACGCCCTGACAAACCTGAATCCAAACCTGCATGGCTCCTCTTAGAGGCTGCATCAGCACTGCTGGAATCTCAGATCTTCAGAGTGACAACCAGAGCACACCAACACAAAAGAAGAGATACAGGTAGGAAAAACCCAGCCAAGAGGCACCACTGAGGCACAGGTTCCATGCAGCCATACAACTCAAATACCCCACTGTAAGCCTTGGGAGCAGAGAGTTGTAGATACAAGAGCAGGTTTGACAGTTTGGAAGGAAACCAAAGGCTGAATTACCCTTGGATAGAACTGTCAGGGCTCTCACAGCTCGTGAAGCCTAAAACACTCCAGGGCCTGTTCTGCTGCTGTTCGTGCCACATGGAGCTTGGCCTTGGGTGTCACATGAGTCACCACAGCCCTCTCAGCCTGCTCAGAGCTGGGCAGGCCTCACACTGTTCCTCAGGGAGGCAAGGAGCTCCCCAGAGGGGTCTCTTTCCAGGTGAAGCACTCACAGAGATTCTTGGTTTGAAAAGCTCCTGCCCTGTGTAAAACATTTCCCAGTGTGCAAGAGAGAGCGCGGCAAAGAGGGACTGTGCAGGACAAACCCCAAGGTGTTTCTGTGACACATCAATTCACACAGCTGGCTGCCATAAATGAATGTAACTCTCCTGCACTTCAGCCTTTCAGGGCTGAGGGTTGGGTATTGCTGTTTGCTCTCCCCCTGCCTGGTCAGTCTCAATCAGCAGCTGCCCAGTTCACTTCTCTTACGCTCCTCTCCCCTCAGCCTCGCATCTCCTGACAGCTCCCCTTCACAATTTCCTCTCCTCCCCAGTTTCCTCCTCTTCCCATTTTTCTTTTTGTGCATTTCCTCTCCTCAATTTCCTCCCTTTTCCATTTTCCTTTTGTGCCTTGTCATGTCCTCTACCTTGTTTCTTCCTTTTCATCTCCCCCAGCATGCACATGAGTCTCCATCCCTCCCTTCCAGCACGGCTTCCAAGTTTCTCATAATATCCTGGCTAATTTCTCAGAACACTGTTTCTACTCACTGCTCCTGCCAGTTTCCCAAGAATTTCATGCCCACACCTCCCTGCCTGGCCCCCTGTCAGGAGAGACACACTACCTCATTTCTCAACAGCAAGCAGCTCACCTGCATCCTTTCACAAACAACACTTGCCAATCCTAGACATTAAGCAATCCTCATAGTAGCTTGGAATACAGAGGTTTTCCAGAAAACAAACAAAAAGCCATTGTAGAACATTTTCTTTTTTTTCCCTGGGTTTTCTTGAGCCTCAACTTGAATTTTTCACCCTCTCCAAAACATAAGCATTAGGATTATTTTATTTGTTAATTTAAAATGTAATTCATTTTCTCCATACAGTGTATATTTGCATTGTCAGTACTAATACGAAAAATAAATATTATAATATTTCTTTTAAAATATTATAATTCAGAAATAGAAATTGCTTTTTTATTCTGTTGGGATAGAACCTGAGTTCTGCCAACAGAATAAGTACAAATGCTGACAACCACAATACTGTCTCCTGTCTTTGATATCTTGCACCATACTTTAAATTGGGGTTAAACAGTTCCCCAGAGTTTGGAGGAAAAATTCTGTGAGTGCGAGATCCATAATTTTCATTATAAAAAAGGGTTGTGAAAACTTTGGATTCTGCTGTTTCAAAAGACTGAAGTCCCAGGTTAGTCTCAAACACTTACTGGTGGCAAGAACTGAATGGAACAGCTTTGGTGGGAATGCATAGCACTGTTGGTTTTCTTTATTGCATCACTCCTGATATAATTGTTCTGGTACAAATCATATACAACCAAAATTATCCTACTGGGATATAGACAAATAATTCCTCTAAAGATGGTTACACTGCTTCCATATCCATTGCAAAGCAAATAGAAATCCTTAAGCTAAAATACTTGAAGCACAAGCTACTAAGAATTTAGCTGAGTCTCTATACCTTGATTTGTTTATAATTTCTATGTCAAATTATTTGAGACCTTTGAAATTTGTAGCCATCACAGTGGAGGATGCTCAACACAGGGATTCAAACCTATCATGTTTCACTTGCAAATAATGGCAACATGCTGAGAAATAGGTAATTGCATTTACTGTGTGATAATCCCTTCAGATGCCCTGTCTAGGGTGATATCCCTTTTAATAAAGTGTGCCAAGGGGAGAAGCCTATTCTGTGGATGAGAAGCCAAGAGGAAGAGGATGAAATCTCACCCTCATGTCCTTATTATGCAGCTCTTGAAGGACTAATCAGACCTGGGGCTGAAGGGTTTGTCTTGGGGTATCAGTCATGGGTCAGTGCCCACCTGGGTCCTGCTTCATCCTCTGTAATGCCAACAATAAAACTTCCCCTGTGCCACTGAGAGCAGATCCAGACCTGAATTTACAGAAATTAAAGAGGTGTTAGATAGCACCAGTCACTGCTGGTGTGTTGGGCTTGGAGGAAGTTTACAGGTGAGGTTCAGACTGGAAAGTTTCACTGAAGCAGGAGGATGGATCTCTGTGTTCCTGCCAGGAGCACCCAGAGACAGAAGCACAGAGCTGAATGACAGCAGGGATACACAGTATTGTTATTATAGAATTAGGCTGTATTAATAATTGGGTCGTTCCAGCTCTTTCTGCAGCAGATAAAAATAGGAGGAAAGCACCAGCGCTGTGGATATTTCAGTTATCCCAGCACAAGAGTGTTTGCCGTGAAATCACTGGAACTTCAGAGCTGCAAGTGTAACAGAAAAGCAATTCCAGAAATACTTAATTTAATGTTAACAACAGTGTGACACAGCAGCACGTTTGGGAAGGGGGAAATCAAAGCTGTGTTCAGTGAAAATACAGTGAAATACAGACTGCTATCACCCACAGAGATTGTAGGGATAACTATTTTGGATTCAAACTAGGGATTCTTAAGGTAGAAGTGAGGAGGACAGAGCCATCTGGTTTCTTTAATTGACCACAAGTTGCCCATGAATTGCTGATATGATGCAGCTATGGAAAGATGGATTGAAATTCATTAATGTTTCCCTGAAAAAGAATTATGAGATTTATTGCAAGGGTACTCAAGAGACTTTGTGCATGAGAATATCTGTGTGCAGTTCTGGTCATAGAAAGATGAAAACCAGAAAACATGTTACCAGAGGAATAGAAAGACTGGAAAACAGCTTGACTTACTTAGCTTAGGATTAAATAAGACTCAACAGGGAGTCTAAAATACTACAATTGCTCAAAATCAATAATAGGGAAGGAGAAGGATTATTTATGTGGAAAAACAATGTCAGCCCAGCACAGAGCGATGTAAAATAGGAATTAAGGTAGACTCACAATCAGAAAGATTCTGGATCAGCCAACTTCTTGAGACACAAAAGCATTTCTGCTTTCCAGGTGGTGAGTTGAGCTTATTTCAGACTGGCCTTGGGCTTAGATAACTTCACTAGTTATAGGTTTCTAAAAGGGAAAAATTTAAAGAGATCAGAGTTAATGAGTAATAAAAAATTGCATGGAAAACAGAATTTTAAGAAAGCTACATGATCGCAATGAGACAATGCAAAGCACTTGCCCTGGGCTTTAGCACGTCTGAATTTTAGAACTTCCTAACCATAAAACTCTGAATTTTCATTTCAAAGTTGAGCATCCAGTTGAGTTTGTATAGTTTTGATGAAAGAAAGCAATGAACTAACTAAAAGAATATGAAAAACACATGGGTGATGTTTTATCTGATGGACTGAGTGCATAAGGTAAATTCAGACAGCGAAACACATTTTTACTGGAGTTTAACAGTGTTGTTTTGGAGTAGGACTGAAAATTTGTAGTTTTAGTTTCATAACACTGCCCAGCTGGAATTTCCATTTCCAGTTATTATAATACAAAGTTTTACAGAGGTATTTTAACTTTTCATTTTAGATGGTTTTCACACGGAGAAGTTTACTTGAATACCAGATATACTGTAAACATACTGAACATCTGGTAATTAAGTATAGTGCACAGTAATCTCCATAAAACCCATATCTGTGGTGAAATCTTTTTAATAAATAGTTGATAATGGAATGAAGCTATTAAAAGAATTACAGCACACATGGTCAAGCACAGTCATTATTAATCCCATAGCATGAATAAAAGCTTTTAACTGTCCATTTTACCAAGAATATTTAAGATGGGCCTGTCCTGGAATGAGTGTCAGGATAGAAATATCCCATTTGCAATAGAAAAAAAAAGAGAGACTCCATCATTCCAGTAAATAATTCTCATAACTATTCAAATACCCAGTGAGTTTTGTACTCTTCTCAGACTTCATGACAGCACAACCTCCACAGTGTTCCCTAAGGCAGCCAGGACACCAGTGGGAATGGAGGGTCACCTCTGTGTTCCCCTCCTTTTAGGAAATATTTCACTTTGCAGCAGTCTGTGTGCATCATTGTGGGCATCTGCAGAGAAGTTCTCCTGAGCAGGGGGAGAGCACATCTGAACCAATGGAAGCAATTACCTCTCCTGGTAATTGCTCTTAGGATTTGTTCTTAGGATGGCATTGTGTTAATGAGAATTCATTTATTCATTTTGAACAAACTGGAGATTACAATCTTTAAGCTGAATTCACTGACACCTCGCAATTTCCACATGCAAGTCATGACATCACCATCCCTTAAGATGCATTACCTGATTGCCACCTACCTTTTATTTCAAGAAACCCATCAGAACAAAACAGCTTTGTTCATCCCCTTCCACCAGTCTGCTTAAAATAAAAATCCTGGCATCTTTTAAGAACAATATTTTTTCCTTTGCATTTGATCTGCAATTCTTATTCCTAAATCAAGGCTAAGTTCAGCACCCACCTGGAGTGACCAAGTTTAAAAGGTGGCACGTCTTCAGATTCATGGGAGCAATATGTTTATACTACTGGGTATTTTCCAACCTCAGCTTTTCCAATGACTATTTAAGGCCTTCTGTTCTTTTCCCAGAAGTACTGGTACAATGTTTTCTTGGGAAAAAAAAAACCAAAAATGGATATAGAGGAGTGTAAGGTAGAGGAACTGAACTGGCTAAAATAGAGAATAAGCTATTGAGTCATAGCAGTGATTGAAACAATGTCAAGACACCTTGTGCAGTTGGTTGATAGTTGTCAAACCAAATGTGAATTCACACAGGCAAATGTCAATGCCATACAACCCAAGCCTTCCTATTCTCTTATGTCAGTGCCATACACCCCATCCCAGGAACTGCTGTTCTTCCTTGGATACATCCAGTTTCCAGCTGCAAATCATTCTACTCCCATTTTGTTCCATCTAGCACCAGACAGGAGACTGAATAAAACCAGTGGCAGCAATATTCTGTTAATGATGCTTATGGGACACCCCTTTGCAGATGTTCACCCCTGATATCTGCGGGATCAAACAGGTGATTCAATTCCTGCTGTCAAGATCTCTACCTGCCCCCTCTTTGCAGGGTGTCCATATTCCACTGGAATGCACTGGACACTGCATTCCATGCTCCCCATTTCACATGTGCACAAAAGCAGGAGCACAGCCTGGATCCCAGGGAGTCTCAAAGCTCCTTTCAGCAGCCTGAGCCTGTTTTTAATGCTGACACCTTCCAGGGAAGGGCAGCAACACAGGCCCAGGTTTTCATAGCAAATACACCATCAGCATCAGAGCACAGGCATGTTTTTCAAATATAAGTAATGACAATTTCGATAAACTCAGCAGGTATTTGCCAAATCTGATCAAGATCAATGTGGGAGCCCAACTTCATATATCTACGTTCACAAGAACTGCTCTCAGTTAACTTTGAACCTCCTCACTCCTTCCCCCTCCTGTCTTTCATGTGGTGATCTGCCCAGCTGCACAAACACAGCACAAGCTGCCACAGACCTGGAGTTGTTTGACAAGCAATTTATACAAGGAAAATGACAGAAAAGGTATTTCATGGATGCTTCAAACTCCAGTCAGGTCAGTCCATCCTTGCCTCTGCTGGAGCAGACGTGTCTGGAAAACCATCTTGGAAGCTAATGGAAGGTGGAGCAGGTGCTAAGCTCTCAAAATGAACAAGAATTTTAGTGGCTGCATGAGAATAGTGCAGCATAAACTGTTATTTCACCACGAATTCCAGAGCTGTAATGGGCTTTTTGGCACAAAAAAAACCACTGAGGTTCTGTTCAGAGTTGTTTTTATTATTTGGCATGCTCCTTCTGCTCCTTTAACTTCTAGGGGCTTCTCTCCAACAATAAGGGAAAAAAAAGGACAAAACATGAAATAAAACCTAAATGCAGTGTTATTAGAATATTCACATTATATTAAATGCAGTGTTATTAGAATATTCACATTATATATATACAATTACATATATATATATATATACATTAGAATAGAATGTATTCAGGGAGTAATCCCAAAATATTATGAACTTTTGGTGCCAACATCTATGTTTGATTTCTAAAACTCAGTACTTACTCTTCTGAACAGAAGAAATGTTCTTTCCCATTTTATTTTGGAATACTTTGATGAGAAGAGATTTCATAAAAATTTGCATATACAAAGGATTCAGATTAAGGTGGTTTCTTACTAGAAAAAATGGATTCTCATTTTCTGAAAACTTGAAAAAAATTCCAAAATCTCTGTAGCCACTAACACCAATTTAAGTTTCAAGCACCATTTGAAAAAAAAAATAGACAAAACTACCACAAAGCAAACCAGGATTTAGAGAGTTGTCAGAATCATTGAGTATACCTGAAATATATATAGTTCTGAGTCTACGAAAATCTGAATGTTATCCATAAAAAAGCCTTCTTATTCTCTTATGTGGGCTGCACATGCAGGACTAGAAATCCAGGAGGCAGGAAGGGAGAATTTTTATTAAATCTTGGTGGGTTTTTTATTAAAGCACTTCCCTGTTTTGCTGTTTGGGTCTTTAGTCCACAGTTACACAAATATATTGGATAGTGTTTGGAACTATGGGAACAAATATGTGATAGCACAGCACAGGATGAATACTGATTCTTAAACTTACTAGTTCATTCTTTATGGATTGGAAACCTTCCTCCTGCAAGCAGTGGGAAAAAAATAGAGTGTGGTAAGTCTAACATAATAATATCATGCAAATTCCCATAGCTTCTGGACAAATGTTGAGAGTGAATCATTCACTGATCTAGTCAATGGGCATCTTCACTAGAAAAGCTCAGACAAATCTAGAGGGAAAAAAATTGCATTAAAAATTCCTTCTTTGAAAATTAAAGTCTGTTTTCCACTTGTGTTCTTGCCAGAAGGATCAACCAGAAAAGACAGAGTTATGTATTTGTGCACAATCTGGGGATACTTGGATCTCACTCCCTGCTCCAGGATAAAGCTCTGGTGGAACTTGTGTTTCCTCAAACAGAAGTAAATAGCTCAAGAACAAGTTACAATTTTGACTTTCTACACAAGGAATCTCTGCTGGCGACCAGGACAGGCCCAGTAAAGGAGAATTCACAGGAATTTTCCAGCTGGTAACTATGGGAGATCAAGGCTCAGTTTAGCTATCTACTCACTGCCACAAGACCAGGACCTGACAATAAAGCAATTCTGGCTTTGGGCTCCTTCTGTCAAATAAAAAGGTGCTCCAGCCTACATGATATAATGAATGTTTCTGCTATGAATGCCTTGCCAGCTCAAATTTGTTCCCAAAACGTTGACATATCAACAGGCTCTGGTGCCTGCTGTCCTGCAGCCAGCTTGGAGCTGCTCAAAAGCAACAAGTGGCACAGCCTCCACATTCTGCTGCCTGCCTAATTCCATAGGAAAGTGATAAAGTGCTCACACCTGGCTCAGATTCACTTTCCACTCTGGCCCACTGTCAGGTCAGGCTGCTGAACCCACGGTGACATGGGGTACAGGTCATTTAGGGACCCTTGCAGTCAGATCACCCCAAACTGCTCCTGCCTGGAACTCAGAAACCTCCAGCTGAACCAGAACACACCCAGCAAGATTTTTTTATTCAATAACACTTGGCAGTTTGATGCCATACTACCAAATGAACTTTTGGGCAAAATAACCAAGACTGCCCTTAGCTTTCCTCACATGCACACTAAAATTGCCACCTGACACACCCAGTGCTGCGCTTTGGGGTAATTAGGACAGGGAGGGGAAAAGTATTAAGAAATTAGTTTGCTTTGATCCATGCTTATTAAGTGTGTCTGTGACTTAGGAATTTAGATGTGTTTGCCATCTAATGCTGCTTAGACAGGAGATGCTGTGGAGTTACACTAATGCTAAACCAATGCAAGTGTACATGCTGCCCACTGAAATTGAAGAGGTGAGTCTTCCCAGCAATTTTCCTTTACTTCAGAAGTAACATCCATGCTCTAACTGCTGCACCATTCCCTGAGTTATGAATAAAGTCTGCACAGTGAACTACTAGCCTAGATCTGAAAAAGAGGAAAACCCACTCATTATTTACAGCATTCTTCTACCATGGCACTTCCATTCTGCAGGGACTCTTGAAGGCAACTTCTTGCACAATAAAGTTTGCTGAGAAATGGAGACCCTTGTTTCCTTCTATATCACCAGTTCTGTTTTTACATTGTGTTGACCTTCAAGTTGGTCAGGGCCTCCCAAGTTAAATTCTGAAAGAATTTAACTTCTCTGTGGATGATGTCAATAAAAAAAAAATCCACCACCACTATTGAGATGAATCTTTAAATGACCTAAAGGCTGCTGCCTTCCCACAGCAAGCACATCTCCCTCTGCTTGTTGGAGCCAGCAAACTGAGTGAGCTACAAGCACAGAGAACTTGAGCAGTTGAGTGGGAATCACTTTGCAGGAGGTTTTTCAGGTGAAATACACTCTGCTGTAATAAGGTGCTTCACAACCTCCTCACAAAGAGCTGCCATACATTATACTGCAGTATGGCACTTTATTCATATATTAAAGTTTCAGCAAAGCTGCAGAATGAATGTGGGTACAGGATTGTCAACAGCTATCTACTGGCTGTGAGCTACGGGGAATGAGACAAAAACCAGGCACTAGGCATATAACCTTAAATGAAAGACTACTTCAAATAACTCTCCTAAAGAAGAGGGCATGGAGTTTATTATGTAAGAAATTCAGTGGAACAACCTCCAAGTCAATTTTTTGCTGAAGAGATTCAGACTGTAAGGCAGATTTCTTGTTACTGTGAACACCTGCTTGACTGACTTCTAATCATGTTTTCAACCAATCCAGGCTCTAATCTGGGAGGGATTTTCCTTTCTAGGAGAGGTGGGACTGCATGGACAAGAACTGCACAGGTAAGTGCACTTCCTTACCTAAGCCATAGTGTAGTAAAAATGTTTTATGTAAAAAAAGTGTGTAAAAATACTTTATGGAGAAATATTTGGACACTGCAATAAGCAAGGGAAAATTAAAATATATGCAGCCAGAAACATGACCCAAATAGAGAGGATTTTCCTCAGTTTAAATGAAAATGCTGCCTTTTCACATAAAGATCTATGGTCAGGCATTTTTCCTACTGCAATTTAGCCATGTCTCTGCATGGACACCTCTGCTTTTAGACTATTGGATTTGAAATAAACAAGCCATACATCTCAAAGTACTGTAAGTACAATTATCTTCCTTCCCTTCTGAGGGATCTAGGCATTTATACTGAAATAAAATAGCGACAATACCCTAAACCAGGGTGTTACTCTGTAGCATTTTATGCAAAACCAGAAAAACAACCTCGCTTTAAAAAGGTTTTTTTTAAAGTATGCAATTTAAGAAGATTATTCCATTGAAACAAAAGCTTTCAGAGTTATTCAGCAAACAGGAAGGCACGGGGGTCAAACTTGGAGATGCGGGAGCTCCATCAGGAGATACCTGTGGTTACTGCACAGAGCCCACTCCACTTGTGCAGTGAAAGAAGGAAAATTTGTGCAATCTTCAATGCCTCACAAAGGAGCTGGAGAGGCTGTAATACAGCAATTCCCCTGAAAGCCTATTCCCAAGGGACACGTGGCATTGTTTACTTGGTCAGGTAAGTGAGGTCTCAGACTCAAATACACCTCAAGAGCTTCTTTGTTTAATAAAATTTAAAAAGAGTAGTTGCCTTAGTGTAAAAAATGCATATTTTATGATTGGCTTTTTGCAAATATTAAAATTATTATTATATGTGTTGTGTTAGAAAGTTATGTGGTATTAATTCTCTTAAGTAGTGTGTTAAATATAATTTTAGGTTATAACAAAATATTAAAATAGAAACTATGCTATGTAGGATACTTTTTTAAAGAAAAGACTCAGCGAGGTAGCAGCTACAGGACACCTAAATCTTTCAGAGAAAAAGTATTTATTGCTCCCTTATCAGAAGAAAGGAACTTCTTCCCACCTTGCTCAGGATTGAAGACACCATCAGGATTCAGAGGAAGAAGCTGACACTGACCAGACAGAATCCTGTGTTTGAATGGAATTTATGCATCATGTATGAGGTGTATGAATATGCAACAGGCTGTTGTTTTAAAGGTTAATCCTCTTAAAAGGGGTCCTTTTTCAGGCTTATTTTGCCCAGAAAAAGGTACCTGGACTGTCTGTAACTCTTTGTTTTTATTGTCTCATAGCACCCTAATTCAAATTGTCCAAATTATTATTACTCTAATTTTATTGCTATTTTTATAACCATTTTATTACTATTAAGCTTTTAAAATTTTAAAAACAAGTGATTGGCGTTTTTCACAATTAGGCAGGTTTGGCATCTCAGGGACAGACAAGGCACAAGGACAGAGCTGTAGGCTACAAGTCTGTCCTTACTATCAATAAAGTATTAGTAAGACCTTCTCTAGGCCAGAGCAACCATCTCTTGTCAATTGAGTATTAAATTTTCAAGATCATAGGGAGTTAAGAAAGCCAGCTGTATTGCACTGTTACCAGATTCCAGGCTGGTTAATTTGTCATGCTGACATTGCACAAGTTCAGGAGAATGAAAGTCTGAAAGAAAAGTCTTTTCCCTTCTGGGAACAAGGTAAATAACATAAAAAAATAATCCATGCTGCTTGTTCCCCTTCCAAATACATCACCTCACTTTCAAAATGAATGTAAACAAACCATACAAGTGCATGACTTAAAAGTATCTTAAAAACACTGTCACATCATTCATATCAAGTTTTTAGGGCATAATCTTTCCTATATCTTGCAATTCAAAACATCAAAAGAAGTCATTCCATACTGGCTTTTTAGTGCTCTGTATGTCAAACCCAACACTTCTCCCATCCCCAATGCCACAATACCTTAACTCTTCAATAAGAATTACTTAAATACCTGCACAATGCCACTAACAGAAACTTGTCTGCCTCACATGTAGGTAAGGGAACTGAGCCCTCAAAAGCCTTGTTCCTACATCATCACCTTCTACAGCCAAATCCCCACCCTGACACCCCAGAGGAAACAGGAGGGGTGTCACCGTGGCTGCAAACAGCTGACAGATGCTGCTGGAAACCCAATTAATTACCCACCAGGAAGGTTGTCCTGCTGCAGAGGTGGTGTTGACACTGTTTAAAGTGTGGCTCAGTGATCCCCCTGCTGCAGAGTTCCTGTGTCCTGGGAGCAGAGTCCAGGCAGTGCCAGTGTGGGCACGCTGCCATCGGAGCAGATGGGGACAGACAGACGGACATGGGCAGCCAGGAGCAGACACCTGGAGCGACATCAATAATGGGAGTTGTCCAAATGTCCCTTCACCCCAAGTGCCTAAATCAAGCTTTGTGTGTGAGTGCATTTAGGGATAACCACAGATATAAAGCCTGACTTCTCTGTCTCTTTCATATCAACCAATACACCTTTGGCAATAAGAAATAGCAAAAAAAAATAAAAACTTCTTCAGGAAGTAGAACTGGTTTATTTTCAATTTCTAATCTTAGCTGTGTTTGCAATGGGGCAGGTGCTGGTCAATGCCCATGAAATCCAGTGTTCAGGAAAGAGTGAGGAGCTTTCCCTTCTCATACAATCCAGGAAAACAGGAGTTTTGGGGAATGCCAAGGGTGCTCTTGATGTCCTGAGCCCTCAAAGGGCACTGTGCTAAACTCCAAAAAGCATTTTTCTATTCCAGGATGCTGCCATTATAGCGCAACAGCTCTACTATCATTACATTGCAAGGGTTTCCATATTGCTAGAGTTTCATACCTCCTTGATGTTTCTTGTAGGCAGCTCCTCCAGGCACTGACTCTTCCTTGTCCTCACAGCAGCCAAGTGACTCCGGTTCCCACGAATCCACTCTTTTATAACACTCTTCTTATTGGCTACAACTGTGGCCTGTTAACATCAGGCCTGCTCCTAATCCTTAATAATTAACCCAGCTGCAACTCTTTAGGAGATAAGATTACATTCTAGCCACCTTCATTTACCCATACTGTATCCCCCTACACCAGGAAGAAATGGAAAATCACTCATTGCTGTGGGAAGAACAGGGCTTTCTCTTCAAGGGAGTCACTGAAGTCCTCCAGGACTTTCTCCTGCAGCCCTGCTAATTGTCTCAATTAGATTTCTGATCATACATGTTTTAAATTTATCTCCCAACAGGAAGGATAAAGGAATAGCTTTGATACAACAGATGGCCATCCAGGGTGGTGAGGAGAGGCAATAAGGGCTGTTAGCAGACAGGGGCTATGTTGCTGTTCTCCACATGAGACCTCTTGGTGGGATCATGCAGTGGCTGGGCCTCCATGAAGCACAGGGCTATTCCTCCAGAACATTGCAAACATATTCCTAGAGCTCCTTCCTCCCCCATATCCAGGACCACGTGCAGCCCTGGCTCTACACTTTGGCTAAGCAAACACATACACACACACAGAAAATTAGCTTCTACCTGCATTGGGCCCCGTGGAATTTTCCAGGAAACCTGGCCAGAGTTTTGTGTTTCTAATAAAACCAAAACGGTTTTTAAATCCAGCTTCAAGCTTCATGGCAAATATTTCTCAGAGCCCTCTGTAGCAGGAATAATTACTGTCCTTATTTATCGGGTAGATTATACAAATCCCCTAGTAAGTAAATTGTAGGATTAAGGTTAATGTGCTAGATTAAGCTGACAGATTTATTTACTTCCTCCGAGGAGGAAAGACGAAAGGATGATGACCTATCATGTATATTAATTCAGCATTTAACCCTACCACAGCTCCAGTGATTATCTCTGCAAGTGCCAAGTTTCACTTTAGCAGATTAGAGTTGCCATACTGCACACCCAGGGCTCTGTTGTCCCCAGGATTTTATCTGTTCAGCTCCTGGTTTTTCACACGGTAACGTGCTGTACTTTTGCTGTGCCTTCCCTCTGCAGTTTCAGAGGGCTCACAAGGAACCACACATGCACTCACCTTGCAGAAAGCATTACTTATCCTCATGTTACAAGCATTCATGCTGATGCAGGTTTTTTTTCTATCACTTGTCTGGATGAAGTAGACAATTCATGCACGGTGCACAGTCACTGTGTGTTTTGGGAGTCCCTTGGAGTGATTTTTCCTGTTGTAAAAAGCCACATTCCGGGGTATGGAAATGTTCATACTGGTCAGCTGGGTTTTGTGCTGCTTTCTGATGCTGACACTGGTATTGTGGTCAAGTTATCTGAGGGCTGATGCTGCAGTTGAGGACAGGAATGAAAAGACAAACGTGGATCTTCCCTTTTGTTAGGTCTATCCCATCAGTGCATGTACCCTGAGCAGGGGCCAGGCTGCTTTGCTGTTCAAGTGAATGTGTTTCTCATCTGCTCTCTCCATCAGCAGAGCTGGTTGCATCCAACAGCACTGCCTAAGAATTTGATCCATCCTGAGCAGCACATGCTGCCCAGAGCTGCCCCAGCAGATCATTTCCTGCAAATTAATGGGGGATATTTTATGGGATTACAGAGGTGGAGACTTGCTGCAGCATGTTGTGTCCCCCCTCCTTGCTCCACCCAACTGGCCAGCGAACAGAGGGAGATACCAGATGGAGAAACAACTTCCCTACAACCACAAACAAGGGATGTGGCAGAAGCAGGACTCTGGTCTTCAGAAAATTGACTTTCAGTGCCTGGATTCCCTCTCAGTGCTGTGAGCTCCTCAACAGAGAGATGTGGTAATGAACCAAAACAGGCAACACTGACACAGACAGATCTTCTAGTGTCACACCCTCTCCACTACAGAAACCCTCCCAGAGGAACTGGGAAAAGCTGTCAAGGTGCAAATGCTTGCACAGCAGACTGGGATTTGCAGCAGCAGGGCTGGGATTCACCTCAAACCCAGAACATTGCCATCTGTGTGTTCTTCCCCCTTCAAATAAAAGCTTTTTTCCCCCCATGTGCTGGCCCCAACAGGTTTCTATATTTATCTGTCCTTATTTTAGGAGGTCTGCAGAATAAAGGTATAGGTTACAGATGTGGTGCTTCTCATCTGAGCTAAGGTTTTCAGTAGGGATGGTTGTTCTGGGACACAATCCCAGCCCAGAGTCATTTGCTGCTCGCCTGCCAAGTGGACTCTGAGCATTGCCAATGCTCTGCTTGACTTAGCTTGAACAGTTCACAGCCTCTGAGGAAGGGGAGGAAAATTCCACCATGGAATAGCTGATTTAAAGTGCTGCATCCCACAATGACAGGAGAGTGCTCGCCAATGCCAACGCATTTTTCAGATGGAGACTCTTAGTTTGACTTTCAGGATTGTGTTCCTGCTGGGGAGAGGGCCAGGGTCAAACCCCTCCCTCAGCCCAAAATTCAGTGAGTCTTTGAAAGGAAACCTATTCTGCTTTCACAGCTGGCACCAGTTCTGCAAAATGTGACTCCTTACAAGGAGGAAGAGGAGGAGGAGGAAGAGATTCTGGTGACATATCCACCTCCTCTTCCCTGTGTCCTGTCCCTCAGTCAGCAGTGGGATTTTGCTTCTGCCAGAAACAGATAGACAAGAGGAATATAGGAAATTGAAAACTCACTCAGAAATTTACTTCTAAGGAAAATTTGCATTGTGAAATATATAGTACATGCTCAAAACTCCCATTTACATGTGATTTTGGCAGATAATATGATATTTAGAGGTGCTCCAGGAAAAAAAAAAAGGCAAAACCAAAGAACTAGAATGATGGTGTCTCTTCGAGAACCTGATAAAGACCGTTTTCAAAGGCCACTACAAATTTCTTTCCATCAAAAGAGGAAATAATTCCATCCAGAGAGTTGAATTCTACAGAGTTGTCTTAGTTTGCAAGGGTTAAATAGTCACAGCATTTTGAGGTGTTTACATCTGATAACTCCCAATAGAGATAAACATATTTAGTGCTTCAAATGTAAGTTAACACTGGACATACAATAGGAGATTTATTGCTGATTTAAAGTGCTGGACATATGATAGGAGATTTATTAGAAAGAACATTAAAGATTATTATTAGTCCCAGCTGCAAATCTCTGTCAGGAAGGAATGGCTGTGTGTGAGTCAGTTGTCAGAATGGTGCACCTCTAAATATGAGAAACCCTTCTCAGTGGCTGCCTTTCCACCCATTTCAGCAGCATTTGGGTCAAGCCTTCTTTTACTAGAAAGATATTTAATTTAATCCTGAGAGGAAGGACTGAAAACCAGACACCCACATTTCCTTTGCCTCTTCATCTGGCAAGGCTACTCTGTGTAATCAGCAATGAAGATTTAGATCACAACCACTGTAAACTGAATATCAGCTGCAGGGAAATGTCTGTGGGGAAAGCTCAAACTCAGTGTGTCAGGGGGAGAACGGGGGCTTATTCCGGCATTTTCTAAAACCAGATGAAAAAAATCTATGTACTTTTAAGTAGCACTGGTTCCTTCTCTATTACAGACAGCAGAGATTTGCTTCTGACTTCAGAGAGGGAAGAACTAAAGCTGTGTGCCTGGGTGTAATTGTACGGGAGGTGTTCTAAAAGGACACAAGGATCACATGCTACATAAATTGTACCTGGTTCTGAAAGGGCAACCCTGTGTGGAAAAGGATTTATTATTACAGGGCTTTTGATACAGAAATCCCAAGTGTACACCTAATTTAGCACTCTAGTTTTCCTATGATTAAGTTAGATTGATGTCAATGAAGATAAATCAATTTTTTCCTACTGAAAAGCTAGTAGATACAAGAAATATGATGTATGATGGAAACAATGTGGAAGAGAAATAAAAGATACACTGAATTATGACAGTTTTTTCCCTCGTTTTTAATAACTAGATGTGGCCACTTAGCTATCACTGTCAACTTACCTCTATTTGCATCCTTCCATACCATGATTTCAGTAAGTAGCTTTAAATATTCTAATACAGGAAAAGGGGAAAGTAGGAAAATCAAATGCTAGATCAGGTGCAAGTGGGCTATCGACTCGTACTCAAGCACATGGCTGCAGCAAAAACAGAGAACCAAGAGCAAGAGTCATGTGCCAAGAGCCTGTCACAGGTGAATTTTGCACAAGAGCAAAATTCAAAATTCAAATCCACGATCAAAGTCTGCAGAATTCATCCCTGACACCTCCATGGCCCTGGCACAGCTGGGTCACACCACATCTCTTCAGGAAAATGTGGGGTCAGCAGCTGGGAAAAGGAGGCAAACTGTCCATATTGAATGGAAAACCCCCTAAAAGAATGGCCTGTACAAAACAGTGTTTAAATAAGAAAGGAAAGACAGACCTGTGAAATGGATGGTATTTTAACTTTAGGCTCATCTTTCATATTTAGCCCAGGCTGCTGGTGATTGAAACTTGTTGCCAAGGTTTATCTTTTACATTTAGGATACTTCTTAATAACTACATAGCCCCTCCAGAGGAGCATTGCTGCCTTTCATCAGTATACAGCCTCAAAATGGGAATAGTGGCAGCTATTTTCAGAAGACACCAGGCTAATTAGAATACATTCAGTAGTCCAGAAGCTCCTAAGTCCATAAATAATGACTTGTGCTGGGTAAGGGACAGAATTTGTCCCTTCTGCTGTTGACAAACAGGCTGGGTAACTCAGTTTTGGTCTCTCATTCACAACAGGTTCAGATGGTGGATGTGGAGGGGAGGATGGAGTGGCTGCCTTTCACTGCCTGCCAGTAACACAAACAGACACATCTAATTGGCCTGTTGTCACTCTGCAGAGCTTTCTAGGTCTGGTGTCATGTCTCATGACAGTTTTTGGCTGATGCTTCATGTTCTTGTAAGATGTCAAGCTACATTAGATCATTAATCTTGTGTAATATAGTATTGGACAATGCCACTGAATGAATACAGAGTAGAAGTATTTGCAGTTGTTCTTTTTCCCAGGGGACTCCATCTAGCTCTTGGCTTTCTAAAAAGACACTGTGTTGAGACATTGTAAGGTAGAAAGGAGAGTAAGAACCACAATTATGCAAAAAGCTTCAGAAACATCAATGACTTCCAAAAAGATATACTTAAGGATTTGCAGGAAATTCTGCATGTTGAAACACCACACTACTCAGGACATGTATTTTAGTTGCTGAGTGAAGGTCATAGGTGCAAGCCAAACTGCTGAAAGAGCAGCTGCAGTGGTGTTACCACAATGATATGCAAGCCACAAATGCTGTTGTTGAAAAAGGTTATTCATAAACTGCTTGTATGATAATCTAAGAAGTTAACTAGGCTTTGGGGGGAAAAGCAGAACATCTGATATTCATTTCTACCTTCCCAGCATTAGCTCACTGACATAAAATGAGATATTTATTATCCTTGTGTTTTTTCCATTTAAATCCTGCCCACATTTGCCATCAGTTCACAGCCATTCTTCATGGATGGTGCTGTAAAGCAGCCATCCCCTCTCTGACACTGCCTGAGCATTCAGGTGTCTTTTGGTGGGGATGAATCACAGAGGATCAGCCCTGTTCCAGAGAATAATTCAGGCTGGAAGAAACCCAAATCCAGCCTCCTGCTCCGTGTGGGGACAGCTGTGTGGTCAGACCAGTTTGCTCAGAGCTTCACCCAGCTGGGCTTTGAAATTTTCTGAGCAAGGAGGCTGCACAGCCTGAGTCCACCTCATCCATGGCCTTCTGTAAAGAACTGGGGGTTCATCTCTCCAGAGAGGCCACCAGCAGTGGCTGAGGGCCACAGGTGACACCATGGCTTTGGCAGGTTTGAGAACCAAAATTGGAAATTTGTACCTTCTCACAGGTGAATAAATTCAGTGCCTGAACTGTTTGTGCGCCCTGGGACAGGGCTGACTGTGCCATGACCACATTCACTGGCACTGCTTAGCCTGGGCCAACTGAAACCCTTCCAAATATAGCCTGGCCACAGTCTGGCAGCTCAAACACCTGACAATTTGCATGCAAACACCCTGGAGTTTACTAATGCAGATGTTGCTGTTCCAGGCCAACAGAGCCCAGGAGGCTCCCAAGCACCTTTGATCAGCTGATACATATTGAGCTTTTTTCTTTTTCCCAATTCAGGACTTTGTCCTGATCAATTTGTGCCTTCTCCACCTGTGAAGATTTAAAAATTAGGAATTAGTTGCTTGATACAGCACTTTTTTTTTTTGACCAATCTCCTGTGTGCATTTATGAAAGCTACTCTGTAGACAATTTTCCAGGGAAGCTTGTAAAACAGCTGGTGTGATATACAGTTTTGTCACAAGCATGGATAAGCACCATCATGTAGCATTTCTTTCCTTATCTGAATAGTATCATTAAACTGATGACACCCAGGGCCATCCAGTGTTAGATTCCTCCCTCATTAGGATCATGATGTTCTCACAGAAGGTGTGAAACAATGTGATGAAAGAACTGTCTGCTAAGACAGAGAAAAGTGACTTTCTCCAGTCAGACTTTTCAGAGGCACAGGAGACACCCATCTCCCGTTAAGGATCAATGCCAATCAGCCAGGAATCCTCATACAACAGCCTGCAAGCTCTGCAAAAGGAGATTCTGCATTCCTGTGAAGATAAAGCTCCATGAGGATGTGTCAATTGCAGGGCTCAACAGGTTGCCCACCTCATGTTTGCAGACTCACTTGTTCCTGCAGCTGACCAGGACACCTAAATGCCATTGTCATGATGAAGACATCCCAAATGCCTTCATCAGGTTAGTCCTCTCCCCATGAGGTAGCAGGGCAGGGGGCAGCCTGGAGCTGAAACCTACCTTTAGGAATAATTGAAGCATAATATCAAGAGATAGTATGAGAGAAAGCCACATTGAGATCAGAGTTTTTGTATTGCATTAGTTTTGTTGATATCCAAACAATTCCACAGATGTGCTCAACCATGAAACACATAAATATGCAAGAGGAAAGACACACTTTGTCAGTAAACTTTATGTAAATGTAGCACAAATATCAGTAATGGGATAAAGGCTTTTTTGTGGATAAAACAGCCAGTTTAGTGTAATACAAGACTTTTGTATTAAATTAGTAGTTTTTAATTATGCCAATCAATTTTCTTTCTTTAAAGACTGGTGAAATATTTTTCATATGACATGAAATGAAATATTTTTCATGACATGAGGAAGAGGAGAGAATTCCTAGCTTTCAGTCAGCACTTGGTGTGCCACCAGGAGATGTGCAGTGAAATTGTGGGATGCAGATCCTCCCATCTCCCTTGCCCAGGGGAGGAGCACCATGGGCAGCAGCAGAGCCCAGCTGCACCCACAGAGACACAGCACCCTGCAGGAACAGGCAGGATGGCTCTGCTTGCTCCAGGCCAGCTGGGCCCTGAGCCCAGGAGACAACCAGGGAACAGCAACTGCCTACAAAGACATTTTCTGTTGGTTTTTTTTTTTTTTTTTCTTTCCCTGCAACAAATCAGTCAGGTTTGCATTATAGTGCCTGTTTCCATGGCAGAAAGCTCAGACTGGGAAATGTCTGTCCTCCAGGTTTTTAATCATTCTCCTTGTGATCCCAGACAGGGATCCCTGTGTGCCAGGACAGATGTTTTTGCAACCTTCATGATGGACAAAATCACATGTGTTGCAGGAGGGCTGAGACTTCAGCTAAGCCTTGTCAGAAAAGTTTCTAGGGCTGAACAAGATACTGATTTTATACTGAGATAAATGGTTTTGTACAAACACAGCAGCAGTTTCATCTCTTCTCAGTAAACCAAGCACTCCTCGGGGTCTGTGACCTTCAAGTTGCAGCTCTCCCTCAGAGGGAAACTGCAGGATGAGGCATAGGGGGAAAGTTGATCAAATGGACACAGGACAAAAAAGACAACTGTTAACTCTCTGCATTAACAACAGTGCAGCTTTTGAGTCAGTGATGCAAAAGCCCAGAAGAGAAGCAGAACACTGAACACCTCATTAATGTGGCCAAAACAAAGTTTCAGCTGTGTTAACTGTAGATATTCCTAAATCCTTATTGTAACAGCTGGTTTTAAACAGAATATCCAGTCACACAAAGCCCAGAGAGGTGCCTGCCACTTTCCCTGAATTTTATTTGTATCTGCTGTACATATTTTTTGCTGGAGTTCCAAAAGATTTATTCTTCTGGCTACACAGAACCCACTGACTTCACTTTGCACTGGCAAAACAGAAGAGATGAAAAACAAGGCCAGGAAAGAGCACCTAATTCTATTCTTCTAGTTTTGTCAGGACACCATTTAAAATAACCTTTACATTTGTACACATGCATACCCATTTGTTTACTTGCAAATAGGCACAGAAAGACATGAGACAGAAGTGTCTTTGTCCTTCCATCAACTACAAAGGGAGTTTAGATGGTGAGATCATCTGTCAGCATCTCTCCCATAAATGTTTAAATACGGACAGACGAGAGTGTCATTGATTATCTGGTTCCTTTATTCTGTAGATTGCAGAGTAGATGAAGAGTGGTTTACCAGGAGCAGCAGGAACCCGGCAGTGAGTTCTCAGTGCAGGGCTGGAAAACTCCTCATGCTCACTCAGCCTGGAGCAGGGAACACAGAGGTTGGTTTTGCTGGACACAGTTTCCTTCCCTTTCCACCCTGAATTGCATATTCTTTGTGTGGGTTGAATTTTGGACTCATATAAATGTAATTAATTAAAGTAATTAAAACAAAAGGAGCACAAAAAAAGAGCATGCTCTAAAACTTGTAGAGGTCAGTGTACAGATCTCAGTGTCTTCAGAGAGCTCTGGAGCAGGCTCCTATGCCTTCAGTGCTGTTTGAAGTGAGAAAATAAATGTGAAGTGATTTACCAAAAAAAAAAAAAAAAGCTTCCTATGCCAGTGAAAAAAAAATTCCAACATGTGCCAGCTCAGGAAGTTCAGCTCTTTATGGAGGGAAAGAGCAACTTCTGTCCCCAAGATAAAACTGAACAGAAACTTCTCGTGGAAGACTTTCCAACTATTTATTAAAAGCATACAGAACTGATATAATATTATTCAGCTCCCAATCATTGTTTCACCAGACTTCCACACTTTTTGGTTCTGTTTTGTTTCCAGGACTGGGCTTTTCCTTGCTTTTTTCTTACAGTGGTATCTTTTGGAGGCCAGTTTCCTTCCTGCTGTAGCACTACACGGCTGCCCTCTGGAACATCAGATCTCACAAAATCCATTTTAATCTCCACTGGAGAATTACAGCACTCTTCATGGAATTTACGCTCTTTGGAAACATCCAGAGTGATGCTGGACAAGTCTATGAAGGATACTGACACTAGGGATGAGGTTCATATCTTCCTCACATGAGGTCAGTATTCACTGTTTTCAAGGGATTTCTCAGGATCAGGATTTCTCAGTTTCAGGATCAGGACTACAAACAGGTTGGCAGAATATCTGTGCTGTCTTGGAGTTTTATGGCAGTATTATCCCCCTGTAAAACTACAGACCAGAATGTGCAAGTTTGAGCATTCAGGCTGCTTCTATTAAGGCTTCAGCTTAAACCTCGTTCATTCTCAGTTTGCCCATCTGGAACAAAATGTCCCAGAACAAAGAAATTGGAAATTTATTCTGTGGGGATATTTTATGTACAGAACCCCTAACCATGAAACAATCCAGTTTTTCTTTTATAATATGTGCTTTCACATACCCTCCACCTTCTTGAACTCCATCTATATAATAGATTTTACCACATCAGAAAATACTTTTTAAATGCTGATTTTAAAATAAACAAACAAAAAACAGTTTTGTTCAATACAGTTGTTCTGGCCACCACAGAAAGAGCAATTTTTCTGTTAGTACTTCCACTGCATTCCCCCCTCCGCCCCCAAAACCCACAGTGGGGTCAATGCATTCTTAAATATGGTGTAGCTTATAAAGCACAGACACAGAACAAGCAAAGGCAAAGAAAAAAGGGAGTGAGGATCTGTTTGAGGAGAGGGAAATCATAAAATCATTGGCTCTGCAGCTCAGAGACACAGCAACAGGTTTTGCTGCAGCAACCCAAAGCTCCCAGCAGACCTGGAGTACCTGAGGTCTGTGTGGAATGATGCTGATTACTGCTAATTTTTGTGTTTCTGAAAATGATACAGCACAGGAATGATGCATTGCTACCAAGCTGATCAAGGTATTTTTACTTTATATAAATATGCTATATAAGAATTTATTAAATAAGTACTTAATATTATTAAAAATCAGTATTTCACTATTCTAATCCTAAGAATTTACAAAAATCACAGGATTCTCTGGAAGGAAAAATAATATTTGAAACTTTGAGATTTTTTTTTAAAAAGTGTTGGAATCTTTTTATGCTCTCTTTTTTCAGATGTTAGATTTCATAATTCCAGTTTCTCTCTATTATCAGGAATGGTTAAGTGATAAAAGCTGTGATTTACTTTCAGAACAAGGTTTCTTTCACAGGATATGCAGAAAACCATCAAATGTAAGAGCATAAGGACCAAAAACACTGAATATTTTTGGTTGCTTTTTTCAAGTGTTCATTGTAGGGTTTTCCATTTTTATCGCATTTTGTTTTAGCCAACCTCTAAAATGTTATGTTCCTGAAATGCACGCCATTGTTTCCTCCTCTATATATTTTTAACCAGAAAGCTGATTTCTCTTTGGGTTTTACTGAGGAAGGGCAGGTGCCTCTAGGAAACAGCTGATTTGTGGAGAGTTGTATGGGAATTGTATAATTGTACAAGGGATGGGAAGAAAGTGCACAAATCTGCTTCTCTGCACTCATAGTTTTGTCAAAAGTCAGCAAAGGGAACAATTTCAGATTGCCACCTCTCTTTGTCACTACCCCTGCCTCAGGAGCAGATCAAAGACTGCCTGCTGAGGGGAATATCCAGCAAAAGGGTTAACCCCACTAATATGATTACTAATAATAAATAATTCATTGCTCCTGTAATGCAAAGTGAAAGAGGCTAAAACCAGAGCAGCACATGGCAGTCCCACTGCTTGAAATTTGGCTTGCCCAGGAAGTCACAAGGCTGAAACCCAGAGCAGAAGGCTGAGCTATCACTGCCAATGGACCCCAGCCACCAAATCCACTGCTGAGCATCTTCATTAGCACATTCCCAAAAGGTGAGATAATTCTACCTGCTCAGAATTAGCAATCTTTTGCTGTGCATGAGGTCACACACTCATTGGCAGAAGCCTGCAATATAAATCTTAGGTAGTTAACTAAATGACAATTGCTATGTATAAAGGATTTTTTAAAAAGAAAACCCACATTTAGAAAAGTAAATATAATAGGAGGTGCTTAAAGTTAAGCAAGCTTTAAGAAGGAAATAATCATGGCTCCAGTCTTCCTGCCCATAGAATTGGGGTAACATTACACAGCCATTTTCTAAATTACTACAGGATGTTAAGATGGGAGTCTCCACATTAGGGCATGATAGTGTTATTTTCAATCTCTTTCCACACAATATTAAGTGCAATGCTTCTAAAAACCTGCCCCATCTACACTGCTGCAGAGTCAGGTCTGTTTAAATAAAAATAAAGGAGAGTGAGCGATCAAGCACACATTACAGCTGCACCACTGGGTCAGTAAGTGAGAAGTTAAAATAAGAAGTTCATTCAATAAAATATTGATTCTGGAAACAGATTACAGGAAATCATACCATACCACTAACTTAATTTATGAGTATTTATATTGCAGGAATTATACCAATATATCAAACACAATGCCTTCAACCTTAGTTCAAAAGAGAATTTTATCTCTAAGCTTTAACAACAGGGCTGAAAATAATTCAGATTATATGGGCAGCATTTTAGCAGCCCATTTTCATCTTCTTTAAAAGCAACATTCTAATGCATGATGGTTAAGGATCAAGTTGGGATTATGAGGAGAATGTTAAACATATACCAAGTAATACATCTGTTTTGAATAAAAGATGTTGTATAGAGTTCCAGTTCATTTTTTTTCCAGCTCTTTGCTGTACGTGTTGTAGCTGCTAAGTGAAACCATGCATCAGATAAATACATCACTCCAGCAACAGATTGCTAATCAATTGTCTGACATGTTCTGAAATATGTGGAATAAAAATACTTGGGGCAGAGGCTTTTCTAGTTTGGAAAAGTGTTTCATGTTCTGCTGTGGTTCACCCTTCCACCTCTGAGCTTCTAGGGTGTGCTGCTGTCTCCAGACTGGTGCTAGACCATTCCCTCCATGGAAATGGAGAAGGAAAGGCATGGTGTAAGGCATGTTCCCTGCCCATTTCCAAACACCACTGTGAGGGAAAGGCATATTTGATGGCCTGTCATTCTCTGGCCAACAAACATGTTGCTCCCAATAAGAGAATCACTAAAATATTCTGTTTGATTGCTGTATCTTAGCAAGGTTTAATAGTAGGGTTTGAAGCAACTGATTTTTCAGAAGGTTAATTTAGAAATTCTGATAAAAGGATTGTTTTCAGTTTTTTTCTTCAGTTGGAATGGGAAACTGGAAGCTTGCTGTAAAAAAATTACTCTGTTTCACTCACTTTCATTTCAATCACATCAGAACTTCACACTTCTATGGATTTTAAATAGCCACCTTATCAAATCTGTTTGATAACAATAACTAGCATGACTAGTTCCTAATATTCAACCAAAAATATGTTTAATATTTCAATACAAGGGAAAATGGGTGCATGTGGGCTCCACTTGTGCTAGGCTGTAGCTACAGTTCCTCCAGAATTCTGGAACCAGTTGTCCCCTCTTCCCATTCTTGGTATCCTCCCTGTCTGCAGCCTCACCTCCTTCTCTTCAGAGCAGCTCTTTGTCAGCTTCCTCATGGGGCAGAGAAGGAGGGCATTCAGGTTTTTATTTCCTGATGAGGGGAAAATAACAGTAGGAACAGCTGCCATACAAAGGCCAAGGGTTTGAGATCAGTGCTCTGGTACTTGTCTCATCCAGCTCCAAACACCTCTACTCAGGAACCAGAGATATTTCCCAAGTATTGAGTAGTTTATACTCTATTTGATGCCCTCTACTTCTCATACTGCAAAAAAAGGTGAACAATCACTCCCTCTTCAGCTTCTTCACTCCACTAACTCCTATTGTGTCATTGTCCAGTGATATTTTTTCCATGCTAAAGGGCTTTGGACAATTAATTTTGGTCAAAGACCATCACAGTCACATTTCTTTGTCTGCCACTGCTGCACCCCATCCAAACTTTCTCACATTCATCTGAGGAAGAAAGAGTAATCAAACAAGTCCACATACACTAAAGAGTCCTGAAGCTGCTGGCCCCCATGAACCCAACCATTCCTATATCAACAGGTATCAGGGACAGAAAGTTTAGTAAAAACACAATCATCACCTGTCACTCAGACTGATCCTGGGCTCATCTTTGAATATTTCCTCACTGCTGTAATTCTCTGTGGTTTTCTGATAACCTAAGGCAGATGCATGTGATGACACAAGAAACACTTTGAGCCTGATACAGTGCTGGGTTATGGTTTTGTGCAGTCCTCTTGCTGTGACTGTGAAGCAGGCAGAGTCCTTACTGTAGAATCTGCTAAGAACCAGAGGCATTCACAGTCCCACTGGGATCTGGCTGAAGACCCAACTCCTTTCTACTACACAGAGCAATCCCCCTGGGTCAGATGCTTAGTTGCAAGGGCAATAGATACTCAGTGTTTTTGAGGCAAAGAAAGTCTGATAGTCACATCAGCAGATGTTCCTGCAACCATGGGAAATGTATCTCCCAGGGGAAAAGATGGATTTATGGAGTGGGAAGTTTTCAAAGGGGCTCCCACAGTCCAAAGGCACATCTGATAACAGACCTGGCAATGACTCTGGGTGTCTTTGTGTCCCCTTTGCTGTCCCACCAGGGCTGTGTCTGCAGGTACAGTCCCTGTGAGCATTACAGAGCCACAACAGCAGAGCTCTGCAACAGAGTGCAACTTTGGCTACCTGAAAGAGATTTTATGCCATCCTAGTTACACCAGGCTCTAAACCCCACAGGTTAATCTGGCAGCAGCCTTTTCCTGGCAGCACAGCTGTGTCCACACCGGGAACTTTGCTGGCTGAGCTCCACTGGGCAGGTGGGATTTATTTTATTTTCAGATCCAGGCTAACATCAGCATGTGAGAAGTTTCTAATGTAGGCCTGTAAGAAACATCTCTGATATAAAAGCTCCATTACCTCTGCACGTAGCAATGAGCTGTCTTGTCCCTCAACTCCAACTACAAAAAAACTTAATTTGTGTCCTCAAAAAAAGGAGGTGGGAAAACTGGTGATGCTGATGGATCATAAGAATGGCAGAAATGTTTATGAGTTTTCTGTGAAAGATGCATTTGATTTATTCACTAACAAGGCAATTGGTGAATCTTCTTGTTACTGCTGGTATGTGAGAGACATGGCATCAGGATACACATTACAGCAGAATCAATCTCAACTTTGGAAAACAGAAATAGGACCACTGCCATGCAAAGGGGTTTTGGTTTTGGTTTTTTTAGGGTTTTTTGGGGGTTTTTTGTTTGTTTTTTTTCTGTTTTGTTTGTTTGTTTGTTTGGGGTTTTTTGGGGGGTGGGGTTTTGTTTGGTTTTTTTTTGTTTGTTTGTTTGTTTGGGGGGGTTTGTTTGTTCTTTTGGTTTTTGTTTTCTGTTTTGTTTTTTTTTTTTTTTCTTTTTAAATAAAGGTTTAATTACTGGTCTTACAGATGTCATACTTTCAATTCCAGTACAGGGACAGGAAAGTAACACAAAATTAATATGCATTTAGAAAGGAATCGAGACATCAAGCATTTATGCCAGATTAGCTGTTTACTTGTTAATATTGTGTATGTTTTTGCTATAGGACCTCATTAGCCTTGCTGAACAAAAAAAACCCTCTCTGTATGAAGATCCAATGTAAGCTGGAGGTCTTACTCCATATGAACTGTTGTCACCAAGTGCATCTTCCACTATCCTTAAGGACCTTTTTGCCTTTTACAATTGTTTTTTTCTGATTCACTTGATTTAAAAACAAAGCCTCTTTACTGAAATTCTGTTCCTCATATTATAGATAGCTTGAATCAAGATCAGTCCAATATCCTCAGTCTTGTGTCAAACATAAAAACCCCCAATACAATATTAATAATATGCCAGTGCAATATTAACACTGGGCATTTTATAAATGTGGAGAATGAAAAAGATCTTGAAACATAAAATGAGACTCTGTATTCAGATGGTGTAATGGATATCTTTGATTACCAGATACTTGCACTGATCTGATTTGTATTTTAAATGAAATGTAATGAACTGTACAGGATATGTAGAGCATAAAGTCACATGCCTGTTAAAAGCCTGTTGCATTCCCCGACTTAAAAAAAACTCCAGCATTTGAAAACTTGATTACTTCATAAAAGCTGCAATATGATACAATAATAATAACTCAGTGTTATGTAAAGCTAAAATCTGCTGCCAAACCATGAAGGCTGCCAAGTTAACATTGACTTGCAGATAACCATTATCACGATGGAGAGCTTTTCCTGAATAAGAACATATTCACCAAAAATGCAGTTTTCACAAATCAAAGCAGCCCTTAACTCATGTAAAATCTGGCAAACACATCTGAACATTTTTTTTTCAGTGATGAAAATCCTTTGGCTTTATTAATCAAGTACATGAAGAGCATTCAAGAGCATGACCCCACAGGGCAAAGGCTAAGTCATAAGTTGGGATATCTATTTTGCAGTTTCTGATCCAAATTCTCTTAAGAGGAGTTTTTGTCTTTTAGTTCTCCCTCATTGGGCTGCTAGTAAAAGGAGGGAAAAGGAAGAATGATGAAAATTACCACCTGCTCCTATTTATCCAGATATATGAGTGTCTTTTTACTTTCATGAAAAGTAGCCAGAAATATTTTGCCAAAGACAGTTATGTTAATGTGCCATTATTAAAATGTTTGAGTTTGATTTTACCTGAACCCATATGCAAAACCTTATCTTGGCTGCCAAAACCAAAACACCATTTATTCACCTGTTTTTTTAGATCAGTACCTTTAGTAATGCATTTTCCAGGACTCTCTTCCTTTAGAAAAACCTGTGTTGCACATCCAAAAAAATAGAACGGGATTAAATACAGCAGGATGTAAAAATCTCACTGATGTGCGGGGACAGGAAGAAGAAACTATATTAACAATCAATAACTAGGAGAAATATCACAGAGCCTGGCTTTTACCAAAAAGAACAGGCTGAAGATGCTGAAGCCAATATATTCATTGCATAGAAATGCAGATTTTTATCCTTTAGAAGCTTCACTTCCACGTGTAATACCAAAAACCACAGTCAGCATCTGAACTGCCTGGAGCAGGCAATAGAATGGACCTTGACCAGCCACTTTTGCTGCAATCAGCATCTCTCAGTGCTCCTTCCTCAACTGCATTTAGCATTAATCCCACCTGATCCACATTAGAGTGAGCTGAAATCCAGAGTAGGTACCACTCCCACTTAAAATATAAACCAAAGCAAATGATATTGATATATTTCAGAGGCTTATAGAACACTAATTTATTTAACTAAATGCTCATTGAGAAATCACAGCAAGTAAGAAAGAAGAGACACAGATGGAAACCTGTTTTTCCAGAGTTATAGATACCTTATTCATTTCACTATTTTCTTTTCTTTCACGAGTTTCCTGTTTCAGACCTCTTAAGAAAAAGCTGTATTTAACATGCCAAAAAATCTTCTTAAGAACCAGCAGTACTCTCTCTAGGGGCTGTTTTAGGCAATTATAGTTTTACAGTTTCCTCTTCACATTGGATAAGGATCTTGGATAGTGTCAGATATTTGGTATGTGGACACGATCTTGGCCCCTGGATATGAAGTTGTCATAGCTACTCTGGATGGTTTCTAAACATGACCAAATCCTCCACAGGATCCTTCCCAAGTTTCATGGTCTGTCTGCAAAGAGCTTCCCTTTAAAAGACAACAGTTTGCAAGACTGTGTGTGCAGTACAGTTTTTCAGGTAGAGTTTGGCATTTTCTTTTGAAAAGAAACACTTTTAAAAATAATAAAATAGGGAAAGGGTGAGAAAGAGATGCTATAGACCAACTAAGAGAAAGCCCATCATCTAAGATCACAGGAAGTAGGTCCAATTCTTTCATGCAAACTATACAATAAATTCTGGTTTGGTCACAGCAGCGTAGAACTGGAATAAATTCATCAACACTGGAGAAGCTGAGCTTGAATTATACCAGAACAGCTGAGAGTAAAGCCAGGCCTTTAGGTTTCATATTTTGTTCAGCTCTCCTATAATTTACAAAGAATCATAAATCAACAGCTCATCATCTCTGGAAATATATAGAAAACAATTTTCTTTTGGGCCTAAAAACATAAGAATGGTTTAATTACCTTTAGATTCAAGGAATTAACCTTGAGGTATGGTCATACTTCAGAATATGGTTTTATAATCTTTATAACATGGAAGAAGGAACATTTTCCAAACTGTATTTCACCCTAGATACTCAGATTAGTCTCTGTTCTTTTCCAATGCAAGAGGCAAGAGCAGAATAAATAATGAACAGGGACTGTTGATTCCAAAGGTAACTACAGGGTATGTTCATAGCAGAGAAGATAAAAAATGAAATTTAGTAAATGGAAAGTGGTTTAGAACAAGCTCTTCAGCAAGAACTACTGCCACTGAAGTTATTACAAAAAAAAAAAAAATAAAAAAAAAAAAAAAAAAAGGAAGGAAGAAAGAAAACCAAAAGAAAACCAACTCATCTTAATAGGGTAGGTCTGCTCTGAGTAGGAGGTTGGACCAGATGACTTCCAAAGTCTCTTGCAATCTAAATCATTGCATGATTCTAAACAAACTGGACTTTTCTTGTAAACATATTTGTTCAAGAGACTAAAAGAGATTTAAAAATCAAGATTGATTGGATAGGTACTTATTATTACAGCAAAAATTACAAACAGTCACTTACAAGTAGCAAAAATATTACTTCCTCAGAAATACAAAAAATAATGACCCTATCATTTGAGCATTTAAGTAAAGTCTGGTCAGAAAAAAATATAATCTATAACATTTTTGTCATTTTTCCTAAGCTTTCCCACTGATGGAACACAACCTTTTGGTCATGTACATCCCTGTTTCTCCCTCAACCACAGCCCTCTTGTTGGATTCTAAAAGACTCAAGGAAATGATGTTGTTGAGTACAAAATTTTATGAATGTCCTAATGGAAAATGTTTTGCTGTATAACTTCTAGGAAATTTAGCCTTACTATGGGATCACTTATAAACTGGGCACTTAATTTTTATTGCCTTGTTGGTTAAGTTAATTACATTATGACTGCTAGCAATTTTTCATCAAAACAAGAGGCTGTTTTACCGTATCTTTTACGTTTTGCTTCTCTAGAGTGTACTGGAAAGTATCACAAATGCAGACAGAGGACTGTTGTTAAGTGGTGGCATTTGTGCTTGTAAGTTTAATCCAAAATAAATTTGCCATAAACCAACAATAAAATGGAATATAAGACTGACATTAAATGAGTGAGTTTTGCCATGGTGAATTAGTGAAAAGAGGAATCTTAGAGGTATATTGGGTGAAAACCAGGTAATATGTAAAGTTTATTGTATAGAGTCTCCTATTGCACAAGTGTTACTTGACAGTGCTTTGGGGTTCCTGCAAACACAAACATGGTCAGACTAAACAAAATAACAATGAAATAGGCACAGAGACTCTGCTGATGCCAATGTGTGTGTATAGACCCTGCTTCCCTACCCAACAATCCCACTGAGGTCTCTACTTTCATCCTACTCACTCTAACCACAGAGAGAATCCCTTGTTATTTTCAAGGAAGATATTAGAGTCAAAACAGACCATACTGCACTAATTTGAAGAATAACTACAATAACTCTTCCTAGTGCAGTTAGAATATGCCCAACGAGCTCTGTTGGTGTATATATGGGCAATTTGATGCTTGCATTTCTGTGCAGAGCTGTAACCCTGGGAGCTATTCTGGTATTCACCATGTCCATCTCTGTGCTTTCCCAGTGTTTTGATGTGAAGCTGTTTTTAGATCTCCTTGCAAGTCTCTGGATCAGCAGCACAAGGGAATGAACTGCTTTCAGTGATTAAAGGCAAATATCACTAAACACTTTCAGGATATAATTACAGAGCATTTTCACTCCTCTGCTGCTATTGGCTTAAAAGAGTTTGAGTTTCTGCTGATAGTTATCCTCTAACAGCTGGGTCCACTTTTGACCCAAGCACATGGATCTGATCTATGTGGTACCACCATGGTCCTCAGAGATATTTAGTTAAGATGTTCTTCAAGATCAGGCCCAAAGCATGAAGGAAAGGTCACTCAACTGTTATGAAATGTACAAGTACCATTGTAGAACTATTTTCTGTTCTCTCTACTTTTATCATGACTTTGTTGGTAGTATTTCTAATTTTTTTACTCCTCTGAAAAGACCACAGTTTAAAGCTCTCCCCCAAAGATATATTTCCTTCCAATGGGTTTATAACTTGATATTTTTGCCTTTATTCCCCTTGAAGTACACTTTCAAGCATTAAAATATTTTTATGCTGTGTGCATCTTACAAGGAGCCACAGGTATTTCCTGAGACAAAAAAAGTGCAGCGACAACAAAAGTCTCTTTTCTTTCCACAGTGTATATGCACCCTCACCCTTTTGTTTTTCCTCTCTGTTAATCATCATCTACTTCAAAACATGAATTTAAAAGATCAGTCTGTCTTGCTTCAGATGAGGGCATCTTATCACTCAGTAATTGCAAGCTTGGGCCACTACACAAGATGCTATAAAGACACAAGCTATAAAGACAGTTCTTCCCTTGAAAAGCTTACTGCAAGACATCACACACCCAGAAAAAGACAACACACCCAGAAAAAGAAAGAAAAGTGAGACTTGTAGTGGTATTTGGCAAAAAATCAGGTAAATTTTCACTTGGACAATACCTCCCTGTTAGAAGATCACTGATAAGATGTGTAAGACTACATGAATGCTGCTCAGTTGTACATACTTTTTTATGCTGAGGGAAAACAAACAACTAATCCATGGGAGTTGTATTCCTGAATGAGAAGATATGGTGCTGGGCAGGATATCACAGCAGCTCAGGATTCATATTTGAACCCTGGAGCCCCCATAGATCTGGAGAAGGCAGCCTCTCTGACCTTCCAAAAATGTAGTATTTTGAGGGCTTTTTCTGCAACTGTTCTTTCAATCCTTTTTAAACCACTGACAATGAGGGAAGAAGTTACAAAGATGAGAATTTAACAGTTCTCCAAGATCCTACATGTGTGGAGTTGGCACATTTGGAGAAGAAAACTGTTTCCTCCTTCTGTGTCCCTCTTCCCTCTTCCCACCCCTGCCTTGCCACACAGTCCCTCCACACTTAGGGAAAAATTAGATTTGAGCTTAGCTGTAACCAAACCCTACACTCCAGTAAGGCTCAGCTAAGAGACCTGATGAGGAGATGCTGCTGCTGAGAAACATCTGGCCTTTGTTTGATGCACCCAAAGAGTTAAAATTATTGTCAGAAATACCATAATGTATAAAAGCTGCAAACACCCAACCCTAGTAGTGTCAGACTGCCAAATTGTACAAATGTATTTGTCTCTCTTATTTGTAAATGTTATTTGAACAGAAATGGCACATTGTAACCACCTAACAAGAAGCAGTCTTTCTGATGACGTTTGAGACTTCTTTGCTCCACTGCATGGAAATATTTAGAACTTAAAAGATTTATATTAGAAAATAGCATTTCAAATGGCTCAGTCCTGTTCCCAGTAAAGTCAAAGAGGGGGTTACTCTCAGCTTCAATGAAAGGGGCATAAGGGCCAAGATGAATTTAACATGATTTTTTTTCTGTTTTGTTCCAAGAGTCAAGAAGTCTCTCCAAGAAGTCTACTCCTTAAAAAAAAAGAAGAAAAAAAATCAAGCAAGTTATCAAGCATCCATCAGTGCCATGGCCAGGCATGAAAATCCATCGAGACCTCTGAATGTCAGAGTTCCACCACATACAGTATGTTGGGCACAGAGAAACCCAGTGTATTTCCAGGTTTAGGATTGGAAGGCATCTGTTGCCTTTAAAAATATTTTCTCACAATATCCAACACACCGTCCCATTTGCTCTGAGACAAAGATTCTCATCTTATGGACATACTTCAAATATAAAAATCAACACTAACAAGTGAGTGATACAGTCTGATCCTTTAAAGGGATTAGAGTTTAGGTAAAGTCAGCAACCTTTGATTCATTTTTTTTATGATTGACAGATGCTAAATTAAGTTATATAAATGAACAAACAGGCCCATAAATTTTTATATCTATATTTCAATTTAAATAGAACAAGGACAAACATTTATCATCAACTGAGCTTTCCCACCAGCCTCCAGAATGAAAATGTTTTTCTTTGTTGGTTTTTATGTTTTATGCTCAGATTTTTTTTTAATAATGATTTGGATCATGCATTTTGTATTTCTGCTGATCCTCAGATGTGAATAGCAAAATCATATGTATCTTCTTGATAAAAGTTTACAGGAAATGTGGAAATGACATATCCTAATATTAGATTATTCTTTCTTCTTCTCTTTCTTATTATTTCTTTTCGTTTTTAGTTATTTATTTAGAATTATAAGCTCTGTTGGAGACCTCTGCCAGGGTCTCACCACACTGTTTCTCCTCTAGTGCCATGTTTTGCTGTTCTGCTTGAAGAGCCCTGAGTGACCCTTTATGCTCAAACATAGCCAGACAATTTTCATCCCAGAAATTTATGAGGGACAGCACGATAATGTCACACAAAGGTGCTCCAGTGACTTCATTAGGATCAAGTCAGCATAGACAGAGTAAAGCTGTTCATCTCCTGAGAGTCCTGGGCGACTGCTGCAGGGAAGGCCTGGAAGAGCTGGGAAAGGGAACTACGAGGACAGGGAAAAAAACCTTACAAACCCAAACCAGAACAAACCAACACGCATTTTATAAGGGGAAAAAAAAAAAAAAAGTTGGAATCCAGCTGTATATTTTAAAAGGGAAAGGTTAGAAAAACATTCAGGGAGAGCGCCCAAAAAGTTAATTTCCAGCAGCGCTTGAGGCAGCAAAGCCTGGGAAGGCTCCTGGCGCCCTCTGGTGTGAGGCGGCAGCAGGAGTGGAAATTTCCTCTGGAAAACACCTTTGTCCTAAAGTTCGGGCTGATAAAATGACTCTCAAGCGTCCCGATGGGAACAGGGGTAATTTGATCCCCCAAGAGAAGCGTGGCTTGGGGCGCAGCTTCTTTTTGGGGTGACGGGGAGGAAAGGCGGGAGGCTACTTTCTATTTTTATTCTTATTACTTTTGCTTGGTTTTCATTTCTTCTCCGGAGTCTCAAGTTGGGCCGGCTGCAATATGAAGAAAGGAGCCCTGAAAGCCGGTGAATGAAGAGCTCGCAGGATCCTCGGAATAATGGGTGCAGCATGGCAAACATTTTTATAAAACAGCAAAACCTCCCAAATCATGCACGCCTATTTCCCTCCTGTCTGGAGTTTCCAAGGGAGAGAGAGCCTAAACGAGCACGGAAGAGAAATGTGTTTTTCAACACGACTTAAATACTAAAAGGGAAAAGCCTTCGGGGAAAAAGAAAAAAATAAAAAAGAAAGAAAGAAAAGGGGGAGGGGGGGGGGAGAAAGCGCAACAAACAACAAAACAGAAAAGGCATTCTTGACTTCAAGCACCTCTCCCTTAAAATTGAAGGATGCTCCCTAACCCAAATCGACACCCTTACTTTAATTGCCAGGAGAGTGAGAAGCACCCTCTGCTAGCAGGCTATGAATTCACATTTTTAAACATCTTTTTTTTTACATTTTTACAATCATTAACAGCGATAATAGCTTCTTGTGAGAAACAAATGCACAAAAGCCCATTTGTAAATGCAAAGGGACCGACAGACGGTAGAGCAAACATCAGGGTTCTTCCTTTAGGTACCTGCTGAGGAAATACACTCTGATTTTAACCTCTAAAATTAAAAGGGGGGGTGAGGCGCGGTGTTTATGCTGATTGGAGACCAATACACAGAGCTTTCCAGCTCATCTTCACCAGCTGTTTTTCCTTCATTCCTAGCATCTTCCAGCAAACGTACCTCCCAGCCCCTCCCAGGAGACGGGATTTTTTGATTTTTGGCAGGAGCGGCTTTTTGAGAGGGGGTGGTCCCGCGGTGGGTGCCCTCGGCTGCAGGTGCGGCCCCCGGGGTGCCCAGGTGGGACAATGTCCCCGTCGCGGGGATGGTGGCGGGGACTCAGCCGGCCCTGCACTGCAGCTCTTCCTCCCGGCACCCTCTCCATGCGGGCAGCAGCCGCTGGGCTTCTCCCTCGGCTGAGCACGAATTTACCTTAAAAACAAATAATAGGTCTGTTTTATTACCTTTTCTTAAAAAAAAAAAAAAAATCGTTTGTTTTTGCGTGTTTATTTAGTGGGGGTTTTTTTCTCTTTTTAAAAGGAAGCTCCTTATACAAGTGATTTCACGTCCTGGTCCGACAACGCTTGACAAAGTTCAAGGATATTAGAGGCAAGTCCCTGACTGCCGCTCTGCTCTTTGCATACCAACCACAGCACACTTCCTTGGGATAAAAAATGCTAAACTAAACACAATTTATTTAGTAAAAGCCAGCAGATTTCTGTCACGATGCAGGCAAGGCTCGGCATCTATCTTGGTTTGTAGGTATACACATGTGGTGCTCTTCCACCCCAAGCTCTCCATCGGAGTGCTGTGAAAGAGAAAAGATATTCGTATTTTTTAAATTATAGGACCCATTTTACAGGCAGCGATAAGTCAAAGCAAACTGTAGCCGAATTCTTGTAGGAAGGGTCATGCGTGGGCAGATTTGTCCTATTAATAGGACACAGGAAGAGCCGGGAGAGCAAACGCCTGCCCTGAACACAGCGTGGGATGTTATTTGAGGTAATAGATTGAGAGCAGACACGAAATCAGCGCTTTGTGGATGTTCAAACGCGTCGTTATTTCGCGCTAAATAACATCTTAAAGACGCTCCCCCGGGTTTTCTGCTGGAAGGATGCGGGATTATTTGGAAGCATTTAAAATGGAGAGAAAAAAAACTGTATCCAGACGACAGCTCCCCGTGGGAAGCTAATCAACATTATAGACAGTAAACATTCTACTGTTAAGGGCTACTTTGCCGCAATTGGTTTTAAACCATAAACATATAAATACAGGAAATAATTCTGAGACCACATCGGAGTTTACCTGGAAATGACGGGAAAGCAACAGAGTATTCCCGAAACTGTCAGTACCTTTCAGGGAAGCCTGTTGATGCTGAAGGACTGATAGTGGGCAGAAAAAAAAACCAAACAAAAATCCCGAAACAAACAAATTCACAAAAAACCCACACACAACAAGCAAACAAAATCTAGGACACCTCCCGAGCCCCAGTGTCGCCGCGTTTAGGAGGAAACACACAATACGTTTCTAAAAATCCCGCTCGCCTAATTGTTGCTATTGTGGTTAAAATATTGGCTGACACCGCACTAAAGGTCTCAGTAAGTTACAGACGATCTCAGACGTACGGAACATTTAAAACACGACCCTGCCGATTTAAGAACTAAGTATTTTAGGTAAAAAAGGACTCTGATAGCGATTCATTTACCCTAATTAGGAATTAATGGGTTTTTAAAAGATTTTTTTTTACGAAAGTGACTTCACAAAACAAGATTTCAGTATTTTTGCTTGTATTGACCTTCCTCTTCACAAGCAGTTAAAATGTAGAGTTCAGGAGGTGCTGGATTTTTGGCTGGTTGTATTTTATTTTATTATTTTATTTTATGTTGAGCTTTTATTGTTGTTTGCTTTTGTTTTTCAGTATCCACTTTGTATCAATGTTTATTACATTAGTCCATTACTAAAAAATTCCAGAAGAAACAAAAACAAACCCAAAACTATGGAGGAGACGAGTAGGGCCTTACTGTACATTTTTAATTAACGGAAAGACAAAATTTCTATTGACTCAGGGTGGAAGGGAACGGGGCCCTGTGAGAACCACGACAGGAGTCAGGTGTATTTTCCTTTCTCTCCTCAGCCTCAGGGACGAGGGGACAATGCCGCACCCCCGCCCATCCCGGGGCAGGGCTGCTCCGGCCCAAGGGACACGGAGAGGCTCCCGAAACTCTCCGGGATCCCTCCCCACGTCCCCACGGATCCCTGCCTTTGCACAGGGAGGGCACACGAGTGCCAGGCGGCTGCTGCCCTGCTCCAAGGATCGGCGCGGCAGCGGGAGCCAGAACCAAGCCGGGGGCTTGGCAAATATTCCCTTCCAAAGAGCAGCGAAAAGGGATTACACTGAATTATCAAGTACAATATTTAGCTTCCATTCACGCTTCAAAAAAATTACTTTAATCATCCATTAACTGTTATTATGACCAGTGTTACTTGTTCATCACTGCTCCGTGAAAGTTATTATTTATTTGAAAATTCTTTGCGATTTCCAGTTGCTCTCCACATAGCATGCACTACTCGAAGAAAGCAAGAGGGCTCTCAAACAGGAAAACGCAGAGTTAGTCCCTCATTTTGCAAGACGGAGATGCCACTGGGGCTACTAGTTTTATTTTTAATACAAAGAAAATTATTTTCCTCCGTGCTGAGCACCTATCTTTTTATTCTCCTCCTTACTATTACCGTGGATTTCTCTGGCAGGTGCTGGGTGCCAAAGCCTTAGGAGAAAACGGGCTACCTTTTGACAAAGGCCCAACTATGGACTTAACAAGTAATAAACCCTACGATGTCGTTTCAATCCCAAATTCACTGTACCACGCTCAAAAGATGCCGTAAACAATGTGAGCAGTACAGAAACATTGTGGAAAACAGGAATTAAAAAAAAAAAAAAAAAAAAAAATTTAAAAGGGCTCTCATAACCGAAAAATACTTTTAGGATATGTGACAGTCTGGAGCAGGACTCGCCTGCTCCGTGGGGAAGCAGAGCCAGCGCGCACCGACCGCCGGGCTGTGAGTGCCGCTGCCCCGCGGGGGATGCTGAGAACCAAAATCGCCACGGGGGAGAGCCGAGCGTGCCCCCGAGTCCCACCAGTTATTTTTATCCACGTCCGGCCTTTCCAAGCCATCAGATATTCGCTGCGATAGAAAAGCACCCTCGGAACTCAGCCGGACTCGCAGGGACACACGGAGCCCGCCACCGAGAGCGAGCTGGGCTGTGACATCGGGCCCCACGCTGCCTGCCCTGACCGTAAATTAGCAACAAAAAGAGTTAACTACCTAAACCCGAAATATTGCCGAGATCTCAGTAAAGCAGAGAAAGAAAATTTAAAAGTAACAAAAATACACCTCCAAATACCAGCTTAGGACAGGCGGGCAGCAGCACAGCTCTGCTGGCTCCCGGAGACCGAGCTGCTGCTGCTCGGATTACCCTCCGGACGCTCCAACCACGAATGGAAGGAACCTTGCTTTTTTTGTTGTTGTTTTGGATCTTTTTTGTTGTTGTTGATTTGGGTTTTTAGTTTGTTTTTTATTTATTTGATTGTTTTCCTCCCTTCAATGTCCCTTCTTTTTTCTGTACAAAGCAGCAACCCCGACCCTGTGCACTAGGCCTTGCAGAATCTCCCAAAACGGTTTAATAAACGTAAACCCGGGATTAAGATATTCTGATTGGCATTTATTATAAAATATATAAAGTACATATTATGTGTTTATATGCGCATGTATAAATATATATCTAAGCTTCCCCCGGCCTTTTTCAATACATCGGGAAAAACTCAGACTCGAGGTAATGCAAAGTCAGTAACAGGAGCAGCTTTTCTCGGCTCTGTCTGACAGGCTTTGTCTCTATGTCTGCGTCAGACAGCGCTCAGTCTAAGCCAGCCGGATTAATCAGGACGATCCCCGGGTGATCCCGAGCAGCGTGACAAACCGCAGTGCTAAAATATGCCCGTGCCACTCTCTGCGGACACCTCGGGGCTGTTTTACGGTGCCACATCCCCGGTTATCCCTCTGCTCGTGAATGCCGGCCGGGGCGCTGGATGCGGGAATTAAAATCCACCATCACACCCGGAGAAAGTTTTAAATGCCAGGATTCACTGTCCTCTTCACGAACGGCTAAAAAAAAAAAAAAAAAAAAAAAAAATCAGGTGTTGTGATACGCTCTCATGTTAAAATTGTGAACAATGTGAACAATCGGTATGGTTTTCTTAAAAGGGCTAGTATGATTTCAGCAACCTTATCCCTTATCTTTGGAATACACTTCGGGGGCCCGGATGACGTGCTCGGTACTCGGGAGGGAAAGGACAGACGGGGACGCTGTGGATGTTCTATTTAGGGGAATTTTTGTTCAATCCAAGGACAGGAGCCCCGGGGGGCAGCAGGCGGTCCCTGCACACAGCACCACGCAGACAGCCTCGCCATTTTACACAGCCACCGCTCCTGCGCATTAAACGGGACAGCGGAGGACGGGCTGGCATCACATCCAGCAGCGGCACAAGCCTTAATCCGGGGCCGCGGAGGAGCCAAGAAACCCCCGGAGGGGCATGCGAGCAGACGGAGCCCTGCGCCCACCGCGCCCCTTCAGCGCTGCTTCCAGAGAGCCCAAGATTTACAAAAAAGGGAGGAGAGCCGGCGAACTCTTCCAGTTTGTGTTTCCACGCACGGCCCTCCAAGCGAACACGAAGGGGCGATCGAAAGGAAGATGTCTGAAGGTGCTGCCCCTCACGGCGGAGAGGGCTCTGCGCCTTGCCAGCCGAGGTCCCGCTGCCCGGCACCCGTCCCGCACCCTCCCAGCCGTGCCAGCTCGCTCGGCCCGCAGGGAAGGGCGGGCTAAGGGCGGCGGGGGCGGTAGCTGAGGACGCCTGCCTGCGGGGGGAGGCCAGAGAAAATGGAGGCAGGCGGGATCGTATCGCTGAGTGGTTGCATGGCGGCAGCGGGGCGGTCCGAGCTTCATACTGAGGGGGAGCGAGTGAGCTTCCCCCGCCCGTCTGGGCTTAACCGGGACACGACAGCGACCCACCGCCCGATGCTCCCCGGGCTCCGGACACCGCTCGGCCTCTCGCGGCTCGGCTCCTCCAGGCGGCCCTGGGGCCATTCCAGAACGTTCCCCGCGCGCGGGCTCTGCCAGCCCGGCATGGCGGGCCGAGGCCGCCCCCTGCTGCCTTCACGCAGAGGTCGCGGCCCTCAGGGCTGCCGGGACAGTAAAACATGTAAAAATTAGTAATTCTGTGGGGAAAACGTAATTTTTTAACGCTTAGCATCCTGCAGCATATACGCCTACCCCCGCCTCCTCCCCCCCTCCTTCTCCGCCCACCTGCTGAGTGTATAATTTGTGTCAGGATTTTGTCAAATTTTTAATTTAGCAATGTAAATTGAAAGTGCAGAGTGGCCAAGTAAAATGAAGGTTGAGTTAAACTCAGCTGACCAGTGCAATGCAGTTTCTTTTCCCATTTTTTTCCTTTAAAAGTACGTGCCCATTTTATCACCCCTTTATGGTGGTTTATGGTTCCTTTAAATAGCCCTGAATATCAGATCGCAAATGCTGAAAAAATGTAAATCCGGTTTGTCTAATCTGGAGTTTAAAATATTCTTGTGATGTCAGAAAGTGATGGCTTATAAAATATTTTCATTTAATTAGGAAGTGCTAAGAGGATTTCTGCAAGGAAAAAAAAATAAAGGCAAGGAAGCTCAGTTTGAATTATTTATGTGCTATGAACTATCATGATTGCTGCTGCAGCTTTTCAAGTACAAAAATCCAGGATTTGCTCGCTTTTCATTTTTAGAACATAATTCTTTAATTATTCAGGCATGCAAATGACTGTGAACAGGGATTAATTATGCAGGTAATCAAGGTTTTGTTCTGTGTTTACTTTTGAAAAGCAGATTGGCTGATACTATGTACAGTGTTGCTGACAGTAGGCTGGTGCACTGAAATACTCCTGTAAGGTATGATAGCAGTTTGGGATTTCATGGAAGTAGAAGGGGTAGAGGTGAATTGTGTTCCTTAGCTTATGCACAGCCTTGCATAAGCTAAGGAACACAATTCTTGCCGTATGTCTTGCTATCCTGTGAGAGAGAATTATCTCCTTCCTCAGGACCAAGTATTCATCATCTCCTTTCTTCTCACAGAATCATAGAATATTCAAAGTTGAAAGGGACCCACAAGAATCATCGAGTCCAACCTCTTGCCCTGCACAGACACCCCGACAATCCCTGTACAGACACCCCAACAATCCCTGCACAGACACCCCAACAGTCCCTGCACAGACACCCCAACAATCCCTGTACAGACATCACAACAATCCCTGCACAGACACCCCAACAATCCCTGTACAGACATCACAACAGTCCCTGCACAGACACCCCAACAATCCCACCCTGTGCATCCCTGAGAGCGGTGTCCAAACGCTCCCGCAGCTCTGGCAGCCTTGGGGCCGTGACCATTCCCTGGGGAGCCTGGGCAGTGCCCGGCACCCTCTGGGGGAAGAACTTTCCCTGATCTCCAGTCTGACCCTGCCCTGACCCAGCTCCAGCTGTTTCAAGGGTCTCTTACAAGCTGTTGATCACTTCAGTGCTTCTGGCTTTAAGGCATGTCAAGTTAGAAAGCCAAGATTTGAGGATTGGCCTGCTTTGGATGCTGCTTAATTATGAGTCCCTTTTGATCATTTTGGAAATAAAGCCATAGTCTACACAAGGCTTTTTTGGTGTTGGAGGAAGGGGTATATTGTATACCTCTGTCAAAGCAGCTGGATCTGCAGAAGTAAGGAGTAATATTATCTTATTCGTTGCCCAAGGAGAATTATCTTATTCAGAAAAATGAGACTGTTTTTTATACGTCAGAGGAATATTTTCAAATGTTAGGACAAGAGTGAAGGGTCTGTGGAATGGGGCAGCCTGAGTCTTTTGGAGACCTCATGACTCATTTTATCTTCCTCCCTCCCCAGAACTCCCATTCCATTGCAGTCTTTTGAGGCACCTTCTGGGCAGCAGGGAGGAGGCCACAACATTAAAAACGTTATTTTATTTCAGACTGACAAAAATGTGCTACAGTGTCCACCTCATACACAGAGCAGCTAACAAAACCTTTTAGCTTCTCCCTGCCAAAATAGTTTCCTCAGGCAGTTTTCAATAGCCACTCCTTAAAGCAGGAGGGAAAAAAGCCTCAAACACTAATCCTCACCAACTACACTGCTGGTAGATAGCCAAAAGGAGAAATGTACCTCTTACTTGCTTTGAAGTTTTACTTTTTGGACTCACTGATGAGAGTGGTAGCTAAGCAGCAGCAGTGTAGTGGCTGTGACAATGTCAGAAGGAGAAGATGGGGTTGGAGGATGCTGATACAGCAGGGGAAAAGTCTGCATGCTTGATATCCAGTTACATTCAGTTAGATGAATATCACAATGCAATTAATTACATGGAAAATGCTACAGGAGATATTTATAGCAAATATAAATTTACTCCTTGCAAATAGGAGTAACCTCAAAGAATGGAAATAGTAGTGCTCATATTGATCACTATTGGCATTAGCATTGGGATAGTGGGGTTTAGCCAGCTTGAAGGAAGACACCTTGATATGAACAAAACATAAAAGTTCAAGCTCCTTTTTTGTTCTGAAGATAAGTTCTGCAATGTAAGAAAAATAATTGCTGAGCAGAGGAACATGAATAAAAAAAGTCATGACTATAGAATGTGCAAACTTGCATGTTCTTGTGACATGTACTTAAGAAAAAAAAGGTGGGCTGAGAGAAAGAGACAAATTGAACTCACAAAAAAAAAAATCTGATTCACTCCCTTATTTTGTCCTATGATTAAATGTGAACATGGAGAAAAAGCCCATGCACACAAAGGAATCAGCACTTAATAATGGGATTATGACGCTAAGGAATCATATAATATTCAGCTTTCAGGGGTATCATATAATGTCCAGCTTTCAGGGCAGTTTACAGGTGATTTACAGAGTGCTCACCCTCAGGACAGGCCAGCCATGGGGTTGGATGCTTCCCTGTACTGCCACTGATGAACCCATCATGGTGCAAACCCGCTGTAGGCTCCCTGGTGTTGGTGGGACTGCTGCAGAAACTTCCTGCCTAGGAACAGGGTGGGGGATCAGACATCTCGTCATTGCCCTTAGTTCAGTTTCTCAGAGCATTGTTTGCCACTTCCAGCTTTAGGTGAATGGAAGAAGAAAGGGCAAGGAGCCGGTCCTCAATTGTACAGAGTGAACAGCAACAGATGGAAAAGTAGGAGGCAAATTAATTTTCCCTTCCCTTTCTGGATATCTGTCTGTATTTAATTATCCTGGGATTTTATAGCTGTCAACTGATGGATGCGCAGCCTACCAGTGCCTGCTGGCTAATCCACTTTGGGGCTATATTAGATTGGTTGAAAATGACTGGATTAGAATAATATTCTGCTGTAACATTAAACAATAATGGGATAATGAGGAAGTTTACGGAAAAAAATATTATTGGTGTCAATAAAAGAAACTGAGTGTCAATTTTCAAGAGGTAGATCTGAGTTTCAGTAACATTAGTGCAACAACAGAGAGAGTTAGGCTTGTTCATATGAGACTGAGAATTACATAAAAAGAAAAAAAAAAAGGACTGAAAAATGAGAAAATAAATAGGATATATGGTCTGGTGGTTTGGTAGGAAACCAAAGACAGGATGTTAAATTATGTGTGGTCAGTAGCATCTTGTAGACCCAGATGTAGGACATAAAGAGTGGTAAAACAATAAAAATTGGAAGAAGAGAAATAGAAATTCACAGACCTCTCAAAAGAAATACAAGGGAGTTCCTTTAAATGAGTCCATGAGGTTTACACAGGTGAAGATATGCCTTAAGTCATGAGAATTCTTACTGTGTGTGAAGTTATTTAATGATTCATGCTCAAACAAATCACTACCAAAACCCAGAATGGTCCATAAAACTGAGTGTGTTTTGAAACTCTGTGTCCAGTTCCTTGCTCTTACTTGTGAATAAAGGTTTACTCTTAAAGCACTGATTTGGAATGGAGTAAAATGAGAGATTCTCTGTATATGTTAAGATCTAAGGAAGCTTGGTTTAATATGTATGGTTTTTTACTTTTTTGTGCTTAGTGCAACACACACACAGTGGGCCTTTTGGCAGAAGTGTGAAAATTGTTTCTGCACCAGCACTATGCTTTTATCATCCTCAATTCTTTCCTTCAATATATGTCTACATGCCAGTATCACCATTATCTTGTTTGAATTGAGCATTATGCATTTTCTCTAAGTAACTGGGAAAGAAAAGTATTTTTTTCATCCAAACTGTTTGCAAACTGAGAAATGAATAGAATAGAATAGAATAGAATAGAATAGAATAGAATAGAATAGAATAGAATAGAATAGAATAGAATAGAATATTTTCAATTGGAAAGGAGCCACAAAAATCATCTAGTCTAACTACCCGACCACTTCAGGGCTGACCAAAAGTTAAAACATGTTATAATTGTCCAAATGTCTTAAAGTCTGGGTTTGATCATTGATCATCTCTCTAGAAAGGGTTTTCCAGTGTCTTGGAAACTTCAATGCTTTCAGGAATGACAGATAAATTAATTTTTTAGTATCTTAAGGGAATAGAAGTAGCCACAGAAATCAGAGTCCTTGTACTTTCAAAAAGCACCCTGTACAAACCAAGAGTGATTCAGGAGTATCAGGAGATCTCATAAAACACATGTGTTGTCTTCAATAAAGTAACCCTGATCTCCTGGCTGGTTTCTCCCCGTGGGAGGAAGTGGTAATTTTCCCTTGTTTCACCCATATTAGTAATTAAACAGATAATTTATGGAAGACCTCTTAGGTGAGAATATCAACAGCTTAATTGCCTGTAATGCGCAACAACTGATGCAGTCACTGGCATTCACAGATGCTTTCTGTAGCAGTGCCTTCATTACAAATTGTGCTGAAGTGACCAATACCCTGCCCTTTATGTAGAAAAGTGTTAACAATTTTCTCAGTAATAACACCAAAACATTAATGTTGCTTTTTGCAAGCCATGAACGCAAAGGCCTAGGTCACGGGTTTGGCATTTGGCAAAACTAGCTCACACATCCAAAGACTGTGGAATATTTATATCCTTTTGCTTTTTTATCACTTCTGTCATATCATCCAAACCTAGTGCCACCTGTTTACTTTACCCAATATTGATACCCCTGCTGATATCCTGCTTTTCTAGCTCAGATTCTTCATTCCTTCAAGCCTGTAGAGAGGGAGCTGGCAGGAAAGTCTCCATCTCCTTGCTGAGGCAGGAGGCACTGTGATGGAAGTGACTGCCAATCATTTAGTAATGCAGTGATTCAGTGCAGACTGTGACTCAGGCATGTCAAATTCAGCATCCTCAGCCTTCCTGAAGTCATGACAAACCACAGGAACAATGATGAGCTGAAGTAATCTGTGACAAAGAATCAGAAGGCAGAAGCACCCACTTGCCTGTTGTTTGATTTCTATGGTTGTATTGTTTTACTGCATTATCAGCAGTGTCACTTGACAGACTAACAATGTAATACACTTTAAATGGCTGAGCTGGAGCTGAAATGCATTGGTCTGTCAGCATCTAACAGGAAGACCAGAAAAGCCAGTTGAAGGGGAGGTAGTGTTCTAATTTCAAAAAGGGAGCTCTAGCCAGCCATGGAAATTGTAAAAGAAACAGCATCTTGTGGATTCTAGAAATACTACATTTTCTGTTAGATTACACTCCTGAACCCAGATTTCCTTTTGATTTTCAAAATATAGTTGTTGATTTACAACAAATTCCTAGAAATACCAAGAAATGCTGTATTTCCTCTATATATTTAATACAATGATTCATTTTATCAAAGTACTTAATTTTTTTTTTGTTTCAGAATCTTTCTTTCCTTTACTCCTATTTCAGTTAACTCCTATTTCCTCCAGTTCTCTTTACTTTATTTGCTGATTCTCTTCTGCACACCATTTTTCTCTTATATCACCGTTCTTCAATTCTACCTTCCATTTTCTGTTCTCTTGCAGACCCTGTTTCTTGGCCAGTATGTAAGCAGAAATAATAGCCACCCTTAAAGCACTCTAAATATTTATTGTCCTAATCTGATTCTTCCAAAACATATAATTATGCTACATATTGAAAATAGATTGTTCTGTGTTATGACAGGAATAAAAGTAAGATTTTTTAACAGGGCAAGCTTTCAAGACCTGACACAGTGCTGTTCTAAAAAAGACAAGTTTTGATTTTCACATTACAAAGGAGAAGTACCCATACAGCAATATGGTAGTTGGAAAGAAACTTCTAGGAAATTGCTTTTCTTAGTTCTTAATTGCCAAAAGTCAGGGGATGCCTTAAGCCAAAAGAGGTTTTATATGTATGTTTTTTTTTTTCTCCCTACATTCATGCCTCATGATTGTGGAAGATGCTGTCCATGGGCCATTGCTGAGTCAATCCAAGTTAAGACTTTTGAAAAGAAGAAGAAATGTAGTGAAAAGATACATTAAAAAGACAGTTAGCCAAGAGACTGTATTTAATCAAGGCAATAAATATGTTCTCACTTTATGGCTCATGGAGGCTCCACAGACAATTCATAACAATCAACTCGAGTTTGAAAGGTCCCAAATAGCAAAGGGCAAAAGATTATTTTAGCTGTGGCATGCACATGAACAAGTCCAGAATGACTCTGTGAATAAAGCTTTTGGTCACTTTAGAGGGAATAATTAACCCAGTATAAAATAATTTGTTCACTCTGCACCTAGAGACCCCAAGGACAATGTGAATTACTGAGGAACATTCCCAAGAGTGATATTGGGTTGGAGCTATGCTCTGCATTTGGAAGAATGTTGGGAATTAATAATTTACATTCAGTAATCAGAAATTTTAGTTCAGTTATGTGAAACACACAAAGCTAGGCTCCAATTTGTTAACCCTCATACGAACTTGTAGCAAAAAGTCATTGTCTGCACCCAGAGAATGAAAAAATTAATTAATACGCTGGGATGAGACATGTTCATCCTACAGGAACTGTTTGTACTTCCTCAAAGATTCTTCAATTCTTCCCTTTTCTGAAAGCACAGGTAGGGGTGTGCAGGTACAAGCACAGTAGCACCTATTCTGAGTTCCTTCCTTCTTTTAAAAAAGCAGAAAGATAAATTGATTCTAGAAACCACAGAGAACTGAAGACTTGCTATGGCAAGGCCATGGCTGAAGATGCTCCATAACTGATCTCAGCTCTGTACTTGACTTGTTTTGCTCTCAGGAGTGGTGGGCATGGCAGGAGCCAGCACCTGCCAGCCCAGTGTCCTACAGGGCTGCTTTGGGATGCTCCCTTAGGTGACTGTCCACATCCTGGCAGCTTTCAGGCAGATACTCAGTGCGGGGAGAGGCAGGCACTGTGGTGGCCACACAATGATTTCAGATAAACATGGGACTGTGGAATAGTTTGGATTAGAAGGGACCTTTAAGGGTGACCTAGCCCAAACCCAGACCAAGAGTGCAGGTTTCATGCCAGAAAGGTTTAATGAGGAATCTCCTCCTCTTTTGGGCCCTTGCTCAGGGAGCCTGTGTGTGGAATCCCACCTGTGCTTGGTTTGGAAAGCATTTTTTAATGATTTTTATAACACATGTGAGGCATGTTAGGGCTGCATCCAAGCAATCTGCAGAGAACTTTCAGCCCCAAAGGAGGTGATGAAAGAGTAGAGGCTGTCAACACCACGTGAGATTTAAACCCTGATTTCTACAGATATCTTGTACTGAGTTTAAGGAGACACTGGAGTCAAGCAAAGAGTTAAATCTGTAAAGTGAAGTATGTACTTTTAAACATTTCATAAATTGCTTGTAACTGCACAAAATACCGCAGGGTGCATGTGAGCACCCCCACATGAAGCTGAATTGCAGCCAGATAAAATATGCTGCAGCTTTTGCTGATAATCCTGATGAAAGAGAGGCTTATTGTAATAGAAAGAAAATGTAGGGAAGATGTGTAGATAAGTGACCATTCTAAGTCAGTGACCTGGGGGAGGACATGATGCAAACATTATTTGATGAGTCATTGGAAGCTGTAAAGGGAAGAGTGGCAAACCTTTTCAGATAATTTGCAAAATTTAGTCATTACATATATATATATATATATATATATATATATAAAGTTAATATATCCCATTCTGCTTTGTCATAGAACTCCTAGAACTGCAGCATGACAACACAGCTAGGTGAGCCAAACCCTGGTACACAGAGACAATGATTAAAATATCCATAAATATCCAATGATTAAAATATCCATTATTTTTAAATAATTTCCAAAGTCTGGCTATTACATATATATATAAAGTTAATATATCCCATTCTACTTTGTCATAGAACTCCTAGAACTCCAGCATGACAACACAGCTAGGTGAGCCAAACCCTGATACACAGAGGCAATGATTAAAATATCCATGTAAAAGAGACAAATGTTCTGGAAAACAGATGAAGGATGAATGAAGAGTAAACTCCATTGGGCACATCCTTATAAAACTACTCCCTAGAAGTCATCTTCATCTGAAAACCTCTTTACTGGGGCATTTATTTTTGATTTAAGACACTAGAAATATTTCTAACTCCTAAGTAGCAGCCTATGAATGGACATTTTTTTCCAGTGACTTTACTGTAGCTGTAAATAAATTGCAGACTCTACTCAGTAAGAGCAGTAGATGTTTTTAAATAGTGGCTGGTGGAAAAGACAGCAAGCTAAACAAACCAATGTTCTCATGTTTATGTTGGCAGCATTAATATCATCAATCCTGTGCTTTCAAAAATAATGTCTGGACTCTCCCTCCCCCCAGTTCCATTATTAGATTTACTTTAAAAATCAGGATAATTTTAAATATTGCAATTCTAGATATGCTTGGTTTTCTTAGAAGGCCATAGTTTCTGTGAGCAGCGGAAAAAAAAATCCCATTTAGGAGTGTTTCTTGGCATCTCACATGTATGGAATAAAATAATCCAGAGGTTTTCATTTGTCATTTTAAAACATCAAGCATTGGAAGGCATGTGATTAGCTTTTGAAATCTAGAAATAATGTACTGTCAGATGTATATAAATACAGATCATCAGAGTAATTTTTAAAAACAACCATGCATAAAATTGAGAGATGATATTTTTATTCCAAACAGGAGCGTTCATATTCACACAGATTTATCTCAAAATAGTAAGCAGTATACAATAAAACAAATTAATAATTTCAATATGAATAAAGCCCATAAAGTCCTTTATTTTTATGAAGAGATGGTTATCAAGTCTGTTAATGAGTTATTCTTAGGAGAAAAATGAATGTTTAAAGGCTCAATTACAAGATAACGAATATGACCTAAGCATAGGTCTGCAATTACAGAGTTTCTTACTGGTTGCTGAAATAAATGGGATATTTTCTTGATATGAGAGGGGAAAAAAATATACTCTTACATCTGCACTATTTGCCTTTCAGGATGTTTCCCTGACAGGAGACTGCACCAGGTAGCAAGACACAAATAGGCATTTTGACTTTAGACCTGAGATTTCTGGAAAGTGTAGTTTAGAAATCAGAAAAAAAAAAAAACAAAAAAAAAAACAAAAACAACAACAACAAAACACCAAAAACACAGGGGTTTTTTCTCTTTTATAGATGGTTATTTGCAATTATTGGAATGACAAAGTTTTTGGTTTTGCAATTAATGAATCTACAAGATTTTGTATTTGCATTTAGTGAAAATGCAAGATTTTTGTGTGGTTACATGCAGTGATGCTGTTTTGGTCTGGGGGCAATCACATTTCTGATGACAGAAATGCATTTGAGCATATATCTGAGAGATATAAGCAATGCCTTTGAAAGCAGTAAGATGAATTGCTAAAGGAGATTCACATGATTAAGCTGTATCACCAGTGATGTAATGACAAATGAAAAAAGAGGTAAGCTCAGCCATGTTGTGGTCAAGCCAGTGGTGAGTGAGTAATTTCCACACTGCTCAAATTAGAAGCAAGTACATTTTCTCTCAGTGTGTGGCAATGAAGCCAGAACATGAGTGGATGGAGATGAGGCAGTGTAAGTGAAAACCTCCTGATACCTTGGAGCTCCAAATGTTGATGTCTGGCTCGACTGGAAGAGAGAACCATTGTCACATTTTATTTGTCAATTAATGCTCCTTCCCCCTTATATTTCTCTTGCTTACTCTTACTAAGGCGCCCTGTCTTACAATGAAAAGTTCATCTCTGGAGGGTTACCTGAGGAAGGACTCCAAAGGACCCTGCAACTCTAGACTCACAATCTCTTACATACAATATCAAAACCAATATCTAGTAAGGGGACAGCTGCAGTGGTGAAAAACCTACAGCAGGTTTGTAAAAATCTTGTATTTACAGGGTTCCCAGACAAGGGAAGGAGTGATGAATCTGACTCCATGTTCTTAGGAGGAGAATTAAAATAATTCATTATTAAATAAATTATTATTTTAAATAATTTATTAAAGATACTATATTATATTAAAGAATACTATACTATATTAAAGAATACAGAAAGGGTACTTACAGAAGAGTAAAAGATACTGAAGAAAAGCTTGTGACTCTTTCCAGAGCCTCAACACAGCTGGCACTGATTGGCCAATGAGTGAAAACACACAAGAATCCAATGAAACAATTCACCTGTTGGATAAACAATCTCCAAACACATTCCAAAGCAGCAAAACACAGGAGAAGCAAATGAGATAAAATTGTTTTCCTTTTTCTCTGAGGCTTCTCAGCTTCCCAGGAGAAGAATCCTGGGCAAGGGGATTTTTCCAGAAATATGATGGCAACACTGCTGGACTTTTCTCTTTGTCAATTAAAGGGTAGGAAGGTTTCTGTCATAATTCTGCTAAGAAGCAATCTTCCCTTGATAGAAGCATTGATAGAAGGGTGCCATGCTCCATATCTGCAAGCTCATCTCCACATTTGGCACTGTGGCCACTTTGGCCTCGCACTGGGATGCTGCCCTGGGGACAAACACTCTGCGGGTCTCACTGTCTCTGAGCCAAGGGGAATATGTTGCTTGCCTCAATGAGATTTCAAGGTCTAAATAGGAATAAAGGAATAAACATGCCTGTTTATTCATAATATTTCTCTTTTTTTTGCAACCATATGTTATTGCTCACCTTCCTTTTTAACTTCTCAACCTTCTTCTGCAGAGAATTTTTCAAAGTAATGCAGTCAACAAAGAACCCTGTGATGCAAACTGTAGTTCTTAGATGTGTTTGAGATATACAGTGATGCAATTTCACTGGGACAGAACATCAGGCCAAACACACAGAAGAGTTAGAGCTTTAGTCTTAGGCTGAGTATTAATGCTTATTGGTTTGCAACTCAGAAGCTAAAAGGCATTTTGCACTGGATAGAGAAGATGTTAGGAAGAAAAAACTGCTTAACAATGTGCAGCTTCCCTTGTAATATTTACAAAAATTGCAGCACTCAATAGGCAGGCAAAACAGAATTAGTATATCACATAAAACTATTCAGTCCCTTAGCTTTTGAAAGATGATTTTAAAGGTTAAGTGTAATCTGACCCCATCATGGTGTCTTTTGTAGTCATCTTTCAAAACCACAGATAACTGAAAATGTGTTTGCCCATCTAGACATGTCTGAGAATATAATAAGAAAATAGGAATGAGCATGTAAATCTCAGCAAAAATCACTTCCAAGTTCTGATTTTTCCTTTTGTTGCATCATATGTAGTTGTAGGGCTTAGAGACTTGCTGATTATAGATTAAATTACTAATCTAAAATTATTTTATCTTGATTCCAGTAGAAATCTTGCTAAAGTCAGTATTTAGTTTGCATTCATTTGTTATAAGGCTTCTTTAGTAGGTCTACCTTGGGCAAATCATGGACTTTGGTTCAATTATGATGTCTCACTGTATTATTTGAAGCATGGAATAAAAGTTATTCACAGAACTTTAGAATCTACAGTCTCCAACCTTAATTCTCTGAATTGCTGCCTTGATTAGAAATGTGCAAAGGCTCCTTTCATTGGACATTTGCTTCATGGGGACCGGGGAGAATGTTTGTTTCTGCGAGATAGGATGAAAGGACTTGCTGCATGAAATACAGCCTAGAGATAACTGCTCTGGGTGTTCCTCTAAACTCCTGGATGCAAACTCCATCTCCTCTGGTCAAGCTAGATGCTGTCTGAAACACTTTCAGAAGAAGTCAGAAGGCATCTCACCATGCTTTATGAAGGTGAAAGGAATTTTGACAGCACAGTGGTTGAAAGCAGACTCACAGAATCAAAGGTCTCATGTCTAAAAGGAACCTGGATATTTTTAGCCTGTGGTAGGATCCTGTACTACTAAATTTCTGTAGATGATTATTTAACCTGATCTTAAATCTTGGCAATATTTGCCATTAATTTTGTGTAAATGCTACTCAAGTCCATTAATCACAAGTACAATTCCTTACCTTGCTGTCTTTGCAATGTGTTTTTGCACATTTGAAGACTATTACACTCTCCCTGCTCAGTTTGTGTTTCTGTAAAATAAAGCAACACAACCTTTCCTCATGGATCCTGTATTTCATTGTTGTAGTGGATCATCTTCCTGTTGTTCACCTCTGGGTCATCTCTAGCTGGTCTGTGTACTTACTGAAGTTCACTACCCAGAATACAATTTCATACATGAGTCTAGACTTCCTACTGCTGCAGAGTAACAGAACATGTCATGTTCATTCCCATACAACATTCCTGTTTATTCATAGTATTTCTCCTTTTTTGCAACATATGTTATTGCTCATATTCCTTTTTAACTGCCCAACTTTCTTCTGCAGAGAATTTTTCAAAGTAATGCAGTCAACAATGTAAGAAATCAGTTCATGAAGAACAGAAGAAAGAATTTAAAATTATATTAAATCCAGTGCAACAAAGCCAGGAAAGCTTCAGTTATCAAGGGAGGAGTTTGTGAGAAAGTCTGTAAATTCCATTTCATGCTGCTATAAAGATGTGTACAGTACCTCTGCTTGAACACTGACTCTGAGCTTGGATGAGACGAGTAAACAGAAATTTTCAAGCCAGAATTTACCTGTATATATGAAACACCTGAAAAAACTGAGCATGGACAACTCTGTTACTTATTAATCAAATTTGCTGTCTGCTAAACTGGTGGAGGCTTAACAAGCTTGGGAATTACAGGAAGACTGATAGTTTGAGAAAGTGGAACGTATTCCAGGTTATGAGATGTAAAAGAGAGGAAAGAAAAAGAGGAAAGGAACTGAGATGAAAGCCAGTGGTGATCAAAGATGTGCCCAGATGCTCTTTTGCACAATACCAAGTGAGAGAAGAATAAGAGGGCAGTGGACAGGTCAGTTACTATGTAAGAACAGATTCAAACCTGGACTATGGTGAAGGTTTTATTGCCATTAAGTCATGCTATTGCCATTAAGTCATTACCATGCCTAATGCACATGCCAAAAGCATAATCTTTTACCAGTTTGGTACTCTTCTGCTGAATCAAAGCTCAAAGACCCGATGACTGAGAACACATCTCAGCATCAAAAGCTCACTGAAGGACATCCCAAGCCAGAAAAAACTCTGGCATCAGAGAGTGTGTTTGGTTGTCTCTTAGAAAGAAGGGATATCATAGACATACGAAGCAGGTGGGTAAATGCAGTAGTGTGATTTAAGAAAAGATTTCATGTACAAAAGCATGGTAACACATGTACAAAATATTAAAGACTACTAGTATGTGCATATGCTTAATGTGTACATTTGTTAAGAATGTGCATGAATTGTGTGTAAAATCCTGATCAGATGCAAGATACCTATCTTTGTGCGCTTCTTTTTTTTTTTTTCATTTTTCTTCTTTTAGTTCTTTTTCTCTCTTTCTTTTTTAGTCCCATATTCTCTGGGTGTTTCCCCATAGGAATGATTTTGTGCAATTGTTTTGTCAGTGATAGATGGGGCCTTCATCTACAACTACAATAGTGGAGCAACAGTGCCAGAGAGTGGCTGGCTGGGATAAATGCAGCTGGATTTGCCTTGTAGTTAAGCCTTTGTGACTTAGAACAAGGACACAGAATCATAGAATATGCTGAGCTGGAAGGGAGCCCAAGGATCGTCGAAGTCCAGCTCCTGGTCCAGTGGTTGATCTGGGCAGTACAGGAAGAAGAGGAAGGCATGTAAAGTGGCCTGTCACAGAGTAATTATCTATTCTGTTTGCATTCCCTAGAAATTTCATGTGATTTACTCTGATTTTGTACACTATTCTTGGAAAAATGCTGGGAAAGATGATATGAGCTCTGACCAACAGTTCCTTTCCCTTTGGTCCTGCTTGCTCATACTTCCATTTACAGAGTTGCACAGGCTGCAAGCTGTTCCCATACTGTGGAGATTGCTCCTCCTGCTTGGGCAGAGCTACCTCTTCATGAAAACATGTAAGCCCCAGGTCAGACAAACAGCACTGTGTCCCTTGTGGCACATCCTGGAATAAATGGGACCCGTGCATGGGCCAGTGACTTTGATTCCCATCATCTTCATTTTCTAAAGAGATGCACACCTAGGTTGCCCTCGAGTGCCTGCACCTGATAGTTACCTCCTGTTGTCCAAGCTTTCACAGCCTGACAGGAGGCTTCTGAAGGTCACTTGGATTCTCCTCCCTAGGTGAAGGAAAAGGCTCTCCAGTTGGAGTGGGGGTAAATGCATTTGTGATGGATTGAGAAAGCTGAAGCTCAATAGGGCTTTGAAATATTTTACCACAGGAGCCAGAGCCACTTTATCAGAAGGCTGTGGGGAGGTGTGGGAAAGGTGTAGTGACCAGCAGCAGTGTGTGTAGGTGACCTTTGCTTTGGCATGTTTTGGAGATGTGAATGTTGAGCTTTGTCAGCAGAAAGTGCGAGAGAAACTGAATTACTGAATTTTTTATTGACTATATCTCCTACTATGCCAGTTATTTTGGATGACTAATAAATAAGAATTGTGTACTAGAAGACCATTCAGCAAATGATTTCAACCCACATCTACCAATGCTTTTCTATTTAGGAATATTACCTTGCATCCAGAAAGTATTTTAGCATTATTAAGGTGGTATTTGTTTAAAGTAATTCAACAGGCTTTATATATTTTGCACATAAAGTAATCAGGTGAATCTCTGAATACTAATGTGAGAATTAAGCATTTTAATATTCTACCGAGATTTTTTCCTTAAATCACAGAATTATTAAGCTTCATTAAATCTTCTTATCCTCAGCCTAAGTTTTCAGGAATAGTCAAACTGATATTTGAAGGTAAGAAAATATATCCTTTTCCCTCAGTCTAGGATCTTCAAATCAATTAGGTGAAGATAAAAGCAGAGTAAGGGTCAAAAATACAGAAAATTTTTGCCCTTTAAATCATGCTACAACCTCGTTTAGTTTCTATTATTGAAACTTCTTGGGTTTTCATGAAGTTTGCAGAAGCGAGTGGGGTGTGCTAGCCTGATTGTCATTGAGGAGACTGAGACAATGTGAGTTGTATTCCCATATCCGTGGGGTTTGCGACAAAACAGGCACGAGGGGTCTGTACAGGAGACCTGTGACAACAAATAGCTGCGATGCGGAGCCCCTCGCTCCTCCTAACCTCCCTGGGCAGTGAATGCCCAGTTCCTGCTCACGGCCTCACACACGGCCAGGCGTGGGTGCGGAGCAGACCTGAAAGAGCAGGCTGGATTTGTGCTCGGGTGCGGGGGCAAAGGGAAGCAGCTCACGGGCAGCTCCCAGGCGCGGCGCTCCTGCAGACCGGGGGGACCGGGCTGTACATCCCGGCAGCGCCGGGGCTCCCGAGCGCATCCCGGCCCCAGGGGATGGAGCCGCTCCGCACACCCCGGGCCCGGAGCACCGCCGCAGGGTGGCGCTGTGACCCCGCGGGACCGCCCGGGGCCGCCTCCGCCGGGCCGGGGCAGCGCTGCGGACAGACAGACGGGCACATCCCTGGGGCAGCGCTCCGGACAGACAGACGGGCACATCCCTGGGGCAGCGCTCCGGACAGACAGACGGGGCAGCGCTTCGGACAGACAGACGGGCACATCCCTGGGGCAGCGCTCCGGACAGACAGACGGGCACATCCCTGGGGCAGCGCTCCGGACAGACAGACGGGGCACATCCCTGGGAGAGCGCTCCGGACAGACAGACGGGCACATCCCTGGGGCAGCGCTCCGGACAGACAGACGGGGCAGCGCTCCGGACAGACAGACGGGCACATCCCTGAGGCAGCGCTCCGGACAGACAGACGGGCACATCCCCGGGGCAGCGCTCCGGACAGACAGACGGGGCACATCCCTGGGGCAGCGCTCCGGACAGACAGACGGGGCACATCCCTAGGCTGCATCCCCGCGGCACCCGCCCGCTCCCGGCCCTGCCGCCCGCCTCGTCCCGCCCCGCAGGAAACATCTTTCTGTACCTCGCTCCTCCCGCCACCGCATCCTCGCGACTATCATGAGTGACACATAACACTTCTTTTCCAAAAAGTTTCAAAAACCGGCAAAAAGATTCACAGGTGGCGGGTGGTGGTGGGGCTGTATCGTGAATGAGTTTTTGGTGTTGGTCAAAGAGTTTGGGAGGCAGCTGTGGGTAAAGTTAGGAGGCTGTCCGAGACATGGTTCTGCAAAAGTGAAATATAGAATCAAAGTGTGATGGAATATTCTGAGTTGGAAGGGCCCCACAAGGATCCTCAAAGTCCAACCCATGGACTTGCACAGGACAGTCCCAAGAATGGCACCATGTGCCTGGGATTCCTGTGATTCTGTGAAACACGGCCTCATCTTACCAAACACTGCTCAAAAAATAATGGGGGTGAAGAACAAAATAATCCTTATGTTGGGTCCGGAAAAAAAATAATAATAAATGACCTTTAAATACAAGGAAATGAGTGTGAAGGGAAGACTCGGCAATTTTAAAGGACAAATTGTCTGTAGTTGAGTATTGATGACAGTGTAGCCGAGCGGACTGGAGAAGAGCTGGCTGCCTCCGAGAGCCGGAGTGCTGATTATTAAAGAATGAGACTGAGGAATGCGGGGGAAAAGAGCCAAACCGGTCCGCAGCAGAGGAATCGGAGCTGGCGGAGCCCTGGGAAGTCTCGGCCGCCTTCGTCGCTACCGGGGGACTTGCCCTGAGCCCCCCATCCCCAGCACGGCCCTTCTCTGTCCCGCTTCGCTTCCAGGGACTGGCCTGGGGTCTCTGCCCCGTTCCTGTGGGCACAGTGGGTGATGACAAGGTGCGGGCAGCCTTTACTGCCGCAGTCTGAATGTGACCTGCGATTTCACACTGCGCCTCTTCAACCACGGCAGCCTGGCTGGCCTTTAAAAAAATCCTTTGTTTTCTCGGTCAGGATAGATACTTTTTACCATGAAGTTCTATGTTCAGCCTCTTCTGCTTGCTTGTCACTGCCTGCTTTCCTTTCAGGCTTTCCTGGTGTGTGTTTGGCCGATTCTCTCTGAGAGATGCCTAGAGCCATCTGTGCTGACTGTTGCTACACGTATATGAATGTGTGTGTAGGAGAGGGCAGAGGTGCACGAGTTTTTCCGTATCTGTGTAGCTCCCTGCAGCCCACAGACTTGCATCGGAGTGCTATTTAAGCGTGCATATGCATGCAGATCTGTGCCTCCGGACAGGCACACATTGTGTAGTAGACTGGAACAGATAATTCCGCAGAATGCAGGAATAGACGGAGCAGCTCAGAAATCAGGGAGGAAGAAAAATAGAAAAAAAAAACAGAGAGGAAGAAATGAAAGGAAAAAAACCCAAAAATCAGAAAGAAAAGGCAGCCTTGCTTCATTGTTAGTGTCTGAACACAAAGTGAGGTTTTGTCCCGCCGATTAATCTCTCTAGGAGCAGCAAACTGACTATCCTAAGCTAGTGTTACAAGCTAAGTGTATCAGTTGCTCAAAGGAGGAAACATATTCTCTTACTGCGGAAAATGATATCAAATTTGGTGGCAGACATTTGTGTCCAGCAGGGTCAAATGGCCGAAGAAGTAGTCTGGACACATGTTGCTTTTTAGGATACAGCTGCCAGCAAGTGGGGATTAAAGCCTGCCTCTGTTTGTTTAGAAAGGAAAAAAAAAAAAAAAAAAAAAAAAAAAAAAAAAAAAAAAAAAAAAAAAGACGAAGAAAAAAATTAGAAAAGTTTAACAGTTTCTTTTGTGAAGTCCGTACATTGCAAATCCAGACGCGTTACCATACTAAAGGAAATGAAAAAATGCTTCGGTTTGAGAGGACGAGTCCTTTATTTCCCTTATTGAATACGTTTCATGTGTTTTCCCCAACACCCCGGCTTAAGGACATGCCTTTTGAAACACAAACACACGCACAGCTCGCACACGCACACACAGATAAGATATGTATTAGATCCTGACACATGCGGGGTGGAGGGAAGAGCGGGAGAGAGAGAGAGAGAGAGAGAGAGAGAGAGAGAGAGAGAGAGAGAGAGAAAGAGAAAGAGAGATCCTCCTACCTGGAGCCATAGATTGCAAGATACGTAGTGTTACCTGAGGAAGTCAGAACAAGTAAAAACAGATTGAACTTCAGGGCTCTATGAGGCAGTTGATCAAGATCAGTGCTTGCTCATTCTCTCCCTCAGACTGTCTGTCTTGGGGTTTTGTTTTACTGTTTTGAGCAGCCCTTTCCGTTTTTTCTTCCTCTTTAGCTTTAATATCGGAGCCGGTTTCGGTCACCATGGCTCTGGGAAGAGCTGCCTATCTGCGCGGAGTTGACTTTTTGCAGCTCGGCCGGCTTTGCTCCTGGGTAGCTTCAGCAATGCTCTTGACTGGGATTTAATCGACAAGATCAGTTCGGCTTTTTGTGCAATTTTTATGGCTCAGTCCATTTTCTAGATCATGCACAGAAACTTTCGGAAGTGGATTTTCTACGTGTTTCTATGCTTTGGAGTCATCTATGTCAAACTAGGGTAAGTCCTTCTGCACGACAAATCTCCTTGCCTTTTGGGTCGCGTTAAGTGCGGAGTTGGGAGCAAAATACTGCAGAGGAGCTAAAAAAAAAAAAAAAAAAAAAAAAAAAAAAAGGAAAAGATGTGAATATTGTTTCTCTCTCCGCCTGCGGGTGTCCCAGCGCCGGCAGCCCCCCGAAGCACGGCTGTCCCGTCTCCCCCGGTCCCGGGCCGGGGCGCTCCGCCCGCCCCGAGCCTGCAGGGAGCCGCTCGCTGGTGATGACGGATCCTTTTATTTTGTACTGCTTAAGCGAACTTAAATATTATCTCTGGCTTACAGTACCCTCGGAGGAAAAAAAAAAAAAAAAAAAAGAAAGAAAAAGAAAAAGCAGCCTGACAGAGTTAACTCAGGCGCTGCTGCTGGGACAATAGAGCAGGGCTGAGGTATTAGGCGAAAGGGGCGGGAGGAGGGAAATCCCTGCTCTGAACCTGCGCTCAGGGATTTGGTTTATGCAGGCCTAGACACAATTTGCGTTTCTATCCATCACAAGGACGTGTTGAAATTAACTTGACAACTGGTCCGGCTGCCTCTGCTCTGGGGCTCCCGGGAAGCCGAGCGGGCTCGGGCGCAGGGACCGGCCCGGGGCGGCGGGGGCTCCGGGGAGCCCGCTGTTTGCTCCACGCTGTTTGATCACCGCGATCGGTGCACGCGGTTATTTTGGCTGCCAAGTTTCGCCCTCTTTCCCTCTGTCTCTCCCCCCAGTGCCTGTATGCCCTTATTAATATTGCTCGTCGCAGTAGGCTGACTTGAGTTGAATTTCCACATTCCTGAGCCCCAGCCGAGTCCTTACCTGTCGAACTACAAACTCTTTAAAGATCCTGTCTTTGCGGGATTTTTTATGCTTTTTTTTTTAATGATCAAGAATACTTAAGGTGAGTTGCAATCCAAAAACGCTCGCTCCCCACCTTGAAATCAATACGGGGAAGCCAAAGGGCAGCTCCCAAAGGCAGGAGAACGGGAGAATTCCCCAGAGAAGAGGCAGGCTGGAGCTCGGCCGGGGCAGCGGAGCGGGAGGGCAGCGAGGAGCGGCCCGGCCCGGCCCGGCCCTGCCCGCCGGGAGCCGCAGCCGCGGGCGCTGCTCCGCGCACGATGCGCGGCGGGAGCGGCCACGTCCCCGCTGTCAGCAGCGCCGGGAGGAGGGGGAGACCAGAGGGAGGGAATCTGCGGGAGGGAGCGCGCCAGAGCCGAGGATTAAGGTTAAACAGCGCGGGGAAGGAATTAAACTGGGCTCCTCGGCGGTGAGAAAGGAGCGGCAGGCCCTGCGCAGCCCACCAGGAGCTCTCAGCAAGGGCAGAGCTGTCCCGTTTTCAGGGTGCCGGCGAGACCCTGGAAAGAAGCCGGCTGCTTCCCGGAGGGTTCCCAGCGGGTTTCTCGGGAATCGCATCCCTTTGCGTTTGCTCATTTAGGTGTTTTTGGCACGGCTCTCGGCCCGCCCCTGCAGCCGCAGGTGCCGCCGCGGTGGCCGGCGGAGCGGGGCGCTGGCCCGCGGGGGATGCGCGGGTGCGGAAGGGGCACGGCCTGCGCGCTGCCCCTGCCCTGAGCCCGTGGGGAGCCCTTGTCTGCCCCTGGCTCGGCTGAGCCCGGGGATAGCCCCAAATCCTGCCTGCTGCAGACAGGTCCTTTCAGTGCTCTGACCTTTGCGGGGCCGGGAACCCGCGCCGCTCTTTGTGGTAGCGATGTCGGCTCTGTCCCCCTCTAGGCTCGGATTGCCGGGAGTGTAGATGTGTGGTGAATTTGTCGGGGCTGTGTATCCATAAATGAAGCGATGACAGGGTACCCAATCTACTTCAATAGCGTGAGGACTTTGTAGAGCACACCCTTCACACAGAGGCAGGCGAGCTCAAGGAAAACGCTTTGCAAAATGAGGGCAATGGTGCAGCTTTTGCTTTCCCTGGGGCTGAAGGGAACTGGGGATTGGGCAGTCTGAAAGGCAGATCTCTCTTCGAAATTGGTTTTGGCTGTTTTAGAAGGAGATTCAGAGCAAAAATCACAAGAATGCTGTCGCACTGAACCTGGAAGTGAAACTGAGCGGACATCAGGAACAGTAAAAGCCTTTGCGGAAACCCTATCAGATCCATCACCATGCCTGTAAGGCGATGAGGATACTTCACTTTCTCTGAACAATAGCAGAGAAATTTGCTCTGAGATCCAGGGCTACTTCTAGGCTAGGCATGTGGGATGCAATTATTTCCTCTTTCATCAGCCACTGGAACTACCATTTTGTTGAAACCATATCCTTTGGGTGTAATGATGCCTTTTCTGGTGAACTCTTTGCTTTGAAAAGGGGGAGGTGAAGGTGGATAAAAAGTCTTCCAGGGCATTCTGTTGATTTTCAGCGGGAAGGAGGAGAGAGCCGTCGTGTCAACCACTGCAAGAACGGGAGTCTTGGCAGGGTTGTTTGTTGTTTTGGTTTTTTTTTTTTTTTGTTTTTTTTTTTTTTTTGGTTTGGTTTGGTTTGGTTTGGTTTTTTTTTTGCTGCTGAGCACGTCTTCGTGTCTTAATAAAACGTGCTAAAAGCTCCATTTTCGGTGGCAAACATGACACCGATGGGAGAGAAAGTAACGCAATACAGAAGCTGTTGGACGGGCCGGGGTGATGCATGGCAGGATCCATAAAGAAGCCACTATCTCCTCCAGTTAGGAGGAGAGAGCAGGTTCCACTCAAGCAGTCCTTCCTCTAGGGGATCTTCCGTCGTTCCCGTTTCTATTTCCGGTACCCCAGATTGCTGGAGAAACAGGGATGAGGTGAAACATCCCTTAATATTTCTGTCGATGACGTTTCCAGGCACTGAACCATTAAGTATCTGCAGCCTTGCTGACTTCATGTAACCCCCCGCGATAGCAGGTCACATCAAATATTGACCTCAGGCAGGTTTGAAACAGAAATATTTCCTGCCAGGATCACAGAGCATTCGGATACTGCTTAATTCGGACACCGTTTTAATTATTAAGCACATCAGAAATTAAAAATTACAGCAGTAAAAATTTACAGTGCTCCAGATGCAAATAACAGCGGAAGCTCTGGGTATGAGTGATGTATCTTTTGGAAAGATGAAGTCGTGGGCAATACCCAGAATATGGGGGCAATCCCCACCCTTTTCCTCTTTATTCTGGAGGAAAAGAAAGGTGACAGCCGGGCAGCTCTAAAGGGAGCGGGGAAGATCCCCGTTTTCCAGCGGAGAGAGGGTCACTATGACATTAGAGGGATGCTGGCGGCGGGAGCTGCTGCTGCCCAAGGGAGCAGCGAAAGGTGTCGGCACCCCTTTGAGGGGAGGTAGGAGCGCTTCTTTCGTGCCCATCCGAGCCGAGGGCGCGCAGGGATGCGGACATCGGGGACCCCGGCCCGTTCTGGGAAGGGGTCCTGGGAAGGCCGGGGCTCTCCGCTTCCCGGGGCTGCCAGGGATGCTGCGGCGAAGAGCGTGAGAGCCGGTCCCGCTCGCCTCCCCCACGGCCAAGTTCGCCTTGCCTTTGCGACGTTTGCGGTAAAGGCCAACGAAATCCTGCTGCCCTCGGCATCGGCGGGGCTGTCCGGCCGCGGGGAGCCCGCCCGAGCCTGCCCTGTCCCCCCGGCCCTGGGCAGGCATTGACCGGAGCTCAGCCTCGACGGCGGCAGCACGTGGAGCGCCGGGAGCGGCGGCGAGGCCCCGGCAGGAGACCCCGGGATTCCCGCCCGGAGCGCCGCTGCCTGGCACCGTCCCGCAGGGGGGAACATCGCTCCCCGGCCCCTCCATGGACAGGTGTCGTTGTGCTGCCGCCACCCCATTCCCTGCTCTCCCATCGCCCCGACACCGCTCATTCTGGGACTCGTTGTTGCCTTCTTTCCCCCGGCACTGGGCTTGATGAGATACAACAAACGCCCGGTTCCGCCCAGAAAGGACCCGGTGTGTTCTTCACCTGGCGCATCTTCCCGGCTTCCGACGTGCCCTTCAGCCAGGCGCACCCCAGGCTTGGGGTAAAAAAGAATCCGCGGCTGGGAATAGATAGATAATAGGGGATTAAAAAACAACAACAATAAAGCAAATACTTTATTAGTGTCCGCCCGACTATAGTGTCGGCAACTATTTCAGTGTAATTCTGCCCCATTTTGTCCAAAATACAGCTGTTTCTGGGAAAAGGAGAGACAGATGCTGAAGTGCCCGTCTAAGATGTTGCCGACAATACCTCCTTTCCAGCGTGACGTTTTATTGAAGGGAATGTTTCCGTCTTCAATCAACAAAATGAGTGTGGTACTCGCTGCTATATGTATAGAAACCATTTGGATGGAATTTGCAACGTTATTCTCATCATCATCGTCATAATCTTCATCCTCCTCCTCATCATCATCATTCAGCATCAATAATTTTTGCCATAATAACCGGCCTGTGGTTTTAGAATAAAAATTAACTCCCGGAAAAGAAAACTGCACGGTTTGATTTCTTTATACGACTTTTCTTCCTCTACACAGCGCATCTGTGGATAAAGTCAGTTTCGACCTGAAAATGATGGAAATTGGCAAACCGTCTCCATTTCAGGTGGAGTGGGTCAAACTCTGCCAGCACCAGTCCGAAGTTTTCCAGTGCCAACTTTTATTTGCATTTTTACAGTTCGCTGTCCCTCTCCTTTCCCTCCCAGGCACATCTTTAAAAGCAGACTCACATTTAAAACACCTATCCGAGGCGGGACAAATGCTAGAAATAAAACATTCCAAGTGGCTTCTCGTTCTCCTGGTTTCACGCTCAGCAGAGTTGCCCCAGCCGCATGTCTAGCAGGGAAAAGGGCACTGAGGAGATATACATCTCTAACTCTATATATACACTTGTATGCACACTTAGAGAAGTATAAATACGTCCATTTTAGAATCTGAAATAATTATAAACAAGACGGTTCTGGGATGTAAATAATCGTTGAAAGGATTAAGCTTCGGTCTCTTGTAAATCGAGATCAGCGTTTCTCGAAAGGACATTGACTGCCCCAACGTCTGTGCTGAGCTTGCAGAAGAGTGGTTAAAGCAGCCAAACCCCGAGAAGATTTTTATCGCACATTGAGCGGCATACAACGTTTTTGCACCAGTTCTGCCATTCCCAGTCCATCTGAGGGCATATTTCGTTGTGTCGCTGGGACAGCTGCACCCATGTTCTGGGGCTGGTTAACTGGAGGAGGTGTTACCAGGGCGTTCGGTAACACCAAGACATCTCCTTCGGTCAATAGCCAATAAACCTGAGACGAACATTTACAGACCGAGGACACTTCGGAGCCTGGTTCTTGTTCGTTTCAGCTGCATTTCAGTTCAAGCGTCTTCTGTGGCCGCTTATTTTTCGGGGTTCGTTTTCAACGCCCAGCCCCGGTGTCCGCAGCGCACGTATTTCACCATCGCTCTCAGCACTTCCGAAATCAAGGACAGACACCCAACAATGCAGAGGAAAAGCGATGTCTCCTGCACGCCCGGGGCTGCTCAGGGCTCGGGCCCGCCGGAGCGGGAAGGGTCGAGCATCTCTTTGCCGCGGTGCCAAGGGGCAGGAACCGCTCGGCTCAGGGGGAAGGCGGGGGAGAGGCGACAAACCTGCCGGGAAGCGCCTCTCCGGACTGGCATCTTCTCGGAAACGAGAGAAGCAGAGGGAAGAGCGGAGAGGAAAGCTCTTCCCGCGGGGGAGGCGAGAGGTGTGGGGAGCCGGGAGCCGCCGGCAGCCGCCCCCCGCTCGCTCCCTACAGCGGCTGCTCCGCGCTGGTCCTTTCCCGAAACCCAGTCTCGCCAGGAAGCCGCGAGTGTGTGTGCATGTCTTTATTTCTCACTCAGCCAGGCTATGACTACATATATGTTCCCTTTTTTCTTGACGTTGCTCCTGAAATCGAAGCCTAATTTTTAACATCGGGGAGACGACAAGAGCCAAAGCCCCGCCGAGGCTGGAGGGAAGGCGGAACCCTTCGGTGGAACCGGGACAGCAATAAAGCAATTAGCCGAGAGTGGGGCTGGAGGCTCGTTCAGCCTCTCCCAGGGCGAGCTAAGGGTGCCACGGCAGAAGCAGGGAGCTCTCAGCCCACCGAGAGCCGCTGGGGGGGAATTAAAAATGCCCCACGGAGCGCGAAATGAGCCCTTGTCGGGCGAGGCGTACGGAGAGGGCTCAGCCAGGGAGCACGGATTCATTGCAGCCCCGGCTAGATCAGTGTCTTTCCATTGTCATCCTCCCCCTAGGAAAAAAAAAAAAAAAAAAAAAAAAAAAAAAAAAAAAAAAAGGAGAGGGAGAGAAAAAAGTAGGCGGATTGCAGTGACTGACTGCCCAATGGCAGCCCCGGGCCTCAGGAGAGTTACAGAGAGAGAGGGTGAGAGAGAGAGAGAGGCACTTTCTGCCATCCAAATCCCTTAAACCATCCTCATTCCGACACGAGAACCCACTGTAACAACTTCCAACCACTGAGACATGACAGGCAGGAGCCCAGAGGCAGCAGCAGCAGCGAGAGCAGCAACAGCAGCAGCACACACACTGCACAGGGACCAGCATTAGCACCAGGGGAATACTACACACAACAATACAAACAAACAAACAAACAAACAGACAAAGCCCCCCCAGGCCCAAGGGACTGGATTCCAACTCAGATTCAAGCCACAGCTGACACCAAAAAGGGTGGGGAATTACGACCGGGGGGGCCAGAAAGGAATAACCAAGGAAGCGAACTCAAGAGTGTAAACGGGATTCAGCCATGATCCTTTTTTCATCTCGCAGTGTGTTACTCTCAGTGTATTACCCTCAGATTTTCCTCATCCTTACCAGTGGGAGTTACCTGTAAGTGATCCAGATTTTTTTTTTTTTTTTCCAAATACTGTTTGCAATGCCCCCGCTAGCAGCTACCTAGGGGCAATGCGCAGAGCGAGCAGAGGGAGCCGGGAGAAGCCAGCACGGGCGGCAGCTCCGTGCGGTGCGTGGTGGTGAGGTGCGTGGTGGCGGTGGCGGCGGAGGAGGAGGAGGAGATGCCGCGCCGGTGGCGGTGCTGGCGCTGCTGGTCGGACCCCGCCGGGGGAAGGGACGCACCGCCAGGTAACTCCCGGGGCTGCCCCGCCGGCGAGGCCGGGGCCCGGCGTGCCCGCAGCGGGGGCGGCGCACCTGGGAGGGCGGCGGGGCAACGGGACGCGGAGCGGCCGGCGTCTCCCCTGGGGACTCCGACCCCGACTCCTCCTCCCGCCAAACCGGAGATGGGCATCGCTTCGCGCCCGCCGGGGGAAGGCTGTTCGTGCGCGGAGGTCCCGGGGAGCGCGGGGCTGCCGCAGCCGTGCCCTGCTCGCCGGCCGGCTGCTTTCGCTCCGGAGGGTTCTCCAGCGCCGCAGTTAGAGCTGGCTCCAGGACTTTTTCCTTGTGAGGAAGGGGGTGGAGGTAGGGGTGGGGGAAATGAGAGTCGGTGGGTGGGACTGCGAGGAATTTCGGTCTCTTTTTTTAATATCTATATCTGTATCTATCGTTGCGGGGGATAAGAAGCGGCTGGGCTAGTCCGTGAGGGCTGCGCAGAGAGTGTCCGCCGCCGTTCAGCTGCAGGTCCCCGGCAGGTCTCAGTGCCTCCGGGGCAGGTTGGCGGGGGTGCTGGGCCGGGGTCCCGTCCGGGAGCGCAGCCGGAGCCCGGAGGGGCTGCCGGGGACCCGCCAAGGGCTTCTGTTCTCCTGCGCTCCGGAGCAGAGCCGCGCGGAGAGGAGGGCGCTGCGGCGGCAGGTACCCGGCGGAGGGAGCCGCTGTGAAATCGGGGAGCCTTCTCTCTCCCTCCCTCCCTTGGGCATCCCCCCAGCCCCGGGGCAAGAGTGCCGGGACCCGGGGGTCGTGCTCGGGGGCGCTCCGGGGCGGTTCGGAGCCTGCCCGAGCTGCCGCGGCTGCGGCACAGGGGTGCACCCCGCTCGGGGATGGGGAACCCCGGCCCGGCATCCCCGGCCCCGCGTTTATCTCGGATTTCCCTGCTCTCCTACCCTCAAGCCGACCTCAGATTTTGTGCCCCGAAGGATGCGATTTTGAGGTTCTATCCCCAAACTGTACGTGGATTTATATATATTTGGGATTTTTTTCCTCTGTATGTGCGCACAGAAGCACATGCATATGAACAAGCACGTGTGCGTGTGTTCCTCCCTGTGTGTGTCCATCTGCTTTCTGTGGGCTGTGGAAAAAAACATATCCCACTGCTGTGGGAGAAAAGTAGGAATAAACACGCCCATAAAAAGAAACTAAAAGCCTATTTCTACATTCTTAATTCTTAATGAAATGCACATGTCTTGGCCACCGATTTTTAAAAGCGCTTAGAGTTATGGAAGCACGTTAGATTGATTCAACCAGAGCTGCCTGGTTCTGTTCACAGGAGGGAAATGTCTGCTGCGTAGGTGACCGATGGCTTGTAAAAAAGCTTGCCGTGCTATCTTTGGTTGGTTGGGGTTTTTTTTGTGGTTATTATTTTTTTTATACAGGAGGAAGGAGTCGTAATAAATAAATAAATACACCCTTTTAATATAAGCGTAGCCATATTTTTCTCAAAACCGTAGGAAATTACTATCCTACAAAGTTTTCCTTCTATAAATAGTTCAAATCTTAAAACAAAAGTTTGCAACCACACACCAGATGCTGGGATGCTGGCGGTTTCCCTTGCTGTGTGACATAATTATAAGGTCCGAAAGCAAAAGCTATAGAAGTATAATAATAATACTAAGGCGACTGCTGAGGGGAAATACAAGGGAAGCAATGCCTGCTTTATTTAAAGCCAACTGCTTGTGGATCTTTTGAGCGCTGCCCCGCGACAATGAGAAGTTGTGGTGGATAAATAATGCTCTCTCGCCTTTCCCTGGGCCGTCCCCGGTTCATCCCCTCCGCGGCAGGTCACGGGGAGCTGGACCCGCGGGGCTGGAGCCGAGGTGGCTATTGCAGCCCAGCAGAGCAGAAGCGAAAGGGATCAGGAGGTGAAACGCAACAAAGCGGAGCCCCCAAAGCGACGCCCACCTCCCTCCATCCATCACTCCGGAGGGACGGAGCCGGCTGCTTTCCCGGGGGGAAAACAGCGTGCGCCGCTGGGATCAGGGTGCCCGGGACCCGACCCCCCCTCTGCTTCTCCTCCGTGACACCCCTGGCACCAGCAACACTTGCTCCTTTTCCAGAGTGTCCCCTCATCCCTCCCAGAGAGCGGGGACAGGCGGGAGAGCCGCGGTGCTGCCTCACTCCCTGTACGAAGTGAAAAGAAAGAGGAGTTATTGCAGTGCTTAATGGAGAGTAGCTACTTGCGGTGTTTGTCTGGTGGGGAAATATACTTCTCTGGCTTACTAATGGTAGCTTTTGAAGATTAAAGCATAGTAGAGTCTTGTTGGAGCATTATCTGCTGGTGTCTCTGCTACCCTCGCTCTCCGGAGCGGAGGATGCTTCCCAAGCTGCTGTTTGGTGAGCTCTCAGGGATTGCCAATGGTTATGTTAATTTTCCCCGAGATCTCCATCATCTTTTAGCTGTGGGAACGACTCCTTGGCTTCTGCATTTCTGCTCCTTCAGGGACAGAGGGGGTGAGTTTCAGCGGGCAAGCAAGTGGAGTGCGGAGTGTGCGTGCTCCGTCTCTCTTGGTGCAGGGAATGCAGGCCGGGGGAGATGGGATAATGCCCGGTTATTCTGTGAGAAAACTCGTCAAGCAAAAATCCTATCAGATTTTTCTGAATGGAAAAGGCAATGGTGAAATGAAATGAAATGGGCACCACGCCTCAGGTTTTTTTTGTGCAATAGCTGGAAAGGAGGTTAAGTTATGGTCAGCTACATCCAAACTTAATTTAAAATCCGATTCCTTTATAAAATTGATTTCTGTATTGTAAGTGTGCTATCTGATAAAGTCATCTTCTTCAGTGTGCTTGCCTGGTAACCTCTGGCCTGATGAGGCACTGTGAACATTTTTACAGCCAGAAGAAATTAGTGTCTGCCTCTCTGAAAAAGAAAACTGAGGGTGGCTCCAATAGCAGATGCATTTTAATGCTGGACGTATTTTGGTAATCCAATGAAATATTTAAAGTATAAAGCTGCCATTAAATAATGTCAGTGTAATTAGCATAAATGTCTAAATGCCAGGATTGTGCAGAACACTGGCACTGTTTCTTGCAGTGCATGTGAGAGTGTGCAAGTGTCTGTACACATTCACATATTCAGCTGCTTCTAAAGATGGTGCTCGTTGGTTTTCCATTGGTGCTCCCCTTTCACTGTTCATCTTATTTAGTGCAGGATGCATTCACCAGCAACATGAGAGACAGTTCTGAAAAAGCTTATTTGGGGATTATCTGCTGCCACATAGATACAGTTAATTCAGTTATTTGCTATGAAGTGATTTGGAACAACTCTTAAGAGAGTGTGTGTGTATGTAGTAATAGCAGCACAAATGTTCAAAGCAGATACATTTTATATTGGTGAGTAGCTATCACTGCTTGGTTAGGAAATGTAGAGGAAGTAAAATCCTCTGCATGTTTTGTGTTTGTTCTGCTGGTGCTTCCACATCCTTACAATTCCATATCCTTAACAACAGGGCTCCTCAGCACTTGTGGGAAGCAGATTAGAAGGGATGCAGATTGTTCATATGCCTACAGGAAAGTGGTCATGCCTAATCCCTAAAGATTAGGACTGCTGGAGAGAGTCCCTGGAGTTTGCTTCTTAATCCATCAGTGCTGGAGGGAGCTGCACATGCAGAGAAAAACCCAGCTGCTCTAGGAGGCAGAGCCTTCAAGGGCATAGTGGGCACAGCTTCATAGCAATGCCAGCCAGCCTGACTGATGCTCCCCCTTTAGCTGGTGCAGTCAGAGTTACACAGGCTGGCCCACTCTTCCCATCCTGGTTAGAGCAGGGCAGGATCAAATTCTGTGATTAAGCTGCCCGTTGTGGGGATGGGGTTGTCTCTGGCTCAGTCACTGAGCTGCAGCGTAAATCATTTCCCTGCTTTTGCACCTTGTTCATTTTATAACTGAGACTTCAGGGGAAGCTTGCTCTCTCAGCCTCTAGTTATGCAGTGTACAATGCCCAAAGAGAGCTCTGCTGTTATATTCTCCTTTTATGTGATACTGTAATAATGATTGTCTGTAAGAGGATTTGTAATAGGACTTCCTTCCACTTTACCATCCCTCAAAGATGTGTTTGCATATAGACAGAACAGGTCAATCTTCAAAGAGTATCAAGTATTTTCAGGCTCATCTAAAGCTAATGCTTTTGCTCAGCAGAAAAGAGAAAGATAAAGGATATTTTTATGCTGGACTGCCATAAGCTTGGCTTATGTGCCTGGCACAGGAAATTTCCATGTATTGAAGCAGCTACACAAAGATGGGAGAATGATTGTGATATGATTTCTTGGTAGCTCTAGGAGGCAAAGTCCAGCATTTCACTGTGAGACCCAGAATAAAATTCCCTGTCTAAAATCAGAGAGCCTGGTGAATCTGGGACTGGCCACTCCTTTCCTGCCAAGGTCTAGATCTAGCACTGAAGTCCTGAATATCCTTGAATCCAAATGCATTTGGATGAAAAAAACTCTCTCAATCCTTTGCAACAGTCAGTTCCAGGAATCAGATGTTTAATACACCTTGAAGTTGCAAGAAAAATAATTACTTTAGAAATTATAAGGAAAAGTGGCAGCATCCAGAATGTGTAGGATGACAGCATGGAATTACTACATATGTTATATTACTAACATAGAATAAAAAGTGGGTAAAAAGCAATATGAAATGTTCAGATGAATAGGTAAGGATGAATACAGATTTAATGCATATTAAACACCCAACAAGGCTAATCCCTCAGAAGAGAGTCTTTCAAATAAGGTGTTAAAGAGCTAAACAAAATGAGCAGCAATTATACAGTTAGACTGACAAAACCCTTTTTTTGCAATGGGAAAAGCACCTTGTATACCTGGCAGTGTGGCATGCTGAGGGTAGAATGGTGGCATCCACTTTGTCAGTGCTTGGGATTGTGCAATTTGGGCTGAAATGCAGTGAGAGAGCCCCCTGACCCCAAAATACAGTTTGACCCTCTAGTCCTCCCAAGTTACCCCAAGCAACAAAAACCTAGGACCAGCTGTAGATCAAAGGAGTTCTACAGGTATGCTGACACGAAGAGTTACAGAATTGGTTAATGTTGCAAGCCAAGTTTCTTCAGCCCACAACTTTTGCATATTGCTCTACCCTCAGTGGACTCTCACCAGTGCCTTTCATGGCTGCTGGCAAAGCATGTCTGCCTGTTAATTACCTGAGAGATGAATTTTTGCAATACAGGTTCACCTGTCTGTTTGGTTCTTCTCATTATTTTTGCTCTTTCCCCCTTGATGCTCCACTGGCTTTCTGTAGAGCATCTCTCCAACCTCCCCCAGGTATGGAACTTGCATAGTGGTACAGTAAAACTTTGTGTGGAAGGGGTCTATGGGAGTCAGACAGGCCTCTCTCAGTGAGAACCATGACAGAAAAGCAAAATCTCCATGACTTTTTTATTCTGGAATTGTGCCATGCACATGTGAACACCCTGTCAATGAGCTGAAGAAACTTGCCACCAAAAGCTTCAGGTTTACAAGCCCAGAATTATGCAGGAGGATAAGAAAAGTCCAGGAGTGTAGGCACAGTAGTATTCTGGAAAAAAAGCCAAGGAATTGGCTTCTGGAGAATGTATTTCAGCCTTTTAAGGGTTGTTAGAACCCTCTCCTCTTTTGCCATCCTTTCAATCCTCCCCCGAATGTAGAAAGATTTATTTTCTCTCCATTGTGGATAGCTGCATAGGACTTGCTGTTAACTTCTTGCTAAGACAATTCCTATGTATTTGCATTTGCTACAATACATGCCTAAGGAACATAGCAAATTCTACATTAGTAGAAATGGAAAAAAATTCTAGATACAGAGACTTAAACATTTGAGCAGTAGGTTTTTCTGTCCCTATGCATTTCTGTGATTTCTCCCTTCTGTTACTGCCAAAATGTTTTTAGAACAAACCTTTAGATAACAAACTGAGTTTTTTTCCTATGCTTCCCTCTTGGGCTTTCTTTCTAAAAGTCAGTTTTCTGGATGGAGCTGAAAGTTTGCTGCCTTATTCAGTTCTAATAGAGTATGGGCAGTTTTACTGAACTTAAGGCCAAATAGTTGCTCTCATCATAAAAACATATTTATTCCACTGGATCTGATAATAAGATGATTATCACCTACTAATTATTTTTCAGCAAATCATATCTCCTCTAGAAAATCTCAAGACAGAGTAAATCAGAGAGTTATTGTATCTTTCCTTTCTGGAAATAATTTTAATAGCGCATACAGTTTGTACCCGTATCACTGTTACAGTTTTGAACATTTATTTTTGTTTCAGCCTATGCCTGTGGATCAGATTTCCCTTGAAAAAGGATAAACTTCGTGTTTATGCAAAAATCCCACTTAATCATCGTGGTGACAGTCTTTGTTCCAGCTCTTTGTCCAAGGGTCAGATTTCACCCTGAGTTCCTAATAAGGAGAAAAAAGACATCCAGTGGTAAGGCAAGTGTGCAAGTGAGGGAAAAAATGAGGGTTAGGAGTTTGATAAGTGGCAGAAGAATTTCCCCTGTGTAGTGGCACCAGGTCCACTGGTCCCTGCACATCCCAAAGGTTTTATCTGAGGTAGGGCCACACTGTTACAGGCAGTGACACCACTTCCAAAGCTGGTGGAACTGTATGGACTTTACTGGCAGATTTGTGATGCTAAAAGTAATGCTGGTGAGCTGGGTCTCCACCAGCAGGTACTTGGAATGCACAGCAAAGGTATTCAAAATAATTTCTTTCTGGATGGCCATCACTGTGTAGAATTTTGGGAAGATCTTACCTTTTGTCTTTTAAGCTTTATGGGCCTAAAGCTTCTCTGCCCTGAGGCCATATCCACAGCTCAGCAAGCTAATAAAGCAGGAGTGACTCTGCTGCAGTCAAGGGAATGACTCCAGTGCAATCAAAAAGAGTACCAAACAGAAAGTCAGCACCAGCCTTGTCCTTACAGTATCCATTTGAATTTGGCCTTGACCCAGGCTGCTGTTTTATGCAATTTGTAGGGAATCTGGCCATGGTTAGCAAGAACATACAGTGAAGACAATATTAGTAGGAGGCCATGCCAGACAAACCCCAAAATCAGTTCCATGGGCCACTGAAAGAATTATGGCCTTTGGAATCAGCAAGACCAGACATAAATCCAAAACCTTATTTAATTTTTTGAGGAGAGAAATAAATTAAATGCCTTGAAGCATTTGCTGTTGCATGTGAAGTATTGCAGAGAAGCCCAAAGCTGGAAGTAAGCATGAGCTAGAAAGATATAAACCACTGTCTGCATGCAGGCAGGACATGAGAAATGTTTTGACTTGTATCCAATTAAAAATTTTGAAGTGCTGCAACACTGGGACCGGATGTAATACGCACCTTACTAGTCTGGTTGAAGTGAGACATAATTATCAAATGTGACTACTATTTAATAATGATTTCTTTCATCAGGGGTTGTAAGTGAATTAATCCTACCAGTATGCAAGTGAATTGGGCAAGGATCATTTCCCTCACTCCTGGGGCAGAGTGCAGCAGTTGCAGCACCCAGAAGAGCCGTACGGACATGCAGGGCCAGCACCAGTCCTGGCATTCCTGGCAGCTAGGCAGGAAAGCATCTGAAAAAGCCCAAGCACATCTTTGATTGATCTGGACCCCGGCCAGGGCCAGTCCCTCTAAACACTGCACTTTCCCATGGTGGGTTTTGCTCTGAGATGAAGATAGGAGCGGTCCGAGAGTGAGCCGATGTCTGAGATGCTGAATAGCAGTATCGTGACTGCTGCCTGCCTCAGTTTCCCACAGCTTTAATAGGGCAATAACAGCACTGGCAAGGCTTGAAAGTAGGGGAGGGGCAGGAGAGCAAGAGCTGCCGCAGCAGTTTGGAAAGAGAAAACACAGCGTAAGTGCTGCGTCATGACTTTCAGTGACTCTCTCTCTGACCACAAGCACAAAGGCGATGCTGCTGCACTCACCGAAACGCGGCGTCACCATCGCCCTCTTCACCACCAGCATGGCCTTGGGGAGAGCTCAGGGCTGCTCACCAAAGTCAGGAGCATCACTTCTGACAGCGCCTCCTCCTTCCAGACAGCCACTGTGGGCAGCATGGAGCAAGCCCTGGCCTCGGAGAGCTGCTGGCCTCGGGGCTGGAGTGCTGGGCACAGACAGGACACGGTTAAGGGAGTGCTGAGGTGAATGGCTGCATCTCTCATGACTCCTTTGGCTGCTGGCCAGGGAGCCATGTGACTCCTTGGTCAAAAGAGTCCTCTCAACCATGGGACACTTTTTTTCCCCCTCTGGTTGTACCTTTTCTTTTCTGAAGTTAAAAAGAAAACAAAACGTACCCACAAAACTTTCCACATTAAAGTTATATTGTAGTCCGGTGACTCAGGGTGAGAAATTCAAGGGGAATGAAGAGGAAGGGAAGCATTCCTGAATCAGATCTGTTGTGCTGGGCCTTAAAGAAGAAGATGATTTTGCTGGATGGAGAACAGCTCTGCTGCAGCACAGTGAGCAAGAAGTAAAGGATGAGACTTAAATCCCTTCCCTGCTGCTGTGGACTGCTGCTAAAGCTCCCAGGGTAGCTTCAAACCCAGTGGACTTTGACGCTATCAAGAGGGCTGAGGGTGGAAGCACAAATAAATATGGCTTCTGATTCACAGAGAATTCCTTTTTCTCCACTCCCATGGCCTAAAGGGTATATCAACTAGCTTAACAGTTTTTGGTTAGCTTTTTTTCATTGGCACTGCCCACAATAATTAGACTGGCACATCCCTAGTAGACTCCCTGGAGTCTTTTGTTCCTCTGCCTGCTCTGTCTCTGGGGAGCTCTGCCCAGGGTAGGTGCTCCTGAGGGGAGAGATGAGGTCAGGTTATTGTTGTTAATGTCACTCTGGTTATGTTGTAAAAGATGTATCAAAGAGGAAGTTCTTGCACTATGACCTACAGGTCATCAGGCTCTGGATTAGGCTAATCTCTAAAAATTTGTCCCCTAGACAGATCCTTTCGACCGAGAGTAACTTACCTCTAGGCACAGAGCTTTGTAATGTGGTTTGTGATCTCCATTGTTCCAGAGAAGCTCTGCAGCTGAGGCAGAGGCTTGTTCTGCCTTCTCTTACTAGGCCATGATCCACTAATTGTTGTGTTGAGGTCAGGTTTGACACCTTGAACTGAGGATGAAAGAGAGCAGGGGAGGTGAGAAGGCCTTGCATGCAGAGGTGATGTGTGTGGCATAGCCTCACCTGGACACTGACTTTGAACTCAGCATGCTGTATTCATGGTCAGAGCACTTTGGAAGTCATTAAGTCTACACCTCACTGTGGCTTTGTGCTCTCTTTGGAGAAAAAGGGCAAAACATTTTGAAAATTCACAGCCAATAATTTTTCCAGGCTTGTCTGTCTCTTTGGGACTCTTGTAGGCTGAACTGAGTGGTTGGAAAAGCTGTGGATGGAGAGCTGCAAGTTCAGGGATGTCCATTAACCAGCAACACGGAATGCAAGCTGTGCCAAGGGTGTGGAGGTGCAGGACAGGATTCAGAAACAACAGCTTGCTCCTTTGTTTGTAACCCCCAAATGCTGGCACGCTTCAGAGCAGAGCCAGGGTCTCCCCTTGGTGTAAATACTCACTTTTAAGGAATGCACTTGAAACAAGGATGTGTGCCTGGCCCTGTATGCTCCTCTCCTTTCCCCACCCCAGTTATGCAGTGTGCCAAAGCCAGTTCCTCAGCAACAAGACTTGGCAGGTGGCACCTGATGAGATAATTGTGCCCCTGGGACATTCGGAGTCATGAGATGCAGCCAGGTGCTCCTGATCCTTCCATGGGTGTGATTTTCTGTGGTAACCACACCCTCAAGTGCTGTCCTACTGCAATTAGGAAATTTGTTCAGTTTGGGTCAAGTGCTTCTATTAGGGTGCTCTTCACACCTAACATGTGTTGGCATGGAGAAACGTGTGGATGTCCAGGGTCAGGAGCATAAGGCTGAGGGATGTTCTTCCAATGAACAGGGAAGAAATCCTACTTCTCACCACTTTGATCTCGCTTATGTCCAAATCTGGACCTTCCCTTCATGAAGAGCCACTAATCCGAGCATTGATTCAGGTGCAAATAACGAAATGGCTCCTTTGGACAAGATGCTGCTCCATTTCGTGTGCAACAGATGAGGAATGTTTTAAGAGTTTGCCACTTTTGCTTCCTGGGATTTCCATTTTGCAAGAAGTTCTTTTAAATCTTAGACATATGAGGGCCATGCAGCAGGACAGACCAAATGACAGTTCCCTTTTTGTAATTTGAAAGTGCCTTGCTGTCCCAGGCTGGCTTGCCTTGCTGTCTTACTCCTGGTGTGGACGCTAGAGGTTGAATCAGTCACAGCTTCTTATTAAAGACTTGGTGTAGCAAAGCCCAACAGAAAATGAAGTGCTCTGGCTGTCATGGAGGTGAATAGGAAAGGGGGGTCTCCAGTGAATTGCAGTGTTCCTTCTCTGTGTCTTTCCTTGGGCAGCGCTGTCACTGCTTGCCATGTTTGCTGCAGTGCTGTAGGAGGCAAGAAATGAGACAGCCAAGAAGTGGCTTGAGGTGCTGCCAAGTCTTGCTCCAGCTTTGGGGAAACCTTTCCTGACAGTGCACAGAAAAGTTCTTCCAGCACTGCCTGCCTGGCCTGCAAGCAGGGGAGGATGGCTCTGTGCCTTCATGCAGGGAAGCACATGCAAGGCTTCTGCTATTTGCCCTTCTCACTGCATCTGGGTACTGCCTAAAGTTGAAGTTTAAACTTTGGTTCCACACAAACATCGCCTGAATAACTTCAGGATTTAGGTCAAAGTATTTTGTTAGGACAGTGCTGTTTTTTGGAAAGAGAGGCTGGTGCATTTTACCTCTCTAAAATTGAAACCCTCTTTCAGCACTAATCAAAATCCCGCTTTTCTTTGTTATGCCAAGATAGGATTTTTTGAGGTGTATCAGATTTTTTTTACATGATAGTTGCCATTGTATACCTAATTAGAAATCAGCTTTAGCTTTCTGACAATAGCTGGCACAGATTATGTAAACTGTAAGACATCTTGTGAGATAATTAAAGCGTTGACTGAAAACACAGCACAGCAAAAGGAATGTTTCTTGAAGTGAAGCCACTTTACAGGTTGGCTGTGTGTGTTTTGTTAAATGCAGCCCAGGCATAACTACCCTGACTTGGATGAATAGCCCAGAAATTGGCACCTTATTTTTTAGGAAAAAATATTGAAATTCTCTCAGTTTCTAACTCTTTTAAAAATTAAACAGATGTGTATGAACATACTGCTTGTGAAGGGTGCCTGAAGCACAGCCCTGGAAAATGAATTCCTCTTCTTACCCACAAAACCAGGACAGCACAAGCAGAGGGTGTGTGAGCTTCCCCACTCCACCCCATGCTCATGTCTCATCCATGACCTAGAGGGGCAACCTCTAGCTAGGCACAGGCGGGTGGCTCAGTCTCTGTTCTCATTTAATCCTGGGCCAACCTGCCAAGGCTGCTGGAGAGGGTGCCAATTGTGGTGGTGGTTTCTGTGATGTGGAGAGCCATCCACTGGGAACTGGATTAAGACCATCAACTCCTTTCAAATACTCTAGGCCACAAAGCTCCTGCCAACCAGTAACCATTTTTTTGGTCACTACTGACTTGGGTCATGTTTGGATCAGCGATGAAAGGCTCCATAGCCCAGTACCAAGCCCCTGAGCCATACAGTTTCCCGAAATAATTTTTTTAAAGAAGGAAAACATTATTTTTTGTCCTAGGTTCTACTTTGATCTGCTGATGTTTAATGTGCATATTGGCACTTTAGGACACATAATTTTCATTACTTGATTGTAGAGGGCTCAGATGATGGGAAGCATTTTGGAAGATGGCAGGTGGCAGACCCATGTGGTGTGATCTAAAATAAGCTCTCAGAGATAGTGGTTACACACTGGCACCCCAGCTTACATTATATTTTGACCTAAAATTGATTTTACACCTTGAAATTTATCTCATTATCCCTCAGGAGAAAAATTGCCATTAAAATTGGAGATCAGATTCTCTGTTGCTCTTGTTCTTTCAGAGCTACCTAGTTGTGTGTCAGATCTGGTAGCATTTCCAGCAGCTGTTCCTATTGTCAGTGGCCCCTGTTGGTCTCTGTGCATGCCCTCTAGTGCTCTGAGTTGTTGGGAGGTGATTTATTTCTCAGAGATAAAGACTAAATCTTTTTGCTGAATGCTAAAAAATCCAAGGTTTCTATTGGATTGCATGGCCCAGCTGGGCACAGAAATGGAGCAAAGTTCCAGCTTTACCCCCAAAGCATAAGTTCCTCTCTTCAGCACACCTGAGAGAGGAATTAGGGCCAGCTGAAATAATTTTGTTGGCAATAAATTACATTGCTTCCTGGGGCAGTAGCTCCTGCCCAGAAGAGACCCAGCCCCAGAGAGCTCTGAAAGTGAGCAGCACATTTTCAGCATGCCAAGTGAAATGTTCTGGCCTTTCTCAGGTAATGTATAACCATGCAGCGCTGCCACCATCCCTCCCTTGAGCTGAAGCAATTCCTGAAGGGTAACTGGGTTTGTTTTTCTGGGGGTAATTTCCATTGAAGCTGGCAGGAGGGCACTGCTTTGATTGCTTGAGTTCCTTGGAACAGTGAGTCACCTGTCTCTTCTCTGTTACACATGGAGGTGACGCTGCTGGGATAACAAAGGAGTGGCTGTAAAGATGATAGAGAATTCTGAGCAAAATCCATTTGCAGCTGTGGGTATTCAGAAGAAACAAATAGAGGAAAAAATGGTATTTATTGCTGGTATTGTGAGGCTGTGGTAGAACCTGCTTTCTCACACACAGGTGAAGTGTCAGAGGCATCTTACCTGTGGTTTATTAATCTTGGACTGTGAAGCATGTATCTTGGATTTCCTTTTATTTTGTTAAAAAGAAAATGAAAATATTTTATGCATCCGTCTGCTGTGAAAACTTATACCTGTTAAGAGAAATAGAGGAAGATAAAGAGTATTGAAGAAATTGTGCTTGAAAGATTATATATAGCCACATAGATACATATAGAAATAATAATTCTTTATTTTTTTAAATAAGTGTGTATCTTATTAAGAAGTTTCTCTGCTTATTTGGAGCCCTTTATTTATAATTTATCTTTCCAGAGTAGAAGCTTCCCTTTTAGTGACAACTGAGGCTTAAGTTCATGGAGAGCTGGAAGCATACAGGCTTTGGAGAGTTTGCAGTTACATCACATATTTAAACAGACCATGTCACACATGTGGAAAACAGGATATACCCAGTGCCCAGCACCCTTTATGTTCCCTCAGTAGAAAGGGATTCTAAGACATGCTTAACTCTTTCCTGAAACAAGCTCTAAATTTGAGCGGCCTCTCAATTTTACTTTTTCCCTTCTAAACCCATGAAAAGAGAACTGAAAATGAACTTTGTCAGAGAAATCTCAGTTTGGGACATATAAGTTTATGTAAATAAGTCAGATTTTTTTTTTTCTGTAAGCTTGTTGGCTGTGAGTGGAGACCAAGCTAGGAGTTTTGAGGTGAGAGGTGATGAGGAGTGGTGGTGGCATGGGAGGGACAGCCAGGGAAAAGTCTGTGTGTTCCCCAGGGAGAAAGGAATGGAGAGAAGGGTGGGGTGGAAAAACCCATCTGGAAGGAGACTAACAACAGAAAGGAAGAAAGTAAGAAGTCCATGGAGCCTGGAAAAGGTGGATCTGGAGGATGAAAGAGGCTTTTGGACAGCTTCCAGAGAGGGAGCCAGTTCTTGGGAGGTTCAGCATTTGGCTAAGCCATTGCCCAACCTGTCCTGTGGGTCCAAGTCATGACCCCATCAGCTGCCCTGAGATTTAACCACCTCACAGCAGCTTTATTGCCCCTGAGCATGAGGATCATATCCTGGAACCAGAGTGCAGGTGGGGCACTGGGGATTGTGCTCGGGAGGGGTGAGCAGAGTGGCTCAGGAAACCAAGCTCAGCCCAGAGACACCCACGGTGCTGCTGTGGCTTGTTTGTCCCCAGACAGGATGTGAGTGACCATTGCTGGCCAGGGAGAGAGCACAGACAGAGTGCAGGTCACAGCTGGCTGGTTTCAGCTCGATCAGAGCACGATCCCCTTTTTCAGGGGAGAAGTACAGGAGAGGGAATGTAAGAGAGGAGCCAAAGCACAGTTTACATCAATAAGAGAATTTGGTATTTGAAGAAGACTTTATGCATGGCTGCTCCACATAAGTTGTGCTCAGCTCTCCAGCTGCAGGATTTTGGGGTCTCTTGGATTGTCCTAAGGACGGTTTTGCAATTAAACATTTGAGAAACATAATAAGGCCTTTACATGGGTGCACTTTTAAACTTAGAGATTCAGAAATGCTCTAACACTGATGGTCAAAAGAGATGTGGAATAAGGGCTGTCTTCACAGTTTGGTTTTTTTTTGGGTTTTTTTTCTTTTTGGGTAAAAATACTATTTGACCTGAGAGTCTGCAGCTGCAGTGTGTACTGGGAACACAAATCCTTGGTGTGACACTGGTGTGTGAGGTGGAACTCACACAGTCACTGTGTGTGGATGCTCAGCTTTGCCTTCCTCTAGAGCATGAATTAATTTCAAAAGCCAGCTTTCAGGGAGTATAGCATTGCTTGTGTGCAGCCAAACCATAAGGGATTTTTTTTCCCCCCCAAATTAAATTCAGCTCTTTCCTTGCCATCTTTAGAACTATTTTCAATATTTCAGCTGACTGGGATCCAGTTTTTAAAAATATATATATGAGCCTTTGCTTGGCACAGAATAGAGACCTTGGATTTTATAGCATTCATGCACTACAAGGATCTAGTTTATTACTTAGTAAAGTGTTTTTGGGACATATCTTTTTATGTAAAACTAAGTTCAGAACAATTCATATTACACATCTCTCTTCTCTGCTGTTTTCTTCATGGATACAAATATTTATAAAATATTTATAAGGTGTAGAAAAACTCCAGAGAAGGTCTGACTGAGTGGTTTTGAGGTAATCCTTTTAGCTTTTCTTAGAATCCTCTATTCAAAGTTACACACCATTTTAGTTGAAATTGGTGCCTCATCCATACCTATATGATTTTGGTGTGTGTCCAAGCCTGATCCTCAGGGTTTCACTCAGCAGTTTTCTCCAAGGGGCATGTATGTGCAAACCTGAGACCAGGCAAATGTTAACATCAGGCGGCTGTTGAATTTCATCCTTCTCAGTAACTCCTTGAGATGAAGATTGGTATCTGAAGTTATCTTATCAAGGCTTGTCTCAGTGCAGCTATGCCGTTTCAGTCTTCCATACAGTCAGAGAGTTGTATTTTCTTTTTCTCCCCCTCCTGTCTTCCCTCTATTGTTGTTTCTAAAATAAAATGCTTAAGGAAGGAGATAACTGACAGAGAAACACATGAAACTCCAAGGAGGCTCAGAAACCACCTCTGATTCCCTTTGGTGTGTCCTTCTATTTAGAATAAACCTCAAGTCAGTCACTTTCCTGAAGATGTGAACCCCAAAATACACTTCCAAGGGACCAGGAAGCACCTGGCAAATACCTGGAGAGAGATTTACTCCCATGTTCAGACACATGCAGGCACACACGTGCAGCTGCCCAGGCAGAAGAGCGAATGCTGGCTCCAGTGTTTCCAAGTTGAGAACACATATCTGGGCAAGCATAGGTTATTATAACTCTGGACAGCAAACCACAAAGGCATTCAAAGAATCACCACCACAACATTTTGCAGAATATTATTACAACTGTCACTAGGAGTTCTCTCAGAAATCTGGAAATTGCAAAGGACAAAAATTTAACCACTGAGGAGCAGGGAATTCTCAAAAATTATCTGGCAGTATGCTGGCATGTTTGACCAGACAGAAAGGTGCTAGACTGTGCTGCTATGATCCTGGAGTGTAAAGAGGGAAAGTAATGTCAGAATGATACTCATGTGCCCCTCTTCCTTCAAGATCCTAATGCATTATCCTTAGTGTTTTCTTGCTCTCCTCCTCTATATTGCACCACCTCAAGCTGGACTGGCTCCAAGGACTAACTTAAATACTCTTCAAAATCTCACATCTCATTAGAGCTGAGATTTTGGAAACAAGTTTGAGTTTTAAGAGAGAGAAAGTAAATGGAGCTGTTCCCATATAACCTATGCCAGCAAAATACATCACATCAGGATTGCATTTAAATTATATCTGGTTGAGCATGACCTCTTGACTGTTAAAAGCCTTATTTTGTGCTTTTGTATGTTCTGATAAGATGCATGGCATTTTGTGTTGCTCCAAATCTTAATTTTACAAGATGAATCCTTTCCCCTTGTTTCCTTGATGCAAGAGCCTATCAGAAGAGAAGTAGGGAGTTGGACACAAGGATCAGAAAGCTGGCACCTTTGAAACTTGGAAAGTTTGCACAGGAAGAGGTTTTGGTAGTTTGAGCCCTTGGGATATCTTTTAGACAGGAGGTGGAGTAGGGCTGTGTGCAAAGATGCAGAGCTTGAATTCCTTCCTTAAATCCCACATCAACAATGACTGAGGAATCTTCTTCATGCTGCATCCTTTTGAGATGCTACTTCAACCCAAAGTGATCCATGAGCACATTGCCTAAAAGCTTTTGGTTGCATTACTGGGAGTGAAATGATTAAGCACACTCATCACCATTTCTGCCAGTTTTCAGGAAAAGCAGATTTGTGATGTTTCTCTTGGACTTAAGGTTTCAGGCTTCTTGTGGAAGCACTCGCGGCCAAAGCGGGGCTGCAGATCCACAGTGAGTGAGGACATGCTCATGTAGCTGGCCCTGATTCCTGTCTGGGACAGCCTGCCAGCATGTGCAAAGTGCTGCTGGGGGTGAACAGCTGCTGGCAGCAAAGCCTTGCTGCCTCTGTCATCATGTGTCCCAGGGATGGCTTTCTTGGAGCCCCACATGGAGACCCTGTGTGTGCTCCTGTTTGCTGGGATTGGGATTGCTGCACCCAGAGCAGTTCTGTACCTGCCTTCTGTGTTCTTCTGTGATGCTCTGTGCAGAAAAAAGTTTATGTTAATCCTGGAAATACCTGAGAGAGCTATGAAACTTTATTTTTACTGCTGGTCATGCTCACCTCCCTCCTAAGCCAGGTGTCTCTAATAGTGACAGTTCAGGTTCTTGTCTGTAACACAGAACTGGCACTGAGGGGGTGTGAGAGTGCCCAGTTGTGCAAAATCCTTTTGGCTGGCACTGCTCTGATGGCTTGACTTTTGGCGCAGATCTGGAAATTGAAGTTCAGCTTCAGTTTGACAGGACAAGAGGGCATCAGCTTAAGCTGTGCCAGGGGAGGTTCAGGTTGGAAGTCAAGAAGAACTTCTTCATGGAAAGGGTTGTAGGCATTTACTGCCTAGAGAGGTGGTGGAGTCTCCATCCCTGGAGGTGTCTGAGGAACACCTTGGTTAATATGGTAGGAATTGGTCACAGGCTGGACTTGATGATCTGGGAGGTTTTTACAACCTTAATGGTTCTATGATCATATCCTCTCACTTCATCCCATTCAGCTCTGGGGCCATTTTGTTGTCTAGTGTAGCAATTTGCAACCAGGAGAAAACACAATTGTAGTTTTGAAAGTATAAAAAACCTGTAGACCACAGGGTGAATGAGAATGTGTTGGACCAGGGGTGCTTTTTAGGCACCTGGGTCCATAAGCTATGTAAAATTGTGGATTGCTTTAGAGTCATATGATCCTGTAAGGCCTAGAAATGGACAGAAGACAATCCCTAGCTCCTCAGGGGTGCAGCATGCTCATTTCCAGCCAGAATGACTTATGAGAATTACACATGAATCCTGTTTGTCATGCAAGGCTGACCATTGTGCCTGACATAGGAAACGCTGATTCTGGGGGGAAATATGTTTATGTATGTGCTGGTGGTTTTATAACTGCTGCTTAGGTTTGGGGCTTCTGAGGTGGCTCCAGGGAGCCTGGATTGGTGAGTACAAGAGGTGCAGGGTAAATACTGTAGGAGGATTTCCACAGCTTAGCAGCTGATATCACCACAGTGTAAGTGATATCACAGCCTTGCTGAACAAAGCAATCTGCTGTGCTGGGTTCCCATCCAGGGTCACTTCTGGCCTAATTTCACCAAAACACTGAAGTCTGGGAGTATCCCACTGGCTCTGCTTTGAGCTCAGAGGGAGCATATGTGTGTTTAAAACTTTCCACACACACTTTAGAGTGTGTCAACAGCCCATGCCTGGTGTGCTCCATGGGGCCAGCACCAGAGGCTGAGTGTCACCAGCGGCCACCAGTGACGTGTGTGCTTCAGTCACAGCCTGCTCCCCTGGGTGGGTGGTTGCTTTACCAGACTGTTTCCAGTTACATTATTTTTCCCTGACCAGGAATGCTTTGTTTGTCCCTTTCCTCTTTGCTTGTACAGTTGTGTAGCTCTTTTTAGGAGCTGCCTTTAGCACAGGAGCTCAGGCCTCTAGGGAATCTGCCTGCAATCAGCAGAATCGGAAGTGACAAATCTGCATGTGGAATGTGCTGAACGTGTAGCGTCATGCACTGTCCAAGGGAGATAGGAGCTCTTCAGGAAATCAGGCTGCTCCTGTGCTGGATATGAGGCTTTCAACTCCTTGGAAAATTTGGCTGCTAGACAGATTGCCTTTTAATTGTCATTCTCTGAAGCCATTCCTGGCACGGCTAAAAGCTTTGTGAAGGTGGTCACCTTCTCTGAAGGCCTGAAGAACATTCATTGCCTTGCATGTCTGTGCTACTGCCAGTACACTCAGCCAAAGAGGCACACATTCCCTGGCTCTAGCCTGGGTCCCATCCCAGTGCCTCTTTTCACAGAAATGCCCTCAGGGCTGCCTCACCACCCCATCCATACACAAAGATGTGGTGGTCTTCTCCATCTCTGCTCTAGGGGTGGTCACCCCAGCCTTGTCCTTTCCCATTCACTGCCATTTCAACATTTGCTATTTATTTATTTTAAGCTGGGCTCTACAGCTGCCCAGATTTCTATCTTCTAGCAGGCTCAATCATAGCACCCATGGGGGCATCATCTACCCCACATTCCCTGGTCTAGCAGGGAAGGAAAGGGGGAAACATGCACAGGCAAGGTCCTGCACAAGACAGGAACACTAAGGCAGCAATCATGAGCATGGATACTAATCCTGGCTTCCTAGTATACTCATTGCCAGTGAGCACAGTAATTTCTTTGAAATCCCCAGAGACTTGTAGACTTAAATGGACTTTGGCTCAGGTTGCCTTTTTTTGATACAATAATTTGCTTTAACAATGAGAGTGAAATTAGTCCAGTTCCCTTCCAGTTTGAGACACAGCTGGTTGAAGGGGAGGGTGTGGAATTGCAGTAAGAGGGAGGAAGAGGGAATAGTCTCCTTTGAAAGCAGATAAATGTTACCACTTCTTCTAATTGCATAAAAATGAAAAGCTAAGCCATAAACTGGAGTGCAAGTCTGAGATTACTTGACACCCTGTTATTCAAATGCAGAATGCTGGATGGAGCAGATAGAGGAGCTTAGTGTTGGAAAAGGCACTTATCTTCCCTTGTAACCCCCCCTGTGTGTATGAGAAGTCATCCCCAGCCTGGCAAAGGAAGATTAGTGCACACCCATCAGGATTAAAAGGCCTGGACACAAGAGACTGTGGCACCAGACCCACATGGCCCCTGATCTGTGGGGAGCTGACACCTCAATCCAGCCATAGCTCAGGCCCCTGTATCATGAAAAATTAGAACCCCACCTGTCTGTTATGTGCTGATGAACATGTAAAGGAATCATTTTGCTATGAGAACTGACTTCCCAGTCTAATTAACCCAGTGAAAAGACTCCTGCTGTTTTCAATGAGCTTTAGATCAAGCCCAGGAGTGGCTGATAACGCGCACTGAGTGCTCCTGCGTGGCCCACAAGGACAGCAGACATTGCTGCTAATGTTTGGCAGCTCCTGTTAGAGCCAAAGCATACCAGAGTGTCTCCTCAGAGATGACTTGCTATGGAGTGACAGAAAATTGGCCTGGGTGTTAAAATCCAGAGTTGTTTTCAAAGTCAACTGGAATACATATTTGTGTGTTGGATTTTTACTTTGAAAAATTCAATCTGCGGAAACCACAATTGCTCTGTGATAAGAGAGGGGTAAACAAAGAGAAGAACAAAAGGAGCTGTGAAAGGCAGTGGCATGTTGCAATCTATTTGAATGTTTATCTGCAGCAACACGCAGAGGTGGATTCACACAGCCAGATTTAGGCAATGAGGAGAGGTTCTCAAGTTAGGAGTCCAGTCTCCCTGGGTTTCTTCTTAGTTAATGGAGAGACAGGCAGGTCCATGGGGTAATTCAATCCACCTCTGCTCTGAATCATCCTGGGAGGTGTCTGGGGATGGTAGAGGGAACCTGGTGCACCTGGTGGCTTCCCTCAGGTAGGGAAGTAGTGCTACATCTAGTAGCACTGTGAATGGAGAAAAAGCAAGACCCAGTGAAAAAGTCTACCAAAATGCAGGATGTTCTATAATTCTGTAAGAAATCTCTTTTTAATTCCCATTAAAATTAATTAAACCTAGCCTAGTTGCCTGAATACTGAGCTGAAAGAGAATTAAAAGGGAGTGAATGGGATGCTAAAGAGGCAGAGGACCAAACTCTGCTCTGTGCCTGTGATCCATCACATCCAAGGAACCCAAGCAGTGTTGGGGGAAATTCAGCAATGGCATTCTTTGTGCTGCATGGATTTTTAGATTGCTAAACTGGAGCTGTAACAGCCCCTCATAAATTGAAATAGTCCTGAGGTGCTGCACCAGTGGCATCCCTCTTTAGGCTGCTGGGCTGAGGAGGGTGACAGCATTGACAGAGAGCTACAGTTCTTTGAAAGTGGGATTGTGTATCGTACTGAGTTGGAAAGAACAGACAAGGATCATTGAGTAGACCCCCCCAACAATCCCACCCTGTGCTGAGAGCATTGGCCAAATGCTCCTGGAGCTCTGGAACCTGACTGTTCCCTGGGAAGCCTGTTCAGTGCCCGACACCCTCTGGGTAAAGAACCTTTCCCTGATATCCAGCCTGAACCTCCTCTGACGCAGCTTCCACTCATACCAACCCACTCCTGCTCCTGAGGCAAAACAGCTTCTCCAGCTTTGTTTTGGTTTATCAGTGTCCAAGGGAGAAGGAAGCAGAGCAAAGGTTTCTCAAACAGGTTAGGGGCTCGGCAGCGCTTTGGGCAGAGGGAACATAATCTCTGGAGCTGCCAGCATGTGCTTGGGACTTCCAGGCAGCGAGGGTGAGTCACAGGGAGGGACAGGGAGAGAGAGAAAGAGAAGGGAGCTCGGATCTGGGAAGGTAGAGAGTGTGGGTGGAAGGCAATTACCATGAAAGAGCAAAGGGCTGCTGTGTGAGTCAATCGAACCCTATGGATACTAATAGTTATCATAAATACCAAAGAGGTTTTAGCAGCCACAATTTTCAGAATGTAATAAAAGAAAACTGTTTCCTGTGGTTAGAAGGACCAGAGAGGATGATGTGAGTGGAGGAAGAGGAGGTATCAGGGCTACGAAGGCAAGGGAAGGAGCATTTCGGGGGATGACATAATGGAGCACGGATTAGCAGCAATTATGTGGCATGGGCACAAGACTGGATGATTAGCTTTTCCAGAAAGATGTTGTGCTGTTTTTCCCAGCAATCTCTTATTAAATGGGTGCTAGAATGCATGAACAATACAAGAAAACCCCTTCTTATTCTAGTGGTTCTTTTTTCCATAACTAAGTAAGTTTTGCCCATAAAGCGTTGCAGGACACTATTTTTTCCCTAGTGCTGCTTCATTTCAGCGCCATGTGTCTTTCTTGCTTTGGTTTTCAGGTGGCACTCAATGTGAGGCAGCCTGCAGAAACATTTTTAACTCTTGAAGTTTCTTTTTGGGAGTTCTGTCAATGCAGAGATCGCTGTTTACTGCTTGCAACATTATCCCTTGCAAAGGCCTGCACTGCAGGGTGCAATAACCTGTCAGTGATTCATTTATCTTCTTTCTTTAGAAGAAAGAAGGTATCTGATGGGATCTTTCTGCATTGAGAGGTGAATAAGCATTATAACAATATTTTTACTCAGGTTTTAGATTTTAATAACAAAACAGACATTGTGAAATAAAAAAGATAGAAGTGCATCTTTGAAGCTAGACAGAAAAACAATGTCTGGGACAATGCAGAGTTTTCTCCAACCCTTTTACAATTTTATGGAGCCTGAATTTTGAGCATTCCCAAAATTCAGAAGTGGGTTTTTCCCCCGTTTTCTGAAGGACAGGATGCAGTGATTTTCAAATTAAATTGTCAATAATGCACCTAAGCCATTTCAACTGTATCGATTTTCAGGTGAAGTATTCCACTACTCAGAATGGATGTAAGCATGGGAAACTCAGCCACAGATGTGAGGGCTGTGCATGCAAACAGAGCAGGAAGAGAGAATTTTTATCTGAAATTATAGGAGGGATTGTTATGCATTTGATACGGTATCAAGGCTTTTCCTGTTCCGTGACATGAAATTTCTGCCTCAGTGATTTCAGATGAAGTGGTGCAGAAGATGGTTAGAAAAGAGGCTGCAGAAAGTGAGGCTACCCTGACCTTCATGTTTCTGTCATCATGTCCTTTTGAACAGGGAGTTGCAGTTGGTATCCAAGTTGTGTCCAGGTTTGGTATTTGAAAGTTGCCATTTGGGTTAAAATTTCAGTCTAGCAATTATTTCTTTTTTTTTTCTGGCAACTGCCAATGGATCTTGAATGTGGCTCCGACCCAAGTGTGCATTAGTGTCTGTTCTCTAGTTCAGTCACATATTTCTACAGCATTTCTGCCTCTGGGCATTTACTTCAGTAAAGTGGCTTTGTGCTGTAGGCTTTCCTCCAGGGGCTGTGCAGGGGGAGCAGAAGTCTCCTCTGAGTCAAATATTTGAGTGTTGCTGTATGAAAGTTTTTGTTTTTTTAATGAGAAGTAGATATTGCCTGTATTTGGTTGCTTGTTCCCAGAATGTGGCTTTATGAAATGGGGAATGATCCCAGCTGCAGAAGCAGTCAGAAGGATCAGACAACAAAAAATGTTTTGAAGGCTGAAGTCCTAAGAGTTGTCAAACTCAACTCCTTGGACCAGTGAATACTTGATAGCGAAATCTTGCTGAATTTCTAAGGTGGGAGGATTCATGTCTCCTGTCCTCAAAGGGGTATTATGGGATAATTTTTCTGTCATTCTCTCACACATTGTAATGAACATCACCATACAGAAGGTAAGGTTAGACTCTTTCAATAAAACGGAGTTTGAAATGCTTGTAAAGCCTGGGTCTGCACAGTGAAAAAGGAGAAAGCAAGACAATCCAATTCCTCATCAAGAGAGTGCATCCACCCGGTGCACCAAATGGATGAGAGGGTCCTGTGGAAAAAAAAAAAAGTTGTGCTGCTGTAGAACTGCAAGCTGCATTCCTGTGCATGCACAGGAGACAGGTGAATTCAAGTTTCACTGTCAATCCTTGTCCTGGCATTTTCTGACTTGCAAGTGCTTGACCTCATGACCTGAAAATGTTAGTGTAGAGTTGCTTTCTATCACTTGGTATTATGTATGCTTAGAGGGGTTTGAATGGAAAGACTGGCAGAATGAGCTAGGACATAAAACCCTGATGTAAACTTTTTTTTTTCATTTTAAGCAACAGTTCTTTTCATACTTAATTTTCTGAGGCTTTAACTGTATCATAATATATTGGCTCACTCATTTTTAAATTACCAAGTTAATTGAAGCCTGTTAAATCCTAGAGTTTAACAGTTTGGCAATGTAGAGGCATTGCTCAAATTCATCCATCATATTGCTCTAATGACATTGGTATTTGGCTTATTGCACCCCTTTCATTTTGGAAGGCTAATCCTGCTAGTCCTGCTCACAGTGAGGGGATACACCGACTTGGCCTCTTACACTGGACTCCTTTGTGCCAACAAATCAGTAAACAAAGAGACATATCTGGATGCTTTTGCAGGGAACAACAAAAAAAAAAAAATTAAAAAAGAAAAAGAACTATTTGTGTATTGCCAAAGAAACAGAAGCATTCACAGGGCAAAAGAAAACTTTGCTACATGGAAAACCGCTAAGTGATAATTTCAGTAAGTTTGCTAAAGCTTGCACCCTGCTTACAAACTCTTGATTAAATCCATCCTAGCTCCTAAACCCTTGATCTAATCAAAACAAGATGTATTTTTAGATAGAGATGTTGGAACACACTGTAATTTCTATGGCTGATTGCACTCTGCAGGAGCAGGGGAGGCAGGTGAAGGGCTGGGTGTGTGTGAGCACAGCTACGTGTGTACGTGTGTGCCAGTATCTGAAACAAGGTGGAGCTGGGTCTCAGTTGAAAGAAGAAAATCAACCTCAGCAATTTCTGAATTTGCTTTGGAATTTTTTTTAAAGAAAAAATCCCTTGTAAAAGATACAGCCTGCAAAGCAGCTTGGCTGTGTTTCCCAGGGTAAGTGAAGAAAGGTGGTAGGCAGTAGAAGCAGGATACTGAGGCATGTATCTGGATAGAAGCATGGTTGACCAAAGTCCATTGAACAGAGATCTCCCAGCTTCACAATGAGCTGCCCAAACTCTTTCTGGAGCAGTATTAGCTGGGAGACATCACCACACCACAGCTGCTGGGTGGCTGAGGAGAAAAGAGATGTTGTGGCTTCACAGCAGCTCCCCCATGGGACCCACCAGGCCACTTCTGTAACCAGTAGTAATTAACACCCCTATTTCCAGTGTCAGCTCCATGGCCATGGGCAGGCCTGGAAAGGTGAGAGCTCTCCCTCTGAGAGGCCCCTGGGTTGTGGCTAAACTTGTACAGTGAGCATTGTAGTATTCTTTGAACGCACAAAGAGAGCGGACAGCTGGGAAGAACCTAAGGTGGGGAAAGAGATGGGTTAAACTTTCTCTCTTGCTATTTAACTAACCCAGGGAAAAGCACTGAGATTGGTTAGTGAAGAAAGAGAAAGCATCTATATCTTAGGATGCCATTGTCAGAGTCATAGAGCAGAACTGAATTTCCTACTGCAGATGTTTCAGTTTTGGTTTTGGCTGTCATTTGCTCTTCTGTGACAAATATGTGTGTCTGAATCAATGACTGGAGGCAGAAAACTGAAAAATTATTTTTATGTTTCAACTGGAATTGCTAGAGCAAATTGCTATGGGAAGTGATGGGCTGTTCATTTTGGAAAGTGCTCATGAAAAATCAAAATCCATTCCGGCATGTGCTTTAAGGCTGGGTTTCTCAGATGAGTGATTTGTGACCTCTTTAGGGGTCACAAGAGGATTTGGGTGATGCTACAAAGTGTTATGTGGCATTGTGCAGCCCCTTGGCTCCTGAGAGAGAGGCAGTGCAGACATGGGTGTCCTGTACTTGCACCAGCCAAGGCACAGCACCATGAATTCAGTGTGCTGTAGGAGCTCGGCTCCTTCAGACCTGTGGAATGTGCAGGAATAGGCAAGGACAGTGGAGCAGAGGAGGTGTGTTATTGCCAAGTGTGGAGCCAGCACCTAAAAGGCCACAAAACTTGTGCTGGGTTTATACTTGGTTCGTCTATGTTAAGAATTTGAGATTTAATATATTCAGGATATCCTCCTTGTCCTTAGTGGGAGATATTTGATCCACAAACTAGTATTAGCATCCTAGGTATGTAACTAACCTGCTAGTTAGTGTTTGTCTGTTTAACATGGCTGAATTTGAAAATTGTCCTTTAGATGGTATTCCTGAGCAGCCTGAAGGAGATATTTCAGATTTGCTGTGCCTACACTCATGTACCTTCTCTGGAGCTGGAAAGCACTGACACAAGTTTGGCAGGAGTGAGGAGAATGGTTTGTTTTAGAATTACTGCTTTGGCAACAACACCAGCTCAGCTAGGCAAAATCTATGGGCAGCTGGAGAGGTAAGACCAGATTCCAACCCAACATCTTTCTTCTGTGCAAATGAATAACAGCATCTACAGCAAAATGGATCATTTAAAAGAGTTTGAAAAGGATGATTTGGATGGCAGAGGGAAGCACTAAAACTGATGGTACTTAAATTTTTAATGCCTCTCCTTTTTGCTGTCAGCCTGCTTGTTACTGGAGGTACCTATGTGAGAAATATATGTATATATATATTCTAATTATTAATTAGAATATATTAATTATTAATTTATTATTATTTATTAATTAGTTATTATTAATTAATTTTCCCAAATAAATTAATGCCTAGCACTCAGTCTGTAGAGTGGAAGAGAATGCAAGTACAGGCAAGTCACTGTCCTGGCTCACTCTCTGTCTAGGAAGGTAAAACTGCAAAGAAGCAGGAAAGCAGCACCCTACAAGGAGGCAGCTCACTCAAACCAGCACAGAAAATCAGAGCCAAGAGCAGGACCAGGTCTTGCCACTTTGATCCTCTATTGGAGCCACTGGAGAAGAGGCTCTCCACTCCTTATCTGTGGATCTTCTGAAGAACAGGGGAACAAGGAGAGCAAGTTTAGGCTGCTCCTCATGACCAAAGACTCTCAATATCCAGCACCTACTGGGTTCATCCTTCCCACAACCTGCCTTAGCTGGCAGACATGGGAAGTGAGCTGATGTTCTAGGTATGGACAGAGCAGAGTAAGGCCTGAGTCAGGTTATCTGATTTTCTATGAGTCTGTGACTCCAGAGGACAATCTTGGATTTTCATTTCAAATTCTAACCTATGGGATGAACTGGTCTATCACTCCCATGAGCTGACATTATAGTCCTAAGGTTGACATTATAGTCCTTTCATTTAGAAGGACAACAGGAATGTAAATGTTGTGAAATACTGCCCTCAGTGTGTGCCATGGAGATTTCTCATGCCATTTAGAAGCAGCAAGCCTCTGAAATGTGGGAAATACTGGTGCAGACAACTAAAACCAGCAATCCCATGTCCAGCAACTGCTTGGGCTTGATCCTGTAAAGATGTACATCTGCTGGAAACTCTAACAATTTTCTACAAGCTCCTGTGTGGGTTTTCAATCCCTTCCTTTTATATTGTGCTGTAATGGTTGGAATTCTCTCCAAAAAGGAATGGATGATTCTTTAAGTTTCGGTAATCACCAAGGAGCTGAGCAAGAGGTTAGTTGACAAAGATATTGCATGTGGAAGATGTCACTAAGTTAGGATGGTAGGGAGCCAATTAAGAAACTTTTCACCAGCTTTTTCATTAAAATTCATTAAAACCTTTGCAAACCAGAAGATGTTTTGGATTAACTGCCACATTCAAATTCCAAACCCCAGCTTTTTGCATGTTTCTGTGCTTCAGTATTCACATCTTAGAGTGCCACTTCTCATCTATTGCTATTGCTGGGAATTACAATCTCTGATTTTTTAAGACTCCAGGCTTTTCTTTCACACAGGATAGGTTTGAAGATTATTTTGTTTGCCTGTACAGTGTCTCACCATGCTCAAAGGAAGGTTTGGAATGTTTTGGATCCCACCATCAACTGATGCCAATTAAGAAGAAATGATGGAAACTAACACATTGTAGCCAGGACAGGAGTAGAATTCCTGCAGCACCGCTTAATTCCTTGACAAAGTTGCCGTACACAAACTGTAGAGTCCAGCTTTGATTCCTGGCTTCAGTAGCTCACAAGATCTTCTCAGAGACCTATTTCTTCATGTTTTCTTTTTAGTCAGTGTCAGGTTACAATTTGGCAGCTTTCTACACAGCTTTCCTTATAACTATATCCAGGCCAGGGCAGCTGTAAGCTTGCAAGTCAACAGCTTGCAATCAAACCCAAGGATCTCAGCCACCAGGAACACAGCCTGTCAATAAGACAAAAATAAAAGCTGCCCACCAGTTTACCATGCATATTCAGGGATATTTATTTCCACCGCCTCTAGCTTGGAGTAACAGCAGTCTGAAAGTATTAGCTTACTCCTGTGTGAGTTCACCAAATTTAGTGAAGCGGGTGGAATTTTGGTATTTTGTGCAGAATTTGAAACTCATGAAGATGCAAAGAATTGGTGGCCAGTGAGAAAAGTTATTATAGGCAAATATAATAGAGCTTTTTATTTTCACATTTTTGATTCACATCATGATGAAACTTGTAGTTTGGAATGGTCTGAGTTTGGCAAGCTTTGGGATAATTTCCAGAACTCAGAACATCACACGACTGTTATCTGTCATTGCCTTATTGACAGTCTCTACATAGAATTCAAGGATTTACTGGTTGTAGAACAGGAACTCTCTCTTCATCCTCAGAGAAGTTTTTTCCAGTTCAGCAGTGAATATAGCAATCCTTGCATGTGGGTAGGGAAATAAGGGAGGGAGAATATCAGTTTCTAGAAACTTACCAGAAGAAGTGTGCCAGAATTTTTTTTCTCTCCTTTCGTTCTTGTATAAAAAAAGAACACACCAGCTATATCTTGTAAAAGCTGAACAAGAACCTTTTTTATAACTGGACAAAAAGCCATCAGGCAAACGCTGAATTATCACTTTTTTTTTTTTTTTAATGTTGGCTATGCAGAGTTTTATTTTTCTCTGCAAGGCCTGTATTTGTCACACTGAGTCATCTGAGGTCAAGCAGCTCAGTCCTCTCTGCCATAGTGCCCATCTTTTTTGGGATCAGCCTTGGCAGCTGTTGGCACTGCCAGGCCCAGCTTGGCTCGGGTGCCCCTGGCACTGCTGTCAGTGGTGCCTGGCATGGACCAGCAGCTCCTTCAGGCCACACCGTGTCACCTTCCCCTTCCTGGGCAGAGCTTCTCCTGCTGCTGTCACAGCTGGGACCGCGTCATGGACAGAGTGACCCTGGGGAGCAGAAGGGTCACTCTGTGAGGTTTATTTCTCCCAGTATTTCCAGTTCTCTCTGGTCTGCCCTAGAATTTATTACCATTTCAGCCTTGCTGCAGATTCAGTCACTAAAACTGACATGACTTTAGTTGGCTGCAGTGTGTTAGGACCTTATACGACAACCTATTTGATCTCTTTTTTGGGTTTCCATTTTCCTTCTGAGTGAGTGATTTTTTTGGCATGGGAGACATTTTTATTAATTATGAACTTTTCTCTATGTTGGAGTTTTGTGCAGTGCTGTCGTTTGGACACACATGATGATACACTGCTGAATATTTGGCAGAACTGAGATCCCTTCACCTAGAAACTGGCTGTCAGTGTTTGTCTTTCACTGAAATAGCACAATGGTGGTTTTGAGCAAAATAACCTGGATAGGGAAAAAACTGGATAGGGAACTTACCGTGACAATTATGATTCAAAATTAGTCCACGGTATAAAAATCATTATAAGGTCAAGTTTCCCATCTGAAGTCTCTAGATCTGGGAATCACATTTTCCTCTGTTAGTAAAACAAGGAGGATAATCTTTTCTGTGCGTTGTGGATTCATTCATTGCCATTTCTAGAAAGTCTAGTTCATAAGTTTGGCTCTTTTGCCACCCAAAATTCTTCTTTGGTAGGTTATGGCCAAAATCTATCCTGGCATCACTTGACTTCTCCAGCCAGAGAGACCCCTAAGAAACATAAAATGTTATGCCTTTTTTTTTGAGTTAAACCCACATTCACCTGTACTTTGTATGCAATACATGCACATAAGTAATAATTATACAATATTTATGTCCCCAAATGAATCTCAAAACAGTTGCAGGCCTCTGACATGTGTACTCAATTTTACATTCATGGGATTGTCCTCTTGGGCCATAAAGTTAAATATTGTGTCAACTTCTAGGCTGAATCATTTGAATCTGAACTGGAAAATATCAGCTCTTTACTTAAGCTCTTTTACTTGAGTAATCAGCAGGTTTCTTGCCCCCCCCCCCAAAAAAAAAAAACTAGGATGGTTTTTATACAGAAAAAATGCAGAAAAACTGTCTAAACAGAAAGAGCAGAATAATGCAGCATATAGTTAATACTTACAGGAATTCTAAGCAGGCAACTTTAATTATCTGATTTTCTGTCAGTTCTTTGATTCCAAAAATGCCAGAGGATTTCTAGCACCACAAGAGACCAAGCCCTCTGTTTCATCTGTGGGAGGCAACAACAAACTGTGGGACATGCATCATCGTCATCTGTGACCATCTATTTTCCTTGTGAATGAGGCATTTGGTATCTCCAGAGGAACTGGATTTTGGGTCAGCATGAGATGTCATTGTTTTGTTCTACAACAAAGACGCTGATTCTTGTTAGCTTTTGGGAGTTGGTTTGTGATGTTTGGATTGTATTATCAGGATCATGCACCATATGGGTTAGTTATCAGATCCTTTATGAAGTTACAGTTTTTCCTACATCAACTAAGAATCCCCAAAGGGGTGATTTTCTTACTCTTATCTTTCTGTAAGACAGAAGGAATGCTGTTGATTCTTTTTTTTTCCATTTCTGGTGACAGAAAGTTTTGAAGCATAACAAACAAGATGCTTAGGAGAGTTCTGAAGCATACTTTAAGACATGGCATTAAGGTATTATTTATAATTCTTTTTTTCCTGAAAGCATGCAAAACATTCTCTTCATAAAAGTAACTGAACAAATACATATGTTGTTCCATTAGTGCAATTAGTTTTTCCTTTAAAATAAATATTTTTAGCATCTTGTAAGTATTTTTTAGAACACACTGGAAGACAGAATAAAAGACTCAGCTTGGGAAACACTGGTCAGCCCAGGAAGAGCCTTAGGGAAGATGGATTTCGAACAGCATGAGCTGTGATTTTTTTCCCCTGTCTGTGGGGTGGGCTTCCCCACACAGAAAGGCATATTGTGTCTCGTGGTCAAATTTTCAAAATTGGTGAGAATTCTGTTTACCCTCCAAATGGGTGGCCAACTCATTACAAAGAATTGTCTGTCAACTGAGTAGATTTGTGAGAGGGGTGAGTGGTCCTGCTTACAGGCTGAACCCATGACCTCCTAATCCTATCTTATGTGTAGTGCCTGCCAGACTGTTCAATGGTCATTAGACCTGGGTGAACAATTTGGACAAAAAAAAAAAAAAAAAAAAGGAGCCATTCTGGGGATTAAAGATCCAAAGGAACCAAAACCGAGCTCTCAAAGTTACTCTGGGCTTTCAGCTTCCACTCAGTTTTATTTTATAGTAATGTCTTTCCAATACTGCATGTTTGTTCTGCCATGGCAGTAAACTTTCATCCTGGATCATATAGGCTGTGCTGGGAAAACTTGAGGATATGGCATAAATGCTTTATGTGTGAGGTAGAGAAACCAGAGTCTAATGATTCACGGTAATGGCATAATGCAATGGTAATCCAATAAAATCAGGCACTTTGATTTTTACTAGGGATGAAATGCTCAGAAGCTGGATGAAAACACTGGCTTAATTCTAGAAGTGTTACTGGATAGAAAGTTTTATATCATCCATACTTTATAGAAAAGCCATGAATTACAGAAAATCCAGAAACATTGAATGATTTGAACTGTAGCTCTTAACTCCTAGGGTCTCTTGAACGTAGAGACTGGCCTAGAAATTAAATAAAGGGTGACAGAATTTAAACCTGCAACTGAAAGATACTTTCCCACCAACACATGTAGCTCCTTACAAGAAAAACTTCTCTGGCTTTGTTTGGAGACAAGAGAGAAGTGAGGCTTCTCACTTCTTAGTAAGGCTGGAGGTGATACCACCTCATCTCATCTTCTCAGTTCCAGCTGGAGCAATTCTCATTCTCCTGAGCAGTTGCTCTGACTCTCAGAAGTGCAATGAAACCAAAACACATCAAGCCTACTTTGGATACTGTTTGCTAGAAAAATTGATTCCTATGCCATAATTCCACTCAATACTGCACCAAAATTTGATGTAGATTTATTCAGGCTGTGTATCAATGGGAAGCAATATATCCAATATTTTTAAGACTCTTAATATAGGTGCTTTTAAAACACAAGCTTTGTGTGTTTTAGGTACTTAGTGAAGATACTTTTACTTGACCTGTCTCAGACAGTAAAACCTCTAATGCAAATATTAAGCACAATCTAAGCAAATGTGTTTTCTATGCTTTTAACCATACTTCCCCTCCATCTGCCCCATGTTCCCAAAGTCAGATGCTGCAAATCAAAGGAGTGCTCATAACTGGACATTGATTGCTGAGCTGCTGCTGTTCCACTAATGAGGGGGTGAGGCACAAGGAGTCAAAATAATTTTGGGCCTGTTTTATACAGCTGCAGTGCAGCCCATGCAGGAACAGAAGAAGTCAGAAGCAATGGTAATTCACTGTAGAATGAGGACTGAAGAGCCACTTTAGGTCTCAACTCTATTTTAATAAGTGGAGCTAAAGATGTGGAATGGCAAAAGCAGTTATCTTGTTTTTGTTTCCCTGAGAGGAGAAGAAGGGACTGTAATTCCAGTCATGATGTGTGGTTTATCTTCTTGTGCAGAAAAGCTTGGATCAGTGGAAGAGAATGTTGAAAAGGGGGATAGAAATGATCAGAGGTCTCATGCATGAGAGGAAAATTTGAATGAGGGCTGTTTTGTTCTGCAGAAGGTTTATAAACAACTTAAAGGGCTGTGCAAGGCCTCTGAGGACAAAATATTCTGTTCCCATTGGGTATCAGAGAAGAAACCCTGATCTTTAATTGCAGAAATTTCCTAGAATCATAGAATAGAAACATTGAAATATTCTGAGTTGGAAGGGACCCACAGGGATCATCAAGTCCAACTCCTGGCCCTGCACAGGAGAACCTCAAGCATCTTATCCTGTGCCTGAGTGTTGTTCAAATGCTCACTGGGGGAATGGAGGGGGCAGGTTGCAGGCTTCAGATCTTAGAGAACGTCCATGGCTGTCCTTGTCTGTGGCCACAACCCTTTTAAAACAAATGCATCTTCTGAGCATGTTATGATGTGGAAACCCAGGGCACTGGGAATATTTCTCTGTCTGCTCTGGGGTGCCCTGACCCCCAGGGCAGCACTGACTCTGACCCTCATTCATGGAGAAAGTTTCCTGGACTTCAAGATAGACTGGAACCCACAAAAGTGTGAAATAGATTATAGAGAGCAGTGTAGGTGATCACTTGGTGAGAAATTTAGGTTTTGGGAGTTTTAGTGTGTTGTGGATGGAAGCAAGATGGAGGGCACAGGATGTCATCCTGGGTTTCTTCTTCATGCTTCTTCTTCCTCCTTCTTCTTCATGGGTTTGGGTGGCATTTTGTAATTGGGCAGAAAAGTCTGCATTGTGGGCTCTTTGGGATCAGTTATTGGGTTAAAAGGGAAAATAATCCAGGTGCCAGTTCTTAATTGGATAGTTTAGTCTTAAAAGACCTTGTAATAAGAGATTGTTGGCCATTTTGTGCTTTGTTAATGAAAAGGTACCAAACTCAGAGTAGTGAGACTGTTTTACTGATAAGAAATAATAAACACCTGAGTCCAAACATGAATTACTGTCTCAAGTGCCTTCAATCCAGACCCAGAGAAACCAATGCCTGGTACCACCACACTACAGTTCTTAAAAGATATTTAAGTCATAGAGTTGTAGGAAAATTTCATGATTTCTGAGCTTCCTAATAGTCTGTGATGCTTCTGTTAGCTTAAGTTTTTCTTCTGTGGAACAGATAAATGTAATTCGGACAGAAAGCTGGCTTCTGTATCAATTTTTACCTAGGGGTAAAAAGTTAAAAAGATCAGTGGCAAAAGAATGGTAGCATCAGGGAGAAAAATGAGAGTATTTGTTGGCAGTGAAAGGAGATTTCTGTGAGTGTGGGGCTGGCTGATGATGGAGACTGGACTGTGGCTCAGATGTGGCTGTTAAGCCAGGCTTAACCTGCCCTGGGTGCTCACTGGCTGATGCTGTGTGTGCCATCAGCTGCCCATAGCCTGTACAGATTGCACATGGCTCACTTTGGTAGAGCTGTTTTAGCATCACCTCTGCAGGCTCAGCTGTGAACTCCAGAGAGTCCTCATCACCTACCTCTTTAAACCTCTTCATTCTTTGAATTGCATGGCCATAAAGAGATTTTTTTCAAAGTATCAAATTCAGAAAGAGAACTGCAGGAAAAAGGAATTCAAGATGCTCATAGTCAGCAGCATCTTCAGTTTTAAGGCAAGAAGCAGCTAAATTGGGGTCAATATGCCACCTTACAAAAAGGCAGGTAAATGCCTGGGTGTGTCTGACTGACAGTGTGTGTGGGATCTCTTGAGAGAGGCTTTCAGAAGGAGAAGTATTCCATCCAGCTGCTTTCACAAGCTTACAGTGATTTTCAAAACACCAAGGGCACACCCAGCACGGGCCACTGGGATAATAACACAGATGCAAGACTTTTATGGCTGCACACCAAATTTAGAAACTCCCTCTAGAAAAACAACTCAAAGTGACTTTTGCTAATCCTTCTGAACACCTGGAATAGGCTCAACAAGCCAGGGAACTAGAAAAGTTACTGTGTGGTTTAGCAGGCCTCTTATATCACTCAGAATTAAAATTTTGAAATAAGTAGCTGAAAGAAACCTTAGACATTCATAGATAGCCGTGTTTGGTGTCACATTATTTTGTGCCAGTGTTGACAGTTCAGATTATAAAACAGAGAGTTGTTGTTCACACAAAGCCCACATGCAGCATACAATAATGTTTTAAATGCTTGGAAATCTGCATAGGAAATAAACTTTTATATTTTGCAGTTTCTGAGGAGTGCCCCCCTTTTTATCCACACTTGAGACTTTCTCAGACTGAAGCTATTTTATAGTAATATCCAACTTTTAGGTACAGATTTGAAGGTCTGATCAAACTCTATTTCCATGTCTAACCAGCATGTATAATCTCAAATGGACAAACTGTCTCATAACATCAGTAGGGTAATTCCTGAAAGGAGCTAATAATAAATTATCTATCTGATGGATCAGAATTTCTCTTTCCATGATCACCAATAGCCAGTGGGGAGTTTTGCTGGGTTGAGGGAATGCAGACCTGCTCCATGGAAGTGCCAAGCAGTTTTGCTTACAGCTGGTGTGGTGGTACAAGCAAGGCTGCAAATAATTTTCTCATCAGGGAACAGACTCAGAAAATGAGAGACAAAATTAGTTAACACACTAAGAGACTATTAAAAAAATATTTCCAAGAGCCATTTGCTATTTGCTTAAAAATGGGTTACATATTTTTTCTTTCTAATACTATTAATTAAAAGTATAGAAAACCTACCAAGTGAAGCATTTATGCACTCTGCATTTCCTTTGCAACTTCCTTAATGTAACACCTCTACCTTCTTAATTTATTTTGGGATCTGGCATTCAGTATGAGGTCTTTGTAAAGGGCCGTATTCTGGTACATTGACTTGGGCTGACTTGCAGTTGACAACAAATTTTCCATGGAAGCAAATAGAACTGCATGACCAGGAAAACACAAAGGGTGTCAGCACCTTGAAATCTCTGATAGACCTCTTGTGTTTAGTAAGGTGGTCCTAAAATAATTTTCCTTCCTAAATCAAGGCTTTGCAGGAGCTTAGCTGAGCAACGCAGGCTGAAAGGAACTTTCAGGGCACTTTTGCTTGGAGTTGCAGCCAGCCCAGGGAGGTCATTTAAAGCTGGGTGTCCAGCCCTAGCACAAGCCTGTCCTGGGAGCAGAACCTGTACCCAACCTGTGCCAACCTGAGCAAGCTGCACCAGTGGAAAGGGAGGCCCTGGCAGAGCAGCTGTGGCTGCCCCATCCCTGGCAGTGCCCAAGGCCAGGCTGGATGGGGCTGGGAGCATCCTGGGATAGTGGAAGGTGTCCTTGCTCATGGCAGGAGGTGAGACTGGATGAGCTTTGAGGTCCCTTCCAACCCAAACTCTTCCATGATTCTGAGGAGCAGAGTCTGTTTCTTTGTGAGGTGATGTGGAAGGTGCATCCTCCCTCCTGTCCTTGGTGCTGGAGATGCAGAGTAGCTGTAATTCAGTGCATGTCTCTGACAGAGGCACCTCTGCAGCACCACCCAGCCTCATGCAGGCTCACCACTCATGTCTGCTGGGATATTGCAGTTCTCCTGTGAAGGAATAAACTCTGACATAAAATATATATATATATAAAAAAAAAGAAATTTAAAACCCCACAGTCTTCCTCATTCTTACCTGTTCATGCTAAACCTGGAGAGGTCCATGGTTTCTGTCTGTGGGACTTTGCGTTTCTTTTCCAGTTTTTCCCACATCGTGAGAACAACACAAATGTGTTCACTGTGAATGGGTGTCCCCCAGCCACTGTAGTTTGAGGGAAAGGTGAAGGTGGTTAAGTGAGGAGGAAAAACACAAGGGCTCAAGGCTGCACAACCAAACTGGGACTATTGTCAAGGCAGCAGGGCACTTCACATAGAAATTTTCATTTTTCTATGGTACTGAACTGTTTCTGCATAGACACAGAAAATCTGTGAGTTATCCCTTCCAGCCACTTTGGTATCTCAAAGTTGCATTCCATGCCAGGAGAACTGCGATATCCCACCTTGGTTATTCTGCAGTGGTGTCGCTGCCCAGCAAACAGCTCTGTGCCTGCCTGCCAGATATTGTTGTGGGTCTTTCTAGTACTGAAGAGAGCCAGAAATGGGGTGGAAGGCAAATTATAGTGCTAGACATCAATACCAGCTGTAAGTGCTTAAAGGGACATCTTGGCACTGAGGAATGGATTTTGTTGTTACTGAGGGTGGAAGCTGCTTGGTACTCTGCAAGGTGAGGCATGTGCATTTTTGCAGAGCTGGACTGATAGGTCCTGCTAACACTCCTTATAGAGAAAAAAAGAAAAAAACTGTTTGAAACAAAGTGTTTCAGTTTGATTTCTAAATCTGATAAAGCTCTGTTTGTTAAGGGAATCAAATAATTTTATATCAACATCATTCTTCATTAAGCTTATTCAGATAAGTTCAATTGCACCATGTATGTCACCACCTTCATCACTGACAAGACCAAAGCAGGAATATTCCAGCCTTCCATGAATTGCCCAGGAGAATGCTAGAATTGCTACCTTCCTGCAGCTTTCAGACACTGGCCTATCAGTTTTCTTTGGTTTAGCAAACCAATCAGTTATTGAAACACAAATTCCTTTGGAATTATTTGCCACACTTCAGATATTTTAACACCCAATTGTATTTTTATAAATTTTTATATCCACAGGATGTGTTTTCCACCATATAACAAGATGCCCCCAGAGTAAAGTGATTTGAGACAAGAAAGAAAACCCTCATTATACAGTAGTTTGCCATAAAAATTCTGGAGGACAGTGAATGTCAAATGGAAATGTAAATTTGCTAGTTGAGCTTTTACAATAGGACACATGAGGCCTATGAGGCATTTCTGTTCTCCATGAGTCTTTTGTTGGTGTAAAAAAGTTGAATACAGGTAACCTACAGATGTAACACTCTTCAAGATACCCTGCTGTTACGTATCAAGTGTTGCCTCACTGAAAAATTATTAAAAATTATTGCAGTGGACCAGTCATACAGCAAACAAGATATGTGTCAAAATCAGCTTTCTCTTGCTGAGTGAACAGCAGGAATGTTCAGGAGGCTGGTGCTGGTTGCTGGTGCTGATCTGTGAATGGCATCCCAGGCAGTGTCTCCCCTCCTTCTGCTGAAGCCCAATGGTTCACAGCAGCCATCCCAGCTGGGAGGGTGTGATCCAAGGCTTTGCTGGTGTTCCCTGATCACTGTGGCAGAGGGATGGGGGGCATGCCCCACTCCTCTCTCAAGCAGGCATTCACCCCCAAGGCAGGCTCAGCCCTTGTGTCAGTCATCCCTCAACTCACCCATTCCTCCTGGCCATGCCAGCACGCACACTGCGTGGGATATCAGGCACTTTTTTGGGTGAGATCCTCAGAGAAATCTCTGCCTTTCATTTGGTGGGAGTGAACAGGTCTGTGTGCAGCCCCCTGACGGGGTCTCTGATTTCGAGATGACCCCAAGGTGTTAGAAAGTCTCTTTTTCCAAGTCCCAAGATTGAAGAAGATGGGATTCCCTGGCTCTCATTCTCAAGGTTGTTTATTTGCTCTTATTTAATACATTGTCTTTGTGGCCTGCTGAGATCTGTCCAGCACGTTGGTTCATGGCACACTGAATGCCTTTGGGGTCATGTTATCTTTTTATACTAAAAACTACGTGTACATTACTTGCAATAATTTTCCAATACCTATCGCTTATGTTAGACAGTCTCTCTCTACTCTAAACCAATCCAGAACAGTCACCATCATAGCTGAGGATGGAGGACAAGAAGAAGGAGAAGGACAGGACATGCCCAGATTCCTCCATCTTGCCTCCTGAACCCTCATTCTAAAACCCCCAAAATTCTACATTTTCACCTGGTGATAAGTTGACCATCGTTCTACTCAAACTCTCGTGGCTTGTAAATCTTCACACAAAGTTGGTAATTGTTTCCATGGGCTAAAATCGAAGGCACAGGTGTTTTTGACTCTGTGCCAGGGTCTCTCATCCTCCAGGGCAGCCAGAGGGATGTCCTGGGCTCTGACAGCCCCCAGTCTGGAGCCCAGCAGAGGGAAGGGCACACAGGGCTGAGCCACGCAGCCTTGCTGCGTTTCCTCTTCAATCCCACATGTGCCCAACAGCGATTTCCCAAAGCCAGGGTGGAAAGCAAAACTGAAAGCCTAAACAAATGCATATGGCATTCAGAGCCCAGGACACTCCTGCCAATTTCTGCAACTGATACGCACTCAAAATATTTACTTAGGAATTCTTAATTAAGTCAACCATTTGGTAGTGGTGTTCGGTTTCAGATGTGTCGCAATGTCACCACAAAATACCTCGGTGGCTCCTGCTAACAAAGAATCCTCTGTGTGGATTTTTTTTTTTTTTTTGGTCAGAGGTGGTGGGGTAAGTTTTCTGTACAGTGTGCCCAAAAGCTGCACAACTCCTCTGCTGTTAATGGGGTTCGTGTGGCTAAATGCCTTTATTCCTTGCTGAAAACAAACCCCCTGCCCAAGAGCAGTTTCAGGTGAATGTCAGAAAGCAGAGCTGGGGTGGGATCACAGTGACCCTACAATTGTCTATCCAAGGTCTTGCAGCAGCGCTGGTTTGGTGGGAAGTGTGTGCTGGGCTGTTGAGCAGTCAGGAATGCAAGTGAGGGATGGTGCTGGAGGAGAAGTTCTTGACACCAGTCCTGAGCTCAAATAAAATGTAATTTGCCCAGGGAGCACAGACTGGCAGAGAATTTTTAAGGCAACTTTTTAGTTTTTTTAACCAAAAGGTTAAAATCGACTTGATTGTTTCACCTATATGCAATGTGTTGTTGGTTTAATCTCTTATTTTACATCTTTTGTCGTGTATTTGTCAGAATAGCATATTAAGCTCCTAGGAGAAATCTCAGTACTCACCTGTGCCTGTGCAGGAGCTTGGGGACAACTCCTAAGATTGGTCAGTTACTGCTCTTCATCTATAAGTAGACAGTTCTCTTTCATAATTTTATCAAAATTCAGATTCTTTTAACAATAATAAAATTTAAATTTTTTTTCCTCTCATGTGCTTGTACAGCTGTCCATTATAAGGATTTACTTTATATATTTTCCACTCATGCAAAGACTCTGTAAACTGCAGTTCACATTATGACCTTCTTATAGGTAAAATTAATCAGAAGTTGCAAGGACATGATAATATTTGAAATGAATGATATTACTCATGCTCAAGTTAGGTGAATGCTCGCTTTTGCAAACATAAAATGGAGACTCCAGCAAGCCAACCAGGAATGAGGAGTACATTTCTCTTCCAACAAGCAGTTCTTAAAACTCAAGTGGCCTTAGTGCTTAATTTCTGAAGCATTTCAAAGACGTTTACTTTTATGACTGGCTTAGAATATCTAATAATTTCCATTTCACTTTGTGAAAAGGGGAGCTGGAGTTGCTTAGGTGCTACAGAGGAGATACAACTGTAACAGGAAATACATTTGGAAGGAGAAATTTCTCTTTTTGTGGTAGGATTTATCTGTCTTTGCATAAGTAAGCAAGCATTATTTCAGAAAATAGGCTGAAACTTGTCTCCCACTGCCGTGTTTTTTGGCTTACTGTGACACAGTTGTAGTTATTTTCTCAAATGATAAAAACCCTGATGTTTCAGAATTCTTATGCAGAAACCAAGCCTTCCAAAATCGTGTTCATCAGGTGTAATTTGATGGAAGTTTGAACTGCAAGGTCCTATCCAAGCCCAGATCTGTTTATTTCTGTTTATTTCTGTGTGGGTTTTCTGTTTGTTTGTTTTTGTTGGGTTGTTTGGGTTTTTCCTGTGTTGTTTTTTTTTTTGGGGGGGGGGGGGGGATTGTTGTTGTTGTTTTTTCTAAATTTGGGCATAATTCTGTTTATAGATATTGCTCAATTTCAGTGCTGCTGTTTCTCTTGCATTAATGGAATAGGCATGAAGAAATGTCAAAGCTCTCCATATGCCAGGCCCTGGTGCTGATTCCTTAGGAAATGTGCCATTATTCCACTCACTCTGTTTGTCTGGATAAGCCATGTGGATGGTGTTTAATGGAACAGCCCATGTGGGTGACCCAGCAGAACACTCTGAGCTGTGTGGAGACTGTTGTGGTGCAGGATGGTTGCAATTACTGTAAACTGCATCAGAAATCTTAACAAAATACCACGCTCAGGAGTTTCTGGTGATAAGAATCAAGGCAATTTGTGCCACAGAGAAAGATTAGATGAAAGAGGATGCCAAAATGTGGCATGGAGGATCTGCCTTTTGACAGCTATAAATTGAATAAAAGTAATTTAGCCTTCAACCTGCCAAGGGGCAGGAGCTCATCACAACCCTCCCAAATGTGTGATGGATGCACAAACTGAGGGACGCCACAAGAAATGGAGGAGAGGAAGCTTGAAATGCTGTTGGGTGCATTTCTTTAATAAAAATAAAGCTTTGCAAAACCTCAGTTTCATGATTCAGCATTTCTTTTGGCAGTGTAACAATTTAAAAGTAGGCTAAACAAGTCTGAGGGAGTATGCTGGTAAGTTCAGGCCAGAGAGGGGGAAGTTTCTGGAAGTAATAGAAAAACCAAGACCCCTTCCACCCCCAATAATTGTAGTTTAATTGTTATAATACATTTCACAAGCACACAATAATTATAATTATAATAACATAATACCCTCACAATACCTTCTGAAGCAGGTATGACTGTGCTTATTTTCTGGATGAATAAACTGACCCACTGTATTAAAATATTTTGACCAAAGCCTGCTCCAAAAAACAATAGGAGCCCAAAGAATATATTCTTTAACCTAATTATGAGACAGCAGGGACATGTATGAAGGAAGCAACTTAACTGAAAATTATATGTTTAGATGCTGTGGCCAATTCTTGCTTTCCTTTGTTTTGAAAGTCGTAAGGTTTTTGCTGCTCAACTTGAGAATAGTTAGTGGAAACTGTGGAAACCCAGCAGTTCAAAAAATATTGTCAGGGAGTTATGGCACAGTTTTATAAATTTTTTAATTTTTAAAAAAGTATTTCTATAACATACAAATAATTTTTAGGTGTAAGTTTTGCTAGTAAGTTGGTGGCATGGCCTCAGTAACTTGGTGACCATCAGGCAGCTACAAGACCAGAACTGGGTGTCTTGTGCATGTGCCAAGCATCAGATGGAATTTTGAATGCCTTGTGCATGTCTCTTTCTTAGGAGACAACCACAGATTTGCTCAGGGCTAGATTTTCCTGGAAGGGTCAGTGTCTGAAGCAGCAGTGGAAATGGGATTCCAGGTGGGAAGGTCTTGCAGGAAGCCTGGGCAGCTGGTCTGTCCCAGGGAAATGGGCAAAGCCAGGTGGAGGGGATGGGGCAAGAATGGGGCACAGCATTTTAGTATCCTCAAAGAGTCTATGATTCTGAATTTGACACATCATCTGTTAAGGTAAAATGCTTTCCTTTGTATTTTAATGAATATTTTCAGAATGTCCATCCTACTTTGTGTGGAAAGTGGATGAAGTCAGAGAGAGAAAAGCTCCATGACCTTTCAAAGAAAATAGCACTTTTACTTTTCAATATTGAAAAGTGTGTGATTAAAAAAAAAAAAGTACTGATACTTTCCTCTGTGATTTTCATTAGCTTTTGAAGCCATAACATAAAGGTCATAAGCCACTGTAAAGCGAATCTTGTCTTTGTATCAAACATAATACTTTTTTAAGATTATCACATCTCTTGGAAAGTCCCAATTTAAAGACATAATTATTTAAATTTATTATTTTTTTAATTTTTAAGAGGAGAAATACTTTTTGCCAGGAAAAAAACCCCTTAGCTCAAAACCTGCATGAATCCCAGGGACTCTCTTACTCCAGCTGGTGCTCCAGCTTTGTTGCTCAGCATCCAGAGGAACACAAATTAAAGCTGCAGATCTGAGCACTCCTGCTCCAACACTGGGAGTGGTCAGACTGAAACTACTTTTTGTTCTTACTTCTGTTTAATAGGCAGAACAACAAGGCATGCACCTGCTGGGTGATCCCTTATTTCTGTATCCACAACCCCCCTGTGCCGTCATAAACAAAAACCCACCAGTGGTGAATTTCTCATGGACTGTTAACTTTGGAAAAAGTGTAAAAATACCTACTAAAGGCAGAGTGGATCATCATGGAATATCCATTCCACAGGAATAGCAGTATTTCACCCTCCTTGCTCTGGCTTTACTGTATCCTATTGAAATGATAAAATTAAACACTGATTTCATTGAAATGCAGCATTTATGTAACTTTGCAGTTACCTTGTGATAAGTTGACAAATTCTTTTATAATTATCCTTTAATTTTAGTCAGCATTTCCCCAAGGGAGCATTTCCAGTGGGAAATTTTTAACACTAAGATGAAAGGCCTGGGCTGGTGTTCAAGGTGGGAAGCAGGATCATGGGCAGTCTGTCTGTCTGTCCAGAGCCAGCTGAAGCATCTCCATGGGCCTGGAGGGTACTCAGTGACCAGAGGCATCACTGAACATCTACCCATCTTGTCCTATTTTTTTCAAAATATTACCATTTAAAATGTAGGCTGTAAATATGTTGAAAAATGAGCCTGTGAAGATGTTGAAAAGTGAGCTGGAAAATTAAAAATAAATGTTCTCAAGTGAAAACATATGGCAGGTGCAAGTTATATGCAAACTTCCTAATGAATTCTGAAAATATACATTAAGAATGAGAGGTGCAAATGTTTCTAGACTGGATGGCACATATTAAGGACAACTCCTATGTGCTCCATGATGTTTGCCAGATCTAAAAGCACAGTTATGCTGGAGAACTTCATTAATCACTCAATAACCTGAGCGTAATAATGGGCAAGAGAGTTGGTAGTGTCAAGTAATTTTCTAAATTGTGCTTAACTTTTTCAAATGAGGGGTGAATGAACTGGCTGCAGTAACTAAAACACTAATTCTGAAACTGAATTCAAAGTAATTTCAGAGATTTGTGGATGATCGCTTATCACTATATTTCGATTTTAAATAAGTCTTTCTTTCCACATCTCACAAGCTGATGTCTGGAAACAAAAGTGCCAAAATTAAATTTCTTTGTTTCTTCTGGCACAAACCAGATCAGGAATTACTGCAAGATTTCCAGGCTGCTATACCAGACCAGAGACACTGTGCCAAGTTGGCATAATTACAGGAACTGAACCTCCGACCCTTCCCCTTTTGCACAGCGCCCTGCCAGCCACACAGCAGCTCCTGCTCACCTCAGTTTGGTTATAACGTGTCTTTCTGCTTTTCTCTTCAGAGCTTTGTCATCCGTGGTGGCTTTAGGAGCTAACATAATCTGCAACAAAATCCCAGGCCTGGCCCCTCGGCAGCGCGCCATCTGCCAGAGCCGCCCTGACGCCATCATTGTGATCGGCGAAGGGGCACAGATGGGAATCAATGAGTGCCAGTACCAGTTCCGCTACGGGAGGTGGAACTGCTCTGCTCTGGGAGAGAAAACGGTCTTTGGACAAGAGCTTCGAGTAGGTAAGGGTGTCTCTGTCCCTGCAGTGCTGTGGGGATCTGTTTGGGATGGTTTTCTCTTACCTTTCCTGCAAACGTTCATAACTTGGAGTTCAACAGGACAATTGTGTGTTTCCACTCAGTGAAAAGTCACTGGCAAGAGACATGGAGTCTCCAGTGGTCTGTAGATGGAGTCACTCATATCTGTGCAAATTCAGGCCCAGCAATGGCCTCAGTGCCTGCACAGCCATCCGAGGTCACAGCCCATGAAAAGAGTATTTCCAACTGTTGTCCTGTTACACGTTGTTGTGATACCTGTGGTGAATATTATGGCCAATCAAAAATTCACAAAAAGCAGCTAAGAAAAATCCCTCTGGATGAATAATTTCAAACCAAAGACTGGGAAAGGGTGGGGGACAACATAAACAACAGTGATTCTTGCTCTCTTTGTACTGGAAACAGGTAAAATTGTCAGTCCCCTCTTGATCCCATGCTTCAGCTGCAGGCCTGAAAAAACATGGGAATTGGGTATGAAAGATATCTAAGTCATGGAGGAGCAGTTGGCATCTTATCATACATGCTGAGGGGGTGTCAGCCAGTAAATTATTCTTTGTTCAGACTTCCCAGAAGTTTAAGTAATGGGAGAGTCCCAAATAGTTGATGGAAGAACTGTGCATACAATACTGGCCTTCCAATACGTGGCAATGATACATTTTAGTGTTGCTATCATACCGCAAAGAAAATACTGCAAGTGATTTGAGGCAGGAAACATATTCAAAGAAAATAATACATGGCCTTGGCCTGACAAGCTGCTAGCTGGCAGAAGTTAGATCAATACCTTTTCATTTACCCTATGTCTGGTATTATTTCACAGGGGAGATTATGTAAATTTTTTTCCAGCACTGAAGTCACTATTTTCCTCATCACCCAGCTGGGTATCCTTAACTTATTCCTGACCTTTCCTCTCTCCCCCAAGGGCTGTCTACTCTCCTGTCTGCTGTTCTGGGTTGGGATAACATATTGTGCTGTGTGGCTCTCTCAAGGGCACTCAAAGTGATACCATCCAGCTTCTCAGTGGGGTTGTAGCCTATACTTCTTGTATCCCATTTTTCTTTGGGTGATACCTCTTACATTCAATGGTTTGGGTGAGTCTTGTGCTTCCAGTACAGCTGAGTGTGGTCAGACATAAGATCTCATTAATACTGTATGAAAAAAGGCATAGCATTTAATTTCATCTGTGCAAGGAGGTGTTGACTCACATGGTGATGCTTTGGTTGTTAGTGGTGGTCAAAGTGTCAGGGTTTTTTCTGACGCCCTTGTGAAATGAATGCCAAAAACTGAAGTAAGTTTGGGTCAACAAAGGAATGGAATATTTTTTGAAAGAATATCCAAATCTGAGAGTCTGGCTGAGGTCTGGTAGTGTTAAGGACACAGTGGTTCATCTGCAAAGTGTTGTAAGGGAATAAATCCACTGGCATTGGGCATTGACTTAAATTTGCAGAGGGTCTGTCATATTCTGTGAGCTTTGTATTACATTCTCAAGGCATCATATTCAGGGATTAACCTAACTTTTGACTTCTACCTTCAAATTTAAATGAGCCAGAAAGAAAAATCTAGTGACTTGTCTTGACTGTTAGAAGCATGGTCTGGTCCTCCTTGGCTGGTATTATGTTTGTTTAATTTTGGTTGGTAACCAGAATTACCTTGCTGTCAGAAAATGTGCATCTGCCAAGCATTCTGTGCTTCTTCCTGCTCTGTTTTCATCTGCCAAAGCTTGCAGGCATGCCCTGACCTTAGATAAGTGAGTTGTCTTACCTTCTGTGAGATCCCTTATGGCCTGAGAAGGGCCACTCTGGAGGGTTGTACAAGGATGGGTGTCATCTCAAAGCTTTCCAGTGAAAAGGCTTCCACCACTTCTGCTCTCCTCTTCAAGCTGAGGATCTTGTGCTGCCTCACCATCTTCATCACTGTGTTTGTGGGTAGCAACCCTCTTCACCAGAGACTCCTTTCATCCTCCAAAACTTTGCAAATGAGGGCACTTCAAATGCCTAAAGAGGACAAGCTGTAGTTGTGCTTTCAGTCTCAATGTTTCTATGCAATGTAAGAGCTAAAAGAAACAGAAATTATTTGTCATTAGGATGGACCAGCTATCAGGCTGGTCAGACTATACAAAGTTGGAAAAAACGAGGGTTTTCTTGAGCCACTGTTCAAGCCATATTTGCCAAAATATTTACCAGATTCTTGCCCTGTTCACTGAACCTGGGTGGTTCCTTGCAAGTCTGAAATGACTGAAGTGGAATTTGGTGGGTTCTTTTATGGGTTAACCCAAATGCAGATGAAACTTGGCTGTTGCAGCTGAGTTCTGCTCTGACATTTGTTGGGTGTGAAACCACACAGACTCTAAGAGTTGCAGAAGGTTTACATGACCCCTTCCAGCCGAGCCAGATGAGTTCCATGCAGGTCTGTAAAGGATCCTATAATCCACAAGTCTTTATTTCTTTTATTACTGGGGTAGCACCCAGAGATTATGAGGTCAGTACCTAGGAAAAGGATAGGGTTTAGGAAGCAGTGTTATTACACTAGCAAGGGGGAAAAAGGTAAAAAATGGACAAAGAATTAAAAAACCCAACTACTTAAAAGTACAAATATTCACATGTGTAACAAAACATGTGTCTGACACAGAAACACTAAACCAGCCATTTGGTTCTTCCTGAACACACTGGAGAAAGGACTAAAACTAAAAAAGACAGGCAAGTTTTTCACTTCACCCCGAAGGAAAGCTTTGTCCCAGAACCCCCTGGGGGAGATGAACACTGAAGGTGAGTTATTCAGGTCTCAGGTCGGGAGGGAAAGTAATCAGTGATAACATATTAATCATTCTCTTGCTGCATGGGAAGGAGAGGGCCTGCTCTTTAGCTACTGACCAAGCCTCTACCACCACACTGACAAGCACAGAGTTATGGTTATTCTAACTTGTATTTTGATGCAACACTCCCCCTTCAAAAATCAAAGCAAACACTCAGACTCATTTAACATGAGGTTTCTCCAACAGATGTACATCTCTTTCTACCATCACTTCTTGGGTGCCTTTATGTTCTAACCATGCATGTCTTCCACCCACCACCAAGCCAGAAGACCTGACACGGGGACACATGTCCCCCCTGGTGATTTCCAGGGATCCTGCAATGCCAGGAGAAGTCCTCAGTTTATTAGCTAAGCTCTAAGATGGATCAGTGAGGAGTTATTTATTCACAGAGGTACTTCAGTGAATGAGGGCTGCACCACCAATACAGTACATGGAATCTATATTAAAAAAAAATTAAATAGTCCAGGGGATGGAACAACAGTTGTAGAAACCATGGGGCATTCATGTTGATGTGAAAGATTTATAGCAGCCAGACATAAAAGTGACAGAGAAATTTAAATTACTAGCATGAACAAAGGCTGTAGCATGGGATGAATTTGCCAAGCATTGTGTATGCATAGCTTATTTTGATATATTTATAGCTGGGAACTCTTCCATAGTCATGCCATCCCCAAAGAAAGTCAGTCCTGCTCTTACTTTATTCATGCTGTCCTTGTACATTTTTGTATTTGTCACCTTCTTATGCTGACAGTGGATTATTGTGGATAATCATTTGTGCATTGACCCTTTCCACTGGAATCCTTTAAACTGAAGTGCTTGTGAACAGGCAGCTCTTACCAGTGCTAAATCCAGGGCAAAACTGAGCTGTTCTGGTGTTTTGGAAAATATATCTGTCAAGATATCTAAAGTGATCTGTACCCGTCTCCTTTCTCAAACTCATGATGTGGAAAACGAGCATGATTTAGCAATATTTGGTTGTGTCACTGGTGCAGTGGTTTGGAAAATCATTATATTGGACACCTGACAGGGAAATATTAACAAGTAGACCAAACCTAAGGGAGTTCTGAAGTTGATTTTGTTGTTTGTTTTTTGTTGTTGTTGTTAGGATTTTTTTTTTAATTATATGTCTTACCCTTTGTTTTGATCTGTAGTTTTCTGGTGTGTTGAAAGGAGGCATCTGAAGGGAAGCTACAGCTCTGCTTGCCAGGGGAAGTTTAGGAGAAGAACATCTTGAGTAGTTTCCTGTCTCTTCCCATTCATTTAACTTTTGATCCACTCTCCAGGCAGAAAGGGGGAGGGATGGGAGAAAGAAAAACCCCACAGTTTAAGCAACCAACAAAATCTGTGCATGGATTTTATTAACTCCCAGGTGAAGGAGACTTTTGGCAAACACAATCAGAACATAAAGTTCAAATTCACAGCTCTCTACAAGCATGCTCTTGTACATATGCACACATAAACCGGGAAAAGGATGGATAATTCCAAACGGAACACTCGGAAAGGCAGGGGGACAACTTCTGAGGGAGAGATACTCATAAACAACAGAGATTCCTGCTCTCTTTGTGCTGGAAACAGATAACATTGTCAGTCCCCTCTTGATACCATGCTTCAGCTGCAGGCCTGGAAAAACATGGGAATTGGGCATGGAGGATATCTGAGTGATGGAGTCATGGAGGAGCAGTTGGCATCTTATCATACATGCTGAGGGGGTGTCAGCCAGTTAATTATTCTTTGTTCAGGCCATATATAGGCTAAATTAAATTTGGATTCCACATATGAATCCAGTAATTTTTATTCTGGGCTACGATGATGGTTTAACCGAGATGCCAAATGTTCATAAAAACTTCCTACCAAAAATGGGAGGAGTAGGGAGGCTCATTATTCTCCAAAAATGGATATTTGGGTCCAAGCAGATGGATTAATCTAGCACAGTAGTGTCTAGTGTGGTATGAGTTGGCCAACTTGGGAAGCTTGGCTTTCAGTGTGAGCAGAAAACTTGGGACACATGAAGACAGGCGGCATTCTTAAGAATGCTTTACAACCATAGCTGTGCTTTAATGCTATCAGCAAGTCAATAAAGGGAGCCATAAATGAATCCAGACAGCTTGCTAAAGTAAGTACATTGCTAGCTCACTTTTTGCCTTTATTTTCTCCTGCCATTTCTTTCTCTGCTACTTTATATTCTCATTTTCAATTTTTTAAAATCGATTTATGTTGTTTGTTATATGTTTGTTAAGGCTTAGTAAAATTCATATATCAGGTTGACTGTATGTTTATTATTCTAACATCTGCGTATTTATTATGGGAAAATCTATCTTTACGAACTTGCACTATATCCAATAAAAACAATATGGGGGAAAAAGAGGAATTGTACAGCTGGAAACAATTTGGAGGGGGAAAATGAGTTGGAATTAGATTATTTTAAATATGATACAGAGCAGGGTACACACTTCACCGACGGAAAGGCAGTAATTATCTTTGTCATAGCAGTAGGTGCTATGATTGGTTTAGGCATTTGTCAGCTATGGGAACCTCAATTGCACAGTGGCTTTTGGACCTAAAGTGGAAAAATTTGGGGTTTTTTGTTGTTGTTGTATAGCACGGGCCCGGACAACAATGTTCTTTGAGCATTCAAGCAACAGAGCAGAAATAAATCTGTTTTCAGTAACTTGAACTGGATTTCTCTGTCGGTGCTAGGATGTAGTAAAACCCTTCCAGTGTGAGGGGTGGCTTCTGAGGGCACGGCATCAACTTTCAGCTCCTGGTGCAGCAGGCTGTCTGGGATTCCAGGACAGAGGTGCACAGGATGCATTCAATAGGCTGCAGTCTGTACTGAGGATGTGTGCAGCTCCAGAAGGTGATGTAGGACCAATACAAACTGTGTCTTTATTGCTCATGTAGCCAACTTGGAGTGACTGCTGGTGTCCATTTTCCACGTGGAGTCATTGCATTTGCCTGTTTGATTTAGTTAAACTATGAATACCATGGCAAACTTAATGATCTGTGGCTTAAGCAAGCATAACTCTTAATAGAAGCACAGTGGTGCATAATAAGTTGGATATTTCTTGGTTATTTGGAGAAGGAGAGTTTTCTCATTATTAGCCTAAATGGAAAAAAAAACCCCAAAGACATGCACAATGAATCTCCACCCCTAGCAGCTAGATAATTGGCAGGCAGTAAAGAGACAAAACCCCCAAAATCTGTGGAATTCCTCTGCATGTTCATTTTGCAGGAAAGATTTACCACCCTGCAAACAGTCACTGCAAAGCCTCCCCTTAAAATGTCCCAAGCAGCACCTTTATTTTCACAAGTGGCATGTTGTTGCTGGAAGGAGAAGCCAAAATATCTTTAACCTTAAGGAGGTCCAATCTATTTGTTCTCAGTTATTAGCTATATATAGTAATATATATAGCTAATAAGTATAATAATACACAGAATATTATATATATAGTATAATAGTATACTGCTATTATATAGTATTATATATTCCTTATGTTAGAAGGATTCTGGTGTGTCAGGGACTGTCCCACAAGTTGCCTTACAGAGGTAGGAAGGCAGAAAGGCCATGCTGGAGCTGAGCTGCTCCACCCAAAGCCCTGTGTGCTGGTCTGAGTTATTCTACAGGCAGTGAGAAAAGTGCTCAGAGGCAGCTGCCTTAGCAGAACAGTTTCCTCAGTGCATTTCTTCTCAGCTGAAAGCTGAGCACTGGGGAAAAGGTGCGATAATGCAGCAATAACAAGGCAAAGCACGTGAGAGGGCATTTCAGTTTGCATTATCATCTTTGAGGGAAATTGAGGAGTTGGTTCAAACTGTTCATACTTTCTTACTGTTGAATGTTGGATAAGCTTTTCACTATCACAAGTAACAAGGTAAGACAGTAACCCAAACCAGAAAAGGAAAATAAACCCTCCCAGCTGGCGGTAGCTGAGGTTGTGAAGGAGCAGTAAAAAGGTTATGAAACCCTGAAGGTGCAAAGAATTTGTACATTTTAAACTGAGGAGACAGGTTATTGTGGGAGTGGTAGGTTCAGACTCTTAATGTCTGTCACTTGGGTATTTTTAGAAAAAGAAAAATATCTTTTTATTCTAAGAAAGTACTGTTGTGTTAAAGAAACATCCTATTTTGACAGGATAGAGGATTCCCAGCTTGGTGAATCAATTTGAACATTTGTGGATGATAATTTCTCTGTGTTTTAAAAATTTCTTAGATGTCAGAACCTAAAAATGATTCAGAGAGGCCTTAGTAATGTTTTCAAAATACATTGTAAATCATAAGGGAAAAGACAAACATTAATGGACAGTACCATTTGAAAATTATGAGTTGACCGAAATAAATTTTGTTTTACTTTACTAGAAAAACTGTCAGTTTGCCACATTATTTTATAACCTTTATTTCTTTGCCTCCCTATAAAAGAAATAAAAGTATATATAGTCTACAGCATATAATAATTTCCAGCCATGAACAGACAGATGTTTATATATCTCAAATTATCTTCTCCACTTCCTTGTCTTTTTGTAAGGTTTTACTGTTCAGTTCAAGTATAGCTCAATTGTATTTTCTCTTCCCTCAAGGGCCCTGTGTGTGAAGAATAGTATAAATTCTCTTAAATTAAAATGTTCTTGTTGCCATTTAAATATTTACCTATTTGGCAGCAGACTTTCTTTAAAAGGCAGACATCCTTATTCCAAACACAGCACTAATATGGTAATACAATTACTTGCTGAACTGTGTGTGGCTTGCAGCTGGATGGGGAATGGTGGTTACTGATCTGAATGAAATCTGGAATTTCCATTCTAAGGAGAGGGCTTTTGTTTCATTCTGTTTCATATAAAAGTGAAGATTTTCTTGGAACAGGTGCTTTTCTGTAGACATTTTCAAATTTAAATACACTGACATACCTGACTGTGAAGGATTCCATTTTTGTTTTCAGAGCACTTAATTTTAAATTTGCTCCATGCATTGATGTAAATTAATGCCAAGAACTGTAACTTGGGGGACTCAAGTCTCTGGATCTCTGCTCTCACATGCTTCCATGGGTTTTCTGGGATGTAAGGGCCCATTACACTGCACAGCTTGGTAGGAAACATCATATGGAACAACACACTGTCTTCCTGTGACCCTAAACCTCAGATCTCCTGAAAAACCAATGGACTGGCATGGGCATGGGGTTTAACACATTGTTTCCATGGTTCAAAACTAAATGGACCTTTTTATTGTATGGAATTGCTCCATTTAAGTGCTAGTATGGAAAATAAACATTTTTTGTGGGAGAGGGGTGGGTACTCATAAGTTTTGGAATTTGATCATCCTACTTGTGTGCTTGGGTGTGGTGGAAAGGGGGCAGGAACAGGTGATGGGGCCTTGGGTCTGTGATGATCATTTCCTGCTCAGCACAAAAATCCTCCTTTTCTCTTTTAGCTTTGTCTGTAGCTATTCAGGGTAACATTTTCCATATTGCTTTTCTGGTTTCTCTTGGGATGAGTCAGTCAGAGGTCCTGTGGAAAAGATAGTGTACAAATTCTAGGCTATGGTTTAGTTGAGTTCTGTACCAAGGTTTGGACACAGGGCTAACTTTGCATAACAGCTTTAAGCTTGGCATTTCCTTACTTCCAAATGCCTCCAAGGAACATTAATGCACATTTAGTGTCATTTTTAAATATTTTTATTGCTGAGTATAATTGTTCCATAGCATGCTGACTCATTAGTTACTTCTGCATCCCAATCCTATTGGTCAATGACTTAGAATGCAATGCATGCTTAAGACAGGAAGGCAAATGACATTAAAAGTCAAATAAAGTGGGGCTGGGCTCCCTCCAAAAGGACAGGGGCCAAGTTCTTGTCCTATTGCTGTCAGTAGAAATTTTGCCACTGGTTTCACCAGAACCACTAAAAGGTCTCCTGGCTTTTGGTTGTGAGCAGAAGTTGAAAGTGAAGCTGAACTTCACAGAGGGATTCAGCTAAACCCCAATTAGTTAAATGACAATCAACCATACAACATCTGACTTTTTAAGTACAGAGCAACTTTGCAAAGAGGCAGGTGCTGGCAAGCCTTGCCATGAGAGGGGAAATTCTTTGTGGAGGACAAAGGGAGTGCAGGACAGCACCTGCTGGTGTGTGATGCCTTAATAACTCAGGGTTACAATGGCTCTGGAGATTCCCTGAGCTTTACTACTGCGGTTAAGTGTGTTGTCAAAATCTCTTCCCTAGAATTACAGATGATAGGTTTGGTCATCTAGTCCAACCTCTACACCAAGCAGGACAGGCTAAACATAACATTAGGCTCCAGAGTTACATGTGTAGCAGCATCCCTCCCTTTCCTCCTCTGTTCTTAGGGATAGGTTCTGTTTGGTAAACGATCTGTTTCTAAACTGAAAACTTGAAATGCAGAGAGAGGCATGTACAAACATTACAAAAAACACAGCGTTTGTTATCTGCACATTTTGGTTTGCAAACAAATATTTTAGCATTCAGGATTAGACCACTGATCCATGCAGTTTGCCATCGTGCCTCCAGTCACGAGCAATTTCTTTTCCTAACAAAGTGGCTGGTGTATTGCAAAATATTACATCTGACAAATACCTCATTTTCTAATTGACAAAATTTCCTTCGTGCGTATCATGCCTGACCTTTTAGCATTGGATTAAATTGTGCATGACTGTAGTTTATTTCTTACTGATGTTCAGACTGTGAAGAATAATATTTTTGTTACTGATAGAAGAGGAAAATTAAAAAGAGAAATAAAGCAAGCAAGCAAGAGGACTCTATAATCTGTTATTTGGAGACTTGAAAAAGTGAATCTAGCATTTTAAAGTAGTCAATCTCTCAGTATTCAAGCGGGGAACTGACTCCAGCAGTGCTTTTTTTTTACACAATACAAGCTTAACTTTAAAACTTCCATTGTAAGTGCTATTAAAGAGGCTTTGAAAGCCTCTTTTTAAAGGCAGAACCAAGTGGTTTGCAGAATATAGAAGTCATAGTGAAAGAACAAGCAGAGGATGGGTCCTTCTGCCCATCCCAGATCCACTTGGAGTGGATCATGGAGACTGCTTTTAGCCACAAGTGTAGTTTGCTGCTATCTACAATGCTCTCTCCACTGCAGAGGTTCAAACTCCCCTTCTGGAATTGTGTGAGAAGGATAATTCCTAAGGCTTAGCTGGTGTTAGTTAAATGGGATTGAATTACTGAGGTGTCTTTTTGGTTTGCTCTCACTCCAGACATCTCTCACTGGTGCACTGGGAGAAGGCTCTGCTCTCTCTGGATGGAAACTCAACAGACATGCACGGAACTGCTGTAGACTTTGCAGATTTATTCACATTGCTAAAACAAACAAACAAATTTACTCATGGATCATGACTATTTTTACCTGTTCACTCATTTCTTCACCAAACTGTGGAACCTCTTATTCTGTCTGGTTCCGCCTCCAGCTACCTTGTTCAGAAGAGATCTCCATTTTCAGTCCCATCAGACAGGGTCAGTGCAACCTTGTAGTTCCTGAGGGGAATGGCACAAGAGGCTCAAGTGGTTTCTCTCTGCTGCTGAATTAAAGGGTTTCAGACAACAAAGGCAGAAAAATGAGGAGCCCCTTCCTCACTTCTTTTCTTTGGCCCAGTTTCACATCACACAGCTCCAGGCATTTGCTTGAGATGTCCGAGATAGGAACCTAGTCAGGCTGTTTTCCTTGTATGGTCAAAGAACAGGGAGAAACACTTCCACAGGGTGATTTGCATCTTAATTTGACTGCACAATGGTCCCTGTTGCCTATCCTGGGAGTTTAGACTCCCTAAATACCTAAATTCTCTTTGTGTTTGAAATTTTTCCATCTCTATGTATATATTTCCTCAGGGAAGCATTTGGTCCTCCCATAAAGCCAAATCTGCTCTCCCAAATGGCAGACATGGAAACTTGATCCCAATTTAAAATCCTACCAATTCTCAGTACTCAATCACCAGTAGTACCTGCAGAAGTTGTCTTAGCTGAGGACTTTTAGACAGATAGTGGCAAAACCCAAACACCAATGCTGCAACCACAGGCGTAGCTCCACCGCTGCTCTTTGGAAATTTAAGAATTGGGAGTCCAAAATTACCACCAGATGGTGCACCTATTTAGCAAGTGACAGAGACATGTTCCACAAAAAAATGGAAGCCACAGCCTCTAGCAACCCACCAAGTAGCTTCCCCTGCTCTTTATTCTCAGCTGTGACATAAATTGAATGTGTTTGAAACGTGGACCTGCTGGTCATACTATCCTGTTACACTAATATGGAGTGTGTTTTCAATCTTTGTAATGGAAGCCTTTCAGCTCTCTGGCTAGGGACGTGAGGAAGTGGGAAAGAGTGAAGCAGACCTATAAATGCATATGAAGGGAGAGGGAAAGGGAAAGGAAAAGGGATGGGCCAGAAGCAGGAAAAATCAGTAATGGTGAAGGGCAATGGCAGGATCCAAAATCCAAGGTGGATCCAGCACAGAGCACTGGCGCATTCCTGTTTTTAGCTGAGGCAGTTCTGGCTATCAGTGGTGGGCACCTGACAGTGCATTTTTGAAGAATAATCTTTATGTCTGTATTTTGGAAAGTTGCTAATGCCAGTACCCCAGGCAGAATCAGACAGGGTATTTCATTCAGGGCATAGTAAAGGTGGTGAGCTTTCCTAAACAGTCAGGTGGGTTTTATTCTCTGACTGCTTCTCATTCCTAAGCATTTGGGTCCTCCATACTCAGAGCAGGATTAGCACAAATCAACAAGAATATTTTGCCATTTTCTGCCATGTTTGTCACAATGACAAAATACCACATAATTCTTTCAGCCATCAATACTTTATCATGTGTAGAACATGAGCTGGTATCTATTTCCATTCCACTCTACTTCTTGCTTTAAAGAAAATTCCAAAGTAATAACTAGGTTCCTGGTAATGCTATTTCATGAAAATCACAAAACTTATGCATAAAAAAATATTGTGTCTCATTCTTTTACTTAGGTGCGTCTTTTACTGCTTTATGTTGTCATGGTGTCTTTAAAATTATGCCATAATTAGAATTTAGTATATTGCTAAGAATAATTATTTAGATTGTTCTTTTAGTTACAACTTCACCAGTGAAAATGAACTGAAAATTTTCTGAGAGAAAACATTGGAATATTCTTTAACTTGAGAAGTATTCATGCAGAATGGATAAAATAATTTTTTATTCTCTTTATCTAAGCTAAGAGGAGGAATCACGTTGAGAAGCTCAATACCATTCCCTTCCTATCCTTTTTCACATACCTGTGTCTCCTAGTTCAGTGTAAGAATAATCATTTTATGGTGAAAGCATGGACCAGGAGATAATGGACTTCTTCTCTGCTCCCAGCTGTGCTTTTTTGTGTCACCTTGACACTTCATATCTCACTCTCTGGAAACTAACAATGACTAATTTCAGTGAGGAATTGAAATGATTAGAGACCAGCCTCCATTTAAACATTTGAGATATATCCTCAAACAAAACTGGTTGCTGGTAAAGTCTTCTTACTTAAAGAGGAAAAAGAAAAAAGGAAAAGAAGGAAATATCATGGAGGAATATGGTCTTCTAAAAAATTAGTCCAGGCCTGAAAAAAACCCAACAAAGTGAAAAATCTCAGTAGAAGAGGCCTAGTAGGATTATTAGCTTAGTTTGCAGGAGAAGGAAGTTAGAAAACCTTAGGTAATTGTCCACTCAAATTTCACAAAGAGAAAATACTGAACTGATGTTCAGTACTTACATATAACATAAAAGTGACAGAATAAAGCCCACAGGGAGAGTAAATTCTGGTTACTTATTATATGTGTGCTGTGATTCTTTGACTAAATCTTCCTGTCTGTGTTCCTGCTTTTTCTAGCTACTGGAGCACATCCTGACACCAGAGATGGGGCATTAACACTTTTCCCCCCTTTCCCTTTCTCTTTCTCCTTGCTGTCTCCCATTTTCTTTCTCTTCAGCAGTTCAGTAATGCTGAAACCAAGCTTCTTTCCCTTTTGTTTGCTTTCCCCCTGTCTACTGATCAACCATCTTGATTATTACCCTTTAGTATTAACTATAGTATAAACAGAAGCACTGAGCAGGGATTTAGCTGGGTTTCCCCTGCCCTCTTATGCAACCTAAGGTTCTGCAGCACCCCCTTCCTGTTTGTTTTCAGGGATTAGAGGCAATAATCCACATACTGGTGACATAATGAGGCATAAGCTTCACTCAGAGGAGGCAGGACACTGTTTTGGGAGACCCTGGACTAGAAGGGATGGGCATGGAAAGTTTGAAAGGTGGCAGCCTACCCTCAGAGCTGAGTGGCAGGGAGATTGCTGTTGGGTTTTGCACATCATGAAAGCATTTCCATGAATACTGTCTTCTTCTTGAAGCTGGATTCAAAGTGTCTGCATGGAATATCTCACACAGCAGCATGTGCATGCTGTCAGTTTGTGTTAAATTAACCAGAAGGACATGACATCATGTGATAGACAAAAACACTGCTTGGTACCATGTAGCCCAACCCAGAACTTTTCACGTGAAGCATTTGTTTTGGTTTGGTTTGAAGACATTTGCCTTTCTAACTGGTCCATTTTAATTAGAGCTGAACCTGAACCACAAACGATAGATTTGAACTTTCCCAGAGTTCAGTGGTGTTCAGATCTGGCTTTTGGTTTGGCCCATCACAAAGACAGGGGTCAGCTCCAAAGTTCAGATCTGGAAAGGAGCTGCTGGAAAGTGGGGGGCTGCAAAGATTATTTAGTGAGACCCATTTCTCATGGGTCTCACTAAATTAATGGGGAATTTGCAGTAGAGACATTGCTCGTGGGTTTTAGGAGCAGTTTTACATAAGCAGCATCTCAAAGACTGGTATTAATATCAATCTATCTGTTGAAATACTCATGTGCAGCAGAAAGGGCGTTGTTCCTCCTTTTCTGGTCACAAAGCCTGGTCTGAGGCTGGAGTACCTTAAAAACCTAGAAATTTTTCTTCTTGTCTTTGTTTAAAACTCATAATTCCTTTCCAGGGTATACTGCTTAAAACCAATTGACTATGGGCTAGAAATTTGATCATTTTATTCTCATAAATTTTAGTTTTTTCAGCAGGTAGCTTGCAGGGTTGTTATGGCATCTGCCATTTGTCAATCTCTTGCAGGTTTGGATCCCCATTTTAGGGTGAGCTCTCTCAGTGCATGGCAAGACACAAACTTAACACAACACAAATAATAAACAGCAACCACTTGTCTGCTAGATCAGATAACCTGACCCAGTGGGGTCAGCTGGAGAGGCTCAGATGAAACATTGATTCAGTATCTGTTGTAAGTCCTCAGAAGATTCAGATAAACCTTGCTTGTTTATGGGAATCTTGTCACTTCCCAACCCTTGTGAGGACCAGAAGCTCCAGAGCTGAAAAAACAGACTTTGCTCTTGTGATGCTTCCAAACTCATTTTGCAAACCAGAGAGGTTTGGATCAGAATCTAAACTTTGTGTATTTATCCCAACTTCTCTGAGCTCTTTACTCTTTTAAATCTCTTTCATATGTGTGATCTGTGCTGTGTCTTGCTCCCTGGGGTTACAAATTGGACTACAAATTAAACACCAAGAAGGGTGGACATAATTTCTTGACCCTGTCTCTCCTCCCAGCAAGATGCACAGGCAAGGCAGATGTATCAGAGAGGTGAATGCAGCCACACAAGCAGTGTGAAAGAGCATTTGGAAAATATTTAAGCAAATTCAAAAGCAAGTCTCAACCCAGCCCTCCCACCAGAATTTTCTCATTTGCTTTCCACAAGCTCTGAGCCTGGAGGGAGGACTGCAGTGACTTGCAGGGTCTGCTGCAGCCCAGGGGATGTGACCTCTGAGCAGAAACAGCAGAGCACAGACACAAGCTGGGGCTGCCAGCCCAGCCCCAATGCTGGAAGGGCTGGATGGAGTGGGCTGAAGCCAGTGAGGCACATCTGCCATGGCAGATATCCAGAGTGAGAACACCCCAAACAGCCACACAGCACTCACTGCTGCCTCCCCTTCCATATTCTGCCCTGCCAAGAGTGCACCAAACCCATGAAAGCCCCCACACCCACAGGAAGGGTCACCTGTGACAGTGCAAGTGGCTTGCTTGTGGAATTTGACTTGCTGAGTTGGTCCTCTAAGGTGTCCTGCCAGGCATTAGAAACCATGACAGGAATTTATGTGGGCTACGGATTTGTAGGACAACCCACATAACTTCATCCTTCAGGAGATAATCCAACAGGAATTCCCAGAAAATGCAGCAAGAACCTCTCTGTCTGCTCCTGTGCAGAATTCATACAGAAGAAGAAAACATTCTGGTACACTATTTGACACAAATTATTTTTTCCTTTTTTTGGTCAAACATAAGTCTTTTTCTATATCTATGCACTCGAGAAGAAGGCCACCTTGAAGAGCAGAGTCACCAGACAGGAAAGCATAACACTCTCTGTGCCTGGAAAGTGCTGTCCTGGGCACACAGGAGCTGCTTCTCCATGACCTGAAATATTTTTCAGACCTCCCAGTCTGGCTGTCACCATTTCTCAGTTTGAGCAGGATGTCCTCCATACTCACTGCTCTTACCATGAAATGTTGTGTAGAGCAAGGTACTTCCAGAGGTCATTATTTCACAGTTGTTTGTCATAATGCTCATCTTGTGTTGCTGTTGCAGTGTGAACTAAAAGGTCAGTGGTTGTTCCATTTCATGATATTTGTCTGGATTTAGATTGAAAGTCTGAAATAGAATTTAAACACATATTTATTTATTTATTTATTTATTTATTTATTTATTTATTTATTTATTTATTTATTTATTTGACCCTTCCTAGGTCACATAGATGCCTGGTGTATGTGATTCAGTTTAATAAAAGATACAGCTGCTCTTCATAAATTCTTTAGAAATGTCACGACAAAGTAGAATTAGTACTTTATATAAACTCATCCTAATTTTGTACTTGACAGAACCAAGTTAAATGATACTGAAAAAGAAAACAAACCTAAAAAAATACACTACAAGAAATTATGTTCGGAAGAGTATCTTTTTTTTCTAATCAGTGAAAGCAAGAAAGTAATCTCCTTGCTTTTCATTTAAAGAAATCTTTTTTCCCCAGTCAGAATATTTTAAGAGTGGGCTCTCCTTTTCTAAAACCACCATGTCCCTCCAGCAATTACACTAAGATGATTGCTGCCAGCAAAGTTGGAAAGGCTCACTGTGCAGGGAAATCTGGCTTAGCTCTGATGGGATAAGTTTAGACTCTCCCTTTCCTTGCATTTTCTGCTGCCAGTTTCGGGGCTTCGCCATGCAGCTTGATACCTTCTGAGAACCTTGCTTTTTTGGTTTCTAACTCTCTCAGCTCTTGGTGAGGCTGGATTTTTGTGCCAGCCACATGGAAAATGCTATGTGGAAGAACATTTAAAAGATGGGCTTTTAGAGCCAACACCCTGTTGCAGATTTAGCTCTGGATGATTAGCTCCCTGTAGATGTAAATTATTTTGTATCCCATACACATTAGTCTGAAAGCAGTATCTCATATTTGATAAATGTCCTGGGCTATGCTTGCTTTGTATGTGCTCCCAAAAGGAGGCATCCATCCATCTATCTATCTATCTATCTATCTATCTATCTATCTATCTATCTATCTATCTATCTATCTATCTATCTATCTATCTATCTATCCATCCATCCATCCATCCATCCATCCATCCATCCATCCATCCATCCATCCATCCATCTCAAACATTTGTGTGGGTTAACATAAAAATTGAGTACAAGAAAAAAGTCTACACCGACAAACAAAATATCCAAAATATCCAGCTTGAGGTTGTACCTATCTCTCTAGTAGTCAAGAAATGTCAATTCCAAATGGGGATGTGGGACCCCTTGGTATCTCTCTGAAGCAGAACAAATAGAACCTCAGCAATTATTATGGGAAAACATATTAGGTATTTTTTGGTCAGGTTTTTTTTCCAAATTAAAAGTAAAGGCAGGGTGTGGATCCAAGCTAAGCAGGTGTGGCATGTGAGGATGTGTGTGGGTGTGAATGTAAGGAGTGGACTCCTACAGCCGTGGCTTTCTCTGGCAGGCACTGGGATGCTGAGCATTGCTGTGCCAGATCCCCCTGTGTCTCTGCCAGTAGATGTGCAGGTCAATACTGTATTGAACAGTGGAGAAGCAGAGCAGAGGATTCACACTCCCATAACTACTGCTCCTACATGGATATTCTCCCCGGCTTGAATTTGTATTTCAGTTGTCTCTTGAGAAGATTCCAACTGGATTACTGTTATCTCCTCACAAAAAGAATCCAGCAAGAGCAGGTCCTTCTGTCCTCTGGATACATACCTTACCCTCCTCATGCCTCTGTGAAAGAGAGGTAATTATCTCTCCCTTCTCTTGCCCTCTCCAGCTGAAAGATGTGTCTCCTTAAAGCAAGGAATGCCTCTTGCAGAAACAGGTTTGTGTCTAACACCAATTTCATCTAGGTATCGCTCAGATATTTGTAATTCAACAATTCTGGCAAAGTGGCTCTGGCCTATTCATAGGCTCTGCACAGAACATTCAGGTAATATTCATCATTTAACTAAACTATCTCAGGAAGCAAGATCAGAAATTTTATCTGCAGAATATACAGAAGCCCATCCACAGACACTCTGGCATGCCCAGGTACAGGAGTTTGGTGCTTACAACAACCCATAATTCAGTAGACCCTTTAGAGGATTATTTAACATGTTCCTACAGCAAAGGACAGGTATGCACAGTGATTTAAAAAAGAATACAGGCATGATCACTGCTCCTGGGGATTTGTTATCTGGGCTAGAAATGACATAAGGTAGTAGAGGAAAAGACGATTTGATGCAAATGACAATGCAGATTTATTTTTATAGCGGTGCTCTTCAACACAGTGCAATTATGTCAGATCACTGAGATTATTTAAATTAATTAAAATACTGACCCAGCAAAAAATCCACTGAGAAGGTCTGATGCTGCATGGCAGTGGATTTTTGATACTCATGAGTATATTAGAAGGAATACAGACAGATAGTGAAATTTGTGAAATGGGATCCACAGCAAAATCAAATACAGTCACAAAATTACAGAATAATTTAGATTGGTAGGATCCTACCTTGAGTGCATCCATTCTGAACTGATCCACTCATGAAAGGCTCAAGCCTCTAAAATCTGTGCACATGAAAATCTCAGTGGTTCTGGCAGCCACCTCCTCTGCTCTTGTATCTCCTCAAACTAAGCATGAAGTTGACTTGAAAGCAAATGTACTTTAAAAGTGTGATTGGTAGCACTGTCCTGTTTTTCTTCTCAGGTTCAGAGGGGAGGTTTGTTTTCTGCTTGGTTTTTTCCTTCTTTTCTACTTCTTAAATCCAAGTGGACAATGTTTTCCTTGCTGAGCCCCACACAGGTACCTCAGAAACCTTTAACAAGCCATATTAGAGTGCAAGAATACTATCAAGAGCAAACCTAAAATAAAGATAAAATATGTGCCCACATAGTTATAGATTCCCTTCCCTTTTTTTCTAAATATTGGACTCATTTTTCTCTGTGAAATGCCCTTTAAAAGAGAGACTGTAATGCATTGTCAAATCCTACATAAAACTGTTGTGAACAGGTTGAGGCAGTAGAATTATTCGAATAGAATAGAATAGAATAGAATAGAATAGAATAGAATAGAATAGAATAGAATAGAATAGAATAGATGAGAAAGGAAAGGAAAGGATGAGAATGGAATGGAATGGAATGGAATGGAATAGAATAGAATAGAATAGAATAGAATAGAATAGAATAGAATAGAATAGAATAGAATAGAATAGAGTGTATGTATAACACATCTGGTTCCTCACAGACTTATTTAAGGACTTTGGTACACTTCAGAGCACAGTTTCTCTGAGTGCCTTCAGGATTCCATGCTTTCTGGCAAGGGGTGCAAAGATCTTTTTTAAACCCCAGCGCACTGGAAGATGTCTCCAGCTGAGCTTTCACACACTGTGACATATCAAACCTCTTGTCGTCACTGAAAAGAAAAGGCACCAAACATTCATCAGGGAACCATTGAGCGCCACAGTGGGACACCAGCAGGTCCAGAAGAGAGCACAAGCAGGAGACAATCCCTCTGCTCCAGCCCTTGTTTCCCACATGCTACTTTGATAGTATTAGCAGCAGCTTTGTGGAAACACAGCCGTGTGTGACACACAGAGGCTCCTCTGAAAGGCACAGAGCATCTGGGAACTCCCCCCTCGTGCTCCTCAGGCCATGCTCTCCTGCACTCTTTAAATGTGTGCTCAGCACCATGTTCTCATTTAGCTTAGACAAAAATAAGCTGTGGTGCTTTGGGACCAACACTCCATTTCACCATTTTCTCTGAGAATGCTAAGTTCTTAGGGCTGAGCTGGTAAGAAATATTTATTATGGCAAATGTAGTTTTACGGCAGAGAGCACAAAAATTTCATATTTCTCTGGGCACTGCTAAAGATCTTTTCAGAGATTACAGCAAACTCACTAACCTCACAGAAACCGTCTCAGAAAACTTCACCAAGGGACATGTTGCCAAAAGACAGTCAAAAGCATAATAGAATTATGTTCACTGGAACAGAAATGCTGACTATTGTTTAAGGTTGCCAGGACTTAACTGAATAAATTAGGGGGTTAATTAACTTTAAAATCCCTGTAAATCCTTGGAAGAGTCATTACAGAAATCACTGTGGAAAGTAACACCAAGTCTTTAGAAAATACCCATGACATTCAAAAAATGTTTGAAAAAATGTGAAAAGGAGAGGCAGAGTATCTCTTTTTAATAGACATGCTTTCAAAAGTATATAAGAGTGACAGCAAGAAACTGCAATAAGGCTAATGTGAAATAATTCTGGCTCATGCACAGCCCATTTCTAAAATAAGATTTGACAAACCCACATGAACAACAGAAAAGAATCCAGTTGACAGAGCAATTCTAAACTGATGGCCAAGATCCTGGCACCTCCAGCCATAAAAACTTAGTGGGAGCCTGGAGATGAAAAATGCTGAGTAAGAGAAGAATCTGTAAATAAACCATTATGTCATATCACTACACATGCTCAGCCTTGAGATCTGCAATTTTCTCTGTCCTGGCCATGTGTAATTGAAAATAGATACCGCAGGAGCCTAGGAAGAAGCTGCTGTAATCAGCCCTGCTCCAGCTCTAGACCTATATGAATCAAACAAAATTAAACAATATTATTTTAATTAGACTGTAGTAGAAAATAAGGGGGTTAAGGAGGAAAAGTGAAATGAATGAACACTGTAAAGAGAACATTACTGAACATGACCATCAGCAGGCTCCATCCCAGAAAGTCCTGGGACATTCAGCCAGCACCACATTCATTGCTCAGGAGCATTTCTGAGCACGGGTGCTTCAAAGGAACCTCACAACCATGGACGGCTATATCTATTTTTTTGTATTTACTGGAGGCTACACAGAAATCAATGAGTTAGCACTAATTTGTCAGTGAGTAGGAGATGTAGAACAAAGGCTGATCCACTGCCCAGTGGAGTGGACTCCAGAGGAGAGTACAAACCAAGGATAATATGAAGAAGTCCAAGCACTTCTTGCCTCAGACTTCCCTAAGCAAGTGAATGATGAGCAGATGTTATAAACTTACACCAGCAACAGAGGAGCCCTCTGAGCTTTAGAGAGCAGAATTTGCCCATGTTGATTGCTTTCCAGTTAGATGTCCCTCATCTCAGAACATTTAATGGAGTGAGTGGTTGTCCTTGCAGCCACTAGTGCTGAAAATTAGTGAAGAGCTATAACTAAGAAGAATTGAAAAGACAAATGTCTGACCTTTGTTATAAAAAAAAAAAAAACCAACAAAACAAACCCACCAAAAACCTAAAAGAAAGGAATTGTAGGACCAATCAGATTAATTTCAGTAAATGAAAAAATATGGGAACAAACTTCCATTTGTAAGCTCATAACTAAGAACAGGGACATGAGTAAGAGTCAATCAGGATCTGTCAAGAACAAATCACATTAAACCAAACTAATTTCCTTCCTTCTTGGGCCACCCAGGGCCTCAGAGGCAGAGCAGAAGCAGTTTATACCATAAATCTTGGACTTAAAGGGAGCTTTTGACCCTGCTTTATATGACATTCACAGAAGAAAAATAAGAACTTGCCAGATGGTTACAGACCATCTGAAAATATCTTGGAGGGTAGTTATCAAAATGGAAAGGTGTGCAGACTGGGTTTCTTGTGACCTGTGCTGGAGCTCGTACCAGTCAGGATTATACTCTTGCCTTGACCAAGAGAATATGGACATTGCATTTGCAAGAGAATGTGCACATTGCATTTGTGAATTATATTATGTTGGGAAGGAGTACAAGGAAGCTGGAGGAAGTTTGGGTCAAAACTGGACATGATCATGGATAAGTGATCCAGAAAAGAAGGAGAAAAGCCTTAAAACAAGGAAAGAGGAGGCAAATCAGGAAGGCAAAGATCTGTACATGGGAATGATCATCTGCACAAATGCAAGATGAGAAACATCTGGTGGCAGAGCAGCTGCACAGAGGACAGCTGCAAATTGAGTAAGAGTCAAAAGTGTCCTGCTGCTGTGAGATGAGGAATGCTGGCAGGAACAAACAGGACTACAGCACACAAGGCACATGAAGGGCTCCTTCTGCTTTGACCTCAGCTGGGGCACCCTGTCACATCTCCAGCACTGCAATTCCAACCAGCCAGCTGGGAGAGCAGGGCAAGGGACAGACCCCTTGGGGGTGCTGGGCAAGAAATGATGGTGCAGCATATCTGGGAAGGGGTGGAAGTCTTTACATATTTCAAGGCTGCTGCTGGAGGGGGGAATAACCTGTTTGTGGAAGCTCTAGAGAAAGAAGCAGTGGGTTTGCACTCAGAAAGAAGTTTCAGGTTGATATTAGTGAAATACATACCAGGAGGGGTCCTAAGGTTTTGGGCTAGACCGTGGAACATCCTCTACTGAAGATCCTTAAGAACAGGAACAATAAAGATTGTTCAACAATAAAAGCTGTTGTGAGGAACAGCTGTCTTATTAGCCTATGTTAGGGTTGACAGAGCAGAGACCCTCCTGAGTTTTCTGCTCCTCTGCCTTAATTTTTCTGCCTGTACGAAGTGATTTCAGTAGCCGCTAGTTCTGACATGTAGCACTGGGTACAGAAAGTTAGAGGGACAGAGAAATTAAATTAAATTTAATTAGTCCCTACTTTATAAACCAAAGTTAATTACACTGAAAATGCAAATAAAGGATCTGTTCCAGACAGTGAGAAAACTCCCTGTGACTTGTACTGCCCTAGGATCAAACCCAAAATGCAGAGCCTGCACTATTTTCCTTGACAATTGTTAATATGTGTGTTGAATAAAATACAAAATTACAAAGGAAATAAACTTGTCTGTAAAAGTCTTCATCCAACACTACTTAAGATGCTCTTGTCTGAGTTTCAGTTTACTCATCTATGTATCTATGGTCCTTTGCCATAAAAAATGACTCAATCTGTCATCAGCTTACCAGACTTGTTAAAAAGGGTAGGTTTGTCAAAAAAAATTTTAGTTTTGCTGTGGTTCATTTCTTTTTCCCATTGACCTATGTTGTATTGGTTCATATAATCAATCTTTTGTCTTGTGCAAGTGCATGAAGAATTTGTTTTGTTTAATAACAATGTGTAGTACTTTCTTCTATCATTGCTGATGCAAGATCTAGGAAATTGCTGGCCAAACACTGTATGTTCTGCAGTTAAATATTTCAAGTTAAATTACAGTTCTAATGGCTGACATTCAGTGGCAGCCTGATTCATCCAGCTGCTGACATGAGTAATTTCAGGGATGGTGTGTGCAATAGCAGAATTCTCATCTAATTACTCTGACAAAATAGATGTCTTGCAAACAGCTATGGAACAGTTCAATCTTTAACCCTGTGCTCACAGCTGGATAATTGAATGTGTATTTAGCCTGTGTGATTCTCAGCTGATTGTGGCTCCAGGCTGGAAATTCTCTGCTGAATCTGTGCACGTTGGAGTCTGGTAAACTACAGCAATTGTGGAACTTGTCAGAATTTCCACATCAAACCATGCTAAGTTAAGTGCTCAATTAGAAGTCTAAAATTTGGCCAGAAATGACATCTAAAAGAGGGGTAAAACACAGGCTACTCCATGGCTCCAAGGACATATAAAGGCTCCTCTCTGATGGAAGAGAAGTGCTAAGGATCAGTGGTCCAAAATCTGTCTGAGCAGCAGCTGCCTGCATTGCTGGCTGTTAGAACACTTTTAAAGTTCTGTTAGAATGCAAATAAACTCAAGAAAATGGCAGTAACTCAGATTGGCAAATGACAGACTCCTCTGATAGCCTGGCAGATTCCTAGAAGTGGCCTTGAGCACCTTCACCAAAGAAAAAAGGCTTGATTTTTATTAATACTGCCTGTCATCTCCTTTTGGAGTTATTAGATTAGACAGTTATCAGATCAGATAGTTATTAGTTCATGTTATATTCATGAAAACATCCCTTCTATGTTTTGGGAATAAAGTCAGAACTGTCATCATCAACTGACAACAAGACAGGAATTTCTAACAGAGAAATGGACAAATCCAAGGGTTGCAATAAAGCCAAAGCAGTGTCTTTTCCACCAAAATAAAAATCTCAAAAGAATTTTTCTGGTCTATGGGACAGAAAACTTTGGAAGTCAGACAAGATTTTTTCTTCTGAGACTGAAAAACTGAGTGTATACATTGCTAAACCACTAGATAATCAGGATATTCACTGGGAAAAGAAATATCTAGCCCCAGATTTGGGTCAAATCAAAAATCTGCTGCTACTTATATCTTCATTTCATGAACATTTCTGGAAAGGCCTGTCTCCTTTTTGTTGCAGACCAAGAATATTTTTGAAATCTCAGAAAATTCCGCAAAATGAGATTATTGTTCTCCATTAAGGTATCACAGCAATCATTACTTAAATATTTTTAGCTGCCTGACAAAGAGTTGCTTAGAACTGATTCCAAGTGATGACATGCTAATGAAAAGCTTTGTGTAGAGCAGACATTATTTGAGCACAGAGGTTCCCTTCCCTCCTCCATCAGCAGTTTCTGATAGACTCCACTGATCCTGGGACCTTAGTGAACTGTCCAGGAACACTAGTGAAGTTTTAAAACTTAGTCTAGTTTAAAAATACCCCCAAAACTTTAATTCTTAGCAGGACAACTTAACTTGCTAATTTCTGAGACCTTCTTATTTTAGAGCTGCATTGAAACAGGAGAGTAATCTCTTCAGAGAGTCAGTGTGGTTTCCATTGGATATTATCCCATGACTTGAGAAAATTCCATCACTGCTGCTAGCTCTCAAATGGATAAAGGAAAGATATTTTCCTTTATTGTTGATGGTAGTCAGGGGTATAATGGGAATGAGGGAAAGGAAGATAAAGACATGAGTTTCTTTCATTTTATATAATTGACCAAGGGAAGCAACGTGTGAAAATTGAAAAAGAAGGCACAGACACAGTGGCTGTAATAAAATGTCTTACCATGTGCTCTGGAGACATGGGGAATATATTGAGCTAAACGCAAAATATGAGCAACTGTCACCAAATCTCTGAGTAAATCTCCTGAACTGTAGGTCACAGCTGCCATATTCCCTCACAGGAATTAATTTCATCTTGTTAATAAACCTTTCTACATATACTTCAAAGGTATCTAACCAAAAATTTCCCTGGGTCTGGTTTTGCATTGTTGTTTACCCTCATCCTGAAGAAAAGCCAACTGTATCTATAAATGTAGCTTCTATTACATCTCATACTTCCAATATTTCCATTTATAGATTAGAAATAGAATTTTTTTTAAAGAAGAAAGAAAGTAGTCATGCAAGTCAACAGAACACATTAATAACTGTAAACACCTTATAATTTTTAACACATTATTATTTTAATTAATAATTTTAAAACAGGAGTCCCAGATTTGAATTTAGCTAGCAGGCAGAGAGGAGAGGAGTGGACATCAACACGTGAAGATCACACTAGGAGCTAGAACAGTGGTCCCATAGCTGATTTGAATTGCTATAAACCCTCAGAAATTTCTTACAGACCACCAGGTATCGTTATCATCAAACTTTTAATTGAAAACACTATTTAAAATAGTGTTTAACATGGCTCTGTGGGTTAGCTGTGAACCCTTTAGCGTGGCCTCCTGGACCACCAGTGTTCTGCAGAGCATTTTTGGGAAGCACTGAACCAGACTGCACACATCGTACACTCCAACAAAACACGTCTGGGTCTGAAACAGAGGCACAGCTCCTGCAACTGCACCATCTTCTCAAATAATGCACATGCCAGCTCAACCTTTTGGGAGCTGAACAACACAAAACCCTTTTGTTTTCTTCCCTACCCAAAGTTTATTTTTTATTTCTTTGGAGAAACAAGCGAATGGTGCCAAACCTCCGTTTCTGATTGTTTCTTGTAGGATCTTCCTCATATCTGGCAATGGTGTAATCTTTCAGGAAGCTAACTATGAAAATAAGAAATATAAATTCCCCCCACACTGTGGAGTTATCATTCCAGAATAATTATGAGATCTATGAATCCAAATATTAAAAAATTAAAACTAGCTTCTAAGTTGGTTTTATTTTTTTTTTCCTCCTCTGGAAAATTTGTTGCTTTTTTTCCCTTCCCAAATCCACTAATGATGCTAGAGCTCTGTGTGTGGTCATTAAAGCATTTCAACAACTTCCTGCAAATCCTTTATAGTAATTCTTTGGCTGCAGCACTACAGGATTGTCTGTTTATTACCAGAGAAACACACTGAGGAAATCAATGAGAAGGGAACTTATGGGGAAAGCATTGAGAAGGGAACTTGTGTGGAAGTGTCATAAATAACAGCAGCAAAACACCTCGATCCAGCCCTGTGTACAGTCAGTGACAGAGTGGTCTCACACAAGAGCAGGGATGGGCTGCATCTTCCCCTGCCATCATTCTGCCTCCTTGCACCTCACAGGCACCTCAGGCAGTCATGTAGGAAGGAGCCTTATTCACCTCTCCTCATATTCACCTTATTCACCTCTCCTCATACATTCATTATCGACAGCTATTGCATGGAATTGGCAACCAGGAACCTTTGCAAGTAGCAGCATCACAGACCAAATAAAAGCCCCCAAACCCCCCAAATAACTCCTTTTCTAAACCAGCTATTATTTAAAAATAACTGTGCTTCCATGACAGTACTCACCTAATTTGGAGAGAAAATAGTGCTGCCACAGCACTTCTGTGCCCTTTGTATGCTCAATAGCCATGGTAATGCAGAGGTTTGGGTCAGAGTGGGAGTGGGAAAGCGTCACTTCAGCAAAACTAATGCACAGGAGAGGTCTGCAAGGGAAAGGAGTAACCTCTGCCTTGAAAGAAAATGAGCCCTACCCAGTTCTTGTCTCTATAGGTCTCTCTTGCAGTACTTTACACTCAGCATCACTAATGGATGCTACTGGAGCATCCATTAGTGTTAGATTAATAATAATCCAAAGTTAGATTAATAATCAGTCCCATTTTTGTCCAAGGGTTTTTTTTTTTGGTTTGTTGTTATCTGAATAGTTCTCTGTTTCCAATTGCAGTGCCCATGCTTAGAGGTAGCTGTCAACTCACTTTTTATTAATCTGAAACAGATAAACGTCGAGCTTGCAAACCTGACTAGACAGTATGAAAACAAATCCTGTGGCCTCACCTCAGCACTGTCCAGATTCACTGCCAAGTTCCCCTCTGGTGAAGGGGTTTGCTGGGACTATCCCATGCCTGCATACCTGGGGTAATTTGCCCCGAGCTGAGCCAAGCATCTCAAACACGCGCGGAATTCCGTAAGATGAGAAATCCACGCTGAGGAATGATGCCCCTCCTCACCTCACGTTGCTGCCTGACCCCCCTTGCTGTAGATGATGTGTGTGTGTGCTTTCTTCAGCTGCCTTTCTGCCAACCCATCAGCTTTTGGCTTCTCTCCACAGGAAGCAGGGAGGCCGCGTTCACCTATGCCATTACCGCTGCCGGGGTCGCGCACGCTGTCACGGCCGCCTGCAGCCAGGGCAACCTCAGCAATTGTGGCTGTGACCGAGAGAAACAGGGCTACTACAACCAGGAGGAGGGCTGGAAGTGGGGAGGCTGCTCTGCGGATATCAGATACGGCATTGAGTTCTCCCGGAGGTTTGTTGATGCCCGAGAAATCAAAAAGAATGCACGGAGGCTGATGAACTTGCACAACAATGAGGCTGGAAGAAAGGTATTCCAGAAAGGATGAGGGATGGGAACTTGTGTGCTGGAGGATGGGGGGGAGGCTGGCTTGGTGGCAGGAGGCATTTCCTGAGAGCTCACCCCTCTCTCTGATGTTATCCCACACCCACATCAACTCATCTGTTGTTCACCATTTTCCCCCATTTCTTTTTACTCAGATCTGGCCATGTATATATGGTACCTATAGTACCATGTATTATAGGTACTCCTGTAAAAATTTGTGTTTCCTAAGCCTTCTTTCCAGCCCTGATAACAGAGAGGACCTTGCTGGATCTGTTTAGCTGAAAATCACTGTTTTTCATCCAATTTGCAAAAATCTAACAAGGGATGTCTGGGCTTATGATGGGACACAACTGCTTTGCTCAACTTCCACAGCACTTCCAGATATTTATTCCAGTGAACCCCAAATCACTTATTTGACTCCAGCTCTAGTGAAATACACATAGTAGTACACAATGCACTTCTTAGCAGATGCACAACTGTCTCTTTGTAACTACAAAGAGCTTCAGAAGAAGAAGAAGCAGTTTCCTGTCTACAACCATGATGGAATTGCTTCTCATGGTAACAATAAACATCGTGCATGGAGCTATGCTGATTTGTGTTCACCAATACTCATAGCTGTCAAAGCTTGTCCTTTAAGAAGTGCAACAAATCTTTCTGCATCATATTTACTTACCTCAGGAGAGATTGTACTCTGTGTTGCAGAAAAATCCAATCTACCAATGTAGCAATCCAATAAAATCTGCCTCCTTCTCTAGTCCCTGAAGTAAGACTGAATTTTCCTCCTCCAAAACCATGTGTGCTTTCAGTTCTGTACTGAGCACTGGGCAGAGAGAGTAGAATTGGTGGTGACAGAAGCAATGCAATTATTTTACAGCCTGGATCTTGTTTGCTAGCACAGTTGCATTGGCCATGCTCTGAAACAGAGGGTTTTGTATGGGCAGGGGTTCACTGGGATGGAAATGCTACATAAATTCAGTGTGGTGAGAGAGGCACAATCTCAAGTGTAGAGAGGATGGTACTTCAATGATAATTCACACTGAAACAGCCTTGAGGGCCACAGTCTTTTTTCCTAAAATTTGCTGCCACAGATATAAAAGAACTTCATTCAGCAATTGACATTGGAAGACCAGCTCCAGGTGTGATCACCTCACTTAGGCTGGGAATTTCAACTCAGCATCACAAATTGTATTTGGAGGCAAAACAAGATGTAAGTCAACTCTTAAACTTGCCAGGGAGGATTTATTACTGATAGATGCATTCCCATCCCTGCTGAAACTGGCATCCTCTGTGGTGTGTGTGTGCCACCCCCATGGAGATCCTGAGGCAGGTCCTGCTTGGAACAGGCCACGCTCTAGATGGGAAAGGGGGACAAAAGAGCGAAAGCAGATACTGAGATGGAGAACAGTGAAGTCCCAAGGACAGAAAGAGCTCATTATGTGAACCAGGCACTGATCATGGGTCCCCCAATTCTAAATACAGCACAGTAATCACCAGATCACATTGCTGATTCTTATTAAGCACATTATATTTTACTTTTCATCAGAATTTCATAAACAGAGGGACATAACCAAACCAAATAAGTGCATGTTTTTACAGATACTTCTGGTAGCAGAATTCATGCAAATAAATTTTATTTAACAATTCTAAATTTTTTTTCAAATGTTCTTGCAAAAAACAAATGATAATACTTTCATGTTTTAAGAAAGGAATTCAAAGGCTTGCAGTACCAACAATATATTTTTTCTCATTTTTAAAAATAGAAATAGTATTTTGGAATTTATTAACTTTCTGTTGCATTTTTCAGTAGTTATTTATACCCATAGTCATTCATTAATTCATTGTATTGCTTTCAAAAGCTAAGAATGACTGAAAGGATTTGATGTAGTTTTTTGGTTTTAAGTATAATCCATAAAATCCAGAGTAATGTGCTAATATAAAATATGGTTTGGGGGTCACATTTAGAAATAATGTTGGTGTTGTGATATATATTCCCTTTAATTGAATATTCAGAGTTGTACAGTAAATAATATTTAGTGATTTTGGTTCTTCTGAGATAATTTGCTGCTTGTATAAATTAGACATTTTGAATTCAAGTCTGACTGACTCTCTGAACAATCTGTTGCATTTTTCAGTAGTTATTTATACCCATAGCTGTTTCATTATATTGCTTTCAAAAGCTAAGAATGACTGAAAGGATTTGGTGTAGTTTCCTACAGAGATGTCACAGCACTTTTCACCATTTAAAATACTCTGCATTCACATCTGTAATGGTAAGGCCTGCAGTTCTTTTTTTAGTCATTCCAAATTGACTTTTTGAGTTAGCTAAGAAGAACAACTTTTAGCCAACAAATATGCTACCTTTCTTTTATTCTTCTTTTTGAATCTCAACGCCTTGCAAATCAGAAACATGAGGAAAAAAGGGCACAAAAACCTCTCAACCCCACATAAAATTGTTTCCAGCTTGCTCTGAAGTCAGTGGTGGGCCCTTGATGACCCCATTGAACATCTACCAGGTGGCCAGAGGTTCATTGCAAGGATTATTAGTCAAGACTGTGGCCACCAGTTTTGCCCCTCAAGCAATTATTTGAGTATTCTTTTATACCACCACAAGGACTTTCTCATGTGCTCTCAGAAATCTTGCTCATTCTCCATCTCTTCCAGCACTTGTCCCACACATGCCTGGGTGTCAGAGGGGTTTGTAAGTACAGCAGTGTGGCTTTAATAATTTCCCTTTGTTGGGATGCTCTCAAACCTGACCTGCTGGTACTTCACTGCTGCTAAAACCAGAGCCCAGAGGAATTTCTCTTTGTGGAACAAGCAGCATGTTGTAAAAATAATTGCACAAACTTTGCAAACTGGTGAGGGAAAAACAGTCTTGGGAGGGTCTTTTACTTCTGTCTAGGGTTGAGATGTTCAATACAAACCTCTAATAAATGATCTCATTGGGAAAAAAAGACATTTAGACTTCTCAGGGAATTTCTGATGACTGTGGAATGAATGAATACCCTAATTGCCCCACTCTGCATCCTGTATGGCTCTGCACTGAATTTCTAAGAATTGTTTCAGCTAATGGCAGGTTTGCAAAGTTTCTGCTAAATTTGCAATAGGAAGCACCAGTGAAAAAAATCATAATCTTGTCATTGGTGTAATTTGGAATGAATAAATGCTCAGGGATTCCTGGTGGCACAAGGCTCTCCTGATGGAAGATTTATGTTTGGTGGCAAAGCGGCACCGCATGGTGTGAGAGAGCAGAGGAACAAAATTCCCTGTCAGTTCCTAAACATCTGCTGTGATTTGGGATGAAAAGAACAAGTGTGGTACATGAAAACAAGCCCCCAAAGAGGACTAGTGTAAGTCTAAGACAAATGTTACTGAAAGAACGTTTTGTTGCAAATCTGAAAGATTACAGAGAGATCTGTGGGCAAAACTTTGACAGAGTAATGAAAAATTAAATACCAACAAACCAAGTCAGCTTTGATGCTGTTTTATGAAGCAGATTTCTACCATGTATTTTTAGAAATAAATATCTTTATTCTGGGATAAATGAACTTAGAGTAACATCTGGGAACACACATCATTAAGCTTAACTTTTTGTTGAAAGTTTCAAAACAATGACTGTCTCTCACGGGAAATCTCATTTATAAAAATGGAGGTTTCTGTTTGTTTTTATGGGGTGAGTTAAAAGAACAAACTGACAAATTGGTAGCAGATTGCAGCTTTTACCAAAAAGTAGAAATGTTTCTAACAGTTTATCAATCAATTAGGCTCTTACATCAGACAGTGACTGTGGTTATGTGGAGAAAAAATTGGCCTTTCCAGAAACACACCCATCACTCTGACTGCCAGCAGCTCTGCCTGACACCATCCCAATATTTACTCCTTTGTTACACCAATGGGCCAATGGGGTTTTCCTACTTTTTTTTTTTTAATGCTTTCAAGATGACAACAGCTTATTTTACATATGAAACAATAAGAGTGTGGGGATAAAACAAATAATTTAGGCTCTCTTCAGAAGAGATTTTTCAATTATTTGGGACATTTCCACCTAAGATATGGCTTTTTCTCATAGTTTCTGGTGCAATAGGCCTGTGGTACTGGGAAGGGGTTCTTTTGCTCACTTGCTTTGGCTGTAGAACAGCTAATGAGGTGATTTGTTGATTACCATTAATTACATATATACATATATAAAGATACAAAATATATAATATAATATAATATAATATAATATAATATAATATAATATAATATAATATAATATAATATAATATAATATAATATAATATAATATAATATAATATAATATAATATAATATAATATAATATAATATAATATAATATAATATAATATTATATTATATAATATAATATAATATAATATAATATAATATAATATAATATAATATAATATAATATAATATAATATAATATAATATTATATTATATTATATTATATTATATTATATTATATTATATTATATTATATTATATTATATTATATTATATTATATTATATTATATTATATTATATTATATTTACATAAACATTTATAAATATAAATATTATTATAACTATAACTATAAAATAAATAAAAATATAAATAAATATATAAAAATATATAAATAAATATATACAGCGTGTTCACATAATTATGGATATTTATACATATTTATGTATATGGTCTGTGCATACTTTGTATAAGACAGTGTTTGCTCCCTTCACCTCATGTGAAGCACTGTAATTAGCCAGCTCACTCCTGCAAGATGAACAGTGTCTAATTTGCTGCAGGCTGCCCCCACTGTCACCTGACAGGATGTAACGATAAGAAGCAATGCCCAGAAAAAGACTCTGAATAAAATGTTCTGAAGTCCCAGTGAAGGCTGAATCCCAGTTTCAAACGTGAAAGCCAACTAATTTTATGCTGTTATAAGCCTAAAGTATTCTTTAAAACGTGACTTTGTTTCCTAAGTCATTTCAGGGATGCAAAGAATGTTACTTTCCAGGTTTTACAGCCTCCGGTCTATCATTTGCTGAAAGTTTCTTTCTCTAAACGTGACAAATTATTTCACTACACATCCCTTGTGAGAACTTTTCTTTCACAAAAGAAAAGTTTTCAATAGTTGTGCTTCATGCCGTATTTTCAGTCTTCCCACTTAAAGTGATTTGCAGTCAGTTACATAAATCCAATTTCAAAAATTTTGGTGTTACAGCTTGGGTGGGTTAGATGGATAACTAAGGACTTATCCATAGGTCCTGAATATGCAAGCTTTGACTCAAAATCTCACGAGGATAGATCTCCTGCTTCCAGTTGGGCTGGATTTGTTAGCTCATTTTTTTCTTCCAGAAACACACCCTAACACAGACTGCCAGCAGCTACATCTGGTACTACCCTGCTTTTTGAACAATTTGCATTAAAATTAGAGGGGGGAATAGCCAAATATTTTAGGACTTGCTAAATGGTTTTATTCAAGAAATGTGCATGCCCATGCATACCATGTAATGCATGCAAGGCATGTATCAAACATCCAGTGAAATATCACTGCACGACCTCAAACCTGACACATCTGTTCTGCCTGACAGAATAAAACTACCAGTGAAATAGTTTTAACTATTTCAGGTGATATTTTACCTTTAATGTTTACAACAAATTCCTTAGAAAACAGAGTGCAACACTGCAAGCACGCTTTGGGGACGATGGGGAGGATGCTTCTGAAAGAAACTGCTTTGCAACATTTCACTGTAAAAATAATATTTAAAATGTTTTAACCAATTGCAGCAGTTTGTTGCTCAAAAATTTATTTTCTCCTCCTAGAAAGTAGAGAAGAAACACTGATGGATTAAGCTATTGTTCACCCTCATAACAGCAGGGACATCCATCAAATGGGCAGCAGGTCCCAAAATGCTGGGTTAATTTTCCTGGTGGCCAAGAGGAGAACTTGTGTAAGGAGAGCAGTGGGCTTTCCTCAGCTTTTTCAACACATTAAGTGGGGACTTATGGAACAGGGAGGCAACTGGAGGGCAGGAGGAGGCGAATTGATACCTCCAGGCACCCCTGATGGTCCCCAGCCCTGCTCACTCTGGCAAGTGGCAGGGAAAATCCAGTTCATGCTGTGTCTGGACAGAAAAGCAGAGGCTCCCTGGTCCCATTAAACTAAACAACAAGGAAATCAAGGATGTGACAAGAGGAATAAACACAGTAACTCAGTTCCCCATCCCACAGAACATAAATTCTGTTGTGATGCTTGATGGAACAGCTTCACAGAGGAGCAGAAAGAAAGCCATGCAGCTGAACTTCCCTGATTCCTCTCCTGCTGGCTCCATGCTCCCTCTTCACAGGAAAGGAACACAACCCAAGGAGACACACCATGAACTGCTCAATTTTGGGCTCTGCGAGCTACTATTAACAAAGAATAATTTCAGGACATTTGTATTAGAAGATCAGCTCTCCTGGCTGCAGCTGCATGAGCACCAAAGAAGTGGTGACATCTTGTGACCAGAATTTGGTAGTTATTACCCAAAACAAAAGTTGGTCACTTGCATATTTGATAAGGCAAAACTCCTCAAGTCTTTTATTTCTTTTTGATGCTTCAGTAAAAAAATTACATTCAAAAGTTACATTCAACACTTGGTTGAACAATGTGCATTTCCATTAAGGAAAACAAAAACCAGCAGGGGTAAGCCAAAACACATACACACACAAAATGTAACTATTGTTTTTACATATATATGTAAAATTACTATATATACATACATGTATATGTATATGTATATGTATATGTACATGTACATGTACATGTATGTATATATTTTATCCAAATAGGATTTTTACCATGTACAGAAACTGTATCTGATGTTATGCAGTTGGGTCTAGATATGGAACTTGAATTAGAGAATTTCTTTAATGCACATAATTTTGTTTCATTTTGGTCTTCACAAGTCTTTTTCTACTTAACTGGCAGCAGGCAGCCCTCAAATTGCATTTTAAATGTATGATTTATATAGGTATAAAAAATGTGGGATTAAGAAAGCTTTAGCATTCTATTTCACAATTCATTTAACAAAGTAGCAGTAGGTAGAAAATTTTACTTAGCAAGATCACACTGGGGTGTGATGTGGAAAACGGACTTGAGAAATGTTCCTGTGATTAATCTGAGGCAGCACAGCCCAACGATGGGAATTTCCTCTTTGGGAGGTAGATGTTGCTGTAAACCATTCAAGATTAGATACGAGGCACTGACATATGACAAATGAAACTGCTGAGAGAGTGGCTCATTGGAGCTAATGATTTTCAATCTTTAATTAAGCACCTAGCTTGGCACAGTGTCTTAGATTTGAGTGAATAAGTACCTTCAGGGCTCAGGGTCAGAGCTTTGATGGGAATTTTGCTGAGGAAAGCTGAGCTGGAGGGACTTTTAGGAAGCCAAATGTTAGTTACTCTTCATTCAGAGCATTGAGCAAACAGGCTCAGATCCTGACACCTTTTCCAGGTCCCCATGGCACCTCCCTGGCTAGTGGGAAGCTGCTGAAGGCACCACACAGAGAGAAATAAATTCCTTTGGAGGGCCAGAACATGCTGGCCTGTCAGCAAGGAAGGGCACTCTGGATGGAAAGAGGGGAAAAATGCTGCTCAGAATCTGCTTAGGTTGGGCCTCGTATTCCCTGAACCTCCAAGTCTTTGGGCACAATTTTATACCCACAGCTGACTGTGGGCACACAAATTATAGCATTCAGGAATTTAACTACCTGATGATTGGGCCTCTGCTCAGTGTTGTAACCCCAAGCATTCCACATTCATGAGAGAAGCCTCCAAAAAAATTTTAAAAACCTGCAAGATTGGCCTCAGGAGCATGAATTAATACTTTTTGAAACTTCTGATTTTTTTGAGCCTGCATGGCTTGCATTTGCAAATCCTCCCACCTTCAAAAATAGTGGGAATCTTTGAAAAAACACAGCAGTGAAATCAGGTTTCTGCTCACCAAAATGAATCACAAAACTGGACCTTCAGAAAGAGAACGGCAAAAACGAAAAAAATATCAAGACTTAGGATAAAGTTGCTGGAGATTGTACTATAGAGGCTGTGATGTAGTGTCTATAAATAATATATATATAATGTATTTAATAATGTCTATAAACATCAGCATCTCAACCAAATACACACAGGCAAACAATTATTATATAGACAGACAGGCATATATATATATATATATATATATATATATATATATATATATATATATACACATAAAAAATTAAAATACACATTTCCAAAGATGTCACCCAGGACATTAAAATGGGTGATGTCTGTCTTTCAGGAGCAATGACACTTTCTAGTGTATCAGGGAAGGACATCAGAGGCTCCTTGGGACAGTGTTGAACCCATAAAAGGATAAGGAGCCTCATGAACTTCGTCTCCTCCCACCCTTAGCAAGTTACTGACTTGGCTTTTTCAACCAAAATGTAGACTCCAGAAACATATGTAGGGCATGACAAAATATGGACCCTTCAGCAATATTTACTGCTCAGGGAGGAGTAAAACTCAGAGATGACAGATCCCATTGTCAGTGCTTTCCTGGAAATCCTCAGATCCTTGTGCTCTTTGCTGGAGGTGTAAAAGTTGCATCCATCCATGTCTTGTCATGGATTTTGCTGCAGTTCTTACAGCTGCATGTTGAGAAAGCTGTAGGAATGGGTTAGTTTCAACAAAACCAAACATTTTTCAGCACAGCTTCATGTCGAGCACAACTTCTAAGCATGTTTTAATACATATATATATACACAAACACGTCTAAATATCAATAGATTATTTGTACCCAGATTTGTGGAACAGGATTGAAAACTTACTTAGGGGTCTTTGGAAAAAGGCCTTCTCCATAGGCCAGAAATGGATACAGAGGAGACCCTGGAGACCCCTAAAACACCCCAGAGTGTGTCACAGTGCATCCATCTCCTCACTGCCACTGAAATGCTGCTGCTGCTGCAGAAGAAGGTGGCAAGTTTTCTCTTCTGTCAGTAGGTGAGTCAGGAAGGTGATGCAGTGCATTCCAGTGTCTACAAAAAACCCAGCTCCTCACAGCCTTGCTGATTTTCTTCTCTTACAGCAGTTGCAGCTACAGGAATTTCTTCCCCAACTCAGTTTCCCTTCCTGGGAAACACCTTTTCTGCCCCTGATAGGATAACTTGACTTTCACTCTGGTGAAGCCTGTGGTTCCAGAAGGTCTAAGGTATGACCAGGCTGAGGTCAGACCTCAGCAGGGGCTGCAGCTCCTCCTGAGGGGAACAGGAGGGGCAGGCCCTGAGCTCTGCTCTCTGGGACCAGGGACAGGAGCCAGGGAACGGCTGGAGCTGGGTCAGGGCAGGGTCACACTGGAGATCAGGGAAAGGTTCTTCCTCCTGTTCAGGCACTGTCAGGCTCCCCAGGGAATGGTCACGGCCCCAAGGCTGCCAGAAGCATTTGGAAAATGCTCTCAGGGATGCACAGGGTGGGATTTTGGAATTGTCCTGAGCTAGACTTGAAGAGCCCCTTCCAGCTCAGGATGTTTTATGATTCATGCATAGGTTGCTCAGCTATCTCATATTTGCTACTGTATGTTGGTAAGGGAGAATCAAATCCAAATATTCTCTTTAATACTGAAACCCCAGAAATTTGGGAAAAAACAAACCATACAATTTAAGTGAAACTCAAACAACTCAGGAGGGTGCCCTCTATTTGCAGGGATAACCAGATCTGCACAGCTTTTATTTTAAGGCCAGTTTCTGAAGCAGTAAGCATTTTTTACTCCCTCCTACTTCATTATGCCATTGTACTCAGATTTCGGCCCTTTTATCCCTTGCCCATTTCAGTCATGTTCTGGGATCTGCAGTGAAACCGCTACAGGAGATGGTCTGCAGCATCAGTAATGCTTTCAGACAAGCTCCCTGGCTCATGTTTCTTTGTTAGCATCCCGTTGCGAAGGGGAAAGATCAGCCTGCTTTGCTCTTAGGCCCTGATTTTCATAAGCTAATGATGACTGTGGGTGTAATTATGGTCAGCCTTAAGTGGTAACGCAAGGGCAGGAAAACAGAGAGGCGCTTCCGTGGGGCTGGCTTCCCCCTGCTGCACACACGGGGCGGGAGGACACCGCTGCTTTCCCCCACACAACCTGGCCCTGTGGATTTTTCAGTTCAGGGCAAATTTGGGAGAGAACCCCCAAAGGGGCTCCTCTAGGAAAGCAGATTCAATTGGCCCCTCCTCGCAACCGGTCCAGGAGAAAATACCTCCTTGGAGAAAAGTGGAAAAAACCCGTTAATTAAACAATAAAACTTAATGAATAAACCCCTTGCTGCTCCAAAAGAGATGACAAACTCAGAAAGTCCCCTCCCCGGGTTGCAGCTCAGCTCACTCAGTCTCTGTCAGTCCCTCCAGGGCTGGAAATGCCCCGGCCCAGGCCCGGCCCGGTGCCCACAGCTGGAGCTGCCGGTGCTCTGCTGGGTGTTCTGTCCAGAGAAGGGTTAAACAGGTCCAAAGAAAAGGGAAAAAGGAAAAAACCACAGTCCAAGGAACTTCTTTGCCTCAGCTAGCTAAAACTAACTAAAAGCAAAGGAGAGCTCTGTCCTGCTGTCTGTCCATCCGTAGACAACACAGTCCAGGGGCAGGGATGTGGAGGAGCGAGTGCAGTGTCTGAAAACAATCTGTGTGCTTCTTCTCTGGCCCCTTCACTCTCTGGAACAAGTCTTAAAGGTGCAAAACTTATTATTTAGCACAGAACAAGACAATTGGGGATAAAAGCATCATATAGTCAACCTAGGACACCTGGAAGGAGGGATGTGCTGGGCGTGGCACAGCTGGGCTGCAGAAGAAACAGCAGTGTGACAGTGGAGCATCAACCTGAGCTGTCACCCTCAAGTGTGTGTCTCCTCTGACTCTGAATTAAACCCCTCTGGCTGAACCTCCTCTACAACAGCAATGCATTTCTCTTCTCTCCTGGTTAACAGTACTCCGTTGAGCAGGAGAGAAGAGAAATGCATTGCTTTCACTCCTTCAGTGAATTTTTTTCCCTCTAATGCTGTGTTATCATTGCCCTGGTGGAAAAATAATGTATCTGTGGCTGATTGTTTGCTGAATAGTTGGACTAAATACTGCAAAAATAAGTGCTGCTTTTTAAGGAGATGGGACATTCTGTGTGTGGAATAGTCGGTAAGTTTACCACTGGTGGTGTTGCTATAGGTACATAGGAAAAATCTTTAATTGTGCAGTGAATATAGCATCATAAAATGGTTTGGGTTGTAGGTGACCTTAGAGATCATCTAGTTTCCAGCTCTCTGCATGTAGGCTTGTTCAGTCACACAGTAGATACTGTTCTTCTTAAGCATTCTTTCATCATTACTTAAAGCAATTAAATATTTTGAATCTTATACCACTTAACCCCCAAACCCATTCTTGTTTTCTGTTTTCAAAATGAAAATGATTTGAAAAAAAATTGAAGTCCCCTGTGGCTCTAAAGATATGTCTCCTAAAACATAAGTAAATATTCTCCAACATTTGGAAAAAGAATGGAAACGTTTTCCCCAAAAAGGACAAAACACTGTATTTCCAACAAGGTGCCACTTGAAACAAAATGTTATGAGCATTGTGCTGGGAGGTGAGAAGATTTATAAGCATTATAAAGAATTACAAAGCATATATAAGCATTATAAAGTATATTTAGAAGCATTTGAAAAATTTCAACCAGCAGTAATGAATATTCATATGAACTAAACAGACTGAGGTTTAGGCAGGCTTGCGACATTATTTTCCTGCAGTAACAATATGCAAATGTCTGTACACATAGGTTCTTGAAGAGAGAATGAAATTGGAGTGCAAGTGTCATGGAGTTTCAGGTTCCTGTACAACCAAGACCTGCTGGACCACACTCCCTAAATTCAGAGAGATTGGATATATTTTGAAAGAGAAATACAACGCTGCAGTGCAAGTGGAGGTGGTAAGAGCCAGTAGACTGAGGCAGCCAACCTTCCTGAAGATCAAGCAGATTAAGAGCTACCAGAAACCCATGGAAACGGATTTAGTGTACATTGAAAAGTCACCCAACTACTGTGAGGAGGACGCTTCCACGGGGAGCGTCGGTACCCAGGGACGGCTGTGCAACCGCACCTCTCCCAGCGCGGACGGGTGCGACATGATGTGCTGCGGCAGGGGCTACAACACACACCAGTACACCAAGGTGTGGCAGTGCAATTGCAAATTCCACTGGTGCTGCTTTGTCAAGTGCAACACGTGCAGCGAGAGGACAGAGGTGTTCACCTGCAAATAGCGGCGCCGTGCGCGCAGAGCGAAGCGCCGCGAGCGAGGAAAGTGGAGTACAACAAACAACGACAGCATCATTTTGCACATCTGATCCTCTTGGGGAAAAGAACCCCAGCCAACACCACAACAACCACTCCCTCCCCACAACTACCTATTCTTCTAAGGATGGTGCATTTTGGCTGGCTGGCTGTTGTAACTGCTTTGGAAACAAGGGCAACAGGATTAAGGTGATGTTGACAACCACATGAAACTTTCTCTCTATCTCTCTTTTTTTTTTTTTTGAAACTACAATCTGGATGTTGTAGAGTTCTCTTAGTGTTTTAAATTATACATAGCAGAGAAGCTGATTGCATTGCAGCTCCCATAACATTTAAAAGAAAACGACATTTTCTCCTATTTTGCAGCAACAAAACTGTCTGGCCCTGTGCAAACAAAGACTTTTTTTAAGGAAATGAAATCTTCACTGCCTAGAACACAGCGTTCTCTCTGCAAAAACCAAAATTTCTAAGAAAGCAGAGAGAGAGAAAACAACAGGTAGGGAGCAAAATGTATGTCAGAAATACTCCACTATCAGTTTGGAATAAAATCCCAACAAGCATTCACAAAATTACATCAGCTGCCAGTGACACTGGAACTCTTTGAATGAACATTAAAAATAATTATTTATGGTTTTAATAGTATCAAAAAATTCTAAGCACTAACGGGTAGCTGTGTCTTAATTCTGTACTAAATGTAAACTTATTGGAACTCTGACTGTATGACTTTTGTATTTGGTTCTGCCTAAGTTCTTCAATGCTACTGATCTGTTGTCACTCCACTATTAGAGAGCTGAATTACTGTAGGCCTTAAGCAATTGCCAGAACTGAGCAAAAACATGAAACTTTGGTTACCAATGTTTGATATTGACTTTTACCACTTGCCTCCTGAATAAGAATGACTTTTTCAGACTCAGGCCTGAGGTGTGGAGCACCAGCTCACAGCTCGTCATAGGGAGTTTTAGGATAGAAAGGTGTGCTTCAACAAGTATCAAAGGTTTTGCTTTGACAATGAATGCACTGGCAGGGTCTTCCAGGCATTTTGTTTTCCCTTTAATGGTTGAAAGTTAGTATTTTCAAGACTTTTAAGAAACTTATGCTCAGTATGCCCTCAGAAGACGATAAAAGCCCGGCAGCTGAGCTCTAGGTTGCTGCAACCTCTGAGCTGTCATGGCTTCAAGAGCATAAGAAAGCCAAAATTTGGGTTAGTCTGTGTCATCATTATTTTAAGGTTGGGAATAGAGTTGGCAACCTCCTGGTAAGCACATGAATGTTAAAAGAAAGAAGCTCACTCAAAGCACTCAATCCTAATTCCCACACCTTTTCCCTATGAGAGATTTTAAAAACAGCCTCAGATATTTTACTGCTGTAAAATCTAGTGTTTTAACCCCAAGAACCCAGATATGCCCACTTAGAACACAGTCCATTTAACCATGTAATTGTTTGCTTGTCCCAAGGGTCCCTGCCTGATTTTCTGAAAAGTTGGATTAAAAATTTCCTTACATCTGCAGATCTACATTTTTAACTTTTGTTTAATTTTTGTTCCTTATTTTGAGGGGCTGCAGAGCCATGAGCCCTCCCCACCTAACATGGAAGCACTTGTCCATCCATATGGTGCTCTTGGGGCAAGGGGGATCTGGAGCTCCACCAACTCCCATGCTGGATATGTGAATGAGCCAGAATTACCTCTGCAGTTTGTGGACCTGTATTATCAAAAGTAACTAATGATTTGGGGACCTTCATTTGAACACTTTCTGACTCCAAGCACTTATCCTCTAAAAGTCAGACCCCTTTGATGACTCACAGAGCAATGTAAAATTGCCTTTTTTTTTTTCTTTTGATTTTGCTGTTAATTCCTAAATACCAGCCTTGGCACGAATGAGTGCAACTTCACAGAAATCAACAGGGGCCCCCAAAATACTCGATTCACTCCATGTAATTTAAAGTCCCTTGGACTCATGGGTATTGTTGTTGAATTATAGTGATGATACTGTACTTTCACTACATTCTTGACAGGAAGCAAATAAAGCTCCCAAACACAGTAATGCACAGTCTTATGGTACTAGATACTGTAAATTTATTAGAATAGTATTTGTTAAGTACAATTGAGGAATCCAATTAAGTTATATTATTGTATATCGTTTAAATGTCTATAGAGTATTTTAAATTATTGCGAACTACACTGCGTTAGAGAAAAGAAAAAAAGGAAAAAAGGTTATATATTATAACACCAGCCACTCCAAAAAGTGGACCAAAGTGACACTTTCTCTCTTCCACAGCCCTATTTGAAGTAGCTCTGTCTGCTACTGTGAGACCACTGTAACAGTCCCATAACTGGTGAGCAGTCTAGAATGTAAAGTTTCACAGCATCCTGCAGAAGCTTTGCTCATGTGGAGGTGCAGCATTCCAAAAGGGGCTGTATGGCACAAAGCAGGGGTTGGCAGTGGGAATGCTTGGACTTTGAGAGATGTCCCATGGAAAAGCAGTTCTGGTCAGAAAATACCACTACCACTAATATTACAAAACACTCCCCAAAGTGACGACTTCTAACGAAGGTGTCTGTGAATAGAAGTGGGTTACACACAGCTTTTATTTTTAAAAATGTAGTTTGGTGTCAAAGACCTGTGACAATAGAGGTTGGAACACGACCAGCAACATGTGGTTTAACCATACCTTAGCCATGACAAAACTCAAAATACTTTATGTTATTAAAGAACTAAAGAGCAAAGATCAACTTGTTTACTATGTTAATGTTTTGTGGCGAGCAGAAAACAAAAGATGAAATGTGTTTCCATTAAAACTTTATTTTTTCCCCTTCCAGTTCCTTTTCCTTTTATTTTTCTTTGTTAAGGGGGAAAAAAAAGGCAACAGGGCCTTATGAAAAGACCATTTGTGTACAGGCTCCTCCACGTGAGAAATGATAGGTGAATTCCAAGTCCTAAACAGTTTTTGTGTTTCAGGAAAAATAGTAATGAACATGACTATGTGTGGTATCAGTCTTGAGCCATCTACCTACACCAGTGCACCAGCCCCGACAATGCTGCTACCAGAGACTTTAGCTGGCTACAATAAAAAATGAATTTTTTGGTGGAAGAAAATAAATGTTTTGTGATAGAAATTTGGCATCTAACCCAAAAATGGTTCTTGACCATGAACCTCACATAACAGATCAGCAAACAGAGAGGAATAAGAGCTGTAGAGGACAAGGTTGAAGGTCCTGACTTGGGCACTTGAAGGATCCAGCTCATTCAAGCTAGCTATGGACACATGTGAAAACCCTACCTGAATCTGAATCTGAAGGATTCTACTGCATTTACCTTGGCTAGAATAGTTACCACCTCTTTGATATTGAGAATTCTGTCTTCCTATACAAAATCTAAAGAAACTGTACAACTTTTGCTGTATTTACCCCTCAGGGAAGGTATCCAGATACAGATAGTGCTATAGTGAAATTCTACATGAACTGAGTCCAAAATAACTTCATTAAAAGGAACTAAGTTGGCCTGGGTTTTACAGTAGCATAAGTATGTACAGTATTTTACCCACACATGCCAAAGAAAACACTGCACCTTCTTTCTAATTACATCATGGGAAACTTGTTAATAGAGTTGCAGGAAGTTTTTACAGCACATGGTAATATTACATTTGTTTCTACGATGACATCTGGAAACTAGATGAAACTCATCAAAAGCTTTGCAAATCTTTTTAACAAATCTAAAGCATGTTGTAAGCAGGTCACCTAAAGTTTTAAACATATTTCCTTGGGTCTCTTTGTTAGTTGAAGACTAAAACCCCAAAGTGAGACAGAAGATAACAAATCAAGACCTTCCCTTATAGCAGCTTTCCCTTGCAAATAACTCAGTGTGGCTTTCATTATTGAAGGCAAAATTGGCACACAGCAGAAAATGCTTTCTATGAAGCTAATTTGCATTCATAGCAATTTTCATAACTGAACAAGAATGACTGCACGTTTCCTTTCCAGCCCTTCAGAGCTTTTGTTGCAGTGACAGTTCCCACAGCGAAGGCGGTGCAGTAAATGGTAAAGCAAAGACCCAACATTCTTCTCTCTGAGTGATGGCCACAACAAGATGTGGGATATACACAACAAAAACTATGCCTAAGAAAAAAAAAAAAATCAAAGTTGGAAAGGCAGGGGAAGTTGTAAGCAATTTCAGTTTGTGTTACTGATATTGTAAGAAACCTCCTGTGTGCTAAACAAACCGCATTGTAGGCTGAACTTCACCCACAGCTCATTTCCCCTCAAATCCAAAGTCCCTGTCTGCATGTCTACACATTCAGACTTCAACAAGCTTACCCAAAGGTTGGCAAGTATTTCCTTTTTCGTGTTTAATCTGCTATTAGGAAATGGTAGGGGATCATTTTCTGGCAGGGAATGTATAGCCGCAAATTTAAAATTTGCATCTCATTTTTAAAATGAAGATTTAAGTCTTTTCCCCCCTGCACAATGCTGCAGAACAGATATGTTTGCTTTAAAAGATTTGTTCAGTGAAGAATGGCAGTTCATGTAATACATGGTAATTGTTTGCAATGTGTTCCATAGAGCACAGAGGGAATAGTATTACTGTAAACTCAAAATCTTTAGTCCTGCTCTTTTTACTAAAAGCAAGATATTAATTATTAGCTGTTTGGAGACCCCCGTGTGAGTCTATTTTGATCATCCTTTTCAGAAGTTAGTGGTATGAAAGACCAAAAAATTGCAATATTAAAGTTTGCTTTGTTTCCAGGTCCTCTTATTCTTGATGCAAACAGATCCTCAGATCAATATAAAAAACAGTTTAATGAGACTTAAACTTGCATAGGTCATAAAAACGATTGAGATATTTGTTTCATAGGCATCCCAAACAACTGGCAACCACACCAGACATTGGAAATGTTTGCCTCTAAAGCCAGCTGTATGATTAGCCTCTGCCTTCATTTGCCCAGCAATTTAGGGAAAACCCTGCATTTTAGATCCCATACAACTAAAAGGAATTCCCAAGAAGATTACAAGATTTTGATCTTATTGTTTAATTCCTGTGGCTGAGAATGAAAAGGAGCATTCCCTCAATCTTTGGGTAAAGGGAAACCCAAAGGCATTTTGAAGGCTATTCACACCACTCAACTTAAAGGACTAAAAGACAGGCTGAGGGAAGTGACAGCCTCTCCGGAGTCCCTCTACAATAGGGAGAGCAATCTTGTTCCAGGGGGCCTCAGTTCATCTCTGACAGACCTTCTCCCTCTCATCTGGAGAAAAACTCTAGGAAGACAACGCTGGATAATTTAACTGCTGAAATTAAACACCAAAAATTGTATCACAGGAATGAATTTCCGTTTCCCCTCTACCATTTGCCTTAATGGCTCTTGGGCACCGGTTCCATTTTCCCAAGGGTTTTCTTCAGTGCAAGCTTTTTTATTTTATATGTTATGGAATAGATGCTCCATCAGTGAAATTTGCTTTGCTTTTGCTTTTTACTGCCACCCTCTCCTCTCTTCCAACCAATCTCCAACTCCTGGTTTAATGCATGGACAATCTCCCCGCAGAAATTATTTCAAAGAGAATTGTAAGCAGTTTCCTACAAAGCTTCTTATTTATGATTTTGAATTCTTCTAAACATATAACCTGTCCAGAGAATGCTTATTCAAGGGGTGTACATTTAATAGTGCCATGATACTGGTTGTGGACAATCCTAATGGATGTTCATAGGAGTCTTCTCCTGGTTCTTTCACCAGAGTGGGTCCAGGCTGCACTGAAAGGATATCACAGCAACTGCATCCCAATTATTGCACCCTGCCATTGCACCCAGCTGAGTCCAGCTTCCGGGTTAGGCTTGTTCAAAGGGCAGTGAAATTTAACAATCATGTATTTTCAGTAGCGCTAGACATAACACAGAATTTTCCACAGTGTTAAACATCATCTCAGCACTTTGCTGAGGTAAATATTACATTCTTTTAAGACAGAAATATACACAGAACAGGAGGTTTAGGCTGGATATGAGGGAAAAGTTGTTCCTCCTGTTTGGGCACTGCCCAGGCTCCCCAGGGAATGGTTGCGGCCCCAAGGCTGCCAGAGCTCCAGGAGGGTTTGGAAAATGCTCTCAGGGATGCACAGGGTGGGATCGTTGGGGTGTCTGTGCATGATTCTATAATACTTGAAGGAATTAGCATACCCAGAGAGAGGGAGAAAAGATAATCCTCAAATTGCATCTTGTATCCCAAATAAAAAGCCTAAAATGCATGTACATTATCCATGTATTTCCATGCACATGTACAGATACATATAAATACATAAAAATACATATGTGTGTACATATCCAAAAAATACTGCAGATATTCAGAAGAATTTCTATAAGCTCCTTCCCCAATTTTCCTTTTTCAAGGGGAGTGGATTTTGTTGCCTCCTACTGAAATATAGGGATACAAATTTTCTATATTGTCTTCCATATATCTGTGTCATCAACACCCAGTAACTTCTGATAATACCTCCTTCTTTTATTTGTAGATTTTTTTTTTATTAGTAGGTCTTGATAGAAAGCAGAAGGGGAATTGGATCTAGATGATTTTTATGAGCCTTTTCTAACCAAAACTGTGCTGTGATTCTATGCTTGTGCACTTGCTAAAAGGGGATGTGTGTGAAACCACTCTCCCTACACCCAGTCAGGAACAGAAGGCAGCCTAATTCCATTCTAAATCCCTTGCCAAAGGCCCTGCAAAGGCCAAGAGTGAGGGCTGAATTCAGAGCTCCTGTTTTTCAGTGCTATTGCTGGCCCCACCTGCCGTGGCTCCTGCAGCGCACAGGAGCGACAGTTGTGATGAATATACATTTATTGGCAAGCACCTCACAACCCTTCCTCCTTATCTCTCTCCTTAAGAGATAAGCTACTTAATATTTGCCCCTGGCTGATATCAACAAATGTGTCATGATATGCACTTGATCTGCACCCGTGTTAACCTTTTGAGCAGATGCAGGCACTTTCAGTCAGAAAACCATCACTGGTATGCTCTGTTAGCACATTTACAGTAATGAGTCAGATGAATGCTTTCTGTTTTTAAAAGGCCAGAAGCAATGCAGCAGGACAGGTTTGTCCACCCACTGCATTTTGTTCCAGCAATTCTGGCACTGAGCTGCATCTGGGATGAAACAGTCTAAGGAAGCCAACATGCCAAGCTTGAAGAGTAGGGTAAAGTAAATATATAATGGCGTGGGAAAAAGTCTTTTGTTTGTTAATATTAGGTGATATAGAATGTCTGTTGTTCAGGACGAGGAACCACAGAGTTGTTGGATTGTGTTCAACAGTGCCCAGTTGTCTTTTTTTAGTGGGTAAATTGCTTTACTCTCTGTGCATGTGCACACATGCAGAGGGACTTGGGAAAGATTTACTGAGCCAATGCATCAATAAACTTTACTTTTCATGAAAGAAACAAAAGAAGAAGGTGTTAGGGATAATCCAAGCGAGACGTACCTGGAGATGGGTCTCAGCAGCATGGTAAGAAAATACGTGCTTTGGAAATTTCAGCTGACTACCTAATCCAAACCACTCCTGGAGGAAGGAGAAGGAATGAGGAAGTCAGTTTGTGGTTACCAGCTCCTCTGGCTGTGATATCCAGTACATAATTATTACAGGGCTACAGTTCAGCCAGCTTTTGACAAAAGAACTACCAAGGGTTTTCTCTGCATGCTTTCTATTCAAGTGTGTTTAGTCATAAATACTTGGTTCTGATGGCATTTTCTTAGTCAAACAGAGCCACTCCTAAGCATTAATGTTCCTGGTATAAGCCTCTGGTTTTTTATTCAAGGTGAAAGTCTTTTTACAGAAGTTGAATATCTTGGACTTTTTCAGCAGTACTAATTTTGGCTAATTACATTCTTAGCACTCTACATCTCCAAACTCTTTGCAACACTTCCTACAGTCTCTGCTGAAATGCTTCCATGAAATAGAAATCATCACTGAGATTCTCAATAAGAGTTATAAAGCTAATTTTAGAAAAGGAAAAAAAATGTAGCAAAAAGGACAATCAGGCCACAACATCAAATTTCTTTGTTCCCAAGCATCTTATTCAAATTCAGCTTCTCTAGCCTTCGGGATCATAAACTAGAAACTCCTGGGTTTGTAATGCTCCCATTAACTTATCCAGAGGTATCCCCATTTTATCTGTAAATATCAACTTTCAGTTCCAAAGACCTGGAAGAAGATGCAATGAACATTTAACAATCCCCAGTGATGCCACTTTATGCTTTGGCTGTATTTGTAAATTTAAAATGAGAAGATAGATGTGGAAAATGTTAATTTTCAATCAGTGCATATTTTTCAAATAATATTAAAGTGAGAGCTAGAAGTCTTTGTGATTATTTGCAATTTTACCAGCAGATAATGTCAATACATCCCTTTGGGGATGTTTTCCTGAAATGGAAGTTAAGATTTAGTGAATCGAATGCCTTCTACTAGTACTTGAACCAAACCATTTTTGTAGTTTTTGATTCTGCATTAGAAAGTCATGTATACTTCAAACACATTTAGTTAAAGTACCAGCACTGCTAATTTTTGTTTTAGGTAATTCCTGAAACATTCTCCCTATGCTTAACTACCCACTAGCAAAGAGAATAAACAGAAATAAAATTTTTCAAAACCCAGCTAAATGAATGCTTTCCCAAGGACCTGCATTTGCTTTCCTCTAAAAACAGTACCCTCAGTTTTCTGTTTAAAGCCTTTTGCCTTCAAGAGCTGCCTCTTTTCCCTAGGTGGGTTCACTTGAGCTTCTTTTTTCCACTTCAGCTTTTTAGTTGGCTACACTCCCTCCCAGCCTGATACCTGTTCAAATGTCTCTACTCAAGCTGAGACAGATCCAAAGGCTCTTGCAGAGGGTGTTGGCCACCATCCTGAAAGCTTTTCTGCTGGCACTTCAAAGCACTGAAGTGTTTGCCTGCTCCCATCATCCCAGCTGCAAGAGGAGGGAGCTGAGCTTCCCCTTCCACTGTGCAGGACTGCAAGGTGAGACACACCAGCCTGAGGAGCAATAAATCAAATCAGCTCCAGCTCCTGGCCTGAAACTTCTCCAAGGCGATGGTTTTCACCAAATCCAGCTCTGACTCTACACTAAGCAAAGCCAGACTAGAGGATGCTATGAGCTAAACAAGGAAATCTTCTAAGTCTGGTGTGACTCTCAAACTTCGCAAAAAAATTGTTTGGGGACAAAAGACAGATTAATCAAGACCAAAATAGAGTTATGATGCATCTCTCAAATTCAATATAAAACTAGAAGACTAGGGAGTGAGGACATTTTTAAGGCAGGCTTCCTCAGTGTCCTAGTTTTTGCATTATTTTAATATATTTAATCTAAAAGCTTGAAAAAACATTAGAAACAAGACAGAGAAGGATTTCACAAATATCAAACTGAAATTAGTTGTCTGGTCCAAACCAGACCTTGTCTTAAATCAAGGGAACTATAAATTTTCGTGCTTCCTTGGAAAGAGAATAATTTTCAGGATTCTCTTGTGCGTATGTGTGTTTATATTTGTGATGGGGAAATCATTGTACTCCTAGTTAAAGAGCAAGTTAGCTTTTTGAACATTTCTGTCCCAATGCAGTTGATAATCTTAATTTCCTCCAACTTTTGTAAAAACCTTGACTGGGTGACAGTATGGAGTTTCATATTGCAGTTCCAAAAGAAGATAGTCCTGTATTTTCCCCCTCTCTCTAAGCTTTCTCAGATATATTCTGTTATTGTTATTTTTCCAAATGGAAACATGCAAATCAAACAAAATTGGAGTATACCACCATCTTTATCTTAGAGAAATATATGAAGCCTAAGGGTGTTAAAAGTACTTGTAAAAGATATTAAGATAACTCCAAAACACAGAAGCCAAAATTTAAATAGTCAAATTCTACCATTAAAACAAAGCCAGGCTATCATATTCTGTCATAGTTTTATAATAAATACAAGTGATTAAATAGGAGTTTACTGGCCTGACCTGGGATGTCATTGGTGAAATATTCCCCAAAGCCTGGGGTAGTTTCCCCTTTCCTTCATTCAGCAGACCCCAGTAAAATTCAGTGCTGAGGTCAGGGGTAGCAGAGGACACCTTGGAGAGATCAAACTGAGCATGGAGGTCAGGGAGCACACGGTAGGTGCAGCAAGGCTCAGACTCAGCAGGGCTTGAAAACCACCCCACAGCTATTTGTGGAACACGGGAACACTCCTACCAGCAGCCACACCAATCTATGGCTGCAGCTATTTTCAGTCATTTTCAATATTTCCAAGTGGAAGATGTTTGGCTTCTCTGCACTTCTTGGTTAAGGACTGCTTCTGCATCCTCTGGGGGAGAGGAGGGCAGGGGGCAAGACTTTGAGAGCTACAGGAAAACTGATGGGAAACTTGGCGTGGTTGTTTCTTCATCATGGAACCAGCTCAGGAGAACACTTGGAGGCCAGTGTTGGAGAAGTTATTTAAGACAGGGAGGGACAGGATGCAGTCAGTGCCCAAGCAGAGCTTCCCGAGTGACCCTGCAGCCCTGCCACAATGATAACAGCCCTTGACTGAATCCCACATTATTTAACCTTATTATTTGGCTCATATTTGTTTTCTTGGTGTTTTCCCAAAAGCCAAGTGTCTTTCTTTTCCAGACCAGCAACCAAACAGTGCAAAATAAACATGCTGCCTGTTGCTAGACAGCTTCAGCGCAGGCTGAGGAGTCACTCTGAGCGCGGGTGATGCAAACAAACAAGTCTTGCCCAGATGACAAAGCAAATATTCCATTGGTGTCATTTTGACTGTGGCTTGTGTCAGGAAATCAAAGGCAGAGGGGAATCATCTGCTCAGGGGAATGGGCTGGAATTGCTGCCCTGCCACCTGCAAAGAGCCATGGCATGGAACCAGGAACCAGAGAGGTGAAATCTCAGCCTCCAATGCACCTCCATGCTTTGCCTGAAGAGATTGAGTTTGCATACTCAGGGCATGAATAAAGGTGAAATTTTCTGAGCTATTTTAATGTAAATACAGGGGTATCCAACAGCTAACCAGCATGGCAGTTAAACTGGGATGGCTGCCAAGGAACAAATTTAATGCAGTGTGTTTCATTTACTCCTTGACAATGGGTAAATGGCACTCTCTTGCTGTTCCAGAGGCGTACCCACTGCTGTCTACGTGTCTGCCCACAGGTGCTGTGCCCTGTGAGCATTCACAGCCTGCTAACATAAATCTCTTTGCTCCTGTTTGCTTCCCTCTTCCAGCCTGGCTGCTAAAGCCTATCCCAGCTCCCAAGCCAAACAAGTACAAACAGAGCTCAGAGAGTGAGCAGCAGCAATTAGAGCTCGCCCAGGTAGGAGCAGAGCTCCAGCCAGGCTGGCCCCTGGCCAGGGAGCTGCTCCAGGGAGCTCTGCTTCCCCAGCCAGGCAGGAGGAGGGAGCAGGAATTCCCTTCCTGCCTCCCATCCTTCCAGAGCTGTGCCTCTGTGCTGGGGTTTCCAGCTGCCAGTGGACGTTCACGTGCCCCTTCTCAAAATTTGCCTTCTCTGCAACCCCATTAAATACTTGTAGTAGCCATTTTTCCCCTGACCACTACCTGTGACTAGCAAATAAACTGCTAATGCAGTGAATTTATATGTTATTTGAACAAATACCAGCAGCTCCCTATTGGTTTTGTGAAAAAAAAAAGGTGAAAATTCACAGCCAAATCTTAAACAGAGAAAATATTTTGCTGTTACATAATAAAAGGTGGAAAAAAGAAAGCAATTTTTAAACATCAAACTAAGATATTTTGTCACTTCACAAGCTTAAAAATAAGCATGCACAGAAGCATTTTGCTGAATTGCAACCTAAATAGTTTTTACCTTCTGGGACAAAACCTCCAGTACAGTAATGATGATGGGGAGCAAAACCATCTGCTAATTCTGTAAGTTTTTCTTTCCAGGATTTTTTCCATTATTGAGTGTATACATTATGAAAGGAAATACATTCAGCTCATGCAGTTTTTCCTTTGGACATAGACATGGGAAAAAATAATAATCACATGGCTCAGTGCAGTGCTCACCAAACTCACAGCTTTCTATTTGCTCCCCTATTGCTGTGAAACAACTAGAAGTGCATCCCATATATTAGCATACAAATAGTGTATATAATTCAGTGTAAACTGAATTGTTTATAAACATCAAACATTATTTATAGCGCTCACACATGTTACCATGGAAACAAAGTAATTGCTACACCATTAGTACCCAATTTCTCTGTGCAGTGGGAGAGAATGGCAATTTATCTGCATCTGGGTGGTTTCACATTGCTGCTTGTGGCCACAGATCTCCCCTCCAAAGCATCTTTTGGATGTGGAACTAGTTTTGATTAAGGGAGAAAGATTAGATCAATATAAGAGATTTGAAGCAGAAGTGCACATGTGAAAAGGCTGCAATTATTGCTCAGGAGTGATGTGAGCTATTCAGGGATGGGAATTCAAAGGCAAACTGAGGAATTTCAAGCCCGGTCAAAGGTCACTGTAGGCCAGTGTTTCCCATCTCACCACTGCCAGTGGTCAGTGGTTGCTGCCATCTGTTTGCTGCTCAGCAGCCTCATGAAGCAGCAGGATTGATTGCAGATCCAAAAGGTAAAAAATTAGCAAAAAGAGACATCCTTGTTTATAATCCTTCTAGGAAGGTCAAGGGTTGGACGGACCAGAGAAATGTTTTTCCTCTTTAAAGAGAATGGAGCATGTGCAGAGTCAATATTTAAAGGTAAACAGAACTTTATCAGACTACTATAGAGGCAGAGTTTGTAAAGGACAGATAGGTCTGCATATACAGAGAGACATTAACTGGGATTTTTTTGTTAATATGAGTAAGAATATAAGGCATTAAGAGCACTGCTTTCCTTCTTGCACTTGAATCGGAGGCTATGATACAAAGAAATCTGTTTTGGACCTAACAGTGTTAATGGCAAGATTATCACACCTTGGCAATAACAGCTTCCAACTTGGTCTTTTCTGCCCAATAAGAGCCCTTCAAGAGAGTTAAGAGAAAACAGTAATTCATCACAACATCACACCAGACTGCATCAAACCATGGCTTGAGCTGATCATGTATGTTTTAACATGAGAAAATAGAATAAAATTCTCAGCTGAAATCATCATTTCCTTCAACCAAGGAAACAGATTTATAAAGATGAGGATCTTTGTATTTTTGGCAAAAGGTTCACACTGATAATTTTGCAATATCAGTGCAGGCCCAACTCAAAGAGATGGTAATTCAGAATCACAAGGTTACTCCAAAAAGACTGCATGCAGAAAGTCCCATTACTCCATGAATTGAGCTTATAATCAGGCTAGATTTCCTATGAAATGTCCTGCATTTTGTGTCATCAAAAAGTGCACCTACATTCACTCCTTTGTGTCATCTGTGCTAAGAACAGTAAAACCAGAATGGCTTCTTTATATCTGACAGAGGTTTTTCTCTAAGGGGGAAAAAATATCTTCTCCCTCCTTGCAGATCTAAATGCTGCAAAGTACTTCAGGAGGCTTTAGGATAAAAAAATGGCTGAAGTAAACACAGGGTATAATTATCATCATCTGTCTTCTCTGTGAATCCATACATTTTATATTCCATTTAAAACAGAAAAAATCCCCTCAACGGGATGTCTTCCAGTGAACCAATTTAGCTAATGAGAGTGAATATCAATGACTGCTGCTAATCAGAATGGTATTAGCATAAATTTTACTTAATGAGGACATATTTGCCTGGTGCCAGGAGCAAAATGCTGCTGAGATAGATTGAAAAATGCAATGGATGGGTAAGCCTCATCTGGAAAAAAAACCCTGCCGATGAAGTAAACAGAACTATAGATGTGGTTCCTGCTAAACTAGATTTTTTTGCAACCCAGGACTTTAACCCCACTTGAGGCTTTTCAAACTTCTCCATTATAAGAGAATGCTATCAAGACTTTAAATGTGATGAATTAAACACCCTGGGGAACAGCTTGACAAGAGATTCCATTGAACACTTTTAACCTCATGTGGGTAGGTAGATCACTGAGGGAACTTGCTTTTTTTCAATTTAAAGCATGCAATACATGTATTCTGCCGCACAACAAAAGTGTATTTTCCCTTTGTGCATTGTGTAAGGCTCTTTTCTGAAAAAATCCTACTACTCCTTCAAAAGCAGCAATGGTGCATTGCCCTCTGCCTGCCTGTGAGTGATCTTGGGTGGAAAATTCCCTTCAGCCACTATTGTCTTGAAGGAGTTAAGTCCCAGCAGCATCCTGGAGCTGTTCAGCACAGTGCATTTCTTCCTCTTTAGACAGAATCCCTACTAGACAGTCTGAGGAGGCTCCATGAACAATATGAAAGATTTTTGTCTACAGTAACATAAAGGGGTTAGAGTTCAATACTCTCACAAAATATTTAATCTTGTGAAATGCTATTTGTAGTGTCATTCTTGTATATACCTGCTTTGAAATTCCTAACCTCAGATTCTTCTATGTAAAGGAATATAGGGCACAAGTGTTCTTACCTTTGATATACTATAGGATCTAACAATATTTAACCGGTGAAGTCATTTTTGTTTCCAAACCTGTGTCTCAAATATGCTTGGGAACGTGGAAACTCACAATGCCCTTATTCATGACATCAAAATCAGTTCCATGGTAACACATTGTGATGACAAAATACACAGATTGCAAGGTCACAAGTCACACTTAAGAACAGGCAGGGGAGAAATTGTTAGTTTAATGAATAACATTAGCCCGTTCCAATAGGAATAAAAATAAAGAAAAAAAATAAAGTGCCTAAAGTAAACACCCTTAAATGCACTTCAGAACCATTTCATCTTAAGTAGTTCTTCAAAGGCAGAAGGCTTCCACAGCTTTCACCTCTGCAGTAAAGAGAAGCCAATGTTAAGAAGAAAAGAGGTGCTGTACATTAATGACAACCCTATCAGTGCACAGAGAGAATCAGCAACTGCAGGGAAAAAATGTGGGAAGGAGTCATGTAAATTCCAGGCTAAATCCTGAATTATTTGAAAGCAGCTAATGATTCTTATGCTCAGCAAGGACTGCTGAGGGGTTTTGCACCCAGTGAGAAGGCACTTCTGAGACTTGCAAGTCCTTGGTCTACAGACAGGTATTTGGAATAATTCTGTCACAGAATTCAGCAATGAGAACTGCAGTGTGACTCCTTCTGCTGAATTTGAAATTATTCTTTTGGGGCTTGTTTTCTGAACACTGCATCACAAGAAAGCAACCCAGGTTTACATGGTTTTAATGTCCAAAACCCACCTCTGACATTTAAGCCCTATTGCTGCAAGGATCCCAATCTCTGCAGGTGTGAGAAATTCCTGTAACCAGCTCATTGCCTGAGAAGGTAAAGGCTGCAAAAGAGAGAAAGGAAAAACACAAAGGAGGAAATGACCAGCCCAGTACCCCAACCAATGCCAGGCACCTCTAAGTCTTTGACACCACCACCAGGTTTGCTTGTGATTTCCTGGGCAATGACAGGAAAATTTTGGAGTTCTTCAAGCAAATGAACCAGAAAAATCTGTGGTTAAGGGAATGTTCTTGCAAACAGCATGTCTTAGTCATTAGGTGGTTGGTCCATGAAGTCACTGCACAAAAAGCAACAAGAACATATTTGAATGGGTTTTCCCTCCTGACTCTTACATCTAAACCTTCTTTGAAAGCACAGCTCAAATGTGTCACATACAATTTATTTGACATGACTGTGTCATAAAATTGGCACTGTGTGTTCTGTGCTTACCACAGTCTGAAAGGTCAACAGAGAGGATAGATTTCCTTTAGCCTCTTGTTTAAATAGCATCTTATTTTTATTAGGAAAGATGGTTTTGTTTTTTTTGCCATATCATGGCAGACAGCCCTATCCCAATACATCCTTACATAAACAGCGACGGAAGAGCCAAAAAAACAAATTGCAACTTAAACTCTGTAAGGAGAACCATGTCAGATTAGCCTTCTCTCCATATATCAGAGCAAAGGCTTTGAAAGGTAGGAGCATTTCAAAAATAGATCAGGGAGCAGCTTTGATTTTTATTTAAATTATGTAAAATCACTGGATTATTCAAAAACAATGAAGCATGCTTTGGTAAGGCATTAACATTTTAAACATATTCTTGTGCTCTGGCAGTGAAGGGAATGGTGAAATTCCCTCTGTATTAGATAAAACAGCTTGACAGTTGCATACATACTTAACCACAGGTGGGGGGGTTCTTCTTAATTTGGTGTCTATCATGTGATGCTTCATAAGCAAAGAATAGCAGGCCATGCTGCTTTATTCAATTGGGTTATGCTTTTACTCTTTCTTCCTGCATGTGAAAAGCATAACAGAGAGCTAGCAGAGCAGAAGTAAGATGTGTTTTGTTAGTTGTCTGAAGCCCTGGGGCCCGGAACCGGATAAGTCCTGATATTATACCCTGGATTGAGCAGAATAAATCCATTTTGTTTCCTCCAAACATTTAGCCATTAAAAAAATATGAGATAGAAAAACAGACTTTGCTGTCTGCATGCCTTCTTGTAAAGCTTGTATTGTGGAAATGTCAGAATCATTAGGTCATTGGCATATATTTTGCAAGCTAATGCTTCTACTTTAATTCTCACTGGGGACTGCATGTCTGCTTTTCAAATAAAACCCAGACTGAAGAAGGTGAAGAGAGCTTAAAATGATGCTGGTAATGCTCTATGATGGCTGATAACATGTCAGGATATGAATAATTAGGAAATATCAGCCGAGGCTGATACAACTACAGCTATTAAGGTACCAAACACCACAAAAGTAATTGGTAAGTGTTAAAATTGCCTCATAAATATTTGTGGCTCCTTTTAAATGCACCGAGAGGCACATGGCTGAATAAAGTTTTAAAATAAATGCAGCAGAAGAAATAAATTTAATATGTGAAATCGTGCACGTAATAGAAGCACAGCAGGGTTATACTGCAGAGGAGACAAGTGGATGAATTTGCTCCTGAATCATCCACGACAGATGCAAAACAAGTGGTCACAGAAGCACAAGCCCCATTCCAAAAGGAGCTGTTTGCCTCTCAAAACACACATTGCTGACAAAATCCAGCATGAGCTGAAGAAAGAGGTTAATAATAATAGATATAATAACAAGTAGAAACACTCTCCACTCACAACTGGACAAAAGTCTTGAACTTGCAGCAGTTACTCTTCTTCCTGAGTGCTCCCTGCCCAGACCAGCTTTTCAGCCTTTTGCAGACACACTCTCACACTTTATTCTGTGGCTGAGCACATCTCAGAATGCTGGGGGAGATTTGCTGGGGGAGAAAGGGCAGACTCCTCCACTTGGAGTCCTTTATGCAGCAGCAGGCCCAGCTCCCCTGTGTGCCCCTGCAGCCTTGCCAAAGTTCATGGCAGGGAGCAGGTCAGGTTTGGCACCTCCAGGTTTTCCATCTTGAGCTTGGGGCTCTGCTGAACTCAAAATAGCCGCTGAAAACCCGGCCAAAACCACTGGCTGCTACCTCGATTTTATAGCATGGCCAGTTTAAACTGCTCCAAACCACAGGTTTAGTGAGATTTTGATACCAATTTATAAATCAGCCCAGATTTATCTGAAAGAAGAATTCAGAATCAGTAGACAAGCTAGTGGACTTGAATAAAGCTTCAGACAAACAGTTTTTATTCTGAATTTTCAAAAAAATCCTCAAACTAAACAAATCTCATGCAGTTTTTTTTCATTATCTTGCATAGGCCAAACTAGCTGCAGATTTCTGTGTCCATTTTTATATTTTGGATCCATATTTCATGCTTGCATGCTCCATAACAATCCTTCAGAATATATCCCAACCAACTCTCACAGAAACTTCATGTACTGTGACATCCTGGCTTAGAGTTACACTACTCCAAAACACAGGAAAATCAACTGTGAGCCTGGAAAGTGCTATTTCACCTGGTGCTTTTCAAGGTATTAGTTTAACTTAGGAGTATTTTAATAACCCAAATCTTTACTGTAAACTTCTTTAGAGTGGGAAGACAAAAGAGATTGTGAGGATATGCATAATCATAACTCCATAGCCATCAGAACAAATATATACTGCAAATCCTGAATCCTACTCTGAGTTTCACTGATCCCCTTCTTCAACCTGCTTTCCTTTGTATCTATTTGACTTAAAATCAGTCTGACTCTAACAAACTATGCAAAACCCATTCTGTGTCATTCCTCTGAAATGGAATGGAATATAAATCATCCTATATGAGTAAAAGATGAATTTTTACAGGTTCTTGGCTTTACCTGAAGCCTCTCCTTTTCTCCACTGCAGAAGTGGTTGAGATAAACAGTAAATAACTTGTTAGAAATGCTAAATTGAGTTTTACTCAATTGTTCTTGTGAGTAATTCAATGAAGTGTTTTGGGAAAATATTAATTTCTAAAATCTTGAATACTGGAATAAAATAATTTTCAGAATGTATGCCCCAAAAAACATTAAAAATGTAATGTATGCACTGTAGATAATCCTTATTATTTCTTTGTATTTTATAATATTTCTTTAGTTTCCTTGAAAAATTATGGAAGGAAAGTTAGTTTGAATTTTTTTTTAAATGAATAAATATTTTCAGAAATGGTTTAGGGTATAAATTTGCTCTGATTATTAGCTCAGTAGTAGATTTATTTAATCTTAGCTGCTACACAAAAAGAGTTTGCCAAGTATTGGCCTCAGGTATTTTCCTTTCCAGATCATGCATAAGAGCAACTGGAACATGATGAAAAAACCCCATGTTATTGCTCCTGTGAGCATGATGGCAGTGTTTTTTGTGGCTTAGGGCAAAAGAGGACACAAGCTGCAAGAGAACTGGCCATCTAAAAGTCATGGAGCATTTAATTTCATTTCATCCTGTCCTTAGATGTTTGCTGACTTTGTGGAGAGCCCCTCTGCCTGGGTTTCTCACTAATTCCCTCTTTTCACAGTTAGCTTATTCCATAAAAGACCATCTATGGCTTGTAAGCAATGCAAGGTTCTCCCTGGGGTGGTGAATGAGCATTATGTGGTGCCATTAATTTGGAGGCAACATCCAGAACCTGAGGAGAAGATAAGGGGATAAGGGCAGGGCTCTCGTCAACCACAGCACTGCTCCACTACATCTGTACACATCTGGAAGAGGCCCAAGCAATATTTTCCTCTTTGTGAAGACACTGAGGCTATTATTACATAGAACTAGGTCAGAAACACTCAAATTATTAAGAGAAGAGCAAACTAGTTGCCATTCTAAATTACAAAAATCACAATGCTGCAGTTTTGGGGAAAATCAAGCTATGGGGATAGAAATTTCCTAGAAGAGACAAGAAGATGGAAAAACCTCTGATGTATTTAGCACCATTTTTTTCACTGTGACTGATTAAAGCTGTAATCAGATGTTGATTTAGCTCTGTGGATCACAGAACCAAAACTTTAGCCATAGCCTTAGCCAAGCACCAAAACAAAAAGCAAGAGATTGTGCATGCCAATACTGGGAGAAATAAAAAAGAATAAAATGTTATCGTACTCTTTTCAATCTTTTCCTTCTACAGGTTTTTCTAGGTTAGATTTGGGTGCATAAGTGATTCTCACACCCAGAGAGTGTGTACAGGATACTAGTCAGCTTAGTTACCAAAATAATTTTGAAAGGAAAACTTATTTATAGGGAAAGCATTAATAAAATTGTTCTTTGATGACACTAGGGTAAAATCAAACCATACCATGTGAATGTGAACTTCATGTGAAAGTAAAACAAAATCTAGAAGAAATAACATTTATAATTGCTTTCTTATAAAACATTTTCAGGAAAAGGAGTACTTACTCAAGGGGTGAAAATACCAGATATTATGCTGTTAAGAAAGTGAATACAGTAGGAGGACAGAAGCCATTAAAAGCTAAAAAATATCCTCAGATGTTTTTAATGGCATAGAAAAGCTATCAACAGAACACAGAATAGAGTTAGCAGAATTCAAATTCCCTCTTGCACGTGTGCCAACACATACTTAGAAGCACACTTAGATGAAAACTTAAGGAAGAAATTAGACTTATTGCTCTGAATCCAGAAGAATACTGATACACTTTTAGAATGGGTCTTTTGTCTACCAGCTCCAAAAGAGGAAGCAGAAACCTTTTACCCACACTTTGAGCTTAAAAGACAGAAGGAGAGGGACTTTTTACAAGAGAATGGAGTGACAGAATGAGGGGAATGGCTTCACACTGAAAGAGAGTAGATTTAGATTGGATATTTGAAAGAAATTGTTCCCTGTGAGGGTGGTGAGGCCCTGGCACAAGGTGCCCAGAGAAGCTGAGGCTGCCCCATCCCTGAAGTGTTCAAGGCCAGGCTGGACAGGGCTTGGAACAACCTGGGAGGTGCCTCTGTCCATGTCAGGGGGTAGAATGAGAGGACATTTAATGCCACTTCCAACACAAACCCTTCTGTGATTTCATGTTCTACACATCCCTTAAGGGACCAAGACTGTACAGATCTCCACATATCTACCAGGAAGAGTGTTTCTTAATAAATGCATTTTCCCCCTCTTCCTCTCATCTCACCCTAATTAGTTCAGTGGGGTGGTGGAAAATTTCTTTAGAAAGAAAATGATAGTCTGTGAAATTTTAACTTAGACCCTCTAAATACAGTGCTTCCCTGTAAATATTAGGCTGTGCTCTGCACCCATATAATTTCCTGAAAGGATATCCAGACATGGGAATACACTGAAGTTTAGGGATGGTATTTTGCTGTGAATATAAACAGTAGAAGGGTATCATGGACAGGGAGTTGGGGCTGTGAGCTTGGAACATAACAGACAGCAATGTGAAGGTAGAAGTGAATAATTAACTTCTATAGGAAAACCAGGACTGATCTAGGGGCCCTGCTAGGCCTTGGGGGGGTTAGAGATGGCTATCAATATTTCTTTACTTACAGAGAAGGAAAGTACACATGAATGATAAATTTAGCTGGAAAAAAATCTATCCAATTTTACTGCCATAACTGTTGGTCTAAAAAACCTTAATCTGCAAAAAAATGTGTACAAAACACATTAATAATAATAATAATAATAATAATAATAATAATAATAGTAGTAGTAGTAGTAGTAGTAGTAGTAGTAGTAGTAGTAGTAGTAGTAGTAGTAGTAAGCCTAGGGAGAGCTTATGAGGAAGACACCCTTCCTTTGATTGTCTGGTGGGAATTCCTACACAGAATCATCACCTGGACCTGCTATTGAGGTCTTGTAACATTTTTGCAACTACATAAATCATCAGAGACTGTAGGTAATGCTGCAGGAAACCTAAAAAAAGATGAATGCCAGCAAATATGGACAGAAAAATTAAAACTTCCAGTGCTTCTGCATGCACAACCCTCCAGCTCCTCATTTGCCAAAGCAGGCTGTAAACCGCTTGTGCCAGTGGTGGAGAAAAGAGTTTCACAAACAGAAAAAGTGATTTCAATTGCAGATGGATGATTTACAGCCAGAATATAAACCTGGAAAAGATCTTGTGTCAGCAGACACTCTGTCTGAGTTTTCAGTAAAAGAGAGGCAGTGCAAACACCAGAGTCTGATGTTGCTCATGTAAATAGGTTCAAGAAATTTTCTGGGTCTCAGGCAGGATGTGATCGGTCACTGCAAGAGACAGAAACACAAAAATGAGACTTTGCCAAAGGTAATGCCAGTGATTAAGGCTGACTTCTGAGTGTAAACCTACTCCTCTTTACAACTTAGAAGGAGAAATTTATGTGGCACACAGCACTCTGCTCAGAGGTTCTATCATTGGTGCGTAAAATTGTAACGTAGGAAATACAAAAGTGAGTACGTGCAAGGTCTGTGGACACCAAGAATGGAGAGTTTAAAATCATAAGGTGTTTGATTCCAAATTAATGCAGATTCAGGGGAGAATAAAGCCATAACAATACAATAGCAAATGCCAAAAATAGGAATATTCAGAAACTAGAGGGGTGGGGGCTAAACTGTAATTTTAAACAACGTAAGACCCCTAGACCTTTACGTACATAGACAAATAAAAATTCATGTTTTGGTTGGAAGGACAAGCAGATGGAGACTCGAGATGTGCCAGAGAAAGTTTAGGTTGAACATCAGGAAGATTTTATTCACCTACAGGGATGTTAATCATTGGAAGGGGCTGCCCAGGGAGGTGGAGGAGTCTCCACCCCTGGAGGTGTCCAAGGAATTCCTGGATGTGACACTCAGTGCTTGGTCTGGGTGACATGATAGGGATCAGGCACAGGCTGGACTCAATGATATTGGTCTTTTCCAATCTTAAGAATTCTGTGATGATATGGTTATTCCTAATTTCCAGAAATATGATCATTGAAGGTCAATGATCATATTCATACTCAACCATGAAATTTGGGACCACCCATACAAAATCTCTGTTTGCATAGAAGTCACTTGCCTTGGAGAACCAAAGATGGTATTAATGCATTTTTTGTAAATTTGTATACATATATTGAAACAAACTGATACAGAAGACACTATGGCATATATCACATGACTACAAGTCTTTTTATGCATGCAATAACACACTGAAAATATTTGACAGCAAATACAGTTATGAAAATCATTTGTGTCCTGTAAAACAAGTTCATTCATTTCTCTGAGATTACTAAGAAGGTCCACACAAATAGTGCCCCCTTTAAAGCTGCACAAAAGAAAGAGGGCAAGCAGACATCCTGAGGCTCCAAGATCCTAATCAGAGCAGACTAGAAATGGAGAGGGGACTGGCCAACACCAGTCTGAGAAGTGAACAAAGCATTGTGGAGAGCTCCAACCAAAGGAGCACCAGCTCAGAGTCCAGTGGACAGCTCTGAAGAATTTGCTGCATCATCAGGTAAATTTTGTCTCCTCTTTGTGGAGAAATTTAAGTCCTCAGTGAGGTCTAAGACCTTATTTTAGTTTACACCTCCCAATGTAAGCAGCCTAACCTTGCTCTGGGTGCCATCTCCTTTTCCCCAAACTCTTCCTTTGAGCAGCTGTTAGCTTACTTTGAAATGCCAAGTGATTTTTTGATTTTTCTGGCCACCAGCTGAAGACAAAGGATGAGCCTCATAGAACTTGGAATTCAGGTAGACAACCATAAGGATGGTAGACGGGAAAAGGGAAGCAACAGAAGCTGAATGTCAAGAGACAGGCAGAGGGAAAGGAAACCATCTCATTCCTTCAGTATGTTACCAAAAGTTTCCATTTCCATCTCCACCAGAGAATTTTTCAAGGCAGTTTAAAGAAACAGGCCATCTTCTGGGCAAACTGAGTTCTGCAAAAGACAGGGCAAGAGACATGTAATATTTGTAGTATAAATAATAATTTGCTTCACAGGAAACTGCCCCAAGACTTTGGGGTGCAGCTGTCCTGCAAAGTCTGCTCCTGCTCAGCTGCATTACTCACCCAGAGCTGATCAATATTAGCAGCTCAAGATCCCTGAAGTAAGTTTCTAGACTTGCAAGATTTATTATAGCCATTTTGTCTTGAGCCCTCCGTAGATTTTCCCCCTGTTTTGTGTATTTAGACCTCAATGGAGGAAAATAATTTAGAAATATACTTAACGTTAAAGATGGGATTAATGCCTAAAGACATCAATAGCAGGTAAGCACATAATTACTTATGTCTAAAATAAAGATGAGATTTGTGCACTTAAAGTGCATTCCTAAAAAGATTTCTTAAGGGAGATTTTTTTTCATCTTGCTCTGCTCTCCTGTAAAGTGCCTAGCACAAAAATTTCTGTTAAAAAAGAAGCAAACAAACAAAAAAGCAGAAGTGTTTCATTGCAAAGATGTCTAAAAGAGAAACAAGATTTTGATTTGTTTGGAACACAGTATATTTTACCACACATTGATTTTTTTAAACATTTGCAGAATCTGAATGAGGGAATTTTCAAGCCAGTGTAATATATATTTTGATTTTTCAAGAATAATATCTATGCCTGTACTTTTGATTTGGCCACATTAAATAAGAAAGTTTCCTTCCCTTTTTTTCCCAGGCCTGTTTGATGCTGTTTCTTCATCTTGAATTAGTTGTTGCCTCATATCAAATGCAAATCAAGTCCTTTTACGCTATGAATCATCGCTGCCCTTAGTTAAGGGGTAAGAGAAGATGAAAAAGGAAACAGAGCATTTCTGGACAATGCTGATGATTGAGGGCTGGCATGACTCATGCTTAGGAGGTCTGCTGCATTTTCAAGTCAACAACTGAGGAGATTAAGGAGCAACTTCAAACAGGGCTTTCAAAGGGAGAGGAAAACAGGAACTGGGGTAAGGTACAGGGAAAGGCACACAGCCACATCCTGAAGCCCTCACTGGTGCAAAATTCCCAATGATGTTACCCTTATGGTTTCCAAGCACCAAGCTTAGAGTTCATGGTTTAAGACTGGCCCTCAGTTAGCTGGGAGTCCCAAAGAGCCCAAAGTCCAGACAGTAAAGTTTTAAAGTGATTATTTCTTGTAACAAACAGGCATACAGACTGTTGTATGTAAATTTCCTCAAAAACCACTTTCCTGCCTCTCAGCATTGTTATGAAAACTGTTGGCATATCTGTAGTTAGAAAGAAGAGGATATAGACAGTGACATTTCCATTTGCTGAAAAGCAGATGGGGAGGAAAATTCTCAAATAAATATCAAATAAATAATTTTTGTATCCCATCTAATTTTACTCTATATGGGAACTTAATACGGAATTAGAATAAAAATCTGTCCATGCAGCAAAGCATCTCTTTGCTGATGAGAAAGAGATAGAAATAACATATTACAAAATCAGTAAAGTCAGAAGTGTGTCCACTTTGCTATTTACCACTGACAGATAACATTTTTTCCCCAAAAGTGAAGAATACGTTTGTTTTTTTTTCCAGTTCTAAAAATTGAAAGAGGTTTTTGACTATCCCCTTTTACCCTGTCGGGGAGAGGGAGGTGTTTGGTTTTTTAATCAAAGATAATTCCATTAATTACTTTCCTACTTACCACGTACATTATGGCACATGAACCCCTGGTGAACCCCCCAGGTTTGATTGCAAAACCCATGCTGCCCTCTTTGGAAGACAAGGAATCAACATGTCTTTTGTACATGAGTCTTAATCCCATAAAAATTTTCTAATTCCTATCATATTATTGTCACTGGTGTTTAAGAAAAAAAAGAATTTGGCCAAAGGGCTTAAAAAAGGCAAGGTATTTCTCAAAAGTTTAAAAAGAGCAAGGAAGAAGATATTTACTGATTCTTAGAGAAGTAATGAAACAAATGCTTTTACTTTTAAGAGTCCAGATGACTTAGGCGAGATTAATCTTGGATTAAAGAACAAACACAATTAGGATTAGTTGGCAATTACACTGGGGTACTCAGCCAGCGATCCTGCACAGAGATATCCTACTGCTATCACTTCTGCCCTAAGGAGGGCATTGTGCTGAGTGCCAAAGATCCAGCCTGAGCCTGCTATCAGCAGGCAGTTGTCCATCAGCCCTTCTCCTCCTCCTCCTCCTCCTCTAAATTCCCTGCCCTCAATTTTGTCCCTCTCCTCTTCACCCTCTGCTGGGGATCCGCAGGAGCTGCTCTGGCTCCATCCCCTCTGGACGGTACCAACCAACTGCACCAAACCACACATTGTGATATGACAGATTAAACACCAAGAATGAGGAAATCAAACAACACACAAAATCTGCCAGGCGAGTTCCCTGGACAAATATTTCCAATTAGCTCTGCAACGAGGGCCAGGTTCAGTGGAGCTGGCTCTGAAACCAGAAACCTCACAGGTGGCCAGGTGGGTTTCATGTGGCTGTGCTGTGCTGACACTGAAACAGCTTCTGTAAAATATACCACAGATAGCTTCTAATTTGAATATATTTGCATTAATAACAAAGTATTTCGTGTGCATTCAGCCAGCTACATCCTTGGTTAAAAGAAAAAAGCCTCTGAAGTGTTTGAGAGAATCAGTGCACGGAAGGGACTTATACATTTGTGGTGTCTGTTCTTGTCTGTATAAAGTGAAAACTGGAAATCAGGTTGCTTAGGTTTTCCATTTTAATCTTTCTAGTTGCCATCTGATGCCAAACTGCTAATTACACCCAGGTGGTGCAACAGTCAAGTGGTGAAAGTTTGAGGCTTGTGGCACAGAATACTTACAGTGTGCAGAGGCTGTAACATTTTCCACTGGGCAATGTGATACCGGATTTAGAGCCATAAAGTTGTGACCCCAAACTCCCACTTGCAAAGACACAGCCCAGTGAGTAACAACTCCCACTATCCAAGAGTATCTCTGTGCACCTCACATCAACCTCTGATGGAACTGATGCATGCTTGTCATTCATTTAGGTGAACTTATATTGGCTTTTCTGCTTTAAATTAGGTAAACTTATGTCTTGGGTTTTCCTGCTTTAAATTCCTCTCTTTAAAACATTGATTTAGATATCTTAACTTTTACATGAATATGCTGGAGGAATAAACTCCCTGTCAATTTCTATTGGTTTGGGGCTTTTTTAAAAATAAATAATGTTTTTTCATATTCTACATAACAGAATTTTCTGTTTCCTCAACCAAAATGAGATTAAAAAGAAAACCCAAACAACTGTGCTAGGCTGCAGTCTCACCCACACCTTCCTTTACATTACAGCAGAGCACAGATGTATCAAGGGCAGATAAAGGGCCTCTGCTGCTGATTCCTTGCTCTGGGGGTGGCTGTAGCAGTGTTGCTTTGCCGGGCTGGATCAGGGCTTTTACCTGGATGTGTGGAGTCTGCAAGCCCTGAGGGGCAGCTGCTGCCCTGTCCATGTGTGTTGGACTCATCCACATCTTCTGGGCTTGCTAAAGGCTCCTGGTTCCTCCACCATCGTTGTTTGTGACCCCAGCCTGCAGACACAGCCTCCTGGAAGTTAAACTGCTGCACCCAGCCCTGTATACACCCATTTACTCAGGCCACCATACATAACTGATTAACAGAGAGGAACATTTAATATCAACACCCCCTGCTCAGGTAATTCCAGCCTAGATTTTAGATTCATCCACAGGGAGCTCCAGTTTGGTCCTGCACTTATTTGCTCTGAGGTGCTGTCACCGTGAGCTGTGACCAGGATCCCACCATTTAGTCCAAAGGAACATGCACAGGAGCAGCAGCAAGAAGCAGCAGTGCTCCAGAGAGCAGCATGAGCAAGGAGGAGAGGTGGGAGGACAAACAGATGGCAAAGACTCTGAGCAGCACTCCAAAAGGCTGGAGTAATTTAGGAGCAGAAGTCTCACTTATTTTCAAGAGGGCCAAGGGAGAGGGAACAAACCGAGGTCCCCAGTTTCTCTCATACAAGAAACAGAAAGTCACATATTTAAGGAACAATCTTGAATTCTGGTTTGGGTTTTCTTTTATGTAGTATTTTATTTTTCTTATAGTGTTTTTTTTTTTATTCTAGCATGATGCCGGCAATAGCAAACTATGTGCTGCAAGAGATGGCTGCCCGGGTGAGTTTTGAAGGGGTAAAACAAGAATTCCTAATGTCTGAGACAACTGGCCTGGCTTTAAGGTGCTGAAGGACAGTCAGCATGGGGGACAATCAGTCCCAGCCTTCATCCAGTGAGTGGGTTAAACATAATCCAACAAAACTATCTGGAATTTTCCAGACTTTCTCTACACAGCCCCAAAAGACCAGGCAGGGGAAATGTTTATGCTGTCTTTGGAGAAGCGATGGAGGAGCCTCCAAACCCCGACTGCTGCTCAGGCACAGCACATGCACATCTGTACATGCACACCTGCACATGCACAGCCCCAGGTGGTCGCTCTATCACACAGGGCACCCCAGCACACACCTGCACATGCTGAGGCTGAATTTTGTGAAATTATCCTTGCCCTGCCTCATGACACAAAGAGAACTGGGGAAGTTTGAGGGCAAGGACATGTGTCAGTGGTTTTAGGAAAAGGAAGTGGATGACAGAGGTATAAACGTGGAGATTGCTCTGAGCAGAGAAGCTTTTAGAAAATTGAGTGAGGCAATGTGGACCTCCTCTGGTGACAGTGGTGTGCATCTTCACCTGGGGTGCACACACATTTTCCCCAAAAACACAGCCTTGCAATGAAGAATATTCCAAATTTGCACCACCAGTTGCTCCTTCCTGTAAGAGAAATTCAAATAGTCATGTTACCCACTCCACTAAGCTCTGCAGAAACACTCAGGTGACTAATGCTCTTCTGTAAAAGATCCTGTTAAACAGATTCACAATTGCCAATTTAAATTCAACCATGTTTTTAAGTATGGCACAGTCTGTTAGTCCTGTTCCCTCTTGCTCATGCAGCTGCCAGCTACGTGATGGCAATGTTCAATGGAAAACTTGCTTTTCTTTTGAATAATGGCAGGTATCTTCCCTTGGAAAAATCCAATCCTGCAGTTTGGTTTTGCTTCAAGCATGCCAGCTGTCAGGAACAGAGTCTGGGGAACAACTCCTGAACTTTGCTGTGGGAAAGGCAGGTTGTTTTGCTGCGAGCTGTTTGTAGCCTAGTATTCAAAGAAAAGAGAAAATAATTCAAAATAATGGAGCATTCAAAAATCCTTTATTTGGTTAGCACTGGCAGTAAATATCTCACTTGAAATACTGCAAGGAAATTCATCTTGCCTTCATGGGAGAGCTATATCAGACCAGGATGCTAAACACACAGTAATTAACAGTGAGATTATAGCTCTGACAACATAAAGCACAGCACAAGGAACTTTCTAACATTTTGCATTTATCTATAAGAACAAGGGTAGAGTTCAAAATAATGCAGGGGCTTGGGTGAGAGTTAATCATTCAACAGCAGCTCCTAGCAAGGATCCCCTGAATCATTCTGGAATGGTGCTGGACTCTTTGTGGGCATTCAGGTCTACATAAGTAGATCATGTTTTGCAAAACTGGTGCCTGATATGCCAGCTAAAACAATCCAGCCTTATTGCTTATGCAAAGAGTGGTCTGAAGCAGATACAATAGAAGTACAAGGGAAGGGATACAGGACTTGCCTGATCATTCAACCGTAAGGGTGTGCTGAAAGATTTCTTTCTGAGCCTCCTCCAGCACAGCCCCACAGAGAAAGCTCCTGCCTGGGCCCACAGAAGTCTGATTACTGTGCACACCGTGCACTAGCTCGGCAGTTAAGTCATTCAGTAGTCTGATTAAAATAACATCTTCTAATTCCCTTTTTGTTGTAATTTACAGTCCCTCTCCTTTGGCTGAACCTGCCAGCCATCCTGGAGGTGAACAAAGAGAATGTGCTAAAGTTGCCAATTCTGGGGCCTGGTGTGAGAGAAAGCTTTTGTTTCCAGAGGTTGTATTTACTCTGGAGACAGTTAATCAAAGCTCCACAGAGCATTGTAATTCTTCTGTTCCTTTGGTAGGGCTATGAACTCTCGGTGTCTGATCCCTGCGACTGTCTTTCAAATCCCCTCAGTAAGCTCACTCCAATGTAACTCACACTAGGGCTGGTTAAGAAAGATCCAAGCTTTTTCAAAATGGCTTTAGATAATGAAATTACATCACTTGTGCTGTTGTATTTCATATTAGCACCATGGACACCAGCTAACACAGCTGAAATGAGTGTCAGGTACATTTCAGCGGGAGGACATTTAACACTCACAGCCCAAAAGGGGACCTGGATGGAGCCAGTTCTATTGAGGAAGTGAACATTTGGGACTATATGGGAAATTCATAAAATGGCTAATGTAAAATTGAAGGACAATCCATATAGAGATATACAAAACAGACAGGTGATAAAAGTCTCACATCTTCTTACCTTCTTAATTTGTTATTAACCCTCCTCTAATATTCCACATTGCCTTCAACCATAAAACCTGCGTATACAGAATCAATGTGATAAGTCATTTGTCTTTCAGCTAAAAATCACACAGAAAACTCTCTTTAAAGTCCTCTGGTGACAGTCTCACACACTTTTTCAGGTACAGTTGAACAAAATAACAATTCCAATTCAGGCTCTTGATTTGATTTAACACCACGTCTGGAATCTATGACAAAAGACTAAGGCAGAGCAAAACTAAACTGGAGCAACCGGTGATGCTGAGAATCTGACAGGTCTCATTTTCTTTGTTATGTCAGTAAGTTTTGCTATAAAGCACAACTTCCTCTTTTCAGCATAGAATTATATAGGGAAGAAGCTTCCTTGATAAAAGAAATTCTAAGCTACTCAACATGCAAATATTATAAGCCTCATTTCAAACACAGATACTTAAATAAACAGATTCATAAAGGCAGCAAAGGTTTTTTAGCATGGACATGGATGCCAGTTATCCTAGATAAACATTAGCTATGAAGATCACTCACTTATTTTTAAACTGCTATTTATTTTTTAAATGGTTCCATTACATAAATGGAAACAAAGCAGGCCAGAAACAGAGTGCTCTGAGACAAGTCCCCTGAGCACTGCCTGCGTGCATAAATCCAGCTCAGAGTATGCCCTATGGGCAGTGAACTCCAAATAATTTCAGCCTATCTCCTTGTTGAGAATGCTGTAGTATCTAGGATCAGTTCTGGGTGGTCTCCAGTTGCATTGGAGAGACTGTTTTAATACAGATAATTTAACATTGCAAAGTATTTTGGACTCTGGGGAACAATGACAGTGAGACAACTGTGGAAACTGTGGTATTTGACTCTGCTCCTTCACCATGACATGAACCACACCAACACCTGCCTATGTCACCGTCAGTTTGTTTGGACTGAAATTCAGCCAGGTAATTCCAGTGTTAGCCAGATGCTGAAGCTTGGAAAGGTGCCCCAAGCCACCGAGTTGGGTGGAAAAGGCATTGAGCTGGGACATTGAGCTGGGACACAGAGCTATGGATTTGTCCTGGGCTCACTCACTCCTGGCCCTGGTTCACTTTGCTCCAATTTTAGCTTTGGTGATCTCTCAGCACAGTTTTGTAGGACTTTCTGCAGCTGCAGGGGCAGGCTGGGGCTGGTGTGTGTTGCAGCCCTAACCCCAACAGCAGCAGCAAAGCACCAGACAGGCTGTGCCATGAACTGCTCAGAGGAAACCTCACACCAAAGCACAGGAATAGCTCAGAAACCAACTCCCACCTCTCCTACAGGGAAAGCATCAGGCTAGTGCAGCTACACTCCATATTCCCCAGGCTGAGGTCTGCTGAGAGTTGCCTCATCATGTGGCATTTGCTTCTTGAGTTCTGAGCAGTGGAAACCATATATACAATATCTTTCCTGCTCTCCCAGTATCACATTTCCATTAAAATCATTGCAACAGATACTACAGAAGCACAGTCTGTGCTCAGAAGCAGCAGGAAAGGTGATCTGTGATACAAGCTTTGTGTGAAAATGTAGTCCACCACACGAATGCAATCAAGTCTCTGAAAGATAGGAGAGGAGAGCAATACAACCCTAGCCCACAAACCAGGGCATTCAGATGCATTCACAGAAGATTAGGGCCAGTCACACAAAGATACTTGAGCACAAAGCCCTTTTGTGGCATCAGAAGATGATTGTTATCTAATAAGTTCAGCTCAATATCACCTGGAGCACTCTCGATTTGCCTCTGTGCTTCCTCACTTTTGCTTTCTAGCAATAGGTCCACAGAAAACCTGAGAAAAGCTGTTTCAAATGAGCCACCTAAATTCTTATCCCATGCACTTTCTTCACATTGTGCCAGCACACACCATGCCAATAAAGTCACAGAAGGAATTCTACAAACATTTGCATGGGGGCTCCTTTCTTTTGCAAAGTGCTGGTCTCTGAAGTGGCAGCATTTTGACTCTGTCAGGAGCTAAGGTTGTAGCACTGAAAATCTATGGTGAAATCTGTCTCCTACTGAATGGCAAAACTCCCAGCAACTTTAGCAAGGCCAGGAACAGATTTAATGTCCTGTATCTATAGCAACTCAGAGGCATAAATTGCATTTGTGGGACCTTAAAAGTCAGAAAGCAATGGGTGGTAATCATAACAAAGTTGTTTTTCCCAGGATTCTTAGAAAACAGAAGACAAATAAATAAAAAATTCAGAATATTTTAACATTTCATTTCCCCAATCCCTGTTCATGATCAGCTACAAGTCCTCAGACTTTCCCACTGCCAGTGGTCAATGATATCATTCACAGTGATTCTTCTACAACCTTCATTAGCTGGCCTTTCTTAGAGTTGTTAGAGTTTCCTGTGGGCTTTGGGCTGACTTGTGTTTTTCTTGGCCGTAAGTTGACCTGAAAATACGAGGCTATTTCAGGCAAAAGTATCAAAAAATAAAGCAAGCTTTTTCAAACAAAACGGCCACACCTCTGAGCCTCCTGCCATTCTGTCCAGTTAGTATTTTTAAAGCACGTTATTTATTTATTTATGCATTTAATTGAAATAGCAGGATTGCTGGAGGCAACCAGAATATAATTATAGAGGCTGCAATTTAGCAGTAGAAATCACACTCTTTCAAAAAGAATTTCAAGGCCATGGGGCCAGATGGGATCACCCAGGGGTACTGAGGGAGTGTTGGGTGCTCTGCAGAGAGAGGCTGGAAGGAGGTTACAGCAAGGTGAGGGGTTGGTAGCAAGGGACAAGAAAAAATGGCCTAAAGTAGTGCCAGGAATGGTTGTCTTGGATATAATGAAAAATTGCTTCAATGATAGCGTTATCAAGCATTGGAAGTGGTGGAATCACTGTCCCTGTAAATGTGTGGGTGGGACACTTACAGCCATTGTCTACTGGTAGATTTGGCAATGATGTATTAATGGTTGGACTTGATGATTTTAGAGGTCTTTTCCAACCTAAATGATTCTATGATTTTAGAAGTTCTCACAAAAAGACACTTACAGAAGCCATGCCGTGTTTCTCCATAGTTTCTCCCATCATCCAAAACTGGCTCCTCTTGCCACAGGATGCCACTCCATGCCCCTGGAAAAGCAGCCATGTCCCTGATGATCACCAGCATCACTCTGAATGTTCTTTGGGATTTTTTTCCATAGTTTTCCCCATGAGCAGGCTCTGATGAGGTGGCAGGATTAGGTGATACCACAATACATGCTAAAACCTGCACTTCCAGCCTCTCCTTCCCTTCTCAGGAACCTTCCAAGCCTGCCATAATACAAATTGACATAGCAATTTAACAGATTGCCTATATCTATGTGGACAACCAAATATATAATTGAAGGAATATTCTAATATTCAATTAGTCATATTTTTCAACTGGTATGAGCCTAACACTGTAATCATGACATTACAGGACACTTGCATAATTTGATGTGGTTGTTTTATAATAATATATGAGGCAATGGCATCATTTTGTCCAACTGAAAATCTACATGGTGGCACTGAATCTAAGTTTTTCCAGTTGCCAAAATGAATCTCACTATTCAACAAGAGGAGATGAAAAACTCCTCAAGTGAATTTCATTTTTAATTTGCTGAAAGCTGCATATAAAAGAAAACAACCTCTCACCCACAACCCTGTAGATTTATCCAATTTTCCTTGCATGTAAAGGTACAGTAATGAAACACCTGTAAATTATTCAGGATTTCTCCTTACTGAAGAAATGCACATACTGAAGTACAGACCAGTCAAACTGCTGCAAAACTACTTTGAAATAAAGTGCTTGAATAAAATGGGAACCACTTCTACCAGTGGGATAAAGTAAGTGCCGACTGATATACTCTGAATTTTGTCAGACTTTTGACAGATTTGCAGGGGAAGTCACTTATGCTGTGCTACAGGAAAGCAAATGAACATGAAAACAACCCTCTGAAGCAACAGAGCCCATTCACTCATCTGGGGTAAAACTGGAAGTCTTAGAGGGCATCCACTACCTAGGTGAGTCCTGTAGAATTTTAACTCAACATAACTTTGGAAAACATCCAGTTGGTGGCTGTAACAGTCTATCCAAGCTTGTTCTACGATCAGAAAAATTGTGGAAGAGCTGTTTGGACAAGGCCAGAGGGCACAGCAAACACCCCTGAACTGCTCTGCACCTGAATCTGTAACTTACATCTTCTCAGTGCTCACCTTCAGGAGAAGCTTTGTCTGAAGGCACCAGGAGACTGGGGACACACCACTTCCTTCAGACTCTTGTTGCAACACACAATTACTCCTCATTTAATAATTTCCTTCAGCTGCTCTAGTGACTCATTATAAAATCAGTGATACCCACCCACATAAATGCAAGCTCATAGGACTTCAGACAAGAAATATGCAAAGCTTTTTATCTCTGCTTTTCATCTGCAGCTGACTTCTGTGCAGCCTTGCTATGGCTGCTTTGATCTCACATTGGCCAGCTTCCATGCCATCCTTCACTTCATTTGGGAAAGACTGCACTGAGTCATTGGCAGTGTGGTTTTATGCCAAGCTCCTTCTGCTCAGAGATGAAATTCCCCAAGTGGTGCCCAATTCTCCTTTCCTAAATTCTTATTTGAGCACTTTGGTTTTTGGTTTTCAAAGATGTGGAGTAAAAGGTTTCTTCTGACAGGAGCTTTCAGGTGCAAGCCCAGCTTTATGGAAAACATAGATGTTGATTTCATGTTCCTAAATAGCAAATTAGAATTACAGGTTTTCGTTTGTGGGCTCAAAGATCTTGACAGGAATGCCAATCCACTGTTTATGACCCACATCATTTGGCAATCCACATCATTTGGCAGCAATTACTCAAGTTGCCACGAGCAGTTTAAATTTTCACCAGTCACATAATTTGCTCATTGGAAAGCAAGTAGCTGGGTAAAATCAGATGGTGCAGGACCAAGATGTGAAGAGGAGTCCACAAAGCTAATAAATACAGTTACAAGACCTCTAAATGATACCAGAAGTAGGTGAGTGCCACATCATAGTTCCATAACTTCATTCAGTTTCTAAGTATTTCTGGACTGCAGCAAATTGCTTTAGAGTGGGATTCCAAACTTTCATTCATCTGTGTGTTTCACCACCATAAGATCTATTTCAAAATATTTCATATACTTACCATTAACTCTGTGAAACACTAACTTTTAGGGTTAGCCTGCATTGTTAACCTGGCTGGAGAGCAAAACTCATTCCTCTTTTGGATTGGCAGTTCTCCAGCTTCTAAACCCAATGGTATTCCACAGATTTAATGGTATCAACACTTGAAGTGGCTAAATCATCTGAGCCTTATTGAGGCACAATTTCCTCTATGGACATTTAGGGAAAAATAAAAAAATGGCCCAGTACTCATAGAGTAGCTGCAGGCAAAAGCTTTGCTGTGGAAATGCTCCTCCTGGACTATATTAATTTAGGAGCTAATTTCCTGGACTAACTTGACTACTGTACCTTGATAAGGACTTTTGGGATTACAGAATAAATTTGTAATGATTGGAGACCACCTATTTCACTTCTTAGCCAGTGTCCTCCTTTCTGATCTATCCTTCCTCAAATCTCCCCCTGCACAGCACCACGTCCTGCAGCTCCAGGGCTCCTGATCCAGCCAGCAGAGCCTTTAAAAGGATGGGAACTGAGATGCTCCCACCCAACTCTCTCACTTTCTAACTGGACCCCAAACAGAGGCTTGCCCTCCTAAAGGTCCTACTGGGCAACATCAACCAGGAAAAGGAACATTCCTTTGGAGTCCAGCAAGCACTGTGTGCCTGGTCCACTCCTCCAGTGCAGTGCAGCCCTGCAGCCAAAGCCTAAATTAATGTCAACAGACTCAAATCTTGTGGGGTTTTTTTTGTGCTACTGTTGTCACTCAGTCTTGAACTTACATAAAACTAGACATAAGAACCTGACAACTTTCCCCACAAAAAGCAGAAACTTTGCAAACACCCCCAAAAATTTACCCTGGGGGGTAACCCTGTCATAATCTATGATGAAGGCTCTAAATTGTTAGAAAGCTGCATTAAGCTGATTAGATTTCCTTCACATCCCTACCTTTCTCCTTGTTAATCTAAGGCCAATGCACAAAGAATCTGGTGGAAATGTTAATCTTGATCTCTGCCTGCCAACAAAAACTTATAGGCTGACTGGTACAAGTTTAGGACATTTCCCATATGCCTACTAAAATTAATGGCAAAAGCTCTTCTACAGGCATATTCACTGTGGTTTTTTGATGGGAGCTGTGATTTCAAACCATATTGTATTTAATATCAAAATTAATTAATTAATTAACATTTGCATAATTACATTTACATTTAAAATTAATTAATTAACATTTACATCATAGAAAAAAAAAGAAAACTTTACTTTTAAATGAGCCACTGCTCTCTTCTGTCTGAGCTGTAGGTGAGAGGTTTGCTATTATCTCTATGATATGGAATAACACTTTCTCCCATAGGAACTGGAGTAATATGGCTTTATACCCCAAGAATTGTCCTTCAAAGCTGCATCTTCTGCTCCTGAGTCCAAAACCAACTGTGGTGCTACAAATTGCAGCCAAGGGACATGGTCTCCATGCCTTTGGTTCCCTGCAGCCATGTCCTGTGTAAATCCAGGACAAGATCATGATACTTGGAATTACTTACATGGTAATTACTGGAAAGCTTCACAGAAGTCAGGCAAAGAATCACCAGTGTTAAGTGGAAACAATATTGAATCAATGTTGTGCTACAGCATCAAGCTGCTCCAGATGGATTGTAATGACCCAAAGTGCAGCTGTTCTGACAGTCAGCTGTACTAGAAATCTACGCTGAGTCTGATTTGTAGATTTTTCTTCTTCACCCCCACCTTATTTTCATCATGTCCTTTTAATCGTGTTCTCAAAGATCTCCATGTGAGTTTGGTTCCTTTGGAACGGAGCCCTGAACATAAAATTATCTAAAGCAATCTTTCTTTTATTCTAATACTGACATTCATAATCCTCTAAGGACTTAGAAGAAATAGAAGGAATAATATCAATTATGGGAAAAAGGCTTTCATAAACTGAAAAGGCGTTTTGATCTATTAAAAAAAATTCAGCCATTTGCATTACATTTCCCAGGCTAATCCCTGGTATAATTCAAATGAGATGGTTTAGCACACAGAAAATCAGAGAAATCCTTTTTATGGGACAAACCCACAAGGTTTTGTTTATTTAAGCTAATTGCAGCTGTGGGATAAAGAACTTTCACTGTACCAAATGATCTTCATTCAGATATTGCCAGAAATTGCTTCTCCCCTTCATTCCTTTTAGAAGAGAGAGATGATTACAAAGACAAAGAAGTCCAGCAAATCTTAATTGTAGACTATTACAGCTCTCTGGAAGACACAGGATCACCTGTACTGCCTTCAAGGATACAGGAAGAAACAAAAAGAGATGCCTTGAACAAGTAAGAGGAGAACATCATCATCCTTCTTCTCCTTAGATAAGTGTATTAATAGGCCTGGATGAGCTGCCTTTTGAGAATAGGCCTTTTATTAATTTTTTTTACCCCAATTTTTTAATTAGCTGATAGCTAATGATCCAACTGCCCAGCTATCAAGCTAAAACATGCAACCCAGGGAGATGCTCTTTGTGTGGTAGGGATGGTCCTCCAACATTTATCTTGGAGTAAACATAATCCTTGGCTCTAGACTGCCTCTTGAAAACACAAGTATTTCAGGAATAAACCTAAAATCATGGTTGTTGTCCCCACTTCTACCTATGCTTTCACTCTAGCTCATACCAACATACTTGCAATTTCACTAATGGGTTAATATTTGGGAGGACTTAGCTTAATTCTCTGCATTTTCCCAATTTTTACATTCTTCCATGTTCATTGAAAGAATTTTTAAAACAAATAAACAAAATATTTAAGTCTTTTTACGCTTGCCTGAAGAACAAACTAGGAGCAGCCATGAGGTCTGGTAGCCATATGCTTTTTAAAGCTGGGAAAGCCTGAGGAATCATGAGTCTAGATCATACTTTTATACCAAGGTATTCTCATTAAAGTGAAGAGCAGAGCCTTAATCCATCCTCTGTGCATCTGCAGTTAGAGTCAGGACTGGGACTAGAGTCAGGTTTTATTACTGTAACTCTTTAATCACATAGAAATATCATCTCTCATTTTAGCATGCTCCAATAAATTGTGTTCCTATACTCAGGTGGACACCAACTGCATAGCTGACAGTCAAACAAACAAAATTAATTGGCATTACCCTGTTTCTATGGAGTTGCACTGACACATCTCACAGTATTTGATATCGATACATTTTACAGCCACTGGGAATTTTTAGAGAAAAATGTATTGCCAAACCAGATAGGAGCAAAAAATAGCTAAAAAGTGTAGCCAGAGTTTATGTCCAAGGTGCAACCCTGCCAGTTTCATACTTTTCATTTCACATTTTTAATCCAATCATCTTATTATTGTTACACTCATGAGTCCTGAACACTAAAGGTTCCACAAAGGATTCACAAAGCTCCTTGACTGTTGAATTTCTTCCCCACCTTTCACCCACTTCACTGCTATGGAGTAACCAGAAAACTCACTTTTGTGCTGCCACATATCACACACAACATTGTATGAGCAACAGATAGAGTCAGATTTGCTTTTTTCTTTAGCAAATGCAACACACTTAAGAAGCACAGGGCCTTAAAAGTGCTGTACCATTAGTTTCACCTATGGATACTCTGAAGCCAACTAGCTCCCAACCATTTACTCCAAAACTTATCAAACCTTTAGATAATTTAAAATGCTGAAGATTTCTGTAAGATTCAGAAGTTCAACAACATAGGGAATATAAGCAAGAGGAATTGTCTCCATCAAAGGCAAACAGATGTTTCTATAACCTTTTAAAAAAACCCTTGCTCTTGGAAGTGCTATAGTAAATATGTAAATATACTTTGAAATTGAATATCCTTCCTGAAGTGGAAGACCTAGAGTACAAGAGCTCTTTGAGAGTATGTTTTGGTTTCATGGGGTCATATGTATGCAATAGTGAGCTGTGCCTGGCAAGGCCTGGAGTCATTGCTACCATATCCTCTGGCAAGAAGGTTGCAGGGAGGAGAGCTGTCCCAGGGAAAGAACAGGTAATAAATGTGTGTGCATTAAATAATAATATATAACAATTTATGCACTGTGATGGCATCCACATGCCTCTCATCAGGCACCCAAAATATATACATACCCCCAAAATTCTGCCTTGATATTAAACAGTCTGAAGCATCTTCCAATGTCCTTCATGTGGAGTTCATGTTCACCTCACGCAGCTTTTCACTTCTCTGTTTACAGATATAAAACAGAAATTTCATTGCCATAAATTACATCTGCACTATTAGAAAGTCGTTGCACTTTCTTTGTTTACTTTCTTTTAACACTGAATCACAGGCTGGGTGAAGTTGGAAGGGATCTCATCTGGTCCAACCTCCCTGCTCCAGCAGGGCCATCCCAGAGCACAGGATTGTGTCCAGAGGGTCTGGAATATCTGCAATGAGGAGACTCCACACCCTCTCTGGACAATCTGTTCAGTGCCTGGGCCATGCCCAGGACAGAAGTTCTGCCTCATGTCCAGGTGGAACCTCCTGGGCTCAGTCCCTGCCCGTGGCTCTGGTGCCATTGCTGGGCCCTGGAGCAGAGCCTGGGCCCTGCTCTGAGCCTCCTGCACACAGGGACACCCAGGGCTGAGGGCCCCTCTCAGCTGGGGCTCCTCTCCAGCCTGGACAGCCCCAGCTCCCTCAGCCTTTCCCTGGCAGGGAGATGCTCCAGGTATAGTATCTGGGCCTATCCAGGTATAGTATCTAGACCCTTCTGGGCCTAGTATCTCCAGGGAGATACCAGGCCCAGAAGGACTAGCCAACCTGCAACTAATAGCAACCAAAGCTGCCACCACCCTCCACTCCGGCCTAATCAAAGCTTACTTAGGATCATTTGCTTTATCCATTCTCATCATCCTGATATCAACATACACAAATCATCTCTGCAGCCTCTGCTGGCCCCACTCCAGGAGCTCCATGTCCCTCCTGTGCTGATGATCCCAGAGCTGGACACAGCTGTCCAGATGTGCCTCACAGGGCTGAGTAGAGAGGCAGGATCACTCCTGACCTGCTAGCACTGCTCTTCATGATGCACCTCAGGGTCCCACTGCCCCTCTTGTCCCCCAGGGCTGGCTCAGCTTGTCCAGCAGAGGCCTCAGGTCCTTCTCAAACGTTTTCCCATCTCAGACATTTTCCCTCAAAGGTGTCTGGCTCCAGCCCACCCATATGATGAAGAAGATTGAGAAGTAGAAGCAGCCTTTGTTCTTTATCCCCAGGAGACTGTTCCCAATTGTGGAATATGGGTAAGTGCTGCTCTGCTGAGTTATGTCCCAGCTGAGATGCAGGAAAGGACATTTCTGGGCCAGGAGAAAAACAGCAAACACAGATGTTTCACAGTTTTGGGGTATTCAGAAAGAGCAGAAACACAGACACCACGTGGAAGAGACCACATGGTGCTGGGACCAGAGAAAGCTCTCCAAGGACATGGCACAGGATGAGGATAAATTGTTTTCTGTCAGTCCAGTGCACTGAACTTAAAAACTCTTCAAGGGCGATATCTTCCCCTTGCAAGCAGCCAATCTGAACAGTGGGTAGCTCATGATCAGCTTGAATGACTGAAACCAAATCAGGTTACAAAGCATTTCATCTTCTGCTCAGTGCCTCTCATAAATTTGAGGCAGGGGATTCATAAGCTACCCATTGCTTGTGAAGTATCTTCCACAAATATTCCCTTGGATCACCTCCCAGGGAAGAGCACTCTCTTTTTCAGCTCTGTAGCTCCTTCAGAAACCTACAAACAGCATCTGGAGGAACTCAAGTGCAGCAAGATCTAAGAACCCTCTGCTTTAGGGGTGTAACCCCAACATTTCAAAGGAATTCTCAGAGGGGCTGCCAAAACTTTCCCTGTTCCCAGACAGGGATCAGGCATTAGCACAGCAGTGCCCACAGCCGTGACACCAGGGTGAGGACTGGGCTGAGATGTCACCCTTGACCAGCGTGGGGAGGCTCCTGGCACGACTCCAGGGCTCCTTCTCTGGTCTGCACCACATCAGGGCTGGGCTGCAGCTCTGGCAGGCAGCCCTGAGGAGGAGCCAGGGGAAGGAGCTGAAGAAAAAAGCTCAAAGAAGAAAAAGTGACTGTTTGGTTTTGCTTTTGCACAAGCAAGATAGGAAACAACTGATTTACCTAATCATGTTTCTAATTATCACAATGGGAAGACAGGGCGCATTGACAGTGCTGAATAATCAATCCCAGACCAAAATCACCCAAACTGCAGCTTCGTCTTTTATTTTTGCCTTTTCTGCACTCACAGAAGGGCTGGAAGTTGATAATGGGGGAGGGTCCTCATCTGCACTGTACTGACTTGCAAAGGCAGTCATCCAAAACTAATATTCTGGGTTGAGTTCCTGGAGAGGGATGTTGGGGTTTTGTGGTGGGGAAAGGTTGGCAACCTCGACTCTGATCAGTAAAATTCCTCCTTTAGCCCTTATACATTTATTAGCTTGTTTTCACACCTTGCCCTCTTTGAAGGATTATATGCAGTCTGCAGCCTCAGCTTTCAAAGGTACATTAAACTTGAAGCAAACCCTGGCACCCTAGAAAATTCCCCCACACTGAAGGTCATATCTGCATTGACTGGCTTCCTAAACTTTCCCTGCCTCTCTGTTTTTTTTTTTAAGAACTGTGCAACTTATGTGTGTTCTAATACATCCTTTTTAACTCAAAAAAATGCCATATCTAAAGCTTGAACTGCCATATGTCCCATATAGGCATATGAAGCATATTTCTTTTTAATTCATATTTTATTGGAAGCCTTACAAAGCACACAGAACAGATGCCAGTACATCAAATTCATCATGCCTAGCCTTGATTACACAGACCCAGAAGCCCCAGCCCTGCCATACAATCCTTCCTTTCAGGAAATAAAACCCAAAGACCAGTTTTCCCGCAGGACCACTTGTGGCTAGAAGCTGAAGCCCTTATTACTGGAGGTTCCTTGGATACAATTTAAAGTTTGAAAGTTCCTCATATAGCTGTTCACTCATCACAACGTGCCTCTCAAAGCCCAGGCATGCTGCTCCAAGGAGGAACGCCCGTCCAAAACCAGGGAAGCACTTGGCCAAATCTCTACCCAAAGCTTAGCAGCAGCTTTCTCTTTTTCTCTGAGCAGGAGTGCAGCAGATAAAGAGAGATATGAGAGTGATAACCACCACCAGGAGCTGCTGCTATGTGTGAGGAAATGCCATGCCAGTCACAACAAAACGGGGTTGTCACCTGAACCAAGTCTACTTTGCAAAGAGGAGATTTAAAAGTCCCCTGAGGGTGCTATGCCATGACCAAATACCAATTAAAAATAAATTAACTGAGCAGATTCTCACTGGCCTGGAATTTCCTCCAATAGTTTGTGGTGTAAATCAAAGCATGATATGCTGCAAAATTTTAGATGTATTTACCTATGTTTGGGCTGCCCATGTTTACTCACTCAGGGTTTCCACTCCACCACTTGTTAATGCATTTGGCATGGTCTCATGTAAATACATCTAGGATTTCAAAGGAAGGTCACTCTGTATTCCCCCCTCCATAGGGAGGGAACATGCCAGAACTGTGCTGAGGGTATGGAAGGAGATCACTCAAGATCAGAGTCACTGTGGGTGGGTAACCATGAGCTTACCCCTATGGCACATGTCAAAGTATTGCAAACCCTCATTACAGCTATGATATGTTCACAGGAACACTACATTCCCATCTTTGAAAGTGTTCCTTGATTTCAACTCTACTTGCTGCTTTATGGAAGTCCCTCCTCCAGTAATTTTCTGCTGGTGTAATGCTAAATGGCAGCAAATAGGGAAAAAAAGGCAGCAGGGGTTGTGAATGGAGGAATATTCACAACAGAGGAGTGCAGAAAAGGGAATGCAAGGAAAGGATGGTGGAGGAGAGTGGGAGAAAACCAGGACACCAGCATGCATTTGAGGGTGCAACTTCAGAACAGTTCTAAGCCCCAGTTTGTAAATTCCTACAAGGAGTCAGCTGTGTGTGTGATCCCAATACCCAGGGGAGCCTCCCCGCACTCAGATTCACTGCTCTAAGAATCAAACCCTGCCCACTCCTGCGCTTCTCTTTCATTATTTAGAGCTTTTCAGTCAAAGCAAAGCTCCTTGAAACTCAGCCAAGCAATTAAAGTTGCAAAAATTTCCATGGTTTTTGGTCAAAAAGGTTTCAGTGCTATATAAGAAAGAAGATGCCACTATCAAATATAAAAAACCCCTGCAGCAATTTCTTTCCAGGCAATTGCCCTGGTCCTTGCCCAGGCAATGCCCCTGCAATGCACAAACAACAATCATCCCATGTGACACAGATTTTGTTCATATTTATTCTAAGCTGTTGTGGAAATAAAGTCTATGGTGTTTTTCAGCTTTATTTTTTAGACTTTATGGTAAATAGTTTTGAATTTATTTTTCTTAGAATAGAATTTTATTTCTTTAAAATACATCTGGCTAGTTGGCATAAAATGAAACTATAACTGGCTCAGTCCCTAGAGTTTAAAGGAATATTTCTGCTCACAGGGGACTTAGCTCAAAATTTATTTCAGGATTATGCACTTGAGGATTAAGGCAAAATACAGCCCATGCAAACTTACTATTTTATATTTAAAATTTAGAACTGCTTTGAAAAGGCCAGTCAGAATTTTTTTTTAACTTGTAAAAGATTACTGTTAATCTTTCAAATTTTAAAGCTGCAGTTATCTTTTTAGGAACTGTGAATATCTGTGAAACACCTCTTTGCATAAAATGACAGGATTTGTTGAAGTCATACTTCAAGTGGGTTTCTTTGTTTTCTATTTCTTTTCAAGAATGCATCACATTGACACCCCTAACTCTTCTTCTGTAATTAGGATGGGATTTGTGATGGGATTTCATTTTTTTTGTATCTAACTCTAGTCCACCTCAATTCCAAGAGTGGCTTAAATGGGAGCAGGATTATGTAATTTCAGAAGACATTTGAAAGTCCAAAACTGATGTCCATTGTTACTTAATTTAGACCACAACACCTCATTTTTTTGCAGGGTACTGAACTAGCCCTCTTAAGACTACAGTTTTCCATTACTCAAGAGGAACCTAAGATGGAACTTTGACATCTGGATTTATGAAAGCCCAGAAACATCAGGGCTTTCACCCAGGTCTGTGTGTGAGAGACCAGCTGCAGGACAGATGCCTGGTGCTTTGGAGCTCACAAGGCAGGTTTTGAGCAGGTGTAAAAAACACAGCTCCTCTGAGACACAAATTTCAGTGAAGCTATGGCAGCTGAGCTCCTTGTGTCAGGCTTAGAAGAACCTCTATCATTTACAGATTTATCTCTATCATTTAATGAGTGGTTTATGTCACTCAGGGGCAGTTGGTACCCTTAGGTGGGACCTCACCTGCAGAGCTGCCTCCAGCCCTGGGCCCCAGCACAGGAAGGACAGGGAGCTGCTGGAACCAGTCCAGAGGAGGCACCAAGATGACCAGAGGGATGGAGCAGCTCTGCTGTGAGGAAAGGCTGAGAGAATTTGGTTTTTGCAACCTGCAGAAAAGAAGCTGAGGGGTGACCTCATTGTGGCCTTCCAGTACCTGAAGGGAACCTGGTACAAAGATGGAGAGAAACTATTGACAAGGGCCTGGAACGGCAGGACAAGGAGGGATAGCTTCAAACTGAAAGAAAATAGGCTTAGATTAGATATTAGGAGGAAATTCTTCCCTGTGAGGGTGGTGAGGCCCTGGCTCAGGTTGCCTGGAGAAGCTGTGGCTGCCCCACCCCTGGAAGTGCCCAAGGCCAGGGTGGACAGGGCTGGGAGCAACCATGGACAGGGAGTGCCCCTATCCATGGCAGAGGGTGGGATGAGAAGAGTTTAATGTCTCTTCCAAGCCAAACCATTCTGTCATTCCATGATTTTGATATCCTGATGGTTCCCAGAAGGAACTCCTAGAGAGGAGAGCACAAGGCCTGTCACTGACTCCAGTGATTCACAGAAAGCAGGATTTCCACACCATGACAAACCTCACTGCTGCCCTGTCACATCCTCTCCATCCTTGTGTCTCCCATGTGTGTGTCCAGCTCCAGAGCCAACCCTAAAACTCCTGGCCACACAGTCCCCAACAGCAGCATCACCACCTGTGTGCATTTCAATCAGCTAACATTGCAACAGAAAGAGGGGACAGAACATCAAAACATCTCTCACCAAGCTACATACCAGCAGCTCAATATAACAGAGCAGATAAAAGATTTTGGAGAACTGAAAAATTTAGGGCTGATCCTAGTATAGGAGTGTGCATTATAAATTGTCTTCAGGTGGCTTCCAGGTTTATGATTCTGTAATTACTTGTCTGATGCAACAAAATTCTCAAGTGTATTAATCATCATGTGAAAATATACTGAAAAAAATCCCTATATCTTAAAGATCACAGATAGATAGATACAGGTTGATCTGATAGCAGATCAATACAGGTTTATGAGTTGACTTCTAAAAAGCAAAAGCAGAAATGTAAAAATGAACTTGTTTCCTGCCTTCCAGTGTTACACGACTTTCCCTACATCCCATTCAAATATTATCTTGCCCTTTCAGCCAGCTCCTACTCGAGCTGACCACAGCAGAACTAACAGCTCTTTTTTGCCATTTGTCAATTCAGCTGAATTAAATTTTTGTATGAAACTATGCAGCTCAGATGAGGGGCACTTTTAATAGTTCTTGGGAAGGGAAAAAGCTTTGCTAAGAAGGACACAGCACTTCCAGAAACTAGCAAAAATAGGAGAAACTCAGAGAAGCTCATCACACCAATGAGCAGTGTGAGACTTGACAAACCCATTTAAATGGAGAAACCATGGTAGCACATTCAGCTCATTGCTTGCCTTCAGAACAGACATTCTATAAATTATATTTTTTCTTATCTTTAACTAAAGTTTGATTGAAACTCATCATAACCAAGCCCACTCACTCACCCACGGCTTCACAGCACAGTAGTTGTGTTTGAGAAGCACAAGTGGTTTTGTGCAGGGTTTGTGGATATATCCCTCATGGGAGGAGGAACTATTTTTGGATACGTCCTGATGCATCATTGTGTTTATGTAGAAAATTTAAAAACAGTTGGTTAGAGAAAATTTGACTTCTCTGTTAGCACATGAGTGAGAGCTGACTCACATTTTTATTATCTGAGTGGGTCTCATCTACTGGAACCACTGTTTCCAGTAGTTGTATCTAGCACTTCTCACATCATCAGTTCTTCCTCTGCCTGTCTCTCCCACACATATTTAAACTTCTGAGTATCAAGAATAAGGGAAGTGAAAACACCCTATTCATTTCAGAATACAAAATAAACCACTCTTTTGGGGTTAAAATCAGAACAGCAATTTCAGGATATAGTTACTGGTCAATTAACATCTCCCAAGTGCTTTGTGCAAAGGTTTTCTGGAAGACCAAAATGAAGCCCCAGCAACCAAAGGCTGCCATGATTTTAACAGGGAAGTCTTTGCTAAGTTATGCCAAATAAAGTATATTATTAATGATCTTTAAAATATAGGGATTTTTCAGTATGATGTTTTCACATAAAGACAACAGTAACAGCAGCACATTTTATAGCTGTTAAAAGTATTTGCTGAAGGACCTAGACTCTACAGCTAATAGAATATTTTAAGATTAAATCCTATTTTATTGTTTGTGACTAGAAAGAAAAGGAGGAACTTGGTATTTATTGGGATGGTGGGTATATCCTCTTATACAGGACAATGTAGTTCTTGATGGGTTAATATTTGTTATGCATGATTTATATCAAAATGAAATCCGCATTCACAAAGATGGACTGAAACTTGGATGTTACTGGTTTTCCAGGATGCCATGATTTGAGAATTGGTGAACCTTCAAAGTATAATTATTTTATTAGGGAAATGTGAATGATTTTTTTCCATGCTGTGTTACAGTAACCATAACTAACTGGTGGTTACTTTTAATTATCTTGAAATAATGTTCCTAAAGACAAGTAATTGCAGAATCACAAACCTGGAAGCCACCTGAAGACAATTTATAATGCACACTCCTGTCCTAGGAGCAGCCCTAAATTTTTCAGTTCTCCAAAACCTTTATCTAGCCCCTCATATTGAGTGATAGAAATGACACCCATTTCCTAGGCAGTCTGGTCCCAGAGATTCAGATTCTTACTATTAATTTCTTTTTCTAATGTCTATTTAAATCCAGTCCTTCTTCCAGACCCCTCTGGCATAACCACCAGTTTTGCTTCTCCCATTGAGACTTCCTACTATGGTAAAACAAAATTTCAAGTAAGAGGAAACATTTCCAGACTGTTTTCCAGAAAACAAACCCAGTGTTTGAGATTGCAAAACACGAGGCCTTCTGAATGTTTATTTCTTTGTTTTAATGTTTGCATGCATGTCTTTTCTCACTGGTTTTAGTCAAAATTGTTATGAAAAAAAATAAAAAAGGTGGTTTTGTTGGTGTTTCAGAGATGGAGTGCCAATCTCATTATGCAATAAGTCAGAAAAGGCAAGCTACTCTCATGGGACTGAAATGCTGCTTTCTGGACCAGAATGGTTTCAGAAAAGCTAAACATTAAGATTTTTATCTGAACCAAGCTATGTGAGGCTCTCCCATCACATGTTGGTATCCTGGTTTTGCACCTCCAGAGACTTCAGTTTAAATCCTGGTTTAGGTCACAGTGAGAATGAGAGTTTGGTGGTTTGCATCCTAGAGGACTTCTGTCAACAGTGAAAAACCACCACACAATCCTGCACCACTGAAAAGCTCTGCTGAAGAGAAAGCCTGGACTGGAATATCAGAGGTCCTTAAAAGTCAGGATAGAAGGGTAATGCCAAAACTGCATGGAGAATTGGGAACAGTACCTGACAAAAAGAAGCCCAGGACAAGCACTATAAATTCATTGCTGGCTTACACTGAGACATATTTATCGTTTTTCCAAACTCAATGAGTTTGTCAAACTCATTTTGAAACAATAACTTTACCTGTTATTCAAAAAAATCTGATGAGAACCTCATACTGAGCAATGGTGATAAGGAAAGCAATCTCAGGCACTGCACTTTAAATCAAATGTCTTGGAATGTGCTTTACCATCATCCCCACAGAAAATAGCTGCTAGAGAAATGATTTGTTGAACAAAAAAGTTTCTGTATGAAATTTAAAAGTTTTATACCGTTGATCTCAAGGGAAATACAAAAAACAAGGGAGATCATAGAAAATGGTGAGTTGTAGATCAGAGTATGGATTTTACATTTACCATACTAAAAAAAATAAGCCTAAAGTAAAATAAAAAATTGCAAATAATATCTTCCTTACCTTTTACTCCAAGTTGCCCTTTTGTCCTTCAGTCACACACACACACACAGAAAGACAGAAGCCCTTCTCAGCTGCTCTGCAAACACATGGACACAAAAAGAAGTAGAAGCACTCTTGTTTATAGGCAGATGCCAAGCACAGGTTTCCCAGCTCAGGTGTTCCAAAGCTGTGAAAGAGCTCTCTGTCCTGTGACCCAAAGGACTAAGAGGATTTCCCACCAACTTTCAAAAAAGTTCACAAGTGCTTTTGGACTAGAGATGGTAAGTTTCTTTTCCCCATAGGAGTATCTGAGGAAAAACCAAATGGAAATGAACAGTTTTTTGCTGTGAGTGTGGATGTCACTTCAGGTACTGGCAGAAGGCTGGAAATTCAATAATTCACTCACCTGTGCTGGACCTTGCAGCTTTTAATAGAAAAAACCCAGAAAATTGTGCTTTTTTTCTTTTTTTTTTTTTCTACCACAGTGGCACTAGATGTTTATATCCACCATGGCAGGGGATTGAAAGTATATAATCATTCATATCTTTAAGGTTGAACCATTTTATGATTCTGTGATTTAGAGGACACCATAAATAAGTAAAAAAATTGTTTTCTGGAGTTTGTGGTGTGCCTAAAGTGAGACTGGAGTCGTGTGAAAAGTCACATGCATCTCACCAGAATATCAGCCATGAGGAGGGAAGCTAGAGTGACCCACATCATCTTTCAATCAAATTTATTTGATTGAAAACATGAAAAAAAATCCCTATGAGAACTATGGCACTGATTTTAGCATTCATTTACAAAAATGAATTCAAAGTATCTATTCTTCTGGTGCTATCACAGCTTTATCTATAGGTTATTTTCTGAAGAATTCAAGTTCAAAATACATTCCACCTTGACAGCAGCTTTCTCATACAGTGAAATCTACTGCATCATACAGTAACCCTAACAAACATGTTCTTACAATAGTTTTCATCTACTTTTTAAATTCTAAATTATTGACACCCACAGCCCATAGCAGATTGTCAGCTGTGGGACTGGATCAAAATTCAATTCTGCAGTCCCTTATGAAGGGGACAACAGATATTCAACCACATATCAGCTGAGGAGAGGTAAAAGAGTTTGCATTCTCAGCAATAAGACTGATGGATCTATGCAAACAGTGAAATAAAAATTAACATAAATGTAACAAGAGTTAAAAAAATACATATTTAAAATGGAAACACAAGAAAGCAGATCTTGGTAAACAAGTGGACTGTCTTTACAATGAAAGGCTCTTGATAGCCTCTTCACAGCAAAAGTGAAGGTTCTACACAGCCCAAGTTCCATGTTTGCTGATGTCCACCTCAGAAACATCAGGGATCAGCTGGATGCATTTGAAGCCAATGGTCACAATCCCATTAATTGCTGTATCAGCTGTATGCACAATTTCAGAGCCTGAATCTAATCAGGCCTCAAGCTTTCCAGGAGAGGATTGACCCCAGCAGTGAGCTCCTGCTTCATAACCACATTTAAAGCATTTATTTTTGAATGAAAAGTAATAGGAGCCTTGATTCTTTGAAGCATTCAATTCCTCATGGTGCCTTTTTCTACAAGAATATAAATTACCAGGTGGGATTTCTGCACCAAATTCCATTTCAGACAATAGCAGCTTGAACACTTAGGTGTAATTTTGGGTTGAAATGTTATTGCCAATGCCTTGCTGTGCTGCCATTTTCAGCTTGGAAGTAGACATTTCAGGAGCTGCAAAATGTTCTTGAGCATTCAGGACCTGCAATGTTCTGTAGCATGCAGTAATGGAATCAGCATGGTAATCTTCTGTTTGGAGCTCATTAAAGTCAAACTTACAAGGGCAGCCTGCTTCCAAATACAGTACAAATGTAGATCTAATGCAATGATCAGATAATAAGATCAAAAACACAGAGGAAATGCTTTCTTCCAAAAAACATCATTAAATTGTAGACCTCACTGATACAGGAGGCTTTGGGATTGAGATAAAAAATCCCATCAGAGAAGCACAATGACAATGTATATGTCAGTAGCTATAAAAAACAGGAGTGCAGACTGAACCTCTGGCCAGGAGAAGCACCAAGAGAAGTTTTTAAAGTAAAATGCAAAATTTCAAGGGGATTCCTGTGCAGAGACATGCTGGTTTTCCTCCTGTCCTGTTCAGGAGCAAGTCAAGAATCAGAAAGGCAGCACACTGTGGTATGGAAAGAGTTGCATAAAATTGCAGCCTCTCTCCTTTCTTAGTCATTATGGAAGTGCTGAGCTTTTTGCCTCCAGACCATAGCTGTCACCTGAGGAAGGGTCACTGCAAGTGACAAGCTTTGTCTTCAAGCCAGGAAAGGTTATGGCAGAAATTACAATTAGCCCCATAATTTCTGGCTGCACACATTAGCAGAATTGTCTTTATAAAACAAAAATATATGGGCACTAATTGGTTTTTCTTCCCCTTGCTTACCAGTCCCACCTGCAGCTGGAATCAGTAGGAACAAATGGGATTGTCACTACTTGGGGCTCCCCCAGCAGCCAGCATGGGTAAGTCACACACTGTGGTCACATTTTCCTGCCTGCAGGGCAGTTGTTTATTGCAGATTATTTACAGAATTCTGCAAAGGCAAGGGAAGTCTGGCTCTGCACACGAATCCACTCAGATAAATACACCGTGCTACTTCTTCAAAGCAACTTTTCTACTACATTTACCCCCTGGGCCATTCCATGGAATCACAGATTCATTCAGGCTGGAAAAGACCTCCAAGGCCATTGAGCCCAGCCTGTGACTGATCCCACCTTGTCATCCAGCACAGAGCACTAAATGCCATGTCAAGCTGTTCCTTGGACACCTCCAGGGATGGGGACTCCACCACCTCCCTGCATAGTCCCTGCCAATGCCTGGCCACCCTTTCAGTGAAGAAATTCCTCCTGATGTTCAAGCTGAACCTCCCTAGCACAGTTTGGGGCCATTTCCTTTTGTCTTGTCCCTTCTTCCCTGAGAGCAGAGCCTGACACCCCTGGCTGCACCCTCCTGTCAGGGAGCTGTGGAGAGCCAGAAGGTTCCCTGAGACTCCTTTTCTTCATCCTGAGCCCCCCCAGCTCCCTGATCTGCTCCACACAGGACTAATTCTGCTCCTTTACTATATTCCTACTGGGATATCACAGCTCTTTAAGAATCAGTGAGAAAAATCTTTAAAATATAACTCCATGTATTTCTGCACTATTTCAGTGCAGACTGGATGCTGAAGTGTCAGATTAGACAAACAATTAAGATTCTGTGGGCTTTACTCCCAATTATAGAAATGGCTGAATGAGCCGGATGGGGAAGAACTGGAGCATTATGAGACTTGTGTTTGTCTTTCTGCAATTACAGGGGAGAATTTAGATGAAACCATCCTGCTGTCTGTGGCTTTAATGAAGACCACTTGCCTTGCCTAATCAAAAAAAACAAAAAGTATATAGTTGAGATCCAAAAATATCTTGGTTTAATGACGCACACAGGCAGAAGTTTATAAGTGGGCAAGCTTCCTTGCTGCACAGCCTCAGTGCACCTGTGCAGCAGCTGGGTTCAATCTGTCAGGGGCTGTATTTTAGGCTGGAAACTGAATAGTGCCCCACCCAGACATGTTCCAGTCCACAGGCTTTTAACATTTTAGTGAGGGCAGAAAAATTGTATTCTGTGGGTTAAAGAAATCCAGGAATGATCTATGTGGTGTTGGGTGTTTAAAAAGAAGAAAATAAAGAAAAAAAAAAAAAAAAAAGAGGGCAATTCAGCTAAGAAGAAAACAACCTAATCACCTGGTCTGGTGCAGCAAACAGAACACCCAGCATTACCAATAAACATGATTGATACTTGGGCTACTTTCATTACACAACACTATGGACAAACAGGATTCTGATCAATACCAGCTAAGTTTATAATTTTCAGTTTGATTAGAAATAAAATCTGCACTTTTTTCCATATCTTTCAGCAGTTACATATATTAATAGTCTGTACCAACAAACACAAAGACATAAAGATCAAATCCTCTGTCCAAGGGCCAAGCACAAATAACTATCAGCCAAAGACAGCAGGGTAAATAAACAAGGCTCTAAAGCCTACAGGCTTTCCCAGCAGTGATTTAGGAGACCTATTTTGGACACTTTTTTCTTCCTCCCCCTCCAGTCGTGGGTAAGATGTTGATACCACTGACCTAAGTGGAGCCAGGTTTTTAACCATTAGCCTTGCCATGCACACCCATCTGCTGCACAGATGGTATGAGGTCAGGCTATGATCTCATACCTTCTCAGGCACAGCATCAAACCCCAAAGCACACGGAGAAAAGGATCTGCATGTGACAAGGCCATCTCAGCACCACTGCTTCACCATGAGGATGAGCAGAGCTCTTTCCCAAACTTGCAGAAGGCAGGTTTTGCAAAAACAACCATAAAAATGTTGGTTGGCCTGCTCTGTAAGATCTGACACTGCAGGACACTATTCCACACTTCACTATACACTGCCCCTTCTCCCTTCTATTTTTGAAGCCACTCTTTTTTGCATTGAAGATTGCTGGACTGAAAAGTGAAACACATAATAAAATTAACCAAAGTTATTACTGAAAAAATAAACTCTCCTTAACACTGTGATTAAACTGTCAATTTATGGCCATGTGGAAAAGTTATTCCACCAACAGCCAATCCAGTCTACTGCTGCTTCCTACCAATTCAGAAGCTAATACAGCATCTCAGTGCTATCTGGCAATGGTCTGTTCTATAAATCACAAAATCATTTAGGCTGGAGAAGATCTCTAAAAACATCAAGACCATTTGTTAACCAAACACTGCCAAGGCCACCACTAAACCATGATCCCAAGTGCCATATCCATGACTTTTAAATGTGTCCAGGGATAATGACTTCACCATTCTCTAGCCAGCCTTTTCCAATGCTTGAAAACCCTTTCTATGAAGAAATTTTCCTTAATGGCCAACTGAACCTCCCCTGGCACAGCCTGAGGTCATTTCCCTCTTGGGTTCTCGAGCTGCTCAGAGTGACCCCAAGATGTGTTAGAAAGTCTCTTTTCCCAGCCTGGTGGTCAAAGGAGGAGTCAGAACTCTTCATTTCACAGTCTCAAGGTTGTTTGTTGTATCTTATCTATAAAATTCTTTCTCCTGACCTGCCGAGGTCTGTTCAGCAGGACAGACAGAGACACTTTGCCTGCCCCTGGGTGGTGTTATCTTTTTGTACTAAAAACTACGTGTACATTATCTACAATAACTTCCCAATACCTATCACCTATCTTAGACAGTGAGCTTCTACTCTAAACCAATCTAAAAGTGCCAACATCACCCAGAAGATGGAGGCCAGGAAGAAGAAGGAGAAAGGCTGGACATGCACAGATCCCTCCATCTTGCCCCCTGAACCCCCATTCTAAAAACCCCAAAAATCTATTTTTCACCCCGTGATAAATTCACTACCACTCTACTTAAACTTTTGCGGCTTGTAATTCTTCATATAAGGTTGGTAATTGTTTTTTCCAAGGGCTAAATCAAAGGTACAGGGGTCTTGGGCTCTGTGCCAAGGTCTCTCCAGGGCAGCCAGAGGAATTTCCTGGGTTTCCACATTTCCCCATGTCCTGTCTCCTCTTATTGGGATAACAGACCAATCCCAACCTGGCTACTCCCTCCTGTCAGGGAGTTGTGGAGAGCCAGAAGGGTCCCCCTGAGCCTCCTTTTCTGCAGGCCGAGCCCCTTTCCCAGCTCCCTCAGCCACTCCTGGTGTTCCAGCCCCTTCTCCAGCTCCATTCCCTTCTCTGGACACTCTCCAGCCCCTCAGTGCCTTTCCTGCAGTGGGGACCCCAGAGCTGCCCACGGGATTTGCAGGGTCCCAGCAGTGCCAGCACAGGGACACTTTCCCTTTCCATCAGCTACAGATCAACATCCTCTATCTCTCCATCTCAAACGAAATGAAGCTCTTCCTCTCATGAAGGGACTCATGAAAACTTTTTCCTCAAGCCATGACATTCCATTGTTTGGACTTCCACCAGGGGCTGGGACCCTGGATTGTGTTCCTTGTTTTGGGGGCCTGGTTATGTGTGACCTCAAGGTCCATTGTAGCCACAGAAATTCAGGATCCTCCTGAGTCCAGTGGCCAGGACCAAGCTCTGGGAGAAGCTCTGCCCTAAAGCTCAGCTTTAGATCAAAAAGGTTGAATGAAGTGAGAGCACTTGCTTTTCATTTTAATGAGCGAGAGGGAGGGTAACTAGCTGCAGTTGACCTGAAGCAAATGTTTTTTCTATAAGTTTTGCTGAACTGGAAAATCAACTTTTCTCAAAGCCCCTAATCAACACAGGGTTTCATGTTGAATACAGATGGATAAACTCCCCCACTGTATATTGCATTTTTTTCCTTAGAAATACTATTATTTTCTTCCTCAGTTTCAATTTTTCTCAGGATTAGCGTCATTTACACTAACTTGAAAGTTTGAGCTTAGAGGCTTAGAGGTGCAAGATGAGATTCCTAATCCCCTAGTGCAATCACTCCATGGAAATTAGAAAACCTCCTCCTTTTAAAGATTTATCTGTGAGTTTCAGTTAATCAAGCACAATAGAAGGATCTCAGCCTGTGTAGAGTTTAACATTAGAAGGAAATGCAATTTACCACATATGTATTAAAAAACAAAAAATAAGCAAAACCCCAACCCTTTGCCCAAATAAACCAGCAGATTTCTGAGTTGCTGAGGCTGTGGGGTGAGGAGACAATGCTGAATTCCATGGTGTAAGAATACATGTACACAAATTACATCTTGAAACATACAACTCGTGGTGTTATTTAGAAGATGAAAGTTTTACCACAACAGAATGTGAGAGGGTCTTTCTGTAAGTGACAAGCCCTTTCACATGTTTTTACCCTGAAAAGAAAGGAATGCCAGCACACTCAGTCACTTGTGTATCTTCTGTCACCATATTTTTCTTTCCCATGCTCATCTTGGGCAGCTGTGACATTGTCCCAGCTCATGTCTATTTGAACAGCTTGATGTTCAAATGGTATTCTGATGGATTTCTGGAGCACCAAGGCAGCCCTGCCAGGCAATTCCCATCCTCATCCACAGACCACCAAGCTCTTGCTGGTCTTGGCCATATTTCACCACATGAATTCACAGGGATGGACAGAAAGCTGCCTGACAGACTTACAGACAGATGGCTGGTGGATGGTGGAGCTCTGAAAGTAAACCCAGACTCTAAACTTCGTTTTATCATGGTTTAGTTCTTCTCAAGGCCTTCAAAGCAAAAATTATCACATTTTCTCACAAGATTTCCTTAACAACAAACGCTGCAGAAATTCCTCCTCCAAGATGCAGTTTCAACACAGCTTCATGCAAATCTCATTTTTAAATGGCAGCTCTCATTCTTCTACTCACCTTTGCTTTGAGCAACTAGAGATTTTGACAATTGACATTGGGGTACTCACCATATGTCAGCTGTGACTCTATATTGCCATGCCATTTTTTTTCTCTCAAATATTTATCTTAACAATACCCCTGAATGGTTAAGAGGCATTTTGAATTTCCCATCTGTAAAATAGGAATTAGGAAACCTTCCTCAACAAACCCACAATAAAAGGCAAAGTCTGAGCATCAGCATCCAATGTCCTCAAGGTGAAATGTGGGCTCTAAATTTGAGCACATCTTTCTCAAACACATTTTCTAGACAAAATGTTTTTCAGTAAAAAAACAATAAATAAGTAATATAGGTAATAATTAAGTAAGTATAAGTAATAATTATTAAGTAATAATTAGGTTTTCCCACTACACTTGCACAAGAGTGAAAACTTTCTAAAACCGCAGAAAAAATAGGTTTTATTCTTATCTCATGGAAAAACCTGTTTGGGAGCTACATACTAGGAGGAGTCTTAAGGTCTAAAATCCTTGAAGGAATCTGAGCATACCAAAAACATGCTTCCTATACTGAGTTCAATCCCAAACCAAACTTAGTTTGTTTTCAGCATCTAAAGAAAATGTATTCAAATTTGTTCAGTTTTATCTGAACAGGAGACATTGGACCTACTTGGGCTGAATAATTGTGATGGGGCAAGAATTACATTGAGCTGAAGAAAAAAAAAACCTGCAAGGAATCTGAGCATACCAAAAATGTCCTTGCTATATTGAGTTCAATCCCAAAACCCACCAACTTTGTCTTCAGTATCTAAAGAAAATTTGTTCAAATAAATATACAAATATTTATTCAATGATTATTATTATTCAAAATATTGCTCAAATAATATTCAAATTTGTTCAGTTTTATCTGAACAGGAGACATTGGAATTAATGGGTTGAATAACTGTGATGGGGCAAGAACTGCACTGAGCTGAAGAAAAAAAAATCTGCAAGCCTCAGCACACAAGGCTCAGGAGATACAGGCACTGTAGGGATGGAGGCATAAATGAAAGATGAAAGATTCTCCGGCCACAGGCAGGTGTAATAGCACATGTTACTGACCCAAAGCTCCCTCCATCAGGATGCTCCTTCCCAACACAGGAGCCAGAACTCCTGCAGAAAATTCCCCCCAGATTATTTGCATCTACTCAGGCAATTGCATTCGGTACACAAAAATCTCGACTGGCATTAAGAAGAGCAGATCACTTTGGCCAAGACCTCCCTTGCCAGAAGTGAGAAATCTGTGTCACTCAGTTCCAAGCCTTGCTCTCAGCTCTCTCTGTGTCTCTCAGCCCCAAGCCTTTGTGTCTCTCAGCTCTCCATCCCCGTGTCGTGCCGTGGGCTCAGCTGTGACAGAGGTGAGTTGTGCTCTCAACCACCAGCCCATATCTCTGTAATTCCTGTGCAGCTGCTCAGAGCTCCAGGCCTCTCCACAGCACCGAGCCTTCAATCAAAACAAATTGTTTGTTTCTTTCTGACCACAAGAAGAAGTCTGGTTTCATCGTTTTCTTTGGCTACGTGGCCTGGCTACAAACATGCTATAATGCTAGGAGCTCCATGCAGCCCTCTCTGGAGCTAAAGTCATGCAGTTGCACTTTGCAGTTCTGACTGACAAAGCAAAATAACTCAGAACAGCTTTTGAGGCCATGGCACTTACCAAGCAAGCCCTCTTTGCAGCCTTCACTTACACAGGGAACTCCCTCAAGAGCATGAAGATGAAGGTAATCAATAAAGGGTTTTAAAGGATGGCATGAGAAGGAATTTCCAGGGACCTGTAGTGCAGAATACAGGAATACCTGAGCTCGCATGGGAATGGAATGCCACCCAGATGTGTCTCCTCAGGCATCTCTTCAGCCTGTCCACAGCACCAAAACCTCCTTGGCTCACCCCAGGGTGATCTGCTTCACTACTCCAACAGCAGCTTGGGAACAGAAAGAGAAATGAAAATGTTTGGAAACTTTATTTCCCAAGTTTATGCTCTTCATGGCTGCTGGAAGAGCTACCCTGAATCCTCCTTGTTCTTCACACTTTGCTGCTGCCTTTGTCTCCACAGTCCCCAGCTCCCTGGCACATCTCCTGCAGTAAAACAGAGCCCACCAGCAGAAACTTGTGATAAGTCTCAGTGTAGGTCCAATCCTGCAGTTAAAAACAGGGACAAATATACTGAGCTGGGACAAATCTGTAAATTTAACTCCCCATCTTTTGTGTTATCTAACAGAATGTCAGAAGACCATAACACAGCCTGAAAGAGGGTAAGACAATGTGCTGGGAGGGATTGGAGCCAGTGACCCAGGAGGTCTCATCCCTTCCCATGCTCTTCTTTTCTTTCCATGCTCCCTTCTTGCTGCTACACATCTAAATTTAGGCTGTAAACTAATTTTAACTGTTAGGGGCATGGGTTGACTCTTTTGAGCGTCTGACACATTTTAAGAGCAGGGTAACTAAAACACAAATGCTTATGTAAATCCATCTTTGATTTTGTAATCAATTTGGTTCAGTAATTTGTTGCAGGGATTGGCTGAAGTAACACGCCAGAATTTTTACAGCCTCTCTGCCATAAAACTGACAAGCATAGGTTTTCTGGTTTTGTTTTTACTTCCTTTCAAGTGTAATAACTTCCCTTTTCATAAAATGCCAACATATTCTTTTAAAACTGTCCCGCTGCCATCAACCTGGTCATGATCCAGTGCCAGGCCATAGCCAGACAAGATGAGTTACAAGGCAATCTTTTCTCTGCCAAACAATACAGAGATATTGGCACCTTTTCTCAGTGCTGCAAATCAGCTCAAAGGGCCACAGAAATCAGAAACTCAAGGAGGACTTCTTCCGCTTTTTGGGGTTTGCCTTGCAAGGAAAGTGGTGTTCTGCAAGGAATCTAATGTTTCATTAATAGCATGCTGGCTTCTTCCCTTTCTCCAAGACTTTTCCTCCACAGAAGTCCTGGATATAATTTTGATGAAATTGAGGATACCCTCCCCCTCTCCAAGTTACACACTGGATTCCTCAAGGCTGGTTTCAAGGAAACGCTGCTCCCCAGATGAAATGCAAAGCAGCTGCACAGCTTTGGCAGGGGAGAATGCAAAAATGCCACCAGAAAGTGAATCACTACCTCAGCCTAACTGGAAGTGCATCAATATTCCTGCTCAGGAAGGTCATGCAGCAGTGGAGACCATCCATAACATGTAGAAAAAATAGCACAAAAGGCCACAGAACCAGAGGACAAGACCCTATTTTTCTTTTTATGTAGCTGACATAGAAATTGAGGTTTTTCAAAGCTTCTCAGCCAGTAAATTAATACTTCAGCATGGTCAGAGTTTTGAGAGAGATCTATAAAGCAGTGGTATTTGCACGTGACTTCAAGACTGCACCTACATTCTTTGCTGCTATAATCCCTCCAAAATGGCTTTTAAATGTTTTGAGATGTATGTGGATGGTACCAAACTTCCACCTCCTTCCTCCATGTCTCACTTGGGTATTCAAAGGAGACCATGTCAGCCCCTTAATATCTCTGGAAGGACATCAAGAGTTGGGATGAAAACAAGTGTCTCCACACAGGACTTGCTGGGGTAAATGCAGAATCACCAGGTTTGCACAGGCAGGGACCAGGTAGGGATTGTAAGAAGATCCAGTTAGTGTTTCTGGGAGAATATTCTTCTTTTAAAAAACATTTTTAATTGTATGATCATAAAGTATACCATCTAGAGACATTAGTGCATCAATCCTTCCTCATGCCAATCTGTTGTGCAACACAGCCCTGATGTTTTGCCAAGCTGAGAAAGGTTCACCTGGACACTGACAGGAGCCAAGCTGGTTTCCATTTTGCCTGCATGGCACCACTGGGAACAGAAATTCCAGGAGTCAAACCCTGCTTTCAACTCAATGGGGACAACTCCCTGTTTCCCACAAGGCAGAACAATGCTAAGCTAAAGGCAGGATTTGCATCCACAGTAGCAAAGTAGTTTAAAATGCCAAGACATACAGAAAACTGAGACATCCACACACTCTGGCAGGCAATAAAGTACAAATATTAATTTCTTTCACAACAGCAAGCATGTAGGGATATATTATCAGGTATTTGCTGATAATGGTGTGTTGTGGAGCGATAATGGTATAGAGGAAAGGTGACATTTTTTCCAAAGGACTTCTCAGAGCAGAAAGCATTGAATTAACTAATCTATTAATGGAATTTATTGCTATAATTACTTGGTATTAGAACAAATATCCATATATGGTACTTGCAAAAATGCCCACACAGTTACAGTATCCATCACACACATCCTTTTTGAAAACTGGGACTATCACTGGAATTTAGTCAGATTTGGGCTCTACACAAACTATTTAGCAACACACAATAGCCATTTATCAGAGAATTCCAGCAAGGTATTATCTTTGGGAAACCTGAAAAAGAATTTCCAGCAGGAGGTTACAGGTCCCCAGAGTGGTTAAGGGCACATAACTCCAGAATTGTGAATACTGGGGTTATGTGTTTGCACCTTTTAATCCATCACAATATATCATTGGAAAGGTAATGTTTGAAGTTATGTTGGAAATCCCAACCCCCCCTGCATGCAATATTACAGAGAAGGTAGCTGAATATCAAACACACCGAATATTGAGGTATGAAGTGTGAGACAGGCACACAGAAGATGACAGGAAATCTTTCACAACACTTCAGCTCGTTCCGGAAGTGTGAAAAGAATGATTAAAGAAAATAAAAAAAAAAAAAAAAAAAAGGTGACACAGCTCACTGAAAGCTTGGAGTGATTTAGGAGTTTGTCTAGTTCTGCTTAGGAAGCCAAACGAACCACTCACCAGAGGAAAATGATAACCAGTGAGGAAAGGAAATCAGATGAATACACAATTTACACACCATCTAGATAAGAAATATTTACCTTCAGATAACTTTAAATTCAACTACTGAAATCAAGCATTTCCGGTCTCCAAAACTCTTGTGACTTAGACCAACATCTTTATAGCTCTAATCCATGTACTTAGAGATGAAAAAAAAGGAAAAAAGAAAAAGAAAATTAAACAGAGCTTGAGGTACCCACACTTCAACTTGATCTGTTAGTGGATACACAGCAAGATAAGGTACAGTCAACAAGGAAGTCCTCAGGCAATCTTCTGCCTATAGAATACCCCAAACAAATTAGTCCTCTTTTTCTTGCTCAGTCTATTTCATTTGGAATGTTTAACTAGAAAATGGGATTAGATCAAAAACAGATTTACAAGGAGAGCTGCACTTCAGCTGCACTCCAAAGCTCAGTGCAAAATATTGGACATGCAAGCCATGGTGATGGAGAAACTAAGTTTCCACTCTTAAACTTATATAGTATAATTAGCAACAAATCTACTCAGAAAAGTATTTTAAATATATTTTGGTGGTTAAGCAGCACTTTCCTATGTGATTACATAATGTTATTCTTTACATCAAATCCAACTTCACCCAAGAGCTGCTTTTGACTTAAAGTGGAGTCTGGTAGTATAAAAGCATATTAAAACTGATGTGAAGTTGAATTTTATATGTGCTTCAAGACATTTTGAAACTACAGAAGAATCCTCTAATATACGAACAGCAGCAGTAGAAGGGCAGCTTAATATATTCAGCATGTGGCAGTGAATAATTTTTAAGTGAAAAATAATAAGATAGGTCATGAAATGTCACCAACCTACCTTGAGCACAGGGTGACGTTTTAAAATTATCTCTATTTGTTTTGATATTTCTTAATTATCTATATTTGTTTTGATGTTTCTGTATTTACTATTTACCCACTCTTTTACATTAACATTGAACCAATCTGACTTTATTTTAGCAGGCAGAACTTTATTAACGCTCTAAAGCTTCAAGTTTCCTCAAAAATGCCTTCAACATGCAATTTGGATGACAGCCAGGTGTGAAAAGCCACCTCTAACAGAAAAGCACTAAGAAATGGAATGAACTTTGGAATGGAGAGCATGTGAAGCTCAGTTATTATGAAAACACAGCAAACATGAAGAGTAGCTGGTGTGCCACAGGGAAAAGCCTTACACAGGCTGATTGCCTAATCCACATTTCTTTCGTGGACTCCTAATGATAACATACTGGTGAGTTACATTCACACACCAGTTCAAACTTTAACATATTTTCCTTGAAGAAGAAACAGTCCCATGGTAATCCCATGGTCTACCTCAATCCCCCTGCCCCAGGTACCCCTGAGGTAGCAGAGGATCACTTCCTGCAACAGAAATAGGAGTGGGAAAAGACTAAATACACATTGAAACATTTAGCCAGGATCTTTTAAAAATGCAGCGGCTCTCTTCACTTCAGCCCCAAGGGTGGCTGCAAACCTTCAAAACCTTATTTTGCCCTGGGTTGCTTGCTTCAAAGAGTAATAAAAAAATAGAAAAATCAAAACAGGGCACAGCATTAACACTGTCCCTTTCCCTTCAGGGGCTGAGCAGGACCAAGGACTAACTCCTTCGCAGAAATCCTCTAGAGGAGAAAGAATCAAATTTTGCTCTTCACAGGGGTTTAAAACATGGCCAGATTTTAGGAATTGTACCAACAGGAGAGGGAAAGTGTTCTCACAACTGTGTGCCTTCCTTGGGCTCTTCCCCAGCATTCATGGGGCAGAAAAAACCCAAAGAAAAATAACTTCCCTGCCTCACCTGGTCATTATTAATTACAGAGTTAATCAAACTAGAGAGACCACACAACCCCATTTAATGAGAAACTTGGAGAGAAACCACTCCTTTTTTTTTTTCACTGTTGCTTTTAGGCAGTGGGAGAGTAATCAGAAAGTCCCATTTTCTGACTGCATGACAGGCAAAAGCCAGAACTGATTTATTCAACATGGGAGGAATAAAGGTGAGATTTCTGGTGGATGGCAGGAAAAAAATAAACACCTGTCCTATCAACCAGAAAGAAACCTGCTAACTACTGTAATTTAAATAATCTTCTTACAAATGAATTGAGAAAAAAATTTCAGGCCTAGCTAATCTTAGGAAGCAATGGCAAATATAAGCCACAGCCTTAGTGTAGTCTGCTTGCTTTCCAGTGTGTTTGGGTACCATTATCAAAAGTGGATGCATACAGCTGAATGATAGAACAGCAATAATTGAGGGGAAATTTTGGCCTGGTCTCAAAGATCAAGCAAAAATTTTAGTTACATTCATATTAAGTATAAAACCCCCCCCCAACCATTAGTTTCCTAGCTTAAATCTCTTGCTGAAAACACACTTTAAAATCTGATACTAAACAGCCCAGCCATAGTCCTGATACAAAATACAGTACTACAGATGACACACTAGGAAAAATAAAACAAAATTAACATACCAATGTTTGTGGCTGGACCACTGTACCATTACTGGCATTTTGCTTATGTAGTGATTCCATTGGTGTTTTGCATTACATGGCAAAAACATAGGTTCCCCTTCTAAGAAAAGAATTGCTTAATGTGCCAAATGGTACATCTGGAGAGAAGAACTGCCAGCCTGCAAGGATAACAACACAAACAGATTCATCCAATGCTGGCTGGCTGGGTTTCTAGATGATGATATTCCTATTAAGAATCATATATTGGCGTATTACTTAAAGCTTTCAGCCTGGAAATCATCCTTAATTCATTATCTGATGGCTTTTTATTTGTTTTTTGCAAATCCAGCAGCTGCAGGGGAGGTGACTGTGGGTTTGGTGAAATACCATGTATTATTAGTGCTTTGCTTTAGCTTTTTAATTAAATTATTCTGTGACCTTTCACTGTCAGAGACACTATCAGGCACAAAAATAGTTTGGTCTTCAAATGAGTAACATAAAAGGAAGCCTTCAGCCTGATAGGGTTGATAAAGTGTCATGTGGTATTTAAGGTTCAGCACATGTATAAGGGAAAAGAGGCAGAAAGGACCTACTAGATCACACATGATCCATATATAATTATAATTATATTATACATTATATTATAACTTTGTTATAATTATATAATACATTATATTATAATTATATAATACAGTATAATATGTATTTCCAAGGCCTATTACACTCCTACCATATAAAGTCTAGCAGGCCCTTACCAACAAGCAGTGACTTTGCTACATCTTTGGGAGGTTCCTGCTTCTCTGCAATGGGATTTCTGCAGGAGAGGCCTCTGTGCTCCTTGTCTAACTTGTTGCAGGGCTCTGTGTGGCTGAAATGGCTGTGCAACTCAACATGAAAAACTGCAGTGCAGCACACCTCAGCTGCAGCCTTAAATTTAAATTATGCCTCCTTTTTAACAGTGTTTTCTTCCTGACAATTTCACTGAAAGAAAGAAAAGACATCCCCAAGGATTTTAGATTTCAAAGACTCAAGTTGACACGGAATGATACAAAGCACAGCCAGATGTGCTAATTTAACCACAATAACACACACAAAAAAAAAAATGTTGCTCAAAAAATTATTCTGGAGCTCTTCACAACCAATCTGAAATAGTCTGTGGATCATTTTAAATACTCAGTGGCTTAAAAGAAAAAAAAGGTGTTTTGAGATAGCAGAAACGGGATGCTTAACAGGGCAGTAGAAATGTTTCAGGGATGGCGCAAGTGGCAATGTAGATACAACACAGGTGAAACATTTGAAATTCTGTAAAAACCTCTGGGTTATTATTACACTCTGCTGAGGGCTGGAGGGGTGAGAAAAGATGTGGCTTTCAGGGTTCCATCCCTCAGGAGCTGCTGTTATGCTGTAAAACTTCTCATCAGCTAGAACAAAGACACTGCAGGGTGGGACTGGGGGAGAAGAGCACATGGATGACCCAAATTGCCCAAATCCCTCCCTGTTTGGGTGCACGGGACAGTGCTGCAGGTGTCTGCTGGGGAATTACACTACCCAGACTTCAGCTAGGCAATTACCACCTTGTATAGTGTCAATGAATACTGAAAAACACAACTAATCCCAAAATCATTTTCTCAAAAATTGCCATTCATCCTCTCCCCCACATGGACAAATTGCCAATTGTCACAGGAAGCTTCCATGTTCCATTAAATTAAAAATGTAAGTAGCTTCCTAAAACTGAAAGCATCTCCTCATAAACTGACCATGCACTTTCAAAGACAGACTTGAAGGTTGTTTGGCAAACAAACTCACCTGTCCTCCAAAGGTACTGACATTTTTCCTCTCACACAGCAGTTCCTTTATTTTCCCAAAGATCAGAATTTTTCCATTACAGCAGATATTTTTCAGGACTGCTCTTTAGTTCCTTCCTGAAGAAACATGTTTGAGAATTGATCTTATCTAAGTTATTTCCTTGTCTGACACAGAATATTAGTGGAAGTTTGAGCAACAAATTCAGAGCAGCATGCCTGTCACCAAGGGGATGAGGAGTGCCTACAGTGAGACTCAGGCTATGGAACTTTCCAAACAGCTTTGGAAGGCTGATCTCTACCAATTCTTATATTATTTGTTTACTTTCAATGCCCAGACTTGTGCTTCATTTTATTGAACAACCAGCCCTGAAGTCTTCCTAGTGGCATTTAACATGCATCTCTTATTTTAGTGTCAGACATAAAATCTACAATCTAGCTTGCACAACGTGCATCATGAATTTCTGCCTAACTTACTTTCATGCAGTGAAAACATTTTTTTCCTGAAAAATGTAATGTAAAGAAAATGTAATAGCAAAAGAACAAAGTTCACAGTGAAAATGGTGTGGCATGGCTTTATCCTATGATAACAGAAGAGTTCTTTAATATTTAACTTTGACAATAACAGCTGAATTAGATCCATGCTTCCAGAGACACAAACTGTTCCAAGCCTGGCTGCTTCACAGAGGGTGGATGCAGAGATGAAGGGACTGTCTGAAAGTAACACTGGAGCTCTGTGGCAAAGCCAAAAACTGATCCAAGAGCTCCCAGCTCCTCTCCATTGTGTGCACCACAGGGTTATTATTGTGCCTTGTGACTAGTGCTGTTATTTTGTACCTGTAAAAGTGCTTGTCCTCACTGGCATTGTGGCTCAGGAACCCCTTTCACGTCCACTCTGGGATGCCCATGCTCACCTGGTGCCCTGCAGCTCCAGCTGTAGGAATGAGCTGCTGCTGCTCTTGGAGGGACTTTTGCAAGTATATTTTTGCAGAGCTTCATTTCCAGAGAAGATAACCCCAAAGCCTTCACCTTTTATTTGGGATAACTGAGAACATGGAAACTGAAAGGCTGTATGGGAGGGATTCAGAAAAATTGAACCAGCTGTTAACCACTCATGTTACTGCATGTCAGTGGGAAAAAACCACCAGAAATGTGCCCTCCAAAACTTCTCAGGTGTGATTTGTCCAGAGCTGCAATACAACCAGAAATACAGTCTAGGAATTGCACACCATTGTGTCTTGGCACTGATCACCACAGAAGAGCCACTGCACCTCATGTTCACACAGGACTGCCTCACTTAGGGCCCTCCTAAGTGAAGATAAATCATGATGTTCTAGAAGCCATCAAATCCAACTTCCATAAATCTGCTAAAAATGCTGAAGGAAAAATGTTTGGAAGGAGCAGTAAATGAATATGGAAGTCTACAGTACATCAAAAATCTAAAATTAATCACTATTTTAAAAGCAGTGATTATTTCCCTTTTTACACCTCCTTAGTTTTCACAACCACACATACCTGGTTTTATTGTTGCATAAACCAGCTCATTCAGCTTTGTTCCTCTTGTCCAGATTCTATAACTTACAGCAGATGAAAAACAAAAAGCTGGATTCTGTCCTATGATTAAAAAATGTTTTCAGGGATGAAGTTTCCCGAGTGGCTACGGAAAAGCCACATATTGATCATTTGTGCTCAGAGTTCTCCCTTTCCCAAGGGAAAGGACATAAAAACATGCATCTGTTTATATCAGCTTGAGAGGAAGTGGTAGAAAGGATGACTGTAACAGTGCCCTGTCCAACATGATTTCCTGGAGCTCATCTGCTGATGCTTGAAGTGCATCTGCACAAAGTGGACCTTTGCTGAACTTCTCAAAATATACGAACCCTCAAGTATTTCAGAACAACAAAATTAAAAATTAGGTGATAATAGATATGCAAAACCAAAGCCACCTTCTCCCTCTCTCCCAGTCCACCTGCAGGAGTCAGCAAAGCATATCCAAATTTGGGGTTGAACCCATCAGCACCAGTGCAAATATATTTTTAAGAAATCTCAGAACAACAGCATTTATTTTATTAATTTCTAGCCCCTGTCTCCAGCTGGAATAATTCCCACAGCAAGCTCTGGAAGCTTTGAAATGGCAATGACAGCAGAGAAGGGAAAGAGGATTACCATCACGGGGACTTACACTACAGTGATCACTTGCCAATATTAGCATATGCATAATACTTTTAACATATACATGGAAATGACAAGGAAATATGAAATATTCTTTTCAAAATATTAAGTTATCCCCAGGGTGATGGCTTTGAAAAAGTGAAATACCTTATACTATTCACTAATTTAATTGCGCAACGTGGAAAACAGCACAGTGCTTTTCCCAACAGGCATCAAGTGGAGGGGCTCTTGTGGAGACTCACACTGTTCATTTGATTGGTAATCCCTGGAAGACACTTTGTCATTGCCATACATTCCTGTTCACTGATTCTTTCTTTCTCTGAATACCTGCTTTCACATCAGGGTGTGCTGAGCAGCCTCCAGCACATAACAAGCTCCAGAAGATGCTCCTAAACTCCCAGTGCCTTGTAGGCTTTGGCAATGATCAAAATGAGAAGGGACAAGACGCTGAGCATTTTCTGTGATGGTTCTGCATCTTAGCAATTAAAAAACTGGATCTGTAATCCCACTCATTTACCTCACCAATAAGACAAGATATTTTTTTATTTTAGGTTTATTTTCATTGAATGATTGAGAATAGCAGCATGTCAGTGAGGGAAACTGAAGGCACCTGCTTGGCATTCAGTGCCTGATAGTTTCTAATGCCATGGGTTGGAAAAGTTTAATCTAGAATTTACTTTAAAAGAAAGAGAGGAAAAAAACAGTTAATAAATCAAAAGAGGGGAAAACCAGTTAATAAATCAAAGAGATATGTGGCTGTGGTGCAGGGATCCTTGGGATCTGGCATTTGGAGAACCAGCAGTGGATTTGGCACCCAAGGAGAAGTAGCATTATTCTTGCCTCCACACCAGTTCTCACCAAATCCTCCCTGCCACATCCAGCACAACCTTCACAGTAGCAAGCTGTCCTTGGTATGACCCACAGGACTTTTCCAGCTAGTGAAGTCCTCCTCTCTTCCGCCTATTCCCTCAGAAGGCATCAGTTTTCTATTTTAAAAATATCAAGTCACCCTATCTCAGCTGCATTATAAACAAAGACAAACAAAACAACCCAAAACAGTTTCGTGTGTGTGGAACAAGAAAGAAAAAACACTTCAAACCCGAAGAAGTTTCCAATAAGTCACTCATTGAAATTCAGGAAGAAAAAACCCCAAAGGGTAAAAATACCCCCACGTATCCAAGTTCTCTGAGGCCATTTCTTTCCCTCATCTGTGTTCCATCATCGTCTTCCTTATCCAAAAAAGTTGTGGTGTCCGTGGGAGTATGAACAAACATTGGTGTGACCACGGAAAGGAACTCTGTGTCTGGCAGCAGGAAGCCGTGCGTTATCCCGTCTCCAGGAACCCGGCCTTCCTTCGATGGTCATAAATATTCTCTGATGACAAAGCAGAGGGTAGTCATTCAACCAGACTGAATAATTCTGCATAACCCTGAAAAGCACACTAGGATCTGTGCTCTGTCCCCAACCACAACAAAGATCCACGGGAAACAACCCGACTGGCCTCGTGTGTAGGACACCCTGTGCTGGCACATCCACCTCAGGGCGATTCAGGCAGGAGAGCTGGGCTTCCCTTTTGGAAAGAGGGAATCCTGGTAGCCATAAAATTTATCTGAGGACAGTGTCATGCAGAGCAGCCCTTAGGGAAGGACTGGGGGGTGGTAATGGGTGAGAGCTGGATGTGCCCCAGCTGTGAGTGCTGGGACCCCAAACTCCCCTTGTGCTGGGCTGAGAGTGATCAGCCTCAACCACACATCACTGAATGACACACTAAAGGCTGGAGAAAGCACCAAAGCACAGGCTAGCTCCTTAATGATAGCTATTAATGAGTACACAAGCAGCTATGACACCTTTTTAGTTACACTTTGTCTTTGGGAATTTTCAGTTTTACAAAATATTTAGACACAAGTTTTTTGAAGGGAAGGGAATAAAAAGACTCCTTACACCATTATCTTTACACTACACTGTGTAATCAAAGATATCCTAATTTTCAGGAGAGCGTTGCTTGACATCTTGTTGCATAAATATTGCAAGCAGATCTGGGAGTTATCGGTAATGTATGCCATAGTCTTGCCAAAGTTATTGATGAGGAAATGATCTTCATGACCAACCTTCCCCTAGACAGAAGAAAAAATATCAGACTTAAATGCAAGTCACTCTCTTCTGCTGGCCTCCCTTTTCACTCCCCAAACCCCAAATTAATAAATTTAGAGCGAATAAACAAATAATCACTTCATGCTTACCCTTATGCCTTCTCCTTTTATGGTAGCCTTATAAATTAAATATAATCTTGCCCTTCAAGGTAGAAACAAGTAATAAAACTAACCTGTTTATTAGCCAGTGTAGTTTGAGAATTATACTGGCATTTCTGCCTTTGAGAACGTGAGGGATTGTTGACACAATGGAGGCCAAGCATGCATTTATGGTGCATGATATCACCGTGGGGCTCACACAGGCAGTTTGCTTATTCCACAGATGACTGCCACAAGAGAATGTAATTGCTCAATAATGTGTCAATGTACCCATGGGAAGCATTTAAGTCATCTGAGACCTGTATTGGGAACTTGCCAGGGACCCCAGCACTACCTCCAGCTTGCACGAAATGGAGGAATTGAGGCCATCTTCTGCAGCAAGAATAAACAGAACAAGGGAGAAAGTCAGGACAAGTCAAAAAAGCACCCCTTTCTCAGAAAAATGAACACAACTGGAAGGGGAAAAACTGTTCCCCAGATTCAGAAAATAAAAGCTGTAAGGTGAACAAACTTCCAAGCAGGGGAAGCAACATCAGTGTGGTGTACTCCAGCACGATGAGATGATCTGCACTGGGGAGAAATTACCTCACCAAGAATTAAAGCCTCAGAAATAGATGCAACCCCTGACTGAAAAGCTATTTATGGACAATGAAATCCTTATGTCCACCATGGCTTTAATTTTTTGGTCATAAATCAAGTTAAGGTGAAACGTCCAAGTCATTGGATATTAGTGTGAGATAAATAACAATTAAAACTCTCTGAATGCTGCAAATCGAGAAGCATCGTGTAGGATCAGCTTAATAAATCAGAGTCTCTTCCATACTTCTCAAGAATTAAAGGGTCATAGGATGAGATCCAGCTTTGTGGATGTCTACTTTTAAGCATGTAACTACTTCCATTGATTTTGAGAACACTACCCCAATGCTTCAGTTCAGGTACATGAAAATATTTGGGTAGGTGAAAGCCTTGGTAAGGAAGTCATCACTGGAAGCTTTGGGAAGCTTTGCAAGCCAATGGAAATTGTAACTCCCACCAATAAGACCCACAGCAATGTAAAGAGACCCTGCAGATAAAGTGGGAATGACCAGAGTCCCCAGTGGCTCAAACAAAACAGGAATTTGCAGCTTTTCCCAGCATCCTATTGGAGAATCTTTCATGAATTTTAAAATAGTTTACCTTTTCTGTTCACCTTTCCTCAAGACACAGCTCAGAAGAACCCGTCGCCTTTTACCACAAATGGGTTCAGTCCTCAACCCACAATGAGCCAAAGGACCTGACTGAAGGACATCCACTGTGCCATGCCTTGATGCTCAGCTCAGAGCCCACACGTGACCTACTGCATGTTAAAAAAAAAAAAAAACAACAAAATTCCTGGTTTTCTTTTCCCCCCAGCCGTCCCTCTACTTCTCCCTCCCACCCTGATCTGACTTTTCCCATTTCAAATGAGATTTAGAAGTCTGCCTGATGGCAGGTGGGTGGAGGCTCTCCAGATACTCTGTTTGTTGGTAGCCCAGCAGTTATTTGTGGTCGGCTTTTTTGTTTGCCCACAAGAATTTCCAGGGTGGTGTAAACAGACAGATGTGGGTTCCCTTCTGCCATACAGATCACACCATAGAGAGATATCAAAGGAAAAAACCAAGCCTATGAATAATGCACTAGTGAGAGCATTTGAAGCTCTGCACTTTAAAGACTGGCCTCTGAATTTATTGGTGTAATTGTTAGGTATGGGCACTCAGGCTGCCAGATAGCTTTTGAAATCAAAACATCATGGAAAGATTTCCCGGATATTTAGAAGTTTATTCAAAGTGTAAGTGGGCTCAAGCACTGGCAAACCCCAGGCTGGTCCCACCCTGAGCACTGCCCTAATCTTACATGCTAAAATTGTTCTTTCCTTCCTTCCCTCAGTGGCACAGTGGTTTGATTCTTACTTCAGTGAGGCATCTCAACAACCATCCCATGGCTCACTGCTGCTGTAGCACTGGCATGCTGAAGGGGAGGGTTTCAAAGGTGTGGATTAGTAAAGCTCCACTGATTTCAGGCTAATTCCTACCAGCCAGGAAATTCTGCCCCTTGTTCTTTTTTTTTTTTTTTCTTTTGCTTCTACTGTTACCATATTATGCAAACACTACTTTTGCCATGTAATTTCTATGTGCCTTGTTCTCACCTCATACATCGTGGCATTTTTAGCCTTGAGACGAACAATTAGCCCATGATTAAAATCACATTAAGTCAACAATGCAACTTGCTAATCATTCTTACTCCGGAGTTTCCAACTAAAGCTTTTCTCATCATTTATTTTTCCAGGAGGATTTGTATATGTTTCTGTCAGTCTGTTTTGGAGCAAGGCAGGTTACAGAGGCACTGATTCATGGCTGGACATGGATTATTTTCAGTAGAAAGAAAAAGGAGACTTGGCTTTAACAGCCTTGCACTGTCATCTTGCGGTCGCTGTGCTCAGCTCCTCACCCTTATTTGGAAATGCCTTGAACAAGAATTCTGTTTGAGCAGGAAGAAATGGTGATAGCCCTACTCCTAGGGCTTTGGCTTGTTTGGAGGCCTCCTTCCTGATATTCTGAGACAAGACAGAGTAACCTTGCCAATTGTTTCCACTTCAGCTTTTTCCATGTCCTTCATTTTGGGAAGAAAGCATCATCTCCTCCATAAAACCATCATTATTTAGAAGACTTCATCTCCTCCAGACTTACAGCACTTTCACCATGAACACGTGCTCCAAGACAAGTTTTCAGGGCAGTTTTATGCACAGTCCTCCTTCCTGCCTGAGCTTTAAAGAGGGAAAGCTCCGCCACCATCTGCTCCAGGTGAGGGAGACATCTGTTTCTCAACTGAGGCAAATCACTCACAACATCTTCTTGGCTTTGCCCACTAATCTCAACCTGCAAAGAGCAATTATTTTTGCCTCCTTTCTGGACTGCTAAAGACACCAAGCATGGGATTATCCTCGTAGACCCTTCCTAGAGGTAATTTCCTGAGTTTGTCCAAAAGACAAGAGAAAGCCCTGAGCCAGGCTTCCCTTCATCTCCAGCAGTGCTGTTCCCAGCCAGAAAGCTGGTCTCCCACCTGCTTCCTTAAATCCTACTCTTGGATAAAAATAAACCATATTCTGCAAAGATAGCCCAAATCCATCCCCTCCCAGTGAAGCCTGGCCAAATGATCTATCAGTGAGTGACCAGAAATGAGGAAATCAACCTAACTGGTTACTTGGATGTGTGCAGCAGGAGTTACCCCAACCTAAACTACAGATTCCAAAAGTTCCATCCCTGTCCTCCTCAACAGCCAATACTTACATCTCCTTTTATACAAAATCATCCTTACCATTTTATCAATACCAGCTTAAATTTTTAAGCTTAATCAAAAGCTTTAAAATCTTCATTATTTCTGTTTGTGCTATTCACTTGAGTCATCTGTCTCAATTTAGAGGTAAAAAATCCTCACAAGGTCACTCTTGTTACATCCAGTTTCAGCATCTCTATTTGTGCTGCCAATACCTTGAGGAAATGTTTATTTTTACAGAAACCACAGTTAACATACAGAGTCAGGAGCAAAAAATAAAAAATGGGTTTCTAAGGGACTTAGTTTAGCACTTGGGGAAAACCCACTCTATTTTGATTAGAATTGTGTTACTCTCCTTCCCTTGAATGAAATGTAGAGTGTGAAAAATGAACTCCCCATTTTTGGAATAAACTGTCTCTCAGCATAAAACGTTGCAAACCATATTTACTTCAACTTTTCTTTAACATGTGAAAATTGTCATGATTTTGCAGACAGATTGCCACAGATAAGATTTGTTTATCAACCCAAAATCTTACTACCAGCAGAGGGATCCTCTGTGGCCTTTGGAATCCATTAAAGCTCCATCCAGAATCTCTGTGAGGGTTATACTCTAAAACTCTCAAAATGCAAGAAATTAATGCAAGATTTTTTTCAGCTATAACGGATTTTAAAGGGTAAGAATTATCTATTTTGTCCTCACACTTTCAAAATGACTACATTTTAGTTTAGATTTAGAAAAAAAGAAAACTTTAGATAAAATGTAAAACAACTCCAGTAGGAGGACTGCAAACTAATGGGGTGGTATGGAAATTTTGGGAGCTGAGAGTTACCAGAAGTATGACTGCTGTTATCAAAGGGACTGAAATCCCAGACTCATGGTTGGGAAAGGCCTCCAAGGCCATGGAGCCCAGCCTGTGACTGATCCCCACCCTGTCACCCAGAGCAGAGCACTGAATTCCATGTCCACACATTCCTTGCACACCTCCAGAGATGGGGGCTCCAGCACCTCCCTGGGCCATCCCTGCCAATGCCTGACCACCCTTTTGGTGAAGAAATTCCTCCTGGTGCCCAACCTGCACCTCCCCTGGCACAGCTTGGGGCCATTTCTCCATGTCCTGTCCCTTGTTCCCTGGGAGCAGACCCTGACTACCCCACTCCAGTCAGGGAGCTGTGCAGAGCCACAAGGTCCCCCCTGAGCCTCCTTTTCTCCAGGCTGAGCCCCCCCCCCCCAGCTCTCTCAGCTGTTCCTGGCACTCCAGGCCTTTCCCCAGTTCCATCCCCTTCTCTGGACTCACAAATGCGATCAATCTCCTTTTTGGCACACTTAGCAGAGATGTCAAAGGTTGTGTAGGAAATCCCCACGCACGGAGATGCCCTTGAACCGAGGGACCGACAACCTGCAGAGACAAAGCAAAACCAAACCCAGCTCGGCACTCGGGAGCTGCCATCACCCCAGAGAGCAGGAACACACATCCCACAGGGCCAACAGCACCAAGCCCAGCTGCTGCTGCAGGGCTCCAGGAGCAGCAGGACCACCTCTGACAGCAGCACAGCACTCACTAATTCCATCCCTGCCCTCGCTGCCAGCCCGGCTGATAATTGGCACCGACCGCGGCCGTGGTTGCTGTGATGTGGGAGCTGCTTGCCAAGAGCTGGACTGAGACCACCAACTCACTTCAGACAGGCCACTAAACACCCATCTGAGGGTAACCACGAGGTCCCTCTCAGCCTGGGCTCGATTCAGGCTGGGCACTTGGAGGTGAAAAGGCTCCGCATTCAATTACCCGTCCCCTGAGTCATCCCATCCACCCTCTATAGTTATTGCAAAGTGCTCTGGTAAGCAATATCTGAGAACATTACATGCATTCAAAATGCTAAAAATACACGTCTAAGAAGGCAGGGAAAAGTTCAGATCACTCAAGAGTACATTTTCCTTTCTCTTTAAAAAGAAAATAAAAAACACAATTCAATTTTCCTTTTCTTATTTTTTCCAAATAATTTTTCCACACCCTGCTTTGCCATTCCAATTAATTTCTTGCAAATATCTTTAGAATACTTTAAATATCTTTAGAATACTTAAATATCTATAGAATCTTTAAATATCTTTAGAATACTTTAAATATCTTTAGAACCTTTAAATATCTTTAGAACCTTTAAATATCTTTAGAACCTTTAAATATCTTTAGAATTTTTAAATATCTTTAGAAAAGAGAGGTTGTTCTTGGAAAAAAACTAAATGTTCCTTTTACCTTTGTATTTTCCAAATAGCTAAATCAGTACTAGAAAGAAGGCAAAAGTACTTGGGGGGGGAGGGGGTGTGAGAAGGGTAGCAGGGAACAAAACAAAATGTTAAAAGATGGATTAAAAAGGCCCCACACTGAAATGACAAGTCCCAGGGTTCCTCAAATGTGAGGATTTGTTTTCAGAGTGGTGCTGCCCTCTGGTCCCCCAGGATATGGTATTTTCAATGCAGCTCCAGAGGGTCACCAATCCATTTGTGTCACCTATCCTGGGATCTGACAACTCTCCCCAGGGGCTCAGTTAAACAAGGCTGCAGTTTTTAAACAAAGTGGATTTTAATTGAGAAGCACCTGTGGTGAGAGCCTACCAGCATTTATTAAAAAGCAGATTTATCACAGTGAACCACAGAGGGGGGAGGTGGGAGGGGGAGTCCACACGTACGTCATACCTGCAGCACAGAGCCAGCCCTTTCACAGAAAACCCTCAGAGAAATGTGTAGGATTTGACTGCACCCCACAAAGAGTGCTCTTCCCAACAGGCTGTTCCCAGGGTGCTGAAAAGCTATCATTCATAAAAAATTATTGAGGGGGAAGGAGGTAGCAAAAGGGAGTTCAGGAGGCCAGGGATGCCAGTGGGAGCTGCAGAATGAGACCCTGTGTGAAGCACGCACCTGTTTGTGGCCACCATAAAAGCTTCACTAGAAAGCCTAAAGCTCCAAACTGGGGGGAGAAAGGGGGAAAGAGGGAAAACATAATGAAAGCTTGTCTTAATATAAAAATAAACTTTAACCCATGCAGTGCAGACTCGCAACAGATGGCTGCAATTTAGAAAAAAAAAAAGCCCTGGCAATGAGAAATACACAGAACTGAGGAGGAAACTCTTCCAGACACATCTTGGTATCATCAAACATGGGCTTGGGGCAAAGACTGGAATTGCACCACTTTATAAAATATGTGGCTTAAAAACCTGCTTCTAAAACAAAATTTAATGTTGGCCTAGAGAGCAGTTGATTGGAGGTGCCAAGGTCTGTCTAAATGTAATAATAAACAGTTCCACTAAGGAAGAGTTTGCAAGACAAGGAGAAGAGAGTGAAGCCAACAGTTACATGACACAAATGTTTACAGTGACAAGGGAAGTGCTGTAATTTTAATTACACTATTAGTAAGATCCCTTGGTGATATGTTGCAGTGTTATGCACTCACTTTACCCTTGGTGAGGGGCAGAAATGATGTGCTCAAGCCTGCTGGCCCATTTAAGAAGACAAAGTTAAGGGTGAGGCTCCTCAAAGGAGTCACTAAGGATGCTTTTTACCCTCAGAAAATAACTGGCCACTTTCATCTATTATTTCCTTATCAATGTTTTCCTATTTATTGCACACATAACACTGCCTTTTTTCCCCCTTGTGTATGTAAATCAGCCTCACTTCTAATCAAAAGTAGGCATAGCCTATGATGTTCATAAGGAAAGAAATGCATGGTGCAGAATAAAGGGGGCAAGGAACAGAAATATCAGCCACTCTACATCCCATGTCTGCGAAAATGTGGTTTTGTAAATGGTTTAATAACAATTTCAGAATTTGGTTTATTTCTCTTTTAAAATCACTGCTGAAGTAAAAACCTACTTCTCTGCCACAGTGCCTTGATCTGCAGGGGTTATTTCAACTTTTTTTGTTAAGACACTTTCAGCTTGGACATGCATGGAGAGAGACTATTCACAAGAGCATGGTGTGACAGGACAAGGGGGGATGGCTTCAAACTGAAAGAGGTTTAAATTAGATATTAGGAGGAAATTGTTCCCTGTGAGGGTGTTGAGACCCTGGCACAGGGTGCCCAGAGCAGCTGTGGCTGCCCCATCCCTGGCAGTGCCCAAGGCCAGGGTGGATGGGGCTTGGAGCAGCCTGGGATAGGGGAAGGTGTCCCTGCCCATGGCAGGGGGGTGGAATGAGATAAGCTTTAAGGCCCCTTCCAACACAAACCATTCTATGATTCTACAACTGCTCAGATCTCTTTTTCTAGGGATTATCTTTTTTACTCAGCCTATCTTGTATATCCTTCCACCATGCTCTTTCCTTCCTCCACTTTAATTCTTACATTTAACATTAACAGCTCAATAGCTCTGTGGCAAATGTAGATGACCTCCTCCACAATTAACACAGAGGTAATCTGAAGCAGCAAATTGATTCTTCTCCCCCAACTCCCCCTGTCAAAAAAGCCCATGTTCCTTGAGAGGTCGTGGAAATACACAGAACATTCAACTGCTAAGCGTTAAACTGATTCCTAGTCAAAGTTGTTTAAATACATTTAAAAGAAGCAATAGACATAGGATTTATCATGAAAGGCAAATGCTTTTATAAGCAGCCAATGGACAGCTCAGTGTGCTGGCCCTGCTGAGGCACCGTGAATTTGGGAGCCTGTTCTGGGTCCATCACTGCAGGAAAGGCACTGAGGGGCTGGAGAGTGCCCAGAGAAGGGAATGGAGCTGGGGAAGGGGCTGGAACACCAGGAGCAGCCGAAGGAGCTGGGAAGGGGGCTCAGCCTGCAGAAAAGGATGCTCAGGGGGGACCTTGTGGCTCTGCACAACTCCCTGACAGAAGGTGCAGCCAGATTGGGATTGGTCTGTTCTCCTGAATAACAGGAGACAGGACATGGGGAATTGGCCTCAAGCTGTGCCTGGGAGGTTTAGGGTGGCTGTTTAGGAAAACTCCTCCTGGAAAGGGCCATCAGCCCTGGCACAGGGTGCCCAGGGCAGTGGGGGAATCCCCATCTGTTCTGATCTGCTAAAGGTGAGCACAGGTGAGATTTGCTCCAGTCTAAAACTGCAGACAGGAATTAGGTTCTCAACATAGTGGAAAACAAGATTAAAACCCAAATGAGCTTAAATGTGGGAATCCAAAGCGATCATTCAGCTCCAATTTTTTTTTCCCTAAAGAAGGAAAGAAAGAGATAAAACAGCAAAGTAGGAAAATGCCAAGAACAATTACAAGAAGCACAGGAAAGGGGTTACCTCCTCTATGAGCCCTGTCCTGGCTCATGGAGCACAACGTGGAAAACCATCCCCAGTGAAGTCCCTCCAAGAGCTGCCAGCACTCAGCAGCAGGATCAGCAGGGTGGGGCACAAGCAGCCTGACAGGAGCAGCCAGGACAGCAAATAACAGCACACAGAGCAAAGGCCCTGACACTCTGTAGGTTCTGCAGCCCTCAGCAGGTTAGGCACTTGCTTACAGAAGTGGCAATGTTGTACCTACCTTGGAGCAACAGCATGTCTGGGGAGAACTTCATCTCTGCTCCCTTGAAGTTCATTGGCTGCCCACTGGCATCCAGGCAAAGTTCCCTTGATGCATGAAAGAGTTTATTGCTTGCTCTTCTCATTTATCAAAACTTTATTGCTTGTTTGCCTGATGTATCAACAGATGATTTTAGTGGCCTTCAAACAGGGTGCCTTATTTTCTAAAATAAAGCCATTGCTAAAATTTTTATTAGAGGCAGTTCAAGACTAACTTTTAAAACATAATATTCAGAGAGGCATTGGAGAAACACTCCTTACTTTTTACCTGTTCACTACACCAACCCTGGAGGGATTTAACAGCCATGTGGATGTGGCACTTGCAGACATGGGTTAGTGGTGGCCTTGGCAATGATGGAATGGCTGGACCCAATGGTCTTAAGAGATCTTTTCCAATCAAAACCATTCTATGATTATAATCACTTCCAGTAAACACAATTTCAAAACCAAAACTGCCCAGCACAAGAGCTGAAAATCCCCTCTCCACCCAGAATGAGGACTTGGTATGGATAATTTAATTTATCTTAATTTTTTTCCTTATTACTGTGCTATGAATACTACATAAACATGTATTTCTGAAAACAAGGTCTGCAGTAGAAGAGTGATCATCACCATTTGTTCTGCTTATGCTTTAGAGCTAATACTACCATGGCAATGTTCCTCTCAGTGACTAATGCACTACCACTTCAGAGCTTTATCAAGACTTTTTCCCTTGGGCAACACAGATTTTGTGTTTACCTTGGTCACATTTTCAAAATCCAGGAGAAGAAAGTGTTTCAAGAACAACCCCACAAAAAAAACCACACAACTGACTGGACTGTTTGTCTTATAACAAACACTGACTATGAATGCATGCTAAAGCATGAAGATTTTCAGAACTCTTGAACCATTACAGAAATAAAGGCATTGTGTGGACAAACAGGTTGAAATACTTCCTAAATGACAAAATGAAAAAAATCAAACACAAATCCCTTCTGTGCAATAATGTTTCTACATTAATATTTACTTGTACCCAAAAATGAAAGGAAACTTTAAAGTTTAGCATAAATGGGTTATGGAAGCCATCTTACATTTAAACAAAACCAAGTGCAACTTACAGTGTGTCTTGCTCAGGAACTTCTGTGACATCTCCATGTCATCACTGGTGTGGCATCAGCTCCACTTTTGAACTGAGATGAGAAGCCATGCAGCAAAAACCCAGGAGGTTAGTTTTAAATGCTCTGGGCTTCCCTTGGTCTTTACATCCAGCTGTGTTTTCCTTTCCCATGAAAATCCATGCCAAACCAGAATTCTCTAATTTGTTTGTATATTTTTCTCTTTACCATTTAAATATTTTAATTATTTAGGTATTCTCTGAATAATATATTACTTTTAGAGTAAGCTGTAAGGCTGCAGAAAATGCTGAGCAAAACTCCAGAGAATCCTTGATAACCTTGGAGCTCTTTTCCAACCTTAATGATTTAATGACTCTATAAGGCAATTTAAAACAACATAATGCCAATTCTGTCCAAATGAAATTTGGGGTGAAAGAAGACAACTCTTTTATCTTCTTCTGGAGAAGGGGAGGCTCTTCCTAAAAAGGTATTTTTTGGACAGCAAATTTCTGCAAGTGTCCAGACAGCAGGAGGGAAGATGCAAACTAACAAGACTCTCTCATTTGACTGACAATGTGTTTTCCACCTCCCAGGAGTGCTCCCTGGGACCTGAACTCCTCCATCTCTCACCCCACAATCCACTTTTATTTGCTTCTGCCTTCTCCAGTCTGGTTCTTAATTCCATGCTAGATGGACACCACCAGGCAGGTCTGAGAGAAATGCAGGGATTCTCAGTTCTTGCCTTCTTTTGCCAGCACCACCCTAGGGAGGAGCAGCAGCTGTGGGAAATATCCTTACAGACACTGGATCCACGACTGGAACATCAATTCAGTAAACTTAGTAGCTCAGCCCCCATGTCTCTACTTCCAGTGTATAAAATAAAGTTTTACCAGAGCTTACAATGTGGTGAAGTTCAGGCTGGATTATGCAAGAGGAAAAGTCACTACTCTCATTTGTCTTGGGAATAGCCAAAGCTTCCAAAAAAAAAAAGTTGTTTTAGGGATTCTAAAGACCTATTCAAAAATCAATGCCAGTTTCTCATCCTCATAAATTGCTGGATGTTATCAGAAATTACTGGGAAAGGAAGTTCCCTTAGAGAAACCCATTAAGCCTAAAGCAGGATGAACCCCCCAGTGGAGTGGTTATGCCTTGGCCAAGCTGCAAGGGACTGGAACCAGCTCTGGACAAGGAGAGGCTCGTTCCAGAAGGAGCTCCAGAGAGAGGGGGCAGCTCTGTCAGGACCCTGGACAGCACCGCAGGGAGCCGGCGGAGCAGCCTAAGGGGGACACGGGGATTTCAGAAGGAAATGGAAAGTCCAGGGAATCACAGAATGGTTTGTGCTGCAAGGGACCTTAAAGATCACCCAGTTCCAATTCCCCTCTGCCATGGGCAGGGACACCTTCCACTATTATCCCAGGTGGCTCCCAGCCCCATCCATCCCAGCCTGGGACATTTCCAGGGATGGGGCCGCCACAGCTTCTCTGGGAAATCTGTGCGAGGGCCTCCCCAGCCCCACAGGGAACAAGGTCTCACTGAAATATTTCTGCACTGCTTCATAAACTCACCCCATCTAATACAAAGAAGTCCACACTAAGAGACAGGGATTTCCAAATCAAGACAACCCAACAACACAGCTCAGGCTTGGTACAAAAACGGAGGGTTATTTTGGGCAGAGCCTCACAATTTTAGTAGTTTCTCATTTGCAATCAAGTAGACTCTTATTTTTGATTCTCACTACACAAGCACTCGCATCAACATCAAAATACAAACTGTTAAATTAAGGTTGTGACAATGGCACAAACTGCCTGTGACTTTTTCTCCTTTTTTTGGGCTGTATTTAGAAACATATTTTACAAGCACTTTAGGCAAAAATCACTTAAATTACTAGAAACATATTCAGAGCTTTGCAAACATTTTAGGTTATCTCTCACAACTTGCCAGAAAGCTCTTTCAGAATCTCTCCACTTGGGATGAAAAACCAACTCCCTATTCTCTTTTAATAACAAATGGACCTTAAAAAAAAAAAAAAGGGGAAAAAAAATCTGATCACTATTGTTTGAAAGCACTCGAAAGCAGTAAGATGGTCACAAGACTTGATTTGCCTGTTCTGCCCCTTTACAAACTCACTAAAGCTTGCTTTTTATGACTGATTGCTGTGCTGTATTAATCCCCAAGCATATAAAACGAGTCTATTGGAGACCAGGACTCCACTGGGGGAGGACAGGGAAGCTGTTGTCTTCCGAGAATTAATCCATCCTGGAAAATCAAAAGCCAGCCACTCACAATACAGTAATCAGCATGTTCTCCACTATGAAAGCCCTACATTTCCCTTTTAGAAAACACAACTATTACTCCATTATGTACTGAAACACACAAAACTCTTTTAACCTTTTTTGTGTTTGTTATTATTTGGCTTATATTTATGGGTTTGTGTGCATTCTATTGGTGGGTATACAACCATCAAGTTAAAAAAACCCCACCCTCTCTATTCCTCACTGCTTAAAAAGAAAAGGGACTCCCACTGCTTTTTCCACAACCAAAGTTCTCTCTGGATTTGTTTTGTGAACAGGATTTTAACTCTTTATCACCCTAAATAAAAGGAAATTCTTTGCATTTTTCCCTTACACAGAAAGCACAGAAAGTCCATTTTCTGTTCAGAATAAATTTTTCCCTCACTTTGTTAAATTATCTACCATGGGTTTCCTTAGTAGTGGCACTAAAATAAAATTGTATTTTTTCTAATTACCAAATTAAGAACAACTTCACTTTATTTCAGATACTGTCATATTTGATGCTCCTTTGTTAGTAAAAGTTTAATTCCTTCATTTTAAAGTTGAATGATGCAGTCTTCCAAATAACTGATTTTTTTCTTTCTCTGTAAGAGTAGATATTTTTTCCATTTAGGTGCTAGAAATATGAATCTTCCATTGTGTTATGGAGATAATATGAAAACCTCCTACAAACCCAGCTGTAAATCTTATGTGACAGTAATGAAAATATTAAATTAATTCTGGCCTAAACACAATCATGAAGGCTTAAGGAAATCGCTGAGAAACCATATGCTCAAGAAGAACCACAATCACATTTCCATTCAGCCAGCAAAAGCCAAAAAACCTACCTGTATATGACAGCACTTCCAACATAATTTTAACATTCAACAAAATAGTCCTGACAAGTTATTTTTTAAAAGCAAACAAATAAATTTGCTTGTATTCACATTTAGTCCTTGCTAAAGCAAAGAAAAATTTTCTCCACTATTTATTTTTTAAGTAAAAAGTCACGAAAAGAAATAGGAGTTAGAGTCCTTGTTCCTATTGCCACTATCCTTTTTCAGACAACATTTATTCAACAAACAGCGGTAGACAGGAATTTTGAATCCTTGCCTTTAAAACCAACAGGTGTCTAAAATCCCACTGGGTCAATTCCACAGTCCCACCAGGCTGGCATGGCACACATCAACATCTTTCTGTTAAATTGAAATTCCCCCAGCGGTCCAGCTCTACTCACCATCAGTTTTAAGCAGTACAATGTGTTTCTCAAAGCACTGTGTAGTTTCTTCCATTATTAAATCAAAAATTCAGCTGGAGGAGCAAAAGCTCACACACACAGATGAAGGTCTGTTTACATGTAATATGAAGTTTAGGGACATGAACTTGCCTTTCTATTTAAGAATGGGATTAAATGTCAACAAGAACATGAACATGTTAATTTTTCCGAGACCTCTGAGTTAGATACGGCTGAAGATAATCCAATGACAGTAACCAGCAATATAAAGCTGTAATTCCTGTTTTGCCTGTGCAGGGAGGATTGTGTTTTTTGGCTTCCAGGGCAAAGCTGTGGCACACACAGAGTTAACTGTGCCCTCCTCCCCCTGCCCCCCAGTTTCACCCCCCCTTCTCCCCCATCTCATTCATGCCACATTCCACAGTGGCAGGGTCCAACAACAATATAGGAGGGTACCCAAAATGAAGAGGCAGGGCCTTCTATTCTTCTGCCTCTCTTGAATTAATTAACTGGAAATGAGTTTTGTCAATGTTTTGGAAAGGCAGAGGGGTGAAAAGAAACTGCTAGAATTAATCACAGTGAGAAACTACCTCTTCAGCAGTCTGCCAAAGTTCAGAAAACCCATGAGAAGCGCAAAATAAAAGGAAAGTGGGCTGACTTACCCTCCAAAGGAACAAATAACATTCAAACAAACACCCAAGTCTCCAAAACAGAGACATGCCCCAGTGCAAAGGAATGCAGCATCTGTTGCCACAACAGCTTCAGCTTTGGTTTTAATACACTTGTCATGAAGACTGATAGGTATCAAGGTAGAAAAGACAGTTTACTAATAATTTAAATACACAAAAGCCATGTTGTGTTTAATTTACTAAATATTTAAGTACATCCAACATTCTCTTGATGCTTATATAAATATATTTAGGTCTCATTATTGAAAATTATTAACTTTGCTTGTTTAGCCCTGACTCAGCACAGATCTTTTACATGGAGAAGGCAGACTGCAAAGAAGCTCTTTCTTTGAAGAGTTTTTTAATGATAGTTATCTCCAGGTTCAGCAAAAGGAATTATGACAAGTCGATACTGCACGTGTGACATTCTTCTAGAGATGAAAAAGGAAGTGATGAAATTCCAACCAACTGACAAGAAGGACCTGATTCACTCAGGTACATAGAAAACACACAGGTGACCTTTTATTTACAGCAAAAGGAGGCAGAAACATCATTTGGCAGCTTTTCTGAGAACAAACACAACATTTTCAACAAACTGGGACTAAAACTGAAAAAAACCGGCTGCTGAGCAAGGGAAAATGTTTTGTAAGAGAAATACCCTTTCAGTCTATTGCTGATATTTTTGCTCAGGAGGGCTTTTTCCTGGTTGACTGCAGGATTAACTTGCCATCCCTCTGCTGTATCTCCAGGCCCATGCTCTGGAGGGCAGAGCTGTCCGCCAGCCCCTTGCGCTCCATCTGCGCGATCAGCGCCTGGTTCTGCTCGTTCTGCTCCGTCAGGTTCCGGATGGCAAACACGGCCCACTGGCTCACAACTGCGGGGCACAGTCAAGGAGCATTCATCTATTTATTCAAAGATGAAACATTGATTATTTTGATTTACTACTGCATTCACCTCCCCCAGCCCTGCCCCTTAAACTCAGTAGAAATCAAGGGTTCGAACAAGACATTTACAAGTGCTGACACTGAATCTGCAAATACTTGCATATGAGGCAATTTAATTATAAAAGAGGTTTGCCCTTAAACTTCACACAAATTTACTAGAGTTTATATTAAGTAAAAAAAAAAAAAAAAAAAAAAAAAAAAAACAAACCAAAACCCCAAGCAAACAAAAACCCCCAACCAAATTAACTGCAGGAATTAAAAGGACATACTCTTTCAAACCAAAATTACAGTCAATTGAAATGTTCCAGTGATCTTCCTAGTGAGTTTAAATAAAAAGTAAGTCAGTTGTTTATGATCTGAACACTTCAACACTACACTTCCAGGCACAAACAAAATAAGCTGTACATCTTGCACAGGAAAGATTATTATTTTCACAGCAAAAGTTCAAGAGATGTAGAAAAAGACAACTTATCCAGGTTAATATCTGAAAATAGCACAAATAATATCAGAGACACTTAAAATTCTTTGACTTCCAATATTACCTAAACTCAGTCCTTTATTCCTGGATGCTTTCACACACTTGCCAGGAGACCAGACACTATGATCACTGGCAGGGAGCTCCTGCTGATGTTTAAATGGGCACAAGCTGCAACTCATTCACCTCCCAAGGTGGTCCCTTGAGGCCAGGATTGAGGCACATGTCAGGGATGTAGACAAAGGATTTAAATTCCCAGGATTATCAGCCAGGCATCTTCCAAGTGAACTACAGTGTTCCTTTTATGAAGTGTCAGAGATGTTGGTCCCAATTCTGCAGCTGAAAAGTTGTTATGATATAATCTTTCCCAAGTTACCCATACAGGAGCCAAGCCTTTCTGAATCCCATGAGTGGTTTGCCTGCAGGGCACCAATTATTTACTACATGTAGTTTCACATCCACTAGAAGAATATGCATAATTTACTCATCTCCTTGACGTCTTTTGGGTTGGGGAGCATCTTAAGCACAGAGATAAATGTTCTTGTGGGCATTTGCCACAGGGTGACAGGAGGGGGAAACTCAGACAGAGCAGAACTTCAGACAAAACAACAGAGGAGAGGAACTGGACTTAAACAATCTTATACAACCTCAACAGAGAGAGAAGGGTTTAGATGAAAAGCAGCTTGGACATAAACATAAGGGAACAGCCCTGCATTGGCATGTGTCAGTGAAACAGCCTTTTTGTAGTAGTTTATATTTAGTTTCAAATTCAAGAAGTCCAGAATTGAAAATAAAAAATAATAAAGTGTTGACTACTATGGAGCTTTTTTTCTTTTTCTGATAGACCTGAACTTTGTCAGGAAGCATGCTGCACATCTTCTTTATTCAGAAAAATTCCAGTGTGAGGTAATGACAGAGAGAAATTAAGACCAAAACAAATTATGCACCTCATTAAAGCCTTGACAGGTGAACACAACAGAGAATATCAATATATTCTCTTCTGTCAGTGCATCACTACTAGAATTAAGTAAAAAGACAAGTGCCAATCTACATTTAAGTTACATAAACTTGGTATTTGCACTGAAGATTACATTTGATTATATAAAACAATAAGATACCGAGGTAATAAAATCATATATGTGCAGACTGTCAGTCATTAGTGCCAAGGTGAGAACAGATTTCAGACCAGCAAAGCATGCAAGCTGAAAACTGCAGATAAACCAAGGCTGACACCCACCAGGTCTTTTCCAGGTCTGATTTAGGGCACGTAATGAATGCCAGAAAGTAACAACAAGTTCTCCCAGTGGACTGTGAAAATGATCTTACCACCCTCCCTGGCTCGGCTCCTGGATGAGAAGCAGACTTCCCTTGTTGTGTTCCTAAAATACAGCTTCTGCATAAAAACAGTACTTGCATAAAAGCATATTTTTTATAACATTAACAGCAATTTTCAGAGACTGACAGTTCTCAATCACACAAAGTGCCACACAGACAAAAAAAAAAAAAAGTACTCCCAAAACTTTTGTGCATATTAGCCTTGAGAATGATCCTGCTACTATAGTCTTTATGTCCTTCAACACAAACCCGCTGCTAAACCCCATGGCAAATGCTCTTCTCCTATTACCAGATCCATTCATGCTTACATAATATCTAAGACATCCCCATTATCTTATGAACTCTATCACCATTGTGGCATTTATCATTATTGACTACTGTAGCTGAAGCTGCAAAATGGTTTCAATAACATTTTCACTCCTTCAGAAACCCCTTTCTGTGAGTAGGTTCTCCATTGTGACCACAGCCATGAATATTCATCATCCCCTTGTTCGCAGGCTGGGGAAGGATGAGGCCTTTGGACAGCTGGGAGCAGAGCCTGGCAGACTGGAGTGTCTGTGGAGATTAAAGCCAGTCCCCAGCTAATACTCACATTACCCTCTTGCTCCTCTCCAAAGACAGAGACACTGAGAGAAAATTAAACACATTCGAGAGTCTCTAATCCTACCTACACTTTCGGCACTTTATTGTAGGCTCAGCTTTAGAAAGGGAGCTTCTAAAGTTGCCATAGTTACTAAAAATATGAGTGTGAGGCTGTTTGTTGTGAAACTGCACCAAAGAGAAGCAACACAGCAAGCACAGCAGATCTGATTGCACAGACTTGTCTAGCTTTTTCCAACTGGGCAAATTACACTCTCAAATAAATTAATACTATAGGCAAGTGAAGATTATGATATTCTGTCACAGAGAAGAGGACATACAAAAGGAAAAAACCAATTAATTTTATTTTGCAGAAGCCTCATCACTAGGCTATCTGTGCTTAGGGACTGAAAACAAACATTTCTGTGCATTTACAGCAACACTTTTCCAAAATCTTTCAGTACTGTGTGCTTTGGAATTCCTGTGCTATTGTGACTAAATCAACTTGTCCTATTTCCATACCCAAGTAACATCTTCATTCCACAATTTAAAATTTAAAATCGTCCTCTGGGTTGTAACTTTGACTGTCAGGGAGAGGGAAACACAAAGAGAAAGGAAGAAAGGTGGAGGAAACTGTCCCTTAAGGATGAAAAATATTACTATCTGGAAGCCATGAAAATCTGTGCCACTAAATTCCTGTGTAAGTTTTGTCCCTGACTGCAAAGGGAACTTTTCACAATTCTCCCAGTTCTTTTCACTTGGATTCTGCTACAAGAGGTTGCTGGAGTCAATGCAAGAGCACAGGGACTGGTTTGTAAACTTAATGGGGTGTGAAAATACAAGGATGTCCTGCCAGGAACCGCTAACCAATACTGCTGCAGAGGAGGACACACACACCATTGCTCAGGGAGAGGGTTCCACCTTCTCATTCTTAGCCCAATTAGAACTAAACATTATTGACAAGCCCACTGTAGCCACCAGGACCCAAAAGAATTGTCCATAAAGCAAGTTGGATTCTATGGATGACAGAGGACAGAAAGAATTATTAATGAGGTTGGAAGCCGATGAGGTAGATAAAAAGCAATGTACAAGTAAGCTTGGAAGTATGTTGCTTGAAAAAGGCAAGTTTTAGAAACTAAATTATTACTTAGGAACTTTCTTCCTTACGAGTAATTAGGTCTTATGCAAAAAAAAAGGGAATTCTTTGCCCAATCCCACTACCTCATTTAAATAAAATTTTTTATTATTTCAATAGCAACTACATTCTAATCAAATACAGGAAGAGATACAAGATATTAAGAAAGCCAGCACTCACAGGTTGGAACCTTCATCAAATGAGCTGCTCATGTAATTCCTTTCTTAATGCCACCAGTTTTTATAAGAACAAGACTGTATGACTAAAAAACAGAGGTAATGAAAATACAATATTTGTATTGCACAATAATTACATTTCTTTCTGGCCTTCAACAAGTAATCCAATCATCACTAGAACCTCTGCAGACTGGAATGAAATACTGAAGCATCACTTAGAATCACTTCCACTTGCAGACCTGTCTGGACCACACCGAAAAGACATAAATCATTTTTCTTTCCAGTCTTTCAGTCCTTTCAAGCACTTCTGCTCCACAGCACCTTGAAGACAACTCCTACCCCCACTAAAAAAGGTCTCTAGCCAACTACCACAGTTGTTTGTCACAGTTTGGAGCTGTGATGGACCACACATAGATGACAGTCAGGACTTTGGCCCCTCACCATGAGCCAAACTGCTTACAAAGCTCTACAAGTTTCTTCCTGTCTGGGGTTTTAGTAGTTTAATGAAGTTCTAAAAGCTGTATAAGATCAGAACAATTCCTTTTAATTCCTCTATATTTTTATGTAACTTCTACCTGTGATTAATACATTACCAAAAAACTAGTAACAGAAAATGTAATGAATTAAATGCTTTATCTCAATTTATTTACTTACTTTCAAAAAGCTAATTTATATTTTTAGAATTAATGCTATAGACTCTATTTATACTTGACTTGAATTACCAGCACCACAAAACATCAGGATTTTATCCTACACAAACTTATAATATTTTGCCTAGAAGGTAGGAAAGAAAAAGTCTAGACTATTTCAGTTGCCTGCATTTTCATTTATTCCACAGCTGTTCTTATCACCTGTGACTGCAGTCACCACATTCTGGGTTCAAAAGCTAGAAATGGGCAGCACTGTATGAGCTGGGAGTGTCCCTTCCTCCCCCCTCTGTGTGACTTTGCTCTTGCAGAGCTGATGTCCAGAAGCCTCCAAAACACAGAGGCACTGCTGGATGCTGCCAGAGGAATTTATTCCTGATCAAACATTTCAGGGATAAGATTTGCAGCACGGGGGAAGTGAAAGCAGATGTTTCTGCCGCAGGCAACTCTCACCTGGCCCAAGGATCAGTCAGAGGGTTGGACCATCCAGTGCCAAACAAGGCCCCAGCTCCACCACAGCGTGGCAGCAAAGCCTCACTGGACAGCACGTGTGCCATGAGGAGCCTGCAGCCCTTCCACTCCTCACCTGCTGCCCTCCCCCGAGGAAGCTGCTTCCACAAAATATTCCAGGAAAGACAGAAAGCCCATCCCCAAAAATCTAAACTGGGGTTTGCAGCTTGAATTGCACCCTGCAGAACATGGCTTTGGCAGAGGTTTTAACCTTCACCATGTCAGAACAGACAAATGGGCAAAACCATTTGGTTTAAAGGCACTGAAACACTTCAATGCTAAGGCAATATTCTCTGTAAATCACAGCCTACAGAGAGCAGCAAAAAATAATTGTACATGAGGTCATTTTTCCAGTTCTGTAGCCTTCACTATCCTCCCATGCCAGTAGTGGAAATTCCAGTTCCTCTTGCTAACATCTTCCTTCTGGCTACTTGCATTTATCTCACTCTCTGAGCAGTCTACCCATGGTCTGCAATGATGAATCCATTTCCTAAAGTGTGCCTGGTGGGACACAGGCTGCTTTAAAATGGGACTTACACCTTCTCTATAACCAGACACATTAAACATAACACAGACACATTAAGCCTCATGTATGACTTCCAGTGACAATTCATCCATTTAAGTATCTATGCCCAACAAATATATTTTGAAGACCAGAATGGACAACTAAACCTCTTTTGCCCAACACTTCTGCATAAACACAGAAGATCAAAGGTCATTCCTCTTGAAATCAAGCCTGTTAATTCTGTTTTGTGCAAAAGATGCTTTTGGGCCTTTTCTCTGAAAAACTTTCAGTGTTGAACTGGAAGATTTCACTGTGTCCCTAAATAAACTTTCCTAGTGGGTAAATATCTCACTCACTACAGCCTATGATTTATTTCTGGCTTAGATTTGTTTAGAATTGTTTCCAAACACAGCTTTTCAGCATAGATTAAAATAAAAATTTCCCAGATCATAACTAGTATTTGGTGATTTTGCATGAACTAAATAAAGAAAGAAACCAAGAGAACTATTCCAAGTTTTGCATAATTTTTGTGTCTCTTCCCTCAATTTATGTTTTTCAGGACAGGCATCAGATAAGTAATAAAATCTGCCAAAATTTGCTGTGTGGAAGATTACAGGTACAGAACAGTTTCCGGGCCCTTTGGTTGTGAGTAGTTCAGAACAACATCTCACAATATCCAGTTGCTGTATATCTAATAGATAGTTATTAATACATTTGTAGATGTAATATTTACTATGCTCCCAGAAGTAGAGTCCAAGCTCTCCAGCCTCTCACATTTTCACACCTTTCCAGCACTGTCCAGTACTGACAGCCAGGGCAGACCATGAGGCTCATTTGAGTTCCAAGGCTTCCCCATTTTTAACTACATTCTCATGTCACTGTCCAGCCAAATGGCACCCTATATTCCTTAAATGAGGTTTACTACTTCACAAATTTGAAATTTACTGGGACATGTCTTAACTAGAGCCATAAAGGAATTTTTCTCCCTAGGTCATTGGTATTTCTGGGTTAACAGTTCTGAGCAGTATTATGCACCCAGATTGATATTAACTTTTAATGCCTGCCAACTAAACATTTAATCTATATTCTATGTGCAGCCTTTCATGTTTGCGGGACTCAAAATCCAATGCTAGGACATCTTAGCATACTATGAACTTGAACAAAAAATTTGGGTCCAGCACATCAGAGCTACAAAAGCCATAGGACATGTTTAGCTCTGTCAGGCTATTTTTATTATAATGTCTTTTATGCCAAAACTTACAGAACTTTCAAAAAAAAAATTAAGCCATAACCTCCAGCTTGTTTTCCTTTTCCCTATACTCAGACTTGTAATACTAGCTTGAAACCAAGAATATGACACATCCATTTTTTGCTGCTTAGGCTGCCAATTTTTTTTTTAAATTATGACTTACATTTTTAATAGAAACCCATAATTTATGAGCAACTACAAATCATCTGGTTTTAAAACAGAAAAAATCACACTCTTGATTGATCTCAAGCTAGTACTTCACAGTTAAGAATACTCAGTTCTTTCAATCCCTTCTTTTATAATAATTCAATTTTAAGAGTTCATAACTAAATCTATTAGCTATCTGTAAGAGGTACCAGAGTTAGCAGGCTGGTATGTTAAAAAAGCTTCGACTGCTGTTACCTGACTTAAAAATGCTTTAACTTATCTTCTCTTCCCAAGTACAGAAAAAAAAATGCAACATTTCATTAAGTTGAAACTCATGCATCAAATTACTATTAAAACCTACCACAAACACTGAGATGTGGAGCAATGAAGCACAGGGGGATGGTAACTGTTCACAAACTGACCATCAGGCAGGCTGTAGTCCTGTTAAATTTCCTGGGACATGGAAAGAAAAAGGCTCCACCTTTACACAGAAATACATTCATGTGTATTTATGTGCAGAAATAAATACCTTTTCCAAAATGCTTTAAAATGGCAATTGCAGGAGTCAAATAAAACTTTCAGAAAATTGGCACTGCACTTAAAAAGCCAATCTAGTTCATGCCCGAGATGTGGTTAAGCTAATTATAATTCACCACTCTCAGACAGATGATGAGTTGAGCTGACACAATTTGGACTGAAGCTCTTTCTCTGTTTAGAAATGCCAGAGATTCATTCATTTATACAGAGCCAATAAGGATTTTATGCCACCTTATCTTTCAGCACAGTACATGTGTATTTTATTAATTCAGGGTCTCTGAGTAACTTATGTGGCATACCTTCCCTCCTGCTGCTTATGGCCATTTCAAATGTCACTTTATGACAAATAATCATAACACTGAAAGTAAATGAAACTCCAGTTCCATGGTCACAGACACCAAATGATGCCCAGTGTGCATCCAAAAATAACAACCATTAAATAAATGGGTGTTTTGAAAGATGCAGCTAAATTATAACCAGCTATTTGTTTAGCAAAATAGCCATTAGCCACAATCCTGTCTACAATTTCAGGGAATGGCTGCACCTCCTTGAGGAAATCTCCACACTCCAAAAGAAAGGAACAAATCCACAAGTGGAAAGGCCTGCAAATATATCTGAGTGAGGAAGGAAAGGTTTTAAAAACCATTAGCAAATCTAAAGAACAGATTTTAACCAAAGATCTGAGGAAGTGAGAGGAAACAATTTAAGGCTCAGGAAGGAGCTACATAGGAGAACACATTCACCAGCTGAAGATAAAACTGTTCTAATTACAGTGATGAAAAATGGGGCAACAGAAAAATGCCAGAATAAAAATATTATTTGAAGCATTGGCCAGATGACATCCAAATATTCTTTGGAGGTATGCACAAGAAAAAATGCCAAGAAGACAGACTGAAATATGATAAGGTGGTTGTAGAAGGCATTCCATTCTCAACAATATTTCTGAACCACTCCTAGCTTTACTTAAAAAAACCAAAAATCTTTGGGTCTCAAATTTCTAGTGCTCCATCTCAGCCCAGAGGGGAATTTTTCAAAAGTAAGTGTACAGAAAAATCAAGGAAGCTGTTTGAGCTATAAAAGCAGTGATTTTTTTTTAGGTGCTCCTGATAACTAAAGACCTGTTTTTTTTTCAAGAATTCAAGCCTGTCATGGATTTAAATCCACCAAGAGGATTAGAGAAGAGGACAAATATGACAATATTTGGTTTAGAGATAGACTTATTAACTTTAATTCCTTACTTTTACATGCATGAGTTGGTGCCTACAGAGATTACTCCTCACAAGGGATTAGAAATATTAGAATGTAACATTTGAAAGAGCCTTTTAACATTCTGTATAGCTCTGTCTGATTTCCTTCAGCTTTAAGAGAGACCCTGTACATCACATGTATCTTAATAGTGACAGCTGGGTAGAAAGGAGATACTGAAGAATAGATTCATATTACATCTCACATATTCACAAACACAAATTTGTGTTAGTATTTCATAAACTCTCAAGGAAATTACTAACACCACTCCCCACCCCCAAACTCCGAAGTTCAATATTTTTAAACTATTTTAACTATTTTCAGTATTTTAATCATCCTGGAGGTGCTCTAAAAATTGTATAATTTTAGGAATTACACAATCAGCAAACTGAAATATATCTTTAGAAATTATAACTTTGTTAAATGATAAAACACAAAGTATGATCTGTGGTCATTTTTGGAAGACAAAAAAGGTTAAGTCCCTTAATTTCTCAGAGTATATATTTCTGTACTGCACACTGCATTCTTTCTGTGGTCTGAAGTATTTTTCATTTGAGGAGAATGTTACATTTGACAGGAGAAAAGTTTTCCTGGGCAACAGTGTGAAAGACACTGTGGAAGAATTAGTAATGTAATGCATTTCACAAGAAAATCTGGTATATTTGTTTCCATTTTAAAATAAACATTTTCTAGCAATAAATACTTGAGATCTACCAAATATGCTCAATGTGGTAGGTCTTTCCCTTGGTTCTCTACCGTTAACTGAGTTTTGCCCTGAAGAGTTTGCAGCATCCAGAAAAGATAAACAATGAGATAAGACATGGAAGCTATGTTATCCCAACTCTTGGGATGTGCAGCCAATGTTTAGTGGGATTTAAAACAAGGTTTAAATCCTCCTGTGCCCCTTCCAGCAGGAGCAGCACTCAGCTCCTCCCCCTGTGGAGCTTTTTAATAATCCCACTCAGGACACTTTAGGCAATATACTGAAAAATCAACTTGGAATAGACATCTCTTTGGTCAATTAATGCTGATGTAAGAAAAGACTGGATAATCCGGTAATGTTTCTTTCAAGAGTGTAAAAAATAGCCCTGATAGAGAGTGACAGCAGCAGGCACTGGTAGGCAGGTGACCTTCCCAAGTACAACCACACATGGTGTTTGGAAATAGCTGCTTGGCTGAAGCCTCTTGGGAATCACTCCAGAAAACAGCCTGCTAAAGCCCCACCCTGAAACAACATTGAGGGATTCCCTCCTAAACCCTACAGGCCCCTGGTCTCCCTGAGCCACTGACAAAATACAGCTACAAAGAATTCACAGCAGCTTGCAGAACAGGGCAGGAGTTCATCTACTGAATAAGGCGAAAGAAATAAGCCCCTCTCAGGGTGTTCTTGCTCAATGAATAACCACACTTGTACCTGTTCCAGCTTCTGGTCTGACCAGTTCTTCCCTGTACCTTGAAATTACACTCAGACAGAGCTCAGGTTTGTGCATATGTCACCAGGCAGGAATCCTTCACTCTCTCCACTCTTTAAAAACAATTCCACTCTCTTTAAAAACAATTCTCAGCACACAGGAATGGAACTGGTCTGAACTGGGGCATGGAAATATAGCAACTTCTTGGTTTCCTAGTTCTACCTATGGTGGAATCACAGAATAGAATCACAGGGAACTTAAAGCTCATTGAGTTGCAAACCAGCTCCACTTTTATTTCCAAACTCATCTAATTCCATGGGAAGGGACACCTTCCACTATCCCAGGTTGCTGCAAGCCTTCTACAACCTGGCCTGGGACACTTCCAGGGATAGGGCAGCCACAGCTTCTCTGGGCAGCCTGTGCCAGTGAGAAGAGTTAGAGCTGGCTTCCACTCAGCTGTTATTTTATTTTGCCTTTGGCTCTGTCAATGAAGGGTTCAGGCCAACCAATTTATGTTCTTAACCCATCCTGACAAGTCCCCTTCTTCCACTGCTGACCTCAACACTGCTGGTTAACTCACAGTGACACATTCAGTACTGGTTGATAGAAAGTAAGATGTTTGCAGCACTCTCTCTCATCCCTGGATGACACAGAGCAACCAACAATAATGCAAAATTATTATCTCTACCAAAGAATGCACTCTCCCTTTTACTAGGTAGCCTTCAAATTGTGCAGCAAAGCAAGTGTCACTGTGAGGAGGAAAATGATAATTCCATTTCCTGGGTTGGGAGGAAGTTCTGTTCAAGTGGGCAGAACTTGACTGGGCATGAGGAGACCATTACAGTTCTCACCAGTGGGTCCTTTACAGTGACCATATAATAACATGATTTTATGTGTGCTTATAAAAATACAGAATCAAATAGGTCACATCAAACTTCTTAATAATGCACAGTCAGTGCCTGAAATGAGCTTTCCAAAGAAAGGCAACCATTGCTGAAGTGACATTGTGCTGTATTTTCTCAGCAACACACATGGGATATCACATGTGCATGAAAATGCTCAGCTCTGTGATGGCTCACTCCAAAAAGTCAACTCACTCTCCTATTTTTGCTTTCTACTGGCTCCCATTCAGTGGTGAGGCTGTTTTACAGCATGTGGTCTGTTTAAGGTTGCACTCTGCAACTTAGATAAAAATGTCTGTCAGCTCCCCCAAAAGTCCTTGCTGGCACCTTGCAAAAAACAAACTGCCATTGTTGTAGACCATAGCAACTTGATTTTCTCCAGCTTTAGCCAGCTTCATGAACCACAATTATACTTGCTGCTGCCATAAAGTCAAAAGTATTTTCAATCTCCCTCTCAGATGACTGAATATAATAGAAGCAGTTTTGGAAGGAGTATCTGGAAATTACCTTACTCTTTCTACATTTTCATCCATTATTCATACTTAGGGATCTGTGTACGGCAATTCATATCAACCTTTTCCTTCCCATATCAAGCTTTTCCTTTCAGAAATGATGAAAATTTTTACTCCTATATAACACATATATAACATACATATGTATATACATATATACACACATATATATAAATATGTATCCTCATAGCAGGATACATTTTCTTCCTGTACAACTGATTTCTTGGCTAATAGAAAACTGTGTTAATTAACAGTTTATATAAAATAGATAATTACATAAAGTCATTCTGATTAAATCCAGACATTCACAAAATCAATTTATTGAGACACCTATAAGAATCTCAAAAGGGTAATACTGGCAAGCAGCCTGAAAAAACAAGACTATTCCATCTTCAAAACTGCAGTTCATTTCTAACTTTCAAGTTTTACCACTAACTAACAGCTATTATATTGCAGTACTCTGGATAAAACATTTTTCCCCCAAAATAGTAATAAATATTTCTATGGACAGACACTGAAAAGCAAAAAAAGGCACATCTGTGTGTGTTACTCATGAGCACAAATGTTAGGAAGCAGTGAAAAATGAAGCAGCTTAGTTAAGGTAAACTGCAAAGTCTTCAATAACAAACAGGTCAGTTTATTTAAAGCCTCTCATAAGCAACTTTTTTTTGAGTGATTGGGGTCAAAAGTATTTTGATCAGGACAGGCTGACCCTCCCTGCTCATGTTTACCTTAAGGAAATGGAACCTGTGAAAGGGCAGAAATGAAGCTGGAGGGAGCAGGAAGAGCTTAGGATGAGGTAAAAGCAAGAACAAAAGGAAGGGCTCTTGTCTGATGATAGAGCCAGTCAGAGATGAGGAAGATGATGATTCAGAGAGCAAAACAGGAGAGATTTGAATTTAGAACACCTTTTCAACACAAGTAACCTGAAAAGCAGGATCTGGAGTAAATTTTTTACTGGTATTACCCAGATAGGCATCTCCAACCCACTCTGCTATCCTTTAGCAGGTTGAATTTACTTGTTTTTAAGCGCAGGTTACAAAGGTAAAGCACAATGTTCCCACTTTTCAGAAGCAGAACAAGAAACTGAATTTTCAAAAATAAAGATTAGCTCATACAGGAATCTCTCCTTAATCTAAAGGCAAATAACTCTGCTTGCATTTTGAAACACCCAGCTTTCCTTTGAAACAGAAGCAGAGTTATGACTAGGACACAGCCAACCCATGGAAGATTTACCAGGTATAGAAAAAGTGGTATTAAACCTTCTTTGAAGTTTTAACTCTTAATGAACTGCTTCTCCCCAGACTCACTCTGTTCACCCTTTGTCCTGTGCTGAAAATATAAGAGCCACAGAAAACCTGGCATCCTTCAGCATCTCTCTGTTGCATTTACATGCAAAGTTGCAGAAGCTGGAAAATTAAAACACCAATTCAAATAATTACAGAGCTACAGTAAATTTGTTTTTAACTGTCCATAATAATCTTCTTGTCTGGAACTACGAGAGTGGTGGTTTGTTTGTTTTTACTCATGAAATATCCTGAAGGAAAAACGTGTTTGCTAGTGTAAGTGTAGAAGTTACAGGTCTTGAGATATAATCAGATAATATAACAGTTCTCCCAAACTCAGACTGAAAGATGAATTTAAACAATTAATTAGAGCAATGCAAACATATCAGTTGAACTTTGTAAGCTACAAACTCCCTGGTATTTCTGTGCACATTAAAGAACTGTTCAGGATCTCAAAGAAAGCAATTTTAAGGTAATGACAGGTTTACAAAGGACTTTAATTTAGGATAAGAGAAGACCCATTTCCTCTTTCAGTATACTTCCATATGCTACAAATAAAAACATTTATCAAAGAATTTTTCCTCTCAAATGTAATAAAGAGCTCCTTTAACATCTACCATGGCAGTCCAGCATCCCCTGATAAATTGCACACTTTAGGGAAATTATTTTTTTCCATCCAGAAAAATATCCTACTGCTTTTATCACAAAAGTTACATTTTTGGTGAGAAATCTTGTATGTGTAATTTGAAGGCAGAACTTTTCTAGTAAAATGGAGAAAACATAACAACATCTTTACTGTAGAGCTTGGGTGACTCCAAAGCAAATTCAACTAAAATGTGCATCTACCAAGACTTAGTAAGAAATTGAAGAAATTATTATATCAAAGGATTCAGGTGAGACTCTTTCAGTCAGCTTTATCCAAGGAGAAATCCAAGTAACACAGCCTGCAACCACAAAAACAGGCACTAGGAATAAGAATGCAAAATGAACTTTCTGGACATGACTTCCTGAAGGAGCCGTGTGTGAAGAGCTATGCTGAGCTCTTTCCTGCAGCTTTCCACCCCTCCTTGGAAAACTGCAGATGAGCCACTGTGGCTCCTTCCAGCCTTACCCATTGAGTGATTCTGGGATTTGTGCCAGGCAGGACTGGAGCACACAGAGAGTGCAAAGAAACTGTCTAAATCTCTTCAGAGAAACATTATGCAATGAATTCAGGCATCAGGTGTCCAGAAGCAGCAGAACATACTGCAAAGCAGATGAAAGTAGGGACAGATCTGAACTGCAAACTTGTCCTCTGCTTCCCTGCGTGTGACCTGCTGGGAAGGCAGCAGATGAGGAATGTTAGAGGCAGGGGAGAAGCAGGGGAGCATTAACTTCATGCAGGACAAGAGCACCTGGAAGAGCAAGAGGTCAAAACAATAAACAGAGCCATAGTCAGTGATGTCTAAAGAGGCTGACCTGGAACAGAAGCTAGACAGAGTTAAAGGAATAAAGCAGATATTTATTAGAAGACCTTCAAAGGCCTTCACCTTGGCTGGAACAAGACCCTGGTTGTGGCTCGGCCCAAGATGGACCCAAGATGGATGAGCAGTCACGAGTTCTCACAATTTTCTAAGTTTTGATCCATTTACATATTGGGGTCAATTGTCCAACTGCAGCTTCAGGTAATGAAGTCCCATCCTCCCAGACTTCTCCTCAATTTGCCATTCTTCACACTTCTTGACTCTAAAGCTGTAATTGTTTTCCTTGGTTCTCAGGCTGCAAAAGGATTGTTTTGTCTGACTACCCTGTGAAGAGAACTTGCTAACACTATATAAAGTTCAGAGTCACACACTAAGGCAGTACAAATCTAAAAAATATGAAAGCTAAAACTTATGGCATCACCAGGAGCTGCAATCCAGAAGCTGATGCACAAGCTCTGTCACAGCAGGCCAGTCCTCCCTGTGCCCATGTGCTACTCACTTTTCCATATCCCCCAATGCTGTATGCTATGGATCACTGGAGAAAGCTCACATTAAGAGGTGTTATTATGTTTTTAAAAACCAAGTAAGCAAAGTTATATCTTCTAGTAAGTTTATGGCTATACCATAAAATGTCAGCCTGTATCAAAAGGTGCAAGAAGTTCCACTTTGCTCAAAACACAGTAAAGACTCTCTTGGTATTTTATTTTCCTTTCATTAGAGACCATAAACTACAAGTCTACCCTTTGAGAGTCTCATACTTTATCCTCTTCTAGTAGAGCTAAAATGAAGGATTAATCCCAGAAGTGGTTGCACAGCTGTGCTTTCCAGCAAAGAAGAGTCACCTGGGACAAAAACTCCTTACTAGGTTTAATCAGGGCTGCTTTTCCACTTAGGGAAAGGTAAATTTCCCTGCCCATCCCACCACATCCAGCAGTGCCCATTACCAGATTTGGACCATGGAAATAAAATTCTGCCACTCAGTGCACTGTCAGGTCTCAAACTGCAGGAATGCTGAAGATATAAAACTTGTGGATATAAAGCATCAAATTGAATAACTCAGAGGATACTTACCACCCCATTGTTCCTCCACCCAGTTTGTTAACATTGTGCTATCATCTACATTATTTCATCATTTTAGGATTTATTTATATGTACATGTTGTTCTGCAGGACACAACTGGGAGAATATGAAACATTTTCACTACTCCTTTTGTTAAAGAGAATGTGCTTTTTCTTACATAATCATTTGAAAACCTATTTCATGTGTTCAGTAGAAAAAAAGCTGACATGACAATGTACAGGAAAGACATTTGATTTCCAGATGCAATTATCAGAAACTTACAAAGAGCTAATGATTAGATGACACAAAATCACAGCTCAGTCACTGAACACACTTGAATTACTTGAAGAGATGGATAACTCTGCTTAAGAACTACTTATCTTCAATATAAGATTACTTCCCTATAATAGCAATCTATATTTGAAAGTTTCAGCTATTAAATTCCTGGAAAAAAATCTGTACTATGAAGCACAATGGCATTTACATTAAAATCTCCCCAACATTTCAGTAATTTGCATAATTTATTTTCTCAACTATACAGATTTTCATAACAGCTTCCTAGCCCTGTCTTTGTGCTTAGAATAAGCTCCCCAATCTGATTTAACATGTGTAGAGAATTGATGAGGTACTTATTTCAGTTTCCTGAGCAGATTTCAGTGGAAGCAAAAGCTCTAAAATCTGATACAATGACCAGAGTCTGAATTCAGATTTCTGACACAGCTCCTTGAATAGGCACCTGCAAACCAGTAATATTTATTATTTTAGGAAATGGAATATAACCACAGTTAACTTACTCAGAATCCAGTTCATGGAAGCCTATTTGTGCCCTTGTTCACTTCTCAACCATTTAAATATAACCTAGAAGCTCATGAGGCCAGTTCCACTTAGATACTCTGTGAAAGCAATGCTGGCACAAATCCATGAAACCCCCACACCTTTTCTTGCGAGTCATATTCAATAAACAGAATTATTTTGTAAAGGATACAAGGATTGTTGTCATCAATGCTGCAATTGTCCAGAATCAAGGAAATGCCATCCAAGTCATACACCTAAAAAATCCCAAAAGTTAAATTTAATAGACATCTCAACAATACTAACAATGTTTCATGCAAGAAATATATAAAAATTTACAAAAACCAGGGATGTTTGCTTCATCAAAAAATTTAATGTGCTAACATGAATTGCAGAGTAAACCTGGTGTTTTCAGCATGGGTATAACAAAACAGTAACAACTGGGCTCTAATTTCATATTCTGTGAAACAGAATATTTCATATTCATTTATCAAGTGTTTGACTGAAGTATTTTCTGTTTCTCACACTGAGCCAGATAAGCTATGCTCACTTAAATCTCCTGCTTGCTTCCGTAAGGAAGAACCATCAAAAACAAAAAATAGGAGCAAAAAATAGGAAAAAAAAGAAGTCGAAAAATACACCTACACACACACAAGTTTGGATGAGAGCACATCTGCTGTACCTTCAGTAGCAATGTGTTACTTGTACATACACAGCACAAATTCTTTATATCAAGTAAGAGCCATGGATGTTTTTCCTTTTAGAAAATGTTCCTTATGTTACGGGCAAATGAGCAAAGGTGAGATCTGGTGCCTTTAGTTCCTTGTGCATACACACACATGGGAGTTCATGAATTGCACTGCTACATTTGTGTGTGTGCATGAGATAACAACATAAAATCATAACAGACTCATAAACATACACTTCACCAAGTACTTGGGACAAGCTGGTCTTAACAATAAACATGGAGCATTAATTATCTTATGGAAATATGTACCATAACAACTTTATGTACACTCCTAAGGTACACTGCAACATCACACATGCATATTTATAGCTTCACATGTCCCTTCCAACCTCAAGCACTCTGTGAGAGCCAAGCTATACTTGTCCAAATCTTAAGTTCTTTAATTTCTTAAAATTTCATTTCAAACCAAGAACTGCTAGTTAAAGGAATTTAATATAATGGCAATTTAGGCCGTGGCTTGATGATGGTATTCTCTCTTCCATCTTTTTTGTCCCAAACAAGATGCATTTTTATGTACCAAGGAAAACAATAAATCTCAAAATTTACACTGCAGGATCATTAGCTTTCTGAAACACAAGTTTTGTGATAAGAGAGGCAAGTTGAGCAGATTTAGATGGGAAATCCCAAACAGCCTAGGGATCAATAAAACTGAATTCAGAGACAAAGATGAGCACATACCACTTTTAAATTCCTTTCCAGATAATGTTATTGCAGAGTGTCAAGCTACATGAGAAAGCAGCAGTGACAGACAGACAGGCAATGCTTACAGGCATAAGAAGCAAACAGCACTGCTAGGTCTTAAAACCCACCTTGCACATCTGTGCTAACATGCCTAACTTTACCTACATGAAACACAGTTAATAATACAAGTTTAAAAATATCCATTCTTTCCACTAAATGTTTGTGTTTTCTCCAAAGGCACCATGCACAGTATCACACTTCAAAGCTTGAACAAGCAGTGACCTTTAAGCAACACAGCACTTGCACATGCCTGGGAAATGCTGGTTCTTTGATGTGCAGGCTGCAGCCAAACTCTGATGTGCCTGCAATGCTACCTCCTACTTCCCACCAGTAGAAAATAATTGGGATCAAGTGCTGTCAACAGAAACAAACCATGCAATAATATGCTCCAGGTTGACTCAAATGAGATGTCTACTCAATAGAGTAAGCATTTTGCAAAGTACAATTCTAATTAGGATCCATCAACATTTCTAAAAGTTACTGCAAGAATATGACAAGATTCCTTCAAAGTTATGTGGGAACAGCAGCAGCAAACCACAGCCTCAGTGATACATACCTTAATGAAAAAACAAGTTGCTAATTACCACAGCACTGCACCTCCTCCCTTGGAGTTTCTTTAACATCATACAATTCAACTGTACACACAATTTTCAGGAGTCAGGCACAGCTTTTGTCACCACAATGCCAGCTTTGGAATGTCACCTATGACCTACTACACAGGGAAATTGAACAAGAAGAAAACCTTACAATGCACCTACCCAAGACAAACCTATATACTCCAAGTGACTCATGAGATGAAGAGGTCAAATCCTGAGCAACCACTATTAGAAAAGTTCCAGTCCATGCCAGCTGTTCCTGAACCTCCAATGGTCCACTGAAAAAACATGTTATGGCAACCAAAAATTTGTGCTCTGTAATGAATTCAGCAACTGCTCTGCACATAGCAAAGCCACCTGTGCTACAAGAGTGCCACAGGCAGCCAGGGAGAAGAATCACTGTCCAACTCAGCGTCTCACTTGCACTGCTGAAAGTCTCTCAAATCCTGTTGCTCTCATCTCCTTTCCTCCCAAACCAGCACATTTTGCACAGAGAAATTGTGTCACACCTCAACCTTTTACACAGATCCACTGGAACTGCACTGCCCAACAGAAAGCGCTCTGGGAACTCTTCCAACTAATTATTGCTCTCAGAGTTCTTGCTTTGAAGAGAACTGTCTGTGAAATGCTCAATGTAAGCAAGCAAGTAGAGCTTTTGCAGTGATCCTCTGCAGGGCTTGGGGAAGGAGTTAATACTGCACAAAACCCTAATCTTATTTTAAATATGGTGTGAAAGTCACACTAGAATGCTAAATTATGCCAAAGAAAAGGATTCCAATGAAATATACACTGGGGATTTGTTGCCAGTCTTTGGCCACCATTAAAGGTATTTTTAAGCTTTACTCCTGAACATACCACAGGAGACCACATAATGACTTATGTAGTGAGAAATCTGTCCTTCAGACCCTGACACCAAACAGACTCACAAGAGTCAACTTTTCTCCAAGATCTCCTAACAAATAGTTAATGAGTGTTTAGACATCTGATCAGAATCCAGCATTCAATATGAATAACAGAAGAGCTCAGTAAGAGTAGGAACACAGCAGCTGTAGATCTCCAAACAGGCTTCTCTGCATCTATGATGATACTGAAAAACATTACTTCATTTATTTCATTTCTGAGTCTTGGTTTTGGGCTTTTTGTTTGTTTTTCCAAGGTCTACTTCGACCAAGGCAACATCTGCAGAACACTCTTCCACCTCTTCAGCACCTAGGGAAGCATGTATTTAACATTTTAATGTCTGCAACTCAGAAATCAGGGCAAAAAAATCTGCTGCTCCTGCTACATTGATTTCAAAATATTTGCTCTCTTTCAGCATTATTTCCCAGAGAGACACGAGGTTTATTTCAACTCTTCCAAACATAGAGATCCTTGCTGCGTTCTTCAAGATTAAAATAAAAATAATAAAAAAATCTTAGAATCTAAATGTGGGGTACATTTGTGATGCCCTAAACCTTTTCTCAGAGAACTAGTTTAGAAAAAGAGGGTTTTGGCCTTATGGAAGAGGAAGGGAAGATGAAGGTTCCAAGCACACCATCAGGCCTGAGCCAAAATAAGCATATGCAGAGTGCCCAGCTGAGAGGAGAGGGTAACAGGCTAACTCAGCTGCTGAATCATTTTTTCAACTAGTCTTTCCAAGAGCAAAACACAGGAGTTTCCAGCCATTGAGTTGAGAACACAAACACTGGAGAATTCAGAATAGGTTCCCACAAGAGACAGCAACACAGCTGGAACATTTGCTTTTTAAACAATGCAGCTTTCCTGTACAACTCCTAAACCAGAAGCCACAACAGATGGATGCTGCCATGAGAAGCAGGCTGTTTGCTCTGGTATGGTTTAGATCTGTGACTTGACATGGATAAAGTGAGGTCCAACACAGACTCATTTTGCTTGAAACACACAATACTTGCTAGGGTAGGCTTTGCCTGTCCTGGCAGCAGCAGCAGAAGAGAAAAATGGTGCTAAACATCACCCATCAACACTGCCCTCCAAATCAGGTGAATTTGTACAAATTTGCATCAACACCACAGTATGCATTAATGTACTTCTATTCTCAGTCCACAAACCCCAGTAATCAGACAATCTTAGTTTGCTGATTTCCAAAAACTGCTATAGAAGTGATTCTTAATTCTCTTATCTTCTTTCATCAGAGCAAAAAGAAACTAGATGGAAACTAAGTGTTGTCTCTAGTCTCTCATGTGACTAGAGACAACTTCTACAAGACCATCAAAACTTCAAAAATGTATCTAGTTCTAAAGCAAAGTGAAAATGGAAGACTTCTCACTTTGAAGTTCTGAAAAAATACAGGGATAAAGGTTGAATAACAGATCACATGATACCTTTTAGCCTTTTTAATCACTGTTGTAATAGGAAGTTCCAAGTCAGTCTGGCAAGCTGTCATTGTTTTGGTGGCTACAGTATTTTTGTCTTCCATGTCAGGCTTTAAAAAGCATTTTATGAGTATCTCAATTAAAATCAGAGAGTTTGCTTTGTGGCTTGTGTGTATGGGCTTGTTATTTTTTGGGGATATTTTTTGTTTGTTTGTTTGTTTAAAGTTTTGTTCTCTCCTGTTTTACATATTGTGTTACATCAGAATAACTTTTCTTTTGGAACAGAATTCCAGACAATCCATAAAAAATCCTGATTTTGAAAATCACTGACATTGACAGAAACAGATTACCACTAAATGCTCCTGTTTAAGATTTCCTTATTCCTGTTCTACACTAGTGATCACACACTCTTCCAGACAAATTTACTGCTCCATAATTGAACTAATGTCACAAACTACTTCAGCAGCAATTTTACTGAGACAACAGTCACACATTTTACAAATAAAATCCCCTTATGATTAAGAACTTTGCCTGAAGAAGATACTCTCTTGAAATCAGAGTATCCCAGACAGACTAAATGATCTCTCAAATGAAACAAAGAAAGCAGAAGACTTTCAGTGATGTATTTAAAAGATTTGGTAGTATTAAAACAAGGGAAGCTATGGCATGAGAGAAATACTTTTCAATAGAAAAAAATGTTTCAATACATTGAGAAGTTTTATTCAAGTTAACATTCATTAATGAATGTTCACCCTGAGAAAAAAAAGGTCTCTTTCCACAAATGTCATTTTCCACATTTGATTTATTATTTTTAAATCAATTTTTACTCTGTTTCTCATCAGCTGTGTGTTCTATAATCTCTTTCTTTAATGAGAAGCAGAGCTGTACTAACAAAGGTGTTCTGGATTGCTGGCTGGTTACAGAGTGGCAGCACAGTATGCAAATATAAAATCTAGAAAACACCACTGTATATGAGCATGACAAAGAAGCCTTCTCTGTTTTTTAAAGAGAAAAGTATTAATCTAAGGTATGTAGACTGGTATGGTTGAATGCAAGTGTTATTCTTCAACAGGGCCAGGTTGGACAGGGCTTAGAGAACCCTAGTGGAAGGTGGATGAGAGAAGCTTTAAGGTCTCTTCCAACCCAAACCATTCTGGGATTCTAGGACTCTGATCAGCTTGAGCAAAGAAGTGGGGGAAATCCCTGTGTATGCATATTATTGAAAAGTTTAATGTTCCTCACACTGCAGAGCAGAAAGGGGTTTCCTTTAGTTTGGGGCCTTTTTCACACCTTTTATACATTCAGGATTAATTCCTCGACGATTCCAGGATTTTGTCAGTAATGGTGTTTCATTTTCAACTGCAAAAGAAACTTGAATTATCATCGTTTTATGATGGCTCATCATTTTTGACACTTGCAACCCTTTTTGCTGATGCAACTGCTGTTAAAAGTAACTCACAGAGAATTTTTCCACTGACAATTTTTACAAAGTGTGATTCTGGCAATATAAAGTTTTTGTATCTTTTCCATTATAGTTTTGGAAAATCCCAAACTGCCAAACCACAGAAGAATTCAGAAAACAAGCTGAATGATACTCTAGGTTACAGTAGTGTAACAGTTTAGTATTTGCCGCCTTACAGCAATTATCTACATCCATAGCAATAAATAAAAGCAGAATAAATCCTTGCACCTTACACTGCACCCCCATCACCACTGGAGACATCAGTCATCAAATGGCACAGTCCACTTGCACCATAACAGCTCAGATCCACAGAATCACTAACACTGAAAAAGACTTCCAAGATCACCAAATCCAAGCTGAGACTGATCCCCACCTTGTCACGCACAGCAGAGCACTGAGTGCCGTGTCACTGAACACCTCCAGGGATGGGGACTCCACCACCTCCCTGGGCAGCCCCTTCCAATGCCTGCCCAGCCTTTCCATGAAGAAATTCCTCCTGACGTCCAACCTGAACTTTCCCTTGAGGCCATTTTCTCTCATCCTGTCCCTTGTTTCCTGAGAGCAGAGCCTGACCCCCACCTGGCTGAATCCTCCTGTCAGGGAGTTTGGAGAGTGAGGAGAAGTGAGAAGGTCCCCCCTGAGCCTCCTTTTCTCCAGGCTGAGCCCCTCCAGCTCCCCACAGGACTTAGAGAATGCCCAACTGCACTCTAAAATACCACTGCTGATCCTGAATGCCTGCCCACCCTGCACAAACAGATAAATGCACTATTTAACAAACCTCTCAGTGGGTTGGGAGCTGTTTTTATTTTGAAAACTATTTCCAAGGAAAACAAACTACTGGATAGGTTAGGAACCAGTGAATGTCATGAGGTTATTACAGGAGCAGGGCACGTTGCAGATGTGGTGATTCAAGAGGTGAGCAAATGAACTAGCAATGATCTGCCAAAGGTTTACCCACATAGAACATTTTGAGGTGCAGGTCTCCATTGCCCAAGCCAATGGGACCTAAGGTCTAATCCCTCCCAGTGTGACCAAAAATTTTACAACAACCATTACAAGAGGTGTGGAACGTAGGGTGGAAAGAAGGACAAGATTAATCAACCTCATCTGAAGTGAACAATACACAGGTGAAGTCTGAAGCCTGCAATAAACTTGGGTTGATACAGCTCACTTCAGCAGAGCTTCTGAGTGCATGAGCAGACACAGAGCTGGGATGGCAGAATTTGGCACTGCCTTGCTGTGTTTATCAGGTGGTCCCTGGGGCTGCTCCTGAGAGCCTCAACTTCTCTGGGCCACATTCAGGAACTGCTGAGCACACAGTGCAGGCCATGGGCTCTGCCCAGGGAAAGGAAAGGCACTTGTGTGATCTGATTTTGGTGGGAGATTAAGGGGAGGAAGAGGAGAATGCCGGGATGTGCATGTGAGCTATGCCAAGCTCTGCAATTTGCCCTTACCTAGAAATGCTCCCTCAAACACTCACTTTGCTGTACCTACCATGGACTGCCCAGCCCTCATGTGACACTGACACTGTTTCTTTGCTGACAATCCGACTCGGAGAAAGCTGAGCAATTATTCTCTGCATTTACCTGAAATTCTAAGAACACACATTTCCTTTTAATGACTCACCAAGCATAACCTTTGCACAGGATCAGACTCTCTTATTAAGATAAATTTAGCCACCTTGTTGAGATTAAGATCAACTCTACATTTAGAAAACAAGACTCCTGATGTTGTGATTTATGTCTATAAAAGCCATATATGTGGTATGCATGATACACAAAAACTCAGGAATGCATGCTCTAGCACTAAATTTCATGCTGAAAGCTTGCTCGTGCCTCAGGCTACTGAGCGAGATTATACATGAAGCTGTACACAAGGAGATTGCATAGTTGGTTCTTAATTTGCCTCTAAATTACAACTACCAGAGGGTTTTCTGACTATTTGTGCCTCTAAATGTCTTGTAGTCTGGTAATAACAACTGCAGATACTACAAAAGTAAGATTCCCTATTTCTAGCTGAACTCCTGTATCTGTGACAAACAAAATTCTAGGTTTTCAAATTTGCAAAAGTGTTGCTCAAAGTTCAAATTGTTTTAAAAACTCCATAATAAATTTATCTTTTCATAGGGTTAATTTACCTGAAAATATTATCGCACTAAAATAAAATATTAACCTGAAAATATTATTGCACTACATATATATATATATATACATATACATATATATACTCAAGCACTAAGCCAACTGTTTAAACAATTTTGAAGGCTCTCTTTTGCTTTATTTATATTGTTATTTATTTTCTTGCCACAGATCATTAATTTGATGACAGCCTATAAAGACAAGGCTGTATATTTTAACTGAAAAATAAAGAGTTCTTGTTTCAAGATTGCTTCATTAGTCTACATTAAGCATATATACACACCATGTTATTAAAAATTATTTAAAGGAAAGCTACACAAGCACAGCCAAGTTCTCCTAGCAAGTCCATTAACAAGGAAAAAAATCTTATATGAACAGAGCTTGAGGGTACATTTCCATAGATTATATTTGTACCCTAATTAATGCAATTATAAAAACTAGAAACTTTTTCAAAAACCTTTGAATTCTGCAAGTCAATATTTTTTACTATTTTTAAAAAGAAAGAAAATCTCTACAGGAGCTTAATAATAAACATTTTCATTTGAAGTTGATTTTCAAAGGAGGAGGTCAACACTTTTATAGAAATGCCTGCAGGAACAGGTTGACAGTAATGGTGGGTCAGAAGGTGAGAGGAGAAAAAGCCTTGAATCAGAACCTCAATCAGCTGACACCAGGTTGATCTATTGTAGGGGAATTATAAGTTTGTTTTTTTTTTCTCACCAGCTACAAATTCTAAAAGCACTTTTATAAAAGTGCATTGAATGGTAAGGTGCTCATGAATCTGTATAACTCAAGAGCTGGAACGAAGAGGTGACACTCCCAACCATCAAATACTCCATTTGGATTGCAGGTTCCTGAAGAACAGGCAGCAGTCAGTGTCCTCCCAAACTGCCTCTGCTTCCTGTGCCTGCAGCTGTGGGGAACAGGCAGAGCTGAGAGAACAACAGACCTGGCTGGAAAATACTGAGGGAGTGACATTCAAGTAGCAGGGAACAAAAGTTAGATCCAGGTTAAAAGGAACCTACCAATTTATAACTAATTACACTGAGCTGTTTGCATTTTTGTTTTCAGGCAAAACACTGCTTTCTTTATTATCATTATATTTAGCTACAATGCTGAAGAATTGCCTGAAATAAAGGTCTTCAATATTTCCCAATAAAGCCCTTCAATATTTCCAAAGCCAAATGCACAATCATACATTTCCTGGACTCAAGAAAGAAGAGATTTTCAGAGAAGTTGGAAACCCTCCCATGTACAATTTCAAGCCCTGAACAGCTCCATGGGTAGCAACCCTCAATTTCTAAAAAGACAGGAAAAAATTGATTTGAAGGTAAATGTTATAATTTCCCCTTATTAAAATTCAACATGTGTTGCCAGCTTCAATATGAATCCACTGAGCTCCATAATTGTGCTTTAGAACAGTAATTGCTAGACCAAAATCTAAATCCTTCTTATTCTGTTATAGGTAAGATTAATGTCAAACCAAAGCTGACTTTAATGCTAAAATGCAGAGAAACATAGAGGAGAGGCACTTATATTCAATATTTATTCTAGTTTATGTGCCAACCTGTTGTCTGCTTCCTTAGTGTCCCTCAGGCTGAGCCTATGGGGACCTGAACATGAAGTGACTCTCAGCAAGTGCTTCCTCTTGCCCCACTGAGTCCTAGTAAACCCAACAAGAAGGAAAAATCACACTGGTGGCACAGGTTTCTCTTTTTTTAGAGAAGAGTTTAGTGTCGGCATATGTGAGGGAAGGAATCAGCCTTGTGGTGTTACCCACTGGAAATGCTTTGGGGCAAGATGGAAGGAATCTTGTTGGCAGGAATCTTTAATTCACTAAATCTTAATACATACAATCAAGCCATCATCTTGGCTTTTGCACATCTACCTCATTCTGCATTTCACAAACAGCAGAGGATTAATTCAGTATCTTCTTGTGCTCTGACTTTCAGCATAGAGATGACTTGACATACTTGATCTTGCTCCCACTGCTACAATATCTAAATATAGGCCATGCTCCATTCAAGGAACTTAAACCCAATTGTTTTTCCAGTGTCTTTAGGAGATCTTTGGTCAATGTCCCTTTGAAATCCTTCCAGCAAACCACTTCTGCCATAACAATCTGAACGCATCTGATTGACTTCAATTGTGAGGAAAACTTGGAGACTCACAGTTCTGAACATTTAAATACTCATGAATGAGGCAATTCTTTGTCACTTCTTGATTGAAACACTGAACTTTTTTTGGTTATAGAAGGCTTTCAAACAGCACAGTTAATGTGAATAAGCATGCTGAGGGTATCAATAAACTGTAAAAGGAATATCAAGTCTGTTCCCTCTCAAAACACAGGCAGAAGATCCTGAATATTTATGAAGCCCTTAAACAATGCAAGAACTGAAGATATTTTTCTAAAATCTCCTTAAAGGCTGCAAGTTCTTCTCTTGTCACCTGTTCTACCACTGCTTACATAAAAAGCTAAGTAGGTTTCTTCCAATCATTGGTTAGCAGGCAGAGTAAATTAGTTGATAAAAGCATGCAGAAGTGACCACCACTTATTTTTATATTATTGCAACCTTCTTATAACATCAGGGCTTTTTGTGGAGCCCACATTTCAAGCAGAAAAGATAAGTAAATGGAGTTCTTCAAATAAGAGCTGAATGGGCAGAACCTTTGCTTACATGGATTTGTGCAATCTCATCCCCAGCCTCTCTAAAAATGGGACTAGTCCTTTTATTCCTTCAGGCACAGGCATGAATAAACTTGGCTAAAGCACTGCCATGCTGAAGAGCAAGAAGCAGAATCCTGCAGGGCTACAATTTAGAACAAACAGCATCACCCAATGGCAGAAATTCAAATCTGCAGATGACTATCACTACACTTTCTGGCTCGTCTGAAAAGAGGAAAAATGGGGAAAAAAACCTAATAAAATCAAATGCTTGGTATCTGTCTGAAGACTAGGTGCTCTGATATGGCCTCACATCATTCCACAGGAGTTTTAGGAAACAATTAATTAACAGCTGCAGGTGTGTCAAAGGAGGTTTAGGCTGGATATTTGGAAAGTATTCTTCCCCTAGAGGGTGGACAGGCACTGAAAAGGCTCCCCAGGACAGCAGTCACAGCCCCAAGGCTGCCAGAGCTCCAGGAGTGCTTGGACAGCACTTTCAGGCACAGGGTGGGATTGTTGGGGTGTCATGGGCAGGGCCAGGAGTTGGACTGCATGGTACTTGTGGTTCCCTTTTATCTCAGGAGATTCTATTCTATAATTCTAATTTTCAGGACTGGTAAGAGAATTCTCCTTGGTGCTCTCCTCACCCTGAACGCAGCAGTATGCCACTAAAACCAAGTTACTGCAGGAAATTCACCACAAAATGCAGTCTTTCACATGTCACGCCCCATTATTTCCTCCATGAAACTATTTTATTTCAAAATGTGAACTAAGTTACACTACAATCAGTGATGGCCAAATCTCAACATTTTAAATATTTTTTCCTGCTAGTTCCTATAAACTTCAGGATTGATAAAAGTATAAGCTGAGAAACTTTAATATCTCACAGTAACCAAAACTTAGTCACTTCTCAGGAAACAGATGAAAAAATGAATGATTCCTGTGCCTCTCAGGGTAATTAAAATAGCAGGCACAACCTCTTTTAAGTGGAAAGAGAAGAAAGCTGTATATCCAAAAAGGATCACATTCACCACTCACAGCTTATAACATCAGCTCATTGTGAAGTCTGGTGCAGCTTTAAAAAAACCCCAAAATCCAGTAAATGAAACAACCTGCATGCAGGATGGCGGTTCAGAGAAGATGGAGAAATTCAGTTCATCTTGAGGTTAGGACAATGAAAAACAACACAGAAAACTGATGAAAATCTTGCTGTAATACTGGAAAAATGTCACTTGTATCTGATACCAGTGAAATTGGGAAGTATTTGGATTAACAGCTCAGATCTGAGCCAGAGAAGGAGCATTCAGAAAGGGAGATGCTCTTCCACATATGGGGTTCCTTCTATACCACTGGGAAACCCCAGGAACCACAGATAACCCCCCTCCTGCAATGCAGGGTACATTAGATCTTCTGAACATCTTAAAAAAATTAACTTATTTAATAAGCAGGTGTTATTTTAGTAAGTTTTTCTAACATTGTGTACTCCAAACAAATCCTGTTCTTCACCACCTAGTAAACTAGCAAGAAATGTTCTTAGTTGATATGGCGCTCTTCACTGAGGATCATACAGGTAACAACAAAAAATCTCTGAACACCTCTAAATATTTCTCAAGTGACTAGAATTTTAATAATGCATGCCTTACAGAATCATTTGAGGATGAAGAAAGGAAGGAGCAACAGCACAAAACCTTTGGTGAATGCCAAGCTTAATTCATGTTTGAAGTAGTCACCACAGGTACGACAATTATTACTCAGCCTGCTGGACCAGGAAAGAAGTTGCAGAAATTTCTTGAGAACTCTTCCATATAAAGGTCAATTAATTTATTTTTAGATTTTTATCTGGGAAAATGAGTATTTTACACCTTCAACAGGCACATTAGTAAGAAATGCTACAGATGCAGTTTCAACACTTAGGTAAGTGCTGAAAGAGGTCTGGAAAGAGCTGTTTGACACTGGTGTACGAAGCTTTCCTTTAGAAAGGACTGGAGTCCTGTGCTGTACCACTATCATGATAAGGTTCAATACTAAAGAGGGCTCAGGAAAACCCACCAACATCCAGAGTCAAAAGGAAGCCAGGAAGCCTACAAGTTGGCACTGACTCTTTGGAAATGTATACAGAGCCAGCTTGTTTTCTTTTTTAACTTTCCATTCTTTGTATGATCAAGGTTTCAAGTGAAATTGGCCAAACTGGATTAAGACACCATGGATCAATTGTACCTATCAGCTGTCAACAATTGGAGGGGCAGAAGAGGGAACAGGAGCAGGGCAAGAGGGAACATTAACTTGCTGCTACTAAAGGGGCAGCACAGCAAAATAAAGTTTCGTATTATTCCCTAAGGACAAATGAGTCACCTTGTTACAAAATAATCCATTGCTTTACAAACAATATGGCACACTATGCATTCATCTCTGACCTCAAGGAAAAAACTCACACCAACCCTTTATTACTCATATTGTCCTGCCCCTTGAGAGAGAGCCTGATTCTCTTTTGTTTACCAGTCTCTATGCTTTGATGGAAATCTTAGCACCTTATTAAGGCTTCATAATTGCAACAAAGCTGAAGACTAACACAATAACATAATAACAACATGGGACCAGGACAGCTCCCTTATATGTCCCAACAGATATTCTAAAAGACATTCTTGAGCCACAGACACTTTGCTACTTGGTGTACTTCTGTATTAGCTAGGTAGAGCCCCCATCTTCACAGCAAACCCCTTTAAAAAGCTTTTAATAAGCTTTTAAAAGCACTTCTGTCAGAGGGTCCATTTTCAACTTTCCTGCAGACTTTCACAGTGCCATACCCAGACAAAACTTACCAATTACAGAGCACAGTCCTGCAACACCCTGAGTGTTTTGTCCTTATCTAGCAAAGCATTAAAAGATACAGAGAGCTCCATGAGAACAGCCCCACCCAACCAGTGGAACCATGCAGAATTTCTGGAAGGCGTGCAGGAGCTCCACTGCAGAACATCCAGGTCCAAAAGGATCCCTCTTTTGTTCAACTGTAAACCAAGAATCTAGCTTCTGTTTAACATTGGGAAAATATAATAATCACAATGATGCAAGTTTCTACTTAAGAAACCCAAGAGGTTTAGTTCTCCCCCCACCACCTCCGAATAGCATATGCAGTTAAATGTGGGATGATCTTCACTGCAAGTAATTTCAAATCCTCCTATGCCAGAATTTAATTATTTTTAAAGTTACACTAATCCTGAAGAAGAACAGATAAGCTCATGGAGTTTTTCTAAAAATCTTAGGTGAGAAAGAACCATTTGTTAAATAACTTAGTGTAGTGAGAGGTCAAGGGGAATGGCTTCAAACTGAAAGAGGGTAAAAGTTTATATTAGGTTTTATGAAGATAATGTTCCCTGGGAGGGTGGTGAGGCCCTGGCACAGGGTGCCCAGAGCAGCTGTGGCTGCCCCATCCCTGGCAGTGCCCAAGGCCAGGCTGGACAGGACTTGGAGCAACCTGGGATAGTGGAAGGTGTCCCTGCCCATGGCAGGGGGTGAAACAAGATGCTCTTTAAAATCCCTTGCAACCCAAACTATTCTGTGACTCTGCAAAAACAAAGCATGTGTCTTCAATAGGAGCTTTTCTATTTTATAATCACTACAGCAAGAAGATGAAGTTGAGGGTCTGGGTGGTCACAGTTTGATCTATGGATGTTGGCACCTTTTGCTAACTAAGTGGATTCGTTGCACAGCTTGCCCCCATGAAAAAAAGGAATTGAAAACTGAATTCCAAACAAGTCAAATCTTGTTCATATATTCAGGCAGAATAGTCGTCAAATTAGGAAGCCAGAATCATATAAAACAATTTGGCTTAGAGATCTATATATACATATAAATCCAAGCTAATTTAGATACACTAAATAGCATCCAGATGTTTTACTTGCTACTTTTATTAAGATTAATTTTAACAGTAGAAGTGTTTTTCTTTTCTCTTTCCTCCCAGAAGACTTCCTTTTTTCATCTCTGCAGTTTACAGCCACTTTAATACCCAACTTCCACTGAAAATATTAAGCCTGCATGCTTAATTGCTCCAGGGGCATTTGAAAATCCCAGCAAAAAGGACAATAAGCTGAAAATTAACCTTTTCAAAATGAAAGCAACACCCTCCCCTCTGCTATCATTAGGTATTCCACAAAAATGTATTTTACTTACACAAACACATATCACATCATAATGGGTCAGAGACACAGCTAAGCAAGAGTTACTAATAGTATTAATAATATTTTTCAGACATATTAAAAGCTTTGATTACATACTCTTAATATGAATGACGAAGTGGAAAATCATTCCCATATTACCCATCCAGAGGATCATATTACTAGAATTTGTCAGACAAAGACACTTTTGGAAGTGTTTTTCTTGCTGAAACTAAGATAGTCTAACAAATCCTAGAGGAAAGCCACATCTTTCAGTACTCAAAAAAAAAATAAATTAATATTTAAAGCTTGCTGCTGTTTCCTTTTTCCCCACTGTGGAAACAAAACTGATTGTCTATATAGGAATTACAAGATAAAGGGTTTGATTTGATAAAGGCAGACCTTCATTTTTAAAGTGATATGAAAAAGGGAGAAAAAATATTAGACTAATTCAAAGATTTAAAATTAGGCTCATACAACAAATCACACCCATTTCCCTTCAAAGTGAAGATGAAATTTAGTTTCAGACTTTTCAAAGAAGGTGCAAAACTGAAAATCACAAAGGAATTAGGCACTGGCTTGCATTCTACAGGGCTGAAACAAAAGGTAGGCAGGCAAGCATTATATTGTTATTAAAAAGTCAGCATAATTGTGATAGTAATTCATAGGCACAAAAAAAGAGCCTCCTTTACACAATCAATTCTACAATTTACAAATCAATTTCTAGACCAACACTATATTTCAGTTACCCTATATTCAGGCATCCGTTTACACATCGGAGCTGTGCCAGAAAAATGTAGAAGCTCACCTTGTCTTGGTTTTCCTTATTCTTGTAACACAGATTTCCAATCAAACGAATGAGATGGGATTTGAAACCAACAGCTGGATGTGAAATTTCCTCCTGCCCTGTCACAGCATGGGTGGCAGTGAAAATATTTACAGCCTGCTTCCCAGCAAGGTGAGTTAATCTCAGGGTATCTAGAGAAAATATTTTAATACATTACCATGAGAAAATCAGTCTCACTTGGCACAGAGCTTTATTATTAATTGTGGAGTTCAACAATAAGCAATGTAATTTCTGATATTCCACATCATGTCAAAGAACTTTGAAAGTTTACCTCACTGTGTGATTTGGGCTAATATAACCAACCATAAAAGACCAGCCCAATGTCAGAAGGCATTTTTGAGTATTTTTTACACCCTTACATAGTTGACACATGAAGGCTGATGGCTGCTGCTATTGATCTCCACCTAAAGAGTTAGAATAGAGCTGTTTCAACCTCTCTATTTTTTAATTTTTTACCTATTTGTCTCAAAAATACACAAACTTTTACAATTTTCTCACAAAATGGTAGCATATCTCAGTCTCAAAGTGCTAAAATTTAAAAAAAACACTGCTCATGTTATGTATCACCCCTCCTTCCACCCTTGAGCATCTCTGGAATACCTTGGCATAATTTTATTTATGTACAGTCCTTCCCTTGCTGTTTCTTAGCTTCTTTAAAGCTGACCTTTAAAAGTCACTGGATTTGGTTAATAACATTCAAATTGCACTTAAATTTCAGAAATTTGGGAAACAGAAGGGAACAGGCATGGAGGAAAAGTCCTTTTTCTACTTCTGGAAGAAACTCTTCTACACATTTAGCCAGTGGAAGGAGGTATGAAGCAGCTGTCCTTTGCAATACTTTCAGTAAGGAAAGAACACTGCTGACACTTGAATCCAGGCTCTGTTGGGCAACACAGGCCAACAGAGAAAGTGGAGAAGCAGAAAATTTCCAGGAACAAATCAAATATTTGAATATGCAGATTAACTCCATCTTCTATTTATTTATCTCATCCAAAGGTCAGAATTAGAACGACCACCAGTGGTGAAAAACATGTTTTCATCCACTGAGCACCAACAGTTAAGCCCTGTGGCTGTTCACTCACCTACAGCTGTTTCCAGCAAACCAGGGAATGCCTGCAGATGTTCCAGCTGGCTGCTGTTTGAGGTCATTTCACAAAGCACATCGAGAAGACGAATTGTCACCAGGGCTTCCTGGAATGAAAACTGCATTTCTGAAAATGGCTTATGAAGGTTATCATAAAAACATAAACCCAGAAATGTAAACAGGGGACAGGAACTCTCAGCTCCTCAGGTTCTGTGCAGGTCTTCCATACTGCCAAGAATAAATTTATATAAAATTAGGGCAACTTTCTAAAATAACAATAACGTATTAGATTGCAATAATTTCTTTTCTACAGTTAGTGTTATAGCTGCCTGAAAAGTCATGGGGGAACCAAAACAGAGCCATAAGGGATAAAATTTTAACAAAAACACAGTAGCTTCCAAAAGCAGAAATACAGAAAATTACTAGCTGAGAAAATTATTTCTGTATAAATGTTTTCTTTGAGTTTATTCAGTCTGAGTGTTCCACTTTAAAGACACAAACACCGCCTGCAAGACACCAATTTGTTATCCGCAGGAATTCTGTAAAGTTCTGTGGTCAAACAAACTTTGGCTGTGAGAATTTACATTATTCTTGGGTAAATAGGATTGTGATCAGAGATGCAGCATTTTGGTTAGGGATGAGACACAATTTCATTTGCATATTATTTATTCAGCCACAGAACTATTTTTTCTCACAGAATATGTTGGTCCTGCTTATAAATGACAATCCAGCACTTACAGAAAATACCTTAAGAGCACATGACAGAATTTGGAACACCACAAAAGCCAGGCTGTGACTGCAAGATGATCCCACTCCAGGAGTGTTACATAAACTGCAAGTAGCCATGAAAAGGCTCAGACATTGGTCACAATAACTATTACTGCCTTGTCTGGTCCAGGAAAAAACAAAAGGTTTACTTACCAACAGTGTAGTATTTTGGATCCATATAATGTTATTCAAATCATCAACAATAGTGTTCAGGAATTAATTACTACAATTATATTCATTTGTTGCTCCTTGAAAACACCAAATTGCTATAGGGCCCAGGTACTAAAGCTGTATTTTTGTTTTTTGAACTCTACAGGTGTAGGAAACTGCAAGCCTTGTCCTAAATTATTCAACAAACTGCTTTCATCAGCACAAAGACAGACTCTAAATACAGCAGCAAAGTAATAATACCCCAACTGCGTTTAAGAGACAGTAACCAGCTTTTTACAATTTTTAAGAGGAACAGATGATTTAAAAACCATAAAAGAACTCCCAAATTTTCATGTATTTGAATTTCATTTGAAATTTGAAATGTATTTTCATTTCATTTGAAACTTGCTAAGTTAAAAAAAGTGTTCCTTCCCTGCTGCTGACTTTCCAAATTGGGGTTTTTTTTTGCCCTCAACCTGCACAAAAGAAAGGCAGTAAAGGAAAATACTTCTTTTGAATTTCAAAACCCAAAATGGTTTGAACTCTGACAGACATCTTGCTATGGATATAATCTGAAAAGTAAATAATGAAATAACTGAAGACTTTTAAAAATCAACATATTTAGAGAAAGATGCAGAAAAGATGTTCCTTATAAAGAGATGAACTAAGTCCAGGGAAGGGTTTTATTTTGGAAGTATGGTTGAAAGTTAGTGCAAGCAAACTGATGCTCAAGTCAGGCCTAGAATGGAAAAGCTATTTTAAACATTGGTTTAAGCACTGCAAAAGCATATGATTAGCTGCTCATGGGTTTAAGATGCAAGCTACAAGACCTGATGTTCCTTAAGAAAACAAAGCAGTGTCTACACTTAACAAATTAAACAGTGGATGGGACACCCAGACAACATTCTGGGAGTCAGGCCAGTGCAAGGACTGTTCCCAAAAGTTTTTAAATGTGGTCTCAGAGTTCTGGAGTCCAAGGCAGCTTACTACTGCAGACATGGCCTGAGCAAGGCACTTGGCTTGTGGGCCACAGAAAAGGCCAGGCAAAGCCAGGCTGAGCATCACAGATGTTGCCTAAAGCATTTTTAATGACAGACTCTACATGCACAACCACATTTTTTGCAGTTAAACACAACTGCTATGAAAAACCTAAAAATACTTATACAAATGAGGAGAAATTGGTGCAATTCTTTGTAAATTCTTGTAAGAAAAGAGTTTTATGAATCTGGACTGGCATTTCTCTTTCCCCATGGCAATAATATGTTGTGAACAAATGTGTACACAGATATGCATGCACACATATTGCCCTCCATTTATTCATCTATTAGGACTTATATTTTCTGTTCATTCAATGAGTCCCATTTTCCCACCAAACAGTGATACTCAACTTATACCTCTTGTTTATGTGAGAGAAGAATGAGAAGTCAGTGTCAAGCAGGGCAACTTATGCAGTAATATTCACAATACTGCTGTCCCAGCACCTTCTGGTTGGACAGAGACCTCCTTCTGGTGTGCAAACAGTTTTTTTCAACGACTGAAACCACAGAAAATTGTTTGGAAAGTAACCACAAAGGATAAAAAAAAAAAATAAAAAAGGAAGGCAGGGAAAAAAAGTAAAGATGGAATTGTCTCAGTGTATGTCCTCTCACAGCCAAGTTAGTACCTTTTCCAGAAGTAGTCAATTAAGTTATCTGACATAACTTAGACTAAACAGCTGGGGCAGTGGGGAAGGCTGTGTTTCTTGGACAGATAAGAAGAGATTTTTTGCTTGCTGGTTTCTGTTTTGGTTTTTTTAACACATCCAACTACCAACTCCCCATAAAGTGATTTATGGTATTTCTTCACAACACGTCTCAAACCTACTTTTAAAATCCTTGTGCCTATTTAAACAAAAAAACCCCAAGTAAGTCCAACACTTTTTAAGATTATCATATAAGAGCATTTAAGATAAATGTTTTTTTACTTTGATAGTAAATTATTTATGACACTTCTTCTCTAGAGTTTCTAGAAGTGAAACTATTGCATATTAGTTTTGGATTAAAATGATCTAATGATTGACATTAAAATGATTCTGACTACATGTATATTACTGCTTCCCATCTATGAACAGAATAAATATTTTTGGTTTGGTTAATATTTGAATCACAGGGTCACCACTGAATAACTAAATATTCTGGGCTGAAAGGTAGCCACAAGGGTCATCAAGTCCAGCTCTGAGGTGAACGGTCAAACCCACAACCTTGGTGTTACCAGCACCATGCTCTGCCCAACTGAGCTCATCTCAGTCATGGTCTGAGTTGGGAGGGACCCTAAAGCCCATCCTGTTCCACCCCTGCCATGGGCAGGGACACCTTCCCCTATCCCAGGCTGCTCCAAGCCCTGTCCAGCCTGGCCTTGGGCACTGCCAGGGCTGGGGCAGCCACAGCTGCTCTGGGCACCCTGTGCCAGGGCCTCACCACCCTCACAAGGAAGAATTTCTTCCTAACATCTAACTCTACATCAGTGTGAAGCCATTGTCCCTTGTCCTGTCACTACATGCCCTTCTAAATTAGAATAAATCACAGCTGACAACTCAAATAAATTACAGAAGTGATGCTCGGTAGGATAATAAAATATCCAAATATGTGACAACTTGAACTATTATTATTTAGATTTTGAAATATTTAACAACAGGGTAGACTTATTTTAATGTACCATATCCTTTGCCATCCTCAAATTAAAAGCAAAATTTGGCTGCTGTCCTACAGACTCTACTGTGTGCTCTGCCACTGCCCTCCCAAGGTAAACTGGAAAAGATACTGTTATGTGTGTCCACCTGGGCAACATGGCAATGAGGATTTACCACATCAAATTCTGGTACTTCAATGGTTACCAGTCATACCTCATCTTCTGCAGCTGCTGCAGCAGTCAACTTGAGCACAGCTCCACATTTCTCCTGGAAGCAGTCTGCAAGGAAGTCAGCATGTCTCACAAACACGTTCATTTCTTCACTGCTAACTGGGTTCTTCTCACTTACTTTCACCATCATCAGCTCTAACAGAGTAACTCTGGAGACAGAAAACAATTTGTTACCCAGATTCATTGAGCCATGTACCATTATCAGTAGAACAAACAGTTAAAAATGATAAATAAGTAGTTAAAAAGATAAAAGTATGAATACTGGCAATCAGTTTCTGTCTGATGGGATTTTTTTTTCTGTACAGAATTAATTGAATTCATCATTCAATAAATACAATCTGGCCAGACAGTCAATATTTTTCTCAGGTCTATTTCAATTTGTATTTTCTTATGTTGTAACAAAACATTACTGAGATTGCATATTCCCTATATCTAAATTTTCCAGCAAACCAGCTGTTGTAAGTTGTTCAGCACAGCAAAATAAGCACAGACTATTTGACAGTTTGTTTGAAAAATACAGGTTTTCACAGTCCTTTATCATAGTCCTTCACTAACTTTCCACCACAATCCCAAACCAGGGAAAATAAAAATTGATAAGCACATAGCTCTTTATAATAATTTTACAATTGTTACTAGATGGACTAAGCAAATCCAAGTTAATCACTCATTACCACTCAGAGATATTCAATGTATGAAGTTGGTGAGTAATGAGACACATAATGAAGCTGCTGTACGAAATCTGCCTGGGTTGGGATTTTAACAGCTTTAATGTTATTTTATTTCCAATGTCCTTTCATGCTGTCAGGGCAAACTAGAAACATTTTGTGGAAATAGGACTTGGACATGGCAGAGGCTCTCCCACAGGTCCCTGCCCCAGTCCAGCACACAGAGACTGGTGAAGTCTCACTGCCCTTCCTCTAAGAACACTCTTTACTAAATTAATTCAAAAGCCAGCTCAGGATTTTCTTCCAGTGAAATATTTGAAATTCAGATGGAACAAATGACATTCAAACAGGTGGAATAGCTCAAATGCTTTTTTCTTTTAAATTTACCAAGCAGGTTGTCAGAAGAGGAAGAGAAATGTCTTTTTCTGTGGAAAAAACTCGGTCACTGCTTTATTAACCTCCAAGAACCCACCTCTATTAATCACAAAACAGCTACTTAGTCCTTGCTAAACTCAATTCTCAGTGTCATTAATACAGCTGCATTAAACTATTATCTGGAGGAGGACAGAAAGCTTTTCCAACACAGGAGCACAGAAGTGGGGCCGGCACCCTTGGCAAAGGGCAGGAAGCTGGAGCAGCCTCTCAGGGGCTCTGCTCACTGTCTCTTTGCCCTGCAGGTTAATACAGCCAGGTAACCCTGCCCACCTCCAAACAACCACAGTCCAGCTCCCCAGCACCCCCACTGAACAAAGGCTTTCCCATTTGGCATCCTATACAAAATCCACACTCATAGATCTGTCATTTTCCCCCAACACAGGGCTTGACATGTCAGTTTTCACCAAGTTTAGAACCTTTCAAGCACATGCTCAGCTAAGAACATAGGCTGGTCACAGACCTGATGAACAAAGGAACTATTCCAGTATTTCAGTGGGTTGACCCTGGCCAGATGCCAGGCACCTACCAAAGCCACCCTCTCACTTCCCTCCCCTCTCCTGCCCCCATTAGCTGGACAGAAGAGAGAAAACTTCACAAAGGGTTCATGGATTTAGATAAGGACCACGAGAGATCATTCATCAAATACTGTCATGGGTAAAACAGGCTTGAAATCAGAGATATAATTTAAATTTATTACTAGTAAAATCACAGCAGAATAATGAAAAGTAAAATAAAACCTTAAAAACACCTCCCTCTCTTATTTCCAGCTCTATCTCCTACCCCAATGGTGAAGGGAGACAGGCAATGGGGGTGATGCTCAGTTCATCACCCACTGTTTCTCCTGCCTGGAACACCTCCTGCCCTCCTTCTTCACTGACCTTGGTGTCTGCAGAGCCGTTTGTCTCACACATCCTCACTCCACTCTTCTCTGGCTGCAATTACAACTATGCAATAATTTTTTCCCTTCTTCTTAAATATGTTATCACAGAGGCTTTACCATCACTTCTAATTTTCCCAGCCTTGTCCTGAAGCATGTCAATCTTTGGAGCTGCCTGGGATTGGCTCTGCCAGACATGGAGGAAGCTTCCAGAAGCTTCTCACAGGAGCCACCCCTGTAATCCCCCTGCTACCAAAACCAGGCCCTGCAAACCCAAAACAAATGCTATCTTCTGCTTGACAGGATTCTAGTCAGTGCTTCTTGCACCAGTAATCCAAATAATAAATGTTTAAAACTGACAAGCAATCCTTTTGTAAACAAGTTGGAGATTCACCACACTTCCATAAACCCAAATTAATAAATTAAATGGTGAATAGGGAAATTTTTTTGCACTACTCTTCCCCTTGCAATATGAATGGAAGCCTTTTTCAACAACTGCAGTCCTTCTTTAAAACACTACCTGAAGTTAATTTCTTTTGAAATTTTCTGGTCTCTTTAGGCATTCAAGTCAAACCATTTTCCTGAGTTTTCTTCCAGGCACAGTCATTCAGAACATGCCCATCTTTCCCTGAATTTCAAGCAAGTCTTGCTATTCAGCCAGTAGTTTCCTGAGAGTGCAGTGCTTTATTCTGGTGCAAGTTCCCTTACATTCCTTTTTCTATTATTTCTCTCAGTTTTCTTTCAAGATTCAGCCTAATTTTTCAAAGTTAGTTCTCCCAGACAATGCAATTTTCCCATTTCTTTTATCAATGATCTCACAACTGTTCAGCCATTCAAATGACAGCATCTCCTACTTGTTTGCCTGCAGCTAAATACAAAAAATATGACAACTGCCAGTACCAGCTGACTTTTTGCAATACTCAGTTCAGTATCTCAAATCTAATTCTGTGTATTATATTTACAATTCTGTTTGGAAATAATCATGCCACGTCATCTTCCTTTTCTTTAGGCACTATTGAGGGAGATCTTTTGTGAATCTCTTGCAGTTTTTTTTTTCCCCTAGCCAAATTTAAATCAGTTCCTCCTGAAGCTGACTAAACTAGCATAAACTTAGAACAGCCACTATAAGGTATTTGCAGTCATCAGTAAAACAAATTTCTGTTTCCTGCAGCTTGCAAATAAACAACAGAATTTAAATGCAGTTTAAATCTGGAAGCTCATTACTACACAATAAAAGGCTGCCTCACTAAGCCTATAACTAGCAGTGTACAATTCTATTGATTTTCTTAGCATCACACAATGTTTGCACCAAATGTGCTTTGTTTATAATCTCTTAGCAAGGGACAGACACTTGGGACATTCTTCCTCTGTGACTGAGGCTTCTCCTTCCTGAAACACTTCCCTGACAGCAATGGTTCCATGAGACAAATTAGGCCCTTCCTGAAAACTTTCATTTCTTTCATCTTCAAATGATACTTGCAAGCATCATATTAAATAAAAACTGGTAAATTTGTGAGCAACTGTAGATCAGTGTTCTTATAATCTCCAATCAGTACCTGAACCCTGACCTGTGGTAACACTGGAAATAACACAAAACACAGAAAAAGCCACAAAGGCACTGTTTCATTTAGTGCTTGGTCTTTCACCTGCAAAAACTAGAGAGGAACTTGCAGCTTCCCTGGGTGGATGCAGAACAATGTAGGCACATTAAACACATAAATGAGACCACAAAATCTGCAAGCAGTTGGAGGAGCTGCAGATTTCTAGCAGTGTTTCCCAAATTTGATTGTCTTAATAAAGTATCTTTTTTAATCTTCCTCAATTCCCTATTAAAGCAATGAGCATTTTTCCATTATAGCAGTGGCCATTTCCCATCAATTCAGCACACATTTACCCTAACACTTGAAGGAAGCTATCAATGCTTTTCCAAGGTGAAGGTTTGTTGAAGCTTTTCAACAGTGGAAACGTTAAAGACTAAGTAATCACAGGCATCTCCTCATCTATGTTTTGGAGGTTCTGCTAACCAGCCTGAGACACACTTCCATCTTTCTTAAAGGCTTCCTCTTAATTTCTGGACACAACAACAGAAGTATGAAGAGCTCTGGACATTTCTAATCGAGCTGTAAAACTCTGCAGGGTGTGGTGCTCTTATGAAATCAAGACCCAGGCATGAAATCCTGTCCTTTTTTGTGTGTGAAGTATGTCTTTACCAAGTAATGGCGCCAACCTGGATTCTGCAACCCTACATAAATCACTGCCAGTTGTGGCTAAGCTGTAATGTTAACCAACCAATTTAAAACCATTACTGACATAGAAACATGTATTTAGAGATTTTGTGCCAACTATGAAACCACACAGTTTTTCAATCATGTGAACAGGATACTCTATATGGAATGCTAAATACTAAAAGCCACACTGGTTTTGGGGTTACCTTTCTTGATTGCTCAGTTTGGCATAGAGGGCTTTTACCAGCTCTGGACATTTCAGCAAATGTTCTGTAACAATCAGGAACCTAAGGGAAAAGAAAAGGAAGTCTTATTAGAGCTATAAAAGCAGCATCCACATTTACTCCAAATGGTGCTGGTTAGTTTTACTTGTAGATTAATGTTGTGCTTTTGGTGCTACTCACTAATAGATACAAATTGACACAAAATAATTGCATACTGTCCTGCAGTTTTTCCTTTAACATAGCAACGCCCATTTCTCATCAGTTCAGCACACTTTTACTCACATGCTTGAATAAAAGCTGGCTGGAGTCTTAGGCCAGTTATATACACCACAATTCAAACAATGAAACACTCATCCAATGGTTTATACAAAAAGACAAAATTCAAGCTTGAAAATTATTATTCTATTCATCACAACACTATCTGTAAGCCCAAACAGTCAAAAAAGTGCCGAAATAATATAGTGATTTTTCTTTAAAAAAGGGCAATCTAACAAAGCATCAAAGCAAATGGGAACTTCTTTGTCAGATGCAAGGCAGCAAAGCACTTTTCTCAACTTCAAAAACATACCCTCCTTGTGTAATAGAAATCTAAGCAGAGAATCAATTCTAAGTGCTTGCTTTACAAGGCAGGTAGATATAGAATCATAGAGTCTCATATTCTGAAAGGGACCTACAAAGATCATGAAGTTCAACTACTGGCCCTGCACAAGACACCCCTAACTTTAACACAAGGACCTTGCCAGTCAAAATCCAGTGAAGTGTATTTTGTAATAAATTATCTCCACTTTCCTTTCTCACACCACATTTGGGGTTTCTGTCTGGAATACAAAAAGACCAACAAATGACTAAAAGTTGACAAACTGGTCACTGGTTCCCTCTTTCTCTTCACCAAAATGTTGCAAGGGGTCTATGATACCTACATTGCTCAAAAAAGAGTCTCTTTAAAAAACAATCTACCCAAAACTGGCAATGGCTCATTCTTTCTTCTTAATACTTTCTCTGGAAAATATGCTCAGCCTTGGCCTTGTGCTAATGCCAGTATTTTCACTGTTTGCTCTCCCAAGCACCATCCATAGCAGGTGACACTCATTTAATTTCAACCCAGATTCATAATCCCAGTTATGGGGAAAAAAACAAAGTAGGTAAAAGTATTTAGCTCTTCAAATCACCCCCAGGAGCACTACCAGTGATATTTGTGGTGCTTAGGTACCCTCAAACTAGATGATACATTTTTAAAGTAGCTTGTCTAGGCTACAATAATTACAAGGTGAATCTCAGAGCATCCTCTAAGCTGATGAAGCTACAGAGAAAGAACAGCTAAAATGAAGTGATTTCAATACTCCCTCCACCTCCTCCCTAGCCTTCCCTTTGCTGACAGCCTTTATTTTGCATAGCCATAATCTATTACATAGCTAATAAGATCACAACAAAGCCTTCCAGCTGTAACAAAGTATTTTTTGGACATGTACTCAATGCCAAGTGGGCAAGTAGGAGAATAAGAGGTCCAAAAGATTAATAGCTATTGTATTTCTAATCCTAACTGTGGACATAGCCAGCATCTGACTCAGTTACTGAAAACTTGACATTTTTAAGAGGGGAAGGAAGAAAAACTATTTTCTACTGCACTTCTTTTTACTGATATTCGCACATTCATTCATTAAAAAAAAATGCAGAGGTGTAAGGAATCATCAACTTAAAAATGGCATGATGATGAGTGTTGCATTGATCCAAGAGTTTTTCAATACAGATTTCAGAAAACAGGAAGATTCAAAGTCAGCAGCATGAATGTATCCAACTGAGCTGGGCAGACTCAGCTGTAACACCCAAGTGGAGCCATCAGCAGGGCACTCAAGGGCAACTCCTCCACAGCTCCTGAACTGACATCTCACAGCCATCCACAGTTAGACCTTCAGAATTGTCACAACCAACTTCATTCCCCATGGATTTAAGCAGAACCACAAAGTTTTGTGTGGAGCTGCAGAAGAACAGATCAGTGCTGTGCAGAACACAGACCTTGGCCTAAAAATGTACAAATTTCAGCTGACAATGCAATAGAGTAAAAAGTGCATTTGAGGAGACAGCCTGAAGCCCAATTTTCTATTTTGCAATTGGGGCTATTTAATTTAAAGCTTAACTTGCACATTTAAGACTACATTGAGGAAACCTTCTTGCCTACTTGTCTTATAATTAAAAAGTGATCAATAATTATCACAGAAAAAGATCTGCTGCTACTAGGTTCATGCTCCTGATCAATCACTACTGCAAGTGGAATTCCCATAGTTCAGGTGTTCCTTGGGTCAGTGCTGCATTTCCTCACGTGTATTTTGCACAGTCTGTGGATTAGACCTCTACTGCTTGAGGAGCTTGGAATATTTTAAGACTAAAATTTCTGATTCTTACCTTCTGGTTTCATGATGTGATGCAAAACCTGAGAAAACAAAAAGCTGTGGCTGCTCCATCCCTGGAAGTGCCCAAGGCCAGGCTGGACAGGGCTTGGAGCAACCTGGGATAGTGGAAGATGTCACTGACCATGGCAGGAGAGATGATTTAAGGAAGGAGATGACCTTTAAGATCCATTCCAACCCAAACCAGTGTGTGATTTATGAAATATCTGCTTCTATATTAAAGTGTCCCTTTTACCTTATCCACTTTCTGCACTACTGTATCATGAAGAACAGAGCATGAGCATCACCACCAAGAGATAACAGAAGAACTAATAATGGAGTAAAGCACTTCCAACTCCTTCACCATGCCTTGCAATTTTGGAGGTAGCCAAGCAAGGATGCAGCAAATTCAGTGTACTATCTTTAGTCCTCTCAGCACTCCTGTTTTTCATTTGTGGCACGAGAAAAGAAGAGGAAAAGTAAGATCATCCACAATTCTGAAATATAAAAAGATATTCAGTTTTGGGTTACTGACTGAACATGGCATTTCAAATGCACACAAAAGGCTTTGGTAGGAGATTTAAACTCTCTTTGGGGGCCAACAGCAGAACCACTGGAATAAACTGAAGACGACTGTAATTTAGTGAAGGAAATCATGAAAATTAAAGCTGTTATGCAAGCGTAACACAGTAAGAAATGAATAGTGTTAAATATGCCAATCTTCTTGACTCTTTAAAAACTGTTTGGCTAAAATCCTAAAAAAATCAAGTGCTTCCATAGTAGATAAATACAGGAGGAGATGTTCAAAGACTTTATAACAGCACAAGGGCTGTATTGTACCAAACTGCAGTTCCAAAGCAGCCAAGACAAAGTGGTATTCGCTACATTTGCACTCAGTGTATTCCAGATGGCCACTAAGCTTGCTCCAATCAAAGCTGGGTGTAAGCAATCAACTTTATCATCAAATGTCATGCTCCATATTAAGTTGATTTTATCCCATTAGCAAATTCAGGGAACAATTTCCTCAGACTCAGGAAAAGAGGAAGAAAACTCCACATGTTTTCCAAGTACAAAGAACAAGACATGGCAATTCTCTATTTGATCAGCAAACTTCTTTTTCAATCTCAAAGCCAAAAGCATTTTTCATCACCCTACAATAATGCCACTCTATCCAAAATATTTAGTAAGAATTAAATAGCTATCTTTTTACTGTAATTTAACAAACAAATGTAATAAATCATCCACATTTTGAAGAAAAGTAAAGAAGAAAGTTCAGCTATTTTCAGCCAACCTTCAAACTCTCATCACCAGCCTTTTTAGATGCTAAAAAGGCAATATGCCTCATGAGGAATTATTTGGAATCAGAGCACATTTTAGAAGAAGCACATTTCATCCTTGCACAAGAATAGAATAACACTACCAAAACCATTTAAATAAACAATTATGAGTATGAAGCCATTCAATAACAAATGGAACGTGTGCTGTCATAAAATCCCTAGAAAAGAAGTAATTCACCCCATTCCCACACCAGCAGCTCTCACTCAGAAGGAGAATAAAGAAACACATTTTCATATGGAAGGCTTGGTCCTATCAAACATCAAACATCACAATACCCCTCTCCTCCTGTGCTGAACCAAGCACAACAGTGAGCATCCTTCCATCTTCCAAAGGCATTCCCTGGTGAAAGCATCCTCCCTACTGGCCATGACAGCCCCCACCAAGTAAACTCTGAGGTCTACAGGACTAAATTCAAATTATGTGAAGTATTTCTCTGATTCAGAGGATATTCCCACTGAAAGGCACTAAACAGAGATTAAATCTAATTTATATGTAAAACTGAAATAATTTTTTTCTGAAGAGCTACCAAGAAATAAATGGAAGATGATTAGCAATGGCTAATAGCACTTCCTGCTCCCCTCTCCACAATATGCACAAGAAGAAAGAGGTGACAAGATAATTAAATGTATGAGGCTGAGCTTTGAAAGACTGAGGAAATCTGTGCCAATTCACTGCTATTGCAAACAAAGTAGAAGTTACTCAGATCTCTAAAATTAAGGAAACTTTTCCAAGTGTCAGTACTATTTAAAACCACAGCTGAACTTGGAACCTGCAACGTAACTTCAACTTTCCTGGAATTAAAAAATAATTATTTTCTGGAGAACAAAAGAAGTGGGTAGAGGACATCCTAAATTGTTTGACAGAAGAAACTGAGTTGCCAGCCCAATGAAAAAATAAATTACTTCACCCCCCACACATACACACCCCCACACCCCAATTAAGCAAAAAGAGCAGCACTGAAGAGTTCTATCCTTGCCTTTAAATCTTGCCCATAGTTGAGACTCCTTGCCACAGGAGTACCAGTTTCTGTCCACACATATTTCCATAAGCCAGGACAAAAAAACCCAAAGGCAAAAAAATTGGGGAGGGGTAGCCCCACATCCTAATCTTTACAGTAATCATTGTGCTGTGGTTTCAAAAAGAGAAAGTGGATGTTCAGCAAAACTTACTGCAATGCCAAACAGCTGACCACACTCCTAATATCATTTTTCTGAAAGCCAAAAAAGCACATTATGTCTCTTCTTTTAAAATGGAGGATTTTTGTACTTTGCTCTTCAGGAATCAAAAATACAACCTGTTTTTCCTATCCATATTGGCTGAACTGCCCCATGCACACACGTGGAAAAACTGATGACACAAGCTATACTCTCATCTCTAATGGAGCCACCAAGGTATTTCTAAAATAAACAGCTTTTAGAACACACATTGATTGTGGTTAGGATAAATTACAATGCATTTTTTTTACTACTTTTTCCTAATTATTTTTAAAAGACACATACTTTTTCAGGTTCACATTCTACAATAGATCTCATGTGGCATTCTCTGTTGGTTTCTTTTCTAAATACTTTCTACACTGTGTGACATACTTTGCTATTGATTAACACAAACCCAAGAGGGAGTGAATGTGGATCTGTGTGGAAACATAGAGAAACAACTTTTGTAAGGCTCCACAATCTTGCAGAGCCAAAGCCTCTCTGCACGTGTTTAGGAAAAACTATTACTGAAAAAAAATAAGACAGAGCATTTCTTTGGAACTGCATGGGAGTTTGCAACAGAGGGCTCTTCAGGTCTTGGTAATATTCACACAGACACAGATTAGAAAATACCTATCAGTTATTTTGAATATAGTCAGTTATATTCCAGCCTCTTTTCCTAAAGGATGGATATGTCAAATTTCCTGACAGCATCCTTTGGTAGGAAGTGGCTGTTGAAAGCAAGCAGCACCAGAATAAGAACCAGCTTATGGAGGAGGTTTGCTTATGTGTTTAAGATACTTAAACATTAACACATTTAAACTGTTGGAGCAAGTCCAGAGAAGGCCATAAAGTGGAAGCTGTCCTTGCCCATGGCATTGATACCAAAATTGGCCTGATAGAAACTTTCTAACACAGTTTGAGTATGAGAAAGCAGGAATTCTTTATGGCAGCACTGGGGACCCAGGGGGATCCTTCTTTCAACTGAGTGCTTCAGGCATATTCAACTCATATATATTCAACTCATTATATCAACAGTTCAGAATTAAATTTGTGTATCATCAGAGATATGCTGGAAAGATGGAAGAGAGAAAATAAATTACTGACACACAAGGGCTTGAAAACCATGCTCATCTCTTTGGATAGAAATATATTATTGAAAAGAGGGATGGAAGAAGCAGACCCAAAAGATGTAGAAAAATTATTAAGATTTTAGGAGACAGCAGCTCACTTTGTGAAGAACAGCATGTTTTCTAGAAGACAACTGCACAGCAAAGAATGATGGAGGAGACAGGATCAGTTAATAAGGCTATGCCAGAAATCAGATCCAAGAAAGGAAGCAAACTTGTTTCTGCTGAGTTAGTGTCTCTGCAAAGACTTACTCTTTGAAATGCATTCTGTAACATCATACACCTTGCAACCCTCCAAAGCAGCAAGCTCTGGGCACTCTCCACAAGCCCAGCTACAAAGGGGTACGGGCCAGTCAGACAAATATTTTTAAGAACCTCAGAACTTCTACACCATCTCAGAATTTAAATACCATCTGCTTCCTCAGACCATTGCTCTTCAGAGTCAGACCAGCAGCAGGAATCTCAGATGAGCTCCCAGCACTCAAGATTACAGGACTGGAAGCCTGACACAAGCTCAGGAGCTCTACTGAAGAGAAGTTTAGTGACAACGTAAAAATACACTGTCTAATAGATGTTAATTAACATTATTTTAAGATGCCATTCAGCATCTAACATTAAAAATGGCAAGGACAGCAGTATGTAAATAATCCTGTAGCTGTTGAGAAGATCAAGCTTCTAAAAGAGAAAGGGAAGGATGCATCAGTTCTTTAATCATTAGAATATTTATTAAATGTGTGTATTACATTCTCCAGCTTCACAGATTTCAGAGGTAGAAGCAATTCTGAGGCTGACAAGTAACCACAAGCTTAATGAAATGAGCCTTCAGACCATCTGATCCAGAGAAACATGATCACAGAAGAAATGAACACAAAATTTGACCAGGGCATTCCTTAGAAAACTGACTTTCTCCTTTATTAACTACTTCTTAGCTCACAGTATGCCACAAAAATACTTAACAGAATGTGTATCACTCAAGAAACACACTCAGATGTGCATCACAGCACTGTTACCTCTCATTCTTTCAAGTTCTAAGGCAACTTTTTGTTATGTTGTCAATGTACAAAGATTTTAAAACTGCATCAATGCTTAGTCTAGAAACTCCATTATGCTGATCTGCAAAACAGCTCTTCTCTGTTTCAGAAACTGCTTAGGAAGTGAATGACTTGGCTTTCCATCACTGATTAGAATCAGAAGTTGCTGAACTGAGATCTTATTTCCCCTGACCCACCCCTCCCAGGAAGCAGAGCCAACACCTCAGATATTCCCTCTTTCCTGACCCAAAATCGTAGCCTTCTACCAAATGTGTTGTGACTCAAGAAGTAGGCAAAAGTGACAGGAAAATTCCAGAAAGCTACATTCAACCTTTATAGACCCCTCCTCTGCTCTCTCTGACTGGAGAGGAGTTTACGGCAGACAGAGGAAGAAGAGCAAAAGCTCTGCTATCAACTGCTGCCTCTAAAAAAGAAGCTCTGAGGAACTGCTCAGAACAATCTCAGATTTCCTTGGATATAAAGTTGCTGTGGAAGAGGAAAAAGGCATCACACTTGGAAGGAGGTTTCTCCTGAATTTTTCCTAAGGATTTTTCCAACTTGAAGATGAGAAACAAATACAGGATTATTAACAGAGAAAGAACTGTCAGCTCATCAAAATAAAGACCTGAAAGGTGTGCTTGCATTCCTGGGATGGGTGAGGAATATAGAACCCAAGTGTGCTGGCTGAATGGAGCAGTGAGCACTCCATGGAAGAGACTACATTTCAGCCAATGGCCTTAAATCCAAATATTTATCCTGGATATCCTCTCTCTGACTTAAGAATTCATGGCAGCAACTGCAAAAATAGTTTGAGCATCATCGTTGTTTACTTATGAAATACATTGAGTACTGCCTCAGAGGAATATTAATTTCATAAATTTCAGTGCACAATAAAAGGGAATAAAATAATGAATAGAAGTTCTGCCTATGACCAAAACTTACCTAGTTATTCAAATAAAGAGTTTCAATACCTAATAGCAGCAATTGACAGCAAGAAAGCTCAACGGGAAGAAGAAACACACATGTGGCAGTCACTTCTTATTTGCTGTAACATGAAATCAGATGCTCCAGCTCAGAGACAAGGAGGTAGGCAGGAATTATGTTGTATTTTTAGCTTTAGGTAAGAACATCTTCATTTCAGTCACTGGTGAATAAGCATTGAGCATAACCACCAAGAATAATCTGTATTCCAGTCCAGTCATATATTACCATAGAATGGTAACTTGTAACTGTGCACTTTTGCCAGCTGTGGCACCAGAGACCCAAACCTTTCCAACAGGACATTCAGACTCTGCAAATGCCACAGCCATGTAAACTCCTTTCAGCAATCCTACTGGGATGTAGATGCACTTCAGTGAGAGCTGAAATACAGCTGCAGATTTTCAGTGTTAAGAGTTTGTCCCTTTTTCATTTCAGACTACCCTGAAAGAGATCATTCCCCTCCCACATCAAATATCCACAGCAGTGTAAGATATTTTCATCATAACATCAACTGAATCTACTTCACACTAGAGAGATCAGGGAAATGCATTCCTCAGCATTTATTTTGATGCTGCATTTATTATGCACATACCTGCAAAACAAATTTGCCACTATGACTTTGGTATCTTAGTCAAAACAAATTTCAAAAATTAAGGACGATCTGGATAATTATCTGAAAAGCAACACTTGACACATGTGTTATTGACAGATGACAAAACTAAGGAGTTGGTTTGTCACTTTTGAAACAGAAGTCTCATTGTGTGACCCTAAACTTACATTTTGCTTTTTGAAAACTACTTAAGCCATAAAGAAACTGCCCTTGCTATTAAAAAAGCCCAGTCACAAACAAATTTTGGGTCATTTTTTTCAGTACTAAAGTAAACTATAAAACGATATTTACTTTTCATTCAATCATCTTAAGTCTGTGTTGAGACTTTCCAGATTGCTTCTAAAACACCAACAATTCTTGCTAATTAACTTTTGAATTTAAACATGACCTTAAAGAGAATTCTACAAAAACATACAATTATTTTCCCCTTTGTTATCCATGGTGTAACAATTAGCTGAATGTGTGTGCGTCCTTGCTATGTAGGGCAGCACATTTATCAAAGGCACAGTTGACAACAATATTTAAAAGAATGGCCATTAGTAAAAAATACAAAAGTTCAGAGGGATAAAACCACTGATGAGGTGCTCTTAAAGTATGAAATGAAGATTCACAAAAAATTTCTTCCCTGTTTTGGTATAAAAATGACTGCATGTTGCAGTAGAAAATGGCTATGTTCAAAAAGGAAAAAAGGAAAAACCCCAGGTTTTATGTAGCACTCCCAAGCAAGACATATAAGTCTTCCTAGCATGACCTGTCTCTGAGACTATTCTGTGCTAACTTTAAAAAATCTCCACAAGTATAAATTAATTTGCAATCTAGAACCCCATTTCATTAATGAAAGAAAACCAGACCATGATTTGAAAATTCCTATGTCCTCAACAAAAAATTTAGTCTTAATTTAGCAACAATCAAAAGAGTCATAAAACTACGATGGAAATTATCTCTGTTAGAAACTACTAATTTCTAATTAGATCTTCATTTACTACTTAGCAGTGTCACAAGTTTAGACATTTTAACACAGCGATTGACACGAGAAAAACACCTAATTAAGAAGCGAGGAAAAAGAAAATTTAAGAAAATTAAAAAGAAAATTTAAGGATACATACGACCACTCAGAATCCAAGTGCTCTTTGTAGACTCTCAGGACATGAAGAGCCACAGGCAAGTTTCCAGGATCCAGCAGTTCCCTCACTCGCTCTGAATTCAGGCAGGTGAACAGAACCATGCAGCAATAGGAGACAATTTTCTCATCACTGTATGTCAGACATGTCCTTCAAGAGAAAATAAGGAGTTAAGGGCAAGATGAAATGGACTCTGGAAAAAACAGGAAAGGGGCACTGAGCTTGCAGAGTTTTCCTTTGCTGTCTTTTAGAGAACCACAAGTTCGCCATTCCCTAAGAAGGATAAAGAAGGATATTCCTTCACCTGCAAGGAGAAATATCCAACTCACTGCTGAAGGTCAAACTTTACAGGAAGTTTACAAAAGTAATGCTCAATTGGAACTGCTTTTCTTACCATAGTCTTCCTACACTTTTTACAACTGGGCTCCAAAAACTCATAGAGAATGATTATCAAATTGAATCAAAGTGCCTTTGTTACCAGCTTACTACAAAAAAATCTGGCTGAACACATCAACAATGCAGTCATGTGTTTGCACAAAATAGTTTATGTAATATTTCCTTACACGTATGTCATCAAATGCCCAGGAAGATATTCTGGTGAGGTTAGGAGGGGATGGAAGGATTGAAAGAGATGAAGATTAAGGAACTTTTATAGATTTCATCTGATCCAACAATACTGACAGATCTGCACAGCAGCAACATGAGAAAAGAAAATGCTGTGTTGCTGGAAATGAGTGTAACTACTTGAGAACATGTCTGAAATAAAGCTTATGTTTGAAGCTCGTCATTCAAAATACTTTTCTTCCAGTTTCTGTTAAATTACATCTATTTACTGATAGTTTAGAACAAGCAGGTTTTTAAAGGTTCTGACTCCTGTGGTTGACTAACAAAAACCATCTACAGGATATGGTCTCAACCAGCCCATTCTCACCAAAGTTATTTTTCAGAGTTTCATGGTGCTAGCAAAGGCACAACTATCATGTACAAAAGATTTGAATACAACCACAGAAATGACACTAGAAAAAAAACCCATCCATGCTTACAAGAAGAGATCTGGGAAAGCACACTTCCAAATGCTATTCTGGGAATCTCCATTTCCTGCTGCAATGTTTCCAAGAAACTGAAGACTACAACGAAGAGCTGAAAGAAATCCAGAAAATATATTAACAAGAATTCAAAGAAACACTAATAAATTTCGTAAAAACTACATACTTCAATATTCCAGATAGACACTGCAGAATCCATCTCCAGGAAGCTTTAGGTGTAGTATTTCACAAATACTTGCACTTTCTCTTCTAATACAAATAATTTCACAAAGTACTTTAGAATTACACCCAAGACTTGTCTGATTATTACACATTAGCTACTGGTGATTACAAGAACTAACTGACAGGTTCTTGCTTCTCACATTATATTCTGGTTAGCTGGAAAAATCATTATAGACACTTATGACGGGCTCAATACCTTCTATCCCAGAATTTCTATCCTAGAAAAACGAAAGCCAGCTCTCCAAATAGCTCTGCCTCCATTTTTGACACTGAATTTAATATGGCTGATTTCTGCTCTTACTCCAAAGGATTTATTTTAGCCTTCTCTCAATATAGATTTAAAATACAAGAAGATGAAATTTCATTACACAAGTTAATATCCTAGAGCAGCCACCAAAAGGTGTAAAGTCATAAAACACAATAGCATGAACCCAAAGACTTCATGAAATTAAAATATTTATTTTGTCCCTATCAACAGCGTGGCCCTTATTAGTAAGTTGGCAAAGAAACTTTAAATTACATTTTCAAATTCAGTTTAACAGATAGTACAAACAACAGCCTAATACATATGGAGGTGGTTATTATTGCCAGGTTATGCACATCTAAAATTAGATCTCTTGGAAAGGTACTGTGCCTCTGTGCCAGCTGGCAGCCAGATTTCCAGGTCTGGGCATATGTCCTCTTGAGAACAGGAAGAAAGCAAGTCTGAGAAGTGGTCACTTGGGCTTAGAAAAATGTTACCATTTTTGGCCATATACATATACATATATATATATATATATATACATATACACACACACACACATAAATATATTTATTTATTTATTTTTAAGCCCAAAAGATGTATGTATTCCCCATGATGCATCTTGAACTATATTCTCCTGAAGTTAAGATCTCTGTTCTCTCCCCCTGCACATCTGCACTGGTTTATTATTTTCTGCTCATCACTGTGCTTCCGCTTCTCCCACCCATCTGGTTCCCATCCTGCTGACTAAGGAGTTTCTGAAGGACAGCAAGCATGGGCATGCCAGCAGACATTTTATGGAAATATTTCAAAACTAGGCAGTAAATCCTAGGAACGGGGTATTATATCCCTTGGTGAATTCCTTACCTAGACAGCAATAAGAAAGGTCTCCCAAAGGAACATAAGGTTGGTTGACTATATTCCAATCTTTCCCTGAAATTTGCTTGATCTTTTTCAGCTACTACACCTTGGTTGTTAGAGATTAGTCTGTCCAAAAAGTTATACAGATGAAGGGAAAATGCTCAAGATCTTGTAAAGTTACCATTCTTACTGTACCAAAGAGGAAATGCCATGAACACATTTACCGTACAGTAATAAATAGCTATGAATTTCAATATTTGTGAAACCAACCAACACTGCCTTTGCCCAACAAGGATGTCATGAACAAGGAAAGAAGAGACAGGAAAAAGTAACAATTCTGTGGATGCACCCATGGAAAAAAAAAGTTTCATCACTAAGTTCTTGTTCTTAACCAGTAAGAGTTAAAATTTTTCTTCTAATTAGAGGACACAAACCAATATATGGGCAAGTGGACATTTTGTAAGACAAAACCTATCACATCTACTCCCAACTAAGAAGAGAAAGAGGATGCTTTGATAAGGCAACGTTTTGCCATACAAACACTCTCACATGAAGAACCTCAGCAATTTGGAAGATGTGATTCTACAAACAGAAATAAGCAGCCAAGGCAGCTGAGGGTCCACACACACCATGTCCAGCAGCCACAGATAGAAAGGCACAGATGAAGAGGCACAAACAGCATGAAAAGCCATCATACCACACCTAGAGCAGCTCATCACAGCAATATCTGTATGGTTGTGTTTAAAGAACCAACACCTCTCCCCCAGAACTCCACAGGTGGTGGTCTTGGAATACATAAATGTCTCATGCAGTGCTTCTCTCTAAATGTAACTCCATGGAAAATGTACTAGCCTAGCACCAAGCTACCAAGACAGTCAATTTTGACAGAAGCATTGAAAATCTATACTATGGTATTTATGCTTTAAATAACAAATTCCCCAAAAATCCAACTAGAGAAGTTACCTCACAGCAAGGTGTGTGTGTGTTAAAAAATGCAAACACTGGCATAAAAGGAAAGTATTGCATTTTGAACTATGGAACTCTTTTCTTAGCATTCAATTTCCATGTTTTTCTTTTCTGTTGTACCACTATTGGACTTGACTGCTGCAACCTAAGATTGAAGTATACTTGGATATCTGCACAATACAAATACTGCTTTTCTCCTCTTTAGGAATTTCTTCATCATAAAAATCACAGAACTAGAATTATTAAGCTTGGGAAAGACCTGTAAGATCACGAAGTCCAACCGTCCACCCAGCACCATCATGTTTGCCACTAAAGCACGTTCTCAGGTACCACATCCACACCTTTTGTGAATACTTGTAGGATGGAACTCCACTGCCTTCCTGGAAGCCCATTCCAATGCCTGCCCACCCATTTCATGAAGGAATTTTCCCTGATATCTAATGGGAACTTCTCCTTGCACAATTTTAAGCAAATTCCTTTCACGGCCCTTCCACGTCCTTACAGCAAAAGAAAGGAAATGTAGAAGCTGATGAAGACAGATTTCCATTCTGCCATCCAATCAATAAGCCATGAGCTTTCTGAAAGAGGGAAGCGGAAAAGAAAAGCAAAAAAGAGGGAAAAAAGAGAAGAAAATTTCACTTATCCCTGAAAATGTACAGATCTTTACAAAGCTAAAAACAATATTCTTGAACAATTCTGTAGCTATCAGCATAGCTAAATTTTACTTTTAAAAAAGGTTACTCTGTGTGTGGTCAAGAAGAGTATTTTTAACCTGATGGTCAACCACCATGAAATTGCATGCACTAAGATGTAACTTGTGATACACAAATCAGCCATGGAGCTGAAGAGATTTCCCCTCACCAAGATTTCAACAGCTCCTGTAAAAGCAGGTGTTCTTTAGCAAATACACAAATTACATGTTGCTTTCACAACCAGTCTGCAATGGCTTAAGGAGACTTTTCTAAGTTCTACAAAAATAACCTCTTTACACAGCAGGGCAAAGGGTACAAGCAGAAACACTGACTGGTTCCTCAATGTTTGTCTGCATGTAAACTGAACATTTAGTCACTCAAGGCCACCCATGACAAAGGTGAGACAGCTGGTACTTGATGGCCCTGTATGAAGATGGTTTAAATGTATTCCACCAGTTTAAGATCACAGTTCCCTTTCTTCCTTCCAGTCCTTTATTATCACAGAACAACTGAGCCACACTCCAGTGCATGCTTTTCATTTAATTATTATATTGACATGATCTCATTTAACAACTACCTGACATGGTCTAAAGGAGCACAGTGGTGCCATCTGGTCCCACCTCCCTGCTCCAGCAGGGCCATCCCAGAGCACAGGATTGTGTCCAGAGGGTCTGGAATATCTGCAATGAGGAGACTCCACACCCTCTCTGGACAATCTGCTCAGTGCCTGGGCCATGCCCAGGACAGAAGTTCTGCCTCATGTCCAGGTGGAACCTCCTGGGCTCGGTCCCTGCCCGTGGCTCTGGTGCCATTGCTGGGCCCTGGAGCAGAGCCTGGGCCCTGCTCTGAGCCTCCTGCACACAGGGACACCCAGGGCTGAGGGCCCCTCTCAGCTGGGGCTCCTCTCCAGCCTGGACAGCCCCAGCTCCCTCAGCCTTTCCCTGGCAGGGAGATGCTCCAGTGCACACCAAGACATCATTTCACACAGTGCCATCAGCAGAATCAGACTGTGTATTAGATGAAAATTAAAATCCCTCAAGTTCTGAGGAAAAAGACTTTAAGCATCAGGATTTTAAAATTCAATACTTGTTTCCTTCTGTTCCACATGGTTAGAACAGGAGCCCACAAACGTGCTCAGCAATCATTTCTAAAAACCTTGATAGCAACTACAGTGGTTTAAAACAGTCCTAAGATATTTCCATTCTCTTTTTTTGGGTCAGACGACACAGTGATAGCTGTGAGTACCAGCTTCTGCCTTTACTGGAGCTATAAAACAAATAGAGATATAAAACAAATCCAACCAAAGCACATACAAAACTGTACAACATTGCTTGTCAGACTGCAAACATAAGACTTACAAACTTGCATCTCTCTTAATGCTCTAACAAGTAATAACACACGAAAAATAGAGCTGGAGTGCCCCCTGTGCACTGGGGCAGGCACAAAGCCTAGGAAGTGCTGGGAGCACATCCCAGGCTCCCAAGAGCCTGCACACTTTCAGAGTCTCCTGTGAGCTTTGCAAATCTGAACTGTGGGCTGTGAGCTGCCCTGGCTGTTTGTACATAATGGCAGAATGCTCTGTGATAGACTGCCTGCCCCAGAAAAATAAAACTTCCAACTCAGCATAAGGTGCAGACCTCTATTACTATAAAATGTCAGTTTCCACCACCATCATCCGGTCATTGACTTGTTTCCTTGTGGCTGCAAGTTAAAGCAACTTCCAGTCATAAAGAGTTATTTGCCTCTTCACCACCATGAATCATACCACAAATACTGATGAAAATGTATTTTCCTTGGAAAACAGTCTGTCTAGACTACTGAAATTGAATGTACAATACATATATGGGCTCTGTCATTGAATGTTATTAAAATAGTACTTAGTATTTTATTGCTGTAAATAAAATTATTGTCTAGCTACCTTTTATATTCCATTGGTGTTACTGCACTTGCTGCAGTGAAGACTAGTAACCCATTTTTACCATCTCTGGAACACCAAGAACGTTGTGTTTAATAAGTTTCTGCTCACCCTCCCCTCCATCTCCTCTACCTTGGAAACAAAGTCACACTCTCTTTTTTTTTTTTCTTTCCCTTTAAAAGTGCAAACTATAATTTGAACAGAACATTATGTGCATTGATTGGACAACCCTTGTATTCTTGGAAAATAAATGTCTAGGGAAAAGATCAACACTTTGTTCTGACTTAAAATAAGAATTTGATTTAAAGGAAGTAAAATTCTTGCCACACTATTAAAACCATGGAGTTACAAATAAATTAAAAGGAGCTGGAAGAAACCATCAGATCACACATCAAATTAGCCTCTGATGCAATTAACTTCCAATGAGGTCTCATAATGGGAGATTAATAAAAACTTGTGCATTTACTAAGAGTCAGTTTGACAGACCTCTTGAGAACAGGTTCAAACCTACTCTGACTTGTAAGCACTAACAAGGCTTAATAAATACAGCACTAGAACAATTTTATCTATCTCCTGTTATTTTAATTGCATCATTTCAGCTTTAGAAAGTAAACATAAATGTGTTCATTTCTTTAACAAATTATCTACTAAAATCTAAAGGCATATGAAACAGGACTCCTGTTACATCCCCACAAGTAGCAAAAGCACATGCCTGAGATTACTCTCCTATGTGAAGTGAAATATTTCTAAGTGCTTGCTGACCTGGGAACTACCTTTGTGAGCTTTCTGCAGGCATTAGAATGTAAAATCTTGTTCTTGAATCAGCCCAAAAGCTGAGCCTAAATCTAATGCAATGTCTCTTTAAAGATCCTGCAGCAGGGAAATCAGTAAGTCTGAAGTACTGGGGAGTCTCAAGCCAGGCTTAAACCATACCAGGAAACCAAGAAAAATAAGGAGGACTGGCCACCCACTATGCACTATTAGTGGTGTCTGACTGTGAGACACACTCCTCCTACATGATACTTTGCACAGGTCTGAAAAAAAAAAAAAAAGAAGAAAAAATTATTAACATGTAAAGTACTAACCAAGATTATGAACAAATTTCTCCAATTACTTTTGATTGCATACTGTGTATGTTGTTCCATTTAACCCAAAATTTCCACTGAAGTGCTTATATTTGCCCTCAAAGAGCTGAATGATCTTTTTCTGTAAATCTGTGCAAAGAGTATCAGACTTCTCCCCACTTACTTGTACCATTTATATTCTGTACCTGGCTAATAAATGGACCACAGTCCTTTTGGAATACAGAATTACTACCAAACTTACACTTAGTATTTTACTTGCATATCTACATTAATTTACAGAAACAGTTTTAGCATCAACCTTTTTGGGGCACTATGATTAATTTTAATACCTGTAAAGGCAGCTTACCTGTTCTCATTGCCATGTTATGGTCACTTTTGTACCACACATGGTATATGCCCAGAGGATGGAAGAAAAGGCAAGAACTTGATGTGTCTCACAAAATTTCTTGATGTTTCTACACATCATGTAACTTGGAAATATTCCCTAAACTTCTCAACTAAAAGGGAGAGACACATTTCTCTCCAAGCCCAAAGCTGCTAGCAAAAAAGGGTGCTGCAGCATGGGAAATGAAAGTTGTAGCTTTGTGTCTGGAAAGCCATTGTTAGACAACTCCCTCTTTTCCACCAGAACAATGCTCCTGTAACTGGACAGTATGGAAGTTGTGCCATGCCAATGATAATCAAACAGCTGAGAGAACGACATGTGTAACTCCTACACAATTACAACCACTCAGATTTTTATCCCTACAGGCAACAGATGTCTCCCATTGCTCCCTCTGCCCAGATCTTCCTCTAGCTTCTTTCCATCCCCCTTCCATCTCCACTTTCCCTGGAGGAAAAAATATAACCCCCTTGGGGCCTCTGTGGGAGACTCTTTAGAAGGGATATTTCCTCTCAGCACATGTGAAAAAAAACTAAGCTTCTTCTCCCTGCATTAAATTTATGATGCTCTGTCTTTAGGAAGCTCTCTGCAATTAGAAGGTTTGTTTGCCCCATTCTTCCCACCTTTATCTTGAGATCCTAATGGCCCTGCTGCAAAAAAACATTGTGACCGTTTTAAATCTACGGATGTTTCTGCAAGGTTTGATTCACATATATTTGTGTAGAACAGAAACCTGCCTCACATGAATCTTGCTGACATTATTTGCTGGGGTTGGGTAGGGGACACTAAAGAGCAAGGAAGGAAGGAAAGGACTTACAGAACACTGTATTTAGAGATCCACAGAAATATAGGCATTACCATTCATTTCAAGCCTCAACCAAAGTAACCAGAAACCATTCTAATTAAATAGACATCAGCAAACTCCTATTTCCTTTGTGCTCCAAGTGGATATCAGTCCACATTATAAAACCACTATGCATGTGGCATAAATCAGCATCATCTTGGCAGGCTATACTAGAAAGCCTCCAAATTGCAGGAGCAGGAAAAAAACAAACTAGCTCTACACACTGTCTAAAAGCTGTACCAGCAATGAGACCAGGGAAGCCCACAGGGCAGCCCACTGACCTGCTAATTGTTCTGACTTAGAGATGTTTCCTCAGGTTACTCTCTGTCCTAGAAGCAGCAAAATTATTTACACTGACACTCATTATTTACACTGCCTCTGCCTCCCAGTACAGCAATTAGAACATCTTTCCATGAGTACCACCAGAAGGACAGTTTTGACCATCAGTAGCAGTATAAACTGCTGGGAAGCACCAGTTTTTAAATCACTATTTGAAAGTCTGTTTCCAATGCCAGCCATGACAGGAGAACCTCATTAGGCAGGATCTGGTCTGTAGTTCAAATTTTGCCTCCAAAAGTTGCTGTAATAAAAAATTTTTATACTCACATATACACAGTAAATAAAATAATTTAGTTCAGCACAGCTTAAACAGAGAAAAACAATTTACATGGACCTGGACTGACAGGACAAGAGTGAATGGCTTCCCACTGCCAGAAGGCAGGGTTAAGTGAGATATTATAGAGAAATTCTCCCCTGTGACAGTGGTCAGGTCCTGGCACAGGCTGCCCAGAAAAGCTGTGGCTGCCCCATCCCTGAAGTGTCCAAGGCCAGGTTGGATGGGGCTTGGAGCAACCTGGGACAGTGGAACCATGGGAGGAGGTGTGGATGATCAAGATGATCTTCAAGATGATCTTTAAAGTCCCTTCCAACCCAGGCCATTCTCTGATTCTAAATCAGACTTCTACTACAGAAGCAGCAAGACTCAAGGAGAGAATCAATCTCCACAGTAGGGAGAAAAAAACCCCTACCATGAACCACTGCATTCAAACAGTAGGAACATTTAGACCAGAGTTAGGAAAAGGTTTTAAAATGAGATGAGAGCCTTCCATGGGACTAATAAGGGATAAACACAGCAAACTGGAGCTTACTATACTTGGACACAAGAGCCTAGAACTACAGTTGCCTGTAGTAATGAAGATCCCAACCCTGCTGGAAGTTGAAAGCCCCATTCACTCTTCCTTTTTTTTTTGCCATTAAGATAAGAAAGTCCTGCGCTTAGGTAGAGTCCCTGGTCCTACAGTGGATCCTACAATGTCCTTCTTCAGTGGATCTAAACTCTCTCAAACCCCACTCTACTCCAAATGTTAAAAAATGAAAAAAGAAATTAAGCCATGCATCAAGTTCCCATATTAATACCAGAAGTCACAGCCAGCATCACACAGGTAATACTGGCACTGGTAATATTGGCATTTACTCAAAATCTCAGCTCCTGCTGTATGACACCAATGTACACAAATACCCCAAACCTGCAGGGCACAGGGAGCTGTGCCCATCTGCACTGTGCAAGATCCACTGGGAACTCCCAGTGAATGGGGCAAGAGTTAACCTCTGCAGGCAGGGCCAGGACTCCATACACCAGAGCTAAAGAGAATTCTGTATTTGCTAACTCAGGGTAGCTCATCAGTTTGAGCGCTCTTGGTCCAGGTTTGGCTCCTTTTCTTTCACAGACAGCTGGAAGTGGTGTAAAGGTTGGTTCCCTGTTTTGGAGCTTCTGCAAAAAGGCCAAAGCACAAAGCCTTGGAACAATGACCTGAACCAAGACCCACCCAAATCAGAGTCTTTCCATAGCCTTCAAGAATTTTGGACCAAACTACAAGAACCAAGTTCCTGTTCACAGGAGGTTGCAGGAGGTTGACATGATTTGGGACCATGAAGTCACACATCCTTGCTGTAGGTGTTCTGAACACAATTAATTAAAAATCTGTGGCAATATTCACCAAAACACAGCAGAGACAGAACATTGTACAGTTAAAACTTCCATAAGGGCAGGACTGGAGCATCTGTGCATCTGGTAACTTGCCAGTGCCCAGCAGCAAATTCTGCCTGTACCTTTAACCAGCCAAGGGACAACTGCTCATTGCTAGATAACCTCACAACTGCTTCTTACCATGTATGTTTCTGGGAGATGTTAATATTCACTTTTAAGAGGAACTCATACTCATTAATAAAAAAATAGACGTAAACACAAGGAAAAACAAGAACAACAACAAAAAACACCAAATGGTACAAAAGAACAAACCAATTACTTAAAACTTTCCTGTTTAGTAAAGCAGCAAAATGCTCTGAGCTATAGTAATTAGGGGATAGCAAAACTCAAAATACAGAGGATTTTCTTAAGCTATGGAAACATGAAACCAAAATCCCAATACAAGTGCAACTAGCAGTTTACTTCCACCAGATAGCATATCAACTGATTGTTAGGGCACACATTCTGCAAATGCTAGAGACCATGAAAATCCCAATATTATTTTTACAGATTGGAAAAACACAAAGGCCAAAAACAACACCAATAACTCAAATAAAAAACTCATGCTTATGTTTACATAAAAGTTTGATGAGTATAATATATTCATCACACTCCCACAATTATTCCCCGAAAATACTATAAATATTATTTTGACAATGTAATTATAGTTTTTACTTTAACAGTGGCAGCAAAGTATTGGCACCAGTCCCCCATACAAAAACCCTAACAGACAAAGCAAAGATCACACATTGAAACTGGCAACTCTTAAGGTCAGGGCTGTCCTTTTTTTCTATGTCTAAAAAAAGTCTGTTTAATTTAGCAGCTGGTTTATTTAAGCTGTAGTCCATATGTAGTTTTAATTATGCTAGCTGTAAGCAAAAGGAAACCCCAAATACAAAAATAAATGGTAGTGCAAATTTTTAAACTCTCTTTTCTTCCATGCAGCTGAGGTATGTTCTTTCATGCTGCTTTTTGGGATTTAATCCACTCAGGACCTGCTTTCTCCCTCTTCCTCTTCCTCAAAATTAAAGCTAATGTGAACCTAAATTGAGAAATGTCACCTGTCAACCATTCATGGTGACTGTATGACAGCTAAAATAATTCAAGCTTTATACCCACTCACTCATTCCATGTAAATCAGCAAGTAACATGACTAGTACAAAAAAATCTGCAGCACAATAATTTACTGGTTTTGGTCACAAACACCCCCAAGATCTCCACCCAAACAGTATGACTCCTTCATAGATAAATATTTGGGGCACTGATGTGGGAAGAGAGGAAAGATTAACTTTCCTTCCTTAATCCTGTTGGTTTAAGTTTAGTAGCCATTGTCTGTGAGAGTGTCCAGGACACAATTTAGAAATTACATCTTCTCCAAATCCCCATAAACAAGTCTGTGTGAAGACACTTGCTCAGTTCTCAGTTACAGGCCTCTTTTTATAGACAACAAAAATTTTGTTTCCCAAATGCACTGGATGAGCTCTGCTGTTTGTCTAGCAAAAAGTTACTACCTGTGTTCCACCACACTTTCTAAGCAAGTTTTAAAATATTTTTTATATAGAAAACACCAGCAGTAATTTGGAAATTTAACCACTCAATGCAACATGATAAAAGAACTACAAAAAGAAGTGAAAGCAAAATGCAGTTTTTAAAAGAATAAAACAGAAGAATGAAAAATACCAGACAAGAGATAAAAGGGAAGCACAAAAGATGAGAGCTGACTCTTTCACTCAATATTAAGAACATTTAAGTTCCATAACTGACCACTCTGTTTCCTGTTGATTTAAAATATTTTCCTGATTGACCAGGCATTTAAAATAATTTCAAGAATAGGTGAAGGCTAGTTAAGACTGTTATGCCAATACATAAGCCTCTAATGCTCAGATTTTCAAACTAACTAAGCCTTAAATACCCAGATTTTTCTACTCACTGGTTCTGCAAAGGTACCACTCCAATGCAATTCCAAAAGTCCAAGTATTTACTTCTAGCTCATTCTCCTACTGCCAAAATAATCTTTTTAAGGGGACCATAGCCTTAGGGGAAGGCTTCTCCCCCATCTTTCTTCTAGAGGAAGAAAATAAATAAAGAGATAAATAAATATAGACAAGAAACAGTAAACAGTTAAGGACACATGGCTGCCCATTTAAGAAGGAATACAGGAAAATCAACTCAGTGTGCTTTGGCAGATCTGAAAGCGTTTCCTTCCCTTGCTCTTCTGTACCTTCAAAATTAGCCAGTCTTGATTTTCCACTGTAATTCCCAACTGCCAGTCCTTGAGTGCAGAAATGGAAAAGGTCAGAGCAAAGAAACATCTCCTGTTTTTTTTCAATGAGTGAGTACAGAACTGAAAATTTTGTTTCCCCTACATCCTCCTGGAAACGTAGAAATCACTTCACTGGTATTTAGCCATTTTTGTTTTCAGGAATATTTTTGCAACCATAACAATTTAACCCTGTTTTACTCATGTTCTTCTTCAGAAAAACAACATTTGATTAACTACATCGTTTTCTGTAAGCCATTGAAAATTACTTTGGATTAAAAACTTTTTAGAACTGAGAAGGTACCCAATTTAGCAGTTGGAAATTTATTTCCTCTTACCATTTATTCTCAGCCATCTCTCCCAAAGAAATATCAATGTGATTTTCTAGTACGACATGAGCACCTACAGCTTATATTTAGTGGCTTTTGAAACCCAGCATGCCCTCACTTTCAAAAACTTACAAAAAAATCAAATATCCTTCTCTGCTCAGCCATGTGATGTTCCCCTGTAGACCTCAGGGGAGCTTTTGTCTTCTTCATCAAAGAAAAAATGCTTCCATCCCATTTGGCTTTTACAAGAAACAATCTCTGGAAAACTACAGATAGGCCTAGGTCCCTTACATGTCATTTTTGAAGCACACCCCTATGCTTTTTAAAATTTATTTTTAGTGTTTATGAAGGAGTGATATTTTTATTTATACAAAGTTATGGATTCAAAGGTTACTCAATGATATCTCATCTGCAGAATGCTTCTCCTCCACACTGATTAATTATAAAAAACTTCCAAAGGCACTTTCTTCTCAGACCATGAGCAACCCATAAAGCACCAATGGGTCAAGAACAACTGAGTTTTCATTAACTGAAAGAAAAATATGCATGAGAACCAATCAGGTCCAGAACAGCTGGAGCAGTTCAACAACACTGACTGAGGATGAATCCATGGTACTATTAATGGTCCTGGTGGACAGAGGAGAAAAAGGCAGCTGAAGAGAGAAAAGAGAAGGATAAAGGAAAAAAGAAGGATAAAAATAGGAGAGAGAAAAAAGGAGGACAAAGGAAAAAAGGAGAGAAAAAAAGAGAAGAGAAAAAATAGAGAAAAAGGGAGAGATGGAAAATGGTATAGAGGAAAAATTGAGAGAGGGAAAAAAAAAGAAAAACAAGAGGGGGAATAAAAAAAGCTCAAAGAAAGGAACATTTTTTTATAGCTCCCTTATAAGAACAGAGCATTTGTAGTACTTGAAAAATGTTTAAAATATCACATTTTCCCACACATCCTCCCTCACCAAAGGAAGCATGAACAGGTGTTAGACATATGATATTCATGCTGCTGAACTTCCTACCAGAAAATGCTCAGGTTACTATAATAAGTACAGTATTAAAAAATTTACACAGAGTCATCTTTCATCACTGCTTTTAAAGGCATGCTGCAAGTTCTGTTCTGAAGAGAGTATCTGTAGCTGCTCAACTACCCCTGAACACACTGCAGAAAACTGGAAGCAAGGTCAAATTGCAGTTCACAGATTCAAGCTACAATCCAATACATTTTAACCAAATTTCTGGATTTTGTAGAATTATGAGCAGAAACACTCCAAGCCTTGCTCTAACAGGCAGCACACCTGGACACAGGTTTTGGCTGAGATCCCCAACAGGCTCCAAACATTCAGTACCAAAAAAAATCTGTGCCAGCAATGGTGTGGCAAGGAGAAAGAGTGGGGGCAAACAGGCAACTCTAATACCATAAAACAAAGGACTAAAAAGGTTTGTGGTTTTTTAATGAAAGTATTAAAAAGAAAGGAGACTCTTATTACAGGGACAGCTGGCTTGTACATGGGATTGAACAATCTCTGAATGCTGTATGTATGAATTAACTATTTTTCAACCTACCTGAAGTTTCAAAGAGCTGTTTCAAGACAGACATTCTAACTCACCTTCAAGGATTTTGGCCCACTGCCTTAGTGGTATATTATGTAATCAAAACAGTCACCTTTTCCACAGCTAGCTGGGACAAGTATTACAAACATAGAGTAATTTATCTCATTTTTAAAAGCATTGAAAAAAAGAAAAAGTAAGATCTACGGTGAAAACATGCAGTAGAGTTGTTTCAGTAAATATACCGAATTGACAAGCCAAAAAAACCATGTATATAACCCCTGGGCAACTATTTTTGAAGTATTACTCATAGCATAGCGGATGCAAAGAAGTCTGGATTTATTTGAATAAATATTAGCAACAGTTTTTAGTCATACCACTTTGCACAACACCACCTTTTTTGTTTCTTTGATGATGTCCTCTCCCTTAACCATCACACTGGTCACAACAGTGGTCAAACAATTCATACTTTTATTTCATTTCTGGTTTTATCCATTTGAAATTGTACCACACTGAACTTTCTTACAAAAAATAAGCACACCACTCACTTACTAGCCTTAACAGGTACCAATGGATTAGAGTGAAAACCTGCCATAGATCAGGTTAAATGAATTTTTCAGTCTGCAGAGAGAATTTTCAATTTCATCTATGTAAATACAATAATGTTGGAACTTCAAGCTGATTTAGCCTATAATAATTTGTTCTGAGAATTTTTCACATAAACATGTAACATTTATGAACATAAACATTATTTAGTGCTGCTCACCCTGCAGTACAGCTTTACCTCCTCCTCCTTGTACTTTGTTGCTATGGAAGCAATATGAAAGTATTTTAAAAACCTTAATAATACACACAGGCACCATGAGGGATCATCCAATCCAAGCAGCCATTTGAGGGAGGAAATGATATCCACCCAAATGAACAACTTGAAATACTCCACTTAACACCTAATTATCTGCAAGAACAAAATACACTTCCTACTCTAGCCCTGTGACTTGATTTCCTATATGAAACATGAGAAGAATCATGAAACAGAATCACAGTTAATAAATACAGAACCATTTACTAATTTCATGGGTCTCTTTTGTTTCAGCAGTGCTATCCAAGTCCAATTTAGCAATTTGCTTCAGTAGAACTAACAGCCAAATTTAACTGTTAACTTCTAAAGCAAACCCTGCAGAAGGAACCTGAGCTCTAGGCACTACATTAATTTCCACTTACAACAAAGTTCACCAGATCACTCAGCAAGGAATTAGCAACATTTGCTTGTCTAGAATTTTTTTGTTGTTGTGCTAACATATGTGGAATACATACACCTCATGCAGAGGTTTCCCAAGAGATCAATGCTACTTGCAGCATCAAATGAAGCACCTACCCTGGGCCAACACAGCAAATCTTAGTTATAACTCAGATGTATTTACTGAATGGTTATGTAGAGTAGCAGTTATAAAACAACTTCTACCAAAATCCTGTTAAAAATTTTCTTGTTGATGCCACCCTTATATTCAATGTTGATAAACAGATTTTTTCCAAGCCAGAGGGTGGTGTAAAAGTGCCTGAAGCAGATAATCAAATTACTGGGTTTCACCCCCTTTGCTTTTTGCTCAATAGCATTCCCCCTCCTTCAAACTCATGAGCAGAGCACAGCACACACGTGTGAGAGCCCAGAATGGATGCTTTCAAGGGGCTGAAGGTGGCAAGCCCACTTTACCTGTACAGCTTTTTGACCCCAGGGCTGTCCAAGGCCCCAGCACAGGCAATGACACGCTGGACAGGGTCACCATGATATTTTCTGAAAAACTCCCTTTGCTCACAATTTCCTCCTGGGAAGCTGAGAAGCCTCAGAGAGAAATGTAAACAATAATTACCTGACTTGCTTCTCCCTGTTTTGCTGCTTTGGAATGTGGTTTGGACATTGTTTACCAACAGGTCAATGTTTGATTGGTTCCATGTGAATTGTTTTTACTTAATGACCAATCACAGCCAGCTGTGTTGGACTCTCTGAGTCAGTCATGGGTTTTTATTATTCATTCTTGTCTAGCCTTCTGATGTATCCTCTTTCCTTAGTATAGTTTTAGGATAGCGTAACTAACTGTATGACAGCTATTTCACCTGCTTTCACAAAACAGCAGAAAAGCAGCAGCAGAAATCCAGTAAAAAACCTCATCTGAGGAACAGAAGTGAAAAGAAATAACAGACACAAGAAAATGAACATGCCATGCTGTCTGCAACCACAGACAGTCACAACTGGAGTCCAATGTATAAAGCTCCACATGCACACACCGGGAAACACAGACTGTGAGAATTACTGAAAACACTTAATATCCAGTGAAATGAGTAGCAACAACTACCACTAGTACTACACAGTCACATTTTCACTGCATTGAAAGAAAAAACTCATCTGTTAAGGTAATGTGAACACTACTCAAATCAGAGACCATCCTGACTGGCCAGCAACCATGGTACCCAAATGAAAACTAAAAATAAATTTAAGAAGTCACAGCCAAAATTTGCTTCCTGGAATCAGATAAATTATCTTAAGTATCAGCAAATAAAAAGACAGTAAAACAGCAGAATGTATTCTGAATGGAGGTACTACAGGAACTTTTCCTTTTATAAAACTCAATTTTTCTGCTTCATATTAAAAAGTTTCCAAATATCTTTCCTTTAGCAATCTATAAAGAACAGTTCAGTAAAAATACAGCTAAATAGACTTGAGGCTGAGACCTTTTTCAAGAGAGGGCCGATTCTTAACTGCAATTCAAGAAAGAATTCAGTTTATTTATAAAACAAATCCATCAGTAAAGTGACATCATACCATGTGTGCAAAAAAATATAATGCAGGCTATGCATTTAACAAAATCCCCAGCCTTACCAGTAAGCAACAATTCTTCTTTGATTTGTATTCCATGAAGCAACTTTATCAAATGGACAGATGTGGAGATGAGACCCAAGTTCCTATTATTAAATTGGGAATAAAACATAATAATTCACTTTATATGCAATACACTAAAAAAAATTTAAAAGGCTTTTCATTTAAGTTAACAGGAAATCTTTAGCATCTTCAGGACCTTTGAAACAAAAATAATTTCTCCTACATTACTGCCTCCCTATCAGCAGCCACATTACTACATCAGAAGCAAATCAAAGGGGTTTATTGCATCATTCTGCATTTTACCAATTTTGGGCACAGAACCTTCAGAGCTAAGTGTCCTTCCCTCCCTTTTTGCTACTCTTCCTATCAGACATTAAACATTAGCAAGTTATTCCTATAATTTAAACAGCTTTATTTCTGTAACAACTTTGCTTTGTCTGGAGGTCAAGCATCTGGAACAAGAGTTCTTACTTCATAATAAACTTGGAGGATTTTCAATGCCAACAAAGCAATTAGTGACAGCTACTAAAAAACAACAGGGCCAGCTCAAAGGGAAACATACAAAACTCTCAGAGAGAAGTAGAGAAGGCCGAGTTATCATTTATCCTTTTTCCAGTGAGAAAGAATCATAAGTAGACTCTCAAAACGATTTGCATTGCAATTTTTGTGGTTAACAATTAGCAGAATTCTGCCCCAGCACAGAAATTAAGACTTGGTCCCATGTCAAAATTACATTTAGTTCAATAAATCAAATTTGACAAGTCTCAAGAAACCAATTTTTAAGACTGTAGTCCCCAGTAATTCTTTGATATAACCAACTTGTGACAGGTTAGGGCATTTTTTTGTTGGTTGGTTGGTTTGGAATTCCCATGGGGCAAGAAGGGTGCTTGTTGCTATTTTGCTGGGTTTTTTTACAAATATCAACCAGACTGTCAGGTTTGCACTAACTACAGCTGGTTGTATCACAATCATCCCTTTAATGTTGCAACAGACAAAGAATAGAGAGGCTAAATAACTTAAGGAACCAGATTGATTTAATATCCTTTAAGCTCAACTTGCCTGTATATATGTATCAGGATTAATATGCCTAGTTCTACATGCTGTGTTTTGCCAGGAAAGCCAGACAGATTTAAATTAACCTTAAAAGACATACTAATTCTGTTACTGATTATTAAGACCATTTAATTATTCATTATGTTATAAAAATTAAGAAAGGGGGGAAAAGTATAGTTCTACAGTCAGGCTGCCAACAGGCTTATATCATTTGTGTAATCAACTTGGATTGTGGACCCCAACACTTTGTTCTATTACTGACCTACAAATAGGTCAGCTATTTTTGTTTCTTGCATATTTGAATTCAAGTGATCCCATCAAGCAGGAAATGCCAGTTAATAAATCAACTAACACAGGGGTGTAAAATAAGAATCTCTTTTGTAAAACCACGCCATCATCAGAGGGTGGTACCTTGGTATGGCTAAAAGGGTCGATAACTATACCTCAGGACATGCTGATTCTTGGCACACTCCACACAGGCATTCCTCAGACACCTGAAGCACTCTGCTACCAGCAGCAGGCAGGTGTCCAAATCTGCCAGACCACAGGAGTCCTCACAGGTCTGCTCAATGGCACTGGAGGTGCTTGTCAGGATTTCCAGCACATCCTGAAACACGCTTTCTTCCGCCGTTTCTCTGAAACACAGAAATTGTTGTGAAGAAAAAACAGAAATGCACTCCTACCAAAAAGCCTATGACATTGGCACTTCTTATTGTAAACCCAATATTTCTGCAGCAATCTTTAACTATTCTGAGTATTTAACTACTCATAGTAGAAGGAACAAAAACATCACACCATCCTCCCATCAGCCTTTTCATAAAAGGGGCTGTAGGAGAGTGGTGCTGCCTTAGTATTCCTCATGACTTTTCAACAGCTCTGTGGAATTTTAATGCAACTTTTTTAATTTAACTTTTTAATTTTAAAATTTTAATTTAATGAAAATGAAACAAAAAATTCTCCCTAATATGTATAGCTGGTAGGTTTATACATGACACTGCATGAGATGAGAGGAAATGTCAAGTAGCATTAAATAAAATGTTCACGCAGAAAACTCTTCCTAAAGGAGAATTAAAAATCCTCTTGATCAAACACTACTGGGTGATATGGTATTACCTGCATCCTGATGCTCACTCAAATGCCTACACATTTGCACAATTAGAAATTCTACCTCCTCTTTCCTAAGTGATCATGTCCATAAATCAAACCATAGAATCAGCAAGGTTGGAGAAGATCCTTAAGATCATCAAGTTCAACATTAACCAAACACTGCCAATCCACCTTGTCCCTAAGCACACCCTTAGACATGTCTGGAGCCTAGGAAGGTACAAGCTGGATATTAGGAAAAAAAATTTCACCTAAAGAATAATAAAGTACTGGAATGCTCTTCCCAGGGAGGTGGTAGAATCACCATCTCTGGATGTGTTTAAAAAAAGACTGGACATGGCACTTGGTGCTATAGTCTAGTTAAGGTGTTAGGGCATAGGTTGGACTCCATGACCTTAGAGGTCTCTTTCAACCTCATTATTCTGTGATTCTGTGATTATTTCCCACCTCTGCTCCTGCCATGTTTCCTTTCCTAGACTAAACAACACTCTTAGTCTTTACTCACAGTTCACATTTTCTAAAGTTCCTTATAAGATTTGTGGCTCCAATAGTGACACTTTTATGCTAAGCTACATCTTACTGACAGTGCAGGGTCTCCAATGCTGAGGTCTGCTAGGGCATGGAGGAAACTTACAAAGAAGGGAGAGTGCAGAAAGAAATACAACAACATACACTAATGTCACTAAATTACCACAACATTAGGTTCCAGATCTTCAGGAAGCATGTCTTTTATTCTGCAACCTCACAGTTGATCAAGACCAATATATTTACACATTCTCCACGTATACTGAAACATTAAAAAGCCCACCACTGCATCACTTGAGCATTATGGGGAAGAAGCTACATTTTACAGTGGTGCAATACTGAAGGGAAAACACCAAAGTGGCACAAAGAACAATGACCAAAAGCAGACTTTAAAATGGGACCACTCAGCCCACTGCAGTTTCCTCCTATCAGCCTGTGCCTTTTGTTGGATTATCCCATGAAACCAATAATGAAAAAACACAGAACCCAGTGGTCAGTGCAAGATGTACTACTGTACAACATTCACTTATTTAAATTGGTAAAAAGAGAAATTAAAGAAGCCAGAAGATGTTCTGTGAACATTTTTGTGACTAAATGGGTAAAAGGATAACAGTTATTCTTGTGCTGGAAAAGCTCCACTCTCCTAGCAGAGCTGTGCAGCAGAACAGAACTTTTAGTCAGACACTGGATCAGACGCATGCTGAGCTGCTGTGACAATTCTTCTTTTAAAATTGGATTGAAAGTAAAAGAAGACCTAAGAATACAGATATTTCCAGTAAAATAAAAGATGAAAACCTTGCAGGGGGTACACAAGGAAGTGTCTGTCCTCGGTGTAAATGGGGGAGGAAATGTTGACTTTTTTACATCACTGAGAAGAGACAGAACTCCAAATCTGTCTCTTAAACACTATGAAAGAAAATCCAGACTGCTTAAGCCAGAACATTCCAGGCAGAAATCAAACCTCAAAGCCTAAGCAAGCAAGCAAAAGGTATTCCAAATGAACACAGACTGACTTAAATGTTGTTTGATAGAGGAAGATTCTGTCCTGAGAAAATTTACATGTGACTCTGACACCTAAGTATTCAAATACTGCAATTTGAGTGTGTACTACAAAGGAATTTAAATAAAACTGTCCTTCTGAATAAAAAATCCTCAAATTAGCAAGAAGACTAGAAAATATTTAGCTGATATTCAAAAAACAGCTAAGGTTGACTTCAGAAAACTGTTCCACAGCAATGCTTACTAACAGTTTTTTTAAAAAATATTTTTTTTTCTAGCAGTACAACAAAGATTCACATACAAAGCAGCTATAAATATTTAAAATATATTTTTGAAATGGAAAACATCTCTTCCCTAATTTTAAATTTATAAAACTGCCAAAGAGCCTAAGTGGATTTTAGATTAAAAAAATACCTTGCATTGTAAACAGCCCTTGAAATCCATCCAGAACAGCTTTGTGGATATTCCACTAATTTCAGTTTCCTGTATCTGGGTGCCTAACACAGCAGCTCCACATTTTGCTATTGTTACCTGTCCTTCATTTCCACATCAAGTTCTGCAGGAATACAAAAGGTAGCAGAAGTAAAGGGCACAGCAGCCCAGCTCTTGGACAAGGAAGACATGCATAATTTCTTGTTAAGTCAAAACAAAGAGTCAGAATTCCTGCACTCATGCCAAAAGGAAGATTCCTGTCACTCCTTCTAAGACCTGTTTGATTGTTAAAAAGCTGAAACTCTGCAAGATACTACTCTAGTGAACATGGAGTTAGAAACAGCAATGAAACTGTGTTCAAAAAAATCACAAAATTACTCAGGATGGACGCAAACAAATCCACAAATTTACAATTCTGTATTTCCACTCTATGTTTTAGGTACTTGCACAACTCCATTCCTGTAAGCAGTCCCTAAAAAGCCTTTAAAGTATACTTATCCTCACAACATTCCCAGGAACAAAATAAAGCCTTTTCCTTTTTTTCTTTTTGTAGCTTAGTAAAGGAAGCATAAAGAAATTAACTAAAAGCACTGGAAGCCTCAAGTAAATTACACAGCCAAGTGTCAACAACTTGGACAACAAGACCAAGAGCTGGTGCTGCACCTGAGTAAGGACAACGTCTGGGGATGAGCAGTGGGAGAAGAATTTGGGGGTGCTGGTGGTGGATTTGGGGAGCTGGACATGCCCAGGCCATGTGTGCTGGGAGCCAGAGCCCCCCTGCGCTGGGCTGAGCCCCCAGTGGGCAGCAGGGGAAGGGATTCTGCTTCTCTGCCCTGCTCAGGTGAGACATCACCTGCAGAGCTGCCCTGAGCCACAGGATCCCAGCAGAGAAAGGACATGGAGAGAATCCAGAGAAGGCACGAAGCTGTTTAGACAGATGGAGCAGCTCTGCTTTTAGGAAAGGCTGAGAGACTTGGGAGTGCTTAGCCTGGAGAGGAGCAGCTTTGGGCTGACCTAAATGATGCATTCCAGTACCTGACGGGAGCCTACAAGGAGGATGGAGGTTACTTACACGGGCCTGACGTGACAGAATAAGGGGCAATGGCGTCAGCCTGACAGAGTAGGTTTAGACTGGATGTTAGGAAGAAATCTTTCCCAGTGAAGTTAGTGAGTTCCTGGCACAGGGCGCCCAGAGAAGCTGTGGCTGCCCCATCCCTCAAAGTGTCCAAGATCAAGCTGGAGAGGACTTGGAGCAACCTGGGATAGTGGAAGGCATCCTTGCACATAGCAAGGGTGGGATGGGGATCAGCTTTAATAGTCCTGCAACCCAAGCCATTCTGTATCTCCAGGATATTTTGTGCCACCCACGAGTAGAGACAAACACCTTTCCTCCCTGCTACAGGCACAAGGACTGAGCACACTGCAGCTCCTCATTGGCCCCCTGGAGCAGGACAGGAGAAGGGACTTGATTCACCCCCTACGGGGATACAGAGAGCCCCTTTTCCAGCCCGCAGCCGACTCCACGAGGGGCAGGACCTCGCTGGGAGCCGAGGCGAGCCCTGACCGACATCCACCGGCACCGCCGCTCCCTGCTCCCCTCTACCTGGGCTGCGCCTCCCGGAACAGACCCGACAGCGCCCGCACGCTCTCCAGGCGGGCCGCGGGCAAAGCTTCCGCCGCCGCCATCGCCCGGCCCGGCCCCGCTCCGCCCCCGCCGCGCGGAAATGGCGGCGGTGCCGCCCCGCCGGGCGGGCGGGCCGGTGCGTGGAGCCAGCGGGAAAATGGCCGCTCTGGCCGGGAGATGTGCTGGCTTTCCGTGTCTGTTTCCTTACCAGCTCCTGTATCTTTCCTTTTCCCATGTTTTTTTTCTTTTCCTGCCTGAGTTTCCGCGGTAGGAAGCTCACCGCGGCCCGCTCTCTTCACGCAGCTGCTGCTGCCCCACACGCGCGCCCCGTGTGCTCTTGGGGATGCCTGTCTCTAAACAAAACAAATATTAAATTAATATAACAACACATAAAATGCGGGAATAATTATTTCGTGCTTAACACTCTAATCATATACAGATTTCTCAGCCTATGGCAGCGATGTGAAACTGCGATTTCTAAGGTCCCTCCCAGTCCAAGGCTTTCTGTGAAGTAAATACTACTTTGCTTCAGGTTTTAAAATATTTTTAAATTAAACGCTACATTTTTAATGTTTATTTTCTAAAAATATCGTTCAGCATTTTCTAAACATGAATGAAAACTTAACCTGCATGTGTGGGGGTGGGAAATTAGCTTCTAATGGTTAAAAAGACTAATTGTGGCCAAACACTATAGAAAGCTTTATTAGACAATCACTCTCACAGGGAAGACACTCTTAGAGTTCAACCGTCCAGCCAATTTTTATATAGATTATAAAATTTAATTATTTTTTCAGATAACTCATGGATGTTGTATGTTAAGCTCATATGTTGTATGTTGAGCTGATCTACCTAATTCTGTGAAAAACAGGCAGATCCCATAAAGATGCAGCTTTTCCCGCAGAGAGTTTACAGTCTAAATAACATTTATTTTTCTTAGCACAGCTTTAGGGAACTACAAGAAGGGAAACACTCCATGTAGAGCCAGCAACATCTGAAAATAAAGTTATACAGAACTTATTTTAAATTCTCCATCAAATTAAGAGACTATATTCTTGAGGCAACAGTGTTTGAAGCTGGAAAAGGGAAAAACCTCTCTTAGCTAAGACTCTGGAAGAAAATTGCCCCACTCCAGCAATGCTGGCTCTGCAGGAGGCAAAGCAGGTCAAAGACATTGAATCCCTCCTATCTCAAATGTTGTGAGAGGGCCACTTGCTCTAATCTCAATATGTATACTGACTGTGCCCCTTTTTTATTGGGGGCAACTTTCATCAGAAGATAAAATTTGGGCTCTGGAAAAAATTACAGTAAAGAGGCAAATCCTGCAGTATAAATATTTTATACGTTTCCGGCATAAATACTCATTTTCTGACTCTTATTTTGGGCCTGTGTTATATTAAGTATGATTTAGCCCACACAGCTTTAGAAGCTGTAGACCAAAAGCTTTTATTTTTGTTCTGTTATTTAATGGGATCTAGTGAAATTGATCGATGCACTTGGAAAAATGCTTTTCATTAGCCTCTGTTGCTAAATCTGTGGAGCATACCCTGCCATCATGCCCTCAGTTTCCTGCTTACACTGGGCAAATTACAGGCATTCCTTACCTTGCCAAGGAATTCTGAACACCTATACTAAGATGAGGAAGAGCAGATCTGAGAGGAGGTAGCACCATCTTTTTAAACACCAGAGGTAAAACAGAATCCACATGAAATGGATACTGCAGACTGTCTCAAACCCAAGAATAACTACTGCAATCTGAAGCCAACTACAGAGTTTATTTGGCTTCAGGTGAGGTGTTACACATGTGTCTGAAGGCCATAAAAGAGCAGTTATTTTTGATGTTGACATTTATGTGTCACTCGTTTGTTATGTAATATCATAAATAAATTTAATTCTTTATAAGAAAGAAATCCTTCCATCTGGAAAAAAAAGGCCTGCAAGGCCTCAGAGGTTCAAAGCCCTTGCATTTTGTCCTGGAAACAAATGATGTCTTCTGAGAAGGAGATGCAGATGAAAGCTGTCAGCTGCACAGTTTCCAGGTTCTGAATCACTGTAGGAACTCTTCCCTCATTTGTTAGATGCGGTCCAGTTTTTAGAGGCAATGAGGAATTTTGTGACTGTCATCTGCCCTTCACAGAGGTTTTATGCCACATTTGCATGGAGCGTTTTTGTTGGGATCAGCATTAGCCTCATCATATCAGCCAATGGCATAAGCTTGTGGAAAGACACTGTCCTTGCCCTGGTCAGCTGGGTGAAAAAGATGCTGCTGAGGGTATCTGGTAACCAAAGTCTGGTTTCCTGGTAGCCTGGGGAATTTTGTGGTACATGAATTCATGTACCAATTGATTTATAATATGTAGAATTTAGAGTCAAGGCTTTGTCTGGTACAGAAGAAAATGCAGCTGAATTGTAAGAAGGATGGTGCTTAATGCAAGGAGGTTTTGTGTGTGTTAACTTGTGTCATCCTGCAGTTTTCCCCATGCTATGAGGTGCCAGGGAGAGGCCTCCTTCTGCTTAGAAATTTATTCTCATGGATAGAGAATGTCCCTGTTACAGAGTTAACACAAATTTGGATAAAACTATACCTTAAAAATTCCGCCTCTTCTTGAGTGTCAGGTGATGCCCCATCTCTGGAAGTGTTCAAGGTCAAATTGGACAGGGCTTGAAGCAAACTGTTCTAGAGGAAGGTGCTCCTGCCCAAGGCAGGGGAGTGGAATTAAATTCTCTTTAAGGTCCCTTCCAACACAAACCACTCCATGATTCTATGGCAGTGAGTAGTATATAGTTTAACACTGCTGCAGGGGAATGAAATTGGTTCCCACAGTTTAATTTCTGTAGGAAAGGACAGGGATGCACAAGGGCCTACACAAAGCAGGAAAGGACATCTCTCTCCACAAGGCAGGCTGCCACTGACTTCAGTCACAAGGCTGAAGGAAAAATGGTGGATGTGGGGAATGTGGCAGTAAGCAATGAGCTTGCAGAAATGCTTCATAGACACAATATATCTGAAATAAGTTCTAAGGGTCTTGTTTAAGGTTGTGTGGTAAAGAGGGATTGTTGAGGAGGATTGTGAAGGGGAGAGCATGCAGTTATGAGTCTCCTCTTGTGACTTTTCCACCATCCAGTGTTACTTTAAGTCCTAGAGGCCAGTGTGAAAATGCTCCCACAAGCAGTGGAGTGGGAGCTAGATTTGACACTTTTGCCATATAATGTAGATTTCCCATACAAATACAATCAGATCTCACCTCTCGTGTGAAAATCTTGGATTTTCCTGGTTTTCATTGCAGCCCAGACAACTGAACAGCCAAAAAGCTGCTATTAAGCCAGTGCACATAAATCACCTCTGTGCTGAGCTCACCAGGCTTTTGTGCTTCTGTGGAGTCACTCTGTGGCACAGGACAGGGAGTTCAAGCAGACTCATTGCTCTTGCACAGTGTGGAGTCACTCTCCACATGCACATTAAACCTGCTGGGATTGCTCTGTGTTTGCAAAGCTCCACATGGGAAACTCACCTTTTGGGGACTGTGGCAGCCACTGCTTAGCATCTGTGAGCAAAGTCTTAAAAAATCCTGTGCAAAGCCCTGGAAATTCTATCTGCCTTCTCATACTTGGAAAATGTAATTCATCTGCTAAGCTTGGAGACCAACCTGGCTCCCTCAGATATCTCACAAAGATGCTGTTGGAGAGATGGGAATACTCACTGAAATTGTATCTCATTCCCAGAAAATAGAAATAAATATCCCTGCTATGGAGGAGAAATAACTGAGAAGTTCCCCACCACCTGGTCGTTCTCAGAGTGAAGAGGTGAATGCTTGAATATTTTTGAGGAACTCACCAGTTATGTAGTCTTCCTGAGCAGATGTGTCAAGCCAATGAATGGAGGAGCAAAGGGAAATGCCCACAGGGAATCCCACATTCCTTGGAAGTGCTCCCATTTACCAGCATTGGTGTACCTTGTCAATGCTGAGAAATTTGCTGCAGGGAAAAAACAAGGCATAAAAGAACGAAGAGCAAGAAAAACCCATACAGCGACTCAGAGTGTCTCCTGTTTTGGGTTACTGCTGGTGCTTGGAGCTGGAGAATTGTAGCTGTGATCCTCACCAAGCTTCATACTAAGAAATAGAGATTAAACTCCTCCAGCTCTGTAAAACGCCTGACATCTAGTGGAGATAAAATAGTGGACAGCAGAACTCAGCCTAAAACCATTCGAGTGCAGAGTCTAGTTTATTCACTGCCGGTGTAGAGTCCATTTAATTTGTTAATTACATCTGTGAAATATGAGTTAGTTTCCTCATCTTTATTGTGCACTAAAATCACAGAATACATATCCCTTCCAACTCAGGATAATTTAGGATTTTAAATCCCAATAAGCTCAGCCTTTATGTACGACATCTGTCAGCAGATAAGCTTTGTTAGGTGAGAGCAATAGGCCTCGGATTGGTATCTTCATGTTAGGAGACAAATACGTACAAAGTTTGATTTTGCAGAATTTATGAAAGCCAGTCTAATGTCATCTTAAGAAATAATATTTGAGAAGATGCTACTGGTAACTAGAAGTTGCTGCATACATCTATTTATCTCTAAGGAGAAAATATATGCAGTTATATAGAGTTGCTAGACTGACAACTGAGAAATAAAGGGTTAAACTTCAGTTCTACGGAATCTTTTTCTTTAGCCCTTTATCAAAATTTTCAGCTATAAGAAAAGCTTCGATACTTACAAGAAAAAGTTATTGAAAATTGTGAGCATTCATTTTGATATAATACAAAGCTTGTGAAGTTCTAGTTAAAAATCTCAGAACTTATTTTCTCAGAATTTTCTTATCCTAGCTTAATATTCATTGAAAGAAACATGCAATCTAAACTTTAAAAAAAAAACAAATATTGCTATTCAAATATCATCTGAAGATTTCAAAAGATTCAGATATAAGGGTGTTTTGTTGCCTTTAAATTTCAAAACCTTAACCTATTGAAGAAATATCTGAAGAAACCTCCCTGTCATACCTATGGGTCTGCAAAAAGGAAAATTAAGTTTCTTTTAAACCAGTATGCAAGGCTGTCCAAAACCATTTGCCTAACTATGTATCTGAAGAGAAGCTTTGATCCATTCCTGTTTTATATGTCTTTTTCCACAGGTCATATCAGAAAACTAAAGTGATAAGTTATGGATTTTTTTTAACTAACATCTTTTTTAAGCAGACACAAATATAAGTCAAGTTTGATAGTTTCCATTTGCATCTACTGATTATAAGATTTAGCCTCTGCAGAAGTCATTATTTGTAGGTGTGTGACAGCCTTCTAAATTAAAAAATCCCACACTCTTTAATGACTGAGAGTAATAATACTTCAGAGTTATAAATTTCCCAGCTCACATGGAGATAAAAGCAGATATTGAAGGGGGCATTTGTCCATCTGTTCACCTGTGCAATATTCTCCTTAAGTCCAAAACTCATCCAAATAAGATCAGCCCCCTGTGTCTGCATCTGCGTGCCACACCTTATCCACTTGCTAGATCTAGGCTACCTAGGGTTTGTCAGCCTCCCCTCCCACACTTTAACAGGCTCTGAGTGTGCCTCGTACATCAGTAACACAGCAGGCAGTTATTAAGTAATATAAATTAATAATTAAAATATTAACTGTTAATTCCATGCAAACACAGACTGAACTGTTCAAGACACTGTCAGGGATGGATAAGCCTGGTTTTTGATCTGAGCAAGTGCTGTTATTCACAGAATACAAATACTGGTTTCACCAGAGGGGGAAACAAGGAGAAAACCTTGGGATGAGGCAGAGGTGGAGCCTCAGTTGGCAGGAATTGGGTCTGGGACCTGACTTCTCTCTTCCTTTTTCTCCTTGCCCATCATTTTTGTGACTCTGCAACTGTGCAAAAAACTCTGAGTCTTCCATTACCTTTGGGAAAACTTTTTTTCTCATCTCCCTTTCAGGGTCGTCTGGTTTAAAGGCAGAACTAAAGGCAGCAAAGCACAGTATTATATTTGTGTCTGCTAGACATTATTTTTGCTTCTCACCTATGTTTGCCCTGCACTGATGGAGCAGCCACCTTGGCTCATCCTGCCCCCAGGGTGCATCACAACCCCCAGGCATCAGGAGTCACCTGCACAGCACCCAGTGCTGGGAATAGGCAGGGTGAGATATTCACATACAAATAGTGCAGTCCTGTGCACCACAACCTCTGCTCCTCTGCTTCTGTTTTATGCCAGAGTCATCAAAAGCCAGAAACACATCTTAGACAAAATCTGTTGCATTGTTTTCACAGCTAGAAACTCCATCCACCTACATCTGACTTAATTTCCCAAACTAATATACTCTTACCTCCTAAAATGTTATTTACACCACTGCATGCCTGACTTCTAAATATGCACTGTAGTTTCCCACTATCCATTCATGGACAGATGAGGAGTCACTTGATAAGTCAAAAGCAAGTAACAGTCAATTTTTCCTGCACAAGACAAAGGTTTCTAAGCTCATAATGTTAGATGTAGAGTTTGAGTAGAGTGTGCACCTTCATTCCTGAAGCAAGGAGTGCCTCTGCTGAGGAATCTGTTATAAATCACATTTTTAGTGCGACTGGCAAAGCCGCATAACTCTGGCCTCAGGGAACCTGTCTAATTTGTCAGCTAAAATTCAGTCTCCTCATAGAAAACTAGTCTGTTCATGCTTTGTGAAGGCTAATTGCCCATGGAAGGAATCTGCTCAGGGAGCTGTCAGCAGTGATGTGGTGTGGTGCTGTCATCTGGCTGGAGCTTCCCGGGGAAGGAGGCAGAGCTCCCCTTCCTCTGGTGCTGACCTTTAGCCATGCAGCTGCTCTCCCCCAGAAAGGTGTGTTTGGTCAGACCACTAGCAGAGCTGCAGGAGCCAGAGGAGTTCTTATTCACATTGGTGAACCTCCTTTTTCCTGTTTGTATCCACTTGGAAAGGGACACAAATAACACCCAGCAAATAGGAGCTTCCAAAAATAATCCTTGGAAGAAACACTACTTCAGCTCTTAAGAATTTGGTTTTTTATAATCATTCAAGTGCACTGTGAACTGAAAAAACTCCAGCATTCAATAAATTGCCACAAATTTAACATTTCCTCTTTCAGGCAAGAACTGAATTTCTTTTATTGAACTAAGGAAAGTAGTTATAATGATTTTTTAACTGCAAGTCAGAGTTTAATTCCCTTCCATAACCTTAGGCATGAAGTATGCTTTTTCTCTTCTAGGATATTATTCTCTGGTGTTTGCCCCAAACTTCAATAAGCAAAGTAACTCCATTTGTTCCAGCTTAGTGGCATTGTTAAATGACCATGTTTTATTCCTACTAATTATGAAGCCCAAGCTTTGAGTATGTCCCTAGAATAGCAATGAGGATGGGAAGAAATGTTGGGAAGGAAGCAATCACCACTCACAGTTACTAGCAACTGTTAACCAGCAGAGGTTCAGTACTTGCCAGGGCTAATTTAGGGATCCTGTAAGAGATCTCTTCAATTGACCATTTAACTTACTTTTGCTGTTATTTATCATGCTACTGTGAAGACATCTCCTGGACTGAATAAATTGTATTAAATGAGGAAAACAAGTATGAATAAGAAGATAATTGGCATGGGAAACAGTTGCATCCAACCCCAACCTATCTATAACAACTCTTTTCATCTATTATAGAAAGATTTAACTCAAAAATAGTTACCAAGAAATATTCCTTGTAGTTAAAAAGTATATTGCAGATTGACCATGTAAGCAGGGTGCTGAATGCAAGTTTGCAAGAAACAGAGTAGTTTTGGGATGATTACCAAGCTTAAAATAACGCCCATGTTTAAGTTTCTTGATGTTCCAAGGCCCCTTTATTCTGTTTGACTCCATCAAATTTGTGTGTTTGTTCTATTAGATGGCATCAATGACTAGTCTCTTTTCAGAGTGCTTTGTAGAAAAGGGGCATAATTGTCTGAAAAGAGGCCTATTAAGTGTTTGCTTTTAAATCAAAGAACACTTTTGAAATATTAAATAAAGAAGGGCTACAATATGTAAGTCACTCCAACCCATCTCAAATATACTGATGCACATTAATGATTTACTTTGGGCTCATACATCTATTTGGTTTTGCATTCAAAACATTGTTACCCTGGTAACCCCAACATCTTGCAGAATTTAACTTATTCTCCATCTAAAGTACACTCTCTTAAGGAAATTCATACAGGTTCTTATGAGAGCTCTTTTCCTTTTTTCCCCCTCCTTTGTTTGTAAAGGAAGAAACAGTGACTGGTTTCATCATGAATGGGTTGTTTCTGTCCTTTCTTCCTCCCCTCTCCCATCCCATTAATGACAGCAGAGATTTAAACACAACAGTACATTCAGCTTGCATTCACTGTTTAACAAAGATCCCAGTCTTAAACAAGCTGGGTTGCTTTACTCCAGTATTGATACTTGTTAATGTGCTGGAAGGAACCTTTCTAAGGAGTTCCTTATTTCAGAGGATACATTCATTCTCAACAGGCTGTCCTCTCACATATTCCTTTAAACATGGGCAATATAGATCTATTCTGGCACATTTTACTGGGGTGTCATTAACTGGGATGTATTTCAGCACTTGGTGCAGTGGCAAACATCAACAGGAGGTGGCAATGCACCTCACAGCCCTACTTCTACCCATGGTATTCCCTGGCAGGTAGGCAAGGATGGACAGAAAAACAGTGAATATCCTGCAGGATACTGAACTCTCAGAAGCCAAAGATGATGTAAATAGTCTGAAGTGGTCTGGCCTCCTTCCTGCAGTGGTGATTGCTGGTGCTCTGGCTCAGAGAGCTGAGCCAGGTGCACGTGATGGCTGCAGATTGATGTTGGAGCTGACAGAAAGGGGAAGTCCTGCTTTGCCCTGGGGGCCACTCCCCATCCTTTCTCCATTGTTTGAGGTCTATCAGTCAGTGACCCAGTAGAAGAGAAGCTGATTGAGAGGGCTGATCCAGCGGGAAAGCTGGAAGTTGACTCCAGGACTCTCTGCCCCTCTTCCTCCCCCTGCCGCTCTTGGTTGCTGGTGTCCCACACCTCATCCCTGTGGGCTGGATTTAACAGCTCCAATTTTGCATGATCATATTCTTGATGTTATTTTTATTAGTTCCTGATGCTGATTCACCATGGAATGGTTCAGCACATACCCTGACACAAGACAGGAGATGGGGCCTGCAGGGGCAAGGGACAGGAAGTGTGGGAGGGCAGGGTGTGATAACCTGCATTGCCACCTTCCCACAGAGCATTGTGAATTTTGGGAAGACAAGTCAGAGCTGGAAAGGAAGATAAACTTTGCAGTTTGTTCTGGGCAGATGGCACAGCACCTGTAGCACTGTGATAGCTCAGAACTCAAACATACCCAAGGAAACCACAGGGAGCTCATGAACAGAGTGACATCTGCATCCTTTCTGTCCCATCCTGGGACAGCACAGGGCTGTCCAGACCCACCTGAGCACAGGGCAGGAAGATGCCAGTCATGGATAGCTCTAGAGGATTACATCCAAGGGAAAACATTCCCAAGAAGGGGTGGATGGACCAATCCCTGCAGAGTACATCCTCTGAGCACAGCACAGCCATAACCACACACTCAGTCTGCTGAGGCCAGAAACAGCAAGAACATTTGTTGAGGCCTGTGCTCTACATGACAAATCAGTATTTGTTCCAGAAGTTGATTTTTTTGATTAAAAAGATTTTTTCAGACCAATGCAGAAGAAACAAAAGGAGTAAACACAAGCTTAAAGTTTCAGAAGGGTTTCAAACTCGTTATTCAACATTATTTGCGTGCTGTGTAATCTCTTCCTCATCATTCATTGACCTCTGGCAAACAAAGAGTTGAGCTGACAGCAACTTTTTTCCCTCAAGCCCAAATTCTTAAAAATACCTTCTATTTAAAGTTGTATTTCAACCTCTCCAGACACTCTGTCCAATAATCTCTTTTAAAACCACCATCCTACTTGTCTTTTTCATTTAAGAAACTTGCGAAGAGCACTTCACAGTAAGCCACGTAGGGAGATTATTTTTTCTTATTGATAGTAAAGGGGAAAAAATCCAAAGAAAATAAAGCCAGTCTGCTAACAGAAAAAAAAAAAAAACCAACTCTTTTCTTCTCTTTTCTTGATTTTTTCACCTTTGATTTATAAAAACATCTTGTTAATCCCTGCAGGGTTTCTGAGAGAAAAGTTGCCTGAGATCGCTACACAGCGATAGAAGTTGGATACGTGTGAAGCAGAAAAGATTGACTGATTTAATGATTAAACAAAAAGAGGAGGTATAAATGACTGAGGAATCTATCAGGGAAACATATTAACTGCAGTTTCCTGATTTTTCTACCTTTGCATTCTTAATAATTTACTTAGAGGAGACGCTGAAGTGACCGTCTCAGTTAGCTCTTCCTAACCTTAAACGTAAAGAGGTTTTATCCATTTCAGAATCACAGAAACCTCCCAGCACACCATATCCAGTTTGTTAGAGTCAATAAAACTTTCTTTGGAAAGCTTTCTAAATTTTGGATGATATAACTTTGCACATTTTTGAATTTAGATCAAATAAAGTGATTTTCAAATTTTTTTACAAAAACAGTAACAATTTCTTTTTCCTTATTGGGTAGATTATTCTCTGAAATTTCCCCAGTTTTGAAGTGAGGATTAAAATGTTTATGAGCATTTTCATTTGAAGGAGGAAAGAAAAGTTCATTAAAGGATTTGCAGCATCTGGATAAAACAGGAGTAAATAGAGTGTATCCTAATCTGGGTAGGAATGACAACACACAACTACTTTTGTAATCACAATATAAGTACAGAATGCTGCAAATACTAAGTGCCAATATCACAGTCTCGAGGAACATTGTAAAAAAAAATACAGATCAAATTTGCTGATTTAGCAGCAGAAATAATACTGTTAATTACTCAAAGGATCTAATGAGCTAAACTGACAATATCTTTTCCAGTCATACTGCAAATCAAGATACTTTATAGGAGTTACCTCCAGGAAATGAGCAAGACACTGCTGAGCACAGGTGGAAAGTAGATGTTTTTTTGAGAACCGAAGTTATTAGGGCATCAAGAAGCTGCCACTGGCCTCAAACAAGGACAAGCATCTTCATGCACAGTAGCCATTCCCACCTCTCAGTCCAGTTGCTGCAGTTTTGAGCATCTCTGCCAGTGCAGAGGGACTGAGCCCAGCACAGTTTGCTCTATAGTGGTTTTTGACAAGCCCTTACACTCTACAGACATGATTCACATATACCCACTCTAATTTCATCTCCTCTTACATCAGTGTGCATTTACTGCAAAGTAATTTCTGGGATTGCCCCTAGAATGAGCACAGCAGAAATACCACCAGGGCAGTATCCCAGGAGCTTTTTCCATACATAAAATGGGACGGAAATATCCTGCTCAATGGGCACTCAGTTTCCAGCACTGATGTCCCTCAGCAAAGGCAGTACCATAAGATGGTCCCTGTTGAAAAGGGATCAGTTCTTGGCTCTGTTGGTACAGGACCAGTCTGTCTCTGGGAATTTATCAATCAGGGGGCTGTTTGTACTGGATGTTTCAGCAGCAGTGAAAAAGCCACAATTCCCTGTGAAAGGCACCCAAGAAAAGGAGAGTCTGTTCAGGGGAGTTTGGCTGGTACCAGCTTGGGTGAGACCTGAACTGGTGACCATCGAGTGAAAAGGTCCCACAATTCATTCCCTGCCCCACACACCAAACCACTCCTTTGTACATTTCAGGTTAACCTTACTACAGAACATCTTTGTAAAATGACATGGAATTTTGCTCATCACAGTAAGTTACTGGAGCTAGGAGCAGGGCTGCTCCAGGAGCACACCATAAACAAAATTCAGGTACAGAGTTATGACTGCCTCCTTGGAGAGATCTCCCCACTGTGTCCTAGTTGGGAATATGCTCAATTACTGCCCATATTAAGGGCATGTTATCCTCTCTTCCATTCAAGTTTAGCTGTGTTGCCTCACAAATTACTGGAGGAGAAGGCAAAAGTGCCATCCATGTCTGGCCGCTTCTGTCTTCCTCCCCTTGCACCCATGAAAAGCCACCTCCCAAAACTTGCTCGTGCAACCATGACAGTCCCCAGCCCTGTGAAGGGCCCTCATGTGTGCATGTCAAAGAGGTGAGAGGAATTTGTGGCCACAGGCTGCAAAGGAGAAGCCTGAAGGGTGTTTTCCCCCCTGCCTTATTGGTTTGGAAGCAGAGGGAGAGGGGAAGAAGGATTTTCCTGATTTTAGCACACTTTTCCCTAGCTCAGCCTAGCAGGAGTACACATGCCTGTGGTTCATCCTCACAAATGCCATGTCAGGCCAAGACAAACACCAAGTCTGTCTTCAATATGTGCAGGGGGGAAAAATATAGTTCTAGCTCACTCCAGATTAGAGTGTGTTTGCAGAGAAAGGGAGGAAATGAGGAAGGCTCTGATAGTTGTAGCTGAGTAATGCTGAGCTCTGCCTTTAATAGGCCCTGTTGTGGAGGGCACAGCTATTTCCCTTGGCATGCTTTCAAGTTGATTATAAATACAAATAAAAAGGTACTCAAACATACCAAGGAAAGATCTCAAAGGAACATATCTTAATTCAGTAGGACAGAGGTTTGGTAGAACTGCCAGTATGCCTTGGGAGCTGAGGGAGATACAGGTGCCTTAGGCCAGTGTGAAATTTCCAGTTTCACTCCTGACAAAGACATGGGAACAAGAGATATGAGACTTTTGATTTTGTTGTTAAAATAATCCCATTTTGCAAAAATCTGCAAAACTTTCTCCATTCTCAGTTAGTAAAAAATGCTCAAACCCAACTTTAAAATAGACTAAAGCCTTGCATTCTTTCTAGTTTTCTTGTGCCTGTGTTATTTCTGCATGAAGAAGAAATATCATGAGCAAAATTAAGTTGATCAAAACAAGAACTTTGCAAGAAAGGCAGCAGCTGAAATGGATCCTGTTTAATTACCTCTGATGACTTGATGGAGGGAAAAAAAGAGAAAAAACTAACTTCATTTGCAGGTGGTCACCTGCAAACAAAGTTAAGGTTTCTCTTTTCTTTTCCTTCCATCAAGTCACTAAAAATGAAACTCAAAACAAAAGAAATCATATAAATTAATAAATTATTCATGGCAGTTAGTTTGCCAAACATCAATCTATGCCATTTTCATAAAGATCCTAGCCCAGTTTCCTGGCCTGGTAATTACATTGTACCTACTTAGATTTCCCCTTCAGTTCGGCATTATGTATGTGTCTTTCTCTCTGAAAACTGTCTGACAAACCTGAAACTTGTCACTTTCAATGCTGGGTATAGCTTTGGGTTTTGCTGCAGGGCTCATTATTCCTCTACCCCTGTCAGCTTCATATTTATTTATGCTGAGAGTACTAAATGAAAGGAACTCAAACCATAGCATCGTTAAATCTAAAATTTCTAAGGTTTTCATACAATTAAATATCTTGCTGCCATTGAGTGTAAAGTTTTAGCCATGTCAAATCACCCAAACCAGCCCAGAAAGGACACTGACTTTGCCCAGCCTTCAAAAGCTGCTGCAGAGGTTTCCATCATTAGTTGAATTTCAGCCAGGCTACCCTGTGCAGCTCTGAACATTGCATCCTAATGCTGGGCTGGGGATTATCCACATGGCTTGACCCCAGGCTTTGGAGAAAGCTCACAAACATTTCAGAAGCTGCTAAAGGCTGTTCCTGCAGCTCCACCTTTTGGGAGCTGGGAATCAACCAGACTGCTTGAGATGGGGATTTCTTTACAAGAAAAGGACTTCACCTTGTTGTATTTGTGCTGACATTAATCTCCAAAATACAAAAATGAGCATTGATTCCTCACAGAAAGCTCTGTAATGTGTAGGCTGGAGATATTTTTACTCTGAATAGTTTCTCCTCAGTATCAGCAAGGAACCTGATTTATGCATCTACTTATAACAAGAATGTTTCCTTTCATCCTTTCTGCTTAAGAATCGCTTGGATTCTCTGTGCTGGATTGAGAGGTGCTCAAAGCACACCATGTGGAATATGACAGTATCTGGTCCACATCGAATTCAATAGTATTCCTGCTTGTTTGAGATGGATTTGGTTTCTAATCCTCCACTTGCAGCCTCAGAACAGACTGCAGCCCAGAGACTCCATGCCATGAGGTGTCAAATACCCCCAGCACTGTTAGGGGATTTCTGTGCTCCTTTGAGAGGCCAAATGATCCTGTCCCTCTTTGAAAGGGCCCAGCACACAGCACAAGGAGATGCTATCCTGTGCTGGTGGGCTGAAGATATTTGAAACATGCAGAAAGCATCCTGGATGCCATAAACCTCTAAAAGACTTGGATCTGGAATACAGCTCAAGTCTACTGAAAAAAGCAGGGGTGTGTTGGTGACTGACAAAGGGACTTATCCAGAGTCCATTGAAAGTTATGATACATATGGCTTGCACTGGGAATTGAACCAAAAGATAAAAAGATATTGTGGCAGTCAGGAGTGACCTTTAAGAGAAAGGAATCCCCCCCCAAAAAATGGTCTCACTTGTTGGTTCCAGGGACTTGGGGGATGAGTGAAAAAACAGCAACTCACAGATCAACAACATAAACCCATTTTTACCTCTTTTCACTCTTCCACCATGGATGAAGTTGCTTTGATGAATATCAGACATGTATTTACCTTTCATCACTTTTCACGTTCTAAACCTTGCCCTAGACTCAGCCTCTCTGTTTGAGGCTACTGAATATTATTTGTGCACAGGAGCAATTTGGTGTCCGTAATGATAGGCATGATTGTTAAACTGGCTTCCAGTGCCTTTGAGCCTGCATCCCTGCAGAATTGCAATTAAACACTTGACAAACCACAAGGCTATGCTAATCCCACTTCAAAAATTTCTGATGGCAAGGACAGCAGTCTGCCTTCCTTCTCCACTGAAAGATGGGGAGACCCAGCATTGCTCAGGCTCTCAAAAATACTCCTTTCTGCCTTCAGTTCAGTGGCTCGTGTTTCAGCTGCAACATTCTGCCTGAGCTGGCCATTGCTGTGTAACAAGCTCCTCTTTGTTCAGCCCTGCTACCTCATTTCTTTCTATTAGCCTTTAATCCCTGTCAGGGTTTCACCTTTGCAGCGATGAGGTCACAGCTCATGTTGATTGGGAAAGGAAATCCTGATGATTGTTGCTGACAGAAAGCTGATAATGCTGGTTTGGGCAGCAATAAATTCTCAGTCTCTAAATGAAGACTAATCTTTGAGCCAGAAATCACCTCTTTCAGTAGTTTTTTTGGGGCCTCATTCACAAATATTTTCCCATGCTCAAGCTGCCTGACCTTTGGAGCATTCAATGCACCTATGTTATTGTGCAGAACTGTTTTCCAGGGATCAAAACAAGCAGCCATCTATCAGTGAGAGGCAGGTGAAGTTATGAAATAAATCAATAGTGGTATTCTCATTGGGAATGCAGCACTTGAAGCTCTCTGTAGCCTCTGCAGCCCTAGGTGCCAAATTGCTCTCTGCTGCTGAGCCATTCCCTTCTATCAGCATTTTCATTTCTTCAAATAAATGTTGTTGTTAGAACCACTTATTTTCATTTTTTCAGGACAAAAGCACAACATGCAGAGAGATTAAAAAATGAAAAAGGGGTGAGCAGGAGTGGTTTGTGCTGTCAAATTCATATTGTTGCCTCAGACAGTGATTCAGTAAAGACAGTTTTAAAATAACCCTGAGCAATGCAGATGCTTCTTTTACAACATCATAAACACTTCCATTGGTATGGTTCACTGCCTTAAATCAAGTGGGATTTTGAACTGGCCCTTCTCTGCTGCAGTAACCATCACCTCAAATCCCTTGCACCTCCTGCAAGGACACAGCTCCTTGGGAGCAGCAGGGAATTTCACCATTGGCTGGACAAGGAGAGCTCTCCCGGAAATCCAGAAATTCTAATAATTGACAATACTGTCAAAACCTTATCTTCTGCACATTTTATTGTCTTTTTCTTTCTGTTCCTCCTGCCGCTCCCCAAAACCCATGTTCCATCAACACACTGCAATCTAATCTCCTCCCAGTGCCTTATCTACCTAGAAGAGCCTCATTGCCCCCAAATGTGCCTGCTTTGTGCTCTTATTCACTCCCAGACTGCCATATCCAGGCTCAATGCTCCCAAAATATGAAAAGCTGGTGGCTGAAAGCCTTGGCTCCCTCCCTGCCTGTTTTTGTCTCTCAGCAAGCTGTACTCACCCCTTTGATCAAAATAACCCTGGACTCTGGTCAGAATGCAGATTTGAACTTTACAAATTGGGTTTTCTCAGCTAACAAAGTGGGCATTTTTCTTCCTTTCCTCCCTGCAGTAACAGAACTCCCTGCTCCAACACACAGCTGGTAGCATTTTAGTCAGGCAATCCCTGTGTAATCCATCCTAATTTTTTTCTTCCTTCCACAGTGTGTTGGTTTTCCCAATGGCAAAAATCCACTATGGTCAAAATTCTGAATACAGGCTCCAGCAAGGTTCCTGAAGGAGGCAGTTCAGGCACCTGAACAGAGATGGGCAGTAGGGATTTGGGCTAGCTGTGATATATAGAAACCACCACTTCAATATTTGAGCTGGTATTCTCATCTTTGCAAGGACAAATCTCAGAATGTTTGTATGCTAATCCTCATGCCTACAGGTAACTACTTTATGTATCTTATACATGTCTGCATCTGTCTGCAAGTATCAGATTTTCCAATCCCTCTGTCAACTAAATGTACTGGCCTGTGGGTTAAACTCTTCAGAGCGGAGAGGGAAACTTTGTTCCTTTAATTGGTTTGACTTCAGGATTCTCTCCTATCTTGGTTTAGCAAAAAACTCCAGCATTAGCTAGAGGAGTTTAACTGGACTAAGACTCCTAAAGCTGCCTCACATCTGCAGTCAAGCCCCACTTTCCCAAATTCGCATCCCACTGCCAGGGGCAGCTCAGGAGCCCAAGGAGGGCCAGAAACAGCTGTGGGGCAGAGCAGTGCTCTCAGTGCGTGGAGAGTGAGCAGATACCTGGAAAATGCAGAAGTGAAGAGAGCAGAGCTGCTGGACCTGCTTTCCATTACCTGCCTGGGATGAGGTGAAATTCCTTAAATGCAGGAATATTATCTCTGCAAAGGATTGGGGTGGATAGTCTGGCTCTTGCTTCTGCCCATAATTTGTCAGCCCTGAGATGCTGGCAAGACAAAATAGTGCATAAATGCTTGGGGAAATACACTGCAGTGTAAAAATGAGACTCAGTGGGAGCACAGCATCATTCCTCCCACAGTCCCAGGGCTCTGCTCCAGGCTGATTCCTCTGGTTTGTGCTGGCTCCTTTGAGCATCTGGCCATGCTCTGCCATACTGCACAGCTCCATTTCACTGGGGCAGAAAAATGGGCGCATCCTGCAAAGAAGATGTGGGTGGAGGTATGCTAATTGCTGATGGATGAATTCCAAGTGGATGGCACTGATTTCTCCCAGACCAGATCAAGCTTCCTTCCATGCATTACAAAGAGCTTTTTGTGTGCAGCTTTTAACAACAAACACCTTATTTTGCTTTCCTTACAGATCTACTGCTAAAATGAACATGCATTATGGTTTTAAAGCCAGTTAATTTGGTTGAATTTGTAAAAATTTGTATTTCATATATCAAAATTTAAAAAGTTAAAGAAAAAGTAATCGTAATATTGCTGAAATGCATATCTAACCCATCCAAATTGGCATCCTAACTCTTACCACAAGTTAAAAAAAAAAAAAGGCAGCTGAAGGCATGGAAAATCCTTTAAGGAAGAAAACTTGGGATGTCAAGTACAGATCTGCTATTGTGCAATGCCATTTTAATCCACTAACACAACTAGAACCAAGTAAAGTCATGCAGCTCCTTCAGCTCTACTCTGAATTCATTATTCCCATTTCAAAATATAATCTCAGAGTAAGCACAGTCACAGCTCTGTGCTGCTGTAGGACACCTGCAATCTCTCAAGCAATATAGCTGAAGCCAGACTCCTGCAGCAGAACAGCCTGAGTGCCACATTTACATGGCCACCTGTGGAACAGAATCGCCTTGGATTTGGGAGATTTTGTATAAATAAATGCCCTTTCTTGGAACACAAACAGTTAATTTCAGCAGCCTTATAATAGCATTGGCTGCCTACACTTTTCCTTCAAACTCCATTTTCCATTCTAAGATTTCTTATCTTTTTATCAGCTTTTTGCTCAAAGTTTGTATGACAACTGTGACAGTGTTCACAGGGGTCCCAGGATGAGGGAAGAGATGAGGATTTGACTCCATGTTTCAGAAGGCTTGATTTATTATTTTATGATATATATTACATTAAAACTATACTAGAAGAATAGAAGAAAGGATTTCATCAGAAGGCAAGCTAAGAATAGAATAAGAAAGAATGATAACAAAGGTTTGTGGCTCAGACTCTCTGCCTGGGCTGTGATTGGCCATTAATTAGAAACAACCACATGAGCCAATCTCAGATGCACCTGTTGCATTCCACAGCAGCAGATAATCATTGTTTACATTTTGTCCCTGAGGCTTCTCAGCCTCTCAGGAGGAAAAATCCCAAGGCAAGGATTTTTCATAAAAGATGTCTGCAACAGACAACTAGGACCAGGCCCCCTTCAGAATATTTGGTTTATTCTAGAGATGACACATAATTGGTCCAGTCCAGTGTCTGAGCAGCAAAGGGCCTGGCACACCTGACAAACTGGGCCTCCAGGGAACTGAGAGGCTGCAAATGTGCCTGACCCACAAATCCCTCATGATTCAAGGCAGGAGGTGGGGATTTTGAAGGTCAGGCTGACACTTCAGGGCATGTTGTTTGGCAGAGAATTAAGCACTTGATGATGAAAACTTGAAATGGTTCAATATCAAAGAGCCTTGGTGAGATCTGATGCTTTCACCTAAAACATGGGCACCTAAAGTCTACCTGTTTGAAAAGAAGCTGCTGAAGCCTAAGGTATCCCTCTTATACAAGCATTTTCTCTCTTCCTTTCCCACAGAAAAGTGCTTCTGTTTCCATCAGTGAGCTCCACAGTGACCTGGGACAATTCCACCCACTGGCTTGTGATAAAGCCCAGCCATGGATGCTGATAACACATGGCTAATAATAGGCCAACAGGACAAATCCTGTGAGACTAGGAATAATGCAGCTTGGTGCTGACAGGGTGAGTGGCAGTACCTCTTTTCAAGTGAGATTTATTGACTGCAAGCTCAAGGTGGAAAGGATGCAGCTCATTCATCAGTGACTTTCTTCCACTGTTTCATGAGTGATTGCTCTGCTGTCTAGGTTAGTTGTGTTTGCTTGATTTATATTGCCTTGGACTCTTATAAAATAGTGGCATTTCTATTCCTCAGTCTCAGCTGAAGGGTCAATACCATGCTCAATTTGCTGCAAGTTTTACATTCATAATCTCTGGTTTAAATTTAAGTATGGGCAGTGGGAAAACACAATGTTACTTTCTAACAAGTTAATATATTTTATTTTCATGTTCTAGTCACAGAAAGATGGCATTAAAAATGCCTTTCTGCAAATACCTTAGCACATACTTTTTTATTTGTTATACAGCCAAATTTTGAGATTAAGAGGTAGATAATAAAAAGCACTGACATACCAAAATACCACAGATAGCTAATCTGCCTTGACTCCTATGACAATGTAACTAGGCATCTGCAGATCTTCAGAAATCTGGCCATGTGGAAAACAGCTTTGGATCCATAGAGCCTGTCAAATATTTCTTGGGTTCCCCCCTCTCAAGAGTTTCAGTTTTGGTAAATAAAAAAATACAGTTGATATGTTATAGAGGATCTAATGCATTAAGCATTGTGGAGGAATCAAAAAGAAAACAGAGGTTAGGGAGAGAGCTAGCAAAAGATGTTCAGTCACTAATGAAATTCACTGGTCAAAACAAATTCAGGCCATGAGCTGCAACTCAAAGAGAATAAAAGAAACTTGTGTGGACAAGATACACATGCAGGGTAACTTCAAATACAGATGCTACTCAGTTATTTTAGTGTGATGCATTTCTGAGGCAGACCCAAGGCTGCACTCACCCAAAGGCTCCTTAATTGATCACGAGTTCAGTTTCATGAACAATTACCAGCTACAAACAGAGCAGTTTACATCAACCCAGTGGCTTACATGATATACCACTGCTGAAGAGAGGGTTTCCAGATCCTGCCTCACTGACTGTGTGTGCCTTGTGCCCCTGCCCAGGTAAGCCCATGCCCATGGAACTCTGCCTTAGTGGCTTTCTGACCCCATCCCAGTGAGCAGATCTGGGAAATCTTGTGGGTTTAGGGAAAAAAACAACCCAGCAGCTCATTTTCTCAGTGCCCTTCAATGGGAGCAATCTTGTAGCCACCCACACCTATCAGATAACTGCACTTGGCCAGGCATCAAAACCAAAGCCTCAGCCACCAGTGATTTCAGTGTAACCTCTGCCTGGGAGGAGCTCAGGGAAGCCCACAAGTTCTCAGAATGCAGAAATACTCCTTTCCTGCTTGCTAACACACTTTCCTGCCCTTCCCACCCCCATGACCACCTTTCTCTGGGCTCTGACACAGAAGCAGCAGCTCCACAGCACAGTAATTAGAGCAGAACATCTCATTTCTCCTTGACTGGCACAGTTATCTGCATCTGAAATACTCTTTCAATACTCTTTCCATATTCCCAGGTGCTCCCCATTTGAGAAATTAAGGAGGGGAAAATGGAATAAGGGGTCAGGTGTAAATCTTAGGGGAGAGTAAAAAAGAATTGTAATCATAAACATTTAGAGAGCTCAGTAGCCAGAGATTCTTCCACATTGTGGATTCTTCTACGGTGATTTGGAAAAAATCAAGCTGCTTGTACGAGTTGAAGAAACAGCACTAAAATCGATCAGTGCATGTAATTCAAGACAAAATGAAACTCACTCACTGTTGCTAAAGAAAGCAAAGTTTACCATGACTTGTCAACTGATGAGGTCTGATAAAAAAAAAAGAGTAGGAGATTTAGTGGCTGCAAATGAGATCCCTGATCTGTAAGATGTAAAGTGCATCATAGGTTGAAGGCTTGACAGTTCATTTTTCTTCAAGGTTTTGGCAGCTGTTTTACAAACTACTTCATCCTCTCAATACCACAGAAAATCTGGTGCTTCCTGGTAGAGCTGGACAAATGGTCACCAGCTCAATAGGTACAAATGTATACAATTTTTCCACTTTGGAAGGGAAAAACCCATTTTTTTTCTAATTTCTAGCTTCTAGACAGCTGGCCACAGTTCAAGCACCATTTAGTACTTTCTGGCTAGCCTTAGTTAAACACATATTTGTAATTTTCAAAACCTGAACTGCAGTTACAGAGTTATGATGGTATCCATTACAGTAGTGCCTTTTTATTGTTATTACAATTTATTCTCAAAATTTTGGCAGTATTAGGACAATTTGACAATGTATAATTTAACTTACCTCACATCCAGAGTCAGGGATGGTTGTTCTCATCAGGTCCAAGGTCAATCGCGGGCTGGGCTCAGATAAAGTTGGTTTTGGCTTTTCCTGAGTGGAGGAACCCAAAATCTTTTATCAGCTCTCCCCCCAGTCACGGTATGACCTGCATCAGATCTCACTCATGTGAGAACCATCAGCTAATGACAAAACAAAAAACCTTAACACCATCTTAGGGATCTCACTCATGTGAGAACCATCAGCTAATGACAAAACAAAAAACTTTGGGGTTTTTGTTAACCACCATCTTGGGGATCAACCTGCAAATGTTGCTTTGTGAGCATGGCCAGGCCAAGATACCCATCATCCAAGGTGTGATACACCACAGCTGCTTTCCTTTGATGTCTATTGGTTTTTACCTTTTTTATTTCTTTTATATATTCTTGGTATTCTTCATACATACATTTGGAGCTCTGTAGGTTATTATTGCATTCATAGCTAGTTTTCCCAGTAGTTTTCCCTGCCCCTTCCCTAGGCAGGAACACAAAACAATTCCAGAGCTCCAAGCCCTGGGGGTACAAGGCCTCTATCCTGTCTTGGTTTTTCCCAGGTACTAAGCCTGAAAACAGCTCTTTGAGACACATTTTCATAAATAAAATACAGCTAGAACCAAGTGGAGGGGTGGAGCTCCAGAGAAGGGGCTTGACTTGGGGGAAATTGCATCACCATTGTCCTCCTCATTGGTGCTTTTTATCAATTATGCTAATCTCCTGAAACCTATAAAAATGTATGCACCCCTGTGGGAGTGGACTTTTGTGGACATTCTTCCATAACTGCTCCTGGATCTCCAATAAACATCCACTCTTATGTTACCTCCTATACTAAAACTCTCTTGAGTTTCATTTCGAGGTTGAAAAAGGCATCGCCTTCCATTTGATTTATTGGTTTTTCATATGAATGGGGTGACTCACCTTCCATCACAGCAGTACCAAAGCCAGACTTACGGATCACACAGACAATGGCAAAGGGAACTGATGCTTGGTTTAAGCTCTGTTGAAGCCCACCTAGCTGGGAAAAGCTGTCCAAGGTGATAAGAACACCATGAGCTGATGAGGTGTCAAGAGTGTGACTTGGGAGATGAGTTCTCAAGCTGAGATGGGTAAGAAAAAGGCAATGTGGGCATGGCATGAACATCTCCATTCCTGCCCAGCACGTGAATACAAACATAAATACAATTTTCCTACACAATGTGGCTTAACACCAGCACAGAATATTGAAAAGTCATGTGCCAGCATCCCTGTAAAAGCCATTTCTGTAACACTGAATGCAAAGAGGGCTGCTAGGGGCTGGTGCTCACAGAAACATCCCTCAGAGCTCACTCTTGTTTTCTGCCACAGCTGGCACCTGCTATTTTCTGCATCAATAACACCCTCCCAAACACAGCCAGACCACAAACACACATTTAGAAAGTAAAGGTAGCAGGATCACAATGACCTTAAAGTTCATCCAGTGCCAATCCCTGCCATGGGCAGGAACACCTTCCACTATCCCAGGTTGCTCCAAGCCCCTTCCAGCCTGAACTTGGGCTTTCCAGGGATGGGGCAGCCACAGCTTCTCCCAGCAGCCTGTTTCATTCTTAGTGCCAAAGACGACCAAGGGGGTCTGGTTTGAGTGGGAATATGTATATGATGAATTTGCTTACAAAAGCTGTATCATATAATTTTCCTGGGAATCAGAAACCATGGCATACTTTGGAGTATTTCCCATCTGACCTTCTTTATTTCCTCATATCTTAACAAACATAACAAACTGAAACATGGAGTTATTTCTTTTCTGTTCTGTAATAAAAAAGATACAGTATTTTTATGCCTAGAAAAAACATTAAACATTCATTTATTGGTGAGATTTTCATTATGTAATTACATATGCCTTAGTTTTGTGCATAGGAAATGTACAGTTTAACATGCTGATTTTATTACCAATTTTAAAAAGGCATGGAGCTTTAAAACAGATAGGAGATAAAGTATGAATTTCCCATGTATTGCTGAGTACAGGTGAGATTGGAATTGAAGCAATATGCTGTGTTCCTGTAACAGATTAATTTCAATGAGAGGTACTTGTTCAATTAGAATCAATCTTACAATCAAATAATAAGTACAAAAAAATATGAGTATTTTTTTAATATGTGCATGTTAGTCTGTAAGTATTTCTAATTCATTTTGCACTTCCTCTGGTGGCTGCAGCTGAATGGCACTTCTTAAATATCCAGGCTGAATTTTTCAGGAATAATTAGCAGTTCTGGGGACCTATTCAGAGGACCCAAACCTATTTATCACTCTCTGACATCCCTCTTCAAGGTAGTTAATTTGAGATGAAATTATTAATCCTTATCCAACTTCTTCCATCCAAAGACCCTATATACTCATCCCAATGAACTCTGACATCTGTTTTGTTACACAGCCTCTCACCCAGGTTATCTGGCCAAGGAGATCTGTCCAAACATTTAGAAAAGTTTTAAATTTCACCAGGCAGCTGAGCAGTTTTATACACTACATATTTATACAAACAACTACATCAGGCTCACTTAACTTGCTCAGCCCTATGTCTAAGTCAACGTAATAGCTTGTTATTTGTCTTAAACTATAAACCAAATATTTAAAAAAACAAAACAAAAAACAAACAGAACAAAGAACACTATTGGGTTTTAGAAACAAGAATATGACATGATAGCTTGTGGTAATGTTTCAGGCTGGAGCCCTGTACTCAGAACCAGTACTCGGACACGAAGATGTGCACGTTGACGATGTTGCGGTGGGACACCACCCCGCCCATGACATAGTTCATCTCCAGCTTCAGGATGGCGTGGAAAGGTCCAATGATGGGCCTCACCTGGCGAACCACACCTGTGGGGACAGAAATGGGTGGCTCAGATTAGCAGATCTAGTTAAGTCTGGAGGATCTGCACCACTCTTGGTGTTCAGTACAGCCCAGAGAAAGGTATTTTACCTATTGTGCCTGTAAATAGCTTGCAAAAGAAGTATAAAACACAGCTTTTGAGTCAAAATATCTGGAAGATCTATAATGAGAACTCAAGTGTTGCAAATGGCAAAGCTCTCCTCTATATTCTGAAATCAGTATTTATTTTTACCTTTATCAAATATCTGGAAGATCTATAAGGAGCACTCAAGTATTGCAAATGGCAAAACTATATATTCTGAAATCAGTTTTGGTTTTTTTTACCTTTTATCTGGAGACATAAATTCAGTAAGCATGCTGTGACACTGGTTTTACATAGTGCAGAAGGAGATTTCCCTGGCTAACCCAGAACATACATTGCTCAGAGGAGTACATGAGCACAGCTGGGAACTCCATGCAATTCCTGGGATTGTGTTGAAAACTCCATTTCATTTGGAACAGTAGAAACTACCTGTATTGCATCAGTAAAATCAACAATTCCCCTGTGAACAGCAGGTGACACCAATCTGTAAATTATTAGTGTGCTGAGTCATGGATGGACAACCCCACTGGACACAACAGGAATGAAGTTTAATGAGGAAAAGGGGCCATCTCTGCATCTGCTCCCCTGTCATCCTCAAGTGAATGGTGGCCATTCCTTTGCCAGCATTGGAGTTTGATAAGTGTGGTGTTTGTAAGGGTCCCCAGGACATTTACATTCTTGTAATGAACTTTCTCGTGCACTTTATGTAAATAACTTATTGTTTTGCATTCTTTTATGGAGGAGGAGAAATTTGATAGACTATTGGTTTGTCCAGTGTCATTGGAGAGGTGGCACTGTCACCCTCCAACCCACTGTCACTTTTGGAAATCTATAAATGTTGGAGTCAGAAATTAAACACTCTCTTTTTTGCCTTAGAGAGCTGTGTGTCATTTTATTTCATGTGACAGGAGAGGACCCTGGGGAGGCACATCTGGGTCTGTGCCCTGATGAAACGTGGCTACACAGAACAGTGATGCAGCTTCAGACCTACAAAGCAAAGTCAACACAACCCTTGCCATTGATTCCAAAGGCTCCAGATGAAGTTATAAACATATTATCACTTCTTGTTTATTTTCTAGGCCTGGTGTTAACATAGTAGGCAGCTACCAAACTGCTCTCAGCTGATAAGGATGTCCCCAGATGTCAAAATCACATGAAGCCGAGGTCAGTCCCTTTAGGGTAGCATTTAAAGCACTTTACTACAACACATCACCAAATAATATATAATACATAGGCACAGGGAGTCTGGTAGGGATCCCAGACATGTCCCTCTGGCAACAGACTGCTCTGACAGGCAGTTTGATTCAGAAGGAAACGCAGAGTTTAAGGAAGGATGGTTTGAGATCCCCTCCTGCATGCTGGGGATTATGATGGAGTCCCAGCTGAGCTCCTGCAGCTGTTCCCTACCCACCCTCTGGCCTGAGATCTGATGGGAGACATAAACATTTCCTTATGCAGCCTGTCAGCACCTTTTCCTGAGGCAGTGATGGCATTACAGTTCTGTCCTGTTCAAACACTAACTAATATCTTCAGCATGCAGTGAAACTGCAAATTTCTCACCACAGTCACTCTGCCTGCCATATTTGATGAATACCTTCTTAAGCATCCTGCCCCCTAAAATCTATATGCATATATATACACTTGTATTTTATTTTTTAATTTCTTTAGCTTTCTTGGCTGCTCTCCTATACCTTATAAAAATGCCTGGGCTTGGCAGATGATGTATTGAAACAGAAAAACCTTGCTGAAATTGCTCTCCCTTTAGGGTAGCATTCAAAGCATTTTGCTAACAGCACATCACATTATTGCAGGCACTGCTCTAAATGAGAACCACGGAAATGCACAGCACTGAAATCACTCAGTGCTGGCAATCTTTAACCAACCCCATGAGCAGCTCCTGCAGTGACCACCAAGCCCTAGAGAGCAAAGGCTGCTTTAGTTTTGGTTTAGCAATCCTGTTATAGCATTCTACACTTTCTGCACCACTCCGCTGGTTTACTCTGCTCTAGAGGTGGGATTGCAAATGGTGTTTTCTCTGCTGTGCTGTGCCACAGCATGGCAAACATTCACACCCTACATTAATGAAGCATTCAAAGCATTAGTAACCTTCTCATTGGTGTTGGGATGCACCCTGTTAACAGGCAGGGAAAAGGGTGCAATGAGCAAACACTGCAGGCCATGTGGCAGTGCCTTTTCACACAGCTCTCTTGCTGCAGTTTTAAAATCCAGCTGATAAAATGGCTTGAGAAGTGAATGCCACACATGCTGACAGCTATATTGAAGAAAGAAATGGAGGGAATGTAGAAAGAAACAATACTCTGACCATAGTTATTTCTACAGTTTGTTGTGCCAATGTTCTAGATGGTCTTGAAATCATCACCACTGCATGAACTATTTCCCTTCTCTCCCATTAAATTAATGAGGATGATACAGGATGATACAGTGGATGTGTAAGGATGCATTAATTCTGAATAAGTAGAATGAAAAAAAAAAAACAAACAAAAGAGGAGAAACCCTTGAAATATTCTTCGGGACAAAACCATATGAGAGGTTTGCTGCTCTTGGCAGATTCACTCCTTGAGAGCTTTGCATTTTTGTTTTGTGACAAGTGCTAAAATGGAAAACCTGAGTGTTTTTCTTCACCAAACTCAAGGACAAACGCAGCTGGGAACCCTGCAAGATGCTTTCTGTGTCTGGTTCTCTCCTGTCTCAAACCTTTCACATCTCCTACAAGGGAGGCATAGCTCTGCCAGGCCCAAACAAGGCCAGCAGTGCCTTGGGCTCAAACAAAAAGACCAAAAAATAAAAATCTTGAGGTCTAGGCCTGGTCCATGCACTTCCCTGGATCCTTTCTGGCCTTCCTGGAGATTGCAGTGACATTTGCCTTTTTCTATGGGAACTTTTGATCACCACAGTCTTTTAAAGATACCTGAGAGTGCCTTCCAATGACATTGGTCAATTCCCTCAGCACTTCTCCCTCAGCACCCATGGACTTGGTCATTCCCAGTTCAAATGTTCCCAAACCTGAACCTCCTCCACTGTGGGTGAGGATTTCCTGCTCCATATCTTCCTCTTGCTCTGAGAGCCCCAGGATTTCTGAAGGCCAGTCTCACCAGTAAAGTATGAGGCAAAGAAGGCATTGAACAATTTAGCTTTTTCCATGTTTTTGTCACCAGTTCTCCTGCCCTATTCCTGCCACCATAGGCAGCCTCACAGGCATTATTTTCCTCCACTCCTCTCCAGTTCATGTCAGTGCCTAAAGGAACAATCTAGCTGTCAAACTGCAGGCATTTCCCAGACCACCAGATATCTGTCTGCTTACTTCAGAAAGTTAATTTATACTTGAGATTCTTTCATTTCTCAAAAGCCAAATAGATTTTTTCTTTTTTTTTTCTTTTTTTATTTTTTTTTTTTGTTTTGTATGTATGTGAAAGCTTTTTATATTTCTCTCCATTATTTGTCACAATAACAATGTGGCTCCTGCTATGCTCTGTAGTTTCTGATATAATGTGTTTTATTAATAAGTGGCTGCTTTTTGTAAAATGAAATATTTCTTGCTAATCATCACTTCAGGCATCAAATCTTATTCAGAAAAATAGCTCTGAAGATATCATTAATCCTTAAGATGCCACACCTGACAAACGTAACTACAGTGAAAGGATTCAGAAAACTCATTAATCAAAATACAAGTACCAAAATAGATTTTCTCATGCTTTGAAGTATATTGCCCTCATAACATTGTGAATTGAATTGAACTTCATTCAAGTTTGATGGTGAACACTTCACAAAATAAAAGTTTTGGAGAATCAAGTCAGAGCTGGATGTTAACAAGGTTTCCATGCTGATGGAGAACTGCTTCACAGAAATGTGGCTGGCTGTACAAATCTTTGCTGAACTATCTGGGGATAAGATTTTCAAAAACATACTTCTCAGACATGAACATCCCAGATCTTTATTTAGGAAAAAGCCTGTTTTTCAACTATTGAGCAACCAAGTGCTTATAAAACACTTCAGAATCCAGTTTGGCCACATAAAATTCACTTTTACGAGCTATATGACACTCGGGGTAATTTCACTGTTGGTTTAAGCTGCTCAAAAATAGTGGTCCTGTTATATCCTCCACCCCTTTCCTTGGATGAACACCTGGAAGAAGCAAAACCACAGCCTGGCACACAAGCACTCTCTGACCACAGGGTGGAGTGTGGGCTCAGGGGTGGGCAGGAGAAGGGGATTTCCCTCTGGAGCAGCCACAGAGCTTCACAACACTGAGCACAACATTCCCCTGCTGGGAATAGAAGGGCAGCAGTGATTTCTGCATTATTCAACAGATCAAAAATTTAGGATTCGGTTTGTTATGAATTCAACAACTCCATCAAGATTAATTTCATTAACCCTTGGGCTTCTCTAGAAATCTTTGATTGCTAAAATGCATCAAATAAAGAGGCCATAAAGAGGTGTCATCACATTAACACGTTTTTGGGCCAGAAACAAACGGTGAATATTTTCGAAGCTATTATCTGCCATTTTGGATCATATGGAGCCTTGGTATTATGAAAGAATTTTTTTTTAAATCTTTGATTTTACTGAGGTTTGGCTAGTTTACAAATGCTGTGATCTTTATTAAGGACACTAAATAACTTCAGAGGGATGTGCTCTTATCTTGGTTTGGCAAACTTGAAGTGCTTTTAGATGTCTGGTTTGCCTTCCTGCCAAACCTGGCAATGGGTTTCATTGTTGACAGTGCTGTGAAATCACTCATGCCTAAAATGCAATAACTGTACTTGAAGTAGCCTCATTAAGAAATAGTTTCCATCATATATTTTTAATCTTTCCTCTTCCACCTTTAGGAATGTGAGATGCTCTATGTATCTAGAAGAGCCTTACACATTTACTAAAACAGGTGGAAAAATTTCAGCAATGAATGTCCAAAAAGTTCAAAATCACATATATCAGCCTCCTGCTACTTTATTCCCAATATCTTATTTCATGTGAGAGTGGCTATGTTCACCCTGCCTGTCTCACAACCACATTATTCCAATTCAGCCACACTTGGGTCCGCTTGGGCAATTAATTATTGCAACCCTTGTGATAAAAGCATTTCTTGGCAAAGACCACAGTTATGGCACACAGCATGATGTGGCTCTGTGGTTTGATTTACCATGGAAGAAAAAGAACTTAATCCTGAGGCTGTGACACAGAAGCCCCTATGGAGTGCTCAGTCATCACCCTGAGGCAGCAGCTCTGCTTTTCCTGCTTGCAGAATTCTGACAAGGAAGTTTCCTTTAATGTGTGTCAATTTCTGACCAGTTCTCAAAGGCTAAAATAAGGGTTCACTTCACCACATTTTTCCCCTTAAAGAACAAAAGGTAAGGTAGGGTTGTTTTTAAGTGAGCCAGGCATCTGTGTGTCATACTGAGAAAGATTTAGGATACACCTTGGGTCTTGTCTTCCTTTTCCATTTTTATGGGGAGTGTAGGTGCTGCTGCATGAGTAAGATGGTTGCTATCAACACACAGATTTGGATATAGCAGCAGAAGCACTTGAATCACAGAATTATTAAGACAGGAAAAGATTTTCAAGACCATTAAGTCCAACCTTTGACCAACAACTAAAGCAGAACACTGGGTATCACATCCAGTCATTAATCAATTGCACATATATTTCACATTTGGATATCATCATAAAAGCAGGTCTTTGACTGCTGTGAACTGGGGCAGAGCACCTCAGAAAGCTGGATTCACACAGACATCTCTCGGAGGAGCTGCTATAGTATGTTTCTTGGTGTACTGGATTTCAAATCTGGCTTTATTTGCTCATTTTTTGCAGTATCTCAGCCCACTGTTTAACATGAACACCAGAAAATGCAGGCTATGCAACCTGAGCCAAGGACTTTGGTGCTCTTTGCTGTCCCTAATTTAGTCCATTTCTTTCCCAAGTTGTCAGGTTTTATACTTGCCACCACAGTTCACAAAACTTCATCAGAGCTGCAGTGTAATTTATCTGCCTGCTGAGCTTTCTGGAAACTGTAACCAAAGGTGGTCTGTACCAATGGGAACACCTTTTACCACCTGAGAGGTGAGATGGACAGAGATCAAGGAGGAGAGTTGAACTAACCTGACTCTTGCAATGTGCTGGAGTGAAATTTGGCATCAGGAAGGTTGTTCCCCTTGAGATCAAGACTCATTCTCACCAGAAAAGCACTTTCAGCATTTCTCAAATATGAAATGAAAATTTGCCTCCTGCTCAAGGTGCTTCTTTGCCCCCAGAAGAGCTCTCCATCCTCATTTTTTATTTTTTCTGGAGGGGAGGGAGGGTGTTGAGCTATTTGACTACTGAGCAGTGCAGTCAGCAGCCTCCTGAAAGGGCAGGTTTGGGCAGCAAATCCAGGATCCCGTTTACCAAATGGCTTCTGGGCACCCTCATCTCCAATGCTCTGCTGCTGATTGCAACAGGGCAACCTGGCACAGGGAAAAACTCACAAAATATCCTTTTCTGAGGAGGCCCTCTTGTGAGAGAGGAAGCCCAGGGATGAAACCAGAACAAAGACACTAAAAGGGGCTGTGTCCTTTTTAATGTGCAGCTGCAAAACCCTGTTGAAAAACCTACTGAGTTATGTCCTGCTCCATGACATAAGCATAGCAAGAACCAGTCAGCCTCTGTCCCAAAAACAGAGTTTGCAGCAACAGAGAAGGAGAGAGGAGCAGAGGGAAATGTGAAGGGATTTGCCTGGCAGTGGAGAGTGGGGCCAGGGACAAAGTTCTGAACCAGATCTTTTGCAGACCAATGACTGAATTTAATGTGAGACCATACAAACATTTGCATGGAGGACTGTAAAAAGACTGCCACACTGTGAATGGGCAAACTACTTATGAGATACAGAACTACTTATGAGACACAGAACTACTACCCCTGTGCTAAGGACAGGCTTCACAAAAGTCAAACAAACCTCGAGTCTCCTTCTCCTGCCCCAGATAAATGGGATCTCACAAACGCATTTGCTCATGGTACCTGGTTTTGTTTAACTTCTTGATCATTTTTGACAATTCTCTCCTCAGACTCTGGAGCACACTAAACAATCATGATAGCACAGTGGAAATTAGACCAGTGGTAAATCCAGCAGAGTGCTATGAGTAGTTGAGACACTTTAATGGTTCAAAGGCAGCATCACAAACTGTCACCCACGTAAAAGAGGCAGGAAATTCAGGACAGAGACAGCAGTGAAACCCTTGAAAATAACAATGGAGAGCATCTACACACATATCAGTGTGTACAAATGCATTCAAGCACCAGCACAACCCCCCATTGAAACTCCATAGTGCCTTTTTACAGCTATATTGGCTCTGGATGTTTTCCAGAAAAAAAGCACCATTCTGCTTTATAGGCAAGGATATAGGCTTAGGTTATTAACCAAATGCAATATGGAAGATTTCAGCCTATCAAAACTACTTTTAGATGTATTGTGAAATTTTAAAACCTTCCTGAAGTTTACCAGACTACAAGGTGGGATTACTGTTTTAAAAAATGAATGTATAGCTGAAGGGGAAAGTGTTTTATAGCAACTGATAATACCTCAGGCACCGATAGGACATTTTTGCACAGGTTGAAAATGCATTCTTCATTTTCCACTGACAGCTGGTTAAAGGAGGAATGCAGTGAAAAGTCTATAAAAGCTTTAAAGAAACACCAAACCTGGATAGGTCTGCACTTCTGTTTTCCTCCCACCCATGCTAGTAAGTGATGTTAGGTTTTTAACAGTATCATTTAGATTCATTGCCACCTTGGCCTGTAAGCACACCAGGAAACAAGGAGTCCTCAACACCTTCTGAACCAGGAAAGACTGGGGATAGGGGATTTGCATCTCTTTTTTAATATAACAGGGTAAAAATATCGGAAGCAGCTTTTTTACAATTCTTTTTAATCAGATTGCATGAAGTCTACACACTGCCCCTCCAGGAATCTGGCTTTCATTCTTCCTCTTCCACTGGAAGATATTTTCTGTAGGTCAGCAGAGATACTTTGGAGTTTGTTCTTAGTTCTTTTGGTTCCTCCATGTCTGATAGTGCTGATCATTGATTCCTGTTGGATATGTTTTCTTTCCTCGATTTTGCAATACTGTCCTTGCCTCTTCCTTCTCCTGCCTTTGGGCCTACTTCTTCTACATATCTTTTGGGAGACTGTGTTCTTTCTTTTTGTGACATTCCCTGGGGCAGTCCTTTCCTCTGCTTCTGTTTTCTTCTGTTGTGTACCTCAAAACTGCTCCCTCACACTCATCCCCTCCAATGACTTCAGCTGCAATCTCTCCATCAGCAAAGCACAAACCAGCCTGATCAGCCATTCTCCATCCCATCCCACGTAATTCAGCTTCCCTAACATCCCCCTGAAGTCTCAGTATCAGCTTAGAGGGATAATAGATGGAACTTGTAACCTGAATCTTTTCAGCCCAAAATTCTCGGGACTGAACCCCCCACTTTTCTTCTGCACCTTTGTCTCTTACAGCTCCTGCCACACTTTAAACCTTTCCCAAAAGAACTGCACCTTTTCATTTTGAGAGCATCTTGTTCTTTTGCATTCACACAAGCACAGGTCACAGGCAGGTCCTTCTTAAGGCATCACCTCTGTCCTTGTCAGTGACAGCCTGGCTAAAACTGAGTTACCAATGAGGGTCTTCCTGCAAGTGCATCTTCACTGCTCTGTCCTCTCTCCCCTTCTTTTCCCAGTGCTCCTTTCTCTGAGCCCCTTCGTCAGCTTCCTCTGGTCTGATACTGAGTCAAGGTTTATTACACTGAGGTCTTTCAGTAATTCTGGTTACTATTTTCCTGCTTTTTTCCATGTACTCTTATGGATTTCATCAGGCTCTGAACTAGTCTCTGTCTTTTCTTTAATAAAAACAAACCAAACCACCCAATCAACAAAAAAATCACTGTAGAAATTGTCAATCTTTTCTCTTGTAGAGAAAATTAGTATTGTAAAAAAAAGATATTTGGTGATCTAATTCCCATCAGCAGACAAAATAGCTTTGATATTCTGGCCATTTCTCCTGAAATAGTACAACAGAATGAAGCATGCTTCTTCTTTCTTTTACCAATGCATTTATGATTTATTATCAAAATAAATTTATTATTTCCTATATAGGCAGCAAAAATACATTAAAAAAGTATGTATAAAAATATTTAAAAATATGCTGCATGGATCCCAGTGGCATATGTGGTCATCCAGCATGATGGTCCAGGTGTGCTCTCCCAGAAGTGCAAAAATTGATTTTTGCAACAAGTTGGAACATTGAAATTGCAGAAAGATTCCTGAAAACCCTTCTGTTACTGCCCTGTTTGGGCATTTGCTCTGCAGGAGTTGCTGTGTTCCACACACAGTTCTGATGTCCTGTAACTTAGTGGGATAACCACTAAATCTTTCTGATACTGTCTGTGCCCTTTGGGGTTTCCCTTCCTTACACAAACCCTTCCCTTTCTTTAAAACAGGGGCTTTGTGAATTCTCATGGACTAGGATCCCATCTGATTTGTCTTGGAAACTTCCCAGAACTTTTTAAGGATACACCTAGCATTCTGATTATTAATAATAATAAAAATTATATTATGATGAGAGCAGCAGAACTGCTGCTGGCAGAATTATTTGCAATCCTAATATTGCACAGACAATGTGCTGTCCTGAACCTCTGCCCCTCCAGGTAATTTCAGCTGGGGGGGTTGTTTTGATTTTCCTTTTCCAATTCTGCTGTAGGCAGTTTTCTTTGCAGCTTCCATCCATTAATCTCAAAGTACTTTTACACAGAGGAATTAATTAAGAGTCTTACACACAAGAATTAATTAAGACAGTAGTAGGCATGTTTTATCATCTCCATGTTGCACAGGGGGAACTGAGGTGAAGAAAATGTTGCCCAATTCTTTCACAGAGCTGGGAATACACTTGGCCATGCATCATATCTTCTCAACTCAGTGTTTAAAAATATCCTTTCTCTCTTTGCAATGTGAGGCAAATAATCTGGTTTACCAAGTGAAATACTACTGACACACAGTCCTGCTCTTCAAAATGGAAACCCTTCCCCCAGGCAAATACCTTGGCCAGTCAAATTTCCAAACACATCCTTCTTTCTTAGTTCAGACAGAAAGGAGCACACGGCACGAAAAGCAAACTACTGTAACTCCTGTGAGATCTGATAACATTTATACTCTGCTAAAGAAATGCCCCAATAACTGAAATCTGTAATCTTATCCTGTTTTAACAGACTCTCCCTTTTTCTCAGCATTCACATCTATACTTCTGTTTGATCAAGAAAGAAATAGAAACCTAATGACTTGGGATTTTTATCTGCAGTTCATAAAACCTTTGCAGAGCTGACCTTGTGCTATCCTGCTTCTGAAATGCACCAGTGCCACCTTCAGACCATGTGAAATAGGGCTTTTGAAAGCTGCAGGGATTTTTCTTTTCCTCAGGACAAATCCTGCTGAAGCACATGTATGAACCTGAGCAGGATCTGCATGTTCACATACCGAAGCACAAGTGTTCACTGGGAACAGGAGTCCTTTATTTTCATAAATAAACATTAATAAAGAGCAAACAAATGCTGCTTTTTAATACCTGGCATGAGAATTTCAGTGTATTCCCCTGCCTGGGCAGCTCCCATTGGGCAGAACAACACATCAGCTGGGATCTGCTCCTGCCCTCCTCCTTAACATCATCTGCCAACTGCTCCTGGTTACATTAGGTCCCTCATCATTTTAAAACTAAGCCATTTGCATTTTCAGTTATAGCTAGCTCTGAAAAAAAGCTAAAATACTTCACAAATGAAAGAATAGGCCTGTGGTATTTTGCATAAAAATTATCTTTGATATTAGTTCAAATTACACATATTGGACTGAAGAATGTGAAATCAACACTGGCTTGAAAATCAAGGTAAGGATTAATTACTTGAACTAATTTCTTTGACCCTATCCTACAGTATACCTGAAAGAAGAAAGTAGGCAGAAAACACTACTCACCCACTGTCATGCCATCCATGTAACGCTTGATGATATCAAATGAATCTCTTAAATTTCCTTCTGTAATGTCAAATATGATATCTGCCTGGTTGGCCGGATATGTAGGTGTGATGGCACGAAGAAAAATGATCTCTGCAAGTAAAGAGGATGCAACAGAATGCACTGACAAGTATTTGAAAACATCACTGAAGAATCCAACAGAATTTGATCCAAAATGACTTGGTGGAAGACATTAACCTCGCTCACCACTCCCAGTTTGTCCTTTAAAATGGAAAGGCAGAAGATCTAAGGGAAGCGAGGATTTGGATAGATTTGTTTTCTCCTCCTATTTCCACCATCCAAGGGCCCTGAAGCCAAAACACCGTTACTTTTAAAACCAAAAAAGATTGCTCTGAAGAAGCCAATCAGATTTCCAGCATGTGCCCAAAGAGGACAACCCCAAGGATCCACAGGCTGGGATGAGGAAGGGACCAAACAGATAAACCTCTCTAAACCTCTCCACTCTGATTCCCCATGGCAGTCACACTAAGTATTGCCACTACAAATTAAAGAGTCCTTTGGAGTACTGGAGGAGATGTTTGGGTTTAAAAATAAAAGTGAGACTATTTTCAAGTCCCTGGTGAGGGATGGAGGTATTATTACTGTCATTATTATCCTCACTCTGCAGATGATGAAACCAGACTTGGAGCTGTAAGAATTCACCTGAGGCCATGCACTGAATTACAGTTTACATCTTCTGGGCTTCAGCAGTAATCTCACATCACTAGGTCTCATCTCTCCTTATTAAAACACCAGGATGGACTAATGAGGTTTGGGAAGCATCCTGGGCCAAGTCCTCAGCTCTGCTGCCAGTACACCTGGTGGAGCTGAGGGGTAGGCGCGGGAGCAGGAGTGGCCATGGGGCATTCCTCCCTTCCCTGTGAAGCAGGGCCAGCCAAGGCCTGGAACAGGCCTGGCAGAACCCACGGGAGCTCTGCATCAGTGGTTAAACTCTTCCTGCCTGGGCAAGGACTGCGATGGCTTTTTCTCCACTCCTGCCTGGTGCAGAAGGGAAGAGTCAGCTTTGGCTTTCACTTAGGACAACTTTCTGAAACAGTTGAAAAGTTTCAGCTTTTCTGAAAAGGTTCAGCTTTCAGAAACAGCAAGGCTGAGACTTTGGGTGCATCAGAAATGGGGATTTATGGCCTTTAGAAACCCCTCCAAAATAACCTTTCTGACCTCCATACCCTTCTCTCTGTGTCTGTGCCTCTCAGTAAGGTGCTGAGAGCAGCAGGGCTGCAGGCAGTCATCCCACTGATGGATGCATTGCCAGAAAATCCAAACAAATGGCAAGGAGCAAAAACTGGCTCTTGATCTGTAAGCTTTTCATTTTTATGTGAGCTAAGAAAGTGAGTGAAAAGTGAGTATGAAACTGCAGGACTTAAAAACTTGCAAGTACTGCAGAGGACAGCCACTCAGTTGGGTGCTTTTTTAAATTCTTGTCTTAAAAACTTTATGCTCAGTCCTTTGAATTTCCCTTCCTTTAATCTATAACAACACTTTGTTCATAGGTCAAAAATCAGCCAATCTTCATATACTCAGTATAATTTATTTTGTGATTAATGTCCGCATGTAAGGTTTTTATTCTTGGAACAAGTCACCTGTCAGTAGCACACAACAGGGCATAGACAGAGGAGAGAAATATATTTAGTACCTGGTTCCTACAGCAAAACCTTCAAACAAGGGGAGAAAAAATGTCACGAGGCATATACTATTGTGTGAGTAAATGTGGTACATGGGAATTCAGAGTCAATATTTCCTTAGAGTGGGAAGCAGTATGAGTTAGAGCTCAGAATGACTTTCTTCCCTCCATAAAATTAAAACTCCTGGGTATTGAAGGTTTTAATTAAATGAATGGTAAACTATAATTTGGAGCTGTGCAAACATTTATTGCACTGGCAGTGAGTCTGGCTTTAGGCAAGGGTTCCTGGTGGAGGTTTTATATGCTGCAGTCTGTTAAATGGAACAAGGAACAAACCACTTACCTTCAGGTCTTGTAAACTCTCTGAACGTGGGCAGTGAAATGACAGTGTGGGAGATGGTGTGGACAGGATCCAGCAGGCAGCTGACATCATTTGGTCGGCAAGACTTGATGCAGCGGATGGTATCTGTCTTTTCCAGTCTGACACTGAGAGAAACCAAAAAGAGATTCATTCATTCATATATAGACTCAATATTAAATACTTTGTGTTTTGCAATGCAGGCAGCCAGAAACTGATGGATGTGTTGATTCTTCACCACAATAACTTAGACAAATGCAGTTCATCAGAACTTGGGGACCCCTGAAGAACTGGGTTTGGCTCAGAGTTGCAGTCAAACCCCCCTCAAACCCAGCTCTTCAAGCCAGGCATGTGAAAACAAAGAGAACTGTGGTGCCCAAGGTGCCATGTGATGTCCTTTTCCAAGGACAAACAGTGAGACCCACACCCTCTCAGCTGGCCTGCTCTCAGCAATTTCACTTTTACTTGCACTTTTTTACTCAGTCATAAAAAGCAGATAGAATTGTTTCTGTTTTAGAAACCTGGCATAACTGTGTATAGGGCCAACTTTCACAATTTTCAGTGTAGCAAGGGCCAGAAGAACCTCTTTTAAGTCTTTTTTTCACACCCTCCCTTTCCATCTGGAAGAACTGAGAAAACAGAGAGGAATGGAAACTAGGGGGAGGAAAAGTTAACCACATTATTTGAAATCTCAAAGGTTTAATTCTGAGCTTGGGGAAATGGTAAGGATCATTTCATATTCCATCTCAACCAGCTGCTCATTCAGCCTTGAAAGTCTATTTAAAGTTAAATGACTTCTCACCCTTGTCCACTAGAGTGAATTTAAAGTCACTTACAGTTCAAGAACCTCACACAATGCCCACTCTGTGTTCGTGAGAGATGAAAGGGCTGTGCTGGGACTTCAAATGTGACTAAGCCCCACAAGTGATCTCAACTTTGACCTGCCCATTTCTACATATTTCTAAGTGGAAAATAAAAATGCTGCAGTGTCAGAGGAGGGGGGAATTAAAAGATTAAAAGTAAGAAAAAATTACTGAGTTAAAGGGGAACCAAAAAAAGGAAGATTTATTTTGTTAGATAATTCTAAAAACAAATCATTCTTGCCCTTTTCAAAATGTCTTATCCCAGTCCACATTTACAAACTATCTTTTTTCAGATGCTCAAAGGGACTTTATGGCTCTGTTTATAATCAATATATCAGTAACTTCTTATTACATGTTCCCAACTCTGCTCCTCAAAAAAAAATTAAGCCAAGCATGATGATACTGTATGAAGTTAAATAAGGGGAAAACACAAATCAACACCAAGCAACTCATGCTTCAACAGATGTGAACTGGCACAGTCCATGGGGAGGCAACAGAGCTGAGTTAATAAACTCCAGCTGAGCCTGGTGTACAGGTATTATACAGGAATACAGCTATTCACACCCTGTGCTTGATGTTTTGAGGCTGGACAGGAGATACAGGCCAGAAGAAGTGCCCTGTGCCCTTTTACTTCCCACCATTATCTGTGTACAAAGTCTTGTCATGTCCTAGACACCTCACCTTAACTTATTTTGGGACACTATTGCAGATTAAGTACAGTTAGAATTCACAGAACATCCTAAATTACCACAGCTGTATTTAGATAATAGAATTTGTATGCAAAAAGCATTGTGGTGGGAGTGTCTCAGGCTTTCAGTAGTGGTCTCCTTTTGCTTCTTCCTGGGTGCTAAAGGGAGATTTACTCTCAACTTCAGCTGGAACAAAAGGCAAATTCAAGTATTTCTGAAATACTTTGCCAATAAAGCCAATAAATAAATAAAGTCAATAATTTTGTGTAAGATTAAGTCCTAAATAAGATTTGCATTCATGATTCTCACCTGTGGAATAAGCCTTCTGACATGACTTTGGTACAGATCAGAGGATCTCAATGGTCACAAGTGATTTGTGTTTGCTCTCATCTACACTGAGTTAATGGATCCATCCAGCTCATAACCACATATGGGACAGATAAATGTCTGTGTCACCTCTATTTCTTTGCACCTTTTCTCTCTCCTCTTACAAATTCCACTAACTTGGGAGGTTTTTTGCATGCTCTGTCTACACTGCTAAACTGGAATTTGTTCCTTCATTATACTCCCTCTCTGATCACTTTTCTTTTGCCATCCCTGCCAATTGCCATGCATATCCAAAGTGCAGTTATTAACACTTTGTTCTCTCATTGCTTCATCTTTTGGACATCCCTGAACTGGAGTAACTTCTTTCACAACTAACATCTATCTCAAATCCTGGTATTTGATATAAATTATATGCTCTGTTCTCATAATACTTTATAATTTTATCCTTACACATCATCTTTGCATTTCACCTTCTGATTAGCTGATGTTTTCCATTTTGCTCATGTTCTCCTGCAGTGGGGACTATGACTGGCAGAAGTTTCTTCCTCAGTGATGAGAATTTTTTATTTGTACCTTTCCTTCAAGTTTTCTGCCTCTAGCACAAATTACAGCTTTGGAGATTGATTTCCCTCTGGGCATTTTCATTTAAAGGGAAGAAAGTTAAGAAACAGCTCAGCTGCTCTGATTATTTCCTGAATGTAAAATTTTCATTCTTCTAAGGTCCTGGCATGATTCTTTTTCATATTGTCTCTCAGATTCAGTCAGTAAGTTCTTTGGACCAGGAGCTGTGATTAAATTTTCATTTGGAAAATATAAATAGCACCATGTAATTACCTACATGTCCTGAAAGTCCCAGTGACACTGCAGCATTCAAGCATCTGACACAGAGGAACGTGAGCTTTGTGCTCCTGAATTCCTTGCTAAATACAATTATTGTGGCAGCATTTTACAACACTGAGGGTCATGTTCTCGAACTCCCTTTATCTTATTTTTGCAAAAATTAAGTTTATTTTTGAATATTTATCCTACTTCATAATGGCCTCATAAGGAACTGGTAACCAGAGAACATTTACATAAAAGCACCTCCTTCTGTGGCAGTAATTAACCCCACGAGCTCAAGTGACATGGGCTGTGCTCTCAGTACTTAAACCTGGGACTCTCTCCCCACTGGCAGCTTCTGGCACCTTTATAAGGATGTGCCAACAGCCCTATTAAACACTGGCATTCCTTATGGGACCTGAACTCCTGTCAGCCAGCTGTGATGAACTTTGCCTTGGGGAACACGTAATGCTCTGGCAGAGTGCTGCAATCCTGCCCTGATCCAGGCATCCAGGAGTCACTCCTTGTGCCCAGGTGATTGAGGCTCATGATCTTGGTTTAGAAGGTTCCCAGTTTCCACCCTTGTACCCTGACTGTGCTGTCCAGGACTTATATAGTGAGATATTTTCTCTACGGGTGCATTCCCTTGGATTATTCCCTGTTTTTCTATGGAATGACTGTTCTGCCTGTCTAATGAGCAGCAGAGACGCCTGAGCCCAGGGTAGTGTAGAACATTAATTTTTGGCTCACTCTAGGAGTGAGCTTTTAATATTTATCAGCACAAGGACTCAGTGTAATAAATAAATCCTCTTCCAGCTCAGAAAACAAAAGAATTCCAAGGATATTCCAGTTGAATTGTTCTTGACTGCTTAGAAGTAAACAAAGAAAGTCAAAGCAAAGGAAGAAAGATCTGGATGTTGGAATTCTGACTGACTTTGCAGAGCGCTTGTGGTTTGGTGTGATGGTAGTTGTGGATAAAGTCTTTACTGGTCAAAATTTATCAGCTTTCATATGAAAGCTGGAGAGACAAAAGTGTTATGAGACAAATCAAATATCTTTTTCAACTGTTCCTGTAGATGGGAATGTTTCAGGATATAGCTTGTGAAACAGAAAGGAGCTCTCTGCAATTAATTGAATGCTGTCATGAAGCTGATTACTGTTCTGCTGTCACTAGCTTTTCATTCAGCAAAAATCCCACAGAAAGAAAGATGAAATATCTCTCAAATAAATGTTCTTTAGAGGAGATTAGCTTTTGTGCCATCCTTAGAAGCCTGGTGTACCTGGCTTCTAAGGATGGCACAAAAGCTGTACCTGGTGGAAATCCCTATCAGCATTAGCTCATGGAATACAAAGAGAAACAATAGGACAGCTTGAGAATCTGGCTGCACACTTTCATGCTGACCCATGTGCTGGGGCACCTCAGGGCTCCTAAGGGTCCAAGTTATGCCCTTGTAACAGATTATCAGAAAATCCACATTATTTACCACACTATTTTCATCACATAAGTGATGAAATTTTCTAGACATGTCTCAGATGAGACAGTTCAAAATATGTACCTATTTTCTTTGGAAAATTTAGACCTAAACCTATGTAACTGTGTAGGATCAGCTGACTCCCCTACTGTGTGAAGTAAATTAATGGCTTTCAGTCCTCAGTATGCTCAGGTAATGAACTCTTAGGCATCAAATTCTGCTTTGTATTATGAGGCAGAGTACACAGAAGAATCTCCACAAATTAGGATGTTCAGTTATGGGGGAAAGTGGAAAACTGTAATGATGATGGCGAATAAAATGCAAGTGCAGCATGCAACAGATGAACTAAAACTTTATTAAAATCAGGGGGGGAAAAAAAGCTACTCTTAGAAGAGAAAGAGTAGCCAGTGATGGCTGCGAGTTAGGGATCAAAGCTGTGCAGAGACAAAGATAAAAAGTTTGGCAATAAATGTGTTGACAGTTCCGTGGCGGGAAAGTCGCATTTGGATTGTCAGAAGAAGGTCTCTGGGCTCTGTGATTTGACGCTGCATGACCACAAGGCCACTGTGGTTGTTCACTTTTTTTGTGGTGAAAAACCCCTCCTGGTTCCCGCTGGTGATGGACAGCTGAATTTTATCCCCAGGGACAGCATTGGAAGGGCCCATGCGGAAAATGTCGGTGGGTACTTGGATGTTGGTGGGGAAAGAGAGGTGATAGTAGGTTATTCTCAGGGGCAGGCTCTGGCACTCCTTATTCTCATTACAAGGCAAGCGCTCACAGCGACTGCAAGAAAAGTGAGAAGACAAGACAAGAGGAAGATTAGCGCACATTTAGCGAGGGGGAGGAAGAGCAGGGGCACTGGGGGTGGGAAAGATGGGCTGACTTGCATCCTGCATCCACTCTCCAGCCTGGCACCTCACTCACATTGCAAAGGGACAGGAGTTCAATGAGGATGAGCTTGCCTGCAGCTGGGGCTTTGGGAGAAGCGTTGCCATTGTCACAAGTGGTGCCCTTGCTCTGCAGGCACAGGTGGATCAAGTCTGGCACCCCAGCAGGGGTGAGAGTTTATTTTCATTTATGTCAGCCAAGCCCCCCTGGGAGAACACTGCCACTGTTTTCCCCCTTCAAGTTTTATTCTTTTGCTGGTTGGACATATGTTCAGTAAAGGAAGAGATTCTAAATGGCAAGGGAGCTGTCTGTGCCCTGCTTGGGATGTCTGGCTGTATTTTAAGACTGAGTGAAGTATTCTGAAAACCATGTATGTCCAAGGAGTTTGTCTCTGAAGATCAACCTTTTCCTGCTGATATGGCACAAGTATTGCTCTGTGCTATCAGAACCAACCAGTCAGTCTAACACCCATCTAAGCAAGCCCTGAAAACAAGATCCAATGGCCTGATGTCTCCAGCATGTGTTCTACACGTTCAGTCTCCTCCTGCACAGCCCTGAGTCATGGCAGTGATTTCCCATGACTTTCTGGTGAGAGAGGAGCTTGCCCTCTGCTCTTTCATTCCCTCAGCACCGTGTCACAGGGAAAAATCCAGAGCACCAGCAGGAGATCACCCACACATGCTGGCAGGGAACAACAAACCTTTACATTAGCAGGCACAATCTTCATGCATTCTGTTCCAGAGAGAAGTGAACTCTGTCCAGAAAAATATGGCATACAGCTATGGGCATCCAAGTCACTGCTGCTTAAGAGTGTTATATGAACACATTAATGAAGATCTGCCATCATGGTACCTGGTGGGTTTCAGAAGTGTGCAAAGGATTGCTTACTGGGTGAGATTGCGTGCATTTCAGATTAAAGATATGCCCAAATCACCACACAGGTATCCAAATACCCTTTCAGGCAGGTGTGTGGAAATAAAGGTAGACAACAACGATCTCAGCTGGATGATGAGTTTGCAAAATTTCATCATGATCAGGTTGAGTATTTAGCTCCAAACTTGCCTCATGCAAAACTATGAATAAATTAAATTATATTTAATTAATTTAAAGAGTCTCTCCAAGCAGTATTTGCTCCTCTGGTTGAAATTTTGTAACCTAAACAATTTCTTTCTTTACCAAGAAATGCTCCAGCATAAAAGCACGGTTTGTTTCTTACCACCTCAGAGAAACCTGAGTGTCCATTTCATTACTTTATTCTGACATGAGTTTGAGCTCCTATCAGCAGCATCTGCTACCAGCAGAGCTGTGGTTCATGAGCAAGCCCCAATTTGTTGCCCATGCACAGTGATCTGAATTCCAGGAACTCCTCATTATATGCAAAATCAGCACTTTCAAGAAGACTAATTAAAAGTACCCTCAGCTCTTCAATTAATGTGTTGCATGTTTTATTTTAATACTACTTGCAAACAAAAGTGTTTCTTTGAAGCAATTCTTTGAAGATTTGAATGCACTCTTAGTTTTATTCATGAGTTTAAAGATCATGCACAAGTCCTCACAGGATGGCCAGCTAATTAGGTGTGGATACTCTTGAAGTATTTTCAGGTATGGAGAGCTCTGCATTCTTTTCTGAAATGTCATTAATAACTCCACTAAGGAGAATAACTTGGAGTTGTTAAAATCATGAGGCTACTTGGTTTTGCTGAAATCATGGAGCAAGTTGAGACAGTTCATTCCCTAGCTGGAAATGTTTTCTTCAAGTACAAGTTCTTAGAAGCATGTACATGCTTATGAGCACTTACACTCTCATAAAGATGCTCTCCCTTATTATTTTATAAAAGTAAAATACATTTTTAAATTATGGCCAGAATTTTTTAAGAGAACAAAAACCAAAGCTTCCAGCTTTCAAAGAAAAAGGATGTTCTGTGTATTCAGAAAGTTATTTGTGAAGATAGATGTGCCTGCAGCTAGGACTAAAATTATTCAAAATTCATCATCTTTTATCTCATGCTTTGGTGGTATGCCCTGCACACTGCACTGTACGTTCAGTTAATGTGCAGTAATTGCTCCCTCAAATAACCACAAAGGAGAGATGGCAAATATTATTGCTTTCAAGAGCCAGAGTTCATTGTGGGGTCACACACCACAAAGGCGAGGAGCAAAGAGCATTTCAACCCTGGACAGCAGGAAATCACATGGCAGTATTACTATATATTATAATGGCAGTATTATTATATATTATATTATTATAATTCTATTGTTACATAATATGATATTACTTATTATATTAAATATTATATATTTTCAGTCCTTGAAAAACTCTGAAATCAGGTGCATGGCCTATAAAAGTAAGTGTATACTGCTGCTAAATGCTGATTCCTGAATTTGAACCCAGTTTGTTTAGCTCACTTTCTACTCTGTTCTATTATGTTTATTTATGTGGCTGAAATATTCAAAGAATTATTTCAAAGAATATTTCAAATAAATATTTCAAAGAATTACTCCCAGTTTGAATTTCATGTACCAAACACTGATAAATGAAAACTGCCAAAACTGGAGGGACTCCATTTACAGATAATAAATACAACATTTTGTAACAGAAAAACAAGGAGAAAAATATTTTGTGCCTTCCCTCACATTAATTTCTGAGTCAGATTTTCACTTCATAGTGCTCAAAGGAGCTGAATGGTATGCAACAATTCCTCACATGCTGAAGGAAAACAAACTTTCTATTAGCAAGATTTATGGCTTTATGGCTTGCTTCCTACACGGATACCAACTCAACATGCTGAACAACTAACCAGGTATTATTACTGAACTATACCCTCACTATGCATTCTATGCTGCAGATTTCCAGAGCTGCAACAGCCTTCCAGGCCTCCTAGAATATATCCCACTGCAAAGTGAAAAAAATTATAAATATTCCTCTTGCTCATGCTATTGTTAGTGTGCACCTCTTTTCAGCAGGTTGCACCACATCATGAGGTCCAAGTGAGCCATTGCCACATCATGGACATTGATGCCAATGATCAGCTGTGCAGGGAAGGTGGCTTTTGTTTTAAACAGAGGAGAACTTCAAGGGAATGAAACCAACTGATGGTTGGTCTTCACAGACAATCCTTAACCAGAGCAGAACCTGGAGCCCCACTTCAGGAAGGGAAACAGGATAGAGCAGAGTGGTAATGAGGATGGACAAGTGTTCCGCATGTTGCTCTGGAGATAGAAAGTCTCTAGGACATTTCAAGGTGTAAGGAGACAGAACTATATTCTCTTTTTCCTCAGCACTGAGCCTTTACATCCTATTCTTGTCCCCTTCATCTGTCCTTCCTTATCTTGTTTCTTCTTCCTATCCCCTTTCCTAGCCTATGGCCCTTGCTCCTCACCCAAATATTTGGCATCAGGAGTGCCTACTCAGCCAGTGCCAATCCTCCTCCTGCTCCATTCTCTCCTGGCTGACACAGCTTTCTCAGTTTCCACCTCACAGCCCTAGACCCAAAGCACAGATCCTTTCCCTCAGGACCTTTGTGTGGCCATCCCAAATTATTACTTCCTTTGATGGTCCCCATCCAAATCTGGAATAGGACAGAAAATTCCTTCAAGACCATCGAGTCCAGCCAGAGCCTTGTCACCCAGACCAGAGCACTGAGTGCCACATCCAGGTATTCCTTGGAAACCTTCAGGAATGGGGACTCCACAACCTCCCTGGGCAGCCCCTTCCAATGCCTGACCACCATTTCAGAGAAGAAATTCTTCCCCACGTCCTCTTGTCCTGTCATCAGTTCCCTGGAATCAGCTACCCTTGGGCCATAAGGACCTGTGGTTGCCTCCTTTGTAGTTTTACCCCATTTTCCCTGCTACCCCTTAGGCATCTCCCAGACTCATTCTCCTCACCCTGACAGACCTTCAGATCCCTCCCCCCCCCCTACATTCAACCTCCTTATCTCCAAGTTTTCAGTTTTTTCTCATTTTTTTCTTCCCAAGCTGGCTCCTCTCTCACCCATGCTAGAAACATCTCACTTATCTGTGAATTTGGGGCTGTCCAGGCAGGCACACCTGGCCCAGCACAGACTGGGCTCCTCTCCTGTGGCTTTATGGGACAGCAGGCTCAGACAGCCTGTGCAGCTGGATCTGCATGTCTCAGACTGCTTTGAAGAGTAATAGGAAGCTCAGGACCACTAAATCAGAAGAGAACTCTTTGCTGATGGAGAAAAAGACCTCTGTATTGATAGGAAGAATTAAATTGCAGTGAGGGAGATAGCCAAACACAAAGACAGATAGATTGCTATGAAATCCTTATCCTTCAAGGACTTGAAGCAAAAGAACTCTCAGAAAGATTCCAGGTATATCTGAGCCTATTTTGGCATAGAGGAGTGGATTAAGTTTACTCATCAAGGTCTTGATTTCCTAAAAAAGGCTGAATGCTATTTTACAGGCTTTACAAAGTTTGTAATTTTAAAGGTTTCAGAGGATTTTGGTGCAAAAGCAATTTCATAGCAAATTTCAGATTTCTGCTCCATAACATGACAGCAAACTGTTAAAATAAATTTAAAAAATAAATCACCAAAATGTCTTTAAAACACACAAGCCAGTGTGTTCCTCTCTACACTTGTTCTTGGAAATGGGTGAGCTGCTCTGGCTGAAATTTGCCAAAACTCGAGCCTGGGTCAGACACCTGGCATGTAAAATTTCAGCCATTGGTTATATTTTGGCAAAATTTTAAGGAGTTAAAACATGTCCTAATAATGATAAGCACCAGGCAACCTTAATAATATGCACAGACACGTCTAGAAAATAGAAATAGTTCTCCATTTGGCTCAATGCAGCACACATCTGACATGCTGCCATAAACGCTTCTTTATCTTTTCTACTATTTTTCTTGGCTTAAATATTACAAATGTTAGACTTCAATGCCATATAAAGAGAAGTTAATTGTTATGAAATTTGAAAACAAAAACTGTTTGGCAAGGCAGTGCAGCAAGTTAAGTTCTATTATGAGGAGCAGCAGATCTTAATCTATCCTGGGAAAAATCCCAAGCCTATAGACAGATCGATGAAAAACAAAAAGCAGAATTTAAGTAAAAGAGATAAAGCCTTCAATAAAATTGTTACCATTTAGATCAAGCCAGGGATTTTGCTGTATTTGGGGAAGATAACACAGAGTGTTATCTTTCCTGCTTCACCTGATGGCAATTGCCACTGCAACAGCCACCATGCAAAAACCTCTGCTTTACAGGTACTGGGTAAAGAAACTTCTGGGTCACTGAGTGCTGCTGCCTGTGCATAAGGATTTTAAGGAAAAATAAGAATAAGGAAACATGAATTTACAGGATTGAGGCCTATTAAATTATAGCTTTTCCAAAGAAAATAATGGGGAACAGTGTAAAAAATTTCCTGAGGTGCCAGCTGGATGGGAATGGAAAAATAAGTTGTGTTTCTTATGATGTGCCAAGTTGGTGAAACTGGAATTTGTTTTGAATAAAAAGGAGAGGAAAAATGCTATCTATACTAGGTGTGATAAGAAGCCAACTACTTTGATTTTAGAGCCTGGGTGAAAAAGCAATTTAATGTTGTTATCATGCAGAACATAACAAAGATATGCTGGCTATCAGCCCTGCTGGGGTACAAATGCAAAACTGACTCAGTTAAGGAGATGTAAATAGTTTGGATACAAAAAGGGTGCTAAAGAGCTGTCTTATGAACTGCTCCCAGTGAGCACCAGGTAATCCCACCCATAAATCCTGATTCCTGCACACTGGTGTAACATTGATATCCTCTGAGTGTGAGAGCACCTGAGGAACCCACTGCTCTTCACCAGTGACAACAATGAACTCACATTCTCTTTGCTTTATGCAAACATCTTTCCAGCAATGCATTTAGTAACTATCTGTAGCTGTTGAGAGGGGAAAACCTAATAAATCCAACAAGATGATGACTTAAGGAATTAAAATAATTGGAATTTCACTGAGCAGCTGCAGGATTTGTGTCTGACTCAGCCTGATTATAGCCTGAGCAAATCAGAAGGATCTCGCCCTATGAGTAGGTCTGAGTTAGACAGAGAAAGCCATTACAGAGCAACAACCTAGACACAGAAAAACATTCAGACACCCTACTGCTTTCCCAGAAGATGCCATGTAGCCCAAATAGCCAATGAAGTCAAACACAGAGAGAAAATGAAATGGAATGTGTGTATGATGTGTATTTTATAAGCTGAACTCTGCAATGGCGGAATATCTGTAAGAGAAGAAATCTGCTAATTCTGCCTAGTGGCCCATTGCACAATGCACTTTTCCCACTTTTTTTAAAATTAGGATACCAATGAACCCACAGACTTACAAATAAAAAGAACATCTGCATCATGAGGCGCTGCTTAGTCACTGATACGACAAATTTAATTTAAAATTTAATTCCTATTACCCTTCCCAGAACACAAGCATATTTTATAAATAGCTGGGTTTACACCATGAACTTCCTCTCCAGCATTCTGATCAAACACATCTGCTGTGCCACTTGTATGACATTTCAAAGACTAAGGCTTGAATGCAAACTAACTGATCCCCACAAAATCCCTGAGATGGAGATCAGTGCTGGCTTCATTCCGCAGAGGAGGCACAGAGCACTCAGGTCTGTCTGACAGATGGTGCCCATACCAACACTGACTGGGAAAAGCAACAATGGGCTGATAACAAATGGGATTTGTCACTTTTCCTCCCTGGCTGGTGGAGCTCACACTTACCTGAGTACAGGGCACACAAAGGGACCATGAAGCAGCCTTTGGAAGGGTGGCCAGAAAGCCACAGGGCAGGAGGAAAAGCATCACTTTGACCAGCCATAAACTCTAGCTGCACAACTGAGAGTTTGCAACAACTCCTCCTCTCAGCTGGCTCTATTTGATGGGTATAAAAGAGCTGCCAGCTGCCTCTCCTCCCAGAGCTGTCTCCTATTTTCTACACCAGAATGCACAGACTAGGTTAGATGCACTGAGCTAGGTTAGAGACAAAATTATGAGCTGCAGCTAATATACCACCCTTGCTAGGATTCCCAGGTTTTTAATACAGAAAATTGGATGCAAATTGAAAGAGGGGAGATTTATGTATGGTATTAGGAAAAAATTTTTATTGTGAGAATTTTAGGTTTTTTTATTGTAAGAATTTTTTTACTGGAACAGGTTGGCCATTGAGGTGGATGCCCCAACCCAGGCCAGTTTGGGTATGGCCTTGAGCAAACTGGTCTAGTGGGACATGTCTCACCTGTACATGGCAGAGAGGGTTGGGACTAGATGATTTTTAAGGTCCATTCTAACCCCTTAATATTCTAGGATTCAATTAAATGGTACCAAAAATAAGACATTCTTGCAATGCTTTGCAACGGTACAGGGGAGAATTCAGAGAGGGAGCTAAAAAAGAAGCCTTTAGCTGAAGTGTGAAGGTAAGGAAAGACTGTGGGTGATTCTGAAATAAAAGCCAAGGATTTCAAAGTCAAATGTAGCCCTCCTATCAGGCTGCCTTGCAAGGGAACCAGACAAAGTATCTGCTTGTGGCTCTGGAGATTATTATGGTGCAAACCACTAACTAATGGCATTTCTTAAGGGAGTATCTTTTTTCTTAGAAAGATGAGCATGAGGAAAGAAACCAGACTTGTGTGGTAGGCCTGCCAACACAGTTCATATTTGCTAGAAACTGCTCTGTGCTCAGCCAGCAGTGGCATGGCACTGAGGAGATGGTGCCACCTTGGAAAGAAGGTACTTACGTGTCGCCTGACTTGCGGTAATTCTCGGGGCATTCCAAGGACAGGCAGCGGAAGCCGCCCTGGATGTTGAAGCAGGTCTCGTTGAAAGAGCAGTTGTGGCTTTCTGCAACACACTCATCGATATCTGCCAAAGGGAAACAGGGGTGTGGGTTAAACACAGGCTTCTCCCCTCCTTGCAGGTGCCAGACAATGACAGAATCACAGAATCACAAGGTTGGAAGAGACCTTCAAGATCATTGAGTCCAACCCATTCCCTGACACCTCAGCTAAACCCTGGCACCCAGTGCCACATCCAGTCCTTTCTTAAACACACCCAGGGATGGTGACTCCACCACCTCTCTGGGCAGACCGTTCCACAACTTTATCACTCTTTCTGTGAAAAACTTTTCCTAATATCCAACCTGTATTTCCCTTGATGCAGACTGAAACTGTGTCCTATGGCTCTGTCAGTGCTGCCTGGAGAAAGAGCCCAACCCCACCTGACTGCAGCCACCTTTCAGGAGTTGTGGAGAGTGATAAGGGCACCCCTGAGTCTCCTTTTCTCCAGGCTAAACACCCCCAGCTCCCTCAGTGGTTCCTCACAGGGTTTGTGTTCCCAGCCCCTCTGCAGCCTTACTGCTCCCTCTGGATGCACTCAAACATCTCAATGTCCTTCCCAAACTGAGGGGCCAGAACTGGACACAGCACTCAAGATGCAACCAGTATCCTTTCAGGTACTGCAGAACATGGGGCGCAATTAAACATTACTGCAGGATTGCAAGGGGAGGACAGAAGAACAAAAAAGAAGAACAGTAACCCAACCAACCAGCAAGAAGAAGAAAAGGAAGAGCAGCAGTGCCACTAAGTGGACAAGACCTAAATATTTGCTGACGTGTTTACAGCAGGATATTTCCTTTTAATGGCTAAACCAACTCACAGCATTGGAATTTTCACTGTAAGAATTTTTATTAATATTTTTAAAAGTAGTCTCTACTGAATTACTTTGTAACTGAAATTTCCTGTATATTTATTACAAAAAAACCTGATTTCTTCAAATGTTGAGCTTATGTTGAGCTGAATTACATATCATGTCATAGGAAAGGCATTTTTTCAAATACAAAAACTGCTATAACTTGTCAGAATTCCACAATGCTTGAGGTCTCCCTGCAGTTGTTGAACCCACCTTGGCAGTTGCGTGCATTGGGCGCCAGCCTGTAGCCAGTGGAGGGACAAGTACATTGAAAACTCCCAGGAATATTGACACATCTAAAGGAACAGATGTGTCCTCCAGTGGGCAAAGCACATTCATCAATATCTGCAAGGAAAAAAATACACCACTAATTTTCTATGTGTTCATGACACTCAGCCCAGTGCACATGGACAGTGCTCCTGCTATGACCTTCAAATACAACTTAATGATTCTAATTTCTGGGCAATGAAGAAGATCATCAGATATGTGTGGCTCTAGACAACAACATCTAAATAGCAAAGACTTTCAGGAATAAATGGAACTCTGGAGAAAATGAAAAGCTATATGAGAGCCCAAGAGACAAAGTAATGGATGAGAGCCAGCACTTTACAGTGACATGTATTGTAGTGCTTTATAAAAGGGAGGGAGAAGAATAGTTTTATCCTTGTTTTTACAAAAGGAAATCAACATTAGGTATTCTGCCCAAGGCCTCACTGTTTACTAAGTCCTGGAGACCTAAGTCCAAGCTCAGTATCTTGTCCATGAGGTCACACCCACATCTGTGACCGTGTTCACAGGGGTTCAAGGATGAGGGAAGAGATGAGGATCTGATTCCATGTTTCAGAAGGCCGATTTATTATTTTATGATATATTTATATTAAAACTATACTAAAAGAATAGAAGAAAGGATTTCATCAGAAGGCTAGCTAAGAAGAGAAAAAGAAAGAATGATAACAAAGGCTTGTGGCTCGGACAGAGAGTCCGAGCCAGCTGACTGTGATTGGCCATTAATTAGAAACAAGCACATGAGACCAATCAAAGATCCACCTATTGCATTCCCCAGCAGCAGATAATCAATGTTTACATTTTGTTCCTCAGGCCTCTCAGCTTCTCAGGAGGAAAATTCCTAAGGAAAGGATTTTTCATAAAAGATGTCTGTGACAATCTTCCTTGTATTTGAGAATACGTTAGATCAGAACCAGCCACAAAAAGAGGATATATCAAATATTACCAAGTAATATCATGTATGACATATGTAACACATAAATATGCTCGTATCTCCACTTGCTCAACACTAGAAATTCTGGTAACTCCTCAGGAAGAAGACAAATCTCTGTCAAGTTATAAAAGTGTGCCAAGCTACAATTCAGTGTGAACAGCAAAAATGACACCACACATACAAAGAGATGCCTCTAGAAAAGGGCATGGGCAGGAGACCTTCATTAAATACAGTTATAAAATAAAGAAAATACTGAAGAGACTCAAATGTTAAAATGAAAAAATTACATGGAATTGCTTATGTTTGTTGCAGCAAGAATAAGGAAGGAGCACCACAGGGCTCACCTTCACAGGAAATGCCATCGATGTCGCTGAGCTGGAAGCCCCGGCGGCAATAGCACTGGTAGGAGCCGTACACATTGGCACACTCTTGGCTACAGGGGTTGCTCTCACACTCATTCAAATCTGAAAGGCAGAGTTATATACCTGAATCACAAATTTCTTGCAATGTTCACCACTCCTAGTACTGGAATTGGATAAAATTTTGGAATGTAATTTTTTTAATTGAAAAAGGATGGCACACGTCACTGAGTAACTTGGAAATAAGGGGCTCTCAGTGTGCTACTCTTAAGAGGCAGTATAGGTTAATTTTTACTGTGCTATAATTTCCTCCTGTACTTCAAGGTGTGAGACTGGGAGGGAGTCCTTAGGCCAACACTTATGTTTTTGTGTCGGGATATCAGCAAGACAGGTTTTGAACCTGATGGAGTTGAATCTCCCTTCAAAGTGCAGCAAAAGCAGACCCATGGACCTCTGCATCACAGAATCACAGAACCTATCAGGCTGGAAAATACCTCCAAGACCATCGAGTCCAACCTGTGACTAAGCTCCATCTTGCCACCCAGACCAGAGCACTGAGTGCCAGGTCCAGCTGTTCCTTGAACATCTACAGCAGGGGACTCCACCACCTCCCTGACAAGTCCCTTCCAATGTCTCACCACCCTTTCAGGGAAGAAATTCTTCCTGATGTCCAACCTGAACCTTCCCTGGTGCAGCTTGAGGCTGTCATCCTGTCCTGCCAAATGATGCACTCTAAGGGTGATATATTCAAGCTGTGGGCTATAGTGGCCTCAACTAAGCACAGCAGCATTCATGTAATCAGAGATTCTGCACTGTGATGATTTCTCATGCCATTCCAGTGCAGTCTTGCAAGGTAAAATATAAAAAAAAAAAAACCAACAAATAAAAAAATAAAAAGTAAAAAAGTAAAAGTAAAATTTAAAAATTTAAAAAACAGCTATTAAAAATTTAAAAAACAGCTAAAAGAGCAATGAGCTGTGTCACTATAGGACACAAAATAACACGATGCGCACACGCAGCTCTTCCAAGGTTAAAAGAGAGTTTTTAATTTCTGACTCCAACATTTATAGATTTCCAAAAGTGACAGTGGATTGGAGGGTGAAAGTGCCACCTCTCCAATGACACTGGACAAACCAACAGTCCATCAAATTTCTCCTCCTCCATAAAAGGACACAAAACAATAAGTTATTTACATAAAGTGCGTGAGAAAGTTCGTTACAAGAATGTAAACATCAGAAGGCTTAGAAAAAACTTAAAAATCAGGGTGACAGAGCTGTTTCTCACATTCCATAACTGACAGCCCTACCTTCACAGGATCTGCCATCAGCTGAAAGCTTGAAGCCCATGGTACAAGTGCAGTAGTAGGAGCCAGGAGTATTCTCACACTTGTGAGCACAGAGGCGGCCTGGGTAGCGCCTGCATTCGTTGATATCTGCAATGACAAACACACAGAGAGCTCTGTGGATGGATGGGCTGCCCCACTGCAACACCAGCCTGGACAAGAATGCGATTATAAAAGCTTGATTGTTGTTTTCCAGATTTAAATTTCATACTAAAGAGAGAAGATGCCCTCAAAATGCTCATTTAGAAGCACACCAGAGTATAATTGGATTAGATCTATACAGGAGAAAGTTGCTTTGATCTTCCAAAGGAATCTTTTGCTGTAGGTGCTGATAAAAATATTACAGAAAACAATTACACATACTCTCACAACCTTACCTTTTAACAGGACAGCAGATAACATGTTGACAATACTAATACAGCTTCCTTTGAAGTACCAGCAGTTCTTTAATATGGTTTTAGAGCCAGCCAAATAACATAGCAGTCAATTCTGCATTCTGATAACAGAGGCTATGCACAGAGCAGTAGCATTCTTTACACAGGATCATTTTGTAAGTGCTATGGCTGCAGGTATTTAGGTTGATGGTGCAACTTACCAATGCAGGTCCTGCTGATGACATCAAAGCTGTAGCCAGCTTTGCACTCACAGCGATAATTGCCTGGGGCATTGATACAGACGTGCCCTTCTCCACAGGGCTGGTTGGAGGATGAGCACTCGTCCACATCTACAACAAAAAGTACACTTCTAACTATGCAGGCTGAGAGAAGAACTTGTTAACATATTTTTTTAGTCCTCTGGTGGTTATAAAGTGTTTTGGAACAGAAAACAAGGTGTTATCGTGCTCTCAGCTTTTACAAGATCAGAGTCACAAATCCAAGCTATTCCTACCAAAGCAGGTTAGCTCTAAGGTGTCCTTAATGTTGATGGACTTGGGATGAAAACAATGAAGTAATCAGGCAATCTTTGGAGGAATTCAGGTGCAAAATTGTTTTATTATGCATATTCATATTTGTGAATCATATTTTCATTTAGTCTAAGATGTCTGAGATCCAGAGTCATAAGTAGAGCTTTGATAAGCCACTCACAGAAATTGAGAACGCATACAAAAATGCCTGTCTTTACTAAAACCATCTCAGTTACAAGCCAGCCAAATCTATGTTCTTCAGTGTTACTTGAATGGCTTCTGTGGGGTGTTAAGTCAACCTTGAGTTATTTCTCTGTAATAAGGAGATTTGGGACCACACATCATTGTTCCATTGATGCAGTCACAGCCAATGCCATTTATGGGGTTGATAACAATTACTCCTCAAAATGCAGGATTTCCTGAGTTTTATGAAGGACAGAGGGTGGATGCTTGACATTCTCCACTTGCTGGGACTGCCATGAGGGAAAGAACAGTATCAAGAATTGACAGTGGGAATGACAAAAACCTGGACAAAGCGCAAGAAACTGGTAAACATAAATTATTTATCTGAGTTATTTTCTTAGAACTGCTTTTTCTTCCCAGCTGCCACTCACCTACACATCTTGTTCCATCTTCATTGAGGTGGTAACCTCGGCCACAGCTGGGTGAGATTCTCTGGCAGGTGAAGGAGCCATCAGTGTTAATACAGATCTGCCCAGCTGGGCACGGCATGTTGGTGCTCAGGCACTCATTGATATCTGCAAGAGCACAAGTCAGTGTAACTCTTTCTGGTCCCAACAGGTTTAAGGCAAGATGCTCCCATTATGTACATAATGAGAACTTCATAGAGAAAAGTTCTGCCTGTGGGAGAAGACAACTGTTCATGACATTTTAGCTCCACTGATACAAAGCTTCCAGAGTGAAAACTGGGGAGGTATAAAAGCCATAGAAACCACTGAAAAACAGTGGAAATTTGGTATAGAACTGGTATTTGTTTCAAAGCCTTTAAAAGTCTCTCCTAAACATACTGATCAACAGTTCAGTTCACCAGCTTAACCAGTTCTGCTTCAGCCTATGTGTTCTGATGGACCTCTTAGCTTCTACATGATGATCAGAGTCACAAATCCAGCAACAAAATCCCCTTAACTCCACACAGAGTAGCATTTGATTCCCAGTGCATAAACTTAGGCTGTGAAACTGCCTAAATGTTTTGAGCAAATGCATTTTATGTGTCTTTACTGATGTTCATGACAGCAAGTTAATCAAAATCTGCCACGGAGCTGGCACTACCTGTGGCAGGCGTGTGCTTGCAAAGGGCTTGCTGTGCACAGGCACTGGCCCCCCTCATTTTAAAGGCTGCAGTTTTGTTTTCAGTCTGTTTCCAGTGTCAGATTTCAACTCTACAGGAGAGCAAGGGGCTGATAATGAGTGCAACTTGGCAGCAGCTGCTGCTCGGCCAGTTCCACAAGTCCAAGGCTTGCTATGCCAATGGGGGAATTAAAAGTTGAGTTGAGACTTGAAAATAATACTCAAGGGAGTAACTGATAGATTTGTAGATCACATTAGACAGATCCATATAAAGTCTGCTGGAAACCAGTAATTTTAATGGATTTATACAAAGGGTATAACTCTGGTTTTGGGGAGTCTTGGAAACAAGGCATTGGCCTGACAAGATTGTCATCAGTCTTTAAAGTGAAACTCCTCTCCACAGTATGTTATACCTGTCCCATCTTCTCATACACAATAAGATGGGCTTTAACATGGGACAGGTCTGGAAAGACCTACAAGCCTGTAAAACCAAGCAGACTGATATCAAAGGGTGTTCCAGAGAATGCCATACTTAGAGATTTCTACACAAACCTTTGGCTAAAACCTTTTGGATAGAGTTAGAAAAAATATATGACAATTTTTTTACACATTTTGCTTCAGATAAAACACCCAAAGACTTAAGCAGCTAACCACCTACCCAACAAAGTACAACTTTTCTCCCAGCAGCATTTGAGCATTCCCCAAGACAAGAGCAAGCCTTACCAATACAGTTGCCCAGTGCATCCTGTATAAACCCACTCATGCACTGCAGCTTGGGGCGGCAGCGGAAAGATCCTGGAGTATTCTGACAGATAAAATCGGGGGGGCAGTTATGAGTACCAGTCTCACACTCGTCAATATCTGGTACGTCACAAAAAAAAATTGTTAGCAGGAATTAGACGGGTTCCTTCATTGCATTTCAAAAATATGACATAATTAAAATCATCACATAGATTAATCCTCAGTGTACCTTCCTGGAATCCTGTGATCCAGGATCAATCTGACTTATTACCTCAAAAAATATCTCAATAAAACCAGATAGGTTAAGAATTTTTTACAATTTTACTATTAATTTTATATATAGGGGGGTGTCTGTGCATATCATGCTTTGCAAGTTTAGTTCTTACAACTAAATGATTCAAAATTATTATAGATTACCTAAAGCATCACATTCAGCCTTGATTCAGCAGTGTGCTGGGATTTGAAGTCAGGAAGATTTAATAAGCCAACTGCAAATTTAATTTTAGCCTTAGATCCAATGCAGATATTGTCAATTTCTTTCATAAGTGAATTAATTGACCTCGATTCCCTTCCATATTAAGGCTTGAAATCCCTGCATTACCATGCTTTAAAATGCACATAAATATTACTTCTGATTACTTTAATATTCTACTCCAGTTCAGAATAGACAATAAATATTTCTGAATAAATTATTGTTCATGTAAAGCAGATAAAGGAGATAACAGCAAATGAGGCTTCACTTAGGAATGTAGTCCTGTCCACATAAAGCAACTAAAATGTAATATTTGCCAACTGGCAATGGGATTAAATCTCCTAAAGCTATTAAAATATAGAAAATCTCCAGCAAAAGGATAACTCATCTTTCTCATTCATGTTGATACAACAGTAGCCCCAGAGCTTTGTGGGACTTAAAAAATGCATGTGGAGACCATTTGAATTAATAATGAAGTGGGTTTAGCAGGGTTCTACATGTAGCACAGCTCAGTCATGTTACTTGGCATTTAAAAACCATACATGACTATTTTTATCACTTCACATAGCATTAATAATTAACATTATTAGCATATCTTACCCAGATAAGAACTTTCTAGCCTTAGTTGTGGGTATAATTTACTATCTGTGCTCCTTTTTTTCCAACAGAAAAATATGTTAATCCTTGCCAGTAAGCTATTTGTTGACCTAAATCTGATATTATTCAAATCAGTGGAAGTGTAACTTTAAAGGGATCACAGTTACACCATGATACTTTCAAAAACATTATGTGATGTTCTGCAGGTTTGGCACTGGAGTTTGTTCGTCAGCTTTTTTTATTCAATCTATTTATTATTCATCACTGATCAATTCCTACAGTAAAACCTTACCTAGAATTTTGGTTGAGTTAATTTACTCAGTGGAAAGAAATTAGTTTATTTATAAAGCAGTCTAAGCTTAGGGGGAGCAGACATGGTGAAAACCAATTCCACATCAACCAGAGTTTGCTGCTAATTTATATCTCTATAAAGGCAGCACACCAGTTGAAGTTACAGATGCACATAAGAGCATTCTTTAAGCTAGACGGAACTTGAAACAACTAACTTTTTTAGTAAGGAGGACTGTTACCTTTGTGTTCAAACACAGCTACTCAAGAACAGTGGTTTTAACCCCTTTATGTTTTTAAATCCCTAGGAATGCTGGGATTAAGAAATGAATCCCTTTGTAACCTCCTGAGGATAAAAGCTTGCTTTCTTTTTCTAAAGATGCATCTACCCTCATATTTTCAAACTGAATCACCTGGTTGCTCCACTTGCCACACTTTGTTTCACACTCCAGATTGTGCAAACTTGATTCATTCAGGTGCATCCAAACCATCAGATATGCTCCATGAGGTACTCCACTCACAAATGAGCCATCAATCCCACAGACCAGACTGGAGCTAGCCAGAAACAACCTCCAGGGTATTGTGTGTATTGTGAGTTCTGGCCTTGCTAATCACCCGGTTTAGTCCCCAGAGCAGCTCCTAACATGCAACACAAACAGCCAGTGTGAAATGCAGTTATCTCTGCTGGAAATCTTTGCAGCAGCCCCCAACTGCATGATCTGGTTATTTGCTGGGAAAACTGCCGTCCTTGAAGTTCGTGTGCCTCAGTTACGTGTTTATTTACCAAAAGCCAAAGAGCATGACACAATGATGTGCTTAGTTTTTAATTTAAGCCTGGAAGATGCTGGTTTCTGTGCACAGGACATACCTTTGCAACGACTGTCATCCGTGAGCTCGTAGCCAGTGCCGCAGCTCGTGTCGCGCTGGCAGCGGAAGGATCCCAAAGTGTTGACACAGGTCTGGCCAATCCCACAGTTGTGTGTCCCAGTGATACATTCATTAATATCTACAACAGGCAAAATTATTTAAAAATAAATAAGAGAGAGCAAATAAGAAGCATGATGTCCCTGGGAAAAGACCCGGTGGAAGGCTCGCTATGAGCACACCTCCAACCAGGCATTCCTCTGAGCATCTGAACTCAAAGGTGGGGATTTGGCCTCACATCCACATCCTGCTACACTGCTGTCACCAGGACATCATCCAGCAAAGACATTGGGATCCTGTTGGAACCAGGACTTGCTGATACACTGTACTTAAGAAGAGGAAGTTTAACTGAGAGAGAGCAGAGACTCAACATCATCTAACTGTGTCTAGCAATGATGTCTCTGGATATGTCTGAAGTTGTTACAGCCAGGATGTGTAAACACGGTCTGCTGTTGGCAGTGTTTGGTTTATGTTGGACTCAATGATCTTTAGGGTCTTTTCCAACCTCAGTGATTTCATGGTCAGATTATAGCGACTTTATGAAAGAGGCAAACTTTCAGAAATCCTCACCTTGCTCTGCATCCCACCAACATATAGTTGAGGGACTCTCTGAGCCAAGTTGTGACTTTCTACTTCACAGCTACTGATAGACATTTCCTTCGTGAAATTCTTTTTCATTTTAACTTTGAATGCGTAAGAAAATCTGACATCCATGTGTATTAAATGTAAAAGCTCTTCCTTTTCCCATGTCCAACTAGGTTAGTGTTAATCTGACCAATCACCAAGATTTATTTTATATTCTGAAGTTTCTATCTGAGGTACTTAAGATTACATTTCCAGTCACTGACAGAAAAAGGCACTCTTCATCTGAAACACTTGTCGCCCTTGAACAGCTATGCAGGATGGGCAAGGTGAGCTGTGCCCTGGAAGGGCTCACATCCCTCAGCAACAGGGAGCCTGGGCTCACTAGCTCAGAACCAAATGCCACATTGCTCATGCCTGGAGTCAAAGGCAACCTCGATCCCAGCCCATCTCATTTGATGCCACAGATCAGAATATGCTGACTTGGAAGGCACCCACAGGGATCATTAAATCCAGCTCCTGGCCCTGCACAGACACCCCAACCATCCCTGCACAGACCCCCCAACAATCCCCCCTGTGCATCCCTGAGAGCCTTGGCCAAGCCCTCCTGGAGCTCTGGCATTCCCTGGGGAGCCTGGGCAGAGCCTGACCACGCTTAGGGGTGCAGGAAAAATCAGTTCTTCTTCTGGGAGAAACCAACAATCCTCCCTTGACAGTTGCCATGCTGTTCATGGAGTCCAGAACATTAATCCTTTCTGTCAGTTGTGTCCTTAACAAGCTAAAGAATCCTACTCTATTTATTTTGTCTGCCTTATCAATAACAATCCACTTTTACAAGAGAGAATACGAATTCTGTTTTGGTTTTATTCAAAACAACAAAATCAAACTCTGCCTCTTCTCCATTCTAAATTCTCCACCTTTTCCACTGGCCCTTTTCTTAACTTAATTTCCCCACAATTCTCATTTCAACACTCCATTCAAATCAACATTTTATGACTTCATCTCTTTCCCCAGCTGACATAAGCATATTCTGCTCTCTTCTCTCTGGGTATTTTTGTATTTGTTCTTGCTCTTTTAAAACAAGAATGTTTACAATCAAACCAATGGCTTTATTTCTTTTACCTTCACAGGTGATACCATCTGGTTGAAGCTGATATCCAACAAAGCAGGAGCAGACATAACTGGATCCTGTGTCTCTGCACTGCTGGGAGCAGGGACCACCACCTAATGAACATGTTAAAAGGCCTCATGTAATTAAGAGGCTCTTCACAGGAACTGAAACAAACCACTAATTTACAGGATACTTGATTTATTTAGAAAATAAGTTAATACACATATACAAAAGAAAGGGCTAAGCACTGAAAGCTCTAAAAATTAATGAAAGAAGGATTATTGTGACAAACAGAAAGGGAATACTACAGAGAATTTACACAAAATTTGGCTCATCATTAAGAAAACCTTTGCTGACCTTGTTAAAATAGAAATTAATATAAAAATGTTTCATAATCTAAAATTAGAGAAAAGCTTATATATTTCCAACAACAAATATTTGTTGTAAAGCTGCAGATATTCTTAGTACAAATAGAACCCATATCCTGTTTTTTAGAATGGCTGGATAGGCATTAAACAAAAGGTGTGAGATAGGCAGAATCCATGTGAGAAATTGCAGCTATAATATGTTATTATAAATAGTTTTTTAAGTACAACAATTTCTAATGAGGACAGGGCCATTAATGCATCACTGAAAATTAGGTGGAACCATAGTTTTGCAGTTGAGATCAAGATCCTCTGCTCTCTGAATTTGTGCTAATACTGTGAGCTCCATCCTGACACAGTAAAACCTGTAGTAGGAGTGTTAGAAGTACAGAATTAATTTCCCCATGTTATATGAAGGTGCTCCAAAACAAATTGCTGGAAGTTCTATTTGCTAGGAAATTTAAGTTTCCCCTGTTAAAGTTCAGGAAATTAGAAGTTTTGGCATGCCAAGTTTATCAGAAAATATACTGTAGACAGAACCACCAATTGGCAATTAGCAAGACCAATCCATCTCCTGCAGGCAGCTGATTAACTGAGAAATACAACAACTGATTACATGAAGAAATAATGCTAGGAAAATATGTAACACATATTTCTATGTCATCTCCTCTAATTAGCAACTGGAGACAAGGAGGAGAGGCACTGATGACTCTGGCTCACTAATGACCTGGTAGATATTCCCACCCTCTCCAGAATGTAACAGCTGTAGAACGTGGAGCACAGTAAATAATTTTTCAACTGGAATATAAGCCTATTAAATTGATTTTATCCTAAATACATTTCTGAGCTCTGAAATGCTGGCAGAAAACAGTGAATCACTGCTGGTTTTGGTTTATAGACATGTAAATCATAAGTGACAAGCAATAAATCAGAATATTTAGCACAGCAATATTCCAAATGCACATTTCCAAGGAGGCAGAGCAGCATGAATAATCAGAACAGCCTCTTTTGTCTTCCTTTTCTTCAGGTGATGCATCTCAAATATAAACAAGTTTAATTTCATATTTAAACACCCTGATATTCAAACACCAGGAGAATAATAAAATATGCACATATTTAATATAGGATCACCACATTCTGAAAAATCCAAAGTACTCCACAGGTTAAAGGGTGGCACTTCTGAGGTATTACCCACAAGAGGTTAAGTAGAAGTTAAATGTATTGTCTCAGCTTCAGTTGGATAAGGTGGACTGCACTGTGAGAGACAATGCCTCCCTTATATTTGGGCACTATTTAGGCATCACATAATGGCCCATTACTCCTTGGAAAAGCTCTTCCTCATGTTTTATTTTTACCCATAACCATCCTAGGCAAAGGGCTTTGGCTAGATCTAATTTGGCTTCACTTTACAGAAAGGAATCACAGCAGAGCTGGCCAGCAGGACTCACCTCTGCAGCCATCATGCAGATAAGGATCTTCTTGGTCCAGCTCCTCCTTTGAAATGTCAACTAAAAAGAGGAGAGATAGGCATTAGAGGAGAAGGCACTTTTCTTCTCATTGTAAAACACTGTGTGCTTGGGATGGAACTCACACCAGGGTTTTAGACAAACCAGAACAAAATTTAAAAGCTTTATTTACATATTTTACAGCTATTTCTTACTTAAATTTGACATTCAAATGCTCATGGCCATGGGGCACTTTTCATCTGAGTGATTCAATATGAAAGTCACATGTGATCATAGATTACATGTGGACTGATATTTTCAAACACAGGTTCTTAATGCCAGGCATTTAACCAGAGCTTAACCTCATTTCCATAAGGCACATTGTTGGGGCATGCTTGGCTTCCACTGACTTTGTAGTAGCTTGGGGTACTCAGAGATTTAATGAGAATCAGATTAACCTCAGCTATTTATTTGGATTTCATTTCAAAAAGAACTCCACACCTAAGTTTTTGGGCACATCTTAGAGCATTCTTTCAAATATACGTATATACTTCTACTTTTTATATATATATACACACATATATATACATATATATAAATATAAATATATAAATATAAATATATAAATATATACTTATTGAAGAGTTTTGATCTGTGGTATTCCTGCCACACATACATATTCCAAGAGTCCATTCTCTCCACGTGAGGACATACAAGGGCCAAAGATATCTTGAACTCACTGCATCCCCAAAGAACCAGCTAATGGACTTTCTCCAATCCCACAGCTTTGAACACAGGGGCAAAGGTAGGTTGGTAGTGTGCAAAAACACAATCCCAAAAGCCCCAAACAAATGAAAGTCTATAAGGGTCAGTCTTGTACTTATTCATCCTCTTCAGCTCTGTGGACTAGTTTTGGAAAAGGGTGTCAGGAGCTGCTGCCATCTAGGTACCCTTCTTTTTTGGTAATAAAAGAAAGAGTTTCCACACTTCCTGGAGATCTCAGTTGTCCCAGGCACTCCAGGCATTTCAAATACCCCTGGTTTGTGAGCATTTGCCTCTCACACAATGGCAACGTTTGCATTCTGCTGAGCTGGCAAAGGCCCTCTAGCTTCCCAACACAATTCTAAGAATTGTTTGTTGATTTTCATTTTAATTAAACATTTTTTCAGTGGGCAAAATGCCAGTAAAATTAATAGCTTTTATTCAGCTTCCAAGGTAAGACCATTAGTTGCCAAAATAAGCTCTCATACATTTAAGTTGACACCAGAAACTGAGTGACCTCTTTCTGCCTCTTATTTTTAACAGCAGCCTTTCAGCTATCACTAGCCCAAAAAAATGAGTTCCAAAACATGCATCAATAAATTACTCAGATGAGATGTCACATTAGAGGAATTCCAACAGAAATAATTTAAAGTGAAAACACTCCTTGCACCCTGTATCATTTTATGTCTCACTCTTTTAGGTATGCAATAAAATACCTGGCTCCTTTTTGGGAGGATAATCACTGATGGACAGATCAATGTCTTTAAAGTATGCAATAAAATACCTGGCTCCTTTTTGGGAGGATAATCACTGATGGACAGATCAATGTCTTTAAAGTGCGCAATAAAATACCTGGCTCCTTTTTGGGAGGATAATCACTGATGGACAGATCAATGTCTTTAAAGTGCGCAATAAAATACCTGGCTCCTTTTTGGGAGGATAATCACTGATGGACAGATCAATGCCTTCTTGGCCTTTTCCACAGCAGGTTCTGAAGACAATTCCACACTGATATCCCATCTTTGGGTTGGGCTCACAGCTCTGTCCTTGAACTTGGGCAGCCTTCCCCAGCAAACAACAGTAACAGCATGTCTGTTAAAAAGAAAATGAAAATATTAACAAAGTCAAAGCAATGTGAGCTTTGATAATGATGTCAGTGGTTATCTCACCTTGGCACTGATGGAAAATTTTCTACAAACTCCTCAAGAACAGCACAGAAGCAAGGACAGGACAAGTTAATCCTGAGGAGGCTTCCTTTATTTTAAATTGAGAAGATGCTGCTGATTTATTCAGTTTTCTTCCTTGCTGTCAGAAAGCAACAAAAGTGTTTGGCTCTCTGGAACTGATGTCTGACAATTGCTTCTGTCATATGAAAGCACATTAAGGCTTTTTTTTATTAGATTTGTCTTCCAGACTCTATTTTGCTTGAAGAAAACTGCCTGCACCATTACACAGAACAGATGAAACATAAAATAACCAAACTTTCAACTACATTTCTGTATTTTGGTGCTTTAAGCACCACACCTGCTAAAAAAGAAGGCGACCATGAAATGCTTTGCATTACTTTGAGATGTTCTAAGTTTTCCCTTGTAAGGAATTACATGCTTCTCTCCCTGCACTGAACTGAAAGGCACTTTTAAAACTCAGAGCAGCGTGAAGTCAAGACAGTAACAGCATCCTGAAGTATGCAAGTTTTCCATTTTGTGTGAAGCCATTGAATGCACAACAGAAACTCTTCTGTGCTGCAGGGCTGGAACTCCTCTCTCCTGGGGTGTTGTTTCCGTGCCCTCCCAGTCTCTAGGATGCATTTTTTCCCTTATTTACTCTTGTTTGGTGAGATGGTTGCTACTACCCATTTTTTTTTACCATCTTCCATCCAGTGGCAGATGCTCCAGTTTCATCCTATTATGTCTGGGATAATTCCATCTTTCCTGGCTTTTTTGGATGACTTTAGAAATAAACCCTCGATGATTGAAACATTTCACAATATTTATTCTAATACATCAAGCAATTCCCTGAGGCATCCTTCTCAAAGTTCTTAAATATGTGACGAAAATTTTGACAATATTCAAATTTCCCAACCATAAATTAGAAGACAAAACATGAAAGTGAGCTAAAGATTCATTACTTGACTTACACCTGCATATTTTTTATTACCAAATCTTATTTAGTTATTGAATAGGCTGATGCTTTGACAAATTCTGACATTATATAATTCTGGTACCCTCACTGGCTTCTGCTGCAAGACTCAGTCCACTACTTTATCTTGTCACAGGATCTTCATATTGGGAGTTGCAGAGTTTCTCTGGAATTTTTTTGAAGAGTGATCACTAATTTTGCCCTTTTTTGAACTGTTGAACAGCCCTAAGTTCCTTATTTCTTTCAGCCTGAGCCACCACTTGAAAAGCCTCTGTCTACAGCTTGTGTGAAACTTCAAGTACAGAATTTGCTAAATCTTGCAATATCTGTAAGAGACTGCATCTTCAATTAACATAATTGTGTGCCCTGAACCATTTGTTCCAACCCATATTTATTCTAACTGTGCATGATATATCTTGATTTAACATCTTGATAATGAGAATAATTTATGTTTCTATACCTCAGCTAAAATTATACAGAGATGGAAAGTGTCAAGTGTTATCTTGATTGGTTTTGCATGGCTTTTGGTAGTGAGGGGGGCACAGAGGTGGCTCCTGTGAGAAGCTGCTGGAAGCAATCTAACCTTCATATCAATTGAGTCCTTGAGGTGTTTGCAGCCATTTTCCAAAGGCTGCCAGTTGCCTGAGAGCAAATTATGATGACCATTTATTTGTTAGCTTGAACCATCACTGCTTTCATGGATGGTACAAACTAAAAATCAAGTTGTTATTCTACCGTTTCACTGCCTGTAGGCCTCTGCTTCTTCAGTCACCCTAATAATAATATCAAACTTTTTCCCCTCTGGTATTAGCAAAATCCCATGGAGCTTCCCAGCCATGCCTGGCTCCCCATGTTTGAGTAAACAGTGGTCAGCTGTGTCCTACCCGAATTCCTATGATCCCTTGGCTGTCTTCTCACAGAAAGGAACAAAGGAGTAAAGTTACATGTGAGAAATTTGAAGATCTAATTTTTGGTGTGACTAGAAAGCACTTGAAGTTCTTTAGATTAATAAGGTCTTTTGATTATGTAAGGTTTACAATACTTCTACAATATTTCTTATTATTTATGTTCGGATTGAAGTTGGCACTTTTGGTGTGAATCCTGTAGTAACTCTGCTTTTGGTATCTGTCCACAAGAGGTCTCTCCCTTGCTGAAATCCCTTAGATGCTAACCAAAACCCCACTCATAATTCAGAGGAATTTTCCAGAACTCTTAAAGAGCTAAACTTCTCAAAGAGAAGGACAATGCAAACAACTTTAACAGAGACATGAGGTGCAGGTGGGAAAAAAACATTCATGTGCGAGTCAAATAACCTTCAGGCCAACCCTAAATAACCTAATTCCACTTCTTGGAGACAAACAGGAGTATCTCTGTGTCAGGACCCAGGACACTCCTCTGAGTGCCCTGGGTGATTCAAGACCTTGGCAGGGGGTTCAGAGATCTTGGCACAGAGTCAAAAACACCTGTGCATTTGATTTTAGTAATGGAAAAAAATACCAACTTTGTGTGAAGATTTACAAGCCACAAGAGTTTGAGTAGAATGATAGTTAATTTGTCACAGGGTGAAAAAGTAGAATTTTGGGGTTTTGGAATGGGGGTTCAAGAATCAAGGTGGAGGAATATGGGCATGGCCTGTCTTTCTCCTTCTTCTTCTTGTCCTTCATCTTCTGCTGTGATGGTGCCACTGTTTGATTGGTTTAGAGACAGACTGTCTAACATAAGTGATAGGCATTGGAAAATTATTGTAAATAAAGTACACATAGTTCTTAGTATAAAAAGCTAACATCACCCCAAGGGCAGTCACTGTGCCACAACCCAACGTGCTGGACAGATCTCAGCAGGTCAGAGAAGGAATGTAATAGATAAGAGAAAATAAACAACCTTGAAAAGCAGAACTGACAAATCTCAACTTCTTCAACAGGCACAAAGGGAAAAAAGACTTTTTAATACCTTAGGAGCCATTTCAATCACACAAAACCCAAGATCTCTGATGCCTCACCTTGAAGTATTCGGCCTCACACGTGGAGTTTTTGGCAATATGGGAGTCACATTCCTCACGCGCGTTGGCAAATTCAACCCCGTCAGAGCAGGACTGCTTCTCCAGCTGGCTGCGGCAGCACTGCACCTGGGTCATGCTGCAGCAGCAGGGAGGAAAGGGGAGAAAAATGTCACATATGGGGCAGGAGCACATGATGCAACATTTGAGAATTAGTACTTATACTATCTATGTGGAAAGAGGTTTCTGTGGGAGCAATGTTAAACATAAAGATATTCTCTGGGAGGAGGCAGATTGTCTGTGTGACATGGTTAATACAGTTTCACTGCTGATCTACCTTGCAGTCTGTCCTAGCACCGTTTTTAAACTTCAACCACACCTGCCTCAGGACTCAAGGAACTCGGGGCTGCATTCTGGCATGTTTGTGACAGCTGGTGGCTGGTGGATGGAAGGGAGAAGTTATTGCATTTGGAGGGTCCCTCGTGGCAGGAAGGAATGATGAATCTGACTCCATGTTCTCAGAGGGCTAATTTATTATTTTATGACACTACAATATATTAAAGAATACTAAACTGTCCTATACTAAAGAATACAGAAGGGATACTTCCAGAATGCTAAAAAGATAGTAATGAAAACTCGTGACTCCTTCCAGAGCCCCGACACAGACTGGCCAAAGAGTGAAAACAACTCGCACCAGAAGTCCAATGAAACAGTCACCTGTTGGATAAACAATCTCCAAACACATTCCAAAGGAGCAAATCAGAGGAGAAGCAAATCAGATAATTATTGTTTTCCTTTTTCTCTGAGGCTTCTCAACTTCCAGGAGAAAAATCCTGGGCAAAGGGATTTTTCAGAGACTGTGAATATGACAAGAAGTCAGGCCCTGAATCTTGTGAAAACCTGCAATCCCAGTCTAGCCCTGCCCCAATTCAACAGGTATGGCATGAGGAAGGAAGATGAGAGCATTGTTCTGTGGGACACCTGGAGATCATGGAGAGAAATGAAGAAATCAAGGGAAGTCACACTGAGAAACTGCAGAGTGTATTGCAAGCAAGGGGAAAAGAAAGACAAGGGAATGAAAAGTATTACAGGGCAGGGAGATGTGGAAAGGAGACAGAATAAAATTGTGCAGGAAACTTAGTTTTGTTACACTGCTCATTAAATCACTCTATTTTATCTCAATGCCAGTGAAAAAACTGGAAACTTGTTCCTGCAGGGGAAAACAATCTGCATGAGGAGGCTTTAAAGTCCTGCAGTCTGATTGCTGCTGTCACATGAATACAAAGGCCAGGAATACTCTCCACTCTGCCTTTATGTGTAACTCTGCTTTGCTGCGTAGTTTTGTGGATAAAGCTCTTCCACCACTACTTTCTGTTACAGACACTGGGAAACAGAAAAAATATCCTGTACTCCTGAAAATCCCCTGTTCCACTGCCAAAAAATTTGATAATATCAGGAAGAGGAGTGGGTTAGTGGAACTACTGAACTACAGGCTTTTCCCACCATCACCTGAGATAAATGGCTTACCATGCATCCCCTCTGGAGGAGCTTTCCTGCCCTCCAGGACCATGGAATGACCTTTCAGCTCCCAGTGACTCCCTCTGCTCTAAGGCCAGGCAAAAGCAGGGGACATGTGAGTACTGGGCTCAGATCATGGATCTCTGTGCTTGTGGGTGAGGCCAGCTTGTCCAGATACATTCCTGAAGTTCCCAATTCCTATTTATTGGATTGTGCATGGATCACTTACAATCCAAGCCACTCTAGAATTATACAGTTCCATCATTAGTAATGGTCTGACTGTGCAGTTCCCACTTGGACAAAAACAGCCATGATATTTCAATGCATAGGAACTAGAAGCCAGGATAAATTCATGAACAAACTATTCAAAAACGGACTCTAAAATCATAGCAAGAAGTTAAGCCCAGGACAGTAACTTTATTTGGCAGGATATTTGAAGTTTTTGATATCTGATTTAGTTCCAGTTTGGAAGAATATGTAGCTTTTTTGTTGCTGAGATTCCCTCTGAAGCAGAATTTCCATTCCCTGCCCAGCTCTGGGGTGGTCTGACTTTCAGGACTTTGGAAGCCTCTAAAAACTGAACTCCAAGCCCAAGAGTGTGGGAGCAGAGACTTTCCAGCCTCTTTACCCCTTCAGATTCTCTTGAGGAGCTAGATATGTCAGCCACAGACAAGCAAACAAATAAACAAACAACAGCAGTCTTTCAGTAGGTCTGTTTGATTCCTGGTGTGGCTTTGTTTTTTCCAAACACCAGCCAACTCTTTGAAATCTCTGAAAAACAGGCAATTTCAACCAAAACAAGAAAGTTTGTTAAAATGTTTCCCACAGCTGTATTCATAAGTCATGTGGTCCACCCCAACTGTAATAAGGAATTAAACATCAACTGGATGCTAGATTAAAATACCATTTGTTCATTCTGAGAACCACAACAACAATAAAATCACACTTCATTGCCCAAATCCTACAGCCCAGTTGCACTGGTAGCAAATATTGCTGGAGACTTCAAACACCAGTGTGGCAGAAACAGAGGCGGAAATCCTTGAAAGATGGTCACAGGTGTCTCTCTGGATGACAGACTCAGCTAAAACCTGCTCCCTTTCTGCTCCCCAGCAAGGGGAAGGAGCCAACAGAATATTTAGACTTGTCTCTTGGTGTTATACCTTCAGGTGTACCATTAGTAGTCTGGAGACCATTAAAATATTGGTCCCTAAAAATAAAGTAAAGTAGCCACCTTTCTATGAATCTGGTTTTTTTTAATTAGGACTAATACTTTAAAAAGACAAGAGATGTTTTTTCTTTATCTGCCTTATTCTTTTCAGTTAAAAGAGAGCAGTAAAATTTTTCAGAAAATAAGCAGGTACTCACAATATGGCAGATATTGTATAACACTTAATATTGAACTTTTAGGAGCATGAGGCCTCATAAGTGATGTTCATTCAGGATGTTTCAGGTAAAATCATGCATCTCTAAAAGAGGAGTTTTATTCATGACTCACTAGTGAACAAAAATCACCAAGACATTTAAAAAAATCCTTATTCATTGTTTCAGATGTTGATCTAAAAGTTATTTCACTACTAGATAATTTGATTATAAATCAAGTTAAGAAATCATGTTTTATATTTTCACTTTTACTTTCTGTTAAAACTTAACCAACTTGGCTGATTTTCATGGAGTTAATTTCCAAATTAAAATCTACACACCCACTTACATCCACAATATTTTCACATTTATTATTCTCCTGTGTGGAGGATGTATTACTAAACCAGCACAGATTTCATAATAATCTTTTTTTAATTTCTCTTCTTTTCATAAAAACATTAAACTTTAACTTTTTTTCTGAAAACAATGTTTTGTCAATCTGCTGTTATTACCCTCTGTCTCTCTCATTCTGCTTCCTTCAAGCTATGTCAGTGCTGTTCATGTGCACAGTGGAAGGTCTTGGACAAAATATCAAAATGAAAAAGAATGATTTTGCAAAAACAAACTAGGTCTTCCAGCCTTGGATTCCTCAATGTGCATTCTTGCAACACTAGTAAATAATGCTATTCCTGGTGTAATTCCAGAAAGGCTACACATTGTCAAAGGCATGCAAATACCATATGGAGACAGACTGTTTCTGGCAAGGGAATTAAGTTCACTTGCTAAGAGCTCTGTGCAGGGAAAACTCTTCACTTAGAAAGGAAGAAGACTTATTGGACAGGTTGAGTTCCAAAATTAACTGGCAGCTCTTTCCAGCTGCCTTGAGTTTAACCACACCACAAGAAAATGAATGAATGGGAAAAGACCCACTGTGATGACAGCCAGAGATATTACTCATTAAAATTCTACACTTGTATTAACTGAGCCACAGAGACACAGAGATAAACACTGACATTGTCCAGAGAGATAATGCAGCGAGATAAAATCATGTGTGGGGCAAGAAACCACAGTGAGAGATTGCAGACTTTGGGCCCAGAGCCTTGTTTCAGCTGAAAGCTGGAGTAAGAGCAAACAAGGGGATCTTTGGAAATTGTGAACTTCACACAGGGTCTAGCTCACCTTGTGTAGGACAAAAAAGTGAGTATGGCTGTAGTGTGAGCCACAGCACACTCAGTGAGTGACAGTGACACAGATGGCTCCCTCAGGAACCACAAGGGACTCGGGTAGAAGAGCCTTACAAATGTGCTGGAGCCCGGAGCTGTCACCCTGTGATGTGGCAGATACGAGAATGACAGGGCTGGAAAACAATTCTTTCTGTGGAAAACATTTTCCCCTTGAGGGTGGTGGGATTGTGGCACAGGGGGTCCAGAGAAGCTGAGGCTGGCCTACCCCTGGCAGTGCCCAAGGCCAGGTTGGGAAAGAGAAGGCTCTGGGGTGACATAATTGCCCCTTCCGGCTCCTAAAGCAAGCCAGAAAAAAGATGGAGAGAGACTATTTACAAGGCCTTGGAGTGACAGGACAAATGGGGAATGGCTTCAAAACGACAGAGAGTAGGTTTAGATTGGATGTCAGGAAGAAATTCTCTGCTGTGAGGTTGGTGAGACCCTGGCACAGGGTGCCCAGAGCAGCTGTGGCTGCCCCATCCCTGGAAGTGCCCAAGGCCAGGTTGGACAGGGCTTGGAGCAATCTGGGATAATGAAAGCTGTCCCTGCCACGGAAGGATTTGGAACTGGATGGTCTCTAAGGTCCCTTCCAACCCAAACCATTCCACGGTTCTTTGATTACTATGGATGTATTTTAAATGGTTGGGAAATGGCCTAGGGGACGCAATTCCAACTCAATGAAGCAGCTGGTTCCTCACACAAGAGACTCTAGCAGTGGGCTTCCTTTGAGGGAGGGACTCAATCTGAAGCACCACTGTTATTACTATTCTAAACAGATGATTCAAAACAAGAAGTGCTCACACCTCTCACAGAATATATGCCTTTTATTTTATAAGTATAACTTTCTTAACTACATCTCAGTCATGCACATGTCAAGCTAGATGAATCATTAGTGAGTTTGTTCTCCAGTTCCTATGAAGTCCTACTAAGTCTCCAAAATTAAAATCTTTTAAAGAATAAATTATTTGCAACAGAATCTCAAGTCATATAAATCAAATTATTATTATATCATCAAGATACTCAGACCTAGATTGTTCAATAAACTTGGTTTCCTGTTTTTCCTGCCTCTGTTTTGTCTGTAATTCTTATGACTCCTCAACTATTTCCTAAATTGGCATTTATTTCCTATCTGTCAATTCTTCTGCGTAAGAGGCTGCTTTTGATGCCAGTATAAATGCAAAAGTCAGAAAGCACAGAAAGACTTCCCTGGAAGACACTTTCTGTAATAAAGATCAACTCAACCCTTCTATAATTATTACCAAGGCTAAATCACACTGCAATCCATTTGAGTAGGGAGGAGCAAAGTTTTGAACACAAATTTCTCTGTGAAGCTGCCTCTCAAACTACCAGTTGCTTGCCCCAGTAATTAATTGTAACAAGTGCATGTAGCAGCAAAAATAATGCAAATTATATCGACATAAAAACTACAAATGCCACAATAACATAAGAGATGCAGTAGAATCAAAATCTTAACATTTGCTTTCATTATTTCATTTAGTAGATTGCCAAATAGAAAAATCCTAACAATTCACAGCAGAATTGAGAAATCTGTGTATTAACTGAGAGGTTCTATTTTCTACAGTCAGATCCACAACCAGCTTGGTGACATCAGTGCAGCCATTCGGAGGTGTCCTCTGACGGGGAAAACCTCTGAGTAAGAGACACTAAATACCACATGGATCAGGGTGGGTGAATCTAAGCTAGACTTACACCAAAAATTAAAAGGACTGGATTGGATGAAAAGTAGGCAGTCAGGAAGAATTCCCCAAGGCTGCATATGGAGTTGAAAAGCTGGGATATAAGAGTTGGATGCTTCATCTTGTAAGTTGGCTTTAATACCTGCCATTTCTGTGGTTTCACATTAGAGTATAGACTGTGTTTTAATATGTAATATGTAACTGTGTTTTAATACATAACATGTAAGTGTGTACCTGCATTCTCTAGACTCGGATATTAATGGCAGAGAGGCACATATCCTGTTTGTGATTGCCCATTCAACACCCTTGTCACAGCATTCTTCCACTGACAGATCTGCAGAGATGAAGAAAGAGAGAAAAACACAATATATTTAATACAATTTTAAGAAGTGGTGTTGCATTTGCCAGTTAAAAAACACCCAACCAAACACAAGCAAGGCAGTTTTTCCCTCCCTGACTTACAGACAGGACAGGGCACCCATACAAAAAGCATCCATGGCCAAAGCAAGCCCCTGTCAGCACCTTGCAATAAAGCCCAGTGCTGCAGGTTTTCCTTTCTTGGTGAAGCAAACTGCATTTTCTCCTAACATTCCACACAAAGACACAGCTTAGCGACTGATACACGGGGAGAAACCAGTTCAGATAGTCCTGCCAAACAAAAGAATCTTTGGGATTGCACTCCTTTATTATAAAAAGCAGAAACAGAAATAAGCAACATTTTAAAATCCTGAAAAATACTGGCTAAATCAAATACCTGATGTGAAAAACAAATGAAACAAATTACAAGCAAATTTGCAGAACTATTTTTTTTTCCTGAGGTTATTATCCAGTTAGTCTGTTTTCAATTTTTTACTCAGAAGTATGTCAATGCAAAAGTACTGCAGAGAGGAACAAAAAGGTGTATGGTATTTTGATCACTTAACACATGAAAGAAAAATTAATCCTGTTACCAACTTATACCAACACTGAAACTGAGGGGAACCACCCCAAAGACAATTATTTGTGTAGAGAATATTTTTGCAAGCTTCTAATTTAATAAAACTGAATACTGTTAATGAAGTGACAAGCACTACAGGTCTGCTTCGTGTTCCAAGTGCAAAAGTTCACTGCACAGCAGGTGTATCAGAACTTGGAATAAAACAGGAGTCACACCTTTCTATTAATTGTCTTGTGGTCTGAACACTGAACAGCTCCTTGTGTAACAAATATGAAAAATATGTAAAAAACCATCTGGTTATCCAGAGGGACAGCTTTCCAATGATTTCTCTCTGTTTCCTCAGTTTTTTGACTGAGGGCCCTGACAGGTTTCATCCATGAGTGCTGAGGGAGAGCGGTGATGGCATTACCAGGTTATAAATGATGATTTTGGAGCTCAGGGTGAATGAGAGGAATTCCTGAAGGATCAAGGAGAACAAGCGTCTCCCTGACCTCAAGAGGGACAAGAGAGAAGATCTGGGAAACTACAAGCTGGTCAACCTCTTATCAGAAACAGAATCTCTTATAGAATCACAGAATCATTCAGGTTGGAAAAGATCTCTGAGATCATCAAGGAATTCACATTCCTTGAAGGGGAAGGCAGATAAAAACACAGGGAGAAGTCAATTCCCTTCAGTAATTCAGGGGGTTTTTTTGCAGGAAACAACCTATATTCCTAGTGATTATAATTCAAAGCAAAAATGAAAGAGTTAAGTGAGATTTCAGGATACATCAGTCATTTTGAGGTAGGTACTCTTAAGGCAGTTATCAACTCTATGGTGCAAAGCTCTGGATTTCTGGCAGGATTCTGGCTTTCCCTGCTTAGGAAACCAAAATGAAAAATGTGTAAAGAAAGATTAGGAGGATGATGAGGGGAATCAAAGTCCTGCTAAATGAGGAGAAACAGACCATTTTAGGCATAGGTAAGTAAAACCTGTGAAAGGGCACAGTTCCTGTCAACAAAAATTGCAGTATTACAGTATTATTACAGTAAACAACAATTAAAATTATTGGATCAAGTAAAGCAAACATGTTTTATTAAGAAAATCATTATACTTAGAATTGCTTTTAAGTGTCGATTTGCAACAGGGCTCTGTATTCTATGACCCAGGTCATTCTTCTAGTCTTACCCAAAATAATGGTCAAAATTCTGTCATTACTAAGTCAAGGCAATATTTCTCTTGAATCCCTCAGCATGTCCAGAATTCATGCCAGTGACTGAAAGCTAAGTGCAATTTATAATGCTTTGGATTAAACTAGTCTAGTAAATAAAAGTCTGCCTGAAATCCATGAATTTGTGTCTAAGCTCTTCTTTGAGCACAGGGACCCTGTCTGGGGCCTTCCAGCTGACAGACATCATATGCATCAGATTTCATACAAAGCTCTACAAATAACCTCCTTTTTACTGCTGCTGTCTGCAATCAATCTTAAGTGTGTTGAAAAATGATACACATTTCACTGAAATGCAGAGCTGGCTGCAGGTTTCTGCAGGGCTTTGTGCAAATGAGTCTTCAGCCAAGTTCCTCCCCAGAAGGACAATCCCTGGCTCTGGACACCAGCTCTTCTCTCCAAGCCCTGGCAGCACACCTCTACTCCAACCAAATAACCCAAGCATTTAAAGCAGGCCAAGCTAAGCAAGCTTCTCTGAAGGAGTGCATCCAAGCAAAGAGGGATCATGGAGAGTTTGTGGAAGGAGCTCTGTGGTCCAGGCCCATTGTTTTGGTGACATCACAATTCATATCCTCTAAAGATCCTGCCAGACATCTCCTGAGAATAGAGGGAAGTGAAAAACAACCAGTAAAAAATAAAGCACTCCACCCTCAAGGCCACTCTTCTAAAACGTAACAATTAAACAGTGAAAAACATTTTCTCTTGGCTTTGCAGTTTGGTTTGAAAATGGAAATCCCTACTCTTTCAAAATCTCAAAGCGTGAGTCTCACATATCAGGTGTCAGCCTCTGATTGCACTGGAAGTGATTCCATTTGGGCATTAAGAGTTGCTGATAAGTGTTTAGAAGCAGGACAGAATTACCACCTCCCAGCTGCAGTTCTGTTGCTGATTCCACTGTACACACGTGCACGGTCATGTTGCTCCCAGTTGGAAATCCTTGTGCAAAAAGGTAATTCTGAGGCTGTTTGTGCCTTCTTTCACCTTCTTCAGGGAACCAGGAGCACAGAGGGACTGTGGCCACTCTGCAGCCTCTCCTAACTTTGAGTTGGTATTGCAGGGTGGGCAAAGAACCAGGTAGTGGGAAGCAGAAGGTAGAAACTACTCTGACTATGACATCTCAAGGAATCTCACTGAAAAAAATGTGTTGTTTTTTTTTTTCTTGACTGTAACCACATCTCTTACTTCAGCTGGTGGGCTCCTGGCACACCTCAGACCTGCAATGATCAAGTAGGAAGAACAGCACTGCTCCACTGAACCTGGTGCTCCTTCAGCAAATTTTGCCAAGTGCACCATGCTTCAAGCAAACCAGCCAGAGAAATCTCAGGCATCCTAAAGACAATGCTGTTATGGGAAATGCTGGTGCCATCATCTGTGCTCAGATTAAATGTGCCCTTTTGTTGTCATCTTATAGCAGGGGTTCCATGCTGTTGTCTCCTTATCAAAAAATTTCATACCTTTTTGGTGTTTCTGGTGGGCAGCTCCTCAGAGCACTGACTCTTTATTTGGAGGGAGAAACCCTACAGCAAAGTTGTAACATGCAAGAAAACAGTGTCAGATCCATTTTGTAAAATTGAGGAATGCTGATTCAACTTTCTGGTATCACAAGACAGAAAAATATGAGTAGAAACCAGAGCTCTGTTAATAGGGGGGAGCATGTTAACTTCCTTTTCATCAGATACAGTAATTTTTCATGCTTACTGATTTGTTCAGAAAATCCCAGGTTTATTTTGGATAAAATCCAGTGCAGCTTTATCACCACTTTTATCACCAATTCCTGTACAAAGGTATGTGCAGCAGGGCATCCAAAAGAACTTGAGCTCTGTTAGTGTGGTAACAGCACGGATGCCTGTCCTAGTGGACACCTGGAGTATGTTGGATTGTGAGAGAGATTTCAGGAGTTGGATTGTGAGAGAGATTTCAGGAGTTAAATTGTGAGAGAGATTTCATGAGTCTTGGGAAGGAGACAGCAGAAACACAGCTGGAACTAAATTTCTCTAATTTTACAAAAGATGTCATGAAGAAAATCTATCAGGGCATGATTAAGGTCAAGAATATTCAAACATTATGTGTGCATGATGCATTCACATGCTGGTTCAGAGCTATGTTTACACAGACATGATGTGCACAAGAAAATGTTGTTTTAAGAAAATGATTTTTTAACAGGATTGCCATAACTTGTGGAGAGTTCAAAGCAAGAAATGAGGTTGATATCTGCATGACCTTAGACTTCTGTGATGCAATAATTGCTTATTCAGCTGCTGCAGTGAATATTTTTTGCAAAAGAAAGATAAGCTGAAGAATGCAAAAAAAGCATGATTCCTGGAATGAGAGCCCCTGAATTGTCTCTTGTGCAAATGAAAAGCAGGAGTAAAAAGAACTGGATAAATTTCATAGCAGTAGCATTCCAGCTACATCAAAAAGGGAGATTTTTTTTAGGTAACAATCTTCAACAGCAGATATTCTCCACTGTTGCCTCTATTGGAAAGGCCTTCATATATTCCAGGATTGGGTGGCTGTTCATTACTGATTTGTGGAACAGTTATCAACCTGATGGTGAAACCAAACTGAAGAGACACCTGAGCCCAGTCAGGATTGCCTGTTCTTCAGGGCAGTCAATGATGTGACCCTCAAACTCCCTGATTTCCCAGCCCACATCACAACCTGTAGTTTGATATAGATTAGGAAGTGAGTCCAGGTCAAGGGGTCAAAATCACACCTTCTTATTAAGATGCTTATAATCCTTTAAGCACATGAATTGATTATGTTTGCAAAATGCAGTGCAGATCTTGCCTCTCACTCAATTTAGTCTGTAAGAGGCTCAGCACTGTGGAATGTGAGGAAACAAAACATGATCATCACTTCTCAGCACACGAGGATAAAGGCAACAGATAGACTCTGTGAGAGCTCAGCACTGATCCAACATGTTTCAGTAATAATATGTCATGCAGAATTTTTGGAACTTGTGAGCACAGCAGGCACATACTGGTTTGGGTTTCCAGTAAGAAAACCACTTTCAGCAGTCACTGAGCACCTTTCTGATAAAACCTCTCTTGTCCTGTCCAGAAAACCCTCTCACTAGTGATGCTCATCCATCTAACTGCCAGCTGGAAAAAACTCCAAATCTGCTCACAGAATTTGATCCTCAGAACGACAGACTGGCCAGCCATCATACTCAGAGTCACATTCTTTGTCTTCCAATCTGCATTCTCACAAAATTACATCAACTGCATATCTGTTTAACCAAGGCTCCCATTTGCTCAACATTCAGGGCAAACAGAGTGTGCTTGGCCTGCTCTGCTACACCAAATTAATTCCTCCTGAGCAGTGACACTGGGCTGTTATCAGGTGGACAAACTCAGCTGCTTCTGTGGCAGGGACAACAGTGCTGGCAGCTGGGATGTGTACTCTTGATTTTTTTCCTTCTTCTTACATTAAACTGTGGAAATGCTGTCTTTGGCAATGCAAACACACTCTGGCTGGCCTCTTAAGGTATGGAGTAGACCTGGAGACATGTTTAGACAAGAGAGAAGCCAGCTGATTTCAAAGGTCCAACTGGCAATAGACTAACATGACAAATACAGCTTTTCTCATCTTCATTGTGTGTAAACCTAGGGAATGGGCTCACAGATCAGGGGAAAGGGTGAAGGAGACCTGAAACCATGAAAGAGAGAGATGTACAACAGAAAATCTCAAAGAGGAGATCTGTGACTTTGGGCTCCTCTCCTCCAAGTGTGAGGGGTAATACTGGAGCTTTATGGGCTGAAAGACAATCACTCACAATTCACATATAGCTAAAAAATACTACATCCTCTCTAAGCATGTTTAAAGGGTTTGAACCTTTACTTTCAGATGGATTCTTAGCTGAGGGTGATTATTTCAGGACAGCTGAAATCACTGAAGAAACCCAGTTAACATAGTAACTAAAGCAGCAGCACCCTAGAGGAAATGCCTGGTATGTTAGTGTGTTTTGTGGTTGGTTTGAAAAGAGCCAACACTTTACTGGAAATTATTTAGGTCTGGGGAACACTCATTTATAGGGAATGTGAGTCTGGTAGCACCAGCAATGGCCATCACACAACTAGGGGGATTTTTCAGACACAGCCAAACCTCATTTTATGAGATATCTGTGTGCTGTTTATAAAACAAGTTCTTAAAACCTTCCATGGCAATAGCTGGTGATGAGGGCAGGCCTGACAGAGGCAAAGCTATGGTGCTACATCCATTATGTCCTTAGTGGGGAAAGCAGAGTTTTATTATGCTTTGGGTCTAAAAAAAATCTTCTTAAAAGTAGGCAGCTGGCTACTAAAAATTAGAAAAGACACCTCCATCTATTGCAGGAATAAGGCATCTTAGATATATATATATATATACATACACACATATATATATATGTATCTCAAAATATCAGAAAAGATAATGATATCTTAGAAGGCCTCAGCAGGTTATCTTGTCTTACTCACTACTTTCAGGGAGACCTGATAAAATTCATTCACTTGTGGGCAGAGCTCTTTGTAGTTGTTTAAAATCAGTATCAAGTGAGGTTGATTCCCAGACTTGTCCAGGCAATGCCCAAACTTGTCCAGGTAATGTGCTCCTGTGCTCCAAGATCTCATACATTCAGCAAGAACTGAATTTTTTTTTATAATTTATTACCTCAATGTTCACTCCAAAAGCTCATTTCAATTCATTCTTTTGTCACTATCTCTTAAGCACTCAACTTTTTGTGGACCTGAAGACTGCTGCTCCCTGAGGATGCCTTTCCTGGGAACAAATTAATACCTATTTTTTCATCCTTCTGGATGGGTTCTTTTTTGGGCTTCCATGAGGAGGCTGAAGACTAAAAGACATTAAGACTAAAAGAATAAAGAATTTTCTGAAAATGTCTAGAAGACATGCAAGTGTTGAGAGAAACCTGGAGTCCACTGAATCAGCATTGTGTAAACAGCTTAGAATGTGTAGTTTCTGTCCCAGACTTTACATCCTCACAAGAACATGAAAAAAGATGGTGCATTCACAAGATGACATGATGACATGGAAGGACATACAAAAAAAGACTTATAATAGAAAGAATTGCAACTGCTCTGCCTGACAAATGCATGCTAAACTTTGCCCTTCACTTTTCCCCCTGTAAGAAAATAATGGAAATAATGAAATAACCTCACAGGAAAAGTGCCAAATAGGGTATCCTCATTTAAGAGCAAATTTTAATCTTCTCTTGATTTCTCATTTCAAATAATGAAAAATGGTGTGATTAGAAATTTTTACTTAGGATACTAAAATTAACCTATTGCTAGTCCTGTTCATTTATATAAAGGCCATGGCCTCAAATGTACTGCAGTAAAATGACAGTCTTTAGGTACACCTTAAACAGTTTTGAGTCCAAGTATATGTATATATCCAAAATAAAGCTACTTAAATGAGGATACGAGAACATGACAGAGCAGCACATCTCAGAATATTGAACATATATGCTCATGCATTTTTATTGCCATAAAATTATTTCTATTTCTATTGCTATTCCTGTAAAATTATTACAGGAAAAACATTTTCACACTGGGATTTCTGTATTTTCATCTGACTAGTAAATTAATAATAATAACTATGCTTTTATATACTGCTAAAGTAAAATGTATCTTCTCTGTGGGCAGCATGTTTATTGCTGAATATGAAAAATGATGGACAATGATGAAAGGTTCTGATATTCTAGTATTGCAATATTTAAAGAACAGTCAGGAAACACTAAGCAGATGGGATAAAATTTATAGCACAATGGGTCAGGGTTCAAGTGAGGAAGGAACCACAGACTTAACAAAGCAGGAAGAAAATAGAGATCCTTTTTTTGCATATATATATATATATATAGCAATGCTTTAGGAAGGTTTCATTTTAGAGAAAACATTACCAGAACTCTTACATGAGACTTTCCTCATTCTGCAATTATCTATACTGAGCCACAAATCAACATCTAGCTCTCCCAGATTCTCTTACTAAGCATTTATATTAAAAGTATTCAGTACCTGAAATTTAGTCAGTGACCAGAGCAAAGCTGGAAGGTGGCAGTATTTCCAATGAGTGTAGTGCAAGTAGCATTTACACATTAAATCCTTCCAAAGCTTCATAAAATCCTTGGAAATACTCTAAAAAGCTGGAATATAGCATATGAAGTATTTCTACATCTGTACATTTCAGTACTGATAAAAAAGATCTTTTTCTGGTATTGCTTTCTTTATTACTACGATTAAAGTCTCAATCCAGATTTTGACTAGACTGAAAACCAAACCATTTATTGGGGAACATAGTGCATCCTTGTGCAGCACGGTTCATTTGTGGTGCTACTACCACCCAGAAATCAATACTTCCTATAGATATTTCCTATACCTGTGTACTCAGTACCCAAAAGTGCATCACCTTTCTTTGAATGAAAATGTAACAGTATTTTAACTAACTGAAAAGAGTATGAATGAAAATCCCTGAAAATCTTGGAATTTATTTGCTTCTTAAGATACAGCAGCACATGCTTCAAATTCAAAAGGCAGTTTATCAAAACTTTTAAGTCTGAAGTAGTTTGTAATAGGTACAAATCAGAGACAAAGTACTTCTTAGTGCTGAGGGAAATAGAAATGTTGCATGCTTTAAAATGTGAACAGAAGAAACTTAATGAATTGCCTTAGCCAAATATTTGTTGGTATACTGAGGAGAGTGCAAGCATGGGAGATGCTCAAGACATGCTGCATCCTGTTGATCAGAGAAGAATTTCAACACAATTTGTTCTGGGCTGTCCTCTGTCTCACCAGAGGACAAGTCTGATAAAGATGCAGGTGGCTGTCACAATTTCCCCCTCACTGTACACTCTGTCATGTAAATCACCCAGTATATCATCCTAGCAGGTCCTTGTCTACTCCTTCTCCACTTACTTGACATCATTCTGAGCATTTTTAAGCTAATTTTTATCAAAAAATATCATGGCCAGTAATTCTAGCCGTTTTTCTGGAACTCTTCACTGATCTGTACTGACTTTTTCTCTTCTTTTTAGGCTTTTTCTGTTGTGTCTTCTTCCTATGTTTTTTCTCTTGCTCCTGACAACTCCTTAATGGATTTCTTTGCAGACAAGTTTTCTATTCTTTCTTACCCTGCAATCTTCTCAACCTTCTGCTTCCACTTCTACATCTTATCTTGGAGCAATGCTATTCAACCTCCCAACTGAATTGTGTGATGACTTAACTACTAAAATCTCACTCCTGGCCTATCTGCTTCCATCAAATTACACAAAAACACGAGCGCCTCACATTTCCAGAGTGCTCACAAAACTTCTGCCTGTTTTGGCTACAATTACCTGCTTGTTATTTTTTATCTTCATTAATTTTCTTTGCTTCCTGTGTAACAGTCATCCATGACTTTCTGCTACATTTTCACAAAAGCTTTCATTCATTTATCTCTTTCCTATTAAGCCACTCTGTGTTACCATTGAAATTCTTGCCTGTGCCCTGAAGTTGTTTTATTTGGATTTTAGCTCTCTCTTTCTTGACCTTCTCTGTTTCATTCCCTTTTATTCTCGACAGATATTTTACAAATCAAGTAAACCCAGATTCTCTGCTTACTGAATTCCTTTTACCACCTATTCTTTAGAAGTATCCATAACTCAAAAAGCCAAACTCAAAATCTTTCATGGTCCCAGTTAATTATTTCAGTCAAGTCCCAGAGGGCTAAAGCCCATCTTTCATTTCAGAAAATAGGAATAGAAGTATTGAAGAACAAGTTGGTCTTAACACAACTATTTATTGAAAACACATGCAAAGTTGATATGAAACTTGTAGAATGGGCTGAAGTAGGACAACAAATTTTACAACTTTTGAAAATGCATTGACCTACTCTCAGATAATGCCTGAAACCTAACAGAACAATATAAATATACTGCAGTAACTTGATAAGCTGGTTTATGGGGGTTTCTCTTGGATTTCACTAACACGTCTGCTTTCAATTACACAGATGAAAAACAAAGAGCTTTAACATCTTGCTCTTCTCCTGATTGCAACAAAATGTCACCTCTGAAAATGGCCTCTTAAAACAAAACTCAACTAAAAACTCAACTAAAAACTAGTTTAGAGGTACCACTCATGTTTTAGAACTGGTGGTATGTGATTTTTTTGGGCAGACTTATCTGTGGTAACACACAAGAAAGCACAGATTCAGCCTTTTATGTGTCCTACCTCCACCCATACACTCCTTATAAATGTACTGTTATAAAAGCACATGTAAAAATCATAATCTTAAAATAAAACTCCTTCCACAAAGTCAGTGGAACATTTTTTTTATTACAACAGTAAGCTTCCCCTGAATAGACATGCTTCCAGATGTTTAGTGAGTTAAAACTGTGCCTGCAGTACCAAGATGTGCCAAAGAGAGAGCTGCAGGATGAACTATTAATACCCTGACTGGCCATGGTGATGGAATTAATCTTCTTAGTTTTATGGTAGTTGATAGGCATTAAATAATGCAATGTTTACAGTAAAAAAAAAAAAAAAAAAAAAAAAAGTTGTATCATGAAATGTTTTAAGGTTTTAACATCCTTAATCTTGCAATGATGTACATATCCTATATTAGTGTGCACTGGGCAGTTCCCTGAAGGCAGTCCCTTCAGCTCCTTCAGAATGAAGACTTTAAGAGCCACTGATGATTTGATGATTCATTAATGAGGAAAAGCAATTAAGAAAACTGATGGCAACAAATTCAGAAGAAAACTGTATTTCATAAATACGCTATCCTAGTAACTTGGCAGTTGTATCACTACAGCACATGGGAGCTCCTCTCTGCTCCAAGGCCTCTCATTCCAGACCTGCAGGGGAGCACAGGCTCTGCCCCAAAGACTTCAACAACATTACTCCACCATTAATTACTTCATTTACCTCTAAAACACAGATTATTATTCAATATTCATTAATTATTTCACCCAAGCGAAGTCTACTTTTTAAATACTGATCTCCTAAGCAAGGATCCTCACCTGCTTTCAGACATTTAAATCTACTTTTATCCAGGTTACTGTTAAGTTTTAAGAAATAGGAATTCTCAGTCAAATTAGAGTATGGATTCTAATCTGGAAATCAAACCCTGATACATATTTTACTGCTAATTTTTGTGTTAAAAAAACTTTTTTAAAACGGACCTTATACATCTAATGACTTCCCAGTTTTCTAAAAAGTTATCCAGTAACTAAGGTTAAATGTACAGAGGTTACAAACTGAAATTATTCATGTTCCACAATAATGTTAGATGCTTAAAACTACTATGCCTGCTCACAGGCACATCAAAGCCACAGTTTTGCTGAAGTTCTCTGTTGCCTAAGGCAAAGTAGGAGCAATTTTGATTCTGGAGGTGAACGCTGGTCTTCTGACCATCTTGTTCTGTCCCTCTTTAAAATGAACTCTACAATTCTTTATCAGAGCAAGTATTTTGACAGATATCTGTGATGAGTGCCCTGCTATATGAAAATCCAAGACTCAAGACACTGTGATATTAACAAATTGTTTGTTTCACTGGCTTTTGTCTGCCTAGGCCAGTGACCATGTGTTTCCAAGGACTTGCCCGGAGTGTAATGAAACCTCAATGGACCCCTTGGGGTTACTCTAATGGAATAAAGTCACTTACCTGTGAGCTGTGATAAAGTCATTATCACCATAGGACAAATACTTTCTTTGTCACCTCCTACAAATTAAGATTTGCATGAGACTTCTACAACGATTTAATAAGTTCACATCCTCTCTTCAGACAGCGCTAAGAGATCAGGAATAAAAATGTGCAGTACGGAAAAGGAGCCATGGCTCAGATCCAGATCCCAAAACCAACCAACCAATGCTTTCAATACCAACCACATCACACGGTACCATTCGCACACGCTCCACGTTTTGTCTCCAAAAACCTGCATCCTTGGCTATTCCTGCCTCTCCTCTGGGATCCCAGTAAGCTGCTGGCTCGGTTTCCCGTGCTTGCTTTCGGCTGGAGCTGTGTCCGGCAGGTCAGAGCTGCTGCCGCCGCTTTCGGACCCTTCGCTCCCGCTGGGGACCGGGGGCACCGCGCGGCGTCCGCCCCGACATGTCGCGACATTCCTGCGATATCCACCGAGCCGCTCCGGATCCCGGGCGGGGTGGGGGTGTCCGTGGGGCGAACCCATCGCCCTCTCCCACAGAGAGCTCAACACCCGCGGCACAGCCCAGCCCGTCCCGTCCCGTCCCGTCCGGCGGAGCCTGCCCGGGGGCAGCGGCGGGGCCGGGGCTCACCACGCCTTTCTGCTCACTTGGACGTGGCAGCGGCGCTTTAAAGCCTGCCCGGTACGTGCAGGGACACGGGGGAGAAGGGGCCCCATGGCCCCGCAGCCATGCCCGGGTCCCTGCCCGCTCTTACCTTGTCCCCGGAGCGAGGGCGGCAGCAGCGCCAGGAGCAGGAGCAGCCGCAGGGCCCCGTCCATCGGCGGGCAGCGCTGGCCCCGAGCGGGTCTCGGCTCTCCTCAGGCGGCCGGGGCGCTCTCCCTTCTCCCTTCCCGCTTGCTGCTGCTGCTGCTGTCCCAGCCGCCCCAGACCGGTTGGGAAGGAGCTCGCAGGAACCCCCCACTCGGTGGGCTTTACAAAGATTTAATTCAGTGCCTGCCCGCTTAATGATCCAGCCTGCAGGACAGAGCCGGGGCCGCAGCTCTGAGGCACCGGAGGCTGCCTGGTGCTGCCGATGGCCCGCCGCCCCCACACGCCCTCGCTGTGACTCCCCGGAGCTCGGCGAGCGGCAGATCCTCAGCCTGAACCTCAGCCCGAACCGTCTCTGATCCCGTGAAACAGAAGTGCAGCGACTTCTGTCGTCTCCAAGTAGAGGAAAGCCACAAACAAAGGCAAGGCAAAGCAAAATAAAACAAAAGAAACCACCTAGCAGAGGTTTAACGTCTAAAGGGGGAATATTCAACTTCTCCTCCCCTTCTAGGTCCTTACCCCAGCACAGCTTTTGTCAATCAGATATGGTTTTTAAGAGGAGAGAGATTCTAGAATCTTTCAATGAAATTCAGTGGGGAAAATAAAAATCCCTTCTTCCCTCCCCCTACTCTTAACAAGTCAGGATGAGAATTTCAACCCAAATGAGGCAGCTCTGATTTCTCTCCCCTCCCTTCTTCTTCATCTTCTTTTTTTTTTTTAACCTCCTTATCTTATTTAAACAGGAACACAAACACTGATAGTGGTCAAAGGACCCAGTTGGCAATGCTGTTGCTGAGATCTTTCAGATAATGAGAGGGGTAATATTTGCAGGCAAATGGAGATGGAAACACACAGAGAGTTCAACACCCCTGTATACTTTGCCCTCGATTTTACACAAACAAAGAGTTGGGAGTCATTGTGTGTTTGCTTGAAGGTTCCTCGTGTAACTACTCAATAATGCAACTTTTGAGTGTCTCTCCTCAAAATGTCCAAATGGAAAAAGTGTTTAAGGCAGTAAGAGGTGAATGTGTGTTTTCTTCCTCACCAAGTTATTTGCACTTTTCTAACACAAGAACATAAATACCACCATAAGGCCGAGAGTCCAACTATCCCAACAGCCTGTCTTCAGCCACAGTTGTAAAGTAGTAGAAGAGCATGAGTAAGAAAAACACACAGTAATTGTCACAATTACTGTCCCAGCCTTCAGTTCCTTTGAGTTTGGAGCATTTACTCAAGGAAATGTGTATTTAGTAGCCCTCAGTGAATTCCTACTCCAGGTATTTATCATGTCTCCCCACGAGTTCTTGTAAAACTTTATCATCCAAAATACCCTTTGGCAACTGATTTCATGGACTCAACAGTGACTGTGTGAAGGGCCATTTCCTTTTGTTCCTTCTGAACCTGGTTCCAAAATCCTTCTGGTGCTGCCTCCCACACATGATGCAGAAAGAGTTATCCAAGAACTGACCTCCATCCACACTCAAAATGTCCACATTGTCTTCTTTTAACTGCTGGGGTTTTTTGTTTGGGGTTTCTTTGGGGTTTTGTTTTGGTTTGGTTTTTTGTGTGCGTTTTTGGTTTGTTTTTTTTTGTTGTTCTTGTTTCAGGGTGTTTTTTTTTGTTTGTTGGTTTGTTTTGGGGGGTTTGTTTTTGTTTTTGTTTTGTTGTTGTTGTTGGTTTTGGTGGGTTTTTTGGGTTGGTTTTCTCCTTGTTTTATTGGGAAGGGGCAGCTGGAAAAGGGAAAGAGGGATGGATGACTGATTTTATTTGGGAGGGGGGATTTTAACTGGGGGATTTTCTACCATAAGCATGTCTATTTCTCTCTCTTCGTTAAATGCCCTGACTCAGTTTAAAAGGATTTTACATCAGCTAGAGTGGGACCTTGCCAGTGTTTCATTCCAACCTCCAAGCTACCATTTTTCATGTATCTGACAGCTGGGAGAGACACCTCACAAAGATTACACCTTGTCTAAAATTCATGCCAGTTTACTGAACCAGAGAAATCCCCTCTGTAATAACTCTGGGTTCAGTTCAATATTGCCTTTTTTCACTCTACATTAAAACCTCCCCTAATTGATTAAAGGTGGGTAGAAAGAACTTCACCCAGCATGCCTAAAACAGTGTAAAGTCATACATAATAGCCTGTCCACACATGGAGTTCCCCTGATTAACACCATGTGTGGACATTTTTACCCCAGAGTAAGAATTCCTTGTTCCTGTTTAGTTCACCACCACAAACTATACCAGAAATGAGGCAAATTTAAATAAAAGTTTAAAGGAATTGGAGAAAACATCATGGCTGTGGCCATCTGCAGATCTGACAATAGGTTTTTCCTTGGTTTGGGGTGGGGGTTTTTTGTTTAATACACATTTCTACTATAAATTGGCACTCTCACCTACAGTCAGAGTGAGAGGCCTCGAGTACATGTGATTCCAATTACTCACCCCAAGCTTTGTAATGAGCTGAGCCATGCACTGCAGGCTCAATCCAGAGGTCCTGGGAGTCAGTGGAAAGCAAGGGCTTATGAGAGGGAACATTTTGCATAACCACATTTTTTTTTCTCTTATATCTGTTTGTGAAAGCTGAGTAATCTTTTGTGTAGCTCTAAAACAAACAAATTCTTTAATGAGGATTTTGTTTCTACTTCAGAAGAATAAAAATCATTTGCAGAAGCTCAGATTAACGAGTAATGACAGCGTAACAAATCACTGCACAAGTCATTTCCAAGGGTCCTGTTGAGAGTAGATACATGCAAGCAGATTGACAAAGAATTTAGAATTATTTTATCAAATCCAGCCATCTATGGCAGCAGGTTCTAAGCTCCCTTTTGGCTCCTTAGGAATTCTGGAGATGGCCTGATTAAGTGTCTATAAGGGCATCAACCTCTGTCTAATGAACAAAGCTGACATGAAGTCCCAGCTGTTGTGCCTTCCAGCTCATCTCTTTTACTGCAGCTCCCAGAACCTCATTTTTTTACCTCCCCACTTATCTGTTCCAGAAATTGAGTGAAAGAGAGGGAAATGAAATTGCACTGTCTTCCCTGTTTTCAGGAACAATGTTGCAAGGAAGTTAATAGAACTCACCTAGAAATTAAATGTGGCTGTAGATTTGTAACTGTAAGGGGGCCCTATGGCAAAAAAATGAAGCCACATATTGGCTCTGGTTATGTGCTGCATTAAAGATGCATAAAAAGGTCTCTTTTCCTACTTAACAGGAAGAATACATCACAGATTGGTACAGACACACAAGGATTAAGAGGATTCATGTGGATCTTACCATCTTCCATGGTAAATATAAGACCTCAAACTCTGGAGAGAGAACATTTGTTCTCTGTTGGAGTACAAATGACCACTCAGCTTGGCGCCCAACACTAGTATGAGCATGGTACAACTGACATTCAGCTTCTTTCCTGCCTGGAGCAGGAAAAGAAAAGGAAACTTAGCACAGTTTTCGGACATGGTTGCACAGTAATTTTTGGTTATTTTTTGAAATTGCTATAGTCATTATAAATGAAAATTACTTGCTTATTTTGAGTCAAAGTCAATGTAGTTTAGTTTTTAATAGCTCTCTGGGCTTGTATTCATGTTGAAGTTGTCACTTTGTGCATCACCACAGATCACCAAAGCCCCTTGGGCAGTATCACTTGTGGCATTTTCAATATCCTTGTCTGGAATTAATTTGGAATAAATCAGGATGCAGGCACATCCCCATCCTCAAATCCCAAGCTACAAAACATCCATACCAAATGGCTCCCAGCCTAGGTAAACAAAAGGAAATGGGAGGTCTGTGAGCCTCTGTGAGCCTCCAAGTCCAAAATTTCACCTCCAAGAAGGCCCACCCAGACACCACCACAAGGCTTGTTAGAGCATCTTGTAGCTAAAGGCAGAGCTGGAATTCCTTTTAGAATAGTTACTGTGTCATTCATAACAATCCTAAATTTAGACTCTTTTTCATATAAATTGTATTAAATATAAATAAAAATACACAAATAAGTAATAATAAATATTTATATAATATAAATATATAATACAGAATATAGAATGTATAATGTATAATATATAATATATTATGTATAATATATTATACATATTATATTACTTTTATATAGTATCTAATATATATTATTTATATATTAATATTATTCATAAAATATATATTATATATGATATTGTATATATTATAATATATAATATTACATATATATATTTAAGTAATTCTATATATTAATATATGTCTATGTATAATTACATGGATGCCAGTAGTCCAAGCTACTATGTCATTTGCATATGCAAGAAATACGGGTACAAGGGAATCTACCTGGGCTCTATGTTTCAAATCCCTAAAGACTGTCAGAATAGGCTTGGCTTACCTTCAAGAGCTTTCCCTGTCACAGACAAAACCTCTTTTCACTCTTTGCATGGATCAGTTAGATATTCCAGGCTGGGACTCATAACCCTGAGTACTTTTCAACAATATTGCTTCTAAGCATGTTGAGGTTTTGCCCATTTTGGAGTTTGTATCCTTTTTTTACAGGTTGCCTACAATTTCTTTTCTCTCCTGTCTGATTTAGGGAAATAGTTATAGCACTCTTGGACACACAGAACACACCCTGGTTGTCCATTAATATGTATGGGGACTGCTTCTAAGGCAAGAGGGAAGTTTATCTGGCCATAAAAGAATGCTTTGATGATCCATGTCATTTCCCTTATGGCATTATTTTAGAATTCAGGAATAACTCAATCTGACATTCATGGGGCATTTCCTGCCTCTCCTTCTAGAAATGCATCCTCCCAGCCTCTCAGATCTCACTTCCCATAAATTTCCTTCCCCCTTCTAAACTTTCTCCTGTCCCCACACACTGAACTAGCTGGATGTGGGGATGTGCAAGGTGTTTTCCATGACCTGAGCCCTAGGAAGGCTGGGATCCTTTGGATAAGCTGGAGAACAGTGTGAGTCATGCACACACAGGTACAAGGGGACAACAGCATCTGCTTTACACTCTGGTTGGAGCCTCCACAAATCCAACAACAGCAGAGATCAGTTGCTATTTAGCTGCAGTCTAAATAAAATCTCATTATAAAAGGAGGGCAAAATCCATCAGTAAAGTAAATGGCTGTTCTGGTAAAGGCCATTTCTCCTCCTGATAACCTTGGTAAATCTGAACTCCATCCCTTGTCAAACAAAATTAATATCTGAGTATGTGACCCAATGATCTTTGGGCACCAGAAAATATACAAATGAATATAAGATATTTCAGTCTTGAATAAATAAAATCCCAGAGTCAGTTGTACCCACTAGCTTCAAACCAGGAGTAGTTTTCTGTGTTTCCTCATGGCCACTGAAGACCTGCATCATTCAGTGCTGTTTTTTCATTGTTTTATGAATTTCCTAGTTCTAATAAACAAGAACCCATCCTACCCAACCACAAACAATTCCAGCTTGCTAGAAAACCTTTTTCTTACCAGTAGAAACTGATTTAAAACATTATAATATAATCAGGCAGTCAGTGGAAAGAGTATGAACACTGATAAAACTCTGCAACAAACTCATGTGTACTCATTTCCTCCTTCTTTCACAGACAGCCTGTTTCTTTTCCTCAGCCTCAATTTCCTTATCAGAGATTCTCAAACTTTATTTGCTCATGTGCCATATCTTTTCGACTTCACAGCCTTGGGCTGAGTATCTCTGTCCCAGGCACCCAAGATCAGTCTTGGTGGCCTGATTCTACAAACAAATGTTATAATACTGTTTACAGGGAGTGTGGCTTGCATTTACAAAATGCTGACACAATTCTGAGCAGTGTCTATGAAAGGGTACCTTAATAAACATGAATTTAAAAGTTATTGTAGTGCAGAAAACTCTTTAGAATAAAAATATGATAAACTTACCATATTTTCTGGCACAATTCCACAAAAACTGTTTGCTACCTGGTGTGTGTGAAATTTGTACACACTGGGTTTTAATTGGGAGGGTGAATGCTTCAGAAGATCCATGTACAGCTGCAAAATGTAAACATTGAATGAGCTTCATGTTCCATGCTGGGTGTGCCCTGTGGTTCTCAGTTTCATTTGTTTGTGCTCCAGCATTAGCCACAGCCTATGGGGATGGGGAGGCTGGCTCAGAGTCTTTGGAGAGCTATAGTATACTCCAAGTTTTGGACAATATTGAGCTTTTCTGTCTGTCAGGGACTACTCTGTCATTCCTTTCTTAGCTCCTGGCCGAGCTCTGGAAGCAGAGTAAGCAACAAAGTTGAGTTTCTGGCTAAAAGAACTTGAAACAACTAACTCTTTCTTTTCCAGACTACTCTTTCCTCACACTCTTATTTATTTTGACTTTGATCTCACAACTGTTCTTTGATATAGTCCTAGAGTTTGGGATTGGGTCATTGAGATATTCCTGCAAGGGGGAAGAACAGTCCCAAGTCAATGTATGAAAATAGGACGTGGCATACAGACAGACAGCAGCAACTCACACTAAAAGGAGGTAGGAAAACCATCCAGGTTGCTCACAAAAATGAACTCCCACACCCTGAAAGTCCTAAATATTTAGGATTAATTATCCAGGAGAAATGTGGCCTGCATAACAGCAAGTTTGAGCAGACTTTAACAGACATTCTGTTTCTAGCTCGTTCTCTCTGGCTTCTGAGATATCTTTTGGCCAAATACCTGACCTTTTGGTGCCTCATGTTGTCTATAGGGATAACCTGATTTGCAAAATGTTTTGAGTTTCATAAAATTAAACAAGGTGCATGAGAATTAGATATTAGAAACTAGCAGCTTTAAGCCATTAGCTTCTTGAGATTGTGGCATGAAGTATTTTGGGCCAATTTTAATTTAACTTCTATTTCCCCTGTTTCAAAGCAGCATCCTATATAGTCTATATTACAGTAACATTAGTGTAATAACTCTCATATTTTCTCTAAACTCAGAAATGAACAGACAGGCACATTTCCAGCTGAATAGCAGATATAGACATTTACTGGATAGTTATTTGTACTTCTGAAATACTCCATGAACACACAGGCTGCCATTATGAAGATCTAATGTCAATAATAGTTGCATTGCAAGTCAGAAAACAGGGTTCTTTCAAATAGGTGTATTTGGGGGCTATATAAATGGTGTCTTACCTCCCCTGCAGCAAATAGGTGGTGTGAAAAGCCCTTGCAGAATCATTTACACGTATCCAGAAAAAGAAATGCCTTTATTCATCTCTGTTTATTAATATACTGTATTTAATAGCTCTGCTAAAGACAAGTGAAAGCTTGGCTCTATGGAAATCATTGGCAAAATTCCACTGACTTCAGTAGGGCCAGTGCTGTTAGCTCTTCCCTACAAGGAAAATCCAGATTGCCTAGGAAGCTGGCCTGCCTCTGCGAAGACCTCAGTCCAGGCTGCTTACAAGTTGAGCTGACTTTGTACAATTACGAAAGCTGTTATTCTTGAGAATTTGCCAAATCCACAAGACAAAACTAGCATAATAAATTATCCCCAAACTTTTACCCTGGAGTAAAACAAAACTTCTCATTTTATAAATGAAAGCACCTATGTAGACTTCCATATTCCAGTGGTTTCACTGACAGTTTTACAGAAATGAAAAAATTTATTATTATTTCCAAAAATAAACTCATGCTTATTAAATGAACACTGATGAAACATTCTGCCTCCAAGTTTGACATCTCATTATAAATCCACTAAAATATATAAAATTTGTTGAAATATAAGTATATTGTTTTCTATCTTCTGACACTATCAGAATTAAGGATGATTTATAGTCTGTGAGGAAAGGCTAAGTGAATTGAGATTGTTCTGCCTGGAAAAGAGAAGGCTCTGAGGTGACATAACTGCCCCTTCCAGTACCTAAAGGAAGCCCAGAAGAAAGGTGGAGAGAGAGTGTTAACAAGGGCTTGGAGTGACAGGACAAAGGGGAACGGTTTCAAACTAACAGAGAGTAGGTTTGGATTGGATATCAGGAAGAAATTCTCTGCTGTGAGGGTAGGCAGGCCCTGGCACAGGGTGCCCAGAGAAGCTCTGGCTGCTCCATCCCTGGAGGTGCCCAAGGCCAGGTTGGACAGGGCTTGGAGCAACCTGGGATAGTGGAAGGTGTCCCTGCCCCTGGCAGGGAGTGAAAAGGGATGGGCTGTAAGTTCCCTTCCAACACAGATATTCTATAATTTAAATATATGTCTGTTCCAGACCATTTACTACACCAAAGCATTCTGTTTCCTTGTTCCCATCAAAATACAAAGATGACTTTGTGAATAGGAAAAAACCACAAGGAACTTAATTTAATATGGAACAGAAGATTCAGCAACATTGTGATAGTGCAACAAAACCCCTAAAAATCCAGCTGTGTAGCGTTCTCTCTATAAGTTATACCAGGATTATCCATATTTAGAGCTCTCTGTTAAACACACAGAAAGCAGATCCATGTTAGGGGTCACTGACTAACTCTCTGTGTTCCCTTGCAAAGTCTTTGTAGCTGCTTTTCTTTTGGACTCTGTAAAGTTTCACAGTAGATGTTCGAGTACTGTTTTTCTGATCATAGCTGGAAGAAATTGGTCTGTTTGCTCTGAAGCAGCAAAGCTAAGAATAGCTTTAACTTTACGAAGAACTGCCACTGAAGAAACTGGTAATATTTCTGTTGGAGTGGTTCTCATGGGATGGTATGTAGCCTGATTTCAATACAACCAAACACTTCATCTTTATTTAACAGGCTTATTAACTTCACTGGGATTACTCACACACCTTAATTTATATTTGCCCTTAAATTCTTTATTGAACTGGGTTATATAAAGCGTCCTAAATAAAAAGTCCACTCATGTTTTTCATTTTCAAAACTGCATGCTAAGAACTGTAGTTTTTCACTATGATTTCTGTAGCCAGCATTTGCCAGACTCCATCATGGGTCAAAAGAATCTTTTTCACACACATGCTGTTCATGCCTCCTTCTGTATTTTCTGACAGCTCACAGAATCTGATGTCCTTTTCACTTCACTGCCTGTCACAGTGAGCTGTTTCCTTTCTTAGTAGAGCCAGCCTTACTAGAAATGTCTGTAAATTCTCTTCTGGTTTGCTGTTCTGTTTCTAGTAAAAAAAAAAATTAATTCATGCTGGAGTTTTCACTGCCAGATTTCTCTTCATTCCTCAGCTGAGGATGAGAACCCAAATAGTAATGTCAGTGTTGCTTTCATATGTCAGTCATATGTAGATTTTCAAAAGAAAAAGAAAAAAGAAAATTTCCCCTTATATTCTGAGTTTGTTTGTTCTGTGAAGGAGGCAATGATTGTTCTTCTTAAAGAGCTAGTGATCTTGGCATTCAGTTTTTCTTCAGAATTTACTTTCACAGAGAACACACACACACACACAAGAATGTGTCTGTATCTCAGGCAAGTGTACCCCATATTCATTTTCTTCATGAGTGAAGATCCAGGAGTAGAAACTTTCAGGAGATTACAGACAAACCCATTACCACATTGTCTCAACCCCCTGGCTGTTGTTCATTGTGTTTTAGGTAAAAGTCATCTCTTCCAGGCATGGGTCTACATAGTGGAATCACTCCTTTATTTGCTTACATGGATTTTAGCTGGCCACTCCTAGAGGATCTAGCACTGTGGAGTGACATTTGTAAAACCAGACCCCTAGATATTGCCTTCATATAAACAGCAACTAGCAGTAGTAATAATCTATGAAATATTAATAAAAGCCTAAAGAATTCATCTCTTCTCTCTTCCTACATTCCTGGGCTCCTCCTCATAGAATATAATTAATATTTACCTTAGACATCAGATAAAATACTGGAGCTTTAAGCTGTCAGAGCTGCTAATACCTTCTCATCAGATTGATGGCTTTTGAGATGAAAGATTAACTAGAGATCTGTCCTGCTAGAAAGACAAGTTTGTTATTAAGAGCACTGCCAGGATAGAAATGAGACTTAATTAAGTATGTGACTTCAAAAAGCCCTAACTATTTTACCAGCAGGATGGCAAGGTCAGAAAGAACTCATGAGAAAGATTTTATCACTCTATATAATACTTTCAGAATTATATTATTTTTCAATCTTATTGTGAATATTCACAGCATTTTCTAATGCTTACCTACAGCGTGATGTCCCACATTGCCCTTCCAGCCAGACATATGAAGAGAGAGGAATGTCAAAATATTTCTTCTCACATTTTCTTAACTGGAAGGTCCTGGAGAAAACTTCTGTCCTGTCTATGAAGCTTCCATTGAAGACATGGCTAAGGAACAACAATTTGTACTTTTCTTCCACCGTGGATCTCTGCGTCCCTTGTGGATCCCCAGGGGCTGTGGGTGGATCTCTGCATTCCCTGTGGATCCCCAGGGGCTGTGGGTGGATCTCTGCATTCCCCTGGATCCCCAGGGGCTGTGGGTGGATCTCTGCATTCCCTGTGGATCCCCAGGGGCTGTGGGTGGATCTCTGCATTCCCTGTGGATCCCCAGGGCCTGCAGGGGCTCAGCTGCTTCACCCAGGTCTCACCACAGCTGCAGAGGAATCTCAGCCCTGGCCCTGGAGCACCTCCTGTCCCTCCTTCCTCACTGACCCTGGTGTCTCCAGGTTGTTTCACACTCACCTCTTCCTCTTCTCTATCTGGAATTAAAGCTGCCCCACTATCTTTGTTTTGATTTTCTTCTCAAATCTGTTATCCCAGAGGCATTACCATCATCTCTAATTGGCCCAGCCTTGGCCAGTGGTGTGTCCATCTGCACTGCTGGACATGGTGGAAGCTTCCAGCAGCTTCTCACAGGAGCCACCTCTGTGGCCCCCCACTACCAAAACCCAGGCTGTGCAAACCCAACACATCAACAGACACAGATGAGAAACATTCACATCAGCCTGCAGCAATTTTAAGCCCTGTATTATGAGCACTTGAGAACCAGAACGCACACACAATGATCCCTCTCTATCTCTGTCCCACGGGACACTCTTCAAAATATGGTTTTTCAAGATTTATTTAGAATATAAGAAAATGCTTAGGCAATGTGGGTTTGTCTGGCTTCCATTTTTATGTGTTTGTACTAAGTTTGGCCTTGGCATTCCTGTGTGCCACCCAAGTTGTATTTTATTTGGAGGAATTTTCAAGTTGCTCTCTACTTCAGAGGACTCAGCAAAGGAATACATGTTTTACACTTTGCAACATGGAACTGGAACTGTCACTATAGCATGTTTAGATATTGAATTGTCTAGGCACTCATTTATCTCAATACCAGGATATGTGTTTTCTGACACAAACACAACCACCTTCTCTTTTGACTCTAATGGCTATGTAAAGCACCCATAATTACTAGTGAAACACCACAAAAGTGCCAAGTTTGAGCACGTGTTTCTTTCCTTTTTTTGTTTATTTATGTATCTATGCATACATTGTTACACTGGCCTGGCTCTTGCTTCAACATATGCCCAATTTCAGCTGAAAAGCTCAGGAGGTTAATGTTCAGTGTCTCCCAAAATGAAAAATTTTTGTTTAAAAGACCTTTTGTACACTTCAGGAAGTTACATGGTTTTGTCTTCAGACTCCTACATTCCAACCATAATTTCAGGGAAAGATTGAATAGATACCGAGTCTAGAAACTCATCCATGGCATGAAGAAAAACAAAAGTGATATAATAACCAAAAATATTGGAATGGAAGCACAAATATCTATATGTCAAGAATCTCAGTCTCATGGAGATGTAAATCCTCCTGGCTCCACTCTTTTCATCAAAATTGTGACAATTTGCAACAGAAGAGGATTTCCAGCTCTTGGGGGAAAAAAGGAGGTCGAGCATCCTATGAATTTCTATATGTAAGGCAGGAAGTTTATTAGTGTGTCCTCAAAGATACTGTAGTTCATCTCTTAATTTAAAAAAGAAGAAAAAAAGAAAAAAATAGAAGAAAAGAGAGGGGAGGAAAGGAAATGAAAGAGGAAAGGAAAGGAAAGGAAAGGAAAGGAAAGGAAAGGAAAGGAAAGGAAAGGAAAGGAAAGGAAAGGAAAGGAAAGGAAAGGAAAGGAAAGGAAAGGAAAGGAAAGGAAAGGAAAGGAAAGGAAAGGAAAGGAAAGGAAAGGAAAGGAAAGGAAAGGAAAGGAAAGGAAAGGAAAGGAAAGGAAAGGAAAGGAAAGGAAAGGAAAGGAAAGGAAAGGAAAGGAAAGGAAAGGAAAGGAAAGGAAAGGGACTTTTAAAGTTTGAAATTTAGAATAACACAAATCATGGTAAAGTCAGACCTTTAACACTTGATGGTATAATGCACTACACTGAGTTGTAATACTTAAAAATATTGACACTGCTTGTAAAATCTTATATAGGACTTGAATTTAAAGTTCTTTCTGTTATTACATTTCCCATCTCCTTTTTTATGCTTTTTTTTTCAGAGTAAAAACTTCTTACAGCCTCTGCTTCAAATACAAGAAAATCTGGTCCCAGATGTCACTAATTGGGAACAGGTTAGCAGAGGGATTTACAGAGAGATGCCTGAAGTTACAAATCATCATGTGGGATCTGACAACAGCCTGTCTCACTGGGCTGTTTCATTTCATTGTATGTTAATAAGCTTTAACCAGTACCATGCAAAGCATAGAGGACACTTAGTGTTTGTAACACACCAAGTACCATGTAAATATCTCTCTTCTAGCCAGGGATTCAGCATAAGCACAAACTGAAATGAGAAGTAAATGAATCAGTGTCTTTTGTTTCTTAACATCTGACATTTAAAAACTAAATTTAAGGAGTTAAATGTCTTTCAGCAGATCACTAGTTAAAGAACATTTCAAAGTTAATTTTCTCTAATAAACACAATGTTTGGAGAGGGAAGGAAAAGTAAAGGGAATTGCATTTAGGTATAATGTAGATTTGCTTTTGCTGCTGAAATCAGCAGGAACGTTGCCATTAATTTCAAGGGTAGAAAGACTGAACTAAGTAGAGTACAGTTGCACTAAATGAATAAACAGAAATATTTCCTGCCCATGGGTTAAAACACTACACTAAAACACAAATATTTAATTTGAAATCTAGTCTTTAAAAAATAAAATTATCACATTACAAATAATCAAGACAGTTCTGCACATTTACATGCAAGCTTAGTCCAGAGACCACTGAAGTCAACTGACAATTCTCAACACATTTCAGCTGGTTGAAACTGCCAGGTAACACTCACTATTGGCCCATTATTGAACTTAGATATTAACACTTGTGTTCCATTAGAAATGTTGACTTCAAATTTATTTATTAGGCTTTTTTCCTGCTATACAATAAAACAATGCAATTGCACATAACAAATTCTGGCATGCTCCCAATGACAGTATTTTGTGAGCCTTATTGTCCATTTTCCTGGGTTTCATGTTAGTCATTAGCCCTGGTGCTAACTGAGGGTAAGACAGAAAAACAGTGGGAGTTGTCCTTCATTTTCTTTTCATTGTCTCAAATGACTATATAAGAATTTGGGTCCATTGAAATATACTGCAAAATTCTCCTTACCTCATAGGAAATCCAATCCAAGTTATGTGAAACATTTTCTGCTGTGGAGATTACTTTAGACATACTCTGTCCTTCAAATAAAATGAAAACTAGCAGACAGTTAACATGCACACATGTACTAACTAACCATATAATTATTATTTTAACATGTCATTTATTAATGTGCAAATTCTTTTGACTCTTCATTCCATGGTTGTGTGAATATTAAGATCCATGTTTGAATCATGCAGTTGAAATACACTGGTTTTGAAAAGAAAGGTTTTAAATAGTGAGATTCCATTTTGGCTTTCAAGATCTCTTTTTGTCACTAGATAACTCAATATAATTATTCTGACAAGTAACACCAGACACTCTCACTCCCTTTCCTGTAAGACAGGTCTTTGGCATACTATGATGTATTGTGGAGCCACTGGTCTTTATAGAAGGCATATTCCTGTGGAAGTATCAGCTTAGGAGAAGGGGAGATGGCACTTAACTTTCACCAAAAAATTGAGTTTTTCACTTAAAAGAAAATCAATGTAAAATTTTCACTTAGTGCAATCACAAGCTGCACCTGAATTCCAACATGGGGTCACCTTTGTGTTGTTTTAAAATTACTCTGTAATTTTTCTGTTCATTTAATCCCTGGTTTCTGTATTGGATTCATGTAAAGTCTCCAAACAGAAGAGCTCAGAAGGCTTAACAAGATATGCGAAATGGAGAAAAGCAAACTGCCATCTTGTAACAATTGCACAGAAAATGCAAGTAAGAACACTAAGTTTTTAGCAAGCTTTCTTAGAGGATATTTCAGTGTCTCAAAATAAGTGCCCCAAGCACCCTCTCAAGCTCAGAATGTCTCCTCTTCAATATTTAGGGAGGAGTGCTTATTTCTGGCTTTGTGGCATCCAGAGTGCTCAAAGCATTAGTAGTAATTACTATTAGTTATGAGTTATACATTAAATTCATTATGGAAATTAACACTGAGATTGCTGCAAGAATGAAAATCATCATCACATTCTTACTATTCTCCCAAACTTCCTGAAGTACAAAGCAAAGAAGAAACAGACCAAAACATTTCAAAAGAAATGTTTTGGTGGTACCAATTGTGTCTCCTTCTAAACAGCCAGTTTGGCTTCCCAGTGAGAAGCAGGGAAAATAAATCTGCTATGCTGATCAGAAATGTAATTCTCAGACCACATTCAGTTCATATTGAAAGATATCCATGCACACACAGGTCTCTCCTCCTGTGGGGAAAAGAAAACAAGGGAATGAAATTTCTTCTCTAAACTAAAATTTTTATTGCTCCTAAACCAGCCCTTTACAGCCCCTTTAGAATCTAAATTTCAAACAGATTTGCCTAGCCCCTCTGATGTATTCAGGGCAACTTATAAACAGTAAAAGAAAGGTAATATAGTGGAGCCTCTTTGGCAGTTTGCCTGAATCCAAACACAAATCATCTGTTGGCAAGAGAGGAATGGTTTGGTTATGTCAGAAGTGGCATATGTTACTTTAGGAAACAAATTTCCTCTGCAGCAGGAATTTAAACACAAGTGCAGCTCCAAAGTATCTGGACAGTGCTCTTAACTGAACAAGAAAACTTGTTTGAATGAATGAATGAATGAATGAATGAATGAATGAATGAATGAATGAATGAATGAATGCGTGCCCAACACACAGGAAGGGATGCAATCTGTCTGAGGATTCAACTAATATGCTAGAATACAAAAAAAAATCTAAATTCCATCCTGCAAAACAGTTACTACCATTGTTTATTATAGCTAAAGGATGAGAAAAAATTAAAATAACAAAATTATGATCTATGCTGCTTCTAATTTAGACTTGAGTCTTAGATGCACTGATATTGGGAGAAAAATTCTTAGTGAAGGTTCCCTCTTTCACTCCAAGCTTCAAAAATACTCTTATTCCAACTTTAACATTTTGAATTCCTGCACTTTATTATTTACTAGATAGGTCAAGAAATCAACTGTCACATACAATGTGATATTATTTCATTACATGTTAGTCAGACATGAAGAACTAAAGTACTTTGCTAACTTTATAGAACATTATTATTATTATTATTATTATTATTATTATTATTATTATTATTATTATTATTATTATTATTATTATTATTGCTGTTAGTTTTGTCAGGGGTCAACATACACTGCAGACAACAAATAACATAAGTAAAAGACAGTGTAGTAAGAAAATTCTTAATTTTGTCAGAAATGCTGTAATGTATTGCTAGATTTAACATATACTTGTACATATATAAAAATACATTAATTTCATAATCAGCAGGAGTCTTTAGGTGAACTCAGCATCCTAGGGTGCCAACTATAAGCCTCATTTAATTGTTAATCAAGCAGGTATGTTAATGATGGACAGCATGCTAGCATCTGGATAGACAGGGAATTTTCAGTGAGTAGAAGAGTGATTTCCCTATTTATCCCTTCATTTTAGCTTTATGCTAATATAAAAATATTATTTTCAAAATCCTTAACTTGCATAAATCTCACGAAGTTGAACAAAAAAGAGGAATAATTGCTGTTAATAGAACTAAACTGAAGTTAATAATGTAAAATATACTTTTCTTAAATCCCTGGAATCCATTAAAGGAAACTGTGTTGTGGCTGTGGTGGACTGAATGTTAATCTAACACATATGTTTTGCAAATGCCTATTCATACATAAATTCTCAGATGAAATATTTGAAAGCAGTATTATAATCTTGTACTGGAATATTCTTCTAGATCTTAAACTGGGTAGTTTTAAGAAATATATACCTTAAAGAATGACATAATTTTTGTTGAGTTTTAGCTGAAACCAAAAAAACACCCCAAGCCCCAGTAGGTTCTTCAGAAATAACCCTTCTAAAGGGTTTTGCATTCTAGACTGCTACAGCAGCCTCAATGAGTCAGCAAATGAAGAAAGCACTATTCTGCTTGAATGAACATCAGCTGGTTTTGAACTCCTTTTTCTCATACCAGGCTTTTAAAACAGAAACATGAGTTTCTACTCACGCTATATTGAAAATATGTATGGCAGATAAATAAGCTTAAAAAATAACAAGACAGAAATCCTAATTAAAGTGCCAAAGTAAATGTAATTTTTACTGTAATCAATACTCTCTGATATTGTCTGTACAGTTTTTTATGCCTCAGTTCTCAGTGACAACAAATACAATGAAATGTCTAAACCAGACTGCAATTTGGTCAGATTTGGAAGCCATTAAGTCCATTTAAGTAATTTTGGAAGTCATTAAGTCCCTTAGTATTTTACAAAAATATCAGCTCTAAATTCTTGCTTGGCTATCTCAATAGTCTAATAATACAGTGCACCACATCCCCAAACAGGTGATTTTGGTCTTAAATTGTGTGATTTCAGTCTTCATTGTTTTTAAAAAAGAAACACTTTATTTGCACTTCTTAGGAACAGGAATTCAAGCCAGGGGGCCATTTAGACTGGTTTGGTTTGTTTTTTTGTTTTTTTTTTTTTTTTTCCTAGCTGTAGCTGTAAGTGGATGCTCATTGAAGAAAAACAGAATAAAAACAGACTTTTCCTTTAGAAGTCCCTCAGTTTCCAGTTATATGCAGGTCACATGATTTCCTAAGCTTACTGGAATTTTTTCTGTTTAGTAATCTTAAGTGGATTCCTCTTCAAAGTGTTTGTCCACTTCCCCCTAAAATCCACATAAATATGAGCATCTGCAAAGCCTCCTGGTGAGCAGTTCCATGGGGCTGCTACTTTTTGCATAAAGAAATGCCATACTGTATTTGTTCTGAAATCAGCTTCATCTGATGGTCCTCAGTTTTTCTATGAAAAGAGACAGCAAACAGCTGACCTGCCTTAACTATCCCTGTGACATCCTGTGGATTTCTTATCAGCCCTCTAAATCACTCTTTTCTGCTAACCTAGTAACCCAGTCCTTCTAGAGAAACTCCATACTTTTGTTACCTTTTTTTGCCTTTGCTGAATGTTTTCAAGTTTTAATACATTCCTTTTTAAGACCAAGAGATCAGAATTTGCACAATATCCAAAAAACCATGATTGAACTATAAAGGTACATGGTGGCATAATGGTGTTCCCTGTTTTATTTTCAGTCCTGGAAATGCCTAGCAGTTGATTTGGTTTTATGACTGTCACTGAGCAATGAATCAATGTTTTATGAAACTAAAGATCATAACCTCAGAATCTTGCTCTTGAGTGGGAACAGCTGGTTCAGTTTTATGAGACTCCTGAGTTGTTTCTGCCATGTGTTTGAGTTCACATTTACTCTGAATTTCAGCTGCCATTTTATTGCCTGGTCCTTTAGTCCTATAAGCTCTCCTTTACCATCTCCTCTTCTTCCCTCTATCCTGAATAACTTAGTAGCATCCAAACTTTTAATCTGAATGTTCACATCTGCTTCTAGGTTATTTATGAGTACATTGAAGAGAGTAGAGCTTAGCAGAGACCACTCCTGAAATTTTCAAATGACTCTTCATTGTAAAAACTACATTTTAGACTAATCCTCCTTAGCCAATATTTTAGGTGACTTTTTAGCTAAGCAAGGACCTTCCTTTTTGGTCTGTGCTGATTCATTTTCTTAAAAGCTCTCAGTGACAGACTTCTTTAAATGCACTGCATATCTACATGAACTATGGCCTGAACTAACAACATGGTCCACAACTGCAGTGATCCTCTGAAAGATCACCCGGAGGTCCATAAGGCAAAAGTGTTACATAGATCATATTGAGTAAGGTTTCCCCATTTAAATTTTTATTATGAATTTATAACTGAATTCTGCATGGAACAGATCACTGCACATTAAAAACAGGAACAAATTAGTATTTCCAAACCCAAAAAGGTACTGTTTTACAAATGTGGGGCAAAGAAAGAAAGAAAGGAAGGCACTCACTCAGGGAGGTTGTGGCTGCCCCATCTCTGGAAATGTTCAAAGCCAGGCTGGCTAAAGCCTTTTGCAACCTGGTCTAGTGGGAGATGTCCCTGGACATGGTAGGGGAGGTTGGACTATATGACCTTTAAGGAGCATTCCAACCCCTTAACATTCTAAAATTCCATGATTCTATGAAGCTGCCTTGATTTGGATTTGATGATCTTGGACACGTTTTCCAACCTCAGTGATTCCATTTCTATTCTAATGGGTGGTAAACTGAATCACTTGGATTTTACGATCCCTGGAATGTACCATTCTGTAAGCCAAAATCACGTTTTACCAAAAATGTGACCTCAAATGATTAATTCTTTTCCTTTAATTCATAGAAGAAAAAAGACTAATTAATTCATTAGGAAAACCTAGAAACCTGGAAAACTAAAGTTGTTGAGGAAGAAAACTCATATCATTATTTCAACCCTTTCAAGTACTTGCAAAAACCTTCAAGGAAAAATACAGCATTTAATTGTGATTATTTTCCTTCCCTATGAAAGAATTTTATTTAAAAAGAACTACATTTATTACAATTACCTTTTTAAAGTGATACCCACAGCCAGTGTTCCATAGCCAGCAACACCACCCAGTATCCTCTCCATATAACACTGGCTCATAGTCCCCTGAAAGCATATCCCAAACAGATACTGTTTTTCTACTATCTAAAAGACATCAAATCTCCTAGGCCCATCCATGAAAGCTCCCTATGATGCAAAATCAATAAGTAAAAAAAATACTGCCTGGATCATAAGATTCCAAATGTATTGGATAAATTTCTAATTATTATTTAAATTGAGTTGCTATATTTATAAAGGCATTTCTTTCTTTCTGCATTTGACATTAATTATCACCTAAGTATATTTAAAACTCCACCATGTAGGACAAAATGGGAAACAGAATTCTTTTTAAATGCCAAAAGTATACATGGGCCAAAATACTTCTGATTAAAATTTAGGACAGAAAAAATCAGTGAGAGGTAAACACACAAATGGAGCACAAGCAAACAGAAAGATGGCAGTATTCACAGAATTAAATTGTCTTGCTTGTAATAATAGATGAACTGCTTACCCCCTCCCAGTGTCTTCACTTTTTCATTCATTTATCAATATCAACCCTAAGTCACTTATCAAAGGAACTGTAAAGTAAATTTAAGGGTGTAAAAGGACAAACAGTGCTGGTAGAGAAGATGCAGGTCATTGTGCTGTGTGTGGGCAGCAGTTTTACATGTATGGAACATTAGATTTCAATTTCTCCTCTTTTAATGAAGAGTAGTTCAGTGCAGATTTTTTGCAAAAGGGAACTGGTGCAAGACACAAGGAGTAAGGAACGTGAGTTTCTGAAGCTGTGCTGTTCATGTCTGGTTGGTGACAGCCAGGCTTGGCCAGCACTGAAGTTGGAAACCATATGGGAAGTGTCACAAACACTTGGAAAATACTGCTCTGAAAACTACTCGAGGCAGTGAGGAGCATGTTCCAATTACAGCATCATACTGTAAGTCCAGTTGGCACGGATGCAAGGCAGGATGAAAAGAACAGGCTGCAAATCAGAATATGTTAGGGGCAATTGCTGGGACTTTGTCATAAAAGCTGTGCACATGAGTGAACAACTTTTTGGCCTTTAGTAGTTAAAATATTAATACAATTAAGCACCAGGCATAGAAAAAAAATGGTGTGTTTTTTACTTTTTTTTTTAAAGTTAAAATTTGCTGTAATCATTTGAGACTGCAGTGAGTTAAAGACTTGATTTATTTGCAGGGTATCTCAAACAAAATACATAAAAAAAAATTTTTGTCTAAAATATTAGCAAATCCCAACATCCATTCAATACCATTCAAACAAATCAAATAGCCACATCAGTGTCTGTTGTCCACTCAATATATTTGCTCTATGTACAACAAGATGTGCAGTTCCCCAAAACATTTTATACCCAGATGTAAGAACTGAGTGTGGAAAGACACTGCTTTGTTTTAACATCTCTGTGAGCACAAAGCCTCAATTCTGCACCAATTATGCTTCTACTAAACTGCTGCATTAGGAACACTTAGCAGTCTCTGATAAGAGAGGCTTACTTTCCTCCAGTGCAAGTTTGAAATTCAGTTTACCCACCTCTTCAGTGCACCATAAAATGCGGGATGAAAGAATTTTCCAAAAGACAAGAATCTTCCTAAGAAGAAACTTCTATAAGTGAAGAATCCCATTAGAAATCCCTCTTTTCTCTATCCAAACATGTAACTCCAGGTACAAATGCCACACCTCAGCATCAGGTAACACTGCTCTCTGCACAACAGAAAACCCGACCTGCCTTAGCAATGAAGGGCAAATGCTTCCCACGGTGCTGCTCCTGCATTTTGTTCCATGCCAGGGAGCCAGTGTCAGGGGAATGTGACAGGCATTGCTCTGTTCAGCACATTGTCACATTTGCAAACCAGTTTTTACCCTGACATGTCTAAAATACCCATTCCTGCTCTGTGTTACTGCATTACTGCAATTTCCTTTTATATTTAACTCTGCTGAGTGATTTCTAGTTGAACTTGTATAAATCACTGTAGATCAGAAGTCTTGTTCTAGGGCAAATATTGAAGGCTAAAAAAAATAAAGAAACAGAGACAAAAAGGAAGCTAGATTGCCTAAAATACTTTTCAAAACAAAATTGCTCCTAGTGCTTTCACACATCTCTCTCTCTTGTACATTATTTTCACAGACTGGGCCAAATTCAATAGACACATTGAATGGCCCTATCTGATCTCTGATCTCAGGTCACTACTTAATTAGATGACAGAGAATTATTACATGACAGGGAGCTGGTGAGAGAAAGAATAACCTTGGGCAAAAACAAAACTCCAAATCTGAGATATAAATACACATAAAGCAAGCACCACTGCTTGTTATTTTGCACTTTTTCCAAAAAACATTAGTGCTAAATTAGGAACTGGCATAGTGAACTCCAAAATGATCACACACAGTTGCCTTGGATTCCCAGAAACAGAAGATTCAGATTTATATGAGGAAGATTGCATTATAGATGATAAAAGGTTTATGTATCATGCTCTAGGAAAGTTTATTATTTCCTAATCACTGGGAAGAGTCTGTGGACTGGAATGTGACATGGGGAAATTGACATTTTTGTGTAAGAGGCCCATTATAACAACCGAAAATAAGCAACTTGATCTTGGCGTCTGTCACTGAAAACAAAAAGCACAAGTTGAAAAGATGGAAGAAAATGGATGTTTTTTCTTCTCATATTTTTAAACAGCAAGTTGTGCAGAATCTACACAGACAGAGTAAGATAGAGTTTCCATACTCTCAAGAAGGTGGAGATACACAGGGTTATACATTTGCTCTTCATATTCTAAAATAATTTGGAATATTCTACCTCAGCTGGAGGAGAACACTATCTCACAGCAGGAGAAGACAAAAAACCACCTTCTCTGTCTCTCAACCTTTCCTTCCTCATCTCATGGAACTGCTTCATTTGTAGTCTGTTGGTACTATTTATGCATCCTGGAGTGTTTGTCTTTGGTTACAATTTACGGGGTGTATTCTTCACCACCTACATCACTTTCTGATGAGCTGTCACTGGCTGGTTTTTGCAACAGCTGCTCAATGCACACTCAAACTAAAAGGGGGCCATGTCTGCTAATAGGGCTCCCAGGGCTTCCCAGAATGACCCACAGAATTACATCATCCTATTGTGAAAAGCCCCACTGGGGGTGGTACTGAATGTTCCTACCTGTACAAAATCTGGGGCTTGGGACCCCTCAATACCACCACTGGTGCACAGAGGGAAAGAGCTCTCAACAAGCACCACTGGACCTCCAGAGAAGGACCAGACCTTTCTACAGCATCACCACTTCAACAGGACCACAACCATCATCCCAGTTGGGCTGCTGCCAACACCCTGACCAGCAGGATGCCAGGCTGTATTCTGACATTGTCAGTTTAAGCCAGTGTTTCTGTACTGTTGCCTTTATTGTAATTTTTCCTATTAAATTGTAGTTCTGACTTGGAATCTCTAGCAACGTATTTGTGTGGAGTTAATTCCTCCTGCTATGGTTTGCCTTCAAAACCATACAGTGCATTTTCCTATTTAAAAGATAGAAAGATATTGGTTCTGCTCCCCTGGAACTTCCAAGAATGTGTAATTTCTGAGAATTTCTTTGGAAAACCTACATTTTGTATATATGTATTTGTATATGAGTTGACTCATTATGAAAGTAGATTGATTAATTCGGTCCAGAATAACACTACTGAGTAAATAATCCCAGAAGGGATTAAAACTTCCTGGTTTTACATAGAAGAATTTTACCCCATCAGAGTTTTTTGCTGTCAGTGGACAGCATTACTTTTACTACAGTATTAAGTTAATGAATTTAATTTTACTTCATTTTACTTCATTTATTCCTTCTCCTTCTTTTAGTTATTTTATGTTTTCCTTTTCTTATTTCTCTGTCCAAAACCTTTTGAGACTAATTTAATAACATGGAAGAACAAATGAAAGCAAGGAGAAATCAACCTATGGAAACTAACAATCTATTTTACTTGTATATTACTTCAAAAGTGACTTATAAAGTCTGACTTGCCTTGCTAAATTACACAGTTATCCAAATGGCCCTGAGGTTGTGCTTTAGAACTGTCTGGTACAGAGCTGACATACAGATGTTCCTTCTCTGTTCCTCTGAATGTCACAGTGATATTGAGATAAAAGGCACCTAGATACACAAAGGAATATTTTCAATGAAGAAAAAATATATTCCCTTCATTTTTTTTAGAGTCAAGAAATGAAATCATAAAATTACAGAATGGTTATGTTTGGAAGCAACCTCTGAAAATGATGTGGAGACTCCCTCAGCCAAACAGAACTACTTAGAGATGGTCACCCAGGACTGTATCCAGATGAATTTTGAGTAACTCTGAGAATCAAGGCTCATTTGCTCTGGGCAATCTGTTACAGTGCTCCACCATTCTCCTGGGAATGACTTCCAAGTACAAAAGTACAGCTCCATGCAAAAATTGCACCACACACTGTCCTATAAAGAAATATAAAAGTTTAGGAAAAAAACACAGAAAAGCTAAAACTGAAAATTCAGGTTGGCAGTCAAGTAAATCATCACAAGAATACATTGCCCATTTTACTTCATATCTGTTTGTGTGTTCTTACCTACTATTAGTGATAATACTCTCAACCAAAAGTTTCAGTCTCTGTTTATTTTCTTTGACATGAATATGAAGGTAACTCTACATGTTCACACTCAATACCATCATATCCTTTGATTAAATTGTAAGCACTTGGTAAGAAAAGAGAGGATACCCAAAGTCCTGAGATCCCACTGCTGAGTTTAGTACCTTTGGATGTGGACATAATCCACTCTGAACCAAAACTCACAATGTCTCCTCAATGTAAATGTCCTTCAAGATTCCAGAAAAAAAATACATCAGTAAATTTGTATATTGATGCAGCATGCAGCATAATGACAATTCTATGGACTATACATGTATTTTCTCTAGACATTCCAAAAAAATACAGCTAATACTGATAAAGACAACTATACTTTACATAGAAAGTAAGAATGAAAAAAACCTTTTATGATATTTAGTTTGTGCACAGATTATTCAGGGCCTGAAGCTTCAGCACAGTCATAATTCAGCTCACAGGACAGTGCTTTTAGGCAGATAAACAGAATTTGATTATTCTGTGCATCTAGGACCTCACATTTTAGCATATTAAAACTATTAACATGGCTCCATTCTAAAGATAAACAACAGTTTCTAGACACAACATCTTTTGTTTGCGTAAATGCTTTTTACTGAATCTGAGTAGCATTTGAAAACCATACATTTTTTGTTTAATGTTCCTTGCCAAGAATGAGAACACCATTTGGACTACAAGCTCAGTGACATCATTGCTGAAGAATGAAATTATTTTCCTGGCTACTTAAAAAACCTGGATACTATATAACATTTTTTAAAGTGTCTGTTCCTAGGATATACATGTCTATATAATTGACATTTCCCAGTGGGAACAAATCTGTTTTCAGAGAGGTCAAACAGACCATGAAGAAGATAGGGCTCATAATTCCTTTTTCCTCAATGCACTACAGAGAAAGGAAAAGAAAATAGTGGAAATTTGCTCTTCACAGGAAAATCTAAGAACATAACTCATTGGATCAGACCAGTTGTCCATCTATCATAATATCCTGCCTTTGACAGTAACCTATGCATTAGAGGGAAGTAAGAGAAAGGCATAATAGACACCTTCCAAAGAACCTGCCCACAGCTGAACTTCCACCACTGAACTATGAGCTTCTGAGCCAGTGGAGCACTGAGGTATGCTTTATCTTTGAGTAGGAACAGCTCCATTCCCTTGAATGAAATCATGCCTCCTCCCACCCTCCTTTAGTGATTTATCACACAGTGCTCCTTAATAATTTGTTTCAGCCCTGAACACAACTCCTGACATCATAATTTTCACAACATGTCCAAAGTGGTTCAATAGATTCTTACTAAGCTTATAAAGAAATTGTTCAATTTTATTAAACCTTCTCAAAGATTCTATTTCCTTACTTTTTGTGTTGCTTTCCAACATTTCCTTCTACAATGGAAAGCATATTGCCTTCCATTTTCATTGTCTTCTCTTCCCTTATCAGAGACTCAGCAAGACAGCCCATTCACTGTGCTCTCAGTTGTAGCATTTGTGCAAAGCTCAGGCTGGAGACACCTGAGCTAACCCAAACCAGACCTAATCTGGATTGCAACTCTGCACAAATGCAACTCCTCTACTGTTGAGGTTGGCTGCATTTCAGGAGCAGTTGGTGTTATTATGTTGCACAGAAGGCAGCTAAACAAAAGTCACTTAAAACCTGAGGATGCCCATGAAAACTACAAAACTATTAAGTAAAAATAATATGAGACCTTTAATGGCTCGATGTGTGTGGGTATTTGTTGAGATATTCAGGCCTACCAGTTACCCAGTAGAACTTGACATCTATTTTACCTATCAGTTTGTCTTATGTATTTTTAAATCTCTCTCTAATGACATAAAATCTTTGGTATATTTATTGGTTTTTGTTCTAATCAGTTCTTCTGCTTTATCTGTCTTTATAATTTAATGCTATTATTTAACTTTATCATTTGACTGCAGTGCTGTGAAATAGTTGCTTGGAATTCAAAGTGAGCATAGAAATTAGATCTAATCTATATATTTGTTTATACTGTTTGCTGTTGAATTGTTCTCATTTTGCAGATTAGAAGTCAAACTGGAGAAAGCTTAACGTTGTTCCGGTCAGACATGACATGGGGAAGACCAAGGACACACAATCATTTTCCCCAGTGTTCTGAACTATTGCACAAACTGATTCTTTCTGAGATTCAAACATTTTTTCTTTCTCATCTCCAAAATGCTCTCTTTTGTACTTCAGAATTTTTTGGCAGAGGACACTCACAGCCAAGCATAAGGTATTGGATCATGTTACCATGCTATGTCATTCCCCAATCAGTTTGGGTTTGGGGCTGTGACAAACTGGCTAAAAACTTTTTCTCATCAAGTCTGTACTTGTCTCAGCTCTTTTTCTTCGGTGGCTACAATTTCTCTTTAATAGGTGTCATTATTATTTTTAGCAGCCATTGTCTTCCACTAGCTTTAAGGTATTATCATGCTGCTTACTGGCTTTATCAGTGAAGTGTTGTATGTGCTGCCATTGTAAAAAAACACTTCCTAACATGTCTTGTTTTTAAGAGACCTGGGCTAGGAAAGGTTTGATATTTGTGCTTTGTCCATAGATCCCTGTGACTTGCTTTTTTCCCTATGGTTATAGGACTTGCACAGTGACAGAATCTGTATTTCCTGTCCTGCATTCCTGCTTTCCATTCACACATTGAATCCCTTACCAGTTTCAAACCAAACAAAAGAAGGGAAAGTTTTCAAATAGAAATTTCTAGTAGATTCACAAGCTGAGCTTGGAGAAGGTAGAAAGAAAAAAGGTGATGGATCTGTTCGGGGAAAGGATGCAGCAGTTTGATACTTCTGTTCCATGTGGCTTCTGCTCCATGTGCCCTGTCAGGCAGCACAGATGCAGATCTGAACAAAGCACAGCTTGTGGGCAGGTGACACAGGAGAATTTTACTGCAAAATAGCATCATCGAGTAGAAGATAAAATACCACTATGTCATTTATGAATTAATTTCCATAAATGCATCATAATATCCAGAATACAGTAAGTCTCATGTGCTAGAGATCTACTGTACAAAGTGATTTTCTTTAGTAGAGATGCTGCTATTACTCAAGTACTTTCTCTTGACACTTACCTTCATGACAACATCAACAATCCAATCCTACATCAGCTAGTTAAAAACTACAAAATTTTCCAGTAAACTGTATGAATTAATACACACAGCAGAACTGAATAAGCATTTAAATTCATAGTAAGGCAGATCTGTAGGCCCTGGGACAATGATTGTTATACAGGTATCTTTAAGAGTTCATCTTATTAACAAATAATATTAGAATAAATAGAAGTAATTCACAGTGCTGGCCAAACTTGTTATACTCATTTTTTGTTCATTAACTTTTTTAGTAAGTTCCTCTTTTGTACTGAAATATGACAATAAAACAGTTTCCTAGCACTTAGGAAAGCCCTGAAGGAGGAGGCTGAGGCCTTTCTTTTTCCCCAAGCCTTTGGTATGTTGAGCTATAATTGGTAACTTCAGGGCACATGGGTTTTCTCTGACAGAAAAGAAAAATGTACTTTAGCACAAGTCACATTTCTAGAAGAGAAAAATATGTACTATTTCTTTAAAATCTTTTCAGCCTTACTTATATCTAACAGAAGGCTTTTTTCTGCTCCTTGCTGATGCATTTCCTCATAAACTGAATTATGTCATAGTTCTAAGGCTTTACTTATATACAGGTCAAATTGAAAACTGATGCTGTATTCCAGCATCAGTTAATTTAATACAGAAAGGGCTTTCATCTTCAGTAAGGATGCAAAATCATTTTCTTCTTCAACGCATGCAATTAACAATTTGAATTTTACAAGGAAGGGAGGAAAAAAAATCCCAAGCCAGGAGAACACTGCAGTGAGAGCCTCCCTTTTTCTGTAATATTCCCTTTTTGTGCTTCACTTTTTTCAACATGGAATGTAACTGGAAATACATACCCATCTGGTAGCCTGAGATTCTTCCATCTCTATGCAACCTACATCTAGATTATAATTATGCAGGAAGAAATTCAAACTTTTATGTTCCATGTTTCAAAAAAGGTATCCAGACTGTAAGGGGACTAAGTCTCCCAAGTGTCCGTTTGCATTGAGGAAGCCTGGCCAGAGTGTGCAATTTCTTGTCAAACTATAAAAACTAAATCAGAAATGTGCAAGCAAAAGATTCTAACAGGTATGCAGGCAAACCCTGTCCTCCTTGCAGAATACTAATGCATCAACACACATTGTAAACTACAGAATAAGAAGGGCAGACTTACTTCAGAGTGGAAGAGGCTTTATTGAAACTGTCACCTTCCATTTTCCTGAGCTCAGTACATGCTGCTTCCCATGTTCTGGCAGAGTGGTCACATAGCTGTACACACCTGAACTTTCAAATCATGGCTGCAGCTACAAGTGTCCATAATCCTGACCAGAACCTCAGTGACCTCTGCTCTATTTTGTTCATAAATTACCTGTAAAGAGGCTCAAAAATGCAAAGATTGGAAGCATGAAATATTACTTTCATAATTTACCCAGATTTTGATACAGCCATGGTTTGGTGTTTCTGACTTTTCATTCACATTTTATGTAACTGTTTTTCTACTTTTTTTGTTTTTCTATTCTGCTTTTTGATTAGATATCTGAAAACAGAGATGATTCAGTTAACCAGCATGAAATCTATTTTCCCATGGCTAAGACAAAACTTGCACTAACCTTTGTATCAATGAAATTCTATTCCATCACCTTAAAGAAAAACTATAGCTCTATTCCCTATGGGATGCTAATAATTGCTTACCAAACTAAAAGCCAACAGGAAGAGGTAAGGGATGAAATTTTGGTTCCATCAGGGATTGTGTTTACACAGGTTGTGTACCTTTTACTCATGCAAAGGTACACACCACACCAGAACTCAATTCTTTATGCCATACATGACTCATGCTCTCACTTCTGGAAGAACTGTTACACATCCTACTAAGGTCTCAAAAATAGAAAAGCAAAGAGCCTGTAGACCATTTTTTAATGCAGTTCATCAAAGCAATAAGTTATTTCCCAGCTGGATAACACCAGCTGGATAACACTTGGCTAGCCTTAGCAGAACCTCTCATTCTTCAGTCATTTAAGCTTACAGGGAAAAACATTTTCTTTGTAGAAATAAGCTTATGATCTCTGTTGGAATGAACTCTGGCCCTGGCCATCCTTCCAAAAAACTACTATTTTATCTTTCTTTTTTTTTTTTTAAGCCAGCAGGAGCTGAGCAGATGGTTTAAAAAATTGCATTTTAATTTCTGTCTATGTGCACACATCTCTACTTACACATTACATGCTCACATATATTGTGGGAGGCTAAAAACATTGATCCACTGCAATTTCAGTTATCCTGAGTCTAGGCTTGGGACTTGGATCTCTGAGCTGCACTTAGGTAACTACAGATAAAAGCAGACCTGCATCTCCCAAGAATTCACAACTCAAAATCAGCGTTGTTTCACACTGGCTGTTATTCCAGTAGAAGCATAAACTCAGGGAATGACTGTGGATCCTTCTGCATGTGAAAAGACAAACAGGATTTTCCAGTTAGAAGGTTTGCTTGAAACTATTTTACCCATCTTGCTACTCAGCAAACCCCAATTATTATATGTCCTTTTAACTGAGTTTTCTCATATAGCATACTATGAAACTGTTGAGCAGTTGTACCATTTTTTCATCCATCTTTTCACTAATTTCCCCACTCATCCTGATTTCAGAGCAGTGTCATTGGTTTCAGGCATTTTAACCAATTTTCAAGACATCATGTTTAAACATCTCATCACTTAATCACTGCTATTGCAATTAAATTAGCATTTAATTGTCATAGCATTAAACTAGTAACTCATATCTTAATATTACCAATTAAATATAATTTTTTAAAATACTAACATCTTTATGTAGCTAGCTGTTTATTTTTGTCAATTTTTCCCTTATATGCTCTATTTTCCAATCCTCACTTCCTTCCTAGCATTTTCAAATAAGAAACCTAAATTAACTCTTAAATTTTATTGATGGATAAAGCTCATTGAAAATCTAATAAAGCTGAAAGGTAAATAATTTTCATTTTTATTTGCCATATCAACAGAGTATTTACAGTACTCTGTTTTTTAGTGTATTTCAAGCACCACTGCAACAGCAAATATTCTCATTAGAAAGGCCATAGCACACACTGGAGCACTGTTTTGTTTGAGTTGGTGTGACAGTGATGCATCTGAACCTTCAGTATTTCCACTGTCTTGTATTATTGAAAAATGTCATAGTTAGATTAGACTTTGTTTTATTTAAAAAATACACTTATCCCTATTTTCTAAGGAGCTGAGGAGCTTAATATTTTTTTGCTGTGTGAACAGCAATTGTGCAATTTCTACTATGACATCTAGAGGCTGCTGCTTATTTTCTGTGGTTTCTTGTATGGGCAAGATTTTTGTGGTTTCTTCTGTGAAGAATCAGGATTGCTAATGAGAAGCCACAGGAATTAGATTTCTCAGGGTGAGAGTTCAGTACAATTCAGCTAAGCAGCACTACATTTAGAGCATCAATAGCAAGAAACATTCCAGAGGGAAAATCAAACTGTGGCCAAGTTGGATGTAAAACTTAACAACACAGACCAAAAATAAAGTGTAAGGATCTCTAAAGTAAAGGTATAAAATTTATATTCCTTTCTGAATACCTCATAAGCAGGTGATCTTAAAAAGAATCCTGAAGGACACAAAATTTCTTAAAGCAGCAGAAAAAAATAACGGCATTGCAAACAGTTGAAGAGATTTTTTATGTATTCACAAAAAATACACAGAACTACAGTGGTGGAGAGTAGGAATGATTCCAAACCAGAACACTGTGGATCCTATTTGGTCAAGTTTCAAGCTGTTATGTTGATTACAGACAGTCCAGGACAGCGTAACAAAATAGAAAGTAACAGGTTGCACAGAATGAAAATTCTCTTTGAAACTTCCCTTTGGAGGGAAATTGCTAAGCCCCACAAGCCCAGGGTAAAATGCTATTCAACATCATAAAGAAGGAAGTAAATGTTGTGATCATATACTTTCCTGATCCTACTAACCTACCTGTGCAGTGAAAGGATGATGGGGAGATAAAATGATGTTAGATGAAGCTTAATAAAGGAAAACTCAAAAGTGACACATACCAAGAACCACCCTCCGCTTCTCCCCAATTTTAAGTATATATTTTGGGGGACCTGAACTAGGTCATAAAACTGAAGAAAAAAATATACTTGATATATTTTGAGATACTGTAGAATTCTATGAAAATACCTCTCAGTGGTAAACAATGGCCAAAACCCCCAATGTTAGAATTCTCTAGAAATACACATGTGTTTGCATTATGAAAAATAGGAATTAACCAGAAAATATCATTATTACACAATCTTCTGACCCCCTCATCTCATAAAGGTTATATAGTCAAAATTTTTAAAGTACAGAAGCCATTAAAAAGGACTGAGAAACCTGTATAACTTCTACTCAGGAAAAACTGGACAAACTTCGGATTCTTCTTTCTATAAAAAGGGAAAATTAAATGGTCATGTCACAGCAGTCTAAAACAACTTTAAACATATGAGGAACAGCTATTAAAAACATTTTCATAAAAAGATTAATAAGAAGCAAGAGAAGCTCAAGGATGCCAGGTTCAAAAAACAAACAAACACAAGGTGAGTCTGCAGAAATACTTTTTGGCTGGTACATTTATTTACCTGGGTTCAAAAAGCAAAGGGTTTTTATCACCATTAATGATTGCAATAACAACCAGCTATATATTATAGCTCTGGAAGTCCTTGAGACAGTTTGCTGGAAAGCAGTATTCCCCCATCTTGGAGAAGATGATGGCTTAGCTGGATATTTATTCTGATAAATTTCTTAGTCCCTCTTTAGGGAAAGGAATGGAAGAAGGGGAACCATACCCAGAATTTCAAACTCATTTGCTTACACCAATTACAGTAATTTCCAAGGTTTAACTACACACTTTGCATTACATCACTATCAGTGAGAGACAGAAAAGAATTACATCTCATTTACATATATAATTAGATAGTTCATGTGTCAATGAACAAAAACAAAAGATCCCAATCAAATTTCTACAATCACATCAAAAAATGCTACTCCTCTTTAATCAGTGTTTTGAATCAGGCAGCAAGATTTTATCAGTGTGATCCCACAGGGCACTACTTCAGCTGAGCAAACAGACCTGTTTAAACAGTCCCCTTTCAGAAATGCTTCCTTCAAGCATCTTTAAAATCTTCCTGCTAATATCTCAAGAACCATGCATTCTTCATTATCTTCACAGAGGTAAGATAACTCATTTGAGTTTACTTCAGCCCTCAGTTTTTCTTAAGCATCTTTCCTCCTTTGCTTGGTGGAGGCATCTTCAACCTGTTTCACCACAAAGTTCATTACCAAACATTACCATTATTGCTAAGACAAAGAATCACCAGTGGACTCCAAACCAACATCATCAGGATGTTTGTACCTCAGATTTATGTACTGTTTGCTGGCAAATTACAGGTTGAGATCTGTTTTCATAAATGGGCTCTATTTTTATTTAAGGTTCACAATATTAGAGGTCTTGGATTTTTAGCTGAGTCTCTCATCTGACTCATTTTTTGTCCTCTTTCAGATATTCTGACTCCCAGGGTTAAGTCTTCCAACCCTTTTTGCAGTCCTTTCAATTCAGCTCTTTGTCTTCTGGATTTAATTTCCTTGTTAGCTCCACCATCCATTTCCCTTATGCAGTTACTTTCCTACATTGCTTCTCCATATTTTCTTTCTCTGTGTTGTGTTTTCTCCTCTTTCAGATCTTCTGACTCCTAGGTTAGTCTTCCAACCCTTTTTGCAGTCCTTTCATTTCAGCTCTTTCTCTTCTGGATTTAATTTCCTTGTTAGCTCCACCATCCATTTCCCTTATGCAGTTACTTTCCTACATTGCTTCTCCATATTTTTTCCCCTGTGCTGTGCTCAGCCATTTTCAGATGCCAATGAGAGGCTCTTTAATTGCTAAGTCAATACTGTCACCATGAAGACAGGAAATACACAGGTTTCATGAAACCTGCACAAGCTGAGATTTTTCTCCTTGACTTTGGTACACACCTGCTTTTTCACCCCTTTTCTGTCACAGCTGGGAATTGTCCCCACTCTCCTTCAGCAGCACATTACCTCAAACCTCCTGCATTATTTCCAAAGCATCAGGGTGTATGTAGGAATACTTTCCCCCTGCTTTTTCACACTAAATCTAACACAGATTCTGTTTCAGTGCCTTGCCTCAGTGCAATAATCACCTCCATGACTACTGAACTATTTTCTCCTTATTCCCACTGACCAACTTGATCACTTCTTCCTTTTTTCTTGCATTTCTGTCTGGCTGAGTTTTTTGCTTTTAGAGAATCCAAAACAAAAAACCCAAAATCAAACCACAAACAAACACAACATTTTCTGCCTAGGTCATGTTCCTTCCCTCCCAGAGAAGTGCATCTCTTGTGGTCTCTGGGAGGCAGCATTCCCCTCTGGCCAAGCTGCATAAAGCAGCACTAAAGTTAAAATTCAGATTTCTTTCCAGAAGTTGATTCCTATAGGCATGAATAATGTAAATATTACAGCTAAGCCTGAGACACAAGATTCAAACAATCTACTACTGAATCTACTAGTCCTATCAGAACAACAATAATGTTTAAAAATGATTACAATGTTTTCCTTTCCTTAGAACAGATCTGTCTGTCCTTTAGTTTGAAAGCAGTGTTTGAACAGGGCAGGGAACAGATAAAAACAATAAAACATGGGATTGCTCAACTGAAAATTTTAATGTGTCTACATACTTCTGTATAATTCTGGTTGATTTATCCAGATCATCACCGGGTGGTTGTATTAAACTGTGCATAAAACTCCTCTGTTGGAATATTTGAATACTCTTCCTCTTTAAGATAAATGTTCCTAGAAATAAAATTTTTTAAAAGCCATTAGTAATTTTTGTTATTATTCAGAAGTAGCCTGAGAAATCTAAAAAAGATATAATGCAGTAACACCCATAAATGTTCATAAATTATTAGAAATGGAATTTAATGTAACTAAAACGTGTTCTGCAAAATTTATGCCACATCTCAATATAGAAAAATTGTTTTTTTGGTTCCTGAAATATCCTTCCAGAAATCTCAAGAGTAAAAAAGCCTGAATTAACACAACCCCAAACTTTTGTTTTCATAATAAGAAGGCATCATGTATTGGAAATTCATTTGTAAAAGGTATATATGAACCTGAGACTGGTTCAGTTGGTCAGAGCATGGTGCTAATAATGCAAAGGTCAAGGGTTCATTCCCCATATGGGACATTCATTTAAGAGCTGGACTTGATCATCATTTTAGGTCCCTTCCAACTCTGACTATTATGTGCTTCTGTATTCATGCCCAAAAAAAAAAAAAAAAAATCCAAAAAACAAAACTGGAAAAATAGAACACTAAATCATTATGTTTGTTTTTCTTGTCCTGCATGTATTATCCTTCTCCTTTCCCATAAGAGCAGACACAAGAACTGCCCTCCAAGACACATTCAGTGGTCAGTTAAAGAATCATCTAGGTCTGTCATACATAATGGAAATGCTGTTAGTGTTGCTAGCTTAACCCTGAGCTATCAGAAACTGGCAGCTCTACTGGCAGTTCATCCTTTTTAGTTTCAGATATATTAAAGAAGCATGTAATGGTTTTTCACCTTATAATATGATTTTCTGCATAGCTAATTTTATTTATTCACTATTTTGCCATCTATATAAACAGTCTGTTGTCAGTGGAATGCTTTTAAGAATTACAGATTCATGTCAATCGGTAACACTCAAAACCTACTCTCTGAAGTTTGATTAAAGAATAGTGGAAAACACACTTCAGGTGAATCGTTGATTTTTTTAAAAGCATGAACTTTTAACGAAAAAAATTACAAACAGAACAAGTGAAAAGAGCTCTTTGAAAGCCGAGCTATTGGGTTAATAATGATGAAGAGCTTTTTTCATTTGAACAGTGCTGGTTTGGTACTTACTTTGCTCTTTGCTCCTGAGAGAGCCCTGCATTGACAGCATCCAGGTCTCGGCGCTGCACCTGGTCCTGGCGCTGCTGGTGCCGCTCCCAGAGCAGCTGGGTCCTGGCAGCCTGCACGCGCTGCCTGTCCCACTCCGCATCCCTTCGGCGCTCCTGCTCTCTGGCTCTCTGCAGCAGGGAGAAAAAGGCTTCATTTTCTCTTTCCAAGATGGAACTCTGTAGATAAAGTCTCATGGGTAAGTTTATCCAAACCTTGCTTGCCTTTATTGAGCACTAGGGGTAGCATTTGAATGGGGAGAAGGGAGCAAGGATTTCTAAACCACGCAGAAGCAAGATACGGCAAAAGACAGAGCTATTCTTTTCTCTCTGTAAAACCCCAGAGCAGCAAAAGATTGTTTTTTAACTATTGTTAGCAAGAGTTGAAATTTCTTGAAGCAAGAAGTGCATAGACATCAGTATGGCTTACAATATGGCCAGCTAAAATAGGGGAGCCACGAACACCACATGAGTAGAAACTTTTTTGTCCTCTGCCTCACTTCTTGTCTGACACCCCACTGAACAGAAACAAAAAAACAGGCCCGCAAAAAACTTACTTTTCTTGGCTGTACTCATTTTCAGCCAGCCTAATGACTTGAATGGGTTCATTTCAGAGAAATAGGAGAGGCAGGGAAATAACAATTCTACCTTCAGCTTTAATAACAGTACTAGGTAAAATATAGTATAGCCTACGGTGTTGTAAGGACTAAAATATAAAATCAAACACTATTCCTTAGCTGTCATAAATGCAGCCTATGCACAAGGGAGGCAAGTCACTTCTATTCCACAATATCTAGGCCTGAACACTCTTGACTTCATAGGAGCCTAGATGTCTTCATTTTAACTGCCTGCTTCTATACACCTCTAGAAGCAGGTTACCATTGAAATTCTATTTTATAGCATGGCCTCATAGTTGTGTGGGATGGTAGAAATGAAACTCCATCACATTCTTACATTCATGAACTTTTAGGCTTCTGAAATATGCACGAGCAAGGTCACTGGGCCTGCTCTATTTGCCTGGCTTGGGCACCCTTAAATATGAGAATACTGCTTTGGCCTGCCCTGCTTTCACCTTCAGCTCCTGGATCTTCATCCCCCATGGAGCAGCCTTGCAGGCATCTTGTGCGCTCTCAGGTCACCATGAAGCCTGGGTCTTGGGCTGGGCAGGACTTTGCTGCTCAGCTGAACCATCATGGACCATGCCCTAAGACCTCCTTGGCTCTGGGCTCCTTAGCAACCTTCCTCCCAGTCCAACTCCAGGGCTCCAGCCTACTCCATGACATCTCCCAGGTGCTTCAGAGGTACTATGTTCAGTTATACTGATTAAAGTTTGGGTAAAATCCAGATTAATGGAAAACACAGCCTCATATTGGCATGTCCAGGGCAAACAACGGCATTTTTATTTTACAAATATTGTCTATAGTATTATTACAACCAAAAAAACCAAAAATACATGAAAATGCATGTGAGCTGAAATACCTGTTTCTCCAGAACTTGCTCCTTTTGGAACTCACGAATTGCCATCAGCTGCTCCTGTGTCATCCCCTTCCATCGATCCACCAGCACACCCCCAGGACCGATTGCTTGGTCTGGGTTTTCAGAAAGGAAATCTCCTCGAAGCAGGCAGGTTATTTCATACATATCATCTTTCATTTTTTGAGCCTTTTCCAATTCATTTTTGTGATCTAGTTCAGCAACCTAAATTCAATGGAAAGAGAGAAGTGATGTTTTTTCCAAGAAAAATATGAACTAAGGGGTGAAAAAATGTTAACACATCATAAGAGATGATTTCCAACCTGCATACAGTTGTCAAAAGCATCACCTACAAAAAGTGATCATTGTCTTATTGGCCAAGATCAAAACCCTAATATCAAACAGTTCTTTAATGCTGTCATATCACATATAGCAAGTAAACTGGGGAAAAATAACTTTGTTTTATAAGAAAACACAGCATTAAATAAAAAATAATTCCACATTTATCCTCAAGTAAATGACGAGTATATATTTGGCAGACAAACACAATATGGGAGAAATTTCAATAAACATTTACAATCTCAAATCACTAGACTTGATTTATATATTACACACTGAATCTAGGTGAAAAGCATGGGTAAGCCCTCAAAACAAAGACAGGAGATGTCCAATTAAGGTCTGAGGATGCAGCCCTGATTCTCTTTGCTGATACAAAATGTAAACCTGAATCATATTACATGAATGTATCTGAAATACTGGAGATCACAGTGTGCATTTTCTATGGAAATCACTGTTTCTAATGTTCATGACAAAGCACAGTCTCCTACTCAAAGGAAATTTTCCCTTTACAATACTCCAGAAATAAAATACAATGATCTTAACTGCACATAATTACCTTTCAAACAAGAATGAGACTAAATAAACTAATTTGAAGAAGAATGATAATGCTATGCATCTTTCATTTCTAATAGTGTCTCATTCTTCTGGAACAATGCCTGGCTCCAGCATCCAGTGGACAGAGAGAAACCTTCTGCTTGCTAGAGCACACAGAGCACAGGGGATGGAACAGCCTTGGAAGTCAGGTGACAAGAAACCCCCATTGAAAACATGACTTCTTATTCTGATTTTGTGCATCCTATTTTCCTTCTCTGTCACCACATTTTCTAAAAAAATAACAAACCAACTAAGTATTAATTTACCTGGATTTTATTGAAATTTTTAGTAGCTGCACAAACAGCACGCCTGCTTTCCTCTTCTTTTCTTTGTTCTTCCATAATCTTTCGGTCAAGTTCAATCCTAAACTTGTCATAAAGATCATCTAAATTAGATTCAAATAAAACACAGTCAATATTCATGGATTTGATGTGCCATATGAGTTAACCAGGGGAAGAGATAGGGGGGAGTTACAGATACAGTAAGCTGAAAAACTATTTCCAACTATTTTCCAAATCCTACCATCAAAGCTGTCCATCTTGGGATTTCAGGTGATTAACTAATCAGTTTAATATGTAATATGCATTGTATTAATATATAGTATGTACAGTTTAATATGTATTTATGTTGTCTAAACACTTAGTGTTAAAATGAAAGAAGTATGTTAAGTATTACAGAAAATAATGTTTCATGACAAGCTGGGAAAGAAAAATCTGTATTATTTTTTGTGCTCTAGGACAGTAGGGATTGGACAGTTTGGCCTGATGAAGCAAGCATACCAACTGGAGGCACAAACTAGAAATGAAACCTGGGTGACATTAAAATCACATGTTATGAAACAGAGACTTCCTAAGAGAAACAGTGGATACACTAAAGCCTATAAAGTAAAAACTGGTCTAGTATTTCAAAGTTAAATATACAATACCATATTTTCATCAGATACACCACAACTTCAGAAAAAGAAGATTAAAACTACATTATCTTTTTTGTTACCTGCCAATTTTTGGTCAGCTAATGCATTTTTTAAGTCTTTCTGTTGCTGAAGAGACCACTCCCTTATTTGCTCCTTTTGAAACTTCATCCTCTGATCATGGTTTAAGTCTTCACCCACAAACTTCTGCATGCCAGAGACAGTACAGCGAGGATCATCATCTGAGACCCGAGCAGGTCTGTCTTTCTTTAGGGCTTGTGGATCATTCAGGTCAAATTCACGTCTTGTTTCTGGCCCCTGAAAATTCTTATGGAATTCAGTTAGAGCCCTATTGATGTCTCTGATTTCATTTTTCTGGCGTTCTTCTAGCAGACACATGAGCTTGTCATTTTTCTTCATGTGATGAGCTAGACAAAAATGAACACAATGAAACCACAAGTCTTAGGGGTCCATGAGTCATTGGACTGCACACATAAGGTGAAAATAAAATTTTTAAGATGAATACACAGAATATAAGTTTTCAAACTGTTATGCATTAGGAGAGTATTTGATCCATAAGTACCAGCCCAGCAAACACTCTAATGTTAGTAATATTTACTTTTGAAATATTTTCAGCTTTTTAGGTATAAATTATTTTATTAATGTAAAAATGAAATATGTGCATGTGAAACAAATACAATAATAAGTACCAGAATTATGAGGTTTCATTTGGTGAAAACCTGCTACATAAGAAATGTACAGTAAACCAGTTGATCCCACTTACTCTTAGTTTACAGCTAAAGCTGAAATACATTGTTGCTTGCCAGGAAGCAAACCAAAATTGTCCTGCAACTGCAAGGAATACAGGTAGCTCTTCCATAGTTCCAATGATTTTTCTAACCATAGCACTAAAATCATTGGCTGGTATCAAATTTTGAACAGCTTAAGAGCTCCTGCCCATTTAATTGGGACTACATAAATTCCAGCATTTTTAAGAAAAACATACAACAAAACTCCCACCCAACTAGCCATTTTAGTTATTTAAAATAATTTGCTAGAAAATATAATTTCCTCTTTTGCCAGAAACTACTGCTGGTAGTTTCCCAAGAGTCAGACCCTGACAGGTGTATTTTCCAGCCAGGAAAATCACAAGCAGCTGTAGTAGAACACAGCATGGAAGTGGCACCTCCTTTTTAGCTCCTCTTGAGGCACACAGAGAGCTCAGGCTGTGGGACCCTTTCATCTGATAGCCCAGGAAAGCATCCCAGGCAGGGAAGACCACAGGGCACAGCATGAAATATTTGTGTGGCTGCAAGTTCTGATTCACCAATGGCTCCTCTTATCACCTTACTGTACATGACTCATGCTTCCAGCAAGAACAGCCCAGAGAGGATTCCACAGAATCCATATATTCTACGGAAGAATGGCTAGACAAAAGATGAGCTCACTCTTCATAAAAGCAACTAAAACAGGTTAGCCACTACTATACTGAAAAGGTATACTTACCACTTACAATGGTAAGTAATTATTTTTTTTTAATCCTGTTGCATACTCAGTTTTTTAAATGATGCCATTCATCAATACCTTTTAAAAGAAAACATTGAAAATTCTGGCCTATCAGGCAATGTATCCCAGTTTAATAATATCAATAGAAATCTTAAGATAACAAGGAGAATACATAGTGTGCCAATGTAGATGTATGAACATAAATAGAACATAAATTGGATGACTGAATTTAGAGAATATATGAAGGGATAAAAGAAAGCAAGAAATGGATTAAAACATTTCGCTTTTCACAGAAATATCACAGTGTCTAGGAATTTACCAAATCTTTCATGCTCTGCTTTTTCAGCTGCTTCTTGAATTTTCCTCTCCTTGACCTGTGCATCCAATGCATCTTTATCAATCTGTTAAAATAAAATAAAAAAAAGCAGCTCTTTAGGAGAACAATTAAAACATTGTCAATCTACATTGACTCAATATTTTCAGCTGCATTACATAGAATATGTTTCCCCCATTACAGCTGGCAATTTTATTTTATTGTTCTGCTTTCATTTATAAAGCAGGTAAGTATTTTAACAGTAAAGATGACAGAAAGTTGTAATAGTTCATATTTGAAAAAAATACAAAGGGTTCACTATAAGAAAGGAATGGAAATGTTTCCTGTCTTATCAGAGAGAATCACATGGTTGCCAAAATGCAGTACAGGATACAGGATCTGTGATGAGCTGCCAGATATGGAACAGAACATCCACATCCATGGCAAGTGGGAGCTGAACAAAGGATAATACAGGTCACATCATCAAATGGGAGCAGACACCTCCATTTTGGGCAAAAGAATGTGGCCCCACATTTGTTAGCAGATTGTGGCAAATTAATGGGCAGAAACATGGATTTTACTTCTTTTCTTTTTTTTTTTTTTTTACGGACAAGTCACTTAATGTCCTAAAAGTTTTGTCAAAAATACAATGACAGATCTTCAAGAATCTGGTAAACAATTGTAACAGACTTTGTCTAAAACCTATTCAGATGAAAAGAGAAACAGATCACGGCTGAAAATACTCACGGTTAATGCTGTAAAGAACAATTGACAACAGCCATCAGCAAAGAGCTAAGTTTGTAAGCAAGGCTGAAACCATCAAGAACTCTATCCTCCAAAAACAATGCTGTTGTGGACACTAAATATCAACTCTTCCAGAGGTCTCATTGGGAAAGCCAAGCTGACAGTATAACTACAGGAAATACTGCTAAGAGAAATTCAATACAAGTTCTTAGAGTGGCAATAATAGAGGCAGGTCAGTGTATCCACTTGTGTTACACTGTTGGCTCTGACCTCTCCAAAACACTTTCACTTGACACAAAAACATCCCTAAAACTGACATTTCCAGTCACATAAAACTATAGGTTTCACTTTTAAGCATTTAAATAAGAAATCTGTGAACAGTTTGAGGCAGCTAATTTCTAAACTCATTCTATTTATACATAAAGTTTACATGTAAATTGAAAGTAATTTTTCATTTGGATTACTCATCTGAACTCTTTAGAAAAATCAGTGATTTACTGAAGATAGATTCTTCAAGCTGTAAGTGAAGAGGGCATTATCTTATTTTTACATTACTCAGATAACAAAACAGATACAGAAGTAAAAGGAATAATAAAGCTAGTAATAATCAAGGAAAAAATACAAAATCTGAGTTCCCATTCTGCTCTCCAGTATATTACCTCCATGTTCTTAAAATATTCAAACCCTGCTTTAGGATTTCTGGTTTCTAAGTCAAATATTGTCTTGATTTTTAAATTTTCTCAGTGACTGCCACTCAGGTTAAGTGGTCAGAGAACTGAAGCAAAGAATCTTAAAACCACACAGAAATACTGATATAGAATAGCTCTGTATGGATTTCCTGGCTCTTTATGGTTTAGACCTGGCCTTAATTCAAACCATAAGAACAGTCCCTTCAGTCAGCATCATTGTTCAGGTACATTGAATGATGTTAAATCAAAATAAGCTGCTAATCAAAATTCTTCAGATGAACTCTTCTTCATTTTAGATGTTTGTCTAATGTAAACAGATCGATCAAAACCTGCCCGAGTCAGTTCTACAAAATAAGGCAATTTTACAAAAGTATTTGGGTAAGACCTTTGGATGGTGTACTCCAGTACAGCTCAATAAAATGCACCAGGATATGTTAGTTGTCAGCTATTTCACTAACTGAGAATTTATGGTTTGCAGTTCATTTTTAAGGCTTTAGAAAAGCCACTTTATAGAGAAAGTATGTCTTTCTGATTAAGAAATTTCAAGTATCTTAACCCATATCACAACTGCTAAAAAATGTTATTAGCTCTTCCACTGAAGTATATTGTTGGTGAGTGTGGGGATGCTGTACCAGCTGGATACACCTGTCGTGACCAGTGAGAACTGCTAATTGCTCTGCAGATACAATGACTCTTGCATTAGAGTGAAAAGAATAAATTCAAGGCCTTGTCAGAAATAAGGTGAAGATATTTTTCCACTGACTTGAGACATGTTTCTGTACCTAAGAGAAGAGGATCCAATTGACATCTGTTGCAATTTTACCAGTTCAGTGAAGTCACCTCACAGCACTCTTCCCTCCACGTATGCTCACAACATCTTAATGTGGGCCTTTGGACATATCACAGGGAGATTTAAAATACCATTGCATCCAAAGTCAAATAAGTATAGAGCACATTATTTCCTGACGTTCAGGATGCAAACTGCAGAGTGAACTCTGGAGAAAATCCACTAGCCTGAAGCATTCACATTTACACATCCACACCAAGAAAAATGAGACACAATAATTAATTACATATATATAAACAAGGACGGATCTGTCCTATTCATCTGATGCAAAATGTGGGCTAATTGCAGGACACTTACAGCACTAAATCTCCCACAGCATCAATTCTAGCAAGGTCCAGGCAGAAAAAGACAGGTAAAAAACAATTACTTGCTTCATCCACATTTCATGAACTGACTCTGGAAGCTCTTGGCTTCCATTAAAGTATTACTACACAGAGATACAACACAGGGCTTGATCCCTCTGCGCTGTCAGGGGACAATGAAACCTTGCCCTTGAATCCAGAGCAGTGGGGCACAGGTACACATGAGAAACAATGGCCATAAAGGAAAACACAAGAAGTTTTACCTCAACAGGAGGAAGAATCTCTTTCTATCGAGGGCGGCAGAGCACTGAACAGCTGCCCAGGGAGGTCACGGATCTTTTCCCCTGAAGATATCCCAAACCCATCTGGGCACGTTCCTGTGTCACCCGCTCTGGGTGACCCTACCGTGCACGGGGGTTGGAGTGGATGATTTTCAGAGGTCCCTTCCAACCCTAAATATTCTATGATTTCTTTCACCGGTAACTTTAAAAGCGACTCTGAAAGTTGGATCTGGGCCCTCTCTTCCTGCTTGCTCCCCCTCACATACACACACCTGAGGAGGGGTCACTGGGTGCCGCTTTGACCGACTCAGCCGCCCCTTCCCTCCCTGAACCCTCCCCGCCTTCCGCCGTTCTCTTCAGAACCCCTGGGAACACCGGGGGGATACGGCGCCTTCCCTCCCGTGCTGCCGCCCTCACCCCTATGGTGCGGATCCGTGCGTTGAAGATACGGCCCCGCCGCAGCAGCTCCCGCCGCCGCCGGCGCTCCAGGGCGGCGGCCTCCTCCAGCTCCCGCTGCGGCCCCAGCCCGCTCATGGCGCCGGAGGGAACACCGGGGCTGGACTGAGAGCGGTGGCCGGGAACAGCGGTGGCGGCCAGCCGGGACACAAGGCGGCCGGTCGCGATGGGAACAGCGGCACGGCGGCGCTGGCTAGGCGGGACACAAGGAGGCCCGTCGCAATGGGAACGGGAGCGACGCTAGCCAGCCGGGACACAAGGCGGCCGGTCGCGATGGGAACAGCGGCACGGCGGCGCTGGCGAGGCGGGACACAAGGAGGCCCGTCGCAATGGGAACGGGAGCGGCGCTAGCCAGCCGGGACACAAGGCGGCCCGTCGCGATGGCACCGGCCAGCCGGGACACAAGGCGGCCTGTAGCGATGGCACCGGCCAGCCGGGACACAAGGCGGCCGGTGGCGATGGGAACGGGAGCGGTAGCACCGGCCAGCCGGGACACAAGGCGGCCTGTGGCGATGGGAACGGGAGCGGTGGCACCGGCCAGCCGGGACACAAGGCGGCCGGTGGCGATGGGAACGGGAGCGGTGGCACCGGCCAGCCGGGACACAAGGCGGCCGGTGGCGATGGGAACGGGAGCGGCGACTCCCGAGCGCACCGCGGGGCGGAGCCGCCGCACGAGGCGCGCAGGCTGTGAGGGCGGGGCGGGCTCGCCCTTCCTTCCCTTTGAGGCGATAAAATCGTCGAAGAGGGCTGTGGGGTGGGGGTGGTTTTTTTTGTGGGTAAACTAGCTGGTAAAGTATTGTCGTCGATTGTTTGAGGGGGTTGAGGTGTGGAGCTCGGCAGCTCCTGAGCCCAGCTCCCCGCGGGGATGGGTTACCTGAAGCTGCTGGTGGTGACGGACTTCAAGTCATGGAGGGGCCAGCAGGTTATCGGGCCCTTCATGAGGTTCAACTGCATCATCGGGCCCAATGGATCAGGTATTGCGGGTGGGTAGGGGGCAGCTGCTCCATGAGCTGCCAACATTGAGGGCTCAGTTTGGTGGAATTTAGCCTCGCGGACCTGCTGAAAATCTTCTCATGTGCACCTGAAGGTGTGGCAGTATAAACGAAGCCTAGGAAGCACCTGCTGTATAATTTTTAGCTGAAAGTGTGGGTTTTCTTCAGGATGGAAGGGCAGGAGCAGGCTGCGGGGGAGAAAAGTTCGCGTTGACGTGGTGCTTTCTAGCTGAAGCAGAAAGCCTATTTTACAAACAGCACACCTTGTCTTGGCCATCTCAGCTTACAAAAATCAAATAAAGATGGTTTTATTTTAGTACTCCGGGCTGTACCAGTGGAAACCTGCTTGTTGACGGGAGTCTGTGGGTTTTGCTGCGCTTCCTCCGGGAAGGGGAAGGTGGCTCTGTAAAATGGCGGCTGCTGTGGAGCGGGGCTGGCACCGACGACGCTCTGAAGGGGCAGCAGCACCGTGTGATCTCAGAGTGCTGGATATTCTTTGTGAAAAGCGCCAGTCACTTGTTTCTAAAATTTTAAAAGTTTAATAGTAATAAAATGTTTATAAAAATAGCAATATAATTAGAGTAAAACTGGTAGTATACATAGTATCTTGTCTGGGTCTGTAAGGGGGTTAGCTCCTTTGAGAAGGAGAGGGATAATCCCTTGATAGTAAATTCACTTGGAAAGAAGCTGTCTTTGCAGCCATATGGCCACAAATGTTTGTAAAACTATGTGATAGCTTTTTTCCACTGTCTCCTCTTTAAAATAATTTCTGATCAATTAATGGCGAACCTGCAGAGTTGCTACCTTAGTTTGTGACTCTTCCTACACTGCACTTTAAAAGCATTTGGTCAGTTAGTCATCACTTAGCAAATTTGTTTAAAATATTTATATTTTAAATTCTTTTATATATAAAAATTTTTAATAACATGAGAATGCTGGAAATACTGCACTAATTTTGGGCAAAAATATAAGTGTTAATCTGCAGATTGAATGGGAGGTGCTATAAGCTTCCCTGAATAATAAGAATAGTAAAAAAGGATAAAAAAAGACTGTAGGTGCGAACTGTTAGGTATAAGCTTTGGATTGAAACTTACTGTAAAAAAATTCAGGTTATTATAATGCCAGATAGGCTTATTTTCTGCTGCCAGTGTGTTACATCTTAAAAATGTGTTTATTATGTGCTACAGCTTTTCCTCGATAAAGTCACAAAATCATAGAATGGCTTCAGTGGGAAGGGGCCCCCTATGTCATCTAGTTCTAACACTCCATCAAACATTCCACTAGACCAGATTGTTCCAAGTCCCATCCTGCTTGCATTGAGCACTTCCAGGAGTGGGGCATCCACAGCTTCTTTAAGCAACCCATACCACCATCCCACCACCCTCAGAGAGAAGAATTTCTTCCTAAAAGAATAAAAAAAATACATAATTAGAAATAGAATTTTAAAATAATTTGGTGATTCCCCAGATTCTTTAATTCTTAATAAAATACTTCCATTTATGTAATGTCAAAAATGTCTGCATTTTTTTTAATTTTTAAGGAAAATCTAACATAATGGATGCTGTTAGCTTTGTGATGTGTGAAAAAACATCAAACTTGCGAGTTAAAAGTGTTCGAGAACTTATCCATGGAGCACATGTTGGAAAACCTGTTTCTTCTACAGCCAGTGTGAAGATTGTGTATTGTGAGGAAGATGGGGAAGAAAAAACATTTTCAAGAGTTATCCGTGGTAGGTTCTAGATTCTACTGCAGGTACTGTCTATTGTGTGATATATAAAGAAATGAAGACCAAAAATACCCAAGTTAGAATTTCAGATGCCCAATAATAGATCATAGTTGGGCAGATTAGTATAGTCCTTCAGATGGTGATATAAATGAAAAAACAGATTTAATTAGTTAAAAAATTAAGCAAGTTGTTTGCTCAGTATCCATCTCTAGATATTTCTTTGAAATCTGTGGGTGATGTAGGCTCTAAGAAATAGGGTCTGACACCTTGCTGCAGGTGTCAGTTCCTTTAGAAAGTACTAAAATTGGAAACTAGAATTTTTAAACAGAAAAAATAAATTACTGAAAGGAATAAAGAAGTAATTGAAATCTATTGTGCTCTCTGAGAAAATTGCTCAGTTAAATTATTCCAACTAGTTTAACTTTTCCAGTGGTTTTTTATGTTTAGCCATTTTCAGCAGTATTTTTTTTCCTTTCCTCCTTCAGGTAGTTGTTCTGAGTTTCTTTTCAATGACAAGTCTGTCAGCCGATCTGCTTACATATCTGAGCTAGAAAAAATAGGCATTCTTGTCAAGGCCAGGAATTGCCTTATTTTTCAGGTGAGCCTTCAAGGTACTTTCAAAGGAAACCCAAAGATTCTTAGGTTATTTCATAGAATGCACAGTTAAGTTTTGTCTAGAAATGAGAGCACCCTTAGCCAACTACAAGGCAACATACTTTTTATTGATTTCAGCAAGAAATACAAGACTACAAAATACATTTAATGGGGTTGGTATATAAATGCATACACTAGTAAGAAAGAGGCTAATCTGGAAGAAGTTGAGTGCTTCTGTTATTCACAATATATAGAAAAGTATGGGTCTGTATAAATGCTTAGTGTATTTAATTGCAACAGTGCTAGGAAAAAGTAATTTCATCTTTAAATACTCCTGTTAGTAAAGACACAAGAAAATGTAAAGGATTTTTTTTAACATTGAGGGGTTAAAAATTCTATTCAACTATCAGTTGTCAAGAATTTTATGACATAGGCCTTAAGCTTTTGATGAATAATACATTTCACAAAATCATGTTACTTAGAATTGCTGACAAAAAATCCTAAGGAAAGAATAGATTTTTCCCTTTTACAGAAACATCTATAGAAATCTGAGTGGCTGGCAAGGTACTCAGATTTTTGATATGAATTTTTCTCCTCATTTTGACATGAATTTTTTCCTTGAGCTTGAATCTAGATGCATTTCCACCAGCTGTGTTGACCATAAATAAATACAAAAGTCAATCTGTACTATATGCTCCTGAATTCATAAAGCATCAGAATGATCCATGTTGCTGCATAATTTATTTATTTTCAATTTTGGTTTAGGGAACAGTAGAGTCAATTGCCATGAAGAAGCCAAAGGAGAGAACTCAACTTTTTGAACAAATTAGTAATTCATGGGAATATGCTGAAGACTATGAACAAAAGAAGAAGAAAATGCAGCAAGCAGAAGAGGATGCACAGTTTAATTATAACAAGAAAAAAAGTGTGGCAGCAGAACGCAAACAAGCAAGGATAGAAAAAGAGGAGGTAGCTTGAAGTTAATCAGTTTTTTCATGCTAAGTTACCAGATTTTGCATCTCTTGTGAACTTCAATACTGTTTGTAATAAGCACAACAAACAAACAAAACAAACCCACAAACTTTTTTTTGTTTTAGTCCTGTAGTTTTTTTAGTATGGCATACTGTATAATAATTTAGTATCATTTGAAAAGGTAGAGGGATACATATAATCTAAATAAAAGAAAGTATAGGTTTGCCAGTATAATTAATTAAAAGTATTGACTTCAATATTTGAGTTTTATGATTAGTGACCATTACTGGAATTAGAGCTACTTGTACACCATCAATTTCATCACTTGAAATTAGACTGCTAATGATAGAAAACAGTTTTTATAAACTATACTTTAAATTTTAATGTTGGTAGGCAGAGCATTACCAGATGTTAATCAAGGAACTGGATGAAGAAAGGATTCAGCTGCAGCTTTTTCAGCTTTATCACAATGAAAAACAAATTAGCTTTCTGAAAACCAATTTGGATGAAAAGAATATGGAGGCTCATATCAAGAAAGAGGCTCTTTCTACAGCAGAAGATTCATTTAAAGTCAAGAAAAAAATGTTTGGGATACTAAACAGGGACCAACAGCATATGGAAAAAGAAATGAAGTAGGTTTTCCAATCAGATTCTGTGATAGTTGAATAAAACATTATCTGCACTGGGAATTCCTTGGCAGGTGTGCATTTCCTGGTGAAAATGTAGTGGGTCCAGTGCTGTGGAAATCAGTTCCTAGTAATTCACTGAAGTAAAATCCAGAAATTATTTTTACCTCCTATACCATGCCTAGTTATATTTTTCATCATATAAACACTTGTTTGCTATTGAATTTTAGGAGGTTATGTTTCACTTCTTAATTTACTGTTTTCACTGGATATAAAATAAATCCTCTGTGGGCATACCCACAGTGTAAACCCTACCCTTACAGTTTAAAACTGATTGTTTGCATATGTGGTCAGCAGTGGGGAGGGAGTGTCTTTTCTATCTTCCCTCTCTCCCCTTTTCCTGTGGCTTTGCACTTTTGGCTGTGTCTTGTTGGGGTTGGTTGTTTTGGGCTTGTTTCTGGTTTTGTTTTTTAGGACTCTGGAGGCATCACTGATTCAGCAGAGACCCCTCTACATAAAGGCAAAGGAAAACACATCCTACCAAATCAAGAAAGTAGAAATGTCTAAAAGATGTCTGAGGGACAAGGAGAAAGCCTGTGATAAGGAAAAGCAGAACATAAAAGAGCTAGAGATTGAATTGAGTGATATTGAGAAGGCATGGAGAGCATTTGAGGAGAAAACTGCAGAAGAGAGAATGGAGAGAGCAGAAGATATTGAGCTGGGGGAAAGTCAGGTAAACCTGGAGGCCCAAAAGTGCTGCTTACTAGAGAAGTCAAAAATGCTCCTGATTACACAGAAACTGTTATTTCACCAATGTCCTGTGATTTTTAGTGGTCTTTTTACCCTTGAACTTAAACAAAACCAAAATTCTAAATTTTATTTAAACACATGGTACACTGTGGGAGGGTAGGACAGAAAATGTTTGTCAGGGTCTCAGGGTGAGTGATTTTTGAGAACTGTTCATCTGAGGTATCAATTAGGGAAAACCAATGAAGACTTGGTAGTAGACATAACATCTCCTTTGAGAAGGAAAGGGCTACATCCCTTGATAGTAAATTCACTTGGAAAGAAGCTGTCTCTGCAACCATGTGGCCACAAATGTTTGTAAAACTACATGATAGCTGTTTTCCACTGTCTCCTCTTTAAAATAATTTCTGATCAATTAATGGAGAACGTGCAGGGTTGCTACCTTAGTTTGTGACTCTTCCTGCACTGCACTTCAGAGGCATTTGGTCAGTTAGTCATCACTTCGCAGATTTGTTTAAAATATTTATATTTTAAATTCTTTTTTGTATAAAAACTTTTAATAACATGAGAATGCTGAAAATACTGCACTAATTTTGGGCAAAAAACATAGTGTAAATCTTCAGGTTGATTGGGAAGTACTATAAGCTTCCCTGAATAATAAGAGTAATAAAAATGGATAAAAAAAGACTGTAGGTGAGAACGGTTAGGTGTAAGCTTTGGATTGAAAATTAATGCAATCAGAATTAAAATTCAGGTTGCTATAATGCAATCAGAAGCTAGAGGAGTCTTCTGGATAATTTTCATAAAATTTAGGTAGGTAAAGTTGCTTAAGGCTGTAACAACATGAGTTTTCTCACTTTCCAAGGAATGAAATTTTTTTTTTTGTTTCTTTTTGTGCAGTTAGAGCGGTACAAAGAGCTAAAGGAGGTGGCAAGAAAGAAAGTAGCTACACTGGCCCAGCAGCTGGAAAAGCTTCGTTGGGAGGATAAAGGAGATCAAGAAAGGCTGAAACTTAATCGCAGGAAGAAAAATGAACTTGAGGTATCTGTGTCAAACGAGAATTAGGTTCTTAGGAGAAAAATGTCTCTCTGGTATAACTGTATGTAAACATGTTCATTGGTTTGAGCTAATCAAATCCTCAGCAGAAGAGAGATACATTGGAAGTGCTAACTTAGTTTCCATGTTGCAGCAAGTTTAGCAAAACGGCCTCTAAATTTGTTCAGAAATCATGTGCATGAGCCCACACTGAGGATTTGGGTTTGAAAGCCTTGGCTCTCATATTTTACAAGTACTCTCAACATTGGCTTAACTGTCAGCAGTCTCTGGTTGTGTAAGTGTAGTTTTTCTGAGGTGTCCCACTGCTGTTGTATTGTGTGTATGATACTCAAACCCTGCAGAGATGTATTTTGATCACAGCAACACTTTGCTGAGATGGTTTTAAGGTCAGTTGTGTGTAAGAATATCTTGTAGTTGGAAAAATCTCAGTTTCCTCTCTTCTCTTGCACTTCATAGGCAGCTTTTTTGTGTGAATACAGTTGCAGTGATTTTGATTTGTGATATCTTTTGTCATTGCAGATCCAAACATGTAAGAATAAAATAGGTGCATTTTTCACTCTGGCTTGGTTACCATTCCTGATGGTTGCTTCTGATAGAAGTAAAAAGGGCAGAATGCTGTGTGCTGGCATTTCTGGTGTGCTGGAAACCTTGGCCTGTTTTGGGTTTTCAGGCTGTATTTTTTTATTTAACTCTGCTAACTTGCATTTTTGTCACCTACTAAGAAGTTAGAGAGGCAGGATGCAGTTCTTCAGCATTTAGTTACAGAGTCAAGATTTGAGGGAGACTGCTGTTCAGAAAGCTTAAAAATGCATCATATGAGGCTTTACAAGTGATAGAGCTCCAAACACCTAATTCTTGAACATATAAGCTTGCTTCTATGGAAAAGTCTGTATTTTACTCCATGTTTATGAGGATATAAATAATAGCGAAGATAATGTTTGTACATCCATTTTTACTTCATAAATTTTTTTAAAATTACTAGTTACCAGAAAAATGTAGTTGGTATCTAGAAGTGAAATAAATTCCATTGCCTGTGCTTCTTAATCTAGCAAGTCTCATTGTGTTGTTGAGAAAAGAATAAGGGTTACTTAAGAGTGCATGAAATATATATATGCAAACAATGTAGTGGGTGCAAGTTAACTCTCCATCCTTACAACTATTTAAAAAGAAGTCCAGGGATTAAATTAAGGTTTAATAAACTGTGTAGGTAGCAGTATTTTTTTTTCCTCTCTACTTGCTTCAGTTAATGTGTTTTTAATAAATTTGAGTAATTGAAAATTATTTTTTTACCATTGGTGGGGTTTTTTTACTGCAATGTTTTGTGTCAGTTTGGAAACGGTTTCAACTTTTTTGGAAAAAGCTATTGATGTAGAGCCAAGAGTAGCACCTCTTTGTTTCAACACCTATAATTTCCTGGTGCTTTGTTTAAAGGTTTTTTTTTTTTTTGGTGGTGGTGTCTTGATTCTCTGTGCTGAATAGGTTTTCCCTAAATTGTAGCTGAACATGGAAAATCCCATAATGGCCTTGGTATAATAATTTCCCCATGTCATTTGTTCAGGTGTAGCTTGGCACCTACTGTTGCAGAAGAGATGCTGTCACTTCACCATGAAATAGCAATAAAGAAGAAAAGATCTATCTCAGTACTTGTAATTAATGTAGACCTGTATCTTAAAAACTTAAAACTGTCATTTTGCTCTGATTTATTTTTAACACATTCTATTTGTGACTGCATAGGAAACCATTAAACAGACTGTGGAACAGGTAGAAGAGCATGAAAAGCGCATAGAGAAGTTGGAAGAATATGCTAAAGTATGCATGTATGTGTAAAAAAAATAAAAGCTAACTGGATTTCTTTGGTGTTAATCATTTTTGAAACATAGCAGGTTTCTATTTCCTTCTAATTATTTTCTTTGAAATTTTAATAAGAACTAGAATTCTTACTAATTTTACTTAATATTTCAGTCACTGTGGCTGTCAAAATAAAGTAGGAAGTATGATGACTAATCCATATTTTGTTTGAATCAGTTCTATAGATATAAGTTCCCACAATTTATGGTACTGTGGGTATGGGGCTATTATTGGACAAATTCTGAGCAAAACAGGAGAATTTTGTAGTTGTGCTGTTCTAGAAAGCATTAATATTTACATTGTGTATTAGCACACCTTGATTCTTGCCTCCTGGGTCTTGTCTTCTGCCTGATATTTACTGCTTGTGAAGTTAGGTGACTTCAGAATGACCTTCTGAAGGGTGTATAAATGAAAATGTGAATTGTTTTTTATTTTTGCTTCTGTTCAAAGTGGATCACTAACAGAAAAAAAGCAGCAGGAGGAAGTGCTGGCTAAGGAAATTGAGAATGCAACAATCCGAATGGCTGAAGTGAATGAGGACTTGAACAAAATAGTTGGTGAGCTGCAGAATGCCAAGATTGATTACCATGAAGGGAGGCGTGAGCAGATGAGAGCAGAGATCCTGGAAAGTCTAAAAAGGCTCTATCCAGATTCTGTGGTAATGGAATGGCCTCATTTAAGTGCTTTATTTTAGAGCTAAGACTTATAAGTTCTGCAGCTGGCTGAGTAAGCAGCTGGAGTAAATTGGACAGTCTGGAATATCTTTCTAACTTTTGTTCTTGCTTGAGTGTATAGTATTAATATTAACTAATACTTCTCTGTATTTTAATCTTCAGTTTGGAAGATTGCTTGACCTGTGTCAGCCTATTCATAAAAAATACCAGCTTGCTGTTACCAAGGTATTCAGCAAATACATGACTGCTATTGTTGTTGCCACTGAAAAAATAGCAAGAGATTGCATTCGGTTCCTAAAACAGGAACGAGCTGAACCTGAAACTTTTCTTGCTTTGGATTACCTTGATGTAAGTATGTTTTTCCTTCTCCTGTCATCAGCAAGTTACTACACTTTTAAATCTTGATACTGGCTCATTTTGAACTGTCTTGTTTATTCTCCATGCATTGGTGTCCTTTGATTTGATGCATAGGTTATACAATTATATCTTATGCCATCATAAGTAGCAATGCAGTAGGTTATGCAGATTGAAGGACAATGGTGTACAGAGAAAATAAACCTCAGATGTTTTTAGTCTTGCAGTGATTGAGCTCCCTGTTGTGTTGATCTGTACATCCTGTCCCCAGACTACTCAGATTTGGACATGCTTTGCTTTAACAACATTTAACAACACTGCTTGTTTGCCTTACAGGTTAAACCAATTAACGAGAAGCTGAGGGAGATAAAAGAAGCTAAAATGATGGTGGATGTTGTACAAACTCAATTTGCTCCACTGAAAAAAGTGATTCAGTTTGTGAGTGGGAATGCCTTGATCTGTGAAACCATTAAGGAAGCAAAACACATTGCATTTGATGGACCAGTGAGGCTGAAAGTGAGAAGCCAAAGTTTATTGCATACATTTTCCATTGCAGTTATGTATTGGATGCCATTAAATAATTCTTCTGTAAACATGCTGGAGTACTGCAGATAAACACAGAACTGGTACTCTAATCTCACAGAAACAAATCACTAGATACTTCACTTGGCTGATTTTGCCTCTGACAGTAAGTTGAAGTGGTTTTCTGGAAAAAGGAGGAAAATGAAAGGATAATTAGTGTCCAAATGTGGGTGTTGGTGTAGTCCTTGTTATGAGGAGTAGGAGGAATGGATAATTATGCTTCTTAAACTGTCTTATTTAAAAACACAAACTTTATCTTAGAAAATACTTTAAAATATCTGCCAGAATATCTTGGTTGTAGGTATGGATTATATTAAGGGCTGCAAGCTTCTCTGTCCCTTTCTGCAGTTCTTTCTTTGTATTCCTGTCTCTATTGCTGCAGACATTATTTCATTCACTTAATAAACCTTCTAAAATTTTGATTGAGAGAGTTTTAAGTTGAAGGTGAGTGTGAAGTCATTTTTACTTGAAATAAAGTCACAAACACCCATGTTCTTTACACAAATGTACATTTCACAAGCTGTTTGCCTTTATTCTGTTACCATGTTGCTTGGTCTCTTCTACCAAGCTTAGAAGGTCTGTTCTACACTTTTTAAGTGCAAGTGTATACACAAGGGGCTATATGCAAGAAAATGATAGTTTCATTTTATGTTCTGATCAGCTGTAATAATACCAAAATGTAATTACTTCTAAGAAGGAACAGACTTCTATTTGCTTCAAATGCCTCATGTTAGCAGGTTTGAAAGAGAAAAGAAAAATTTGAGTCCAACTCAAATGTGATTGTTACTTGTTTTACCACCATATCTTGGGCACTAGTGCATGGGATACTTTGGCTGGGTTTTTTTCAGATTTATTTGGATATAACTTGTTTTCTTCCAGACAGTGTCTCTTGATGGAACTTTATTTTTGAAATCTGGAGTGATTTCTGGAGGATCAAGTGATTTAAGATTTAAAGCTAGATGTTGGGATGAGAAAGAAATGAATAAAATGAAAGAAAGAAGAGATAGCTTGATTACTGAGTTAAAGGTAGGTCTCTTAAAAGCACTTAACTGCCGAAGTCATGCTGTGTCTAATTTAATTCACCTCTGGGAAGGTGATTTTCTAAAAGTATAATTTTTAAAGCTTCTGGAAGATGCAGACAAGACATAATAGCTGTTCATCCTCTTCTAGGTAATAATGAACTCTGCATCTCAGTTCTTAGCTGTGGTTCTCAGCTCACAGGCAGAAATGCAGGACAACACTGTTGGTCCAAGCTCCCTCCTGGAAAACATTAAGAGTACCTGAAGACTTGTAATGAAAATGACAATATGGATGTGTAAACATGGGAATGTTTGCATGAACCAAAACCTGCCAGTGTAAAATGATTTGTCATACCTTTAGTTGGCTTTTTTAAAGAAGAATGGAGTTGTAATTTAATCTGCAAGTGGATACTTTCTTGGGAGAAATAAATCCATTATGGTATTAATATTGCATATGACCTGTGCTATCAGCCTTTACCTTGAATGAGGCCTAGGTCAGTGGGGCTAGCTTTAACATCTGAAAAACAAGTAATTTTCACAGTTCATCTTCTGTTTTTCTCCCACCATAACACTTTCCAGGACTTGATGAGGATCAGACGGAAGGAGGCTGACCTGAAGCAGCTGCGTGCTCAGTGCCAAGGAACTCAGACACGACTTAAATATTCCCAGAGTGAATTGGACATCATTAAAAAAAAACATCTTGCTAATCTCTTCATGGTATAATATTAAATCTTTATCATTTTCATGTTTGATAATTGTTTTAACTGCAATTACTGATCGAGTAATGCTACTTCCTTACATAGTATTTAAAGTCAGTTAAAGTTTTACATACAACAGTTTCAGCTGAGGAATTGATAAAATATAAAAAACAAAGATTGCAAAGTACTTCACATGAGGCTTTTTCTATTGTGGTTTAAAACTTGGGTTTCTGGTAAGCTTGGTTTATCATCTAGTAACCTTCAGAAATCTGTAAGTCAAAGTGCATTTTATGAGGTACTTAGTTTGCTTTTCCACTTGTTAAAACTATAATTGCTACATGCAAATTGGCACTAATAGTGGCTAAGTGGCTTTTGAGAAGAAAATATTTAATGTTTTAATTAGAAAAAAAACCCAGTTAACCTGGAACAGAGCTGTCCCTTAATTTCTAGAAAGTTCATCTTCCTATTGAGAAAAATCATTGTCTTTTTCCTCTCTATCTAGGAAAAATCAAAACTGGAAAGTGAACTGGTAAATATTGAGGCTCAGCATGATATGCTGAATGAAGGAATAGTACAAAGAAAAGAAAAAATAGAAGAGTTTCAGAAGAAAATTAACAAGGTAATGCCTTCTGTCAGAGCTTTTAGAGCTCATGCTATTAGGCTACAGAAGCTTAAGTTCTACTGATGTAGACACTTTGGCCATCTCATCCCTTGGTTTCCCTGTAATTTCCCAATCTGCCAGTGGTCCCTAGAGCAGTTCATACAGACAGTGGACAGATTGCAGAGCAGGATTGTGATGAAGAGACTAAAGGCATTCAGGGAAGGGAATGTTAGTAAAGCATAATGTGATGCCCAGAGGAGTTTCTTGCTGGGTTCTGCTGGAGTAGGCAGCAATTGACCTCTTGGGGAAATAGGCACCTCATCCCTACCTGTGTTTTGAAGCTGCCTTTGCTGCTACTCTTGTCAAACCAAGAAATCTGTTATAAGCTGTGGAAAAATGGTACTACAGTTTTATCTGGGAAATACAGAGCCCAGGACTTTGATGCTGGTGTAAATGAATATTGTTGGAGAAAGAGACATTCCTCACCACTGTCTGCAATAACTCAGGCTGTATCATACATCTGTAATTTAGTTCCTGGCTTCTGACCCATTCTCATCAGTCAGTCTGGGATTAATCCATGACTGGAATTCTACATGTAAGAACAAGCCAAAATTGCTGCCTGTTCTGTGTCTTGCTGGGGGTGCAGGCATGAGGGAGTGCAGATGTCTGTCATCTGCAAACACTGAGGAAGTCATTGATGGTTAACCATGTAAGGATTCCAGATAGAGAAACTTTTCTTTTGCTTGTTCTGAATAAACAAAAACATAGAGGCTATCATTTGGAACTAATCATCAGTTTCCAATGAGTAGTGTAACTTGGATAGTATAACTTGGTTTGATGTAGTATTTGATACTTGGCTAAAAAACCCTGAATACTAAAACAATATAAATAATACCAGGCTCTGACCTGTAGAGTTCTCTTAAAATTTTGTTCAGTCCATTGGGTTTCCTTTTAAATAGGAATTTATAGGAATGGACTGTTGCTGTTTCTTCTTTTAGTCCAGCCATATGCACTGTACCTAGTACTTGCCTGCTTAAATTGTAAAAAAAATTTAGAATTGATTTTAACTGATGCTTTTGTTAATATATGCTGTATAATTAGGAAATGAGCTATTCTGTGAGAGTTTTTGCTATGACTTTTCTATAAGCAGAGCATAGTAGTTAATATTGATGGATCTCTTGAAAGGATTCAAATAAAGAACTGAATTACAACTCCAAGAAACTTAGTGTATCTGATTAGTGTCCTGTCTAGCTTTCTCTTCTTCAGCTGCCTGGGAACAACAGGCAAAAGCAGGGAAGCTGGTTCCACTGTGATGACTTCTGTCTTCAGAATGACCAGGTGCTGTCAAGAAGAGCATAGATTGGAGTTACACTTGGTAGATCTCAAATGCCTTATGTCTGTCATTTAAAGTGAAAGTGTTATTTGAAAATCTCAAGTACAAATTTGAAAATCTCAAGTACAAATTAATTCTCAGTAGTTGTCAGCTGTTTTCTTGAAGTACCTTAAAAATCTAGCCTGTAGCATGAAGTGATTGAATATTTTACATCTGTGTGTTTCAAAATAGTATAATCATTTTTTGTTCCATTTCTCTGTTTTTGAAGGTTGAAGATGATGTGTTCCGGGAGTTCTGTGAAGAAATTGGCATAGAAAATATTCGTGTGTATGAACAAGAGCATGTGAGACAGCAAGAGGAGATTGATAAGAGAAGGTGATATCTGTCACTAAAATGTGAACCAGTGGTTGGTATTAGATTGGGCACACTGGTACTGGAGAAAACTCCCTCACAGGAAACAACACAAAGTCATAGGAGAATGTAGAAGGTTCTCCTTGTCACTGTTAGTTAGGCCACTGCTGTAGATGAGTTAGACAAGGATTAGTTAGATCACTGCTGTGACTTGGGTTTGTTAGACAGAGTCAGTGACAGCTTGCAACAGACTTGATAGGCAACATTTACTATTTTGGCAGCAGTATTGTAATAAAATAAAAAATAGTTTTCTAATACCCACATTGAAAAATGGTACTATCCCAGATTGAGAATAGCATGAAGGGTCACTCATGTGTGAATAAATCTTGAGGAAAACTGGGTGTAAGATGCAGGTGTTTGGTGTAGGAACATACTCTTGTAAGGAAGACAAGTTCTTGAGTTTTTCCAGGCAACCTCAGCTAGTGTTTCTCTCACAGACGTGTGTCTCTACACCACAGATTTGTATCTTAGAAGGAAAATGTTAAAATGAACTGATGGTTGAAGTTCAGGTATCACTTTCCATATTGATGTGGCTATAATCTATATTGTATTTGTTTAACCAGTATCACTGTATGTTTGTGATTTCCCATATATTCACAGGATGTAGTGTGATCAATGTAATGCAGATTTTTGTGTTCACATAGAGGATACATAATGGTATCTAAATAGAGTCCATCACAGTTAATAGCCTGCTTTGTAAGAAATGGTTTTAAATCCTGTACCTTGACTAGACTGGAGTTTGAAAATCAGAGGACACGACTGAACATTCAGCTGGAGTATAATCGTGATCATCTGCAAAAATTAACAAACTCAGTCAGCAAGTTGAGGGAGACTATTCATAAAGATGAAGCTGAGATTATCAAGCTACAGAAGGTAATAATAAAAAACAATTTCTCTGTCTCTGTAATTCAGTACATTCTTTCCTCTCAGTTTCAATTTAGAATAAATGTAGTTGATGCTGTGGATTAATTTTTCAAGGGGTTAATTCAGGGTTGACTTTGTAATTGCTTAGACAAATGCAGATGCATATTGCATATTAACTTTGGAATAAACTGCCATATTTGAATGCTTATTTATTATTAAAAATAAGCTTACTAAAAATTAGGTTTTGGATTACTGTCTGTACAGTATTATTTTATATTTTGTTCAGTTAGTGTATTCTGTTGCTATGAAGAGGCAACATAGTACTGTAGATAAAACCAGCAGCATGTGGCTCAGATTCAACAAAGATTTTATGAGTAAGAGCAAGCAACTCTGGAGCTTTTACATCTTTAAGCTACTTTACAGCCACCAATACGTTTGAAAAATTGTTATGAAACCAATTTAGATTTTTAGTTCAAATAATATGTATGGGTTCCTCCTTTGCAATGTTCTTTATCCTGTACTGTGTGATGGTGCTTGTTAAAGAAACAAGCTTGTGCTTGTTCACAGAAAAGGGAAGGAGAATATGGGTGCTTTGAACAGAAACCAAAATGTGAAATGTATATAAAACTGCCACAAAGTGGGGGAACCCCCCCCAATGCCTTTCAGATCTTCACTGTAGCTCATTTGAATGTAACAGGTTTAACTCCTTCTTTCTGTATAGTAGAGGTTCCAGATCTAGATTCTTAGTGGGAGGTTAAAAATCTAAACATTTCTCTGCAGGATGAGGAAAAGCTTCTAAAAAAAGTGAATGAACTTTTGGAGGAGCAGCAACGCCTTAAGGATAAACTAAGTGCTCATAAAGCTGAGCTTGCAAAAAGCCAAAATGAAGTTGAAGAGTTCAGAAAGACAATGTTAACTCTTAATAGGTAACTCCTACTTCTACTCCTGGGAAGATGATTAAAGGGATAATATTTAGAATGGATTTACTGATCACATGTTTGGATTTATCTTTGGTTTTCTTGTGGAAGATTTATTAGAGATATAATGATTTGCATCTACAGTGTGCTTTAGTTGAACAGTGTTTCTGATTCAGTGTGTGAAGGAGAGTATTTCAAGAGGGCCATCCCATAAACCATACAGAATTATTTTATTATCTACCTAGTCTTAAGTCTTACTGTGATCTCTGACCACAGATCTCTCATCCCTTGTGGAGAATATGAAGTAGCTTACAGCTTGATTGGCAGCATGTGACATTCCCTTGTAGTTTCACAGTTCAGTTTGGGTTGTACAGTGGGTCTGATTAATGGGAACACTTATTTTCCAATTTTATTGTTATTTTTCCAGACTTTTCATATGCTGGATACCTTAAACTAATACTATCTTTAGGTCATTTTTTTTCTCCTACTGTTACATTAAATCAGCTCCTTTTTGGACAGTTTATACTTCAGTTCTTTTGTGCTTGCTCGTTATTGATGTCCCTTAATCAGAAGTCATCACTATGATTAAAAACCCCATCACATTGGCACAGTATGGTTATGTAAACTTGTGGAATTTTCTATTAACTCATGACTGTATGCCTTGTAATTTATGTTGTGTATAATTTTAACAGTGTTTTGCTGGTGGTAACTTGATGCTATCACAGGAGTTGGTTGTAAAGAATCAAGCTGTTTCAGGGAGAGTAATGGTAAAAGATACTTGGTTACCTGTTAAAGGATCAAATCTCCATACATGTTCACTAGAGCTGAACAGAACAGAGGCAGTCTGTAATTAGTAAAGATGGGTATTTGAATGTGCTTTTAATGCACTGAGACTGAGGCTCCCTCTGGAGTAATTTGGGAGAATGGAGGGGATGGCAGAAATACCATTTTCCTTTCGTTTGGTGGGGGTTATTGAAGAGGAAGCAGCCCTCTTGGTGCTTGGAATCTGTTTTCTGTGCTGTATTTTTCATGCTGTTTTTCTGTGGATGTTATTAGCAGTGATGTTTCCACTTTTGAGTTGTTTTGTGCCTATTTGCATGTAGAGAAGCCACAAAGTTGCAGAGGGAAGCTACAGCTCTAGAAACCTCCCTGGAAGAGATGAGATTAAGGGGACACAATCTGCTGCTTGAGTGCAAGGTGCAGGACTTGAAAATCAAGTTACTGGCTGGATCACTGGATGACATCAGTGAAATAGAGGTACTTACAGTGTTTACAGAAGATAGATATCATGGAGGAGCACTTACTCATGAATTTAATTTTTCTTTCCTTACAGGACTGTTTCTCTTACATAGTAATGTTCAAACCAGTGCACTCTATTCATGTGATCAGGTCTCTTTCATTCAAAAGGAGGATTTATTTTTATTTTTGTAGACAGAAATACTGTTTTCAAGGCTTTTTGCTTGTGCTTGAAACATACTCTTGTGAAATATATAAAATCTTGTTGTACAAGAAAACTGGTATGAAGATAAGTAAGAGGATACACAGGGGTGAGTTCAGAAATGTAAATAATTTTGGCGTGTGCAAGATCATATTTGGTCTATCATCCATAATATAAATGCTGTGTATAAAATCATCCTTTTGTGTTCAGTAGCTGTAGATATTCACAGAAATCAGGGATAGGCTAAAATAGAAACATTCCTTCTATCTGGTGGCTGTCCCTCATTATTTGTCTCCATCTTCCCTTTTTTTCCAACACACCTCTTGTGAGGAGAAATAAACTTTCTGCACTGTTACAGAAGAAATGAGCTGTGGGTTTTGAAGAACTTAAAGCAAGTGTGTGAATTTGGAAGGAGTCTTGTTGAACCCATTCCTTAGAAAGGTCTTTTTGCTGGAGGATAGGTGTGAACTGGGCAGCAGACAAGATGCAGGCAGTGAAGTGGGGTGGGCAGGGCAGTCTGTGAAGGGAAAGAGGAACTGCCAATGATCCAAGGATGTGGGAACTCTGCTCTCACTGTTTCTGAATAAGGAAGAGAGGAAACCAAGGAGGGGAGCAGAAGGAAATAACAGTGTGGATTCTTAATCAACCTCACAGAGAAGACCAGCAGGATTTGGTTGTGAGAAAAAATCTTGGTGGGAAAGGGGTCTAATAATGAGAGATAGGACATGTTTCATTGTTTGAAATTCAGGTGACAGGCAGTACAAGATTCTCTGCTTGTGCTATACAGAACTGAAGCTCCTTGATCCTTTTGAGTGGAAGGAATGCCTCAGCTTACACAGCCTTCCCTTGGAAGGGATACACTGGTATCAGTGAGTTTACATCTTCCCAATCAGGAGATTTACAGTATGTACAGTGTTGTAAATATGTAGTAAACAGGTTGCTGCTGCTTTTAGCATAGCTTGAGGCTGAGTTTGGCAGATGTTTTCATCTTCATTTAAAAGGTGTGTGTGTTAATTAGGCTCATAAGATCTTAACTCTTCATTCCATTTGGGCCAAGCAAGAGCCATGGATTACATACACCTCATACCATGTTACCATTGTCTCTTAATTTTAGAATTTTTTTAATGAATTGGTTTTACAGTTTCAAAGTTAACTGTTGTATTTCTGAACTGGAATGTTATTCATCTTACAGCCAGGAGCTGAACTAGAAGGAACCCAGGCTCTATTAGGGATCTATGAGAGGGAAGAGGGAATTCAGATAGACTACAGCACCCTGGAAGCTGACCTTAAGGTAATCTTTTGTCTGAAATTATTAGAGATGGAGTGTCTGATTTTTATTTTTGTGAAAGGTGTTTTATTTGTTGTTTATTTTGTTCTTCCCTAGTCTTTAAGTGCCACTTGGTAAAACCACTGCTAAGCTGAAGGGGATGTGTATGTGTGCTCTGGTTTTGTACTCGTGATGTAGCATTGATGTGTGGGATTTCTAGAGAGGTCAGTTTCCCATATAACTGGCTTTAACTTACAGCTTACCTGAACCACAAAAATGGAACTGAGAGACTTAATATAACCTTGATTTTTTTTTCCTTCCTCCTTTACCTTCTGCCTGCACAGAACAGAGGATGAATCTGTCATCAGTAGAACTTATCTCGAAGAATTCACTGAGAACCTCTTCTTTAAAAATCAAGAAGTGAAACACAACTCCTGCTCCTGTGTTGTATTTTAAAAAGGGAATTGAGAGAAAATAATTGGCTTCTTGTTTTTAAAGGTCTTGGGGAAGAAGAGTGAGGGCCTGGTAGATTCATTGCAAGAAATAAGACCTGGGTGGCATTTTCAGTTGTGTTTCAAGTTAAAGCTATTAATGAGTGGGGTAACTGTTTCAGGAACCATGAGTGCTTGCTGTATGTATTGAAGTGTCTTGGCCTAAAAGCAAATTGGATTGCTGTGTTGTTTTTTGTTTTTTTTTTTTCCTTTAGGAACTAGAATCTGATAAAGATATAGAGGATCAAGTGATGCAAATGCAGCAAGAAATCAAAGCTAAAGAGGTCACATTAATGAAGACAGCTGCTCCAAACCTGAGGGCAGGGGAGAAGTTACTGATAGCTCGGGACAAGTTCCAAGAATCAATAGATGGTAACACTGAGTCTTTCATGTCACTCAAACTTCTGTGATTCCACTCTCACTGAAATTCCTCCTCTTGGGGTTGGTCCTGCTGGCTTTGCCTGTTTCAGATATTAAGGGATTTTTTTTGTACTCAAGTGTTTATCCTCAGTTATCTTTTTACTTACATGTTCAGCAATTCATTAACATACACTTGAGTGTTGAGTAGTTTGTTGAAATACAGTTTGAATGATTGGGAAGATATTTGTTCCCCATGTGACATCATAAAGAGTTTTTTACTAGCTTTCTGAGAAGCTGACTTTAATGTTAAAATTGCTTAAGTTTTTCTTACATAACTGAAGGAACTGTGTATGTTGTCCTAAACTCATACATGAGCATTTCTGCAAAATTACTATTATCTCCAGAGAGTTTTGAAGATATTAACAATGTAAGAAACTTCAGGGGTTCTGGAGCGGTACCAGGTCAGTGCTGGTGCTGCTTAGGGCTGCTTGCTTCCCAGAAGGAATTAGGAGAAGAATATTGTTCCTTGCTCCAGACAAATGTGGCACAGAGCAGATTGAATACATCACAACTTTGCAGGTTTGTGGGTCTTCCATTTGAAATTTGGAAGGAAACTCACACAATACTGGAATGTTCCTTTTTCTGCAATAAGTATTTTCTTTGATGCTGTTCAAGGTACCCACTATACATTTGTTCTGTGTATTTGCTCAAAGACTTCTTAAGGAGTAATTTCTTAAGAATTATTTTATTTTTTTTTCCATAGCTTTTGAGAACAGCAGAAAGGAGGCCAGAATATGCAAGCAGGAATTTGAAGAGGTGAAAAAAAGGAGATATGAGCTGTTCAGCAGGTGCTTTGAGCATGCCTCCATAGCCATTGACAGGATCTACAAGAGGCTCTGCAGGAACAGCAGTGCTCAGGTGAGTTGTGTGCAGGGGCTGTGCCTTGAAGGCCATACTGGATGCTTTGTTGTCTAGAATAAAGTAGCACTGTTTTCCAAAGACCTTAAGAAGAAAATCACAGAAATAAAGACTACAGAAGTTTAGGGTCAGAGAAGGAATAGGCAGTATGCTTGACATTAGACAGAGAGAGGTAATCTGTGACCTTGGCTTAGTTTAACTCTGCTTTTAGCAGACTGGTAAATTATCACAATACAAGTGTGAAATGTAATTGAGTACTTCATTTAAAAATAACATTGGTTTACACATCAGGTTACACTAATAATAATCATGAGTACAGACAACTGAAAATCATAAATCAGTGCTAGTGTTCTGTACAAGGTCTTGAAGCACCTTCTATCCCACTTAAATATTTAGAAAACATATATAGACATAATATGTTTGCAACTTTTAAGAAACATGCAGAAAAATTGTCTCACAATTATCATTGTTACTGTTCCTGTGATAATACCAAAAGTCAAGAGGGAACTCCCAAATGCTTTGGTTATGTCAAATTCCATAGACTGTGGAATTTTTAAAGGATTGAACTCTTAAGATTTTGTGGTTTTCTTCAGCATGTTGTGTGTTTGTTTGGTTTTCTTCCATGATGTCTGTGATTTGAGAGGAGACATTTGAAATGAGGGTTAAGTAAGGAAATTTCTCTTACCTGTCTCCAGTTACGCAGAGGGGAAGAGTCTCTATTATTTTATTGTCTCTTCTGTTAATGAGAAAAAGAAAACATCTAGCAAAGATGTTACCAATCATACCTTCAGTAGTTAGGAAAATGGTAATTCTTTTAAAATAATGCTTTTAAATTTTGTCCCTGGGAACCAAGATACAAAGTACAGAAAAAGACTTTAATACAAGCAGTCTTTGTCCAGCTCGAAGCTAAGTTCTGTAAAGCTAAACTTTCACCAAAAAAGGCAATTTTGCAAATATATTGTCTTCCAGGTGAAAAAAAGAATAAATCTGCTTTTGAAGTGTAATATTTTAGTAATTTAAAAATTCAAAGCCATTACATAAAGGGTGATAAAATCAAGGTTATTCAGTAGTTGAAAGTCTGGAAATAACAAATAAGTGGCACCATTTCCATACTGGTTTTGTTACTGAGCCTCTGGGATCCTGGTTTGTTGACAAAACCATTTTCTCCAGGAACTGGATACTGCTGCTCTCAGAGTGGATGAACAGTGAGAAAGTCACTGGCTTCCTCACTACCTCGGGCAGTATTTAAACCTAAAGGATACCCATCTAAATACTTGGATAAATCTCACTATTAATTAACAATTAAATGTGTTTGTTTCTAGGCCTTCCTTAGCCCAGAAAACCCTGAGGAGCCCTATCTGGAAGGGATTGGCTTTCACTGCGTGGCTCCGGGCAAGCGCTTCATGCCCATGGACAGCTTGTCAGGAGGGGAAAAAACTGTGGCAGCCCTGGCTCTGGTGTTTGCTGTGCACAGGTAAGAGAGCTGTTCTAATTATTTAATTACAATAAATATAAGAATAATATTGCAAAATGCTATCAACTTTATTTATGGAGTAAGTAAGTAATTAGAATGTTGATTAACATTTTGGTATCTCCATGCAAAATACTGCCTTGTGTTCTACAGCTTTCGTCCAGCTCCTTTTTTTATTTTGGATGAGATAGATGCTGCACTGGACAACACAAACATTGATAAAGTAAGTTGCTCTTTTACCAACAGTATCTGGTACCTTCTGTAAAAGGATGGCTACTTGTGTTGCAGGGTGTTGGGATACAGAGATTGTTTAGCCTGACTGAATCTGATTTAATTTAATTAGGTTGGATTTAGGGCTGAACTAATGAGTCTATGAGAGAAAAGTCCCATGACTTTTCTTCATTAAAACACCTTCCTGCCCTCTTAATTTGTCTTTCCCTTTTTGCCAGTAACTGTTCAATGTAACAAGAACTGAGGCTGGAGCAGAAACAGCAGAGGTTGCAGCTGTGGGTGGCAGCCCCTGGGAAGGGGAGGCTCAGAACAGGGAGAATTTTGCAGGGAGGAATCCTAAAGCTCCCCACATATGCCTGGATTTTCTTCTGTGGAAGCATTCTTTTTCAGAACAGTATTTCTACTAGCACTACTGCTAATGTCAGTCTTGGTGGAGCCTAACAAACAAAAGCAGTTGTTTAAACACCAAATATTTTGGTTTTTCCCCTGATGGCATTAACTGTGATGTGCCAAGTACCCCAGGGTTTGCTTGGAGGGTACCTCGGGAATAGATAGCTGGAAAGCTCTACCACTTGTGCCTGCCAGAAAGAATTAAATTCCTTCCTGGACATTACTGACTCACTGTGAGAGGTTCCTGGACCTGAATTCCCTAAATAATCCTTGGGATGCAAGTCCACAGGAGTTACCCAGGCCCTAGGGCTGTTTTAACTTTGTGCAGTGTGTTTCAGCAGCCTCAGATGGGATGCAATGGGGCTATAATGAAGATCCCTGAGGAAGGTTTGGCTCTCTCACTAGTTAGAACTGTACTCTGAAGTTTGTAACTTACTAACAAGAGTTCTTCCCATAAGTTACTAACAATTCTTCCAGTAAAAAATTAATTTCCATTTCATGTAGATAGAAGTGTGCAGAAAGAGGGCTCATTAAAAAGGTACTGGTTTTCCTTTATGCAGCATTTAATTTATGTTGAGGGAAATTGCAATCTCACCAGTTAATAACTTAAATTTTCTACCTTTAAGTTGCATTACCATTGAGAAACTTGCTGCTGTCTGCAGTGAACCAATTTAAGATTATTATACAGCCAGTAGAAAACTTTTCACACTTCTAAAAAAACTTTAGGGATTTTCACCTTTCTTTCTAGTTATATAAAGTAGAATTGTTATTCATTGTCACTGCTGTCTTTTTATAGCTTTATTCACTGGAATGAACCATTGTTTTCTTGAATGTTTTCAAAAAGCAGCACACCTGAGGAGTTGTCTTAAAACCATGCAAAATATCTGGCTTTTACAATTGGTTTATTTCTCACTTTAGCAATCATGATGGAATTCTGCAGCTAGCACAGTTCAGTCCTTCCATCACCATTCCCTAATCACAGCATTGTTTCAGGTTGCCAGAACTAACTGAAATACTTGGTTTCTCTCCAAAGGTCTCGAGTTTCATTAGAGAACAGGCACATGAACAGTTCCAAATGATAGTTATTTCCCTGAAGGAAGAGTTCTATTGCAAGGCAGATGCACTGATTGGAGTGTGTCCTGAGGTAACAATAATTGTGGGTAAATAATGCACAGGGGGTTGTGGAGGTGCTGGGTCACACCTGCAGTGTTGCTCACAGTTGGTGGCTGGGTGTGTCCTGCTGTGCAGGTACAGCTTTGGGGAACTCCAGCTCATGATTGCATCTCCTAGTTACAAAATGCTTATTTCAAGTACCAGCAGTGTGTTACATGTGCTCCTCCCTGTTCTCAGTATGATGATGTCATGTTCAGCCAAGTCCTGACCCTGGATCTTACCGAGTACCCTGAGGAGGAGGAGCAGGACACAGCAGAGAAGCCCAGCCAAGGTTCTTTCTTCCAGTAGTGCATGGATGAGGTCAGGGCCAGGTGACAGCAGGAACTGGGCTCACAGCTGGCTGTTAAAACCTGAGTTTGAATGGGGCTGTCAGGGGTTGACAGGGAAATTTTAATGTTCACTTTTCAAGTGAAGCAGTTTTGCAGATTAAGGGAATCAGCTGCTACTCCTTGATGCAGTTTTGTTAAGGAGTGAGAGCCTGAGGCTGTTTCTGAGGTGTGCACACTGGTACCCAAAGCTTTCATTCCAAGTATTTTGGGTGTAAGAAGTGCTGCAGGTTTATTTCCATAAGTAGAGTATCCCAAAGAACAAGCCTCTTGTTTTTCTTAGGAAAAGTCCAAAGTGCCAGCATGCTGTTCAGGTGCTCACTGCTCCAGTCAGGACCTTTTGTGTTGTAGCTGTCTCTGTTTGCCTTCAGAATAGGATTATTTCCTCTTTTCTAAAACAGTCAGGCACTGGAGTGTGTTCATTATCTGGGGTGACTTCTGTGACAATCAGATTTCAGTTCTCCATTGCAACCTTACACAAGTACTGTGTAAAACTTTTAACTGTACAAAAACTTGGGATGCAGCTCTAGAGCTGTGATGTAACCTTGAAAAATTTCACCTCATAGAGAAGTGGAAAGAATGAGTCATGCTATAGAGGCAAATGAAATATATACATAAAAATATATAAAAATGTAATATTCTTATGTAGCTGTCCCAGTACACTTAAGTTACTTTGCTGGCTGTTTCTCATCTAAGCAGATGGAAGTTAATGAATTTTTCATCTAAAGTTAATGAAGTTGGGTAAAGGAAAACGAAGTTGGGTGAAGAAAACTGAAAGCTGGAATCACTTTATCTGGCTTATGCTCCACCTCTGTGTGTGCTGAAGAGCTTCCCTTGGTTTGTGGCTGTTAATAATTTTATCTTGCGTTCACAGAGGAGGTTCTTTTTGTCCTGTGGGTTGCTTACACACACCTACCTTGTCATGTGCTGTGAGCCCTGAGTTTGTGCTGGGCCTGTGAGGATCCTGCCTCAGGGAGGAAGATGGTCTGAGCAGGAGTGTAACATGTTTCACAGGATACAGATGTTCATCGAACACTTGTGTTGTTGCCACAGTTCACTGAATAAAATAATTTACTCTGAGGCATAAGACAGCATCAGTGCCTTATTTCAGACCTGGTAACAGATGCATTAGGAGATAAAACAACCCCTCACTCCTTTGCTTTTGAGGATACAGCAGATGGCCCTCAGGAGGCTGCTGGACAAGCTCCAGTTCAGCAGTGTCTACAAGGGAAAAGTCACCAGTGCTGGGTGTAAGCTCATCCTTACCAAGGGGAGGGATGGCATTTCCTATTGTGGACCCAAATCAAATCCTTGTGATAAGGATTTGCAAGACTTTACTACCATTATTTAAACCCTAATGAGGGTCATAAATACCTCAGTGCAAGTGATGGATTTTGCTTGGCTTGAAACAACAGGTGCACAGGTTCTGAGCTGATCACCAGGATCCACAAAAGTCTGAATGGGCACTTCCCAAAGCAGCACTTCCCAGCAGCTGCAGGAGGTGGCTGTGTGACAGGAGGGTAAAGACCTGCTGAACCAAAGGCAGCGCCACCTGTGATGCTGCAATATTTAAAACATTTCCACAGTTCAGGGAGTGCCAGCCCTGCAGTCTTGTTCCTGCAGATGCAGCAGTGTTCCAGTCTTTCCTCCCCAGGTGATCAAAGGAAAAAACAAATCCTCATGCCAAAAGTGGAAAGCAAGTGGGTCACTGTGCTGTGGTTCCATAAATGTGGAACAGCACTGTTCTTCAGGACCTGGGGATCAGAGACTGAAGCCTGCAAGAATCCAGAAACCCACCTGCAGTTCAGCTGATGGGAGAACTGAAACCCCTCTATTTCAAAGGCACTTTTGACAGATTCAAATGTTGGGTAGCTTCACTTGAGGAGGAGCTTGGTTCAGTGCTTCACATAGAGGCAAAGAGAAGTTGCATCTGCTTCTGTCTGACCCTGCAGGTCCTCCCTGAGTGGTCTGGCAGTGCCAGGGGAGTGACTCATTTTACTCTCAAGCTTTACACATGACACAGTTATGGCTTTAGAAGAGAGAAAGCTAGTATGTACAATTTTATTCAATTTAAAATCATGAAAATACCATCTCAAAACTTTCCATGCAGCAGATGTTAAACACCTACTGTTAAAAAGCTTCTGGGGTGGGCCTTTGGTGTCTGGAGTTTTTTCATTCAAGAGTGGGCATATCTGACTCTTTGATCCTCTTAGGAGAATCAGTGCCACTTTCTCCTAACTTCCTTTTAGCACAGTCCACACATGATGTTCCTGGGGTGAGAGAGGGGGAAAGGAAACACATTAATATTGCCATATCCATGTGCTTGGTGTACTTTTTATTCTAAGCACCAGCTAGCAAGATAAACACAATCCTGGTTCCCCCCAAGGTTCTCATCTTTGGATTCTGCTAAATGTCTGGGCTCAAGCTCTCCCCCAAAACTGATCTCTAGTACTGACACAAACAACAGGGACTCAGCTGCCTTTTGCCACAGCTAATTTAACACCTGTGAAGTTCACACCTGAGTCTGGATCCCTTATTCAGAGGCCCCAGCTTGAGCTGGAGGGCTGAAATAGATTACCCCAGTGGTCCTAACCTGAGCCATCCCTGAAGTCTGCAGCAAAAATCCTCAGTGTAAGCTGCTGTTGGAAGTACATAAACAGCATAACTGGAGAGTAAAGTGAAACTACCTAAAGATGATGCAAACAAGTTAGTAAAGGAGGACTTGAAAGCAATGTTAAGAGGAACTGGAATAAATTGTACTCTTGGTTTCTGTACTGCCTAATTGTACTTATTGAAGTTGGGATTTATGAACTTAGTTGAGAGACAGGTAAGTTTAAAATCTCATTGGAATTACAAAATTAATCTCTGCCTTTACACTTGCACACAAGTGCCTTGGAGCTTGTGTGCTTTTTGACTGGTCAGGAGCAGGGTTTGCACCTCCTGCACTGCCCAAGGCCCTCACATGCAGTACCAAATGATACTTCTATACAACTCTGATGTTGGCTGCAGCAGCACAGAGCTCTCAGGAGTGGAACCTTTTGAAGTTGTTTCACTAGATCTTCTCCATCAACTGGAATGTATTATTGCTTGGGTTATTCACAGAAATAGCACAGAGCAACCTGAACAGCTCAGCTGTAAAATCACCTTCAGTATCACACCCTTGAGATTCACTCTTCCTGACCCCCTTAAGGGAGGCTTTTGGAACAGAAACATGTATTTGGAAATCTAAGGCAAAAATCTCATTGATGTTAGCATGTAAAAGCTCCAGAAAATGTAAATAAAAAGTTACTAGCATTCACCAGAGTACTCTGAGGTAATAATTTGTCATTTGATAGACCTGAAAAGGCCATTAGTTACCTGCTGCTAAGCAGAAAGAAAACCAGAGAGTAAAAAAGAGCATTCAGCAAACTTTCAGAGCTAAATGCACAGTAATCACTTAATTACTTTGGAAATAATTTTCTTGTGTGGGTAGGACAATGGAACTTTCTGTAAAAATAAAAACATTACTTACCCAAGAGCGTTGTGCTGTCCACCCGGTCAGCATCTAGAGAAGCGTAAGAGACATCAGCAACACACAGGAGCATCCAGGAAGTTTTTACACTTTTATGCACCATCCCAAAACAGCAAGGTTGTATTTAGAATCCCAGAATGGTCTGGGTTGGAAGGGATGTTAAAACTCATCCAGTTCCACCCTCCTGCCAAGGGCTGGGACACCTCCCACTATGCCAGGCTGCTCTAAACCTGTCCAGCCTGGTGACCATCCAGCCCATTTTTTTACCTACATCCCCCAAGTTTGCAATTTTTCCCTTTTTAAAAGTAGGGGTTGTGTTTCCTCTTTTCCAGTCAGTGGGAACTTCCCCAGTTGACAGAGTTTTTCAAATCATATGGCTAAGCAACTTCATTCATGGTTTAACAGATTGAGAATTCCACCAGGACAGGATTACTCCAGTTCAGGTTACTACCAACCCTGTTCTCAGGTGCAGCTGAGCCTCTCCTCTGTTGGGCTCTTTCACCTCTCCTAGGAACTGGTCCTCAAGGCATTCCAGGATTCCTGGGCTGCCTGTGGTTTGCTGTGTTCCTTTTCCTGTAGTCCCCGGTCTGCATCAGGCTTATCTTGGTTTTGCATTTCTCATTTCTTTGATATAACCCTCTTAACAACTCCCCCTGCTACATCTTAGGATAGAGTTTGTAAATAGGCACAAAAAAACCAAATCCTGACAGTTGGGTGACGTACAGAGCACTTCTGCACACCTGAAAATGGGTTTGTTTGGGATCTTGACTTGTAAATGAGATCACAAGGTTTTCAAATCTGAGTAAGGTCCCTCTTCTTACAAGTCTGCTGCAAATCAGACAAACTTCCTGAAACCTCAGTGGTGTGATAAATATTTTTTCTACCCTTCATGGAAAGAAAAACATAATGCAGTCTAATTGGAATATTCACCAAGTCACAAAACCCAGGATATTAATTTGGACACACACTTTTCAGGGAAAGGTTCCTCCTATGCAGCAACTGGGAATAATTTTAGACAAAACAGTTTCACTGAAATGATAAATAGAAGAGCTGTCAAATAGTGATTCTTCCCAAGGTCATTTAGTTATTTTCCTCTGTTCTCTGGATAAACCAAAACTGAACTGTCCTTGTTTGGAAAACATTAAAGAAATCTCTCTCCTTAGACATACAGTTGTTGTTTCTCTTCATTCTCTTCACAACCCTAAGGGTACTAAGCCAAACACTTACTGGATGCAGTGATTAAATTTCCCATTCTATGCTCAGTCAGATATTGTGGCTCAACCAGCTTATCCCACCAGCTAATCCCCTCAATTCTCTTAATCTCTTTTCCTGACAAGTCAGATTTCTGACAATGTAATACTCAATAAGCTTAAGTAGTTCACATCATAAATACATATTAAGTGAACATCTTTACCAAATACTAACAAAGACACAAATCCAGAATTCAAGATTAAATTTGCAAGAATCCACAGACCCCTGAAATCCACAGATTTAAATAAAAAACATCTAGTTACAGTTTGGCCACATGTCCCTCACAAGCAACAAAGCTGCACATGAGGTGAGTGCCTTGGATCAGCTGCAGAGTTCAGGCAGGGAAAACTGCCCAGGACCTGCTGCAGATTGTGCTGGTGAAGAGGCCACATTACCTGGACTTCTCTGTTTGCAGATTTGAGCAGTCAGATCCTGGACATACTCTGGGAATTGTTGGAAGCAGTCCCCATAGGACACCACTTTTATTCCATGCAGCAGCATATCTGCCTGCAGCTTAAAAAAGTGGTCTTCATTTTCTTTAAGCACCAACATGTAATGTTCTAGATCCACTTTGTTCTTTACTGTGTAAAGAAAAAGAGCCTGGAATATCTGGTCACGCAGAGTCTCTCCACAGCCCAAAAACAAAAAGGATTTGGTTCTGTACAAGTTCTGGAGAACCTCCTGTGAAGGAACAGAAAGAAAGAAGAGCCACATTTACTTCAGCAGGCAAAAGCCAAGGTCAGAACTTTTAAAATACAATCAGCCAGAAAAGGTTCAGCGGAGCAGAACCTCATTTGTGACTTGAAAAAAGCAAATGTTTTAGGACCAGGCCAAACTGACATTTCAAAGGCATTGTTCCTACACATAAAAAAGGACAAATTTATAATACAAATATGGGAGTAGGAACAAGATGATCTTTAAGGTCCCTTCCAGCCCAAGCCATTCCATTTAATTTAAATAGGCATGTAAGTGCTGCCAGACACGGAATTTAAAATGAAAGAATTGGGGTGACAGAATATTGTAAATCAACCTCTAAATATGGAAAATGAGTATTCCTGACCAAATGTTTGACTTCCTATGACAGCTAACATGACATTAATTCAGGATCCTGGTACTGGTTTAAACCCCTAGAAACCTAGCAATCATATGATGATGAATCCTTGTCCTGGTGTCCAGTATTTTGAGGTTCCTGTTCTTTCCAGAGATAAACACAAACTGTGACCTCCAGCTGAGGGGTTTGGTTGTGATTTACACAGCCAAGGGCACAGACTGCCCTTGCAACAGAGGCATCTTCCTGAATAATTCTGAATAGTTCCTCTGGTCCCCAAGTATTTAATTTATATGATCCCACAGAACCTTAGATATCTTGTCTGCAGTGATTACAAGAAAACTGTTTGGCAAAACATAGTCAAAATTTTAAAGGTCATACAAACCATGACTTCAGGATCTTGAGTAACATCTTTATATCCTGAGGGATCGAGCACCATTCCACAGGGATCTGTATATAAGCCATGAATATGAAGAACTCCATATTTTACATGGCCCCTTGCCCACTGAAGAACCTAAAGCACATCATGCAAGATACATCCTTTTATTATTATACACCACACTCACCATGAATCTGCAAAACTATACAGCTGAACTGACTTAAAAACCACTTAAAGCAGAAACAACTCCTTTAGCACTTTCCTACAGCAAGAGATTGTTATGATTTAAAGTGAGCTGTGTAATTAGTAATTACAAAGAGGTGATGGCTGACACAGCAGCTGTCTCTGGCTTTTTGGGTTAAACAGCCAGTCAACCAAGGAGCAAGTTCCAGCAGCACTGACAGAAAGGTATGAACAGCAAATTAACTACCAGCCAGGTGAAATTCGATTTGGCATTTTAACAATGACTTTACACAAGTTAAATAATTTGTGGGTTTTTCCAGTTGGCAAACATGTCACTGAAATTCTCCTTGGTAACTGTTACCAGATTATTCAGAATAAAGAGATATGTAAAAGAAATGTCTGGGCATTAAACAGGAAAACATCTTTCAGTGCAGCTTATGTGCCAACTTGTCATAAATTAAGTCTAATAATTTTACAGCTCTCATCCTACCTTATCCTTATCTTTAAGGTCTAAAGATTCCATGGGTTTACCCTGCTGCTGACCAAATATTTCAAGCAGGTTATCATAGTTTGTAGTCAGAACCATCGTGCCTCTCTCCATGAGCCTCAGGATGGACTGCAGAACCACAGGGTTCTGAATGTGCTGCTCTAAATTATCAAACACCTCCATTAGGCAATCCTGGAAGAAGTTGGGCTTGGTGTCCCCGGTACGCTGAGGAAAGAGGAGAGGAACAGTTGTCTGGGTTTCTCAAGAGAGCTTGTAATACAAGTACAATAGAACACTAAAATTAACTCACCCTGGATTCACACACCAGTATTTTATCAGTATTCAGCTATTCAGTATATCCTGAATATCCCTGGGATATAGTACAAAGAGGGATTGGGGGAGGATAGCAATTTCTGTGTTTTCATTCCTGGCTGATAAAACTTTATATGATTAAATCTGCTATGAACACATGCAGACTTACTGTCACACTAGAGCTGTTGAGAGGCTCACCCCAGCCTACATTTAGCACTATGTCTGTCATCCAGATTATTTAAACTAGAAGCAATACTTGGCAAAGGTCTTAATACTGAAAACCTCTGGAAACTCAGATGGATGAGTGAGACTGGGCATGCACAGCCTGCCCTCAGGGAAGAGTGATCTGCACTGGGTGTTCACAATGTTTGGCCCCAAGGCCATCAGCAGGATCAAGGCCTAGCTGTACTTACAGGGTCTCTCCAGTTATAGCCACAGATCTAGAAATTCCTCTTTCAATCTCAAAAACATTACAGCAAATATTTAATAGTCAGGACTCCTGTTTGCATTAATTCTGATGAATGCTAACTTATACTAAAACCCAGGGATTTTTTTAGTCTCCCCAACATGTACAATGTGCTGTGTGATTGTGGCATTCACATTCCCTGAATATAATTCCTTTGCCCAGGGTTTTTCTCCTGGGAAGCTGAAAGGCAGTGAGAAACCTCAGAGAAAAGAAAAACAAATCTTAGCTCATTTGCTTCTCCTGTGTTGTGCTCATGTGGAATGTGCTTGGAGATTGTTCACCCACAGGGGATTGTTTCATTGGATTCTGCTGTGAGTTGTTTTGCCTCATTAGGGCCAATTGGGACCAAGCTGTGTCGGGACTCTGGAAAGAGTCATGAGTTTTCATTATTATTTTTTTAGCATTCAGTAAGTATCTTTTCTGTATTCTTCAGTGTAGTTTAGTATTCTTTAATATAATATAGTAAAGTAATAAATTAGCCTTCTGATAAGATGTAGTCCTTCTCATCATTTCTTCCTTCATCAGTGGCCCTGCATTTACAGTAATATGATTACTCACAAAATTTCTATTTTCACCATTAAAAAAAAATCAACCTTTGGAAGAAATGTTCCCTTAGAACATAACCACATAGTAGGCTTAGAAATGAACAGAGGTAACAAACATACTCACTGGTGACATCTTCCTGATGAGATCATGTGCCACCACAAGCAGGTCCCTCTCTTTGGCCACCTTCTTGCGGAATTCAGCGACATCCCCGGGGTGCAGCACCTCCAGCTGCTCAGCTGCTCCAAGCACAGCCTCGATGCAGCTCCTCCAGGAGCACAGTGCTGGGATTCCTGGGGCCACGGCAGCACTCACCCCCGTCCCAATCACCAGCAGAAGGTCCCGAGGCTGCTTTCTTATCAGGCTTTTTAGGAATTTCCTTAAACACAGAAAAGAAAAGCGTTCATTGCTCACAGCGCGTTTCCTGGCTTGCATGAAGAGCTCAGGGACCGACTCCACAAGTTCACCTGAGCCATGGAAGTGTCTCCAAAAAACCAACAAACCTGCAGGAACACAGCTCTCCATTCCTACACAACAGCTCTCCACTCCTACACATTCTCCTCTATTCCAGCCACAGAAGCTCATGGCCTCCCCCAAACCAACAAATAGCCTTGATGCCTTTTTGCCATTTCAGACAAATAAATGTGGTAAATGGTTAATGCCAGCCAAAAAAAGGCAACAACTTCAAATCACCACTATCTCTGAGATCCAAATTGATAATTGCCAATTTCCAGGGCAAGCCAAACACCATTTCCAATGAAATTTTGAAAAAAGTAGGCAAAAGATTGTCCAATGACTGAACTAATACATATGTGATAGAGAAGAAGTACAACTATTTCAAAGGGACAAGCCACACTATTCCAAGAAAACAAACTTTCAGTATTTTTCAGAGAAAAAGTTGACTATTCTATTCTCATTTCTGAACACTGTAGGATATGTGAACATAGCAGCCATGCTGGTGCAGATCAAGGGTTCATCCAACTCACTGTTTTGACATTACTACCCACAGATCCCTCTCAGAGGAGTGTTGGTGTTACATCCACAGTCTCTGCAAAAACCAGCACAGAGGAATGTGAGGAAAATCTGCCTTTCATGATTACTCAGCAAATAAGTGAAAATGCATACAGCAAAATCACTCTGTACAAACAAGGATTTCAGCAGGACAGAAACCCAGAACTCCCCTGACTGTCCAAACAGCCTTTACAGATTTTCAGTTCCTGGCAACATGGTAATAAAGATGATTAACACATTTTATTTCACAATCATCTGAAACTATGCAGGTCAAACTATAATGGTCAACTTGAAATGGCCTCAGGCAAAGCACTAAACATGCAGGTATGGCTGCCAGCTAGTGCCTACAAATAAAATATGTTTGATACCCCCATGCCTTCCTGCTGCATTTAGCCCAAATGTTTTCCTCTTATTGTTTACTCCTCACTAAATAACTTGAGTGAGTGAGAGAAGTACTTGGGTCAGTGAAGGAACTAGCTCCGGGGATAATTTCAAGTTTTCTGGCATGATGTTGTTCTTGTATTCAATATTCAGTAGTTTATTCCCACTGTGGTTTCAGATGTTCATTAAGAGATGGTTTTGTATCAACTCTAATAAAGTTACCTGTATTTCTGCTCACTTCTAATGGAAGCCCCTTCTGGTGAATCCATCTCTGAGCCCTGTATAAAACCAAAAGCAAAAGAGTTCTTAATGCTTCTACCTTAGAAAAAGCCAAAACGAAAATCAGATGAATTACTGTTGATTTTCTTTCTCTTTATTCCTTAAACCAAGTGTTTGAATATCAAGGCTCCATGTGTCACGTCCCAGTGAAGCCAGGCACTGATGGAAACAAACCTGCCAAAGGACAAGTGTCAAACCCAGCACACTCCAGTTGAGCTTCCAAATGCCACAGGACTGGGTAACAGAGATGCAGCTATTCATGCAGCTAAAAAACACTTGTGTCTAAATTCAGGATAAAATTTGTCACTCCCACTAAAACTAAAAGTCATTACAAGTCAATTAATGAGTTTCTTGCTTTTATTTCCTGCTCACAAAAAGCCCTCTGGCTACAGGACCAGACTGCAAGGTATGAGAGATTTTATTTAAAATACCTGCTGAGAAAAAAATAACTTATTTCTGTATCACCTATTATGCCTTATGCCTGAAGTACAGGAAAGACTTTGTCTTGGCAGGAGAACTGGCTATGGGGTCATTACTTAGAAAGCCCCAAATTTCATTACAGGGGTTTATTTTTTTATGAGAATGTAATTTTTGGTTGGCTTTGAGACACAGTTTTTGGTGATGGTGATGGCAAACTGCAGTCCCTAATCCCCTAAATAAACATTGTGCCAGAGCCTAGGGCTCCTAAGATAGCTGCCAGCTCTCTCATTCATGTGCTGGAAACTAATTTGGAAGCAAGAAGCTCCAAGTTTGGAGATGATTTGACTAACAAAAAAACCCCAAACCAAACCAAAAAATACAAACAAAAAACCATCACAAGCCCCCCTCCAAAAAAATTTAAAACCCACAAAAAAAAAACCAAAACAAACCCAAACAAAAAACCCCACAGATGTCTTCAGCAAATGCACCCAGGGTGTCTTTTAAGGCAGAAAAATCTTTTCTTGTTGTAATATTTATTTTCTCTGTACTCCCTTCCCTGACCAACTGTACCCTATGGAGGTGCCCCCACTGTTGTCATTAGCACATCCTAAAATCAGGACAATAATCTGTTTAAGGCAAAGCACTTCAAAATCACACAGGCTGGCAGAAACCTTCTGGATCACCAAGGCCACCATCCCAGTGTCACCATAATCACCTCTAAAACACGTCCCCTTCATACATGGGAACATTACGAGTGCAAAAGGCAAAATACAAAAACAATGTACAAAACAAACGCAAAACCAAAAAATACGCAATGCAAAAACAAGACAGCAAGAGAGCGCAACTTATTTTTGTGGAAAAAACAGTTCTTATTTTATAACCCCATTCAAAAAAGCTTTATTAATATTATTATAATTTTATTAAAATCCCCACATTTAATAAGAACATCTCACCACGGGCTGCTGTCAATACCAACATTTCAGGCCTCGCTGTTTCCTTTTAGCTCCCGAAGTTATTCCGGGAAGGCGCAGCGGGAGCAGCGATCCCACCGAGGAATGGCTGCGATGGGGGATGCAGGTCACATCTCCCGGTGCTCCGAGCGCTGCCAGCCGCTCCGGGACATCCTCCGGGCCTGACCGCAGGCGTGGACAGCCGCTTGCCAACCTGGCTTCCCCTGGAACTGGGAGCTCACTGTGGGATGCCCGGCAGCCGGGATGGGAGCTGGCTCCTTACTCCCAGCACAGCGAGGGGACATCGGATCAACTTCTAACCTCGCATCTTTCCTGCCCTGCACACTCCGGGCTTATCGGTGAAATAACAGCTCCGTTCACCGGCTGGAGCTCCGGGTCACCGCGCTGACTCAACAAAGCGAGTGTTCCCAGACACTCTGATAGCTGAAAACAGCCTAAAACGTTCAACCCTAAAGGAATGCCCGGTCCCGAGCCCGCCAGCTCCCGCTGAGAAGAACCACGAACAACGCCGGGAGCAGGAGCCAAGCCGGGCCAGCCGCTCCCAATTCCCTGAGGGCTGCTGGGTTCAGGAGCCGGGCCGGGGCAGCCGCTCCTGCTGCTCCCAATTCCTTGAGGGCTGCTGAGGTCAGGAGCTGGGGCAGGACAGCCGCTCCCAAATTCCCGGCCGGCTGCTGGGTTCAGGAGCCGGGCCGGGACAGGACAGCTGCTCCCAATTCCCTGGAGGCTGCTGGGTTCAGGAGCCGGGGCAGGACAGCCGCTCCCAATTCCCGGCCGGATGCCGGCCCGGGACAGGCGCTCCCAGTTCTCTGGGGGCTTCTGGGTTCAGGAGCCGGGCCGGGACAGCCGCCCCCAATTCCCTGCCTACTGCCGGGCCGGGAGAGCCACTCCCAATTCCCTGGGGGCTGTTGGGTTCAGAGCAGGGCCGGGACAGCCAGCCGCTTCCAATTCCCTGCCGGCTGCCGGGCCGGGAGAGTCGCTCCCAATTCCCTGTCTGCTGCCGGGAGCAGGAGCTGGGCCGGGACAACCGCTCCCAATTCCCTGCCGGCTGCTGGGTTCAGAGCCAGGCCGGGGCAGCTGCTCCCAACTCCCTGCCGGCTGCCGGGCCGGGACAGCCGCTCCTGCCGCTCCCAATTCCTTGCCGGCTGCCAGGACGGGAAAGCCGCTCCCGCCGCTCTCAATTGCCGGCCGGCTTCCGGGAGCGCCCCGGACGCACTGCGGAGCCGAGCCTCCCGCCGCCCGGGAAACAGCCACCCCGCCGCCGAGGTTCCGCACAGCTCGGAAATGCCGATTGCGATCAGAATCTGCTCCCAAATCGCGGCCGTTCCGCTCAAATCCCCAGCAGGGTGGGCGGCGGGTCTGTCCGCTAGGTCCCGGTCTGGGATGGGGCATGGGAGCGGCTCCTCTCACTAGAAACCCCTGAGAGGCAAGAGCGCCCAGCTGCGGGTCTGTGTCAAGCACAGCAGCAGAAAGCGACCTGGCTAACCCGCGTATTAAGCATTTGGTGCTCTGAAAACGTATTGGCGATAGAGATGTTAGAGATGAAAAACACTACAGTGACGAAAAATTAAAATAAATAAATAAATAAATAAAAGCAGGCATAGACGGCGGCGTTACCTTGTGCGGCTCTACTGACGGCACGGTGGGGCTGGCGGGGGTGGCCGGGGCATCGTGCATGAGGCGCGGTGCTGTGAGGCCGTGACAGCAGTGACAGACAGCAGGTGGCACAGGCCACCTGGGACAGCAGTGACAGCAGTGGCACAGGCCACCTGGGCACGTTAACCTGCCTGGAGAGCAGGGCAGCGCAGCCCGGCGCTGCACACACCCGGCTCCCCTCAGCGACTCACAGCGCAGCACCCACAGCGCCTCCCTCCTCCTCTTCCACTTCCAATCCTTCTCTCTCTCTCTCTTTTTTTTTTTTTTTTTTTTTTTTTTTTTTTTTTTTTTTTTTTTTCCCAGCTTTTAATATCTTAAAGCCGAAGTGTAACCAGGTCCTTCAGCATGGTTTATTCTGGTGTTTGGTTAACAATAAAAAAGCTCAGTTGCAGCTTTTTTCCCATCAGCAGTTCCCCCTCCCTTTGAAGCGCCTCGCTTTAAATCTTACAGTCAGATAACTAAAGGCTCTAATTGTGCCCAAGGAGGCTGTAACAGACCTGTACCCCCAAATTCCTGTTGCAAAACTCTGTTGAAAATGCCTAATTCTCTGGTTTTAATTCCATAACTGGGGTTTTCAAGGCTATGTGCAGAAGGAATTCTTTGCTGTGAGGGTGGTGAGGCCCTGTCAGAATAAGAAATTTCCCTAACAGAGCAGAAATGTGAAAAACGCCAATCACTTGTTTTTAAATTTTTAAAAGTTTAATAGTAATAAAAATTGTTATAAAAATAGTAATACAATTAGAGTAATAATAATTTGGACAAATTGAATTAGGACAATATGAGACAATAGAGACAAAGAGTTACGGACAGCCGGGTACCTTTTTCTGGGCAGCATGAGCCCGAAAAAGGACACCTATTAACAGAAGATTAACCCTTAAAAACAACAGCCTGTTGCATATTCATACACTTCATACATGATGCATAAATTCCATTCAAATACAGGATTCTGTCTGGTCATCGTCAATTTCTTCCTCTGAATCCTAACAGCACCTTCGAGACAGGAAGAAGTTTATTTCTTCTGAAAAGAGGGCAATAAATTCTTTTTCTCTGAAAGATTTAGGTGTCCTGTGGCTACTATCTTGCTGCAAGTCCTTTCTTTTAAAAAAGTATCCTAACATAGCATAGTTTCTATTTTAACATTTTTTATAACTTAAAACAATATTTAATACAGCACTTAAGAGAATTAATACAGCATTACTTTCTAACACAACACATATAACATTCATTTTAATATTTGAGAAAAGCCAACCATAAAATACATGCACTTTACACAAGAAAGTTTGCTTCTCAATGTAGCTGAAGTTTGTTAAGAGACCAAAACCTGTACTCATACCACAGCCTTCCATGAGCCTCAATGAGCATGCAAAAAATACCTATTCATCTCAGAGATTGATGACACTCTTGCTAAAATTAAATTAATTTAATATCTTAAAAATGTGTGAACATTGTATGCTCCATCTGTGCTCACAGGATGTTCTGATCCTTTCCCTTTTGTTTATTTAGCAATTATGTCATTAGCTTATGTAGAAAATAAGATCAAAAGATAATTAAACAGTCAAGCCACAAGCACTATTTCTTTCTGCCTGGTAATAAGAGCTAATTCCAGCACTAGTTATTAATTTTCACTCAACTTACTGATTCCTTCCTTGGTCCTTATGTAATCACTGTAACTTGCATGAGCATGGAGGATGTACAAGGTCTGGTGGTTGGAACAGGAGACCAGACAGTTCCTCATCTTGCTTGTTATGTGAACCTGAGAAGTTGTTTTTACAGCCTTTACAATTTAGGTATCCCTGCCGAGTGAGAGTAAGGCTGTTTATGTGCAGCCAAACAAAAGTACTGATTTACTGCAGAAAAGCTGTGCTGAGTGATAGGACTTACCTGTGTCTTGTTTTCCCCCATTTTTACAGCACATGAGAAAATCTTCCAGGAAGGAACAAAAATGACATTGTTAATTTAAGTGATTAATGCTTTTATACACACACACAAACAGGAGTTCTTATAAAATATAGTTCTTACTGTTGTTATCATCTCAACTCACATGTAATCTTCCAAAGCTCAATAAAAGGCTGTTGTAAAATGTGAGGAAGGAAAAGAACAAATTTCAAAAATAACAAAGCCTAAGTACCACCGCAGGAAGGAAAGGAAGTGAAGAGTCATACTCTGCTTTTCTGTTGAGACAGAACAGAAATGGGAATATATCAAGATAAAGAGGTGGCAGCAGCTGGCACTTGGCAGAGGCTCCTGTCCCTGCCCAGTGACTCAGAATCCAGGCAGGTGGACACTTCAGCAGAGGGCACCAGAGCAGCAGGGATGAGGAGTGGTGCTGGCTCTGCCTTGCTCAGCCTAGTGCACCTAAGGACTTGCTGTGCTGTGAATTCTTGTTCTTCATATTGCTTCAGCATTTTTGTCACACCACGAGAGAGGTGCTGAGTAACACTGGGAGCTCTGGGATGGCAGCAAAGCAAGAATGAGATGGAAGCAGAAAGGCAGTAAGGAGTGCCATGAGAATCTGGGGCACATCCACCTGAGTCAGCATTCTGTATCCCACACCACCAACAAGACCAGGAGGATGGTGAGACATGCCCATTTAGTAAGCAAAAATTCTAATGAGAAATCATCAAAGCAAAGTTTCTTATCTTCCTTATAATTTTTTCTTTATTTACATCTGGTGCAGCTGGAGGAGAGATTTACGTAGATCTTTTGCATTCCAAGTAGCCTGAAAACACAAACATGAGTAACTGCACTGATATTCTGCAAATTCATTATATACAGCATCAAAGAATTGCAGAAGGTGTTTAAACAAATCTGATGTTTGATGGGTTATATAGTATAATTTGTGGAAATTTAATGGTTGGGAGAGAAGCATTCATGGTGGAACATTGATTTTACACATTCCCTTAGATCCTTCAGGCATTTCTTGCACAAAGAAAATCTAAACATTGTGTGTTATGGTGGAGATACTGAGCAAGTCCTTCCACAGTGGAAGGCTCTACTCTGCTGTCATCCTTTATTATTTTAAAAGAAGCATATCTAACTAGCTCTGATAGTTGCCTCTATATCCTATGGGCTTGGATGGTATTTAACATACTCTTTAATGAATACTGGAATTTTTTGCAATGGTTATGTTGGATTGATATAGTCTTCTGCCTTTGTCAGTGGAATTTTACAAAAGGAAATTAGGTTTTATTAATATGAAGGTCAAGCACATACCAGTACTAAAGTTTTTATTTTTTGCCATCTGACATTCACATGAAAGAATCTTGGTGGTGTGAAATAACAAGAATTTTTTATACATGCTTGCAGCCACCTGGAAAAATATTTCATTCTGATATCACAGGTTTCAAAATAGAATTTTTCCATTATTATCAGTTTTACAGGTCATGTTGATAAGTAAAATTTGTAATGATGCTATTCTGGTACCTTGGTTTTATATCAGTTTTAAATGGAAAGTGGGATATAAAAATTGAATGGTGAGATAATGCTATTTGACATTCACAATGGTATTTTACCTATTTCTGTCAGTCATACAAGCTAAAATGGAGAGTCAGTTTTAATGTATAATCTGAAAAACATTGCTAGGGTGGCCACAAATGTCAAATCCTAGAATCATGCCTACACATTATCCCCTCTTGGATGGAAAAAGAAAAAAAGGAATTGAAAATTTAGACTATATGTGGTAGAGTCAAAACTAATTCTTGTGGGTTTTTAAGAACAGGAAGAAAGAGCAATGTGAACAATGGAGATAAATTATAACAGATTTAATGATCAACCAAAATTAGATCTGAAAACAGTAATCATAAAAGCAGACATTGTTTTCTGTTTCAAATGCTGAAGCAGTGTGTCATGCAGGAAGAAGTGCTGTGTAACTGGGGAAAGCAGATATTAAAAACAATCTGATTCCACTATTATCTAGCAGGATCGGTTCCCAAGGAGAAAAGAAGTTCATCTGCCAATTTTTTAACTTCTAAAAAAATGCTTAAAGTTAAGCATTGTAAAAGTGACTCTGGTGGAGGTCTAAAGCAGGCTATGAGAATTTAAGTGCTCATCTTTGTTGTCATATATAATAACCATAGGTCATTTCAGATCCCACTTCTTTGAATTTCATCAGTGCAGTACTGGGGTAATCCATGTTGTAATATTAAAAATTGGTGTTAGTATGTTAGTGCTGGTAATGGAATTAGATTCTGAGGGAAAGCACAAGCTAGCTGAACACTACAGGAACACAGTATAGAAAGTGGTAGAAGTCTCCACTAGGAAAACTAGGAAGAACAAGGACATCCTCAGGCCCTGACCATTTCCAGCTTCTGTGAGTTTAAACCAAGGTTGCAAAGAACATTTACCATTTTAGCTCCTGGTACCACTTTCTGCTTCTTCTGATCAGGGCACTGACAGCTCCACAATGTCCACATTTCTAATGCAACATTTAGGAGTGGATTCTGCAAAAAATGGCAATTGCTGATTGAAAATTTTCTGTGGTGTAGAATCCCAGAATGGTTTGGGTTGAAAGAAGTGTAAAACTCATCCAGCCCACCTACAGCCATGGGCAGGGACACCAGCTAGATCAGATTGCTCCAACCCTGTCAGCCTGGCCTGAAACACTTCCAACTTACACTTCTTTTGCAATTCGTAGTAAGGCTCTTGCTAAGTTAAAGGTGAATTTTGTAGATGTCTTATTCTGCTCTGTTTGTACAATCTCAAAGGTCTGTGACTACAACAAGAAAATCCTGCTTCAGAAATTAGTAGCTGTTCCTAATATTATTTTATTTAACCACTGATACTTGACAAGCATTAAACTTGTTTTGGTGGAAAAGTCTAAATAGTAGAGATTATTTCTTTAATAAAATGGATAGAAATGGCACTTTTATTTGCTACCACCATATTTCTTGTAAAGGAAATATTACTGCATATTTATGTAAATGAAATGTTACTTTTTCTAAAGCAAGAATTATTTTTCCAATACTGAGAAGGTCTCAGAGGGATGGCTGTGTACTCTAACTTAAGTTTGTCAGCGTGGTGTTAAGAATCTTCATCAGTATTGTTAAGATGTTAAATAATGTCAAGTTTTATTAATAGCGATTATTGCATTTTAATGTCTTCTCAGTATGTATATAAATTTTATGTTGCTACAAGCAAGGTTTTGGTATGTTTGTGTTTTATTTATGTTTGCCACAGCAGATGGAAAAGGTTCCTTCCTGAGCTTAGTTTTGGAGCTCACTCAGGATTTCATATGATTATGAAATCAGATCTGTTGCTGTGCTGAAGGAGGAGGATGTGGTAATAGCAAGTGATGTGTAAAGCATGACTGTGCAGAAGAGGGGATGACAGAGGAGCTGAGGTGGCAGCTGCAGAGTTTTCTCTGGCTGTGGGCAAAGAAGGCAAGGCATGAGTAAAACTGACAGAAGAGAACATTTCATGTTTGGGAAACAAATCAAGGGTTTAGTGAAGAATTTGTTCCCAGCTGTTACAATCCACTTTAATCACAGAGGAGCAAGTGAGCTGTCTGTGGATTAACAAATCCTGAGGTTCAAATATTCCCCAAAACATGAGAACATGTACTTAGAGAAAGTCTTACAGTTGACAGGTTTTTTTGTAATTTTTTCAATGTAATTTTTTCCCAGTTCTTTCAGGCTCATCCAGTAAAGCCAGACTAAATAACTAAGGTGACTCATGGAGTGAACCGAGTGGACAATTCCAGCTATGTGAGTTCATAACCACAGTTAGCTAGCTACAAAAACTAGCAGAGAGGTCACATGCCTAGATTTCTAGAAAAATGTAAATGAAAAGATTTTGCCACTGGTATATAAGGAATATCTTTATGTGTGTTAACTGTAGTTAGTCTTGGCATTGATGGGTAAATTGCTGTGAATTCTCAACACATGAGTGATTGACAAAAAAAGAGAGAAGCAAAAATAGAAATTAAATTATGTGTGTCAACCAGATCTTCACTGGATGCATCTTCTGAATTGGCTCATCCTCAGGCTGTCACAAGTGCATAGCTGAGAACATGCTTGAAATGATTACTAGTCTGGCATTTAAATTTAAAGACTGTTGATTGAATCAGCTTAAGTATTAACCAATTTTGTCCCCGTTTCAGCTAATTGGAATCTCCAGTAATGGAATATCCCAGCCCTTCAGTGCCTTGTTGTGGAGACACGCATTTCTGGCACAGCTGGATGACTGAGCTGTTGCTTAAAAAAGCCACTTTCTGTCAGCTTCTCTGAAATAATTCAGGGAAATTTTTTTTTGCCTTGTTTTCATGCCTGAGTCAGCATTTGGTAGCTGTTCTGTGTGTGTGCCTTGCCAAGCTGTTTCTGTCCTATCCTCTCTGAAGTGGGTGATGAAGATTTCTGTCATTGCTGGGAGGTGTTCCTGACACAGACTCTGCCCTCCTCACTTGATTCTCACATGCAAGGACAAGAGCAATGATGAGTTTTGTGAAAAGTGCATATTATATGCCTCTACGCAGATATTTACTATTTGTATTATGTTGTATTGATCACTAATGTTGTATTAACATTTTAATAATGTGGTAAATGTAGTTTTGTAGTTAAAAGGTAACTTTTATTTGCATTTGAAAAGCAAAAGTCATGCACACAAGCAAAGCCAAGCAGGGGATTCATTTTCCATATTGGGGAAAAAATTGAGAGAAAAAAGCAAATACATGAATCCACACTATCACAGAAACTGAAATGGCTGCTGAAAGCCACAATGAAAATCACTTAATTGAGAAAAGCAAAATTCTGAGTGACAAGTTTATATCAACTTGATAACCTGTTAAAAATAAACAGAAGAAAAATTTAGAAATAGGGAAAAAAAGCTATGGACAAATCATGCCTAAGAGATGGAGCAGTGGCAAGCAGCATGGAAAAGCAGTGATTGCTGTCAGTCAGCAGTTGTAGTCAAAGCCCAAATCATTTCACATCACAAACAGAGCTGTGAAAAAGCTTTATACAATGCAAAACCACTGTAGTTTCAGGCAAAGAGGAAAAATTCTAAAAAAAAAAAAAAAGTCAGAAAAAGCTAGAATTGGTGAGGTTATCACTAAAATCAAACCAACCCTGTGAGGTTGAAAACCCTATGAGACAGGGAAGGTTTCTTATCAACCTGAAAGCAGCACTTCATTCAAAATGCTAAGGATGACCTAAGCATTTGCACAAACTCTGAAGGCGTTGGGGTTCCTTCAGTCTTCTCCAAAGACAGAAATTACTTTAAAAGGATTAATGAACTAAGGTGAAAGTAAAGAAAGATCAAGATATGGTCCTTTCCAGAAAACCAAGGCCCCAACCAATTTTTATCCTAAGAATAGTCATCAAAGAGATAATTGAATAGCAAAAGCCGCCAAACTTCTCATATTTAAAGAAAGTTTTTGACAGGCTTTAGTATCAATGTCATCTTGAAGTTTTATTAAATCCAAGAAAAATAATAGACATGAAAACTCTTCTAGCAAGGCATAGTTTCATATTTTAGGTAAGCATAGCTTCAAGGAACATTTTAACAGAACTGAGTGTCAAATGAAAAAGTCTTTTTTCACCTTTATGTCACTGCCTGCTTCATTATGAGAGGGGATAATGAGAATTATATGAGAAAGTATTTATCATTTGGCTTATGTAGCACCAGATAGCTTAACAACAGCAAGAATGATTTGTATTTTGCTGATGATACTGAAACACCTTCTCCAATATGAACCAAAAAAGCTTTAATAGTTAGCAATTACCAAAATCAAGGCAGAACTCTCCAATTTGCAGTTCTAATTGTCTACAAGATATCAAGAGTAAAAAAGGTGATACCAGAAGAGGTTTAATTAGGCAGCCCAACAAGAGCTTTCCCCAGCTTAAACACTTGCAGTTTATCACTGCTTGGACTTGCAGGCATATTAAAGGCTGCATCCAGTCAGAGCTCTATCTGCTCATAAATCCTGTTAATCCCTGGGCAACACTTGGGATATGTACATTGTGTCCTGAGTGATGAACTTGTATTTTATATTCATCATAGAGAAATAATTATTACAGGCTTGAGAAACACATTCCATTTCTGATTAAATAATCTGAGTTAAATGTAACTGAGAAAGGGCTAGAGGAAGACCTGAGCAGCAAGGTAGTTTTTGCACCTGATTACCTTAGGAGTGTCCTTTAATTTGGTGAGCAAATATTATTTTCTTGCTTAATAATGCCTTCTATACACACTGCCATAGGTAAGTCTACAATGTACATTAAAAACAAGATGTTAGCTGTTCCCTTGATATTTCCATGTACTTACAAACACAACTGTTGAGACTATGAGGAGAGACTAAACCCCCAGGAGGAGCTAAACATCCTTGAACTCCTCCTTGCAAACAGTATGGGTGACAGGAGAGATGGATTAAGTACAGCTTTGGGCCTCACATTTAAGTGTCAGACTCATAGTACTCCCCACTTCTGATTTTAACACATAATGAATATAGATTAGTATTTTTTCTAGGTCAGCATCACTATGTGATGAGTGTAGACTTCAGTTTTGCAGTGGTAGAACGTAAGCAAAAGACTTGATTTCATCTTTCAATAAGGGTTTACCCCTTGTTTCTCCCTGGAATACAAACTCAGAATGACTTCTTCTAATCCTGCTTGCCATCCAAGATGAAGCCAGCCAGGTCATGAAGAGGGAATCAGTTTTGTGGGATCCATGGAACTGATCAATCACTATCAGTCTGGGAGCTGGAAATCCAAAAGGATACATTTTAAAGCTTTATCTTCAACACTAACCCAGACTCAGAATATGGTTGAAGTGGCAGGGACCTCTGGAAATCATCTTTTCCAGTCCCTCTGCTCACCTGGAGCTGGTTACCCAGGACTGTACCCATTTGGGGTTTTTTTAATGTCTCCGAGGATGGAGATTCCACAGCTCCTCTGGGCAACCTGTGCCCACTGTTCAGCCACCCATAGAGCAGAAAAGCATTTCCTAATGTTCAGAGGGACCCTCTTGTGTTTCAGAGTGTGCCCCTGGCCTCTGCTGGGCACTGAGCAGCACGCACAGTCAGCAGGACAGGGCTCTCCTTTGCTTTAGTTAGTTTTTGGCTAGCTGAGGCAGAGAAGTTCCCTGGACTGGGGTTTTTCTTTTCCTTGGGCCTGTTTAACCCTGCTCTGCACAGAACACCCAGCAGAGCACCGGCAGCTCCAGCTGTGGGCACCGGGCCGGGCCTGGGCCGGGGCATTTCCAGCCCTGGAGGGACTGACAGAGACTGAGTGAGCTGAGCTGCAGCCCATGGAGGGGCTTCCTGAGTTTGGCATCTCTACAGATTGGCAAGAGTTTATTGTTTAATATTGTTCATTTTTTCTTTTTTTTATGCTGGTGAGTGCTTTACCTGTTAAATAAACAATTTTTTCCACTTTTTTTTCTCCAAGAATCAGTCTGAAAGATTCATGCTTAAAAAAACCCCAACAAAATAAAACCAACAAAACCAAAGGAAAAAAAAAAGAAGACTGTCCCTGCCCCCTGCCATGACTGGGGTTTGAAACTAGATGAACTTTAAGGTCCCTTCCAATGCAAGCAATTCTGTAATACCATTCTACAAGGCACTGGAAGGATTTTGAAACCTTCCTTTCTTGTTAGGACACCTATTGTGTTCAGTAACTTGTCATCTGCTATAGCCTATTTTAAAACCACTGGATGAATTTAAGGAGTTTCTTAAGAAGAAATGCAATACAAGGGATTGAAATGTAAATACAGGACTGGATTGCATTGAGGTGTGTGCTGTCAGGAACAAAGTAGTGGTAAGATAGAAAAAGCTGCATATTTTGCTATGAAATGCTCTAAGTACAGCACTGTTGACCATTTCTGCATTCCAGTCCACCTCCTCTTAGGCTTTGGTTTAATGAAAAACCTCTGTAGAATACACAAAGACCAATACATCAAATGCAGCATTCTGCACAAATTTTTTTCTCAACACAGTATGTGTCCCTTCTACAGTTTTAAAAAATTTCTTTGGGATTAGACTAGGTTTACTAAATGATTTTGCAAAAAAGCACTGTTGTGTCATGAAAATGCAAGCAGTAGCTAAGGTGAAACAGATTATCACCAATCTGCCTTGTTACATACACATAGACAAAACAAAAGAACCTCAGGACAAATGCTTTGGGTTTAATTCTGAAATCCTCAAATTAAATTTAGCTACAAGAATTTTCTGAAGCCTAAATAGATTTTCGTATTTGGTCTCAAATATATAGCTTGACCTGAAGCATTTCTCACAGACTTAAACATGTCAGTGAAAATCAAATCCTAGTGGACATGCCAAAATGTAACTTCAGGGCTCAAACCCTACTTTGCTAATGGCAAATATGCTGGTAAATGCCTGTAATATCGCATTTCTCCCTTCTGTGGGGCTGCCAGTTCTCTCCCAGTCTAGCCAGGGAATGCATGGTGTGGTCTATCCCCATCTCTTTTCCTGGAGTTGAGCATGCACACACTGTCTGCCCCCAGGTAGTGATTCCTGAGCTCACAGGGAATGCACCACAAATTCCCTGCATGGATCTCAATTCCCAGCTGCTCTCCGTGCCAGGGCACAAGCCTGGACAGCCTGGAACTGAAGGGGTTAACACTAATGCCTTTGTCAGTCAGGTCAATCCTTTAATAGCCACTTTAGGCTTCATAAATTCAAATTCCCCTTTGTGCTGGGCCAAGGGGAAAAGATAGGGTGATGCATCTTTAAGCAGTGAAGATGAGATCACCTCCTTTTTATAGAAACTGAAGTCATCCAAGAGCTGCACAGCAGTAGGCTGAGCACGTTTCCCAAGCTGCATAAAAACAGCACTATCTGGGAATTTCTTTCCAAATAAAAAGGGAGCACATACCCAGCCAGCTCTTATCTCAAAATATGACTCTTAGACACGCTTTCATTTCTTGGGGAGAACTGGGGGATTTGACTGGCTTTATGTTATTACTTCTCCAGCCATTTAAATCCATCTTTACAGTTGTGAAAGTGAAAACCAGATCATTCATTTTCCACTGGATGTGATGAGAAATCATTGTAGCACTTTGAATCTCATCTAGACAGGAGCAAGCTGATGCAGCAATAGAGCAATCAATATTTTTAAAGATAAAGCAATAAATCCCACATTAAACAAAAAAAAAATCATCCTGTCCTAATACTGTGCAGTATCATAGAGGCACCGAAGAGAAGGAGTGTATATGTTCATAAAATAGACCTTGCCCCCGTGCTAGCACACACAAACTCCTGCACACACAGACAGAGAGACAGACATGCAGACTGAATCATTCCTGGATTGAACAGAGGCCAGACCAGGATTCCTGCAGGAGTGATGACACCATCACAGGACATGTCTGCAGCCATGGTTTGCCCCCTATAAAACCCCAAGAACATACTCTAAATTTAGAGTCCAGCAGGTACACCCATAAATCAGTGCAGTGCCTACATTTAACCACACATTGTGCAAACTGAGTGACATCACTTTGTTCTGACTGTTCTGTACCTTGCTCTGCTTACATAAGTCTCACTACAATCAGCTCTCCTTGTGTTTCCCAGTTTTAGAAAAGGCTTAGTAGTTTCATGCAAGCACTGGATATGTTTTGAAGTTTGACTGGTTTCACACACTGTAGCTTTGTCTAGCAGAGGAGAAACTCAGAGAGAATGAAATTATTTGACCACGTTCCTTCAGTGCTGGCCAGAGTTCAGGTCAGCAGTCTGTTCACTGGAGCCTTGTGCTCCCCATGCCAGTTCAAAGATCAGGGTTCAAAGAGGATTTTAACACTTGGTGTAAGCAGGACTGAAGGGGGGTGAGGAGTGAGGTGTGTTGAAGCCCTGAAAGTTTTTACTCATGGAGTAAAGGGTGAGAAGATGAAGCACTGCTGTGGAGTCTTTGTCACGGGTTCCCTGAGCCACAAAGAGCCACTTAGGGTGACAACTATAAGGAAGTTTGGTCATTAATGAGTCAGGGCTGTAACAACAAGAGAGCACAGCACCAGGATGTGTGCTGGGACCTCGCACAGACCAGGGACCTCGCACAGACCAGAAGAATCTGTGCAGCTCCCTGGTCATTATTCATTTCAAGCCCAAACTTCTCCCTGCCTATGGCCCCCATTCCTGTGTCCATTCAGCTGTGCCCTGGGAATGAATAACCAGGGACAAGCTGCCCTGGCCCTCTGCTCAGCATGGAGCTGAGAGCTTCCCACACAGAGTGCAGCAGCCTGTGGGGAGGCAGAATCACACACACCTGGGAAAGTGCCAAGTCCTGCAGCATCTTTTAGGGAAAATGTAAAGCATGGAAGTAGCTGGGAGAAATGAGCTCACCTGTTTTTTGAAACCTCTGTGTGTGTGCACAAACGCAAAACCCACAGCTGATGTTATTTTGATTTATTAATGTATTTGCTGAGTTGTACTGTGGTACAGACAGACCTGTCTGTGTTACAGTGCAGGGGGTCTTGCTAGGATTGACATAAATCAGAGAACCACAGAATGAAAACTGTGATTACAGTAGAATGTGGATTTCATTTCAGAAATAATATGTTGTTCCGTAGCTGTCCTTTCAGGTTTCACTTTCATAAGCCTCTTAGAAATTCAGCTGTGAAATTTCACTCCACCTTCATTAACAGCCAAAACCCAAGTGCACTGCGTGCCATGAAAAGCAGGTAGTGTATGACTATCTGATATATCTGTACAAGGTAGTTATATTAAAGATTTATGATATTTACTAAAACATGGCCATATCCTTAGCTTGCACAGCTCCACTGGTACATAGCCAATACACCCCAGCTGGGAATGCAGCCTTCAAAACCTTTACTCATTTGATTGTTGAAAGGCTGAGGCACAGAAGGTCTCACAAAAAATTACAGTCCTCTGGAATATCTGTGTAATAAAGCAAGAACTATGTATTTTTCACATCTATTGTATTTTCTGTCATTTGTCCAGGCAGACAAAATATTGAAAGTTGTTTCAGCTGAGTTTTTCTCCTGGAAGAGGTTTCTAAACCAGGGACATCTAGTTTCTAAACTAGAGATATTCTTTCAATTTAGTTCTCTACACAATCCTAAATCACCTGAATAATAAGGCATGAGTGTGCATGCATACGTCTGAAAGTTTAGAAGATTTTTGTATCTTTTCACTGACTTTTCCTAAACACCAGTCACTCTACAAGTACATTATAACTTTGAAGAAATAATTTCAAATACATGGTAGCATTGCATTTTTTGCTGTCCAGCTAAGATGCTGGCTTAAACCAAACATCAATAACAAGAAGGTCTCACCACTGAAAAAGTGTAATACCTCTAAAATTAAAAGCTCTGGCTTGTTTGTTAAGGCTCATTTTGTTGCACACACAGAAATTAAAAGAAACAACACAAACCCGAAGGCCATCATGACTGGTTTTCTGCCTTAATTGTGGCAGCTGAGCTGCTGCAGAGCCCGGTGCTGAAATTCCTTTCCAGCCATGCTTGGAGTGCCCTGTTCCTGTCAGGAGGAACACTGCTGCTGCTGCTTATCATAAGAGGAATAGCAGAGCAGGAAAAGGCATTTCCTGTGCTGCCCACAGGCTCAGAACACCCTGCAGAGATGTGAGGCAAGTGCTGAGCCATCCCTGGAAGGCAGCCACATCTGGAAGCTGGATAGCAAGGAAGAGCTGGCATTGCCATCATCTAGGTTTGAAGAAAGTTTGGAGGATGGGGAAAAAAGAGAAAAAATAAACAAAATAAGGAAGGAGACTTGCAACCAGCTAAAGAGAAAGCAGATTTTTATGATGATGAAATGTTGGGTGACATCCAAGTTAAAGAAAAGACCTGACAGTTCAGGATGCCTTTGTTATAATAATTTCTTATCTGACTGCTGCCATATGTGATTTTTGAAAGACTTGTGACATCTAATTTCTCACCCTTTGTTCATAAGCAATAACTTGTGTGTTTAATCTCTTCTTTTGTCCCTGCACAGTAATTAGACCTAGCATAATTTAGAGCCTCTAGATATTGCATGTGTGTGATACTGTAGCATTCAGAGCTAAATGCATGACATTTTCCTTTAGTTTAATTTGAAAACATTTAGCCTTATCTTTTTTCATACTGCCCAACAAAAGAATATGATTTTCACAAGTGGAGTTGTCCCTTTCCACCCTCTGCAAAGCCTTACAGGTGTATTTCCCCTGAACATGAAGGCCTTTGAAACAAAGCATGACATCAACCCTGGCTCATCAAGGGAAATTGGCAGCTGTTCATGACACTGTCAGCAGTGTCATATGCTCAGAAAACCATATTCTTTTTTGGGCAGCATGAAAAAAAATAAGGTTAATATTTGCAAATTGAATGAAAACACTTGTCAGGGCTAGCACACAGCCAGACATCCATGGACAGACAGGGTTGCACTCACCAATTAATTCCCAAATCTTCCCATTTTCTTGATTGTGCCAGGCCCAGAGATGCAGCATGTGAAACCCCTGCTCTGCAGGGACTTGGTGCTTGCACATAGAGACTTTAGATCTTCCTGACAGGAGATGGCTTTTCTCCCTTAATGTTTCCACAAAGAGCTGGTAAGATGCAGGAAATAATTCTGAGAATTTGGCACCCTATGTGCATAAAGCTTCCCCAGTAGCTGTAAGCAGGCAGGATTGTGTGTGTGTTAGGGTGCAGTTCAGCTCAGAGCAGGCAACGCAGCACCCCCTGCCCTCCTGACATGCAACACTGACAGAGAAAGGATTTTCCTGACAGCCACACTTTGGGTATGCTGACAGAGACAGGTGTGAAGACAGAAGAGATTTTTGCCATACAGCATTTCGTTTGGCCTTAGCAACCAAATTCGTGTTTCAAGAGTGAAGAGTTTCTGCCTAAATTCATGAAATCAAGTAATCCTCTGTGTTCTCTAAGCCATTAGAGCTGTGAAATTCAAATTTATGTTCTTCAGCTTATTTATCTCAAACATGCTAAAAACAGCCTTTCTTCAGTGGAAAGACACATCCCACCTCCTTAGCTGCTCCTTAGCTGCCTCTTCTTCATCAAATTGCTTGAGGAAAGGAAATCTCACAGCCTCCTGCCTGAAACAAGCACTTCATAAGCTCCCTAAATCTAACAGATACTTTTTAAGCTCATCTGGGGAGCACTTTTTATAATCTATAAAATATTTGGCTAAGGAAGAACAGCACTACATGAAGGAGTGCTGTGCTTGGGGACACCCAGACGCTGGCTGGCTTGACTCCATCTCCTCCTGCTCTGCCTGCACCAGTGTGATCAACATTCCCCAGGACAGTGTGGGAGGGTGCAACTGGCCAGGGAAATGCCTGCCACTGACAGGAGGAGCACTGAACACCTCAAGCCTTCAAATGTCTTACTTTTTCCTCCTGGTGAGACACAAATGCCTTACAGCACAGAGTAAGCTTCTCTGTAAGCAGTACAGAAACTTACTTCTGACACACACAGTTCATCTAAAGCACCATTTGGGGAATTTTCTCTTTAAAGCAGGCTGAAACCTGTTCTGTGTGGTTACAAACAGGTCTTGCACAAGCCTTGAGCACCTCCTGAAGTGGATGGCAAACACTTTCCTGTGCTTTCCTGGCAGCCACAGCTCAGTGTGACACAAGGGCAGCCCTGGCTCACCTCACTGAGCCCCTGTGGCCCCAGCACCCACCTGTGTTTTGTCCTCTCAAAGGACACAGACAACACTTAGCCAGAGTTACACATTCACACTTCTGAAATCCTGTGTCCAAGAGGTGCCGAACACTTATTTATCAGCTGCTGCCCATGAACTCAAAGCCTGTAACACACAGAGGCTCAAGAGCACAGGCATGTAAAGGTGAGACACAGGTAAGGTAACATCACAAGGAATTTAGCAATAGACTGGCAGCAAGTAAGAGTCCTGTGGAAAGAAATGCTGTGTCACTCTCTGGGACAGACCTGTCAGCAGATACCTGGCCTGTGCTGATTACCTGAGTCCTGATTACCTCTGCTCTCTGAGGTGGCTTCCAGCCAATTCAGTTTTTTCAGCAGAATCTCATGCCCTGAATGAAAAGCCCTACCTAGCCTGGTAGGGGCTCCTTTCCTGAAAGGAAATTGAATTTGTCCAGGGACTTCCCCACTTCCTCTTATCCAAGAGCTTAGCAGTGTGAAAAAATAGTTCCTACATGGATTCCAGACTTGCTGGGCTGGTCAGGAGCTTGAGGTTGGTTCACAAGTGATGAAAGATTTCTGGGTACAAGTACAGCTCAAATAAAACAATGAGACATGGATTCTGTGTAAGTGGCTTATTAATCTCAGAAGTCTGTTATCACAAAGGCTGTGGTTCATATGTCACTCCTGTTGAGATAATTATCCTTTCAGGAACAACCTGGGATAAAAGGCTCAGATGCAGAAGGCTCAGTGGTTTTGGCTGAAGAGAAGAGGGATCAGTTTGGGCTCAAAGCTCTACATACAAGTTCAGATGTGTTCCTACTCCTGCAGTGCTGGGCTGAGCCTTCTGGCCTCCATTCAGTATAACCTGCAGCAATTAACAGATTAAAGTGGGAGCAGAGGTAACAAGACAAAGAAAGGGGGAAGAGCAAAAGAAAACTAAAAACATAGAACACTTTTAACTTCAAAATTGCATGACCTTAAGTATTCTGCTGTGCATTCAGAGATTAACTTCAAAGAGTTATTTTAGCTGAAAAAGATCATGTAACATTCTGTACATAAAACTTTCAGTAACTTGTATATTTAATCTTGGAAGCAAAGTCAGGCCTGTGCTGAAGTTCTAGAAGTAACTCTGGGTTATCTTTCAAGCTGGCCAACTTAACACAGTTTATAATGGGAGGCCCCAAACTGCCACGTCCTAAGTCAGAATGCTTTGATGCAGTTAGAAAAGCAATTAAGTAGAGATTGAGAATTCTTCTTTGCATATAAACTGCCTGGATGGCCACTGACCCATAGGCAAGCCCTCAGCAGAGCAGCAGACTACCAAAGATGGCAATACCCCAATTTGAGACTAAAATAGGATTTCAATTTTTAAATTGCCTAATCTCTTCCTCAAAAAAAAGCATTTCATGCCCCATGTCTTCAAGCTAGATGTAACATTAATTTGCTACATACAGCTGCTATTGATCTCGGTTTCTTATTATCAGTAAAGAGCACATGAGAAAAATGGGGGTACTTTACATGTTTATAATTGGTTGAATAGAACTTCCAAAGCTTCAGAGTTACAAAGTCTGCTCCTGCAATAGTTTATGCACACAGAGAGCTTGAAGTGCTCAAGAAATGCAGAGCTCAAGTGCTCTGACAGGCTGGAAGAGGCCACACAGGTTTGCCAGGGTCAGGACTGTCAGGGGTGTGTAATCTAGGACTCAGCCATTAAACTCAAATGCATTCAGTAAGCTCATATTTTCCAACTTGCAAACTCATTTTCACCATTAGATATTCACACCCCATGTGGTCCTATTAGTTCACACTGCAGGCTACCACTATCAGCTACTACTAAAATAAATATAGAAAAAAAAATACAGCCTCATACAAATAACTTGCATGACTTTCACATAGCAAAGGTGACAGCTATTGACTGGTGCAAAAGGCACACCACACAACATTATTATATAGATATTTTTAATAAGCCTAAAGCCTTTGTATTTACCTTTCTCCTGTACAGAACATGCATTCTAAGGTACAAAAAATAATTCAGCCCAGACTCTGCCCCAAAGCCTATCCATCTTGTTGATCAATATACATATTTTACATCAGGACATGAAGTGCATTATTACATAAGAAAGCACAGGAATCCATTGTTAAATAGAGAACCCAGCTGGGGAAGGGGAGCCCAGGTAAGAGTGATTAGGGCTATAACACTCATTACCCCTTTGTAAGGCAGTGAGTTTTGTGTATAATTGAGTTGGGTGAGAGCCTGTATGGTCAGACAGTGCTCCTGGTGCCCATTACAGTGATAACTATAGTTATCACTATACAATTATATAGTTGTTATAGTGATATAGTGTTAAGTGTTGATGAAGAAGATCTTTAGGACCAATATATAAAGATTAGATACAAAGCCCCCTCTCTGTAAAGATTTTGGGTAGACAGAGTGGCTTCTTGTTTTACAGTGTACCATGAGATCTTTAAAAACCAAAAGCAATTAGCATTCTAACAGGTTTCTAACTTATCTTAAGGGTACTTAATTAATAGTCCCTTTAAGAAAACAAACTTTATTCCTGTGTTTTCTGATCAAGTGCTGTGATCTGCTAGGAGGTATATTTGGCTATGGAATCCTAAAGGAAGGAAAACAGCTGCACTTTTTGCCATGGATGTGTTTTGATAGAAACCAGAGAAAGTAGAAGGTAGGGTGGGAAACTGAGAAGGGGCAGGAATACCTTTTCATTTTATAAAAGGCCTGGACAGGGCAGCAGCAGGTTTTCTTGGTGGTTTTTTTAAACCAAGGTGGCTGGAACTTTACAGATAGCTTTCAGAGCACAGCAGAGGGGCTGAACTCCTGGAGTGACACAAGTGTTCCTGTGTGCCCCCAACATGACACCGCTGTTAGGATCCAGATGCAATCTGCAGGAAAAAGACATCCAAGCCAATCCTGTCACTCCTCCAACAGCAGAGAGAGTCTTTCCTTCTGGCAATGTCAGAAGCAGCTTGGAGGGTAACAGTACAGGACAGTCTTCTGCTGCTCTTCCCCATGGGATAAATAACTCTAATAACTGCATTTACAGGGCTAACATGTGACTGCAAACTTCACTCTCTCCAAGAAAAAGAACTATCAGATTTAACCAGGAAAGAGGTGCTTAAATCCTGAGACTGCATATCCCCATTTTCAATTGCTTTATAAAAGAACTAGATATTTTACTAGCAAATTGCTACATCAGCTTCAAATTTCCCTCCTCTATCTGATTCAGCAGAAGGACCTTCCACAGAAAATACTCATCTGTGTTGGTGTTGTCATCTTATTGCAGGGGTTCTATACTGTTGTCTCCTTACCACAAGAGTTCCATACCTTCTTGGTGTTCCTCATGGGCAGGTCCTCAGGGCACAGACTGTTTCTTCTTCACACAGCAGCCACTGACTCCAGTTCCTTTCTCAAAGGGCCACCCCACTCTTTTATAGCATCTTCCTCTCATTGCTTACAGCTGTGGCCTCTTAAACTCAAGCCTGTTCCTAATCTTTGATAATTGGCCCAGCTGCAACTCCCTAGGGGCAACATTACTTTCTACACTACCTTTATTTTCTTATATTCTATCCCACTACATGTTGGTGTCATGGGAAATGAGTTCATGACTGTAAGTTGCATTGTCTTAGGCTGGAAATGCAAGATGTGGCTGGGGGTGTGTGCTCTATTGCCATCTGTTAGACATGGGGCAGTTATCTGCTGTTAATTAGACCACCTGTCTGCCTGTTAAAACCAGGTGGGGCAGCTTTCTTTATCTCTTCCACAACCAATCCCCCCTCCAGGAGATATCTATCTTTTGTTAATGGGCCAGTGAGTGCCACTGCATGGCTGATAAAATTCCATCATCCCATTGTGAGATGCTCTGCCCAGGGGGAGGAACCAAAACATTCCTACCTGGATATAATCAGAGATTTGAAACACCAGTAACAGCCTTTCCCACTGGATTCCCAGAGGAACAGCTTTCTTTTCCACTTGATTTCCAAAAGACCAGGCCTATCTACAGCACCACCAGATCTTCAGAGGAAAACTCCACCCTTCTACAGGATCCCTGCTCCACCAGAACCAACTCTATCACTGCAGGAGGGCTGAGCCGCCATTTAATGGGACTGTGCAACCACCCTGACCCACAGGGTGTCAGGTCATATTCTGTCACTGTTGCTTTGTATAACTGCATTTTTATTTTATTTTTATTTTTTCCCTAAAAAGCAATTGCTATTCCTGCTCCCATATCTTTGCCTGGGAGCCCCTTAATTTCAAAATAATAATAATTCAGAAGGAGAGGGTTTACATTCTCTATTTCAAGGGAGGCTCCTGCCTTCCTTAGCAGACACCTGTTTTTCAAACCAAGACATGCATTCATCAGGTGTCTGATTGTTAACTTACTGGTGTCAAAAGCTGACATGAAAGTGAATGGGCTAAATGTATGTCATGGCAGAGAATGGACATGCAGTATTTAATTATTTTTCTTTCTTATTGTGCTGTGGCAAAAAGCCCAACTCTCAAATGCTGTCAACTCAGGCTTGAAGTCCTCTGATCCATTTGCTTCGCCCCACCACCACTTGCAAGGCCTGCCAAATTTCAAATAGGACTCAGAGAGAAGAACAATCTGCCTTAGCCTTTACAGTATTTTTAGGAACTAAGGAGAGGCTAAAGAAATATTGTAAATAGAAAATGTTGAACAAATTGTTAGCAGAAGAACTGAGAAGGCGGTGATATTGCTCTCCAGTGGTGGCTTAGAAAATGGTAAATTTCTGAGGAAGTTTTGGCCATTGTTGGAATCTGCTGTGGACAAGCACCCCCAGCTGCAGGAGAATGTGGGATCCAATCTCTGCAGCACAAGCTGGGTTATTCCCTGAGATCAGTTCCTGATTTTCACAATAGGTTCTAATGCTCGGGAAGAGGTGACAGATCTTGGCAGAGACTTCAGCAGACACCTTTGGTTGGGTGTTGTCTCCACAGAGGGACAGGAACAGGAAAGCAAGAAGGAAGATGTAGGGGGATAGAACATAAGTAAATAAAGGAAGTATAGAAAGTAATCTTAACCCCTGAAGAGTTGCAGCTGGGTTAATTATTGAGGATTAGGAGCAGGCCTGATGTTAACAGGCCACACATGTAGCCAATAAGAAGAATGTTATAAAAGAGTGGATTGGTGGGAACTGGAGTCACTTGGCTGCTGTGAGGACAAGGAAGAGTCATTGCCTGGAGGAGCTGCCTACAAGAAACATCAAGGAGGTATGAAATTATAGCAATATGGGAACCCTTGCAATGTAACGACAATAGAACTGTTGCACTGTAATGACAACGCAGGACTATGTGAGTAGTCCTGGATATTAGCTGATGTCAGGCATGCAGGACGGATTGTCAGGCATACAGGATGGGCTTCCCAGGATTCAGGATGGATTTCCCAGGATGCTGGTTGCTGTCAGGGATGCAGGATGGGTTTCGCAGGATGGACTGTCAGGGACGCAGGATGGATTGTCAGGGATGCAGGATGGGTTTCCTAGGATGCTGGCTGATCCCAGAATGCCAGTTGTTGTCAGGGATGCAGGACGGCTTTCCTAGAATGCTGGATGAATTGTCAGGGAGGCAGGACGGGTTTCCCAGGATGCAGGATGGCTTTCCCAGGATGCCGGTCGCTGTCGGGGATGGAGGATGGCTTTCCCAGGATGCAGGATGGATTGTCAGGGACACAGGACGGGTTTCCCAGGATGCCGGTCGCTGTCGGGGACGCAGGATGGCTTACCGGGGATGACGGTGGCGGCGGGCCCGCCCCGTGGGCGTGCCGGGGCTGGTGCCGGCCCTGCCGGTGCCGCCCGGCCGCAGCAGCAGCGGGAGGAGGAGGAAGCGGCGAGCGCGGCCGGGCAGCGATCGGGGGCAGCAGCGGCCGCCGTGTCCCGTGAGGGCCGGCGGGACCATCCCGGGGGAACCGGCCGGGCAGCGGGGCCGGGAGGCGCCTGCTGCTGCCGTGCCGGGCCCCGGTGCCGCCTGCCGGCGGCCTGACATGAGCTCGGCGCCGGCAGCATGGCCTGTGCCCGGAGGGACGGCGAGGCGGACGGCGAGCCCGACCGCTCCCTGCGGCACATGCTGCGGGCCATAGCGGAGGAGCGGAGCCGCGCCGGGCTCCGGCACGACGGCCTCGGCGGCCTCGGTGAGTCGGGCGGGGCGGGCGGGAACCGAGCCGGGCTGGGAGAGCCCGGAGGCAGCAGCAGCACCCTCAGCCCCGGGCCGGCACCGCGCCCGCTTCACAACAACACCCACAGCAGCAGCACCTGTTGTGTTCCACGGGCACGGCCCCTCCTGCCCGCCCCAGCCCTGGGGATCATCCCCGCTCCATTGTCTGAAATGCCCTTGTGGGGAAAAACGCTCAGGCAGCACCGCGCACATCACCCCGTGTTGTATTTCTGAAGCGTATCGTGTGTTTTGGGATGGAAACAAGCGATTTTGGGCGCCTCTGGGCAGCGCTCGCTGTTGTGCGGCTCTCTGGAGACTGCGAGGCTGGCGCCTCCCTGCTCTGTTTAAATGACTTCACTGCTCGCCGCGCTCTAGTAAGCACAGGATGTTGTGGCTCTTGCAGGTCGGGTAATTTCTTAAACCGTGGAGGATTTCTTGAGCTTTCTGTCTTGTTTGTTTCCATCTCGACTGATGTCAATTTCACCCAGCGTGTCTTTAGGTTTTGGCGAAGCTTATGCGCTGCAAAACAGAAGTTTCAGGTGGAAATTCGGTCGACTTTAGGCAACAGAATGGTATGGCAGCTCATTAACCAAAATTGTTCACATCAGGAAACTCTTCTGGCCAGGCTAATGAATATAAATTACTTATTTTTATATGCAGCAGTAGAGGTCATGGAAATTGTTCTCCACATCCAAAATTTCTGTCTACCTTATTCAAAGCTTTTGTAAAGCCAGAACTGGACCTCTGTTCTAAGGGGGTGAATATCCAGAAGTTCTTGCAGGGGCAGTGCTTCAAGTGATGAAAAGTGATGCACAACACTTGTTTCTCCCATGGTGCCTTCATTAATGACTCCTCCCTCCTCAGCTTGTTTATAAGGCCCCAAAAGTCTCAGCCATTTCTGAGTCTTTGTTAAAAGCTCCGAATAAGTTCTTATTCAGGTTTTACAGGCTCTGAGGTTTGGATGAACATGGGGAATCTCTGGTTCTCTGCCTTTGTGCATCAGTTTGTCTGTCAGTGCTTGCTGTAGTCTCCTTTGGAAGGAATGGGCTCTCTGTTCTTCCCTTTTGCTTTGCCACAGAGTGGACTCTTATATGAACAAAGAGAAATGATTCTTGGTTCTTTATGCCTTTTTTTCTGATAGAATTGGCTCTCTGGGATGTAATGTAGTGTTGAAATGTTACAGGGCCTAATAAAGCAAGTAAAATGTTGTGGCAAAGAAATTGTAAATGAAAATTAAATGCCTGTGAGATAGCATTCATTGGAAAGCTTCTGTCAGGTCCTGTTTGGCCATCTCATGTTTGAATGTGTGATAAAGAGAAATATCGCCATCACTTTCTTCTGCTGAAATTAGGAAAGGGAAAATCTGTGGCAGCTGGTAGGACCATGCAGATACTTCTTCTCTGCTTGTGTTTGAGCACACATCCACAGCAGCCCATCATGCTGAGTGGCTTTGGGACAGTCACACAAGGAACAGCACAGTGGAACTCCTTTCTACCAGGTGAAGAATAGAAAGGTGAACCTCAGGAGAGCTGCTTAGCTCGTGGCACTGAGGGGCTGCTCCTGGCTGTGGAGATTTGCATTTTGCAGTGTGTTCCCTGATCCTCAACATCATCGGTCTCAGCTGATGAGAGCTCTTTCCCCTCAGCTGTGATTTGCTGCCAGGTCAGTAAACTGTTTAAATACCTCCTTTAGGAAAAACATCTTTAGGAGAAACTGTAGATGAAGCCAAGGTGTGATTTTGAGCTTAAACTTGTGTATGTCTGCCTTGTACAAAGCTGTTGCAAGGCACAGCTGGAATAGCCTGGGCTGTGCTGGGCTCTGGCAGCACAGCAGATTTTCCTCAATTTCAGAAGTCATGGAAGCAGTCACAGTCCTGTCTGGGTTCAGCACAGAGGTTCTGTCTGCTTTTTGTGCCTGGGTAGCACATCACCTGTGGGGCTTTGGGAGCTGCACACCCACAGCTGGTTTTGTATTTGTGGTGGGGTTTTTTTGTGGTGGCCGTGTCCTTCTGAGCTGTATCAGCAGGTGAAACCTGTTGTTTTCAGTTCCCTTCAAATCAGTTGGCAAAGACTCCAACAGTGGCTTTTCCCTGAGTGCTGCTACTCCCCCAACAATAAAATGGGACTCACTGGGTCCCATTTTCTGTATTTTCTAGAAGTGAGCCCAAGGAGGAGGAAATTGCCATTTTTGCTGACACTGAGGTTTGGCGGGAGGAATTGCTTTGTTTCAAGAATGTCACATAAACATTTGGACAGGCTTTGTTCAGAAAGGTAAATCCCCTCATGTGGTGGGATTTTCTGTAATGTCCTGTTTATGTAAACACTTCAAAATAATGACTCATGCCATTATTTACCAGGCTGGGGAGGGTGATGTCTCTCCAGGAGCTCTTGGCTGGCTGCTGGTGTCACCCAGTTGGACAGCTCTGGTGTTTGTTGTGCACTGAGGCCCCTCTGAAATGCTGCTGGTTGCAACACTTCTGTGGCAAAACATTTCTCCTCCTGAGGGAAGGCAGATGTGCTGTGTGTGTCCTCAGCCAGGCTGCAGGAGACACTCCTGGCTCTAAAGTTGTTTTTTTTTAACTTTTTAAGGGTCTAAAGTTTCCTTTTGGCCAAATCTCTGAGCTGGGGAGTGTTTTATTTTCGGTGGTTCCTGATACTAATGTGTAACATTTTCAGATACTTAATTTCCTGTCATTCAGCGACAATTTGCCCTGCTTTTGGAGTAGGAGAGTGGGTTTGGGTGGAGTGTGGCTTTATTCCTGCTGGAATTTGGGATGAGTAAGAAAAAATAAATGGGTAGATCTGAACAATCTCTTGAACTGTGGCTAGTCTGTAATGGGGACATGTGGTGGGTCAAAAATGGAGAAGTCCTAGAGAGCGTGAAAAGAAGGTGAGTGCAGCACATGGGGCTTTAACAAGCAGCTGAAAACTGAGGTGTGCAACAGGAACCTGTTCCAGGTGCCAGCAGAGAGGCCCAGTGGTGTTCCCTGTCATGAAGAATTCCTTCTGCTTGCTTTCCTGTGAATGTTCTGGGACTGGAGCAGAGCAGAGTGTGCTTGGCCCAGGGGCGGCAGAAACAGGAATGCTCATCCTCAGAGCCAGAGGTTGCCTGGGCTTGTTTGTGCAGCAGTGCACAAACCTCAGGGCTCATCATGTGAGAGAAAACTGTGCTGTGATTCATGGGCCACATTGATGAGTAAGACCTGGAAAGAATTCTTTATCCTTCCTGAGAGAAGGGAAGGTGAGGTGGCACACAGCAAATGCTGGTCCCTGTGGTGGAAACAGTGTGGGGAAAAGGATGGAGAACAGGGGAAGAAATTTTTTTGGAAAACAAAAAGAGGTTAAAATGAAAAATTAGAAGGAGAATTAATTTGGATTTGAAATATTCAGCCCTTAATTCTTTCATAGTGTAGTAACTTTTAATTAAATTATAATATTCCAGAAGGATGTAATTGTGTCTGTAACTTTGAAGAAAGTGTATCCACAGAGTAGGTGGAAGTGCCTGCAGAGGATTTGCTGCAGCACAGAACTGGTTTGACAGGAGTCACTTTCCAGCAGACACAAAACATTCTGCATTTGTGGTTCTGGGAGTTGTGGAGTCAAAGGTGAGAAACTACAAAAGCTGCAAAGCTTTTTCTTCTTTTGATCTGTCAATGAAAATCACATCTGTCCTAAAAAAACTTGAAGCATGTATACAACCCAATTCACCAATGAGGGTGTTTTATTTAGAACAATTTTTTCACCTTAAAAAGACATTTTTTATTATTTTTACTTTATTATTTACACAATTCCTTTTGCCCTATTTATAAAGTGCTTTGCAGCTAATGAATATGGAGTGTTCACTAAAAAATGCATGGTCAAATACTGAGGAGAAAAAGAAGATACTAATGTAAGAAACTTACAAATAGTAAAATAAAAAAGTTCTTATAGTGGAGCTTCCTTATCAGTCAAAACCAAAAATACCCCCCCACAACATTGAACCAAGAGGAATCTGTATTTATTTTTAGGAAGAGTTCTAGAAAGTGCAAATACAATGCAAGACCAGAACAGGTTATTTAAATCAGAGTCAAAGTAGATACTTTGATTTCAAAGTGATTCAACCAGTTTACCCTTAGGTAAATACCCTGAGGTATTGAACCTCAGATTTGTCGTTGGATAAAGATGAGCAAATAGCCAAGAAATTCCAGTGTGAAAGATAGACTATTATAAAACTGATTTGCCTTTTTTTTTTTTTCTTTTTCCTGACATTGAAAAATGTCTGGAAAACATTTCTGCAATCCGATACAAGAGGACATTTGATGTGTATGAGCATTGGATGGGGTTGTGTGGGAGAAACCACAGGTGGAGCAAACTCACATCCAGTGGCTTTGTCCAGGGGATGGGAATGCATTTCTGCTTGTCCAAGGGTTTTGTGTCCTGGGATCCCATCCTGTCACTTCTACAGCCAAGTTTAGGAATTCCCTGTGGGGTCAGGCCATGCAGAACAGCAATCGGGGGCCAAACTCTAGGGCTGCAGCTCTCCAGGGTTAATCCCTATTTCTGTGAGTTGTTTTTGTTTGGTTGGTTTTGTTTTTTAAAGGGGATTCATTTAAAATTCTGTTCTGATTGTTCCTTAGAGCCTTGTTCATGCTGCTGTCACTAATAACCTGTCAGGTTTCCATCACCCACTGGTGTATTCAGGGATTTGTCATGTGGCTGCTGAAGGTTGGCTTCTGTCTGGAGTGTGACAGATACTCCGTGCCACATGGATAATATACCAAATTCTCTTTTATTACAGCTTTCACATCTTTTTATACCAGTTGGGTTATTAGTTTGTTCTTTCATTTTAACAGAGATGAAACCTTGTGGGATTTCTCATGTCCTGCTCAGGAGTGTACACGCTCAAATTATCAAACTCAGACTGGAGATGCTGAAGTAGAGAGGCAAGATTTTTCTAAAAACTAGGAAAAAATCCAACACCACCACCCCCAAAAAAAAAAAAAATCCCACAAAATACCTTCCAGAACATTGTTGCCTTACCAAAATTAGCAATTAAGTTTCTAAAGCATGGCATGTTGCTGCTGTTCATTTGTGGATGCTAGCAGAAGTTGCTGGATCTCCTCCTTTTTGTTGTTTCCTCCTCCTTTTTGTTGTTTCCTCCTCCTTTTTGTTGTTTCCTCCTCCTTTTTGTTGTTTCCTCTCCTCCTTTTTATATAAATAAGACATCTTTTTAGATAAATAAGATCACCCATCTCTTATTTATGTAATACTGTAGCTCAAGCAACATTAACTGCTTAGTTTTGTTGTCCTGTTAGTGTGCTCTAAATCTTTAGTAAATTTTAAATCCATTTGGGAGTCTTGAGTTCTGTTTTGGAATTTAAGATGGATGGGAGATTTGTCTGAGGGATTAGGACACATTTTACCTGTAAGTTTCAGGATGGACCTTTCAAAGATTTAACATTCCATCTGTTTGGATTCTTTCCAAGGAAAGAAAACTGGAATTTCCTGAAGAATGAAGTGTGCTGGTCTCCCCTCTATGTGTTAGTGTTCAGGGTGCTGATCAACAGAGAAAGCTCAGAGGATGCAGGCTTTTCAATAGCTGAAATATACAATGTCAACACCTGAAACAGCTGAAATACACAATGTCAATAGCTGAAAAATACACAGTGTCTCCTGTCCAGCTGCATTTCTGGAAAACCAAACCCCTGCAGTTAAACAGTGACTGATGATTGTTGCATCTGCTTACCCCTGTAAACTGGCTCAGTAGGATCATGTAGCAGCTCACTGATGTTTAAAGTATTACCTGGAAGTGAACAATAAAATGGAAAGAGAAAGTCTGTACAAAATCAATTCATGGTGTCAGGAGCCCACTGAATAGTGAAGCTGCTTTTTACAGAGAGCCTTGTGTGTGAAACAAGCTGGGTTTTTTTGTTAACCCAGTCCCTTGGGTTAAGCAGGGTGAATTTCAGGGAAGCAAGGTTGCTCTTTTTGGGGGTGTGTGCTCATAAAGAAGGCTTTGATTGCCTTTCTCTGTGCAGGAAATAAAATGCAGTCAGGATACAGGAGCAGCAGATACAGCATCCTGCTGCTGCTGTGGAGTTGTGGTCACCTGGGCACACTGCAGCACTAGTTCTGTTGGCTGAAGTTAATCAGATGCACCAACACTCCTAAGGAATTTTTTTTCCCCCTGAATTCTTACTGTTTAAGGCGCAAATTATATTATGTGAAGGCACAAATTATAAGGGACAAAAGATATGTGGATTATATTATTTATGTGAAGATTTACAGGGTTTTCTGCAATCTCAGGGCTTTAAAACTGAAGATTTTGTTGTTTTGGTTTACCTGGTCTCTAGGATAGACAGTGCTAGTACTATGCAGAAATTGAACCCTGAAAACAGTAATATTCTTTATCTTCCTCCTCTGGGGGTTCCCTAGACATGTTTTCTTAGGGGCCACAAGTTAAGTCCCTTTAGGTGAATGCGTATTTTGCAGGCAGGTGATGTACTGTGATGTGAAGATCATTTTGGAGCCATCTCTGTCCTGCCACAGCAGTGAGGAAACTGCTGCTGGTATTGAGGCTGCATTTGGTCTTTCAGGGTATTTTTTTGCATAATTTTCTTTCTTATCTCGGAAGGCAGAGCAGATGTCAGGCAATCATCAGTCCTTCCATATTTGAAGTATTCTGGGTTGTTTCCAGGTACAGCAGTGTGCTGGATGTGCAGAAGTGCATTTGAGGTGGCCTGATCTCTTGAACTTTGTGGTGTTTCCCTGTGGAAAATGACATCATTGGGCTTTTTGTTCCTCCTTTTTGGGCAAGATGTGCTCAGTGATTCAGGCTGAGGCTGCCCCTGGTTTTGCTGAAAATCTTTGTGGCTCAATAGTGACCCAGCTTTTCATGAGCTCCCATGGCAGGAATTGCCCTGCCACCACACCCAGAGTGAATTCAAGTGTCAGGAATATTGTTTTAAGTGTTGCTCCCATTTTTATCAATCTGTTGGTGCTGCATTGTGTCAGGTGTTCTGTAGGAATGTGGGTGAGCACTGAGGTGGGGTTTCCTTTGAGCACATGGAGGTGGAAGGTAGATTATTTCTGATTTGCTGTGTCTGGCAGTAACATAGGGAGTTTTAGCTCCAAACTCTGTTTGCATGTCTTAACCTTGGATAAAAGGCAGAAGTGTGTTGGGAGTTCTTGGTCCTACCTTGCAGGGCTTGGTGTGGTCAGCAGGATCTTGAGAAATGGATTAAAATGCCAGTGAAGCTTTGGCTGTCTTTGCACTATGAAGAGCTTGATTTGATTGCCTGGAGATGTTGAAACAAAATGAGGGAAGTGTTTTGAAATGCATTTATAACATTCTGCTAAGAGCTGTGAAGGATTTCACTGGAAATTTATTCCCCTATGTTGTTGGAGAGCAGATCCAGGAGATGTTGGATGTCTAGCAGTGTGACATTTCCAATAAGAGATTTTTTTACTTACCTGCCTTAAAGGACCCTGAGAGGTGGGTTTCAAATTTCCATAAAACTCAGTGCTCTGCAATATAAAATAATAAAATAACAACACACAGGGTGTGCAGTATGAGAGAAATAATCAGCCTTGGGATGAGTTTATTGCCTCAGGGAGTCACTCCTGCTTAGTGATTGCCTCATCTCATCCTCTCAGAAGGAAAGCAGCAAGTTCATGGCAGTACAACCTGGAGATAAAGCTCTGTAAACCCTGGTGTCTTTCTGAATCACGATGATCCAGCTTTTTATATACTTTGTAGGAATGTTGAGGTATCTTTTTTTGTTTGTTTCTAATGAGTAGTTTAATTCTGCCTAAATAATGAAGGTCTGAACAGATGACCCTTGTTTTTCATAACAAGGGTGACTAAACTCTACTCAAAACATCATTTCAATTGTTAGTAGCCCATGTTTTACATGATTAAAGAGAAACTGATTTCATCCTCTTTGATCTTTGAAAATAAAATCATAGATTGCATTATGCTGAGTTCTTTGCTCTGACTCTTCAGATTCATTCTGGATTGTTCTTCATCAGTGGCTTTTCTTTCGAAGGAGCAGCAATTTAAATGTTTGCATTAGGTGCTTTAAAAATGACCAGAATGGAATTATGAGATTTTTCCCTTTCTTCTGTTCAACAGCTGTCAGTCTAACTCATTTGGTGATAGATATCTAAGTAGTCATATGTGTGTGTATATTTAATAGGATGCATTAATCCTGTGACACAACAGAAGTATTTTTGAATGGAAGAATGATCCTTTTGCACTTGTTCTACGCTTGAGTACCATCCTAGAAGTCCTAGTTGCTCCTAGAAGCCAATAAGGAAAATGTGTTTGTGAGTCTCAAATGGAAAAGTGGAAAGGCAGGCAAAGTGTGAGATCCCAAGTTCTCTGTTTGCCACCTTTACAATCTTGCTGTCTTGAATTAATTTCTAAAGTAACATTTCTAGGTATCTTCAAAATAAAGAGACAAAAAGTTTAGACTTGCTGTGTTGCAGCTCACTCTGATGTTTTGCTCTGAGGCTGCTGTAGCTGGTGCCAGCAGAGTTGCACTCAGTGTCCTGTTCCTGGAGACTGTGCTGTCTTCTCTGTCTTCTCTTCCCTCCTGTGACATGGCCAGGAGCTCCACCTGGCCTGTAAATAACATAAATTCTGCTTTATTAACAAAAAACATATACATGGAGTTGTCTGTGATTTTTTTTTTTTGCAGCAAAACTTGAATTCTCTGAGTTCCTTTCAAATCTGAATTATTTTCTACAACTGCCAGAAATGAAGAAAACTCCAGGTTTGAATTTTTTAGCTTATATTGTCCTGAATGGGTCAAAAAGGGAAAATCAAGTGTAGACATGTCCTTCCTCTGTCTCCTTTTTTGGTAAGAAACTTTGAATGAAATCACAAATGTTTCTTCAGCAAAATGCTGTGAAGAATGCAGCAAGTAAAAATGTAATGCTTACCTTGCTTGTCACTGTCTGTGAAATCTGGGGTTGAGGGCATTTCCTAAAATTTACAGAAAATGAAAGGATAGGGAGAATTTGGAGTTACAGTGGTTATATCTAAAGCCTTGGTGTGTCTCTTCAAATGCAGGATCTGTGCTTCAGTGCTGTAATGATTGAATAGAAGAATGTTAGGATTTATATTATGTACTTCTAAAAAGTAGTTGCAACTTTAAAAGGCAATAAACTGTGTGATCAGAATCTCAGGGGAGGATGTTTGCAAGCCCAGTGGTGGGCAGAGGCAGTAAAAGACCTTGTGGTGCTTGCGTGTGGAATTTTCTAAGGGAGACTTTTCTTCTTCAGCTCACATGTTCCTGCCTGAGACCTTGTCACTGTCATGAGACAGGAGAAGTGATTTCTCAGGAGATAAAGGTTGTGACTTTCTCTGGTTGTTTTATAAGCCATTTTTGTAACTCTTTTTAGCCTGTTGAGGGTGATGTGGTGGGTGAGAGGGGAAGGAGGTCGGAAATAGCAGAGCAGAAGTGCTGAACAATAGACATGTTGTAGTTGGAGGCAAAAAGCTTCAAAGTCTCTTAACTCTTTAGTCAGGATTCTGTTCCCTTGGCCAGGTTGCTGTAATACACCCATGAACAAAACCTTCCAGTTCTGCAGGGATTTGCAGCTGTGCAAGTCTCCCCTTTGGATGAGGAACTGGAGCAGTGATGCTGGTTACCAATGGAAAGGGATGGCATGTTTTCAGTAGCTGAAATATTAATGCAAGACTAAACCTCTGTTTATGAACTAGAACAGCAGCTTTGCAGTAGCTGCTCTCTCCCTTAAGGAGCAGGGTGCTGGCTTTAGGGCAGTTTTTGGGTTCTGTCTGACTGAAGGTGGTATGTCAAATCTGTTAATAAAATTCCCTCCCCTCTCCTCTCCCAATAATGACCATTTCCACAGAGAGACAATTTTTTCCTTGCTTCCAGTTGTTTGGTTTTGGACTAAATGAAATAATTGTGCTTTACTTGGGACTGTCAAGAACTGTTTCCTCACATGTATGATGTGCATGCAGCATGCAAACCTGGGGTGCTGATGAGGACATTGATGCTCTCCAGCCCTGCAGGGCAGCCTGGCTGTGCTTCCCTGACAATTTGATGGTTTCACAGCTAAGTGAGCAGCTGTTAGAGGAAACATTTTTCTTCCATGCACAACTGTGATTTGTTTGAAGAGAGTGGCCTGCATGTGCCATAAGAGGAGATTTCACTGGGGTGGAGGTGAGTGGGCAGGCAGTTCACTGTTATTTCTATCTAAACAGATATTTGTATTTGTTGTCTTAGAAACCTGCATTAACAGTAATATCAATGCTAAAGGGAGTGCTGTCTAAACACCTGAAATATCCAGGCACTGGCAAAGACACTCAGTTTGTTGGACAACCCAACCCTGAACAACCCTAAATAGGTTTTTTTAAAGTGCTTTTATTTTTTTTTAAGAAATACATCCTTCTTTAGACTGGTTGCCTTATGTGTGCATATCAGGTTGGGCACTCAGCTAAGAGATGGCAGTGTCAAACAAGTTTTTTTTTTTAAATCTTGGCTGCAAGATAGGTGAAAGTGTTGGTTGTCAGCTTCTAGAAGTGAGTGGGTTTGTGGTGTAGAAGGTAAGTGAGAATTATGGCTTCCACTGTAAGGTTGCCAAGTGCTCACTCAGAAAGATGCTGCTGATGTTTCCAACCAGAAGAGAAACTGAATTTGGAAAATGCCAGTCTGTGAGAGCAAGTATGGCCGGGAAATAACTCTGCTTCTCTGCCAGCTGCTGTGTGATAGCTGCTCCTTCCTTCTGCCTTGACAGCAAGCTGCAGCCTGGGCAAAGATAAGGTGCTGGGGGAGGTACACACATGAAATTATCAGTAACAACCACAGTCTGGGTAGTTTTGTAAGGCTGGAATACTTTAAAAATACAATTTGCTGGTTTTACCTGACCTACCACAGTAGTCTCTCAGATAGGACTTTGACAGTGGTGTTTATTAAGTGTGAAAATGGGGACCTTGGATGTCATAAATTTACAGAAGCAGCAGTCTGTGATCAGGGGGGGTTGCTTTGGCAGAGAACAAAAATAGGATATATTTTAGCAGTGAAAACACATATTTGTGCTATTATAGACAAGTTTGTGCACTCCAGCAGGGCCAGCACACTTTCTAAGTTGCCAAGTGACCTTTCCAGCTTGGATCTAGGTCTTGGAAAGTTTGGGACTGTTGCTGGGTAATCCTGAAAGCAGCAGTAGGAAATGTGTAACCATTTGT